>NC_132941.1:10267500-11517500 GCF_034638445.1 Ciconia boyciana | reverse complement strand
AAGAATGCGAAGTCCTGGTCTATGTAGCAGAAGGATCCAGTGCACACCTCAATGTGCTCACCCCACATAGATACTGATCCTCGTTTTAAAATGTGCATTTCATTTTCTATTTGCGTCTGTCCTGCTTCAACTTCCATTAACCCCAACATTCACATTTCTCTCTGATACTTCACAGGCTGAGTGATTTATGTCTCCACAGGACCCCTTTGGAGCGTAACACTTTGGGCACACCCTGCACCTTCGAGGTGCCCAACCCTTCACCCCATGCAGACACCCTCCTGCTGCTTCACCCGCACCCCAGCTGCAGGGCTGCTGCTGACCTGGCGCCTGCACCCCAGCCTTCACCGGAGCACCAACCTCTGCCTAGGAGGCACCAGCATCACCCACTGATGGCAAGTTTTCCTTAAACTGAAAGTTCCCCCTGAATCATTCAAAGTGATGCTAAAAAATCTGGAAGTTGCATCACCACAACTCTAACATCTTTGAATGAAATCAGGAAATAGCTATTAAAAATATTAATTATTTACTGGAAGTTGTTTCACTGTCTGAGTGAGAGACTGGTTCCAGCTTTGGTTAGGCTGGTGCACTATGACTCGGGGCAGGATAGATGTTCTCATGCTCTTAATCTGCTCATCATACAAAATGAAGGAGAACTTCTCTATGAAAGGAGCAGCTGCCTCTCAGAGAGCAGCCCGATCCCGCTTCATTATTTACAGCAACAACAAGCCCAAAAGGGACTGCAAAAAGCAGCTAGAGACTCTTCAGGCATCTTTTACAAAGCACTTTGTTTAGCACAATTGGTACTAGAACATGTCTCCAGCAGACGAGCATTGTTCTCCAGCACGGGCTAGGAAATCTGAACTGGGAAAAGTCTACACTGCAGCTGCCTTATGAAGCAAACTCATCTGATGAGAGTCATTAAATGGCATCAAATTATTTTGAAGCTTTGGTATGGATTCACAGTATATACATGCTGATATTAGTATAGTTGCTCTGTCTCAACAGTACTTATCTATCACATGATGTATATATAAAGATCATAAAACCACAACTAAGGTTTTTACTTAATAGTCATCTCGCTAGCATAAAAGCAATGAGATGTTTATTATAACATACACACAAACTATGCACACTGGAAGACAGGATTATGCATTAAAATTATATTTTATACCATGTTTTTGTATTTCAAAAGAAGTTCTTCCTTTTATGTGGGGGGTTAATTAGTTCCATTTGTTGGAATTACTCTTTTATGGCTCCAGTATCATCTCCAGTGCTAATAATCATGCTGAAATTAGCTCCAATAGTTCATGAAATACTTAACATACTATGATAAAGAGAAGATGAAGGCCATTGAATATGCTCAAATTTCTATATTATGGTAATCAGCCAGACCAGTACTGGAAATCTTTTCTTACGGCATATGAAGGTTTCTTTTGTGGACAGGTATGGACAAGAATGCAGGAATATTGGATCAGTCAACTCAGACCTCCAGAGGTCAAAACCTGGTCACCTTTCCACCTGCTCACCCTAATGTGGCATCACCCTTAAGCTGGGATATGTCTTTTGGGCTCTTCAAACAGTAATGAGTGTCACACACTGCCTTGTTGATGAAAGGTCCTTTTCATGTTGGTTCTCAGTGTCAGAAGTATAAGTAATATTGAGCTCATGCTCCCCCCACACCCCTGTTTTATGGTTGGCACTCTCTCTGGGAGGACCAGAAAAGAAGAGATTTCCTACCCAGGCTGGAAGAAACGGTGTGAAGGACAAGAAAGAGCACGGCAAAAAAAGTTTTGGGAAAAAAAAAATATCCATCTCAGTTACCCAGAAGTGAAAAAAGCTTTGAGAAGCTGGAATTAAAAATATTTTCTGCTAATTTAATCAGATTTTACCAGCAGGGGCTCTCTGGAAATCAGATTCCTGCCAGTGCTGCCGTCAGCAAAATCATCTTCAGGGCAAGGAGCGGGGCCTCTTGGCATTTCAGCGGGCACAGGGCAGCCGGCTCAGACCCCTGCAGCACCGCACTCCTCCAGGATGCATCCAGCACTCCTGACAAGCGATGGCCATAAATAAAACTAGGGCAGGCAAAACTGGAAATAAAAGAATCTCCGTCCCTTTGACAAAACACACATATATGCTCACCCATACCTTTCAAAATCATAGCATTTAATTCAGGATTTCTCTATACACGTTAAAAGAAAAGGCAACACACCACTTTGTAAAGGTCACTTTTCATGTACTTTTACATCCCTTTATCTTTGGCTACCCAAGGCTGTAAAACATCCTCTGATCATTTCACTACCAAATTATTAAACCTGAAAATTTAGGTAGGTAAAAAACTTAGGTATTTAAAAAAATCTAGGTATTCAGAAAATATAAAACACGATACATCACTCCACCTAATTCATCGAGCAGGGGGTCAGGCGAACACACACTGATACTCTGAATGCCAAGAGGGAAGGCGATGTTGTGATCGTTTCTGCTACACGTTATTGCAAATCAGATCCGTGAGGTCTCAGTGGCACAGTTAAATGCTGCCACACCAACGCAGGCCCCTGGCGAGATACGCATTGCCAGAAGCCTTCTTTAATTCAGTGCCAAAAATTTTGTAATATCTAAATTACTTGGTAGGTTTTTCCTGAGAAAGAGTTGCTGTTGGTTTAATGGCTGAATTTACGTCAATGAAAGAAAAAAAAGAACATAAAGAACTAGCCAGATGAAGGAATTTCATCCGTGCTACCATACCCTGCAATTTTTTTCCTGTGAAAAGAAAGCTTCTTAAATCTAAGAGTCACCTTTTGGCAAAATACTCTAGGATATTTTTAACAACTATGTCTTAAAATAATTCTATTTCCACGGGCAAAGAAAACGATTTGTTTTGAGTCTCTGAACACAGCACTGGAAGAACTCCGAATTTCCTCGCTGTGTGCCGAGGACGCCTGCCTCCAGTTGTGAGAACAAAAAAAGCATGGCAGCTATTAAATTAGGTAGCAATTAGGACTGGTACAGGAACTGAAAAAGCCAGAAATACATCAAATATTAGCGGATTTACATATCACCCCTTCTTACCTCCCTAAATATCTGCTACCACATGCTGCTGGGGCTCTGTCCCTGCCAACTTCATTCTGCTCTGGAAATCATGCTGCCCGTTCTTGCTGTGACACTCACTGATAGATCCCATTATAAGGGCATATATGCCACTTAATATAGGCCAGCTCCATCATACTATATAATGCGCTGTTGTCACTTCGGGGAACACTATGTGAATACTGATTGGCAAAATTTGGCCCATAGTCTTATTCTTACTAATTGCAATTTACTTCAGAAATAGACCCACTGATTTTGCTTTCCCAGCACAGCAATTTTTCTGGTTCTCTTCTTCAATACTTTCACACACTTATGCCCAACTTAGCTGCTGATCTTCAATACTCAAGGTAATTGTTAGGTAATAAACTCTTTTAAATGATCTAGCAACTGGGAATGAGTGTCAGCCAACACTTTTTTCTTCTCTGAAACACAAAGTCTTTGTTTCTATGTCATGTATTTACCAAAATTACTCTTGCAATCTATTCATCTTTTTAACCCTGATTTTAATTTTTTCTAGCCATTGTTTAAGCATCTCACAAAGACAACTTAGGACTGGCATCTGAGATGACTCTTGCTGTGTCACTTTGCTGCTGCCATCTCAGAATGTCTCACTATACGCTTTATTGCTGGCTATTAATTTTTAAGATAGCTTTATGTTCCTTATTAACAACTTATTTCTCAAAAGATAAAAATTATGCTGTTGCAGTCACAGGTTCTGTAGAAATGTAACATCTGAACATTTGAAAATGAGGACAGAAGCTTTTTTCTGAGGGATTATATTTCCTTCTCAATTTCTATACAGAAACAAGTTTCTCATCCTTTCCCCCTTGTCTATATTGTTTGGGTAACACATATTTCAATTTATAAAAAATAAACAAATGCACCAACCAGGGCACTACCATGCATTATTCCAGAGGATGATGAAGGATATCGCTCGGAGTAATTTTCATGCTTTCAAACCTTCTTTTCGCCTCTAAAAGGCAGAATAATGTAGGTCACTTTTAATGAGGAGCCCTGTGCGTGTGGCTTTCCCCACACACTACACAGCAACCGGGCACTTATGAGTTTATGTTCTCCCTGCATCACCACCGTATTTTGTCATTTTTCAACAGGGTTGACTTTTGCCCACAACGCTGGGCACTTTCATGTGGTGAAGCCTCTTGGCTGCCTCATTAACTCTGAATCAGTGTGTGCCCTTGCATTTTACTATATCATTTCCTCCAGCATTCATTATGCTGCAGTTTAAACAGCCTCTGGCTAACTTCTTAAAACATCATGATGAAATTACTTTCTCGACAACATACAAGTCAATTATAGCGTAATTAAAAGATATATTAATCTATTCACTTGTTTGGTAATGGTATCTTGGTTAAGATCATCCAGTGCATACTTGTATGGTATCTGTGAAATCTTTTGCTTTAAATTGTAAGCTACTGTCCACAGCACCTGTTTTTCTGTGAAAGACACAGGAATTGTAATACCTGTTCTCTTCTAGCTTTGCAAACTTGAGGAATTAAAGTGGTAGAAGCTATTTTGAATCTAGGGTCTCCACTTTTCAGTGCTTGACTCCCCAGGCATTTCAGTGGGGTTTTTTGTTGTTGGGCTGGCAGGATTTGGAAGAAACCTGGCACCTGGAAGGCATACGCTCTCGCCTGGCTGCCCTCCATCATATCGGACTCCTGGTTTTCAGCATGAGCCTCTTGCATATCCCTCTGCAAGGGAAGAGTTAAGCTCCCTTGACTTCACTCTGCTCCCTACCTTTACCCTACTCCCTTTCTGTCCCATTTTCCTCTTTGTTGCAATGTCCGTCTTCACCACCTCCGCGTGTACCAGCCAGGCCCTTCTGTCCTTCCCCACCACTTGGCAAACAGGTAAGGACCCGAAGGCAGCGTCCTACTGTGCCAGGCAGCAGGGCCAAGCAACTCCTTTGCCCCTCTGCCAGCCGTGCTCACAAAATGAGTTCCCAATATTTATGCCTTTAAACACAAGGGCTCAGCAGTTCCCTTAATCCTCCCCTTCAGCCCACTCCTAAATCCTCCCGCTCCCCACTGCCCTGCGGCACTCCTCCTCACCCTCGGGGTTTGGGGATGAGGGACAGGGACCTGCCAGGAAGGAGAAGGGGACAGGCTACGCCTACTGGGAGAAGAGAGGATGGGGCTGAAGGACAGGGGACTGCAGAGGGTCTGGACCTTCGGGGACAGCAGCAGCAGCCTGAGGAAGCCACTCCTGTGAGAATCACAGCGCATCGGGTTGGTGGTACATCAGGAGGAAAGCCAATACTCATCAGGTTGACATTACGCAGCCTGCCCCATGTTCTGCACGACAGCAGTGCTAATGGGTTTCAGCAGCCCTACGCTACTCCACATACTTGCAATGCAACACACTGCCCAAGGCGATACGTTGAATGCTAAAAGTAAAATAAAGCTTATGCAACCGGGTAACGAACAATGTTTAAGTGAAGTGCCCTGTATTCTTGATCACTTGAAAATATTTTTATTGTTACTATGTAATGTCAACATAAGGTTAAAAAAACCCCGAAATTAATCCAACAGCTGCATACAAGTTGGATTTAAGTGAGATTTCTCTGCAAGCCAGTGCGCATCATATGTCTGCCTATAATAAACTGTTAGAACAGCCCCTTGGCAGTTCAGACAAGGATGGAGAGTTGTAAGAGATACACATCCTTTGTCACCACCTTCCTTCTAGGGCCAAGTCCCTTAATTTACTTGAGCCTCAGCTTTTTTGTCTTTTAAAACAGAGGTAATTTCTGCCCACAGTGATGCTGTGATGCTAATCCATCTGGTACTTGCCAACACACGGAAGACTTTATTCTAGTAAGTGAGATGTACAGAAAGCAGGACAACACCAACCGATGCTGTCTATATTATTCCTCACAGTCCTACCCAGCTTCATTTTTGGCTAGAAAAGTAGGTCAAAACACTGAACAGTAGTTGTTTGAGGGAGAAAAGCAACTTTTAACTTATTTGGGTATAAACACCCTTCTTTTTCCAAATCAGCACTCTTAAGAGGGACAGGCAGGGTAAATGGGGACTCTCCAGAGCCAAGCGTGAAGGCAGCATCTCTTCTCGACCTGTTCCTTAATCAGCAAAGGTTCGATACAAGAGGAATAATTCATGTGGCCAGCAATTGATTCTTGCTCAGGAAGCCCCGGGGGAGAATTTTAATCATGGAGAGCTCACCTTCTTCTGAGACATGCTAAAACGGGGGGGGGTGTTTCCTTCTGAATGTCTTTTGGGCAGATTACAAAGCAAAGCTCGGATGCCCATCTTGTTCTCAGCACACCCTTTGCAGTTCTGGGCAGGACCTCTGGCTGTGGGCATACGCTGCCCCTGCAGCTTCCCCCTGCCACATACAGTAATTATTTTCTTTTCATTAATTGGTCTTAATGCATGCATGCACATCCACAAATCAAGCGACCCACTGCTGTGAGTACAGCAGTTTTGGCTTGGAAGTCATGCTCGCCTGGGTTTGTAAAGCCAACAGCCCACTACCACCAGCACCAGCTTTGCCCGAGCAGGAGCAGGAGTATCCGTGGGGTGTAAGCAAATTTTGGAGGAGTCAGCTTTCCCCAGCAAGTGCAGGGGTTGTGTGCGCCGACTACAAACCAAGGCAGCCGGGGCAGTTAGATGGCATTTCTGGAAATGAACACACTGGCACAGTGTAATGATGGTGATATACTAATGCTGTACGGATGTCAGTGAAACATTACCATCAATTTAAGCCGGCAGTATGGCTGATTTATAAGCCAATATATAACCAAATATAGCACAGGAGATGTTTGGAAAAACAAGTATGTGAAACAGGCATGACAAATAGAAAAGCTTTATTAAGGGATGATTTCTGCGATCTCTCTCTCCCAGGACAGTGATATTTTAACATCCTCATCCAAACAGGAACACAGATAAACAGGCTGTAAACTTGTCTCATTACCCTGTGGTTTGTGCTTTGGCAGGAATGACCAATTATTTTTGTACATGAGTGAAATGTTTTAACTTATACCTCTGACTGGGGTCTGCTAGGGGAAAGCGGTCACCTTACGAGTTACTTTGGAGGGACTGATCCGAGGGATAAATCTGCTATGTAACAAAAACAGTTGTCTGAGCAACCCATTCAGTCTGACTGATCGAGATTCTTACAGGAAATACTTCAGCACACTATCTGGTAATGCAAAACAAAATAAGAAAAAAGGGTGTAGGGGGGAAGCCTTCATGTCTAATTTGTCACCTAAGGCTGATGAACTGCAGTGCGAAAGCTGAAGAAAATTAAGTGCTAACCTGTAAACATTTCAACGAGGCAAAAGTGAATATGCAGTTGGCATTTACATTAAAAGCTCTAGTCTGCACATATCTCTCTCCTCATTCCCTTTAAAAAGAACATTTTTTCACCAAAAAGGCCTCAACCTTATCTACCCAATACGGGTGGTGGTTTTAGATACTGTGCTACGGACTCAATTTGGACACTTAAAGCTCTTGGCTCATTAAGATAGTCAAACTAGTCAGAGATAAAATCAATTAAGTCTGGCAAAATCACTTTTAAGGTGCCCTGTGTTTTTCCAATTATCACTACAAGTGTCCATAATGGATTATATAAAAAAAGTGAGTATTTATGAACTTAAGTGCTTGATGTAGCCCATCTACGTCTATCCTCAGCCAGGGCTGACAGTCACGATCCTCTCCACACAGTAAACACGCCGGGGTACCATCAGCCTCCTACCTTGGCTCCATCCACACTGATAATCCGATAGCTGTTTCTCGTGCTGTCATAGAAGTAGGAAACAGTTACAGCCTGCTTGCTTGCGGGAACCCAGTTCTTCTTCGTGCTGGGGTCAATTTGGAAGACATGGGCTCTGGTGGTGAAGATGGGCTGTTCTCTGGAATAGGGAGGGACAGGAGAAATGGATGCATGAGTCTGCGGAAGATGAAATGTCCCAGAAGCCCAGTCTTGACCAGGCACGTTGAAAGCACAAGACAGAGAGTGCCTGGCAATCCCCCAAGTGAAAGGCAGAGCAGTGACACTGCCGAGCCACAATCCAGCCTTGGGTACCTCTCCTTGGCATTGCTAAGTGACATTCAGCACCCTAGAGTTACTGCTGTAGCCCAGGAAGCAATCGTCTTTTTTCTCCCCATGTTATGCTAACTGGGTACCCACCTTTTCCTCAAAATATGTATTTCCAGGAAAGGACACTCACATGCATTCTTTCTTTCCCCATCTACGTATTTTGCCAAAAGCAACAAGCCCCCCATGGCTGGATTTCCTCCTGCCGCACATTCCTGTGAACCGCTACCTTACAGCCAGGGTTCCTCTGTGGATGCACCAAAGACTCCAGCGACCTACAGGCACAGTATAACTACTGAAATATTAATCTCTGTCCTTAGAATCCCACTGTTCTGTGGATGTGCATGAAAATTTCATCAGATGCAAAAACAGTCAATCATCCTGGGGAGCGAGGGGGAAAAGAAACACAACCAAAACCCTGTGTTGATATATAGATATATTGCCTTTCAGTTCAACTCTCAGTGGATGACGTACTGCCCCTGACACCCCGTTCCTAAACACCAGCCCTCCTCGGACGCTTTTTGTCATCAAGAAAATTGTGCACTCACTGGAGGGATTTTGTTTTACCTTCAACACTTGACAATGCAAACCACACATAAAAGCAGAGAAGATGCAGGACCAAAAGAACAAAACATGATACACATAAAGTCATCTAGGTTGAAGATCAGAATTAAGACTTACTTAAAGGCCATGAAACTAAATTCACTTCCAACTATACCTTTAATCCACGTTTAGAAGTAGAAGTGAACTGCAAATCAAGCTCTACTGTGCTTTTATATACATTTTTATGCTTTTAGTTCTTAAAAGCTACAGTATGTAATGGTCTATATTAAGTGTACCGCTCAAATATTCTTATCACATACAAAATACACTTGACAGAATTATGACAGGATTCAAAAACAATTGTACTACAATAGAGTTACCGCCCAAAAATGTTTACCACATGGAAACTGAAAAGGCTGCCAGGCTGAATTTTGCACAAAGCAAATGAAAAGAGGTAGGTGAAAGGCCAGAGAGATCTCTCGCTCTCATATGCTATTCTTCCCTATTCATATAAATAATTCTCTTCTATTATTCTCGGTCCCATAGTTTTGGAACTATGTTTTTATCAAGATTTCTATAATCTTCAGCTCCTTGTATATGCATCCACCTATGCATTTTTAGAACAGAACAACTGCAGGTACTGTACGTAGTAACTGTATCAAACATCACACATGATCTTGACCATTGCAGTGAAATTAAAATCGAGGGGAGTAAATTTACAAATATCAAACTGATGAAGTTATTTAAGTATAGAATTAGCTCAGGGAACATGGAGTGAGCTTGCAAAGCCCAGCAAGGCCTCAGGAGGGAGAAAACAAAACAATGGTTTTCTCCTTGCAAGACATATGCAAAGTTTTACATTTTTCCAGGGGCTGCCATGCAGGTTTCTGGATGGACAGCTGTGCTGAACCCTGTAAAATACTTACATGAAATAAATTGAAATTACAATGGGACTGTCGTGTTACAGCTGTGGAAGAGTAGCATCTGCTTCAGCTCTTCCTTATCAGTAACTCACTGAACCTGACTCTCATTTCACACGCTAAAAATCAATGCTGTCCTCAGCTGGGAGGAAAGAAGGGGCAGGTCTCTGTAACATTTTTTAAATATTTCCATCATCCATTACACAGGATTAGCAGTGTAACACCCATGAAGGTCGTGGAGTTTGTTTGCAATAAGGAATGCAGGGAATGGAAGTTTCCCCCAAGCTGCTTACTCTTTTACTCTAAAAATACATACTTTCCCTGAGCAAAGAATAATTTTGAATTTATTTCACCTTTTACTTAGCTCTATATTTTTAGTGGATTCTACTAATAATTGTTTTTGCTAATGGTAATATGACCTATATATTGCAGTCTAAACTTTCAGAAGTTTCCTCCACGCAAACCTATTCCACAAACAACTTCAACTCTGTTAACTCATCTTAACAATACCAGAAAACACCGTTAAAACTACGCCTGGCCTTTCTTGCAGCAGGAACAGTAAGCATATAAAGTAAATTTAGAGATAATAAAAGTAGAATGAAGGGAAAAACTATCTATCTCCATTTTTTCAGGAGTCTTGTAGCAGCTACTGTTGACAACAGGAGCTGTATGCATGCATCCAAGTGGATAAATTAATGGATAATGAAGCTTAGGGCTTGAGATAGCCATCTATCCATTCATCTGGGGCTTTTCTTAAAAAGTAAAGGCAAAACCTTACTATGTTTCTAATCCTTATGATTATTAAACAAAAAAAAAAGTACATTTTGTCTGCCTGGGTGCAACAGCGATAGTGTGCTAGTTGATAAATTATTAAAAAAAAAAAGGAAATGCGATGTGTAAACTTAAGCATTTTAACTCATTCAAGATAAGTGAGCTGTTGACCTTTTGTTGAGACTCAACTTTGGAAGGGCCAGTTGGTTGCTCTCCACATATGCCTTTGACCTTTCTGCCGTAGGTGGCTCTACAAGGCAGCAAAGCCCCAGGGCTGATTTTTTGACCCCCTGGAGCAGATGAAGAGCCCCCAGGACACAACCTCCTGGAAGGATTTCCCAGTGTTGGCTCGTAATAATTAAGAAAAGAAGATGCATTTCCGTGGCCATGCCTGCTCTGCCGCACTCCCTGCTGTCGAATCCACCTGCAGGTCTGCGCTCAGCCATTACCCCCAGGAGCCCAAACCCATCAGCAGGGCCCATGAGCCAGCACCACCGGCGCTGGGAGCTGGTGCCATCACGTTTTCCCTCACGCCACGGCGGGTCGGCATAGCCAACCGCGTTGACAAACTCCAGTGGCGCAGCTTTTAACATGGAGGGGAAATATCCTCCTTCATTGCATCCCAAACTCCTTAGGCCAGTGAAGCACACAGAGGCAACTATAAAACTGTGGCACTCAATTTTCAAATGAAACGCTGAATTAGATGCTTTTAAAACACTTGCCACAGCCTTAGAGCTCCAAATTGAGAAGGATTATTCTGTGTTACTTGCAACTTTCAACATTCAAGAAAGCACTTTACTGATAGAGGAATGACTTTGTTTTCCAGGGTTTCTTTCCTTTTTATTTTATCAGAGATTTAACAAGTTTTATGCTTAAAACAACAGCAATACTAACTTGAAATTCCCGCAGCACATCCTGCATCGTTTGAGCCCCTGTAAGCTGGTCGTTACGCGAGAATGCCAGTTTGCCTGGGGAGGCAGGGAGCAGTGGTGCTGCCAGCCAGGCTGCGGACTCGTAAATCAAATGACAAAGAGAATTTATGAATGTTTAAAATCTCATTAATTTTAACCAAAGTTGTTAATGATTGATTAAATACTCTTTAAAAAAAAATCTGTTTAAAAATCAATTAGACAGTAACATCCACTGTTTAGAGTAAAGCTGCTTGAAAAGTAGCAAACGGAGTCCTAAATTATAGCTAATAGTTCATTGTTTAATAATGCAGATTAACACAGAAAATGCATTTTGATAAGCTTTTTTATTATTAAATACGGCCAGCATGTTTTATAAATATGACTGCAGTTTTCAAGTCATGATTTTACACATTTTATTTGACTTTTAATTTCCGTCCTTGTGTCATATGAGACAAATCTCAAGTGAAAAACAATCATTTTCCATTAACGTAGAAATATGTCATAAACCTTTTCCAAGGAATTTAAAAAGCAAAACCCAAGACTCTGGAGCTAACTGACTGCATCCACAGCTGTGTGAGATACAGTATCACTTTCTGGTTAATATACAACCATGCCAAATTTTACAAGTGTGTGACTAGCTGCAAGCCATGTGTTTTATATTACTCTTCCTAATCAACGGGAATGAGCTCTCACTTAGGAAAAGTTCAAATTATTTAATTCAAAGTTCCTTGTTTATCATTTGAATCATGAGCACAACCAGTGATTTAAATCACTTCAGCTGTAAAGAGCCTTTGCTGACTGGCAGCCAGCGCCGTAAGGGCTGTGGGATATTGGTGGCTGATGGAGCCGCAGCACGGCGAGCCCTGGCTGGGTGGCCAGCCAGCACCTGGGAGAGCCCCTGCCCGCAGACCCCAGCCACGTACAGGGCTGCGTAGAGCCAGATCGAGCTCCAAACAAGACAGTGATGATGTGAACACTTCTGTACTGGAGCAATCTTTTTTGGTAGTAAATACAACACAGTGACTCATGTCTGCGGGATCAGCACCCAAGTTCTTTTAAATGTGCAAAGTGTCCAGTGCACATCAGGTGGACACACTGACCGAGCAGTAAATAGAACAAAGCAGCTCCTTTACTTGTTGTAGGATCTGGAACATCAAACATATTTGTGACAGGAGCTCTAGTACTCCACCAGAGGCAAAACCACTATTTGCACGTTTTCCTAAAACTTTCATTAACAGATCACATAAAATTTCTGGGGTAAGGATTCCTAGTATACAGGAAAGGATTATTTGTGCTCTCCCCACACTAATACTAGACAGCTTTGCATTAACTGCCTAAATTACCAATTGGAATAAATTTATTTTTTAAAAGAACATGTCCTCATATAGCTGCCATTTGGTGGAGGATGCACATGCCTGCAGACAGCATGTCAGTGTAGAGTTTTTGGAACGTGGTGCTTCCTGCTACAGGCCAGCGTCATGCACACGCTGAGATTTATACTACCTGACAGCGCCAGCAGATCTGCAGTGATTTGCTATAACGAATATTAGATAATGAGGACCTTTCAAGAAATAAGAGTAGGTATGAATGCAAAATCCTACAT
Source organism: Ciconia boyciana (assembly GCF_034638445.1). Taxonomy (NCBI): domain Eukaryota; kingdom Metazoa; phylum Chordata; class Aves; order Ciconiiformes; family Ciconiidae; genus Ciconia; species Ciconia boyciana. Next base: position 11,504,592 of record NC_132941.1, on the reverse strand, counting down.
TGTGACACACTTCCCATGACTGGTCATGATACAAAAAATTTTATTTGCTAAACACAACACGATAAACTTGGTGTCAACAGTTATTTGGATTGAGCATTGCTACTACTGCCTGACAGTGCAATAAAAAGAACTAAACCTTTATGTATATCTTCATATGTAATGTAGTTTGGAGTGCCATTTGTATTTATTTATGGTAATTCAAAACTACGCAACGGTGCTGTTCCCACACACCCCTCCCCAGGCGTGGCCAGCTGTGCACGCGTGGCTCTCCCACCAGGCCACCTGACAGCCGCCCTCACCTCCTGTGCGAAAGCGGGACGGTACCGACACCAGCTCCCAAAGCCACTGAGCATTATCTGTGCCTCTGACTTCTCAAAAATGCATGCACAGCTCCAAAGGTTAAGAGCACTTCAGCGAGGCAAACTCATACCTTCGGTCCCAAACAAAACTGAGTAAATACATCCTGCCCCTTGAAAGCAGCAAGCTCTCCGGTCACTCCTCTGTGACCCCAGAAGATATCCCCGTGCCTTGGGGTGCACAGCCACCCTGCCAGGCGGCTGCTGCTGCCGCCTCGCCTTCCTGGATTTTACTGTTGCATGATGGCCCCTGAGTTCATGGATGGAGATTTTTCTTGTATTTGAAATACTCATCTCGATGAAAGTCCAGGCAAGTAATGATGCCTAAAAATTACCTGTGAAAATACTGTTTCGTCTACCCATAACACTACTCACTTGTTCATACATGCACATCTCAAACTTTAAAAAACAACCAACCCCTCTCTCCAAAACATCAAAATGCAAGTAAAGGCAGACCTCTGATGAAGGATGTAACTGCTGTGAGGAGAAGTTACGGTTCATGGTGTCGCACGTGGTAATTAGCACACTGGTTGCAGTTTATACACAAAATTAATCTTTGCTCAAAGCAAAAGAGAGTCCACTATCCTCCAGCTTGTTACCTCTACACATTGAAGGCTCATGCCATCTTGGATCAAATCTTTTCTGGAAGCAGAAAACCACACAAATCAGCTTCTTAATGATGACCGAGGATGAAGTCGGAGGACCCCTCCTCGCCTCACCGCATGCACTCCCATCAAGACAAGTGCACCCCCCTTACACTCGCCACAAACAAAGCAAATTCAGCTGCCTCAGCCCAATTCCCTGAGATACTGCAACCTCAGTGTCCATCACGGTCCCGTTCACGGCCAGGGTCAGGGACCAGAACCGCAGGCTGGGCCCAGTCAGCACAGGCAATACGCAGAGCCGGGGAGAGGCGAACGCTAAACCTGCACATTGTACAGATGTGACAGCAGCAAACCGGCATTACAAAAGCAGGCAGCTTGCTCCCTTCCCAAACTGGCATATGCTAATTAATCTGGGTCAGTCAGATCTCATCAGCTGCGACAGGCTGGTTCAGGTGCCGGCTGCCAGCGTACACAACCAGCAGAAGGGAAGAGCCTGTTTCAACTTGCAAGGGTGCAAAACTCATAGCGTGAAGCAAGCAGGTGGGTAATGGCTCCATTTTACACCTGAGGAAACAGCCATCGAGAATGAGATGGCATCCCAGGATAACAGAGCCAGTAGCAAGCCTGGAAATAAAATTAAATCGTCTCATTTCCTCTCTGTAGCTTTGCTATCGCTATCATTGCAGGGCAGTTTTATACCAGATCTTTTACCCAGGGAAGTTTTTGACTACGTGAATGTAAAAGGCTAATCAACAGCTGAATATTCGCCACCCAACAAAAGAGACTATTGTAAAAATTAAGAGTCTTTACAGACCAGAGAGAAGCTATCAGTGGTTTTTAACAACTGTTCCTACACGATGTGGAAGAAGGTGGGACAGGATGCCAGCCCTGCAAACCACCCGCGTGCAGCCAAGCACTGGTGGCCAGACGTGGGTCTGCCCAGAGCTGCTCGGCTCCACGGACCTGGACGGCTCCCATTTTTCCTGCAATGCAAACAGTCCTCTTCATGCAGGTCTTTCCATGGCAAAAATTAGTTGGAATGATGGAGAAGCAACCCTGAGCAATACAGGGCAGGAAGGGTGAGCGCAGAGAGAAGAGGGAGGCCTTAGTATCTGTCCTACACAAGGGATGGAAGAACTGGCCAGAGCGATAGGCTGGGCTAGCAGGGGACAATTGCACTCAGCTTTTGCTCTTCTTTTTTCCCTCTGTAAAAAAAATATGCAGGCACTCCTTGAACTGCATTTGTCAGTACTCTGCTAGCCAAGCCCTGCACTCCCGGGTCGTGTTCCCTGCTGCAGGGTGGAATTGCGGGTACGTAGAAGGGTACATGGAACAACTTCTGAAAAACCCAGGCTACTAGGACAGAAATTACACCGTCCCTAAAAAAAGAGAAAACAAGAAAGAGAAACAGCTATTTTAAAAATAGAATTTACTCAAAGTCCTTCTTTTCAGTCTTTCAGGTGCTGAAATTCCTATTTTGTAGGCAGACCGATCTGCTTGCGATGAGGTTGAAAAGAAGTGCTGAATTGGGCAGCAGCGCTAATCGAGGGCAAGGTCGTGCAACTTGTTCAAATAACCCCAGTCATGATTCTCTGGTGCCCACTTTATACTAGATTTAATATCCACTCACCTGCAGAAATACAGGAAATTCATGCCAAAACCCCATCTTTTTAGCTCCCTTCTTTTACAGGCATTATTATTTCAACAGACAGAATGTAATTAGCAAAAGTGCTTCTTGCATTTTTAGGAAAAATAATAGTTCCAGTTAGGTAGACAGAAAAAATTAAGAAAAAAACTAGCTAGCTAAAGAGGAATTTTCTGTTAAAAGCACAGACGTTAATTAAACTAATTTTTGATTTGCAGCTCAGTAAGTCCAAAAGAATAAATCTTGAGGACAAAAGCTCTCAGTATGAAAATCATTGTAACATCTGTGAGGTCTCACAATACTATTATGCCTTTATGAAGTCAATATACAAATTAAAAGGCTTAACTTGGGCAGTGAAAAAGCTCACACTTTGTTTTTGGGCTATCTCCAGACAGCTATTAAACTTCCAAGACACTGTGAATAAACACTCATACGTAAGTGACAGGAACTGAGAGGACCCTGAACTAATCCTCCACAGGTAAGGTTATGTATTAGAAAAAAACAAGTTGAGGCATATGTGTGTGAAACTGGTTGCGTTACTCCGATTATTTCAGAGACTTTTCCTGAGAAGACAGTGAGAGAGGATCCATAAATCTGCACCCCCGGTAATGTTTACACAGCCTCCCATTTGCATAGGGATAAATTCAAACCCTACTAAACTGAAAAAAAAATACTTGTACTCTGTTTACCCTCAGCACCTCTCCTACCCTTGTTGACAAATGAGGCTGCATCAGCACATACACAGCCCCCCAAAGCCTTCCTATTTCTCTGGATCGGTTAAAAATTACATCCTCTGGGTTCGCCCCAGCTCCAGTAGAGTTAATGCTTTTAGCACAGCCTCCTCTGTGCACAATGTTTGCATTGTAATATTTCAGCGAGAGATTGCTATTGTAAATTGAAAGCGTAAATCTTGGAGTAGAGAGCACAAGCCTGTAGGAGAGGCAGAGCAGCTGCCCTCTGTACCGTGCCCAGTGCCAGCAGTCCCCACCCAGGCACAAACCCAGGGAACACCAGGTTTGTTACAGCTCCCCGGGCTCTGGGTCGCAGACTTGTGTGCATGCGCCAAAATTTACCCCACAGAGTTGGTGTTAGGAAGGACGAAGCACCGCCACGCACTAGCTTTGCATTTTACGTGTTAGGGGCTGCTCTGGAAAGCTCTCGGCGAGACCCTCTGCCGCAGCGCCGGGAGGCTGGAGCAGGAGGGACCCCACAGGAGCTCATTATGGCGGGGTGTGCAGGGCTGAGCCGGCCCAGGGGTACCCCACGTGCGGGAAACACTCAGCTCACCCCCACGGGGCACATATCAGGCTCTGCTGCTGTCAGAGCAGCCCAACCGAACCCGCACGAAACCACAGCTCTGCGCCACCATGAATTTTCTCATGCACAGGTAAAACACCATGGGGGTGGCTTGGTTTGTTTTACAAAGGAGAAAGAAGGAGCCAGTGTACAGTTCTGAACTGTGTCAAGCTCCTCGAGCACCATCCAAAAACAAGAAGCAGCATTCCTCCGAGCCCTCACCCACCCCACAAGCACGGCCCAGGAGCCCCCAGCACTGGCCTTCCCGGGGGAGAAGAGGTGCCAGCAGCCCCAGTCGCTCCTGGGCCTCCTCACCCCACATCAGACACCATACACATCTAGAGTTAGCATTGGTGAGAAACGATCAGAGAGTAGAAAATAATGTAAACACAATGTTGGAGGAAGAGAGTAGTTTATTTTGCATTACTAAACCAGCAGGAAAATCCTTTAGCATGCTAGTGGAGTCTTTATTATTATTATTAATCCTTCGCACTATGTCTTCTGTGTGGCAGAAGGCTGGGGATACTTTGAGGTTGTGCACGTGATTTGGCGTTTATTTAAAAAACGAAGATATTAAACGTCAGAGGATATATGATCAAAATACATTGTAGCTACAAACCTAAGACTGAAGTGAAAGACCATGTATGTGTTTGTGCATGTAAAACCCACTGACACCACCAGGGCACGATCCTTATGTTTAGGACTTTTTCTTCTCCCATGCTGTAAGAATTTGCATGGCAGTTGAGGTTATCTTTGCACAAAGAAATCTGAAAAGTTGATTTTAATCAGTAGCATAATCAAAGCCTCACTATTGCAAAATAATATGATTAAACACTCCATTATTTCAAATGCCACAGAACTAAGTGGATCCTTGAAGGGGAGTACTTTTGTGCACTAATCCATGCATGTAATTATCGATATGCTTTCCCATACCCTATTCAAATGCTCTCCCCTGAGGCTTTTCTTCCACTTACACTAGGGGGAAAAAAAAGCCAATCGGTTCAGTTTAAAGAACAAGTTGTGTAACTCTTTTTGATCTACTGCCTAAAGGATCAAATAAGGAATTCTACCAACCATAATGTCAGAAGAAAACGATAGGGCTTTGCTTGTCCCGGTGGCCACCACCACGTGCAGGCAGGAGAGGCAGGGCACGGCACGCACCCTGTGCTGGGTACACACTGGGACCGGAGATGCTGCCAAGGCACCTGGGCTAAACACCCAGGTCTGAGTACTTTATTAGACAGCAAAAAGGGTGCCAACAGATGGTTTAATACAAGGATGCATGCCTTTAATGAAACTTAAAGGCATGTAAAAATTAAAAGCAATTAAAGAATAAGCAATTTACTCTGTAAGGGATTAGAAAGATGCAAACCAATGCTGGCACTGTGTTTCAGTACATGTATCAACTTGCCCGTGCTAAGGACAGCACCGGGCTGGCAACAGCAGTGCCATGTTTAAACAGATTTGTTGCTACCAGCCTCCTTCTAGAGCAATCCACCTAGAAGTCAAAAATCACCAAATGCAGTCAAGACCACCAAAGACAGTGTATTAAAAACAGCCAAGAGAGGTTCCAGTGCAAGCGCATCCCCTGTGCTCACAGCCAAGAACTCCACAGCTGCAGTCAGGAAAGCGCAAGGTGTTGAGCACATAGGAGCACAGCTAAAGCCAGCGTCATTCCCCACCAATGCAGTTTAAATTAGACTATGTGGAAGAAAGCAGATTTCCATTTTCTGGCAATTTTAATAGACTAATAGAATCAACAACCAGAGTATTTTGGTTGCTGCTAGCACACAGGCAGCACCTCTCTAAGGAACTGGGGGACACGGTTCTTGAAACTAATGTATTTACTAGCAGCCAATAAGATCACGCAATGACACATTTCTTCTGCTTCAAGATAAAAATACAAAGGAAATTTCTAATGTTATTCACTTTAATCTTTAAAAATATAACACCATCTGTTGCCATCAGATTTACAGTACAGATCTCAGATATGTACATTTATTTGTTAGTATAAAAAGCTGTCAGCAACCCCAACACAAAAATGAAGATCCTCTGGTAATCTCCTGAGCTTCAGAGAGAAAAACTACTAAATCTGAAAAACTTAACCAACAGGTTATACATGAGAAACACAGTATCTACAAAAGAAAAAAACCCCACTACTCCCATTGCCATAAAAAACTCCACACCAGTAAAACCACAAAACTAAACCCCTACAACTTGCTAACACCACAGTAAAGAAAACTGCATATTTGCAGGTAATGTTGGGAGAAACTTATGCCAGAAATTCCTGAACCTCAACAGCCCCCTATTTCTGCTCCCTGCAGTCCTGCTCCCTCGGCACTTCTGATTTCTGCAAGCCAATGCCTCCAACTTTGTGGGTTATGTGAAGTACAGGTTATACGAGGTGTGGGCTATGTGAGGATTTAATTTCAAGTATCAGCACTTTTCATGCGATGCAGGTTCCGTAACTACGGGCTATAATGCAAATATGCGGACAAAAAAAAAAAGACATTCTCATGTCAGCACAGTCTAAAAAATTAGTGTGGGCTGGCTGAAAATTTGTAGAATAAACAAAACATAGCACACATTCTTATTATAAACTTATTACGCAAGATGAGCCTGGGTAATACGGAAAATCAAATAAAAAGTTCATTTTCTGGATATGTATTAGCCATTACAAGTCTAACCCAAGTTTTAAGGAGGCTAACAGTCCTGAGCAGCCCAGCTAGGACACCCGCCAGGGGCTAGCTCTGCAGCAGCGGTCAAAAGTCAGACCCCTGATAGCATCAGATCATTAGTAATTTAAAAGTAAAAAGGCCTTGACCTTATTTCAAAAAATTATTCACTCTGCTGAAAAGCCATCTTCTCACTTTTCTGAAGTCAAACAAGAAACCTTGGAAGAATAGAATCTTACCTGTATGATGCTAATGATCACGCTTCTCATGTTGCTAACATTTAGCTTTTTGTGCCTTGGAAGTTAATACAACAGGAGAGGATTTAATAATAATTTTTTCCCCTGTGACATACTCCATCCTGCCAGTATTTCTTGATTGAAAGACTGCAAGTAAATCTGGCTTTGCCTTATAAAATTAAGGTCTACTAGACATAAAAATCCAATTAGTGCAAAAATTAAGGCATAACATTTCCTCAGTCTCATTTACACCAATATAGACTTTTTTTTTATTTCTGTCAAAGGTGAAGGACATAGCTGAATGACATGATTTTTTCTGTCTCATTTATATATTGATCGTAATAAGGCCAGACAGGTAGGCCTATACAAGTGCTGATTCTGTCAGCAGCCAAAGTTGCCAGGACTGTGAATATTGTCACTTATAGATTGATAAATGGCCTACATGGACTAATTGTATTTCAGTGTCTCTGCACAGATGGCAAGTCTTACAGCCATATGGTGATTATTTCCATTGCACTGAAAGTATATTAACACTTACCAAAATGTTTAAAGTGATAAGATGATCTAAAATAATTTTTCCATGAACTGGGATAAAAACGATGGGCTGGGATGGGCCGGCACACCGGGGTTGGGCTCTCTCCCAGAATTCCCGTTGGGTGCAGGCGCGAGGGCCTGCGGGTATCGCACAGTTATTGATGAAACCGGCTGTGTACTGGGTCCTCAGCTGGAGTGCAGCGATGCTGTGATAGCCAGGGGATAACATGCCTCATTTTAGCTATTCTGCGTTGCCCTTATTTAGTTGCCACTATTTGCTGCTTGATAGGCCGGCTGCCCTGTGAGTTGGCAACACCGATACATGTGCTTTCTTTGCCTGGTATTTTTTTCTAAAGTGTTCTCTGCTCTCTGGTTGAAAACACACTGAAGTTATTGTCCTACGTTGAAAGGTAGCCACACACCCACATACCCTGGGCCCTGCAAATGCACTGGAGGACTGCCCAATCCACGGACAGTAGGGTCTCTGGAATAGGGCTATACATGCAGCATATGCATTTACCTGTCCCCATGTCTGCTCCCAAAAGAGGAATCGACTGCAAGAGGACAGAACTACGCCCCAGCAGTCCTGTGAAACAAACCAAACCGGCTGGATGGCGACCAGAGACGCATCCTGCTCACTGCCGACTGGATAAGCCATTGCTAAGTTCTGCAGTGCTACTTCAGCACGAAGCCGGTAGCTCATCGTATTTACTAAATGCAAACAAAGCACTCAATGGATAATACGTCAGGCTGACACGCATCCCAGATGACACAACCTGCTTATGGCTGCGTCCTTTACTAATACTTCTGCTGTGGGGCTTTGAACCTTTTATGAGATTTATGCAGCAGTGAATTCACCCTTCAAAACAACGGGATAGTACATGCAGGAGACCTGATCCTCTTCTGCTCTAAGTTACTGCTTATTTATACCAAACAGATGTGAGCAAAATCAGCTCAATAAATTCTAGACAGACTTTTATGCTGGAATAATAACCGATATTACACAATTTAAATTATTTTTTGCCTCATTTTCAGGACAAAATTCTGAACATTTGTTTGTTTCAAAATAGGATTGAAGATCATGTCTTGTATTCTGCAGTAATTTGTTTTGAGTGCACTCTCATGGTAGGAGATGCCTTGCTAGCGGAGGCAGACACCTCCCTTGCTGGGAGAGAAAAAAGTTTATGCACCAGCTTCCTCTATTTGCCATAAGTAAAATATAGCAAGTCAAGAACTAGCAACTGCACTCTTCGTAGTTCCTGTGATCTAAAATTAGTGCCTGGTGTTAGTATGCAGAATGGATCAAGTACTCACTCAGCCACTGAGGATAAGGTGCCAATTGGTGAGAAATTCTTACTATGCTTTTTGCACATTCACACTTTAGCACCCCAAGAATTAAATTGATTTGACTTGTAAGGCCTCTATTTACAAATCTCTCTAACCACAGTTTTCTTTTAGTAAGCTTTACTACCCCTGAAAGGCAGCAAAAGAGCATTGCAGCTGCCCATTTCTCCCTAGACAACCCAGACTAGCCCCGTGTTTTCCCATGTGCCTCCCCAGCCAACGCTTTGACCCACGCTCGGAGCTGCTGCCATCCCAGGCACCGGCTGGGCTGTCCTCCCCGCAGAGAGCTGTGGCAGCTCCAATGTCACCGCGGGGGAAGGAGGAGTGCCAAAAGGAGACGGAAAAATAAAAGAAAGGGAGGAAAAGTAACTTAGATCCAAGGTGCAAAGTTTGGACCACCCTGTTTAACTCATGGAAATCAGTCATTCTTTTCAGGAATAACAGGCAGCATTGAACCATCCCAAATCGTTCCCAGCAGTCGTGTCTATTTTCTCTTCTGGCCAATAATTCAGAGGTCATCCTGTAAAGCAGTTGACGAGCATAAACTCTTTCCAGTACAACCTCATGTCACTTATGCTAATTTAACAGTTATTTGAAAATGTGTTGCAAATCCGTGCAACGTTACTGTGGTATTTCATGGGAGAAGCCTTATAGGGTCGCACAATATTGCTCTATGTCTTAAGGACAAGAATGCCAATTCATAAGGCAGGGAGGAAAGACCAAACAGGGAATGCACAGTGGATTAGATATTTTGATTCTGTTCCAAACTCTAAGCTTAAAATATAAAAACTTTGGCAACTTCTCCCCCATAGAATTTGAAATGCTAATTTCTCACTCAATGGAGAAAAGTTATTGCAAAGATCTGAACAATACAAATGCAGGATTACTGCCCTGAGATGGAAAAATTCAGAACAGACCTTCCCTGTAGAGGGAAAAGCAGGTAACCACAAGCGCAGGAGAGGTGTTTACCCCAGGCTTCATGAGGAGCTCGGTCCAGCTGTGAAAGGAAGCCCTCCCCACAGCCCTCTGCAAAACTACAGGCTTTGCAGAGAAGTCTGGGGTGGCAAAGCATGGTGAGGGAGACTGTTGGGAGCATCAGGCTGCATACAACTAAGTCCTTGAAAGCTGATGCATCTTCCATAATACACAATTTTGAAGGTCTCAAAAAACAAATACTCAGATCTTTCTGTCCAGGAAATGTCTTTGAGGATCGCACGGCAACTTTAAAGGCATTATTTGTCCTTTGGATCTCTCAAAAGACAAAGTGGAATTTCACGTTATGCACAAACACTCATTCCCCTGCTCCAAAGCACAGAGAAAGGTGGAAGAGGCACAGAGGGACAGGAAAGCTCCCCAAGGAAGCACGGACTCACGCACACTTCTAGATCTGCCTGGGAGGAGGCAAGCAGCCTCCCCGTCTACCCCAAGTAACTCCCAAACCAACAGCTCCCTTTCCGCAAGGTGGGATCTGATACTTGCTCCACAGCTATTGTGTTTCATTGTAACTGAGACTAGAGAGTCAAGCTCTTAATTGAATTTCCTTGAATTTGGGTGGGTGTAGTGAAGTGTCAAATCCCTGTTCTCAGTCAAGCCAGTTTCTGTTCATCTTGAAAAGAACCATAAACCAAATTAGACACCCTTTGTATGTATTAGCATTTTTAGAACATCCCTCAAATACAAGTTCATAAAGACTACCTCTATAAACAGCAGGCCACAGAAAAGTAGCTATCTCCTGTAATGGACTGCATAAGTGACAAACAGCTGTCAAACACAAAATAAATTAAGCATGAAAAGAGAGAGCTCTCATTCATCTGTGTGCTGTAAAGTTTTAGGCAACTAAATCTCCTTTATTGTTTCATAAAACAATAAATTTATCCTTATCCCAGCTGGAAGAGAGGGGATTATTATGACAATCATCGGATTATACGTGTACACAAGTTGAGTCCAAAGACGCTTTTATTTCTCCCTTGTATACCCAAGGGCAACGGTTGTGCCCTTGGGTGTACGTTGTGGCCAGGAGCACCTTGGGGCTGCCCTGTCTGGGCAGAAACCTCCTGGCAGGTCAGGGAGGAGTATTTCGGCTTTGGAGCTACCAGGGGTTTGGACTACGTGAAGGCGTGAGAGGTGGGGGCTTTACCTGGAGGCGCAGCACATAGGTACATCCTGGTTAGAGAGGGGGCAATGTCAAGGCAGAGACAAGGGGACAACTACGCTGTTGCCATCTTTGCGCTGGTGTCTGAACTACCCACCAGAACAGAGCTCCTGCCTCGTCTTTAGACATCACCGTCTCTGAAATAAACAATAATAAGGAGTCAGCCTCTCCCCAGGTTTACCCACACTTCCTCCAAGCAGCCAGGAGCCCCAGCGCAACCCCAAGTGCTGGTCGGTGACGTTTTGCATGTCTCCTCTCAGAGCATTTCTCCTGGTTTTTTTCAAATGCTCTCATTGATAGTTTCAATATCACAAAACAGATCACATGTTCCCACTTAAACAACTGCAGGGAGACATTTTAGATGTGTGCAACAGATTTATAGTGGGAAGCTGGAATACAAAAGCCTAATAAAACCGGGGAACGAAACAAAGGCAACAACAAAGTGTTGCTGTTACATATTACAGAGCAACTCACCAAAAGCGAAGAACTTGAGTCAGCCACTGCAATGCAATTAATCTGAAGGAGAGACAGCGTGCATCTTGAAGTACTCTTTTCAAAAGGAAAAGCCTTGCTGAATAATCCCAGCTCTGGCTACACTACCTGTCCTTCTTCCAGGGATGAAACAATCAGTAATGAATACTGAAAATAAGATGCTCACACCTCCACATAATAAAATTAACATTTCCCTTCAGAGCCATGCACAATTTAAATTTTTTTTTCCCCTCCCCAAAATAGAGTGTTCCATACCTGATGAGGATCTACTGCAAAGTGTTAAGCAAAAGCAAACAGGTATTTATACAGTAATTACTCATACACACCATTTCACAGTCCACAAGGAAGGATCCTCAGTACAACTAGAAGTAGCTTTAGGAAAAAATATTGTACAAGCTGGTTACATATTTTTAGACATATTCCAAAGGGGCCTTTGCTGTCTTGCTGCACTGATGTACTAAACCTCGCCTGATAAGAATGCAGTTGCAGGACTTCTACTATTATAAATGCAAATGCTAACAGGGAACAACACCTAGCTGCTCTGGAGGGCTCTCTCAGGCCCCTTGATGCGTAGGCAGAAGAGTGCAACTTCTACAGAAAATTTCTTTTTGAATTGCAGCAGGGTTTGAGTTTCTAAATCCTGTAGGCTGCAGTGAAACTTCCAGACGGAAAGAAAACAGTTTGTCACTTCAGAAATTCTTACAATCTTGCATTTTGGTAAGCCACATCAAATAAATAAAATCGGACTAGTGGGTGGGGGAGGCAGGAAAGGAGGATGCATTGCCACTGAAGCGAACAAGCTTTGCACAGTAACCAGCAGTCACTTCTGCTCACAACTCCATTGCCAGGCCCTCTTTCCCCTGTGTCAAATCTGCTCGCTTTTCTCTATGATAAAGCCACAGTTGTTTTGCAGCTAAAGCTCCCAGACTTGCCAGCCTTCAACATGAAGCTCACAAATCCTAAAACACCTACACAGCAGAGCCTCCTGCTCCCCTATGAGTCATTAAGCAGGCTGTCCCGCTTGGTGATGTCATCCAGCAACATCAATTTTTTCAAACAAATCCTAAAACGCCTCAAGCATCAATTATTTAAAATTTTATCTTCATTTTAATCCTGACCCCAGTGGCAAAATTACCATTACAAAGCATTTCCAAGTGATGCAAGAGGGCCCAATAGCCTCTAATAGTTGCTACGTCAATGAGGAGTAAGCAGCCAGCTACTCATGTCACACATGAGCTAAGCACAGAGCATCCAAGCCAGCAGCAGCGGGCAGATTTCTCTTACAAACAGGCAGAGAGCAGCTAGGATGTGTCATCAAAAATATAATCAAAGATCAACTGCATCATCCAATCTCATCTTGTACATTTTGCATGAGTACATATTACACAACCCCTACTCACAGCATCGCCAACCTGTGCTGGATGATGTGGGGCTACGGCACAGCAGTAACCTGCCCTGATACTAATGGTCTATTCCCTGCCTAATTGCTCTTGCCATTAAAAGTGCTTCTTTAATGCTCAAGCTTAAATGCTTCCTGTCTTCGTTTGAAGGCAGTGCCCTTGTCACATTCTGAGATTTAATAACAGGATTGTCAGCTATTTACAGTGTACAGCTGAATTATGAGGGGAACATAGTTGAAATACGTTCCCCTAAGCACATTTACATCCTAAAGAGCCACGACCAAAACACAGTATAAACAAGTCATAGGCTGTATTTGCAGTGCACAAAGTGCACAAACGCAATGGACAGCATTCAAGGTGAAAGCAGGCAGAGATCTGACCGTGTAGCAACCTTCAGGACCGAGGACCTTCCCACTCTGCACACACCCTATCACAAAGTCAATAGGAAAACCAACAGCTGATTCAAAATGCTTACGCATCCTTAAATATATGTTCATGGGTGAGGCTATTTATTGTAGGCACTGCATTAATAGAGCCAAATGAATACACAGCACTGCAGAAAATCTAGGTGCAAAACCAGGCTGATGCCCTTGCTCTTGGGTTCTCAGCAAACTCATTGCTCCTCTCTGCCTCTTTCAGTCATGCTGGGAATATGCTTGAACAGTTTAAGACACTTTGTCAGATCTTGAACCAGTTATAACTACTTTCAGTTTAAAGGAACTGAGCATCAAATAATTCTTTTTAACACTTCAAATGATGCCTTTGTTACCAGGAGACCTACTCACCATCCTCTTTTCAAATAGAAAGAAGGGCTTGAGGGACATCCCAACTTTGTGGAGGATATTTCATTTATAAGTTTTTTCTCAAGTGATAATCAAATTAACAGCAGTAACTAATTAGGTTAGTAGCTGAAAGCAACTTGACTATGATCACTCTCTTAGCATTAAGTTTTCTTTCTGTTCACTCTTTCTACAGCATTGTCTAAGTGAGCAAATTTTGGTGAAGTTTGCACCAGGGCACTCAAACTAGTTATGGTACTGGCAGATTTTTCCTATTGTAATTTGCTGAACTTACCTCTAGCAGACCCTACGATTTTTTTTCTTAACCCACTGTATCTTTCATGCCAATCATTCCTTCATCATTTCTTTCTGCTACTCTTTTATTAGCTTGTTTCGTAATTTCTCCCAATCCCATGTTTTCCTTGGAGCTTATTCACACAGGAGATTTTTGCCCAAATTCAGTTACGTGCATCTATCTGCACTGTTACAGACTCCTCATATAATTGTGTGAGAGGCAACAAGGTCTCTCACTTGATGGCAGACTTGGATGAAACACTCCAACGTTACAGGTTTGTTCATTCACTTGAATGCAACCACACCAAAATCCTAAGCATACACAAATCCTTATGACGATCTAGCTATTTACTCTTTTTTTTTTTTTTGCTTCTCCCCACCCCACCAAGCTCCATGCCTCTCTAATCTTACTTAAATTGTGTTAAATATAAGAAAGGAACTACATATAACAGGTTTTATACATGCTGTTGAGGTCAACAGAGTCTTCCCATTCATTTCAGTGAACCCAACATACTGCTCCAGAACTCAAAGTTCTCTGGACCTGACTTTTCCACTGGATTTTATACAGACACCTGTATCTGTACACAGAGATACCACATTCTCCAAGTCAGAACAGCAGCCGTTTATACCCACTCTGCAAAATGGGAATAGCTACATAAGGAACCAAGGCTGTGAAGAACCAAGGATTCCCAGCCAGCTGCTTCAAAAATCATGAGATGAACAGCCTCAGCATCTATCAAATCTCAGTCCCTTTCCTTGAACACCAACACCATCACCAGTTGGATGATGCCTGATATAATCTGCCCCCCTGAGCTATGCTAGGAGCTGAACTGAAGCTGCTGACCTTAAAACCTCAAAAAAGAGTCCCTGAGCTCACAGTACCAACTCAGCTGCATTTGGGCATACACTTGTCCCAGCCCTGCTTTGCGGGACACCTGCTTTGCAGTGAAAGCTGGATGTTGTTACCTGCCCACCACTCCTGGGGTCCCAGGATGTCCCTTCCCTTGTGGACAGATGGCTCAGCCAAACTTTGGAGGGAGCCGGCGCGAGACTCCCGTGGATTTCAGCGGAAGCTGGACGATGGCCAAGGTGAACTTCCTCTGCAACATGCTATTCCCCGCTACAGAGCTTCTTAGGCGAAGCTTATCACCATGGTATCTAAAGTACTGCTGGTACCGGGAAAGGCCAGCTTGAACACCGTCCAAAATTAACGTCTTCCTATAACACTAGCTTCATCACATCTTCTGCTTCCTTCACCTTCTTCTTTCCTCGTCTTCCCATTTGCTTGCCTTTACTCCCCAAATAAAGCTGTGTGTTGGCCAATGGATGTTACTATTACCAACAGCAGAAGGGAAGAGTGCAAGGCAGACTTTCCTGATGCTCTTAAATGTCACTGCATAATAAAAACATTACATATGACTGCTCTCAGAAATATAGGCCCCTAACTGCACCTTTTCATGAAAATATTACAGGAGGGACAGAGTTTTGTTCATGAGTCCAGTCTCCTTAAGATGAGGTTACTTCATTGCTTGATCCAGACTTGGAAACTTGCCTTTTCCCACCTTCCTGGAGGAAGGTGTGGGCTCAAAGCCCACCTGGGGGACGTACGGATGGATCCCAGCCAGACAGGACTAATTTACTACATTAGCTCCTGTGGAAGCAGCACAGAGAAGCCATCTCATATCAGCCAGAAGAAATGTGTGCTATGAGCTAGTTCATCATTAACCTGTATAACACACACTTCTACATTGTTGTACAGCTTTCTGCAATAATTTCGAACACTCAGAGGCCTGATTTTCATTTTGATATGATTTATAAAACAGATTTAAAATTCAATTTTATTGCTAGAGGGTATTTAAATTAGTTGAGTTTTAATCCAACAGATAATATAAATAACAGCTTCAGCAGCAGTGAAGTGATTTATAGGTCTAATCCAAACTGGATACTTGTCACATGCCTCATAACAAGAAATCTTTTGTAACAGACAGATAAGGAAATACAAAGATACTAAATAAATGAAAATAGTAAAAGAATGTAAGCACAGATGAAGCAGCTATCCAATACCTCCTTCAATCATCTAATAACTAAACCTGAAGCATCTTCATAACTGGGAAGTTAGCTTAGACCATGTAAATTCAGGTCAAACTGAATCAGACCACGGCTATTAGATGAGTAGGTACAGCTCACTAAAATCAGAGCTATAGACAAGCGAGCCACTTCTTTGGTTGCGTTAGCCCTTGGCTTGCAGCACCAAGAGACAAGTCAAGTGGTATTTTCAGACACAGATTTCTACAGCTGGAAATGCATTACATTGTGGTTCTCAAATAGCTAAAGTTCAACCTCTGAGATTACTGAGGTAACAGCAGTTACCAGATATGCTGGGTAGAAGAAAGTGGTGATTTAGGAAAAGATTTGCTCCCTTTAAAGTAAACATTTGTCCAGTGAGATCCTTAACAGTGGCTTGACCCAAAGACAATGGTTTTCAGCCAGCAGGAACCTTCACATTGACTTTAATGGGCACTGAAGCAGATTTTTTTTTTTTTTGCCTGGACACTTTTTTTTTTTTACAACATTGTTTTCACATCCCCTGAATTACAGGCATTAATTATTTTAAACATGTAAATTACTTTTGTAAAACTCTTTTTGTAAAACTTGCTACCTAGTAAGTTGAACTAAAACAACAGTTTAAATAGCTCAGCCCACAGCTAATAAGCAATTTAAATAGCTTTGCTGAGCTTGAGTAGCTATATCAGATTTCATAGCACCATTAGTCACTGCCAAATCCATAGGCAGCATTTAAATGAATCCTTAGCAATGGTCACCCCCAGGAATAAAAAAAAAGAAAAAAAAAAGAAAAAATATTTTAAGAGCTAAGAGTCAAGTTATTGTCACAATCTCTGTAAGAATGTGCCCCATATGTGACACCAAAACGTGCCCAGGAAGTAAATCCCGCTGGAATGCCTGGGACAAAATATATCCTTCCAAGTAAGAAGGATTGAGCTCTGTGCTCTGATCACAACATGCTACACTAAGACCTATGAGTACAGAGGTGCCCATTTCACAGAAGGAAAAGCTGGCACACGCAAAGGTGAAGGATTTGCCAGCAGAGATAGAACAGGAAGGAACCTGGGGGGGTTGCTCCTGTGTCACATGTGCTGAGCCACATTGCTGGCTGCAATAACACTATCATGAATGTACTTTCAAGTTCTCTGTATCAGAAAGGTGAATGGCAAGATAATGATGTGAGACACTGGCAAACTGTATATCCAAAACCACCTCATCTGCACTCTGTACAGAGTGTGTGAGTGTGTACAGCCCACGCTGAAACCCTGGGAAGGAATGATGCTGGGAGCTTGATCTCACAGGCACCGGCATAAGACTGAAATAACTTACTTGAAGTGAAGCACATTAAATCAGGATATTGAACTAAACTGGTGGACGTGCCTCATACCTGTACAAGTCCGCATGACCCAACACAGCGTACGTAGCAGCGCAGACATGAGCACAACCAGAGCGCTCAAAAGCGTTCAAGTCCTTCGCAGCTTGAACAGCTCTGGAGGCAGAGCCGGACCACGCCGAGCCCAGAGCTACGACTGACTTACAGAAGGGGGTGGGGACCGCTGCGACCTTCCACTCAATTCTCTCCAAGCCACAGCTGAACTTTTCAGCTAAACTGATCTACCAGTACGGAAACGGTTAAAAATGACGACAACAAAAATATTTGCCTTTAGAGACACCCAGGTAAAATGACGGAGGCAAGTTTCCCTTGGATGGATGTTTCTGACCACCGTGGACTCAGCGGGGCAGCGCTGCTCCAGCCAGGTTTTGATGCTTCCTTCTCCAACCCCAAGGATAGTTCTGTTTTATTTTCCGGTGCAACTTTACATAATTAAGAAGCAGACAAGCCCCTTGTAATCCTGAAGCGAAACACGGGGAGATACTCACTCAGATCTTATTTCTCCCTCTGCCCCTGTACCTCTATTCAGTACTCCTGGGTATCAAGTTCAGACACACACATGGCATTTTAATTCATTATTTATCCATATTGTCTCGAATTATATCACTTTGACAATAATAAAGAAATGTATAGTGGGAGTTTGCATAGTTGGAAGCAGCATGAGGAAGCTCAAAAACTGGAGAACGATTCCTTGCCACAGGGGGGTGAGGAGAGGCAAGGAGGAGAAAAGGTGTAAGAGAACATAATAGGATAAAAATAAAGCAAATTAAATGTGTGGGTTTGGAATCCCCCAAGACATTCTGGTCGAGAGGATCTCAAACCTATATATAGTTCAAGCCAAAAGCACAACGTTAACCTCTGTTTCCTGATATTTAGTTCACAGACTGCTCTAATGCCAGCATTTGGCTTTTGTCCCGTTAAAGTTAGAGGACAGGAAAAATGCAGGACTGATTTTTGGAAAGATCAAGATGAATTATCCAAGAGGCCATCACATGTGATCAGAGACTTCTGGCACGTTAAAAAAAAAAAAAAAACAAGGCGGGGAGGGGGGAATATTTACACAAATTATCGAACAACTGGCACAGTTCAGGCAAGTTTACCGTGTGCCTCCAGCAGCCGAGAGCTCTCGCTGAACCAGAGCATGAAACATCTGACAATGAACTCGCTGCTCAGACCGGCGCGCACATCCCCCGGCTTCCCGGCCAGGGACCGGACTCCCCGGCCCCGCACCAGCCTCCCCCGGGCCGCGACACCCCCAGCTCCTCCCCGCTTATTCCAGCGGGGATTTTGCCACCGGCAAGGTGCCGGCAGGGTTTTTTCCTCCGCTGCGTGCCCGCTCCGCCGCTGGCTCGGGCGGGAGCCTGCCCGCCGCCGCTCCGAGCGGGCGGTAAATGATTAATTACGTTAGAAAACGCCGGGTGTGGGGAGCGCTCGCAGGGCGACCGGGCTCTCCCAGCGCTTCGCGGCGGCCGGGCGCACCTGCGGCGGGGCCGGGGCGGGAGGCGGCGCCCACGCGTGGGTCGGGGCGCGGGGCCGGGGCGGCGGAGGCGGCGCCCACGCGGGGCCGGGGCGGGACGCGGCGCCCACGCGGGGCCGGGGCCCGGCGGACTCACCCCATGTCTCGGCACCTTTCGGCGGCGGCGGCACCCCCGGGCGGCTCCCCGCGCTCGGCGGCCAGCGGCGGCCGCGTCCCCACTTCGCACATGCGGCCGCCCCGGCACCGGCACCGGCCCCGGCTGGCTGCGGCTGCCCAGCTGCACGGCGGCGGCGGCGGCGAGGCGTCCTGCTCCTCCTCCCGCCGCCGCCTCCCTCCTCCCTTACATAACCTCCCTCCCGGGCGGCGGCGGCACCGAGCAGCCTCCCGCGGCACCCGCCGCCCTGCGAGGCGGCAGCGCGGGGGCGGCGGGGCGGAGCGGGGCGGGGCGGCGGGGCGCGCCCCCGGGGCCCCTCCGCTCCCCGCCCCGGGCCCGGCAGGCGGCGGCGGCGAGAGTCGCACTGCGGGGGGTTCGTGCCCCGGATGGGGAGCGAGGAGCCCCGGCGGGAGGCTTCAGCATCTCGTGTCCCCCCCGGTGTCCGTGCCGGGGGGGGGTGCGACCCGCCGGAGGGGGACGGGGCGGCGAGGAAACTTCGGGTGAAGTTGCGGGGGTGCCCCCCGAGCGGCCCCGCCCGCTGCCGTGAAGCCCCGACGGCGAGAGGGGGCAGCCCAGACCGGCGGCCCCGGTCATGCTCCTCCCGGGACCGGATTCCCCGGGAGACCGGCTGCTTCCCGACCGCCTGTCCCCGGACCGGCTGTCCCGCACCGGGAGCGCGCCCCGCCGACAGCCCCTGCTCCGCGGCGCGGGCACGGCTGCGGTCGGAGAGCGGATCCCGGGGATGCCCTCTCGACCCCGAGGCGATATCGCCGCCGGGGGACGGCTTGTGAAACACGGGCAGGCCATTCTCCCCCACCACCGAGCCCTCCCCCTGCCTTTTCACGCTTTTCATCCGTTTTCCCGGGGAAGTAAAGGGAGCGTGCCCGCCCCGCTGTCCCAAGGAGCTCTGGAGCCGCTGGGCAAGTTCAGCCACATTGGGCAATGGGCCCTGGCAGACCCAGCCCCACGGTCCTGATCTGGGTCCCGCACCCAGCCACCAGCCTGCTGCTCAATCCAGAAGGGCGAATTGCATCAGGAGTACAAACGGGGGGACTGCCCCTCTTTTGGCCCTCCTCAGCCCCCCGCAAATCTGTGCCAGGCACTGTCCCAAAGCTATCATGTCCCTATAGGTTTCATGAACACAGAGGGATGATTCTTTTCCACTGAAGGGAAAAATTGCGCTAGTGTGGAAGGGCTGTGTTACGGCTGCCCAACCCCGAGGGTGACACTGACATCTGATAGGCAATCACAGAGCGCAAATCCACAGGAAAGCCACGGACCTGCTCGTTTGGGTATTCGTAGGACTGTGCTACACAGACACAGTTATTCTTTTGCGGGGAAGACGCCCAATTCACACATAAGAGAGGATTTTAACTTCTCCCACACAAAGTTATAATTAATAACCTGCCATCAAGAGTGATTATTTTAATTTTTTTAATCTCATGTTGATTTATCCTTTCTTTCAAGGAAAGTTTGGAAGTTGTAGGAAAGGCTTTATGTTTGCTTGCTTTAACTTTGTGTGTAATAACTGGGGTTGTCCCCAGTATTACCTGAGGACCTCATGGGAACCCTCAAAGGAAAACTTAACCAGCAACCTAACACCTTCCAGCTATGGACAACAAAACTGTCTCCCACTCTGACAGACAACTATTTCCTGATGTCTGGAACACCAAAATGGAATTTTGATTATAAAAAAAATAAAGACACTCAAATAAAGACTATGCCGTGGGGGAAAAAAGGAGGGTGAACTACACAGACATTTTCAAAAGACTATGGGATGACACCACTCCAGCATACCTGCTCTCTTTACCGTGGTCAGATGGTTGCTGTGGACGTTGAAGGAGACTTAACTCCTTACCTAATCACGGGCATCTAAAGACTTCCCATGTCCCGTTCTGCCAGCTGAAGGCGAGGTTCCATTTCCGCTGGGATAGCCATGGCAAAAGTGACAATCCTTTCGTGTTCACCATGGGCTGCAGCCTTGAATATTGCTTTGATATGACCATTCCTCTCTTCTCGGGGAAACAGTGGGGGGTAGCGTTCTCCGAGGGGAAAAAACAGCATCCTGGCAATCTTGTGGAAAAAACTCCCACCATAAATTGGATTATTTTATCTCAGTTTTACATCATTTAATTCATTTTGTTAAATTACATATGTCATTCATCAGAGAGGGGTTGTCTTAGTCCTCTCTGATTAATTAGCTCATTTTGGTGAGTATCCGAAAACTGTGTTTTATGAACCAGCACTGTATGTGACTTACAAATATCTCATGGAATTGGATCAAAATAGGGTAACGCACTTACTACGTGTGTCATGATAAGATGAAAATTGGAAATTGTTAATGCAGGTGACTTAGCATTTTCTAATGTTTTAATCTTTTCCAATCTTGCATTCAAGAGTGTATTTTCATCCCCAATTATAAAAAAAGCTTAAGCTTATGGAAGCATAATTGACTGGGAAATTTGCACAATACAAGATTTTGTATGTTGCTTTTGTTCGTAAGGTCTTCCCGTTTGATTGATGCTCTTTTCAGAACCGTCTTCTGATGGTTCTGAGACAGAATTGTGGTCCCATTTCTCAAGGACCCTGAGACATTTGGTCTGGCAGACAGCAAGTTAACCCAGTTTTCTGCTCGTATTTGGGTTTCTGTAAGTGCACTCCCTTCACCTGAAATTCCCTTTATTCTTCTAAATGGATGAGATATTCCTCTTGCTGAAGTGTGGCACACTGTTGTTGTTCTCTTATCTCTGCCAAAAAGAGGATGAAGTCCTGTCCTCAATTTAAGTCAATGGTAAAAGTCCTCTGGATTTGAATGAGGCCCAGATCTCATGCAAACCGTTCAACATTATCAATATTGAATGAAGCGATTGCTCTACAGACAGTTCCATCTTGAACTCTTCCACCGTCACAAAGAGTCCTAATTTGTGTATAGTTCCCATTGATTTACATTATTTTAGTATAATTTAGTATTCCATTTTCTTAAAGTATTTTGAATTCTCCATAAATGAGAACTGTAAATATGCTATCAAAATTATTCAGTTCTTAAGCTTTCGTATATGACATGATATTTCACTTCCTATTTGGCTCCAATGCAGGATGTGTACATGATGGTAATTCAGTCCTCATTTAGTATTCACAAGTGTGCTCTTATTACTGTGGCACGGTTCAGGAAGACTCAAAATACTGAAGGCACAGGATCCCTCGGTATGATTCAAGCTGAGCAATAAAAATATCCCCATTCTGTAAATGGATGTAACTTCTTTAGATGAGAAATCTCTCCTATTCCCATGGGCCTCCTAAAGATATAATTTTTTGATTCCTAGATACAGGGTGAATATCCTTTTCAGAAAACTGATCTAGCAATCAGGAGTGTGTACCCAGTCTGCATTCTGAAAAGCAAAGAGCTCAGCGGTCTCTTCCTCTCTCTCAGTTTTTCTGTTCTCTCCTTTTGTTTGGCTTTCACTATTGTCCTCTTTTGCCATTCTATTTTATTTTAGATATCATTTTATTTCAGAAAACCTGCTGTTTAGTCTTTTTCAACTATTATACTTCAAGACAGTCTTCTCCCTATTTCCCGTGGCAGATACTATTAAATAAAATATTCAATACTGTGATTTTCTCTTTTTTCCAGCTAGACTGATGAAATTTGCATTTTTTTACTCCAACAGAACTGTGACATTTCCCTTTTTTTTTCTTTGACAAATAGCCAACCATTTTCAAGCTTTAAATGTTATCCAGAAGTTTAACCAAAAAAGCTTTGGGGAATTCTTGATTTTTACATTTGAAACACAGAATTAGTTTTCAAAATCCCCCAATGAATGGAGAATTAATGTAATTATAATATCACTGGATATAAAATTTTAAAGATGAGCAACTGAGGAAAGAAAGGATTTTAAGTCAGACTGTTGAACACACTCTGATTTACAATTTTTGTTGTTAAAACCTACTTAATCCAATATCTAATAAACAATTTGGACAAAGGATCTATTTGTTTAAAAAAATCAACACTCCTGTCCTTTCAATTAAAATGTCAGACCTCACAATAAACATCTGAGACCTTCAACAGGTCCTCCAGCAAGACAGAAAAACCCCCAAAGCTGACATTCATGTGATTTCTAAGGTAAAAGCAGTTCTCCTCTCCATTCTCCTCCAGAAGTAATCCAAGAACAAACATTTAGGACTACTTTCTTTGTCTTTAAAAGTAAAAAAGGAGAAGCCCATTTTTAAAAGCATTTTGTCAATCATCTTTAAAAGAGTAGGTTGAACATGCTCTTATTATTCTTTGCAGTTTATTCTTATATGTATAATTATTTAGTGTCAGGAAGCTCCTGTCTAAGTGGAGTAATAGAAGGTACACAAGCATTCTACCTCACTTTCAAAAAGTTGTCCTGTAAAATATGCAAATATCAGTTCAAAGCAGATTTTTATGTAAATGCAAAGAGCTGTCATTGTCACACTGTGGTATATGCTGCCTTCTCAATGGAGACAAATACGCAGCTAACGAAACATAATGTTAAATAAGATTTTAGGGAGAAAAAACATAGACACATAAAGAAAGCCAGCAAAACCAGAATAATGCCCTATCAGCCACCACAGGTCTCCCAGCCCTGAATGTAAGTACCCAGTACAGTGCTGAAGGCTGTAAAATTGTAAGATGCTGATGGATTTCTAGTAATACTGGCATAGTCAGAGAGCATCTGTCAGCATTTATAAACCATTTGGGACAGATCCTCTAGGCATCCTCTGTTCTTTGGTCTACTAGAAATCCAGCCTGGGACACATCCACAAGCACACGCTGAACCTGAACATTTGTAAAGGTGGTCCCATACTTGCAGGAAACCTTGTTCCCTTTAACAGACCTATTTCTTTGTACTTACAAGGTAAGGCAGAGAAAACAGATACTCCCAATTCTCCTTCTTAATATTTTCATTGATGTAGACACTTTGATTATGTCCACTCCGCTGCAAAGTAAATAAGGTTGGTCACTCTTCACATGACACCTTTTTTCTGCACCTAGTGGGTCTTACTGCTCTTTGAAATTATGCTAATTTAAACTGGTGTTGCAATGGACAGACTGGGACTCTGCAGAGTAGGTGAGGAGCACTGCATGTAAAAGCCTCCTTACAGCTTTTATTTGAGTCTATGCACTTGTTTCATATACACCCTAATACTGCTTTTTTTTGAGCACGTATGCATGAGTGGAGATCTTCATAAAGCTACTCACAGCAATGCACAAGTCTCCCAGCTGATGAGCTGGATCCTGAATTACTCCTCAAAACTGTACCAAATGTGTTCGGTTTTTCCCTTCCAATATGCAGCGCTTTGCATTTCATATGTCACTTTAGAAGTTACCAGCTTTTTCACTCAAAGTTTATTTTGGTCATTTTCTTTTTAAATCCCAAAAAGAAGGGAAAAAAAAAATTTCATCTGCGAGTACAGATGATGACTGATTTGCTTCCAGGCTTACATCACAAAATTCCATTTATTTGTGATTTATAAAATGGAAGTTAGAGAAATCAGGCACTGGTTATGCAGATGGGGTAGATTAGTTTTCTTTCTAAGCTAATTCAGATCAAAATTTTTGGTCCTAGCAGGCCAAATTGTACAAGAGATAGAAGAAAAGAACTATATGCCTTGTCTGTTAGAAACAGGACCCTCATATTGCGACTTGGCTGTGACGATGGTGATGACAGCCAAGGCTACTAGTAGAGAAGCAGATAATAAGGAAGCGAAAAGATATTCACATTTTTGGTGAAATAAGCTTAATTTTCAAACATGCAGAATTGCACGACCATTCATTTCAGCAAAACATTTTGCTCACATGTAAATTTTCTTGTAGCTCAGGAGTTTTTAATTCTCAGGCCCTTTCTACCATCTGTAACTCAATCTCTATTTTTTAAAGAAATTGCAGACATCTGTTTAAATACCCATCTCTTCCGTCACATGGAATTTTGGATTCAAAAATCTAAGCTTGAAAATAATACCGAAGTTGGATTACATTTCCAAGCAACCACGGACTGGCATTTTAAATGCTGCCTTTTTAATTAGCCCATTCCGCTATACTGGCTGCGTCGGGCTCTACGGTGCATGAACAACGTCTGGTGTGGGTGCGGGTCAGCGAGCCGGGCGAGCGGGTCGTGCTGCCACAGGGGCTGGGGGCATAGGAAAGAGGGGAGGTGGAGAAGACCCCCCAGGCTGACTGCAGCCAGGTCTCCTGCAGCAGGAAGGGGGGCTGGCCTCCAGGGGGGCTGCGGGGCCAAGGGCCCGTTGCTGAGCCTGGGATTCTGCTGTGCTCCTGTGTTATGTGTAGAACTAATCCTGCCCGTGAGACCAGAGCCAGCTCAAGCAGCATAAGCAAAACTGCATTTTGCTGCCCCACACCTGACTTCTTGCAGCAGTGGGTACAATTTCAGGGTGTAATCAGGGACGTGTGGGGATGGGGGATGGGTACGGCAGAAGGAAAGGGAGGGCAGAGCAGTGGGACCCATGGGAAGGGATGAGAAGGCAATGTGGGATGTTCCTAGGGGCTGTAATGAGAAATGTGGTTTTTTTCTTTTTGCAGCCTGTCCTCCTCCAAGACGCCCTGCCTCCCCCTCGCCCTTCTCCCAGGGTCCTGGACGTGCCAGCAGGCAGGTCTCCATCCCCCAGCTCCCTCCCTGAAGGGTCACTCCCCACTGCATCCCCACGCTCACTCTTCCAAAAACCACTATTCCCATATAAACCAGGACAGAGGAAGAGAGGCTGGAGCCAGACCTTTCAGAACATTTTAGTTCTCCAGAATGGCTTGCCTTGGCTCCTTGTAGGAATTCATACTTCAGACTGGTGCAAAATACCTCATTCTTTGGGTTTCTTTAGAACTTACTCATAGGTGGACTTTGCCCCTTAATCAGCTCCTTGCTTGCCTTACTGGAAAAGGAAGACATTTCCATGGGTACACCAGAGGTCTGATTCATTTATGTGAATGCCCAATGGCTTGATAAAGGCTTCTATGTTTCCTTGTGGGCAGAGGTATCTGTATCCCTCGCCTGGATGAATTTCTCAAAGGGCTGGGAAGTACAGAGTGCCAGGTGGGAATGAAGCCACATGGGATTTCAAGCCTAGTAACAAAAACTGATGCAACCATCAGTGATAACTGGTGGTTAACCATCAGTTATAACCAGGTATAGCGGCGAGCACCCCAAAGCTCTCACTAAAGCTCACAAGGACATGAGTTGCACCCCAGCACAAGATTTCTCTCCTCCAACTGTGGAAAATGTCCAGAGTTCAGGGAAGCCAGACCTGGCTCAGAGATATGAAGTTGGAAGTGCCCAGCTATGGGTGTCTTTCACAGACAGGGATAACTTTCATTGCAAAGGAAACTATTTGTCACCACAAAAGCTATATTTTGCACCATTCTCTGAGAAAAGTGTTGAGTTTTTCACCCTGCAGACTGTCCTACGGAAAGCAGTTAAGATGCATTTAAGAAGTAGGCTAATATTTTTATGCTTCCAAAATGCATTAGAAAAAAACAAAACCAAAAAACCCTGTTGGACTGAATTTATAGCACTTTCAAATAAAGTTAAAGACCTTGACTTATACCAGTCCTTATGTCTAGGTCCTGCTAAACTGCAATTATTAATAAATAATAAAAGTGTAGCCAGAAGGCCACGAGTCATGCAGAATTTGTTTTCTTTTTACTACACTAATAATTACAATCTGGAAAAGTAAAAAATAGTTATTTGACAAAAGAACAACGAGAATACAGCTCCCACAAACAAAGATGCCAGGAATACTTTGACGAGGAAATGCATTTTAAAAGAATCTACTGGATGGCAAGTTGGGCTTCAGGTCTTCCCTAGATAAAACTAGCTCATTTTTTGAGCTAGTTTGCAGGGAGTTTCTGCATTCCTAATTGTACTTAATATAACTTTGTTCTGCAACAATACTTGGATGACAAAATAAATAAACACTACCAATCAGTTAAACAAACACAAGATTTTTTCACCTCCATATTTTGCTTCTCAGAAAGTATTTACTGTCAACACTCTTAAATCCAATTTTGTGTAATTCTAGTTGACAGAAGTTATAAAAGTGCTCATATCTAATGGTAAACACAGATTCCACTTTTCTGGGCAAATTTCATAGTCCTTGGGGGGTGTATAAAATCCATATATTTTGAAAAATCAGAGCAAAATTTTTAGTCACTTGCAAATATTTAAAAAAATATTTTAGGGACATGTTTGCAGCTCAAGCACCTGGAGGAGCACTCTCTAGATCTAGAGTGCTTACCTGGGTTTTGAAGAAGTACCGAAAGGATGGCAGGCAGCAGCAGCCATGCATTAATGTCATATTAAGTCTTTCAGCCATAGTTCAGTTAGGGCTTTGGAGCCAGGGGAGGGATCACAGTGCACTACCGTGGGAGACGACACCAAGCACGCAGTTACAGAATTCGGTTTAACTCCATGGGACTCGGTGGAAGGTGGAGCAGAACACTTACAACTTCCAGAAAAGCTTTGAGCTATGTTTTATTTTAAATTAACCTGTAGCCAATAGAGAAATATTAATATAGACACATCAAAACCTTTTCTGCATACTTGAGAAAATGAACTCAACACTATAAAGTAAGGATGACACATATCCTCTATTTTTCATTTACTGTTCATTCGCAGAAGAGCACATGATTTATGTTGCTAATGTACCAACATTTTTCTAAGTTTAATTTGATAGTTTTCCTGCAGGAATAGGTTAATCTTCATCCATACCCGCCTTTAATAATATTTATTACTGTTCTTCTGCTCCTCAGTGGCTGACTGAATATTCTCTCTATATCCATCTGGTGAGTATGCTTTTCCCAAAATAGTCCATGACCACTCTTTCCTATATTTGCACGAGAGATGTACTATTATTATATTTGCATGGAAGAACTTAGGCGATCCTGCAAAAATGTTTTTCAGTGATATCACTTGTCCAACTTGTAAATTGATTTACAGTTTGAAATGTGACATCGTAAGTGGCATGTGACAGGAGATCTAAGCAGGAAATATTTTGTAGCCTCTTAGAAATCTAGCCAGAGTTGCTCTTTTTTAGATCCTCTGTTTGTTTGCCCAGAAGAATTAACATTTGGTCAAAGAGAATAACCTGTAGCTATTGTTACTCAGTATTCAACTTTCTTCCAATATTTAAAGCTGCATTATTGATGGTTTTAAGAACATGGCTTCTGAGATACAATTCCACACCATTAGCTGCATTGGGAAAAGAGCGGGAGCCAGCCCTGAAAGCGTAACAAAGCATATTTTGAATGCATAGGACATGCAAAGCCACAAATGCCAGCCAACTAACGTCACACGCTTAAAGCCACATTCAACGAACCGGAATTTCCTCATGCACAATAATGCCTGCTGTGACAAGTAACTAGACTCTTGAGGAAACAGCCTTTAAAATGCATTTTCCTCTCCAGCTAAAGGAATTCTCACTACACAGACACCTTCAAGAAGGTAATGCTTTGCATTTTCATTTGTTTTTATGTGCAGGTATCTCAAAACAAGAATATCCACACAGAAGCTAGCCCTGGCACCCATGATACCAATGGGAAAAACCCTTCTTTTGACTTCACTGGGATCATGATTTGGTCATAATTGATTAGTCCTCATTCCATTCCTGTGAGACAAGTGAGGGATATATACTGCAGCATGGTTGTTTCTGGAAATGTGTTGTTTCTGAAATGTGTTCACACACCACTGCAGCATGGTTGTTTCTGGAAAATATCAGCTGTTCCAAAACAGAGAGGAGCCCAGCACGCAGTTTGGAACAGGATGCAATGGCCAACGCCATCTCTATCTGGAACAATACTGGAAATGCTGATAGCCAGAGTGGCATCACTGAAAATAGATTTTGGCCAGCACACAGGGATTAAGAGCCTTACTTTTTAAAAGGTGCGCTGGGACCTTTAATAACCATAAATAGTCAGGACTTTGTATTTGTGCCTCACTGGAAAGATGGCAGCACTCGCAGTACGGTGTTTCCTCATACCATGCTGACACATTGCTTCATTACTGGATCATCTGCAGCTTTCAACAGGACCGACGTGACTTCCGAGTCAAACGGAGAGCCACAGCAAAGTCCTGAAGGCAAAATCACAACAGTACTTGGAACCAGTGGAACAAGGATTTCTCTCCCTGGAAATAGTCTGTGAGATCTGGCAGCAGCATTTCCCATCAGATAGCAACCATGAGATCTTTGATATCTTATGTAACTGCCATCCTTAAATAAAATGTATATCTACTTCATCATTTTTTTCCCTGATTTAATTAGAATCTTGCTTAGTTTTTCAGGTTGGCGAAGTCTTATCTTGCAATATGCTGCAGATGCTACTGCTTGGAGATTAACATTTGCTTTTTAATTAAACTTTTTACTTGGGAAGTTTGTGGTATCCCCACACCAGCATTTAAAACCAAGAAAATAACTGTGTATTATTCTTAAAATGAGCAGCCATAGCATAATATGAAACAATCACATTCAACATAACATCAAAAATTACTGTGTGGTTTTCATTTATGTGTGAGATTTTCTGAGCTTGTTTTTAATGAGCCTCCATCAGAGGCTCTATCAGAAATTTGCATTTTCCAAGATAACATCTCCGTATTTTTTTAAGTTTAGACTGCCGAGTAGCCAGCATGTTCTTCTGCACTGGTTCCCAACCAGCATTAGAAAGCAGCGTTCAGCTGAGCACTAGCACACTAAGCAGCTGGTTGCCACCACAGCACGGCTTCTGCAGGTGGTGCAGGGATGAGAAAGAAACAGCCACAACTCAAGAAAGTGGTGAAGAGAGACCTGAAATTGGGAGGGTGAGCAGGGCCACAGGAACAGCGGCACTGTGGAAAGGTTCCAGGAAAGGAAACTGCTGCAGGAGTCTGGGGCGAAGATGGAGAAGGAGTTACAGCAGCGCTGGGGCAGGCAAGGACACTCTGCCTCGACATCCAAGGCAGAGGTCTCAGGGAGGGCAGGAGGGGACACAGAGCGGTGGCAGCCACAGCATAATCTCCTGAAAGATTAGGAACCCTTCTCTGCTGGAAAGAATGATCTCCAGTCCTAATTTAGCAACAGGAGGGAGAGTTATTACTGCTAGGAGTAGTGGTGACCTAGACCTGCAGACAAGGACCAGCCCCAGCACAGCACAAACATAAAATGAAAAGATAGTCTCTGCCCAAAAAGTTTCCAGATTTTGTGTAGAGCAAGGAACAACGCAGGGATGCACGGGGGAGCGCACGGCAGTAGTGAGGCAACGTCAGAACAAGGAGCAGACTGCTCAGTCCAGCTTTGCAAAATCCTGCAGGCTTCTCTGCAGCTCAGCTAATTCACTTATACCTTATTTCACTTTAGCACAGTGTGGTCTCAATACAGATTGGTAACTCTGGAAAATTCCGGTTTACAATTAAAAAAAAAAATACTTCAGATTAAGAAGACACTCCAAACTTGAGATAGTACAAAGTTGGCCTATACTTCAGCCCTTGCTTTCTCTAATGGCCCTTAAACTTAAGAGGAACCGCAGAGAACATTCAAGAACTCTCCTTATATGCAAAGAGGAGAGAAAGAAGGGAGACAAATTCCTGTGCTAAATAACAGCTTCTTGGTAAAGCCATCTGGGGAGAGCCATGTTTAGTATCTAATGGAGGGAGCATTACTTGGACCAGTTCCAGTGACCTGAGCCTTGAGGGGGAACAAAACACTGAAAGACTGTTGTATTTAATTGCCTTTAGCAGAACCTGGACATGCTCTTACACATCTGCAGTGGCTTTGACACACTGAAGCAGGAGGACAGGCGTGAGCTGGGCCTCATTGCACATCTATCTGCAGGGCTGGTGGCAAGGGCAGGTTTCAAACCTGGGCCTCAGAGAGGACACGGGAGTCCCACACAAGGAGCCTCGGGGCAATGCTCCAGTGCCTGGGGAATGTCACCATCCAGAGAAGGGAGGCTCTGGGAGTAACGTGGGAGACCCAGGTATCCTCTTTAGAGGTTGAATGTTTGACTTGGTATCTGAGGGAACTGATTGGTGTGCAACATGCAAACTGCGTAACCTATCCAACCCAGGAGAAACGCTAGACATTTGCTAAAAAGGCATAACCACTTCCTGCTGCTAGATCCTGGGTTTTGCAAGGATCTGAGTTTCTGATTTAAACATAACAGAAATTGTTACCAGATGTGCATGTCAGGGCCCTGAATGCACTGACAGGCCTTAATTGCCACGGCCAGCCCCCATGCCCCGGGCACAGGGGCTCATGGAAGCTCAGCCCTGGGCCCTCGGTCCCCGCCCAGCGCTGCCGTGGCTGTGCCGGGCTTCAGACCCAGCTGTGCAGCAGCAGTGCTGTGCCTGGCCGTGGACCCTGTTGATCTGGGCAGTGACCCATGGACTGAATTTCTGACTTGCCTTGGACTTGTCTCGTCCCCACAAACTTGTCTTGCCCTTTGAGCTCTTGGCTGCCGTCCCCGGCCAGCCCTGCCCAGGGGCTGTGGGATGGGCCCCCTACCCCACCGGCCATGCTGTCGGCTCCCCGTCCCTCCCTGCTCCCTGACAGCAAAGAGGAAATTCTCTAAATTCCCCTTCTAAACTCAGCTAGGTGCTACTAAATTGTCTTTAACTTACAAGTTGGTGTTTCCATACTGCAGCAGATTCGAATGTTTTAGACTGGATATGGACAGGAGAAATGACCCCAAACTAAAATTAAATATCCAACTATAAAAGAAAATTGAGTATGAATAAAATCTAGTCCTAGAAACTTCTGCAAGTACCTCCTTTATATTTCGCAACTATCTTAACAATAGGCAATCCGTGGTAGCACTGATTCATACATCCCCACTTGCAGGATTACTTGACATCTAAAAAGCATCTGAGTTGGAGTTGAGACAGCCTGATGATTATGATGAGTTTGATATCTTAGCGTTTGGCTACTCCATTTGCTGACTTTCAAGCAGTTCCACAGAAGTATGCTTTAAGTATCTGAATATTCCTCCCACTTTTTTTTCTTCTTCTTTTTTCCATTTGTATGGTACCTATGTCTGGGAAAGAACATAACCTGTGCACCAGATGTGCTATATAAAAACTTCTGCCTGCCCTTCAGCCACAGCATGTGTGCCTCACGGGGTCTAACCCACCTCCACCCCAAATGAGGAACATATGGAGCACCATGAATGGCAGAAACAAGAGTTCGCTTTGAACTACATTCCTCCTATCAAAGGGCCCTCTGTCTTGCCTTCTTCTTCTCCGTTCCTCTGGCTAATCATGAGGAAAGAACTGAACATTTGGAAAAGCCTCCTGGGGACAAATTCATTTCTAGTGTAACTCTGCTGAAGTTAATGGTGTTGCACCATGGATTAAAATGGCACCATAATATTAAAAAACAGAGACAGCATACTACTCTGTAATTACTGTCTAAGAGAGCAAAAATAATAAAAATGATTCATTCTTATCGACCCCAAAGGGCACAGCTGGCTTAGTCAGTTTAAAAGGTGAAAATAAAAGAAGGCAGCTAGAATGTAGTGATTTTTAATTTGTATATATGTATATAGATATGTATAAATGACAGTCAGATAACACCACCTCTGCACTAATTTTAAGAACAATACACTAGAAATATAATTTAATGTGGCTGTGAGTTTTAAAAGACTGGTAACAGAAATAGCTCTTAGGAAAATTAAATGCCTTCTTTCATACTGGCATAAATTAGAAATAAATTCCTTCTAATCAAGTGTTACACTGCTGTAAACTTAATGCAATGGAATTGGGCCCCACAGCACCAAAATGGTTATTCCGTAACACAATCAAGCACCAGGAATTGCATTTTCACCTTCTTAAAAAAGGACAATGTTATTTTTTTAGGCAATTAACATTTAAAGGTCATTGTTAGGGGAAGGAAACATTTCTTGTATTAAATTTAGTGAAGGTGGTAGAAACGGCGCAGTCTGTTCCTTTATGGACTTCACTTTACAATACCAGATGGAGGTGTGTGAAAGACACTCCGAAGCTCGGCGATATTGTGCAATATAATGGCAAAGGCAAGGCAGAGATCTGACAGAATAACTGCATGGGCTTCAGAGGCATTTGTCAGTAACAGCTGTTATATCTCCATCTTTCTTGTTATTTAAGTGAGCTTCGTCTAGGCAATAATTCTTTCCAGCCAAAGGAGTAATACCCCGTGATGAGAACTGATCTTCCGAGCACAGGAGGTCCTAGAGAAAGAGCACAACTCCAAATATTTCTGCAGATTGGCTAAAGAGTATCTCTGCTTACCTATCTCTCAGTGCAATGAATGATCTAGCAAATACTTTGCGGTCATTAGTTACTCAGATGTCCCCTCGTGGTCTTACAGCCTCTTGTGCCCACAGAAACACAGCTTTCCTTGAGTGTGTAATCAATAACGAGGCTGCCACGCATGCCCTTTGTACCTGCCCTTAGCCAGAGCACAAAGTCTTGCTCTCTCTAGCAGTGCCAGACATCATCATTTCCTAGAATAAATTATCTGGGGAAATCGGGTTTCGTTGTACAAACAAACCAGGCTTTCAGTTACACTGTAACTGAGACACTGAAAAAGAATGTGGGGAGAGGGGAATTGGCTGGCAGGAAATCACTAAGCAGATTCGGCAAGCTAAGAAATAAAATCAGAGTTTTGAAGAGAAATAAATTTTCACTAAAATATTATCTGATATATTATTTTGTTATTAAAAAAACCCCAGCAGGATCCATAACAACCTATGGCGGTTTCTCTGCTTATTCGGTTATAGGCGAATATTCCCTTGATCAGACAGGCCCCGATTACAAGGGATGTTAGTTCCTTAGTTGTTTTCTCAAGGTAGATATTAACATTGAAGTAAAAGGATCCCTCCTGTTTAAAGATATAGAAATGCACAAAAAACGTAGTTCTCCTTGTCTCCTGCTACTGACATACATGCTGACTTTTCATTAAAAATGCCACAGCTGTCAACCTCTATTGAGATAAAGCAACGAACCTAGTCATAAAGAAATGGAAAACTGCAAAAAATGTAAGATTTTAAACAAATAAAACTTGAATAATGTTTTCCTTTTGCTTCTTGGTACAGGCTGGTTATCCTGTACAGCAGACTTACTTCTTTTCCCAGGAAGTGTCCAAGGGCTAGAAATTAATTTTCAAATGAAAGTTGAGTACAATGAAAACACGTGAATCCAGAAGCTGAGGATTTATGTAAAACATCAAATACAAAATCTTGTGACAGAACAGTAAGAGTTGCCAAGACTAAATAATTATAAAAAGAACTGTCATTTTCCATTGTTTCAAGACAAACAAGAGTGTGCCAGTTTTAGTGTTCAGTCAGGAAGATCCATTCTACAAAATCTCCATTAATTTCTGACAGGCTAAAAGGAACTACTCGTAGTTTAAAATTTAGAAGATAAGACTTCACCTAACGGTAAGTTATTTAACATAATTAAATCCACAGGAAAAAAAGCAAACCCTTTGAGGCTTTATCACACTACAGACTTCAGAGATGCTGATTATGAGATTGTGTTCGAACAAAAACAACACATTAATTACCCAGAGAGCCTTGAAGTGAGCAGAAAGATTGCAAGAGTGGATTATCAAGTCCTCAGCCTTGACAACACTCGGAGCTAGACCTTTTAAGTACTTGGGCACCTACTATCTAGGTATGTGCTATGTGAGGCATTTAGTGGGTGTTGAAAGTCCTACTCAGTGACAATATTAATTTTTGAGTGACTTTATTCCTTTAAAAATCACCTGTCACTTTGGTTTTTTTTACATGCAGTTTGAACTTCAGTGTAACATCTATGAGAAATCTTAGAAAATTGTCACCCGGATCATGATCTCCTTCTTGATGTTATAACCCATAGCAGTCATAAAGACATGTCATGAGAAAAGATCCAGAGCACAAGCACCATATATAAATATATATGATATATATAATTATGTACCACTCTGATTTAGCCATACCCTGCAAGTGCTTTTCTATGCGGAATATGCTGATGAGAGCACCTTAGCAAAACTGTAATTTGTGAAGTACACTGCTCACAGCATTTACAAGGGGCCCATGCCTTCAACAGAACTTATATATATACTTAGATTATGTACATGCTTAAATGTATGGATGAGTTGAGTCTATAAATAAAAGTTTAATATTAAATTAAGTTTGGTCTTTTAATGAAAAACGTCACACATGAAACAGCAGACTCGAGCCTCAAAATAAAGAAGTACCTCCCTTTTATTAAGGATCATCTCATTAATTTTGTGCATGAAATCCTCTGTAGACACACCTGAAACTGCAATATCCAGGAGTCAAAATGAAACATGTCTGGGGAAGAAATAAAATCCTACTTACTTCTGCCCATGTTAAAAGGGCAGTCAGTAGAACAGGGATTATATGGGGAAAACTTAAACTAAAATACATTATTTTTCAGCCTCAATGACAATTTGTTTGGCTTAGAACTAGCTATCCAGGCTACGATATTTGCATTAGGTTGTTTGGATTGAGGTCATCATTTCTATTCTGCAAGTGACAATACACTCCTGCTACAGCTCACGCAGGAGAGCAGACTGTAATTATTGCTGTTTATATCAAACAAAGGACATTTATTGTGGTCTAATATTTTTGGAGAATTGGATACCGCTGTCTCTGTTGCTGGGGTATTTTGTTTCAAGTGACATACTCGATTATCGGTCTCTATGCTTTGCTAGTGCCTGTGAGCGACAGAGTCTCTAGTTGACTTATAAAATACCAATCCTTTCTGAAAGGGTCCTACAAAAAATCCTTTTCTTATACACAGCATGAGAGACAATTTAAAAAGTCATTGGCTTAGGAGTTGTGGAAAATAGCCAGCAATGCAAAGACATCAGCATTGTGGAAACAAGGCAAATAGGGGAACAGGGACACCATCACCGTTTCTGCTACAGGAAGGTCTTGATGCCACCAGTCGTTCAGAGGAGAGAGGCAACACCCCGTACTGCAAATCCTCTGGGCAGCAAGCTGTTAATAACTGCTGTGGCACTTCATAAACTAGTAATAACACCCAGGGTCGCAGAAGTACAGGAGGGGAGGTACAGTTCCCTGCCTCTAGCTATTTATGTGCACAGGACCTCGTTTAGGGAAAGTTTTGACACTCACACATAACTTCACATGTATTAAAGGTGACAGGACGAACCACTATCTACAGCACCAGGTGGGAGCGTAAATATGTTGCTGAAGCAGACGCCAAACCAGAATTATGTTGGTTTATGCAGAATTATTTAGCTGCCAAAAAGGCTTCATGTCATCTTGCTTTCCTCACACAGTAGTCAACATATCTCTAAGCTTTTTTATGCCTGAAATACACTGAAATTGCATTATGAACAGCCACAGGGCTATGGCTGTAGGCGCCACATTCCCTTTACCCTTTTCAGTTGCACCTTCCTGTTAAAATCCAAATATTTCAGGCATCACCTCCTTAAAACCTGCGTAGGAGCCAAGGAAAGTGCCCCACAAATCTCAATATCATTTATGTCAGCGTGCTTTGTACCAAATCCTAATTCTGGGGAATCGATCCTCCTCCTCCATGGGCTTCCCCCCGCCGCCGGGGCGGTGCCGCCTCACGCCGGCGTCCAGTGAGTGCCTTGAGCGACACAGCCGCCGGCGTGAGCGGCGTGAGCGTCCAGCCGCCGGCGTGAGGCGGCACCGCCCCGGCGGCGGGGGGAAGCGGCGGGGCCGGGCCCGGAAGAGGAGGGCTTTCTGCGGCGGTTCGGCGGCGGCTGCGGCGCAGGGTGAGGGGGGCGGTGGCGGGGGGCGGCTGTGAGGGAGGAGGGTGGCGGGAAGCCGAGACCCGCTGCTCCCCTCAGCTCTTCCCGCGGCGGGCTCCGGCCGGAGCCTCCAGAGCTGCAGCGGGGCCCCACCCGCTGTGAGGGGACAGGGCCCCGGCCCGACCCGCCGTGAGGGGAAGCGGGCTCCGGCGTGAGCCCTCCTGAGGGGAGTGAGCCCCGTCCCTTGCTCCTTTGGCCTTAGGCGGAGGAAGGTGAAGGGTCTCCCCTCTTACCGGCCCCCGCAGGGTGAATACTGATGTTAAAATTATTAATGGTGAGGGGAGCAGCTCCCGCTGCTCTCTGGAGAAGGCTGTAGTGTATGCGGTGGGTCCCCAGTGTTAACCCCCCCCTTCGCCCCGACTGAGGTAGCTCCTGAGGAGCGAAGTTCCTTGGAGATAGCATATAGTAAAAACTAACGAGTTTAGCTCATTGCAAAAAAAGGAGGATGAAGTCACTGGTCATCCTGCAAGGATAACTCCTACACCTGCTTCAGAAGGATTTACTCTGTGTCATTAGGTGGAAGGGGGAAGGCTGCAGATGGGCTCTGGATTTTGCCAGACACTGAACTTTCTGAATCTGATGAAAGGGGATTTCAGTCTACAGAACAAGTAGTGTGCTGTATTCCCCATAAACATCTCACTTACCCTAGTCTCAAGCTGCTCATGGGTACAGCGGAGAGAAGAATTGGGCTTGGTCATTGAGGGTATATATTTTAGCTCTCAGTCCATTAGAAACCTGTCTCCTTCCTTCCCACCAGTTTGCAAGGTGTATAGTGGTCCTGCCTGCAAATCTTCAGGAGACAGCAGAAGAGCTTAATCTGGAAGTCTACAGGCAAAGACCTTTAGTGCTCTGAATTACCCAGGGCTTGTTAAAACAGTAGGCCTTTTTCAACATCTGCTATTAGGGCCAGACTTTTACTGATGGACAGTACTAGACAGCACCAGCATCTCAAGGGCAAATGCATATATAGCCAGGTAAATAAGGAAACTAAGGCCTTAAACACAAATCCCATCAGAGAGGCATATTATGGGGTAATTTAAGATCCTCTTAAGTGCTCTCCTTTCTCTGAATTGAGTTATTAACACATAAATTATCGGGAATAAATCTGATTATTTTGCTTTGCTGGCTATGTGTATCCGTAGGCTTTGCATGATATTCTACTTAGCAAACTTTTCAAGTTGATTATAGTAATGTTTGTGCTGTCAAAAATGGATTAGGAATACATTTGAGTGCATTCTGAAGAAATACTTTTTTCTATTACTAACCCTCAGAAATGTCCCATATCTTTCTACCACAGCTCATCTAATCTAGGTCTATCAAAATTGATTCAAAGATGCTGCTGTGTAATGGCTGACTATATTAGGTATTAATCTGACTTGAATTTCTCCTGTGTGGATAGAGTGCCTTAAAACCAATCCCACTGTGTAGACAGATCAGTGCCTGCATATCCAGTATCGATGTGCAAAGACTGCACGTGGAACTGGAATTGCTTTCCATCAGAGATAACCTATTCAGGAGAGTTACTTACAGTCTTAGATCGTCAAGATTTAAAGAGTCAGTCATCTATGCTGTCTGCCCAAAACTTACCTGCTGTGTTAATCTGAGTGTAACTTTTCATTGTCCTTCATTTGCCCTAAGAGGATTTTGGTAGCTATTATAATAAGAGTCTTCATACATTGCTAAAGCCACTTTTATTGTGTTCGTGTTTAAAGTTTTCAGAATGACTTCCTTGGTTGACATGCCCCTGGATTATGAAAAGATGTTTGCTCATCGATTCACATCAGATGATGAAGAATACCAAGAATATCTGAAACGCCCTGCAGATCCTCCTCCTATAGTTGAAGAATGGAGAAGCAGATCTGGTGGCAACCAGAGAAACAGAGATCGGTACGGATTTCTTTTTTTTTTTTTTTAATCTTGGTAGTTTCACAAATACATAGTTAAATGATCATTTATTTCAGAAGAAAGATAGGAATTTGTTATGTTAATAGAAGTATCTTCTTGTTACTTCGTAGGTAACTATGTTTAGGAGAACTAGTCTTCTCTGAAAAGTTACTAGGTTTTACATCTTCTCTGTATTGATAGTCCAAGTTTTTGCATTGTGTATAAAAGTATTAAGTAATTTGGATTTTAGTAAGGAATGAGCTGGAGCCACCAAACCCATTGCCCTGGGATTTGTTACTGCTCAGCCAGGAACATTTCTCCAGAGGGGAAAGATGGGAGTTCTGCAAAACTAAGCAGCCTATCTTCTGTTGGATAATAACATCAGGAAAATGTGCAAAGGAACAGGCTAATAGAGTGATTATCTGTTGCTAGCTGTCCAGAAAAACATTTCATTTGTAACCTAAATATTTGCTGTACTTTGTTAGATTAGCCTGTATTTCTTTTATCTAGTAGAAATGACTGTAAAATCCATCATCCAATCTGTCTAGCAAGTGCAATGTTACCTGCCTACTGCAAAATATTTTGAATTATTTCTTCAGGATGTAATTGCAGCTTTTTACTGAATTCTGGACAGTAACATCTGATTTTTGTGTGACTGAAAAACAACGATTACAGCATATAGTATGTTTGGTAATACTAGCATCAGCCTTTAATATAAAGTAGTTAAACTCCAGTCCAACTAACAATTGGGAAGACTTCTTAGCTAAAATCTACATAGGATTTGTGCCTTATCTGAAGAAACGAAGGACAACGTTCTAACTTTTTCTCACCCTAGAAGCTTGTCATTAAGTTAAACACAGAATCAGTTTCTATGGATTACAAAAAAAGGTGATTGTTTAAGGAGTTGTTCTTACAAAACTTTGTGGTTCTTTGAACTAATGAACTCTTACATCTACAGTCTGGTGAAAAAGTGAACCTCATGTCAATGTTGTTTGTCTACACCACACCATTGAGATAGCCAAAGAAAATGACTGTGAGGCAGCTCAAGTGTTAATAGGAACCGAGATACAGCTGAAAAGCCAAAATTTAGACTGAACAATGGCTAAATACCACTGATAAGATACACTTTCTGGAGCATGGGAATCTACAAGAGACCATGAAGCAGTGGTAGTATGTATTTTAGGGGATATGCAAATTCCAGGACTCTATGCTGTTAGGTAGCTAAACTGTACTTAAGCCTGCTTTGCCACAGCTTTCAGTCATGAAGCTACTAGATTGAACCTGGCTTTGATACAGCTACAGATGTATCTTCTGGTTGTTTTTTTAGATATATGGTCTGAGTCTCTATTCAAAGTTCCAGCAGTTCACCTAATGCCCGTGAATACTTTGTGTTCGGAAACAGACAGTCCTTCTGTCACTTAGCGAATAGTGTGTTGGTTAGTAGGAAGAAATTAATGAGTGATCTCAGATGACTGTAGATATGTTTTCATCAGTTTGTCATAAAAACAGATAAGTAATTGAGTGTATAAACAGTTACATGACAGTTTTAATGAAAACTGTAAAATTTAAGAGTTCATTATCTTCATCTTTTTAAAAACTCACAATTTGTATGAATTGTTGACATTTATTTTCATTGCAGGTTTCAAGATGGTAGATATTTTAGAGGGGACAGATACAACTGGCAAGGTGACTATAGATCTAATCAGAGGCCAGAAAGAAGTTGGGGTAATAACTACCAGCAGCACAGACAAGGACAATCGTACTCCTCCCACTATGGACAATATGGCTACAACTCCTACAACCCAGGGCCTCGTTACCATCCCTACTGATGATACCTCTGGTTTGAAAGTCCAGTAATGCTATGTAATAGATTCAGTTAGACTTCAGTTTTCTTATTTTTCCACAATTTTATAGAAAACTGAAGACTCAGTATTACAGTCCATTGCTGTTCATCTGTAGTGTGAATTGAAAAAGGGAATACCTTTTATGAGTAATAAAAGTGTATTATACAGAGTTTGTTTTGAGTCTGTAGATCTAATTTCTATCTCATTCTTTTGTCTGAAGACATACTAGAACACTTCTATTTCTTCCATCACTGAGATTTCTCTCTCTTACATTTTAGAAAACACAACAGGTCTGGGGAAAATAGCTGTGGTTTGTGTGCAGCCTGTAGCAGTGGCACATTACCTTAAGACAGTTCTTTTTGATGACATACTGTGTCTTTCTCTGGAGAGAATTTTGTAGTTTGGCTTTTGATAGTGAGAAAAGCTCAGTTTGGTTTGAATTTCAGATGCCTTAAAACTGAGAAAAGAGATGCTGTTACAGAAATATTTTACGGGGCTGGTGTAGTGTCTTGACTCAATGGCTTCAATTTAGTTGCAGTATTCCTCTTAAAACATGGTCTAAGAGTTGGAATAAAAATTAAATAGTTTAAATATGTATCTTATTGTAGTAGTTCAGTGATATACAAGTTTTACCTGAGAAGTGATACCAGACTTAGATTAATTTGTATAATCCTAAAATAAATTTGGTATGTGCAAAACATTTTAGAATTCCCATTTCAGTAAAGCTGTAAAATTTTGATGATAATTGTAATTAGTTTGTATGAAATACTTTGTGCATGTTATAGAAGAAAGGAACCATAATCAGTAATGTTCTGTACTTTCTTTGCATGAGAAGATAGCATAAGCAGTGCAGAGCGTTATTCTGTTCTTAGAATTTAAGTTCTGTGGGTTTTTTAAGTATTCACACAATAAAAGTATAGTTCACCTGTAAGGATGTTTCTGAATATTTCTGAAACCTACTTTTGAAACACTCAGAATTGCAACACTGTCATCTAGGCTGACAGCTGCACGAGCAGCAGTACTAACAGATAAGCGTTAATACTGGACAGCTGTTGGTTTGAGTTAGAAGAATGGCCTACTCAGCTACAGTCAAGAGGATGAGACACATTGTGATTAATTAGAAGTCTGGAGTGTTAATCCACTATCTTACATTCTGCTATAATAGGGTCAAAGTTCTCTATTTCACCATTTACATGATAAGCTAGTTTGTATCAGGAGAGCAGTGCATTTCTTTGTACTTGACATTTTCTTCAGCTTTTGTACAGAAACGCAGAACCATCCATGCTGACTGTTGTAAAAGTCATGACATTATGTGATAAGGAGCGCAAATTAGTGCATCTTGATTTAAAAACAAAGAATAAATAACAGCAGTCAAAAGCACAGTCTCCCAGCTCATAAGATGCTTTTAAGAGCTAAATAATATGTTTACTGTTGCTCTTAAACACACACTGTATGTAGCTTTTACACGGTCTGTGATACAAAAGCCGTGACACAAGTGTCTCCACCTACCTGCTAAGTATTTCTCTTTTCTGCTTTTCCTGTAACATTGTTAACTCTGATACAGGTTTTAATATCCTACTCCCTGAAGTACTTGCCTTGAATTCAGTTGTTTAACCTTAGAAATCTTTTAGCGAGAAGTTTGTTTTTCCTTAAGGAGTTCTACTGGGTGAAATGCACCCTTTTTAACCCTCATTAATAGGGTGGAGCTGTTACACTGGGGGATATAAGATCATGCGAGGTTCTTATCTGTGCACTATGGAGAGCCTGCAAGTTGGTGTGGTGGAATTCCCTTTGAATGCAGAATCACACGCAAAGTGCCAGATATCCCAGACTCCCACCTCCAAGAAGGGAGCGCATCTCTTTCCGCAAAGAGCCTGACACTGCCAGCTACGCCACGGAAGTCAG
The DNA here is from genome assembly GCF_034638445.1 of Ciconia boyciana. Taxonomy (NCBI): domain Eukaryota; kingdom Metazoa; phylum Chordata; class Aves; order Ciconiiformes; family Ciconiidae; genus Ciconia; species Ciconia boyciana. The sequence goes on along the minus strand of NC_132941.1, from coordinate 11,462,273 downwards.
GCTGTGCCAGGATGATGTTCTTCTTTACCATCTGGAGTAGCATCTCGGGTTGAAATAAAACCTGGCAAAAGGAACAGATTCTGTCTCATCTGTTGCTTTTCCTCAAGCCCAATAACTATTTTATTCTTAGTGTCTTTCAGCTAGTGAATAAAGAATCTACAATATCGTGACCAAACTGTAGAAGCAGATAGATTAGGATGGCCTAAGGGGAAGTTATGACTTAAGAATCACACATTTCATGATCTCAGCTCTCTTATTCTTAGTTTTTCGACTGTGAGACCAGGGGAGACACAGGCCAGTGCAGCTTCCTGGTTTCTTGTCTTTACATTCTTGACTCCATCTGCCTCACCATTAGAGCTCTCAATTCAACTTTAAGGACCTGTATGCTTTACAAAACTTTGCCTTGGAGCAATTATGGCAAGAATCTAATTTTGGGGGGGGAATACATTTCTAAATAAATGCATGCCTTGCACTGGACAGAAAGGTAAATAGAATTCAATATATATTACCTCCAGTCGTTTCCACTTAGATGAATCAGTATTTATGATAAGTCCAGTTTGTTGTTTCCGTCAAGCTAAACAAAACCGGTAAGTATTGCCTGCAATTACAGTTTGTGCATTACAGTGTGTTACAGATGGCAAAACTGAAGTTGGGTAACTTTAACATTTGCAACTTCAAACACTACAGAAATTGTTTGCTTTAACCATGCTGGAGATTGCAGGATAAACATTAAAATTCAGCATCTGGAATCTGACTTTAAGAGATCTCTTCCATTTGACATTTGCTCAGACATCATTATTATCATGAATAAAACAAAAGAAAGATAAGTGTTATGTATTAAAAAATGACTGCCACATTAACAAGAGTTTGAACGCCCCAGAAGTTCCGAATACGGCTCTTGGGGCAGTTCTAAATCCATTCCTGAACACATACAGCAATTTTGTATGGCCTGTTAATTGATACTGCAGAATTATCATGCTAAGTTACAGGTGCTGTGGCAAACAACTAAGAAAACTCAGTAGCTTTTATACAATTTCTTAACTAGCATTAAAAAAAAATGCTAAAGGCTTTCAAATCACAGCTAAGCCACTTGAAGGCAAAAGAAAGTGCATAGAAAAAAGCAGCTTAGTGTGATTTGTGCAATACAATTTTACAAGTGTTCGCTGCTATTCGACCTCTATTTTATCCCAGCTCTGCAGCTGGGAATAGAAATGTGCAGACATGCTTTGAAAGGTTAGTTAAAAGCAGAACTACTTTCAAGAGGCTCTCTAGTAGAGATTTCAGACAGGGAAGACAAGTGTCATTTTTGATATAATCAACATTCAACTTCTAGAACAAAAAAATATATTTAATCTCCTACTGTTTAAATGCATTTGAATATATTGCAGCAGTTACATATTTGAATATATTTAAACTTGTACTATTAATTTGCTAATAAACTTTCTGCTTAACCAAGAAATATGTTCACATTTGCTTCTTATACTTCTTATACTGAGATATTGGAAGGAAAATTATTTTTGTATCAAATTTAAGCTAAGGTTTTGCCTGCCACCACCCCTATTCCTTAGGAAAAAAAAAAGTCTGAATTACACAACTCTGGGTGAATTTTGTTAGCGGACCCAGCTTGTGCAGTCACACCTTCTCTAACTCTGACAAGCAAGAGGGGGTAGGAACATGGAGCAAGAAGGAAGGGAAAACAGCACTGCTCCTTACAGCAGCTACCGACCGCCTTAGGAGCAATTTAACAAAACTGCACCTCCCTTGCCTTTCATTTGCCAGTCAGGAAAAATGACTATAATCTGTCCCCTTGTCCCTGTATGTTAGAAGAGAGCTATATAACCCTGCTTAAATTATGCACAGTGCTGATATTCTAACGACCAGCAGCTAAGCAAGATTATAGGGCAGATCAGGTTTCCCTGAAAGTGCCTAGGAAATACGCAGCCTGATTTGAGACACACAGAGGTAAATCCTAGAGATCAAACCAGAGTCCAGTGGCTCCAGCACTGCCAGGAGAGTAAATGGCAACCATACTATGGTGGTGCACAGTGATCTTGCATCTCAAGAGGATTATTTTTTTCATTAGGCTCTGCAGGCTGGAATTTATTTTTGTGTTTACCATGGCCTAGATTTTTCTTCAGTAAAGCACGGACTGCACTTAGCGGTTGTCAGTCCTCATTTGCTTATGCAAAACAGTGATGCCAAAGTGCTATTTCTATACAGCTCACCCCCTGACTTTTTAAGTATTATGTCCTGTTAAAATGCAAATTTATTACAAGAGATGGTAAAAGTTGGTAATAACTATGTTTTCCTCTAAGTCCAATAAACACAGAACAGGATAAATCATATCATCATCCCCAATGGTTACCTTTTTTGTTATTTGTGACTAGCAGGAATACAAATGAATGTTGTCTTTTTCCAAAGACAGAGATGCTTCTTTTTCAAATAATACTTCAGCAGCTGGATGACTTTTTTCCACAAGTATGGGCTGCCTTCTTTTTTCTTTTTTTTTTGCGTATTGTGTAATTCAAACCTTGCTTCACTAATAAAAGATGTATCAATAACAAGTATCAAAGCTGCTCCTGCTCATTGTTTGAAGAACAAACTCACCTGTTCAAAAGATGAGTTAAAGTTAAGAAAACAACTTAGTTATTTGTTATAGAACTACAAAAATAACCAAGGCCCAACCTTATCCATGAAAAAAAAATAATCTTCAAGTAATCTTCAAGTAATCTTCATTTATTAATGCCGCTGAGACCTAAAACAAAGCACGTTTAAGAATACTGCTTCAGTGGTTTTAATGGTATGAGCATTTAAATGCAGCATACAAAACCTCTGGAGTTTAGATCAGTTTAGTGCTAGAGCTCTGTGTGGACACATGTTCTCCTCAGATCAAGCTCATGTTACTCATTTATAAGCCACACACTTGAAATGCCTGCTCTCAACGGAACTGAGAGAGCATCAAGCTTGGGGTACACACACCCTCCTCTAAACCCCAGCTACAGCTAAACTGCTGTAAGAATGTAAAGGAGCAGCTCAGAGGATACTTCCATCAGCAGAATGACATTTTTTGTTGTTCTAGGATAAGATGGGAGTGGGAGGGTATGTTTTACAGCCCAGGCAATGATGGGAAGGAGCACGGCTGAGCTAAAGGAACAATTGTTTCATGGCCATTTCCTCGTGTATCCTGAACTCTCTAGGGGAAAATAAGTTTTGAGATATGATTATTGGTTATCAGGTGACTTTACTGCCACGCCACTGCTGGGGTGGGAAGAGAAATTCCTTCCTCCTCCACAGACTCCAGGGACCTCCCCAGCATAAAACAAGACAGCAGAACATGGACCTAGGAATCTGGAAGCAGTTAAGCAGCTGACTCATTACACTGGCAGAGTTTAAGTCCTTAAGCGAGGTGGAGAGATCCAGGGAACGATAAACAAATAGCTATTGATCACAAAGCTGGCAGTCTGGGTAAATCCAATTGAAGAACCTCTTTAGACTTCACCAGCAGGATTTTAGTTTTTAGAGACAAAACAGATTTATTGCTAGGTAGTAAAAGATCAACCTAATCTTACTTCCCTTCACACCTGCCTTAGACATATTCTTACTACTGGCCTAAAAATGTTTTCTAAATCTGATACTGTTTTTACTCTCTCCTTTCTATCACTACACAGGCACCAGGCTATTTATTTCAGATGTATCTGTTCCACTAGTTCTTCATATTCTTGAACACTCCTGAAGATAAGACCTTTTAAAGCTACTTTAAAATTCTAAAAAGACAACTTTGCCACAGTGCCAGTCATTCTACCTGAACTAAAAAGAAAGTTAAAAGGAAAGGACATTTTCAAAGATAGAACCGGACACGTGTGTTAATTCCCAGCTCAGCTACAAACCACTTTTAATGCTTTTGTGTCTCAGCTTGCATCCGTAAAAGAATGGTTAAGTCTGCCCTGTTTCCCTCTTCTGTGCTCTGTATTTCGGCTACAAATCCTCCCAGGCAGGGGCTACTCCATTTAAAGCATAGGTATGGTGTATAACAATCTCAGCTGGGGTCTGTATGTCCCAACACAATGCATTAGAAACGTTCTGGTAAGCAAATTAATTTGCTGATTTTTAAATATTTTTAACTAAAACCAAACACATCATAGATACTATGAAGGCAGTGACTTAATTTAAACACTGCCTTTATGTCACTCCATAGCTATATAGCATAGTATTGAGAGGCGTACAGCTGGGGTTCTGTGGCCTAGCAAGCTGTCAAAGATAGACCTGCACTAAACAATAAGTGACTCTAATCCTACGGGTGTAGTAGAAAAGACCTTCAAAAATATAAGTAGCATAAAGACAGCCTCATCATAGCTAAGAGGTATGGGTAGTCCAATTTGATAGTTAGCACTGAATTAAAGAGAGGTGAATTAAAAATGAGGGGGCAATCTATGCAAACTAGATTCCACGTCAATACAACTTGTGACGGCTACTGTATTGAATGTACTATTCATTTGTATTTAATTGATTTTACAAACATTCATGCACACACCATACAATCATGGCAAGAGTAAAATTCCAGCCTTATGTAAGTATTACAGTGCTTGCCTTTTTTTAAACCAAGTAGATGCAAAAATGTTAATGCAAACTACTAGAATTACATAGTTAAGCATCTGACTTGCAAAAACATTAAAGGTAAAGTTGTTCTTTGCACCTCCAGCAAAAGAGGAGGAAAGCAAACACAGTGGTAAGGGGAGGAGTGGACGAGGCAGCTATGATGAAAGAAGGAATGTACTGGTGCAGGAAAAGGAAAGAGAAGAGTGACAGAACAGCCATTGCAACAAATGTGTCTTATCAGAAATAAAAAGTCGTCTTCTTGCAGAGTCTATTGAAAGGTCAGAGTGTCCTTTGTAGCTGAGAAGACAAAATCATCTGACTGAAGGTAAAATACAAATCTGTTTAAAAGCCATTTGTGATTGATGAGAACTGGAAGACAAAGATGGCATCACAGTCTCTTGGCAAGAAAATTCCTCCAGATGGCATCTATTTCTCATTAATGCTCTGGGGGAGGATCCTAGACATCCCTGCAGGTCCCATCGTGACTTTGGATTCAAAGCTGTCCACAAACTCAGCTGCTCTTTGGCTCAACTCCATGTCTGCTGCACATGCATATGGCACGCAGCAGTGCTACAGGACATTGGCTGATGAATGACTTTTAACTGATAATTTCTGTCTCTTTAGATCGCACCTCCTATACTATGTTTTAAAAGGCAGAAACCTGTCTGTAACCATGCCACCCAAGACATGGCTTAGAAAACCTTCTCAGGCTCTTCACGTTTTCTGCTATTAGTATAGAAACTTTAAGGATTGCTAGAAAACACTAAGAATTGTAACACAAAAAAGAAAGGAAATCTTAACAAGTGAATGTCAGCTTATTTTTGGTTATTCATGCCTCCCAAAGTGAGCATGAAGACGACCAAAACGTCAGCCCTGAGTTAAGACCATATCAAATATCTGCATCTCGGTTTCATTCGGCAAAATCAGAGCAGGGCTTTAAAATAGCCTCTAAATGGAAAAATCTTTACTCCCTGTCCATCACCAGCCTACCTGTTGTGATGCCACCATACCATCATCCCACCCCTCCATACACAGAACATTTGTAGTTGGGTTTGGGTTTTTTTGTCCAGTCTAATTTTAGATTACTTGAGGGAGATTCTCCACACTTCCCTCTGGAAGCTATTCTCTGAACCACCTGGAGCTCATTGCCAATTCCTTCTTTCTTCACAATAGCTTAAGTACGGGACCTCTTCCTCCTCTACATTGTTTATCATCAGCTATGGATTTGTTACTTTGGGACAGCTTCATTGTGGAATAGCGTGTAGCAGTGACCTTATAGTATTTTTGTCCACACCACTTGGGATAAAAGCAGCCTATTCAGAGATCCCAGCTGAGTTCAGAAGAGCCCAGGATCCTCACAGTGCTAAGCACCTACCAAAATCTCTACCAGGCTTCCCTACTATTGCTTGCAAGAGAGACAAGTAGAGTTTAATATGGCAATCTCAGAGTTAACTACACAAGAGTGCCTCAGTTTCAACAGCTGAGAGGAGGTTATTTAACAAAAGAAAATGACTGTAGGCAATAAAAAGTCATCGACACCTCACTAGGATTTGTCTGGGTTAACACAGACAGGGGTGGAGAACACTACAGACCTGAAAACAAGCAAAGGGTCTAAAGAGTAGAATTTATTGGAATTCCTATGGATTAAGCTGCTAAATAAACCACATTCTTTCCTGTGAGCATAACAGATACGAATATATAGAAGCAGTCAGTCCACTGCAGCATGCTGAGAACCTAAACAAACGTTATAACGCATGAAGGATCTTGTGCGTACAACATCTGCATCGCAACTGGGGTGGGGAAGTGCCACGCTGGGTCTGTGCTGTTTCCAAGGCTGACGATGCCCTGCTTGTCCCTGTGACATTGCCAGCCTGCAGGCAAAACTGGAGAGTGCACAATTTGGTAACAGGGCTGATTATCTGCCGGCAGATGATAAACTGCAGATTCCCATGCAGTAACGGCAAGGCTTTCTATTTTAACTAGCAAAACACTATAGCAGAATCACTGATCTGTAGTTATGATTTTATTTAATTCAAGAAATTGTTTACTTTGTGTCCACATCTTACTCCGTTTCCAAGTCAAATTAGCACATCACTCCAGGCTAAGATAAGCAATACATCCTGAATGCTGATACAGGCCAGAATGTGATTATACTAAAATAAGTTTATAAATCCTCTTCATTGGCCCTTTGTCAGGAAACTTCACTATACACAAAAGGAAGTAAAGGAATAAACCAAAATCAAACATAGTATGCTTAAGGAACAATTAAAATGAGTATTTTAATTCACCTTTGTAACCTTCTAAGAGCTTTCAAATATATATGGCTTTAAATGTTAATGATTTTGACAAAACCCATTTTGTCCTCTGTGAAAGGTATTAGCAGGAAATTGAAAAGCTGAAGGAAAATGAAATTCTATTTTTCACGTTTGTTATGAACCTACTCTAACTGTGCAGTGGGAGAGGTATTTATCATGCACAGCCTGTCCTCCTCTTTGGATGCTCTCTTCCAATTTGGACTGGAAGCACTGTGTATTAAAGGATCATTAACCAAAGTCACATACATCATCTCTCCCTCACAAATGAACACTGTAAACACTGCAACAGCCACAGAGACACTGTATAATCAGGGCCCAATGCAGACCTTGTGGCTCACACAAGACAAAGTAGACAGTCTACCCCAAATAAATCTTTTTTCCCCAAGACATACCCATCCCAAAGAAAGGGCAAGGCAATGGCCTTGCAGCTGCTGAAAGACTCCTTGGAGCTGGTCTATCTCATGTGCAAAGTACAGAACCTACACACACACCCCTCTGGCCCTGTGGGACCCTGCCACCTTAAGTCTTAGCACAACCAATGTTATCACCTGGCTTCTAGATGGATATTGTTCTTATCCCTTGCATTTACACAAAGTTTCAAGCATGTACCAGGAGCTTTACACTGTGAACACATCATGAAAGACAACAGGACACAACTACCACCTTACACTGGCTTATACAAATCATGATGTTGGGACTGAGTATTGTTTCATGAAACAAAGGGTTGGGTCATAGATTTGTACCATACAATGTTTTCACATCAGCACACTCAAAAAAAATTTGAAATAGAGTTGTAACACTGGCTGCATAGATTTATAAAGCAATCAGATCCCATGGTGAGAGGTATACTGAGGTGTACGGAAGAATTGCTTTCTTCACAGTTATATTTCTGTCTCTGGGCACTAAATGCAGTATCTCTGGTTACTAAATGCAGTCAGATGCAATGCACTTGCAAAATTACAGAAAACTCATTTTTGAAACTGAATTCATTCCTGTTTAGTTTCTCCCACTTAAACCTGTCTTTTATATGGTACCCTTAGCCCTTAGCACAGAGGGGTTGATCTATGCCCCAGCATTTTGGAAATAATTTTAGGTTTCTCTTTTTGCCATAAAAGAGAGGAATGCAATGCCTGGGGTAGTGAAGAAAACTGAGCAAGGCTTTCAGCTCCTTCCAGGAGTCTCATGATCTACTTTAAAATCTTTTTCCATTACTATTTAATGGTATTATAATTACTGTAAGTCTCTAGCGTTCAGAATAACCACAAAACAAATACAACCTTGATTATGCTCTTATTATTATTTGTATTACAGTGGCAACAAGAGACTTTGAGCTTTACCAAAGGAACAGAGGAGTGTGCATCTCCAAGAACCTGCATCTAATCTAGAATGAGAATTTGTAGGTTATTACAAACAGAAAAGACTGGGGAAAAGGGACAAAACACAGAGGTCATTATACATAGTTTATATGCTCTTATCTTCTTACTTTAGAAGTCTGATGTTCTTCTTTGGAAAAGATTCTGTCCTTCATGAAACTGGACACAAAGATAACCAGCAGTCCTAGCCTCTAGAATTGGCTCAAACCTTATTGTTTAGGACAAGATCTTCTCTAAAATCCTTAAACACAGCTATCTCCCCTGCTGCCAATCCACTGTTCACAACAGTCTTGATAGCTTATTCTCTGCTGCCAAACCTGCCTCCAGTCACACTTTTTTGTGGCAACTAATTAGTCACAGATTTATTTATCCTCTAAAACTGTGGGCTGTATTTATCCTCTAAAACTGAACAGGCATGTAGCAGTAGACCAAAGGCTCCTTTGTGGAGAAAGCACATCATTTTGGAAGAAACAAAGACGGGTGTCTCTTCTGCTCAATGCTGTTCGCAGATAGTAAAGCGAAAGAAAACAAGTGTTTGATTTACCCTCTCACATACTACGCTATTGAATGAGTCAGTTAATCAGAAGACCTGATTTTACCATTCCCAAGTGCTTTTCACTTAAACCTTGAAGTGTCATCCCCTTTTGGTAGTCGTACTTTATCAACAGTGGAAATTAATACAGCAGAGGGGCTAGGTCTAAAATTCAGAGATGAAAGGTGGCAATGATTGGTACGAATTTCTCCAAGTGCACATTTCTCTTCTAATTAGAGTCTTAACGCTTTATTTTCTGACACAGAAATAGAAGAGAGTCTCTCATATTTTGAAACAATTTTTAATACAGTCCACAGTTATCTTCCCCTGCAGAGCAAACTCTCATTGTACCCACTAACCTGAATGAGCATTTCTGGCAGCAGCTCCTCCCACTGCAAAAGGCTGGAGGCTGGACTCCCAGGGCTGCCAATTTAGCGTAATGGAAACCTGTGGGAGACTTTGCAATACTTTGGACTAAGCTCTGCAGATAAGACAAGACCCTGGGAGTTGCAGTTGGCCGACTCTGGTGTCAAGGGGATGTGCCAGCCTCTCACAGCAATTACAAAGTGTTAGTCCTGACTCACTGTGAAGGATAATAGTTCAGTCACCAAAATGAAAAAGCACTGGCGAACTGTAACTGCCTTTACAGAATCAATTTACTTAAATGAGATGGGAAGGCAAATAGATGAACTAGTTATGAGCAGCTCACCAACTTTTCCATCTGAATTTGTATTTTAACCCACACAACTCTAAATAACAACAGCATTAGTAGATGCTCTTTCTATATTACACATCAATGGCCCTTACATGAATCTATCATTTCAGAAGATGAATCTTTCTTTCCTGAAAAATTTCAGATTGGCATTTAAGGGCTCAGGATTCACACTAAGAGGGCCATAGGTAATATCCTTTTCCCACCTAGATTCATAGATTGCAAGTAAAAAATAACTGTGAAAGTTATATTGCAAATTATTAGATTTACAGTCTTTGAAAACATGACAGGTTTTTTCCCCATTCTGACTTGAGTGCTAAACAGCAGAGCAGGTGCTATAAAATATCTAGAGTCTATCACACCCTCTATTCTGTGCATGTCCCTCCCCAGCAGAGCTTAGAAGGACATGCAGCAAATACTTACAAGCCAAGCAAAACTGCTCCTAGCCCAATAAGTGACCTTTGATTAATGTAAATTATTCCCTTTTTCCCACCTCTCCCCACCATGTTTTATTTTCTCTATTTTTGGGTTGGAGAAGTTCACCTAGTATGCAAACCCAGGAATCAATCAAACAAGTTCTGTTTCTTCAGAGTCTAATCAAGGTACCTCCCACTGGATAACCCCAGGACAAAGCCTAAAACCCAGCCTGGAAATAGCTAAGATCTGAAAATGAACTAACAGAAATTGCTTATTTAAGTTTATAAGCCCAAGTGTGTAAAATCAGAGCACTTCACTAAATTCTTCCCCAGGTAAAAAGACTGAGTAGGTCCACTGAAGTGAGCAGGAATCATATGCAGCTAAGAAACCAAAGGTTTTCTATAGAAAAGGTTGTCAAACACCATTTTCCATAAAACATGCTTTAATGGAACTTTTCTTCACAGCCTTGTGACATGCACAGTGGTGTAGAAAATTTCCTGTTTCTTGTGGAGGTCTATCTTACAGCAAGATCAGACAAAAAAATACTTTCAAATTCAGATTTGCAATGGCAACCCCATAAAGCCAGCAAAAAGGCTTATGGCAAGCTTGGATATTACATGTTCTTTTTATCTTTGTTTCTTTAAGTGCACGACACATGTATGCCAACACCTCCACTGACAGGCTCACTTTACTTATTTTTGCAAATTTAGGATTTATATACTTTTCAGACTACTGAAAGTTGGGTTTAATTAGATCTTACACCTTCTCTACTTTTATACACACGGGCATTTGGCTACTGAAAGACTGGCCTTGCCACACATCCACAATTTAATGACAGCTATTGTCAAATTAAGTGTTTTCAGATGCTCTAATTTCACATTTATCTTTTGCCAGAAATATTGCCTGGTACTGTATTAAATAAAGAAAATACTTTATTCTAGCTGATATGTGACAGCAATCACAGCAAACAGAAGTCATACAGTTTGAGAACATCATGATAAGCTGATCATCTTTTAAAAATATTTAACAAAAAGCTCCTGGGTCTGCTTTAGCAGCTGAACCTGAAGTCAGCAAGGAAGTGACTGAGCAGAATCAGACATTCTCATTAAGTAAAATTAGCCAAGTGCAATTCACCTGGCTGGTCCCCTCTATGTATTAGCATTTATATTCAGCCAATGGGGAGCTTAATCAGGTTTTTTCAAACAAAAAATCCCCCCAAAAACATAAACCTATCAGGTTTATTAGTAACAGATTGCACTTCCATTGTAAAAAGGCAGCTAAGAAACTGAAGAAAACTGTCTGTTCAGAAGTGAATCCTAGTAGCTAATAGCAATCTTTCCTCATAGCAGGAACATGACCTCACATACGTGCTAGCTGACTGCTGTCAGATTTACTGAAGACAAAAGGAGACATTTTATTAAAGGGCAAACGCCAGGAGGCTACACAGAGCTGCTCCAGGGCCTCCCTGGGACAGGTTTGCCCTCTGACTGCAAAGACTATATCGCAAAGTCTTTTTTTCCCCCCTTCCACAACAAATGCATCTCAAAGAGCTGTTGGGCCCAAGAAACAGAAAAAGAAATGCAGTAGCATCTCAGGAGAGAAGCGTCAGCAACAATGCTGATGTGACAAATAAAGAGCAGAAACCCCAGAGCCTGGTCCTGCTGCAGGGCACTTACCTGAAACAGCAGCAGCAAAACTGAACGTGAGGCAGCAAGAGGCCATATGAAGCCAAGGCCCAGAGATGTCAGGAAGGTGGCTGCTTGAGCTGAGCATGTGTGGTGATATCGCTATCAAGTTTAACCCCGCGGACCTTCCGAACATCAGAAAAGAAGCAGAAAACTTTGTAGATTTTAAGACACGCTATCGAAAGTAGCACCGGTAAAAAAAGGTTCCATAGAAATAGCTTGTTATATAAAATTCAACTTGCTAACGCCCCTTTCAGACAGATGGGCACCAAGTATGTCCTAACATGTATTGAGAGCTTTGAAATTTTTTATAAATTATGCCTCAATGCCTCCTGGTTTGCAAAACAGAACAGCAATGAAAGCTGGCCAAAGAAACAACACGCTGCAGCCCTTCCCATGTGCACCGCACACCATACCAGGTAATAGAAAAAAGGCAACTTAATGACAATCACCCCAGAATTACACTTTGTAACCCCAGTTATTCTCTTAAGGCAGACAACAGCTTTATCCAAGCAGCACAAAATGAGGCTTTGATGCTCTGTTTTTCATTCCAACATTCTCTTCTCCTTAAGTCCATGGTTAACTGTTCTCTTTACAGCATGTTTCTATAGTGACCAACTGCTAAATTGATACTCAATATATTTCCCTTTCCACCTGCCTTACTTCAGACTTGGAAACTCAAAATGTTATTTAAACAACATTCCAAAAACTGAACCTCGAGCTGTATTAAGATGTTATGGTAGACTACTTCATCACTCTAACTTCCCCAGCTCTTGAAACAATGCAAAAAACAAATAAATGCAGTATTTATAGGTGAAAGCAAAATTCTTCATGGCTCACTAACAATTACTTGAAAAGCTAATATATAAAGGACTAGGAAGAAATTAATTCCCAGTACCTTAAAGAAGTATCAGACTCCTTCTTTAGGCAAGTATTTAATTTCTTCAGCAGCTTTTTGACTGTTTATGGTGCCTTGGTTACATTAACAGCACTTTGCCCCAAGTGCAGCAGCTTTCCTAGAGACTAATAACCAAGATACGGTTTACATGTGGGTAAAGCACTGTGTTCCCAGAAGGAGACAGGGGAGCACATCTTTACAATAGCTAATATGACAATGAATCATCCTCCTGAGATAAAGACTAAAAACATTAAAAGGGGAATATAGTAGGTTGAAATAAAAAATTTAAAACAGGAACTCATCTGGTTCAAGTTTTACATATGCAAATAAACAGTATGAGAGGGGAAACACAGAGTGAGACATGTAAAAGTAATGAGCAGAAAGATCAGGTGTATCCATCTTCCTAGAGGCTGAAAGAAGGAAGATATTAAACTGTGCTTTCTGGTAAATTGCCACTGCCAGTTATTGACAAAGTTGTCAATTATACAGGAGTACTGAGACTGATGATACCTGAAGAAATGGGGATTTAGAAACACTTGGGACTAAAAGGAGAGATAGGAATGCGCTGCAGATGATAAATGGAGTGGACTGAAAGAAAAAGAGCAAAGAGGCCAGCTTCAGAGGGTATAATTAAATATTCTTAATTAGCATATTAGAGTACTGCAATGAAACCATATACCTACTTTCAAAGTTGGATTTTAGAAAAGAAATGTAACTGAGTGGATGAAAGACCAAGAACGTTCTATGCCATAAGACCGCTTGGCATATAATTTATTCAGATAACTTCTATTTTGCTAATGTTTAAATAACTTAATTATACCAAAAAAAAAAGTGCACTGACTGCCCAGGTCTGTAAGCAGTAAGATATTAAATGACCATTAGACAGATTTTACTGAAACTGGTCAGACAATGCATTAGGAAAAGAGGACAGTGCTTGAGTCAATAGCAGGATTTCAAGTAGTTGAGTAATCATGTAGCTTAATGCACATGGATAAAGCAGGGCCCAACAAGTAAAAGGAGGGTAGCAACTGGCACCACAATGTTTTTAAACTAGTCTAGGAGTAAGAGTTACTTTGAGACAGGGGATGTGAAAAGTGTTTTGAAATTCTTGGAAGAAGCCTCCTACAATATCACAAAGCTCTGTTCTATTAAAAACTTACTCTGCTGAAGAGTTAGGAATATTTGCTACCACAATTTTCTCAATAGAATGAAAGATATTTCACTGTGTTCATGAAGAGATAGTTGACAGGTTAGGATTTCAATATAAGGCTTGGAAGAGCTAGGCCAAAATCACAGTTTTGGCATTGACTTGTTCGGTCACACAAGCTGCCTAATTCTTCTGTACCTCACTGTTGATATACAATGGACCAGCAATTCCTGTCTCCCAGGCGTTCCACCAGGATACACGTATCCACAACCAAGATATGGATATAATTGGAAGACTGCTTGAAAAACATTGATATAAGAGGCTCTCAGATATTAGATATGGCAACACTCCAGTGTTATTTATACTACCCTTCTAAAATAATTTTGGTTACTCGTATTAAATAAATTCTCTGTTCCCAGCACATAAAGGCTTTATTTGCCACACTGCTAGCTAGTCCACTGTTTCAGTCTTAAGTGAGACAGGGCACTACTACCAGGAGAACTTAACTTCCATCCCTCTGCTTTGATTGCTACTGTGGCTTCCATCTGCCATGGCTTTTTTACACAGTCACTGAGGCCTCAACTAAGGAATGCCTTGAGCAACAGAAGCTAGGGCTTCAATACATGCCACCAATAATATTTCTGCTTCCTAAGAAGCAATGCTAAAAAACAGCCAACTGCAACAATTTTTCAGAAAATACTGTATGACTACTGAACTGGACAGATTAAAGTGAGTCTTAAATGCCATATTACAATCTAGATGAAAGAAAAAGTACTTGGCTTGGCTAAGCACAAAATCAGTATTATATAAATGGCTCCCCCCTCCCCACACACACACTTGTAAATGCAATAGAAAACAGAAATGCAATAGGGAGGAGGGCACGGTGGTTGTTTTCTCAAGGACTAATAAACTTCCTAGTTGAACAGTACTTGTCTTCTGATTGACAAGTGATGAATATGACTACATGTCTGGCTTACATTACATAAAAATGACAGCATAATACACTGAAGGCACCCTATTTGTCTTCAAGTTACTTTCACTGATTAGGAAGAAAAGATGGAGAATGCCAGCTGAAGGTGTTTAGGAAAGGTGAAACTTCTGAAGCAGAAGCTAGCAAAGACTATGCAGAACATGTCGACAAGACAGAGAGAGTCTGAAAGATTAAATTGGCTATTGTTGTAGATAATCATCACTGAAGACCAATGTACTTCAGAGACTGTACCTGCCTACCCAGCTCCTCCCTCAATCTGGGTCCGAAGTCATGGGAAAGAGTAATACGTTATTTCAATATAGGATATAATACATATAATGTAAAACATGGTATTAGCTTCCAAATAAATCTTTGTAATGGCTGTTGCAGCATCCAACTGGGAATATAACTTATAAATGCAGGATTCTCAGTCTTTGGATTGCTGTTTTCTACTCATAATAAAAAGAAGTTTAGGAAATAAGAAAAAAAAACCACCCATGAACACTTAGTTTTGGCTTGCTTTGCCTTAATTTTTCTGCAAGACATGGTACCCCTCTGCTGGGCAAGAACAGATGAAACAGCAAGGAGCTGTGAACCAAAACCGACTGAACAATAAAACAAGACCAGCCTGTACAGACTGAAAAGGGTAAGTAAGAAAAGGCAACGGAGGCAATGTATGGCTGACCAAAAGCCTGAGAAAATAAGGAGCCCAGATGCAAACCATTAAGCAAACAGCATTCACAATTTAGACTTAGCTCTCCAAACACTGTCAAAACAAGAAAGTAACATTTTTTATAACATCTTTAAAATAAGTCACCTTGAATGTGCTGTCATCTTGACAAGCACCAGTTCTCTAACTCTAAAAACAATTGTTGCAATATTTAGGATAACAGGGAGCAGAAAGAATTTCCTAAAGCAAAATATTTTTGTCCATGAAAAACTAAATTATCACAGAATCACAGAATCATATAGGTTGGAAAAGACCTTTAAGATCGAGTCCAACCATAAACCTAACACTACCAAGACCACCACTACACCATGTCCCTAAGCACCTCATCCAAACGTCTTCTAAATACTTGCAGGGATGGCGACTCAACCACTTCCCTGGGCAGCCTGTTCCAATGCTTGATAACCCTTTCAGGGAAGTAAAATTTCCTAATATCCCGTCTAAACCTCCCCTGGCACAACTTGAGGCCATTTCCTCTCGTCCTATCACTTGTTACCTGGGAGAAGAGACCGACCCCCACCTCTCTACAACCTCCTTTCAGGTAGTTGTAGAGAGCAATAAGGTCTCCCCTCAGCCTCCTTTTCTCCAGGCTAAACAACCCCAGGTCCCTCAGCCGCTCCTCATCAGACTTGTGCTCCAGACCCTTCACCAGCTTCGTTGCCCTTCTCTGGACACGCTCCAGCCCCTCAATGTCTCTCTTGTAGTGAGGGGCCCAAAACTGAACATGGTATTCGAGGTGCAGCCTCACCAGTGCTGAGTACAGGGGCACGATCACTGCCCTAGTCCTGCTGGCCACGCTATTTCTGATACAAGCCAGGATGCCATTGGCCTTCTTGGCCACCTGGGCACACTGCTGGCTCATATTCAGGCGGCTGTCAACCAACACCCCCAGGTCCTTCTCTGCTGGGCAGCTTTCCAGCCACTCTTCCCCAAGCCTGTAGCGTTGCATGGGGTTGTTGTGGCCCAAGTGCGGGACCTTGCACTGAGCCTTGTTGAACCTCATACAGTTGGCCTCAGCCCATTGATCCAGCCTGTCCAGGTCCCTCTGTAGAGCCTTCCTCCCCTCAAGCAGATCAACACTCCTGCACAACTTGGTATCATCTGCAAACTTACTGAGGGTGCACTCGATCCAGATCATTGATAAAGATATTAAACAGAACTGGCCCCAATACTAAGCCCTGAGGAATACCACTTATGACAGGCCACCCAACTGGAGTAAACTCCCTTCACCACCACCCTCTGGGCCCGGCCATCCAGCCAGTTCTTTACCCAGTGAAGAGTACACTCGTCCAAGCCATGAGCAGCCAGTTTCTCCAAGAGAATGCTGTGGGAAACCGTGTCAAAGGCTTTACTGAAGTCTAGATAGACAACATCCACAGCCTTCCCCTCATCCACTAGGCGGGTCACCTTGTCGTAGAAGGAGATCAGGTTGGTCAAGCAGGACCTGCCTTTCCTGAACCCATGCTGGCTGGGCTTGATCCCTTGGTTATCCTCTACATGCCGTGTGATGGCACTCAAGATGATCTGCTCCATCAGCTTCCCTGGTACCGAGGTCAGGCTGACAGGCCTGTAGTTCCCTGGATCCTCCTTCCGGCCCTTCTTGAAGATGGGTGTCACATTCGCTAATCTCCAGTCAACTGGGACCTCCCCAGTTAGCCAGGACTGCTGGTAAATGATGGAAAGGGGCTTGGTGAGCACTTCTGCCAGTTCCTTCAGTACTCGGGTGGATCTTATCAGGCCCCATAGACTTGTGTATGTCTAAGTGGTGTAGCAGGTCACTAACCATTTCCCCTGGATTATGGGGGCTCCATTCTGGTTCCCGTCCCTATCTTCTGACTCCGGGAGCTGGGTACCCAGAGAACAATTGGCCCTACTATTAAAGACTGAGACAAAGAAGGCATTAAGTACCTCAGCCTTTTCCTCATCCTTGATCACTGTGCTCCCTCCCCTGTCTACTAGGGGCTGGAGATTCTCCTTAGCCCTCCTTTTGCTGCTAACGTATTTGAAGAAGTATTTTTTGTTGTCTTTTACAGCAGCAGCCAGATTGAGCTCTAGCTCAGCTTTGGCCCTTCTAATTTTCTCCCTGCACAGCCTTGCTACACCTTTGTAGTCCTCCTGAGTTGCCTTCCCCTTCTTCCAGAGGTCGTAGACTCTCCTCTTTTTCCTGAGTTCTAGCCAAAGCTCTCTATTCAGCCAGGCCGGTCTTCTTCCCCGCTGGCTCGTCTTTTGGCACCTGGGGACAGCCTGCTCTTGTGCCTTTAGGACTTCCTCCGTAAAGAACGTCCAGCCTTCCTGGACTCCTTTGCCCTTTAGGGCTGCCTCCAAGGGGACTCTGTCGACCAGGCTCCTAAACAGGCCGAAGTTTGCCCTCCGGAAGTCTAAGGTGGCAGTTTGTAGAGAACCACCTCACTGCTTCTCCAAGTATCAAAAACTCTATCATTTTGTGATCACTCTGCCCAAGACAGCCTCCAACCATCACATGGCTCACAAGTCCTTTTCTGTTCGTGAACAAGAGGTCCAGCGGGGCACCTTCCCTAGTTGGCTCACTCACCAGCTGTGTCAGGAAGTTATCTGCCACACACTCCAGGAACCTCCTAGACTGTTTCCTCTCTGCTGTATTGTATTTCCAGCAGACATCCAGTAGGTTGAAGTCCCCCACAAGAACAAGGGCTAGTGATCGTGAGGCTTCTCCCAGCTGTTTATAGAATAGTTCATCAGTGTCCTCATCCTGGTTGGGTGGTCTGTAACAGACTCCCACCACAATATCTGCCTTGTTGGCCTTCCCCCTGATTCTTACCCATAGATACTCCACCCTATCGTCACCATCATCAAGCTCTAAACTATCCAGACACTCCCTAACATACAGGGCTACCCCACTGCCTCTCCTGCCTTGCCTATCCCTCCTGAAGAGTTTCTAGCCATCCATCGCCACACTCCAGTTGTGCGAGTCATCCCACCATGTTTCCGTGATGGCAACCATATCATAGTCTTCCTGATGTACAATGGCTTCCAACTCCTCCTGCTTGTTGCCCATGCTGCGTGCATTGGTGTAGAGGCACTTCAGCTGGGCTGTTGTCTGTGTCTCCTTCATAGAGGAACACCCCTTGTGTGCTTTGAGGTGTTTCACTGGCATTTCCCTCTTAGCTCCTATTGCCTCAGTATCCCCTAGCTCAACTCTGTTCGACTTCAACTGGGCCCCAGAGTACCCAGCACATCTCAGAGACACAGGCTGAGTGCCATCACTGGCACCCGCTCCCTCTAACCCTGGCACGTTGTCCCTCAGCTTCCCTTGGGCAAGCCTGATATTATTCCCCCTCCCGCTTCGAGTCTAGTTTAAAGCTCTGTCGATGAGCCCCGCAAGCTCCTGAGCAAAGATTCTCTTTCCCCTTTGAGAAAGATGAATCCCATCAGACGCCAGCAAACCTGGTGCTGTGTAGGCCATCCCGTTATCAAAAAAACCAAATCTGTGGCGATGACACCAGCCACGGAGCCATGAGTTGATAGATTGGGTGCCTCTGTTCCATCTAGTGGCACTGCCCACAACTGGAAGGAGAGAGGAGAAAATAACCTGTGCTCCGGAGTCCCTTACTAGCCGTCCCGAGGCCCTGAAGTCTCTTTTGATTGCCCTAGGACTTCGTGTTGCAGCTTCACCACCCCCCACATGGAAGAGCAGTAGGGGGTAATAGTCCGAGGGCCGTACCAGGCTAGGGAGTATCCTCGTGACATCCTTCACCCGGGCCCCAGGGAGGCAGCAGACTTCCCTAAGAGGAGAGTCCGCCCGGCATATCGGACCCTTGGTTCCCCTCAGAAGGGAGTCGCCCACAACTATAACCCGTGTTCTCTTCCTTGTGGAGGTGGTGTTAATAAGAGAGGTACGTTCTTCTGACCTGGGTGACGGCTCTGGTGTAGAGGGACTGTCGTCCCCATCCTCCATTGACTGGCCTTCCACCTCCAGGGCCTCATACCTGTTGTACAAAGGCACCTGGGAAGGCGAGGTGGGCAAGGAGGGCATTCGCCTGCCGCCATGAGCGTGGACTTGCCTCCATTCACTCTCCTCCTTTGAGCTGCTGCCTTCAGCCCGGTGGGGGAGGATACAGGATCCCCTTGATCGTGGGTTCTTACTGGTGGCTGCTGCTGCTCCTGTTCCTGTCTCAGGGGAGGCAGAGCATGGCACCACCAGTCTCTTTCTCAGCCTCCCTGATGCTCCTTAACCTTTCTACCTCCTCCCGTAGCTCTGCCACCATGCAGAGCAAATCATCCACCTGGTCACACCTCACACAGCTGTCTGCATGGCTGCCATGCGTGAACAGCGAGAGGCCCAGGCACTCCCTGCAGCCCGAGACCTGGACGGCTGCATGTTTTTGTGGGAGCTTTGTCTGGGTAGCCACATCCACTCTGGCGAGCACAGAGGGCATCGCTTTCTGACAAGTGAATACCATAGCTTAGTTTCTTCTGAAAGGATGGGGACTACCAAATGAACTCACTTTTCACAGTTCCTCTTGAGCTAGTAGGGTGACTTTGCCTTCCCTACACGCCCTGCCTGTGCGAACTGCTGCGCACACTGATGAGCTATGAGAAAATTATGAGCTATGAAGTCTGCACTGCATGAAGCTGGTAAAGAAATTTAGCTGTAACTTTTGCATTCATAACATGGTCTTCCAGGAGAAGGTATGACAAACCTTAAGCAAACCTTCAGAACAGTTTTTCTTTCTTATTTTAAGCATCACATTTTATATATATTTTTTTAATATATGACAACCATAGTAAAGATAGGACAATTTCAGAAATCAGCAGTGATGCAGATGAAAAGTAAAATCCTACCAGAGACGTGTGATATCACATACATTTTTGGGAAATACTAGTTAAATCTTACTCTGACCTCTGAAGCATGATAAAGAGAGAAGTTAAGCTGCCTCCTCATTAGCCCTGAGACTGGAGTATAGTTGCCTATTTTGTTTCAGACTTCTTGTTCTGTTCTACAAATGGCTCTGCTCAGTTCTCTATGGGTTGAAATACTACTCATTTTTAAACCAAGGAAAGACTGCAAAAAAGCCCTGTGTAAAAATAACATTCTAATAAGTGACGTCTAGGAAAATTTTTTTTTTGTTAAAAATATAAACACAAAACAAAGTTTGATAATACTTTTTGCCCCTTTTATTAAAAACAGTCATTACATTTGACGTACATTTGACAAAGATACAGAACTGTATCTCTACTTTTCAGGAAACTAATTACAGACTATTACAAAGTGACACTGTGTATGCAATAACTAGGTTCTGGGTTGGTTTTTCATACCGCAAACTTCTGTTTTTGCTTGTTGTTCAGGCGATTCTGCTTTTAGCTTGCCTGTGCTATCAACAACAGTATATTGGCTTCAATTACATTTATTTTAGATGTACATATGTGCACAGAGTGCAAAACTGCACCCAGTACCTGCCACTAGATATTGAAGAGAACATTCTTCTAGGGTCTTTACCATCCAGATAGACTCATCCTTTTGTACCACTTTTCACTTTGAAGCCTGTCACTCCAAGCCTTTCACTTTGTTAACCGAAGTTTGTTTCACTAAGAAACAAGTTTTATAAACCATTTATTTAGGGACCAGGAAAGAGGACAAATCTTACCAACAGGAAACTCTCTAGAGAGGAAAAAAGTCTGTAGTGACAGAAGCAGATACAGAGCCTCAGCAAAGACAAGCTTTTCTAACCAAACCTACACAAAAACGTCAACTATACAGCAGCTATATTAACAAGGAGGCGGAGGGGGGGGGAGAAGCATCCTTCCCTAGTCATTACCCACATTCTCAATAGGACTAGATTTACATAAGAAAGAATATCAGTCCATTTACCAAGATGCATTGTCCCATTTCCCGCTCTTGTTTTACGTCAACTGGAAGCTTCTTTTTTCAGTTTTTCTAAAATCTCATCTGGTGTCACTGATACCAAAATCTTCACCACTTTTTCACGTGATTTACCACCCTGGTTTAGACACACACACAAAAAAATATTTCAGAGAATCACCATCAAATACACATTCCAAAAAAAAATCTCACTGTAATGCCAACATACCAGGTACTTAAAAAATAATTCTTAAAGTGTGGGTATGCAGAATTAACAGCAGTAAGAGATAGTTCATCAATGTCCTTTCTAGTTATTTGAAAGGTGGAAAACAATGTCTTATCTACTCTCCTTTTAAAACTGGATACAGCTCCCAGAGCGTGCCCTGAATTGATGCTCTTTTTATAGGCTAGAACGAAAAGCAAGGAGTGATAAGGTTCCATAATTCACTTGTATCATATCTAGAAGCAAGACTGCAACTAATTTGCATTTTTGTTTTTAAAAAGTAGGTGTATATATACATATGTATATTGGATAACTGTATACTTTCAGATATTTCTTCAGAGTTGTCTCCCACAGAATATTAGTTACTCTTAAGCTGAGTTCTCAGGTTGATAATATCAACTAAGTGAAAGAAATCACATTGTATATAACCTATAAGACATTTGGATTCATAGAGCAGTTATTTGAAGTATTATTGACCTACCTGTTTTTGTATTACTGAAAAAAAGGCTATTTTACATAGGAACTGGCAAATATGCAACCTCATTTCATATTGCTGAAGACACAACTTTGCTAGTATTCTGTAAACCATGAGAAACACGTTGCTTGTTAATCTGCAGCCTGGCAAAAAGTTTGAAAAGCCCACAAGGGACATCTTGAAGGAGGAAAAAGTCCTTAACTCTACTATACAGAAATGTAGCATGAAATTTAAAATTAAAAATAGATTTTTGAAGCAGTCTAGCCAGCTGATTATGAAAATCAAGGCCCTTGCCTAGAAATCTGGTAACCCCAGTTTTATACTGGATCATTTCCCACCAATTTCCCAATTTGGATTGGTTTTGTTAATGTTATCACTTCCCATAAAGCAAGTAGCACATAAGAGAGCAATCAGTACCAAAAAATCACTTGCTGTTTACACCTAGCAGATCAGGATGGAAAAATCTAAGCCACAGGTAAAATACAGACTTTACCACAATGCTCAATGCTTCACTGAGAACAAACAGTGCCTTGTGAAAAGCAAACTTGTGAAAAACAAACACTAGCCTGTAATTATTTGGACACTGTAGGTCAGAACAACTGAGTCAAGAAGGTCAGACAACACTGGCCCCTTTTATGTTCAACTCTGCTTAGCACTTACGAGAATAATCTAGTTAAACCTGAACATCCCTTCAAGGCAGGAAAACAGTGTTATCTGTAAAATGTTGATAAACAAATTAAGCAGTTTGCCCATGATTCAGGAAAAACAAGACTCAAATCTTCACATCTCTACCTTTTGGCAGCACAGTGTTCAATTCATTGATCATGTTGCCATTTACCACTATCCTTTAACTGACTTCTACAACTCCTACATTAAACCAACAAGACAAAAATAGAAAGCACAATTTGTCATTGTGCTCTTATGTTCATAAACTATAAGTGAACATGACTGGACTGACTTTAAGTACAATGAATTAATAAAACAAATTATTTATTCAGTGCAATGAATAAAACAAAGAGTTTCCGCTCGCCAAAGTCAAGATGTGTAAATTCTAATACAAAAGAAGCTCTTGAGGCCTAGCTATAATCCAAGTGCTTATATATGCTCTTGCTTATGTGTGACAGTTGATTGTCTGAAAATTTTCACTCAAATACATAAGTTACTTCAGAAAATGAATGCACATTCTGCACAGGAATGCACACGTGCATAATAAAATGCACATTCTCTGCAAAGCACAAATTTTGGGAACTGCATTTGACATGAAAACAAGAAAATCTTTGAAGAACACAGAAAACATGAACCACACAAATTCGGAAAATATATAATGATGATAACTATTCTGATTAAAGATCTCAAAATCAGCTGTGGTTCTTCCTACACTAGATCTGTTCTCAATGAATCATTCCATTAACTCAACTAAACACCTTTAAAGTGTCTTTTGGACTGAAATTAGAGAGCAGCTCCCTGTACTCAATGAGTAAGTCTCAAAATCTTGAATTTAAATTGCAGCAGGGCAAGACTGAAAGAAAAAAGAAAAAAAAAAAAGAAGTACCTTCTCTAAAATAACTTCACTCTTCTTCACTTCTAGCACCTTAGAGAGATAGCGGCACAGCTCTGCATTTGCCTCCCCTTCTGATGGAGGTGCAGCAATAGCTACACCTACTGCCTCAGCTGTCACATCTATAACAAATATTTTAAGGATTTTATGCTCAAAATATTCAAAACATCAGTTATCGTCCCCTAAAAATGAATGTTTATGCTTTCAAAAGCACTTTAATTTAAAACCAAGTAAACTTGTAAATTAGCAGGTAACAACATTTTTACACTTCAGAAATTCCCTTAAGTTAAAACTGTTAGCCAGGACAAAGATAATCTTCTGATACAAAGAACAGCGAAGCCTTCAGACCTGTATCAGAGCGCAGCCATGAATTATCAGTTTTCACACAACCGGGGCACTGTTCTAAGCCCCTGTCTATGTTGTCCATTCTGCTGCAGGTGTAGTGCAGCTTGGCATCATGTAGCCTAATACAAATCAGGTTACCTCACCAAAAAAACCATGATAAATAAGTCTGCCCAGAGAGCTATACTATCATCAACAATTTCCCTGTGTGCCACTTGAGCCTGGACACTCTACTACAGTCCACTATGTTAGTCTCAAACACATATCTCTATAAAAAGCAGCTCTAACTTGTACATAAGCAAGTCCGGATTTGTAAAGGGAGAACATGTTTTATTAGATCAAACTTTTATAGTTCAAATAAAACCGCACAACCTCTTGGGATACAAACAGCACGCACAAAATTGCACATGTCAAATTGAAGTGCTGATGAAGCGTGTTTGCTGTTACTCCTTTCAAAAAAATTTGTTCAGAAGAATTTACACCATGCTGGCTGCACCACCTAGCGTTACCTGTGGGGGAATGGGAAAGAGCTACTCCTGGCTTCTTTTAAGAAAAGTGCGACATTATTACTTTCTTCAGTTTTCTGATTTTTTTTTTTTTTTTTTTTACAGCTTAGGGGATAGACATAAGCTGCAGAACTCGTTACAAAGACTAGTTAGAAAAAGCAGCTTTCCCGCTCCGTCCCCCGCTACTGACGGTCACTCCTCGAGCGGGAAAGGCCACCGCCCCGCTCTTCAGAAGCGACCGCAGCACCTCCGCCCCCCGCTGGTAGCGAGCGCCCCGAGCCGCCCGACAGCGCGGGGGCTGTCCCTGCCGAACGCGACGCCGTCCCGCCGCTTCCCGCGCCTCACGCCCGGCGCCCTCAGCCCGGCACGGCGGCGGGCAAGCCCTCCCGAGATCCGCCCTCCCGGCCGGCAGCACCGCGCCCCAGGCGCGGGAAGGGAGGGGAGGCGGGGGAGGCACACCCGCCGGGCCGGCGGCCCCACCTGTGACGGCGCTGCAGCGGGAGCCGGGCTTGGCGCGAACCGCCACCCTCACGCAGCCGTCGCCCGCCACCACCACCGGTCCCGCGGCGGCGCCCGGTTCCGCGGGCCCCTTCCCAGCTCCTTTTCCCTGGAACAGAGGAACAGACGCGGTCACCGCGGGCGCCACGTGCCTGCTCGCCCGCCCGCCCGCCCCCGCGGGGCCTGCCCGCCCGCACCTTTCGGGGCATGGCCCCACCGCCGCTCCGCACCGGCGCTGCCAGCAGCCGACGGAAGCCGGCGAGGGCCAGCATAGCGCCGCGCGGCCCTTCCGGCAACACCAGCTAGCCCCGCCCCGAGGTGCCAGGCTCCGCCTCCAGCCGCCAGGCTCCGCCTCCAGCCGCGCCTGCGCGCTGCGCCACAGCCGCCGGGGTCGCAGGGCGAGCCCGCCGCCCACGCGGGGAGAGGCGGGCAGGTCGGCGCTGCCCGGGCACCGGCACCCCGAGGCACACCGCAGCCGGGGCGGCTCCTGCCCCGCTTCCGCTGGCTTCTCCCGGAACGCTCTAATGCCCGGCGCCGGCTGCCGGCCGCTTGCTGGCACACGCACCCCCACACCCGCCCGTGTCACAGCGACGCTTTCCGGGTCTCGACTGAACGAAAATCCTCCGCTCGGGGGAAGGGGAGAGCGCCGATCAGAATGTGTACACAGCAGGTGGTCTGAAATACACGGCCTGTTTGAAAGACTCTGGTTTGAGACCTCGGACCTGCACGACCTTCACTGTAGCAGGCATCTACAGAGAAATCAGGGAAAAGAGGAGGCATTTTTTTTTCTCCTGTGAGAAAAAACTACTTTCGTATAATTTGGGGGAGGGTACAGGATTTTGTACACCAAGACATTCTACTGCTACACAGCACATACATATTGCAAGACACTGAATACTATATACATACATCAACTGCATCAAATTATTGTATGCAATCTGCAAAACTAGCTGCACACAAACAATCCTTAGTTCATACTAATTTTTAGTATTAGAACATCCAATGATAAAATAACATCATTACAAGTCTGTATTCTCCTTTTCACATTATACATTTTGTTATAGGCACATATGTATATACAGTGGCTATTTCCATAACCAGCTCTATGTTCCAAAACAGCCCTTCTGAATTAAGAGAGATTCTGGAAAGATCTGTTTATTGCTGAATTTGACTTAGTATTTCTTCAGTGCAGCTGCAGATGTTGTCTGCAGTGCTAAGTCCATTAATTCTCCACAGCTTGTCCAACAAGTCAAGACAATAGCAATATGAATGCAGCTTTGCTGATGTACTTCAAAAAAAATATAGTAGCAATTCATGTCCATAGGGTCATTCCAAGGTCATTTTGGAAAGAAGTGTAAGCTGGGACTACAGCAGCAGCTTTACTGTCTGTTTAGGACAGGTTGGGGAAAACATACACAAGAAGTTCATAATGAGCAAGGATTTTTCCAGTTCAAAAAATGAATTTTACTACATGAGAAATGAAGGGGTGGAAAGACAAAGCAATTAATCACAAGATACTATTTAAAACAATCTTTTCAATATACCAAGTACTTAGTCCACTTGACGTTTTGTTAAGAGGAAAAGCTAAATTACATTCTGCCAATAACGATGCAGAGACAATAGCTTTTCTGGTACCTCTCAAACAAGTTAGTTTTGTTTTTACACATTCATGTAATTTCACAGATTTTTTTTTTTTTTTAAACTGCTGCCAATAGTGAGCTGAAGTCCACTGATACGCTGACACATTCGAGATGATCAGGTGAAATTATGTATAAAATATTATTTCTGGTATCTGTCCATCTTCTATTGACGTACCGTTGTTGTTACCTGGTGAACTATAAAAGACAAAGCATGTTTTGCTAGCAGTAGGAGATTCGTGGATCACTTTCTTCAAACCTTTTGTTCCATAGTGGGAATCAGGACCCTGTAAAACATCAGAAGAGATTAGCAACTGAATGAAAATGGGCAGCAAGACCCATAAAATGTTGAGGTTAAACCACTACTGACTTAGGTTATTTTAATAGTATAAAATTTCTGTACCCACATCATGTAAGTTATATGCAAAAATCACAGACAACAGAAGCAAGTGCCCTATGTCTAAATAATAAAAAAAAGTTTCTCTGACAGCATACCTAAACCACTTGATTTTATCCAACTAGTAATGAATAAATATTTTCTAGTATTTCTCCTTGTCATACAGGTTGTCTATATTCTCACTTAGTTCCCTGCCTCAGCTTCTTCTAACGTGCAACATTTTTTTCCAAGCCATTCAACTTTGATTTCTGTATAGGGAATTATATTTAAAAGAATATGAAAAGATTTTTGAGAAAACATTAAATAAATTTGTCCATAACATTAAGGGGAGACTTTCCTAGAACAAATAATTCTTCCCTATATTTCAGCACTAGTATATAAAAAGTGACACAAGAAAGCTTTCTGTTTTCTTGACTCTAGCTAGTGGTTAGAATATCCTTGATAAAAGAAATCAAACTTAAATTTTGATAGAGAGCTGCCAGATTAAATATTCTAGATAGTGCTTTTGCCCACACAGAACCCGTGACTTCCATTAGGACTCATTCTAACTCTTACATCAAGCAGCAAGTGGGAAGGCACAAAGGATCCAGTTATGAATTCTGTGCTGTGGCACAGAAGAGAGGTAGCAGTCTTAAAGAGTTACTGTGGAGTTTAACTACAGCCGTCTTTAGCTCTAAAAGTAAATTCAAGATCTAGAAGACACTTTCCTATCAGAAGACAGATAAAAGAAGAACTCTTGCATCAAAATAACATTTTCTTCTGTGCTGTTAGGCATTCTTACTTTCAATGTTGCACAAGCTGTGTAGCAAACCGTTGGCAAAATCTCTATAGGTTCTTTGAACATAACTCTGAACGTACTGGCTGTTCCATCACAACTAAATCCAGTATCGTTTTGTCCCAATGTTTGATTCTTCTCATAATCGATTATCTGTACAAAAACATGAAAATAGTATTTTTAGGTTTACAAGCTTGAGAAATATTCTTACTGTATGCATATTAGAAGATTACAAGCAAGCACTTGCCTACTCCACCCCGTTTAATTGCAAGGATAGTGCAATCTCAGAACTGGAAAATAGGTGTGATTTCCTGATAGCATTCAGGCTGACCCAGCAGTGTGCCGAATGATGGCTTGCGAGTTTTACACAGGCTGTCCAATCTGTGGGCTAGATTCAACACTGCTCCAACCAGGTTATAGTCTTTGCTTGGGAGATGAAGAATAGCTCTTAGACCTTCCGCTTCTGACCTTCATATGCTACATATAATCCTGTACTTAGATTTGCTGATTGCTGTGCACCTACACAGCCCACATGAGGGAAGCACATTCGCTGGCTGTGGCTAATTCAGAAAACAAGTTTTTACAGATAATGTAAGCAGTCAGTGATACATTCTTAACAGAAAACAGGAACTTGCACTGCTATGTTTTATACAATTTATTTCTATTCTAGATTCAGTATAAAAATTACACTCAGACTATATATTATTTATTTTGCCTTCAATTTTAGTGGCAAATAGGAATCCCTAGCTAAGATATAGTAATAGCAGATACGTCACTTCTCATTTTGGATAGCAATCCCGATCCACGCTGCTAAACACCTCTTGCAGAAGTTGGATATCAGAGCTTTAGAGTAACATGAACAGCTCTCATGATCACTGCACTAACAAGAATCCTATAAATTTTAATATTTTATTATTAAATTGCCATATAATTTTTAATATTGCACAAATGAGATGAAGCCCTATTCTATGCAAAATGTGCTTTAATTTTTTTTTGCCAGCCACAATCAGTAGAAATATTAACAATTATAATGCTGAAGTCCTAAGCCCCTTTCACATAAAAGATGTATTTGCAATATACATTATCACTATTTTAAGACAAGTATTAAATGTTTAACTTTCTGAAGCTCTGCTAGTGCTGATGCAGGTCCAAGAAGAAAGGTAGAGACACAGGACTTAAATACCTGTCTGAAAAGACTGTGACAAGAAAGTTTTAGATTCTTCAGGAATTTGGGGTACTTCCAGAATAAAGAGAACCTGCATAAGATGGATGGCCTTCATCTGAACCATAAAGGTACATTAGCCTTTCGGTTTGGATCAGGAGCGTGTTTTTCAACTGAATCTCTTGATCACTCCCACTTTTGGTTTGCCTTGCAAGAACTAATTCTTTTCAGATTAAATAAATCCAGCAAACATGCTGAGGGAGCACACCAAATGGTCTCATCTGCAAACAGGAATTTAGGCAAGAGGATCAAACAAGAGTTAATGCAAAAGTAAAAATCCCCAAATATGTATAGTATAGCTGCTAGGTCCTCGGTACCAACTCTTTTGTTCTAAAGATCCAGTCTAGTGCATTATGCTACCCATTTACATAGATGTATAGTTTGAGAAAACCAAACTAATGGCACTTCAAATTGAGGAATTTGCAAGTAAGCTTTTGAACTGAGGAATGTGGAAAAGCCAACAAATTCCTTCAAAACCTCATTCCAGATACATTTTCTTTGGAACATCATAACAGGAAAGACACAACATTTTTTTTCTTACCAGACAGACACAAAATTCCTATCCTTAAGTACAGGATGGTCAGAGAATAGTGATCATCAAATAGGAAACAGAAGACAAATAAACTGTCATTTAAACAGGATGCCCAGTAATGAACCGAAACAGCAGTTCCAGCACATGCTACAAGTCTATTAAATCAGATAGGGACAATGGAATTTCTGTCCCTAAATGAAGTCACAGATTCATTCTTTCACACAATTTCCCCCACACCTAATAAATCAGTGTGATGCAATAGTACCAGGTTACAAAATACACAGCACAGAGTAAAACTGTGCCAGTCAAGGAATGCTAAAACCTTGTTAGAAAGCTTAGAATCAAATCAAAACTAATCTCAATAAGAAAGAGAATTCAAATGGACTGAATTTCCATACTGAAAAGGAAAAAATATAGTCCTGGATCAATATTACTAGTAGACACTCCTGACCACAACATGCTAAGAGAGATCAAACAGGCTACAAGAGCAGGAAATACAATTTCAGTGGTGTCTTCAATTGCCTGCTCAGACCAGGCAAGTGTCATATCAGGACACGAAGCTGGGGTGACATTTTTAGATGCTATCACTGACCATTTCATGAGCTTGCTAACCAATTGCTCAGTAGGAAGAAACGCAACCCTTGATTTGGTACTGAGTGATGAGCAGGATCAGATTCAAAATTTCATAATGGAAACACTATGTAACAGTGTCCATAATATACTTGGAGTCAACGCTCCCACGTGAACAACAAAAGCAAATCCACCACAGCTGTGCTAAATTTCAAAAAGAGAAAAATTAGGAAGCTTGTTCAAAAGAAGCTAAAAGGAGCAATTAAGAAAATCAAATCCTTATAAGAAGCATGCAGACTACTGGAGGACATCACATGCCCAATTACAGTATTGGTACCTATCACCTATTCAGAAAGGCTTGAGAAAAGGGGGAAAAAAAGTTGGCATGGCTGATCAGCAAAAGGCTAGTACTGGAAATAAACAAACAAAAAAGGGCATCCTATAGAAATATGAAGTTGTATCCAGATTAAAACAGAAAGGTTCAAACTGACAGATTAAAATGTAAAAAATACAATTAAGCAGACCAAAAGAAGGTTTAGGAACAGCTATCTGCAAGCATCAAAACCAATGTTAAATCATTCTTTCAACACAGCAGTAGCAAAAAACCCTATAGACTCTCTGGTGGGCTAAACAGCATGAAGATATAAAACAAGCAGCAGCAGGATAAGGTCTTCACATAAAAGCCTGGAGAACAGCAATACAAATAAATAATTTACCAGCAGAAGAAACTGGGGAGATTCCCATGCTGGGACAATGTTTTCAGCAAACCTAAAATTGAAGTAACTTTACAGAAGTTATGGAAACAGTAACATACGATTTTCTGCCTAAGACTGAATCAGTACCAAATAAGATGTCAATCTTTCCAAAAAGCTCTGGGCAAGGACAAGCCTCTAAGTCCAAAATATGTACCAGGCACGCTAAGAACGTAATAAATACCCAATCAGGTCAGACAAATGGTCCAATATGCTCCAACAGTGGCAAGAGAAGATGTTGCTGAGGGTTAGCACACAAGTCTTTGCTCTGCTGCCTGTTCCCCCAGCATCCACAACTGTTCTACTAGGGATGCTATAGTGCACATTCCCCTTCTGTTCCTTCTGGAATCTTCTAATGGATTTGCTATTGATGAATGAACTTGTTCAAATATCACCAGATTCAAAAGAGGATATCTGCCTCTTGTGGCAGTATATTTAGTATCCTCTGCATTGAAAAAATACTCTTATGCGTTTTGATCTTCTACTAGTATCAGTAACAGTCTCCTAGTTCTAATATTCTGGGATTTGGTGAATAACACACTGTTCTGCATTTACGTTATCCATTGCCCTCTTGATTTTAGAAGCATTGCTCACACCTCCCCATAGCCTTCTCTGCTACAAACTGAAGAGTCCTAGCCTTTCCCTTAATCATTTTAATTATCCTTTTCTCTACCTTCTAATTCTACTGTGTGAGACTGGGAACTGCACACAACACTCAAGATGTCGGCATACCTGGCTTTCATACAGCAACACAATGTCACCTTTTACCTTGTTTTCAGTATCTTCCTGATGACACTGGGCTATTTTACCAGTCACTACATGTTGTGTCACTGATTTCAGAGAGCTGTTGATGACAAATCCAAGATCTCTTTCCTGAATTACGAGAAACTTTATTAAAGGACAGACTTTATGCACAACTGAACAGATTACAAAGCTGTGAAATTCCTCTGCAGAAAACTTAAAGGAATTCAAGGTTAGACTGGACAAGTATCCTGAAGAAAGATTCACAAGGAGCTATTAAATAGAGAAAGCAAATCAGTCTCAGGAAATGCCTATACTGAAAATGACTGAAGGACAGGAGAATGCAGCAGAAAGGGAGAAGAGTTTCATATTGTTCTTACTTTTCCCTAGTCATCTGCTTATGACCACTGTTGGGGACAAAACACAGGTTAGATTCCTGGCCTATTAGATTGCTCCTACTCAATTCAGATATACACCAAACCTTTTGCAAGTTCTACAAGTGTAGTTTCTGCATAAGCCTATTTAAACAGAATATACTGTACCTGTATATTAACTTGATAGTCTGTGGGTCCATGAATAGATCCATATAATCCAAATCCCACTATGGAAATTCTTCTATTAACTGTGAACCTAGTAAGACACAAGCCAAGAAAGGAATTTAAACAACTGTGATGGGTGTGTTACCCTATTCCCAGTCAAGTAGGAAGACGACTCCCACTGAAGAGTAGGGAAGTAAACTGAAAATGACATTAATTGGTTTTTTTCAGTAACACTTTCTATTTAGATTTCAATAGTAAGAAAAATGCTTTGTAAGGTATCAGCTTTACAGGTTAAAGCTTTGCTAATCCTCCAAGATATTCAGTATCACTAAACGAAAAATAACCAGATTCTTTAGAATATCTCCAAAATAAAAGCTGAGCAAGACTTGGTATTTTAAAAAGGAATACGCAGCTAACACCCAGTCACTCTAGAATGCACCCAATCTTCCTGAACTGTGTTTTTTGCTACTTTACATTTTATGTGCCCAACAGACTAAGTTATTTTTTAAAAAGGAAAACATCAAACGTGCCCAAACAGAGCCAGTATGTTTGTTACTGTTTCTTATGCCAAAAAGATGAAGTTGAATAATATGTTCCCTTTCTTCCCACACTTCTCTGTCTCTCCTCCAAATAGTTTCAAAAGCCATACCTAATCCGGTCACTTGTTCCACTGTAGCCCCAGCGACTCTCCACTTGCTGGAACCTGTTAATGCTGCATTCTTTTCCTCTAAGGCAACATCTTGGTCGGTCAATATAATCTACTTTAGGTTTAGGATTGACAGTAAAATGCAGAAAGAGATTTACTACTTCCCGATCTGACAAGATTCCAGACTGAGCAGGGCCTGTAAAAACAAAAAATTTCTAAGATGACTCAAAGAATTACTCCAACTGTTGTATTTAAAGCACACATATTTGCAAACTGAAGATGACAATAATATATTCCAACAACTAGAGCATATTCTGCAGAATGTTTTACTTTCATTTGTGCATCACAACTTTTATTAGTACAATATTAATAACAGAATAAAGTGTTAAGCATCTAAACACTCACAGGTGAACAGTGCAGAGATACGGTCTAACGGTAAGACAAAGAATCCCGAAACTCACCTGCTGCAAACTCTTCAATAGTCATTAATGGAAAACGGATTAAGGAAAGAGCTCTTCCAAGGACTTTCTGTTTATTTCCAAATGTCACAGGCAGTTGTTGTCTTTGACATTCTGCTTCTGCCCAACGAACAACAGCTCCAAAGAGTCTACTTTCTCGAATACTAAGGGTATCTCTTTCTAGAACTGCACATAATGTGTCTAAAGAAAAAAAGTTAACAGATTTACAGCAGTTTTCATCCAAACCAATAACAGTGCTACACATTAAGTAAGCTTAAAATGTTACGCAAGTAAACACTAAGAACATTCATAATAAGACAAAGATAAGACAACTTATGTATAAAGAAATCTCTCAATGGTATATAGACTCCAAACTAAAAAATCATTTTCCTGCTATGAAGACAGCATATGAACTTTCTTCTTGATTCCTAAGAGTGTGACTATATATAAACTATGTAGTGACAACCAATATCCTGCAGAATTTCCATGGCTAGGGCAAGATTGAAATTGGAAGTGACCAAGCAGTGAATGTCCACTACTAAAAAACCAAGTTATTCATGATGACATTGTCATATTCTCATCTGAGAGTAGCCACCTGCCAATCTGGATCAACTATACACAAGCAGCAGTGGTGCACACAAAACCAGTTTAAAGGTACATGAAAGTAATCTTAAACATTGACATATTTGCCACCCACAAAGCTGGAAGGTAGAACACAGAATGTGAGGCAAGGTACTCTCACATATTTTACAAAAGCAAGTTTTCCTGTAATTCTTACTTGTTATGACATTTTATGAATAACAGGTATGCAAAAATTCTCAGTTTATCATAGAACCCAAGCCTGAAAAAAAATATGTTTTCATCTTCTGAATCTGGGAATTTTTATATGTCCTGAATTTAAGCAAGGCATGTTTGTGGTCATAGAAAATATAATCTTGGAAAGTCAAAACAGATTGGGATTTATCAAGAGTAGAGAAAAACACTCACAGCCTGAGTACAAATCCCACTGAACACGAGTTAACAATGACTTTACAACTGCTTTAAGCAACTGGAATACTTTCCTTCAGTCTGAGTTTTTCCACACAGTCTAGCTGAATTGGAGTAAAATCTTAGACACATATAGTAACAATGAAATTAAGTAACCAAATTTACAACTGCTAGCTTTTCATAACAGATGAAACATAGAAACCAGCAGTTTAGATTTTTTTTTCCAAAGAGATTTCATAAGTTGTACCTGATCTGTGCAACTCTGAATAGAGAAGTACCATGCGGCAACAAAACAGTATGATTCCTGTTACGTGTGAAAAGCGAGTGTGGATCCTTCAGGGACGAGGCACCACACTCAGCAAGTTAAAGCTTTGGCTTTAATGAAAGCATAGTGTTACCATGGTGGGAGCCCCAGGACACCGACACTAATCAAATCAGGACCCAACACAGTGGAACCCTGGTCAGGAGTGAAGCTCAAAGGAAAGCACTGCAGGGGTGGCTAATAAAACTTGCGCTGATTAACATCTCATACATATCCAATATCCTGTTTTGCTCATTAGCAAACTTGCTGATGTAATGCAGGTGCTGTTGTCCAAATTCCGAGATCTGCAGCTGGCCGTCACGTTGGTGCCCATGCAAGGGTGGGTGCAGATGAAGAGGGAAGCGAACTACCCCAGGTTACCGTGACAAGGAGATGAGATACGCTTGGGACTCTACATACTCAGACGGGGGAGATGAACTATCCTGCATTACCGTAACAAAGTCTTCTCGAGCCCTACAATTCCCTCCAGAAGTTTAATGCTTAGGACACACAAAGTAACTCACCTATATCAATATCAGTAAAGCCTTCTGCACTTATTGCATCCATAGTACTTTTGTCTATTGTGTCAAGACAAAGACTAGCAAGCTGAGGTTCATCAAACAAACGGGCCTAAAAAGGTAAAGAAATACATCTTAACCATAAAGTTGACAAACCACTAATCTTAAAAAGCACGTATTTTTACTCTAGTGTAGATCTAAATTAAAATAGGTTGATTTGTCTAAGTACTCTTTATGTTTATACCTTAAAGAGCACTTAAATTCTCAAAGGATTACATAATTAAGGAGAATTCACTACATGCAATTTTTCCTTCATGCTTATGTTTGTAGTTTTGGCAATGTAACTCAAAAAAAAGCACACATCAAATCCACTATAGTGAAATGAAGCACAGTTAATGCACTGAAGTCTTAACAAAAAACAATTAAGAGATTCATGCAAATACACTGTAGAATAAGCTGGCTCCATTTGAAATGTCCCAGTCCATTGCATATTAAAAAAAGAAAAAAAAAAGAAAAAAAGCCTTTCCTCCACATTAATAAGAGGCTGAGTCTGTAAAAATGCTAACAGAGCAACAAGACATTTTCATACATAAATTAGACTATGTGATAGCAAACCCACTGTGAAGTAATATTTAGTCATTTCCCTTCAAACACTGCTTTTCCTAGTAAATCAAAACTAAGCTTAAATTTACCTACTTGAGTAAGCAGCATAAAGGCATTATCTGCTCGGAGGTGCTTCGTTAGAAAATCCACACAATGTGCTTCCAGGGCTGGGACTGCATACTTTTTAGCAGTGTATAAAGTAGTCATGACTGTTTCTGGACCAATTTGAACTTCATCTGAATAAAGAAACCTAGAAATCAATACACAAATATAGATCATAAAAACATATCTTGAGGGAAGCAGTTCAGCACAACGTAACAGTCTCTTTGCGTTTAGAAAACAGGTCAAAGATTTGCACTGTGAACATGCAACAGTTCATGTAGCATTTTCACAAATGAATAAGCTAGTTAAAGGGTTGAAGAAAGAATATTACGTTAACCTAATGGCATACATTTGTTTTAAATATGTATTACTCCCTAAGACTGATCTGGCTGTACTAGTTATACATAGCTACCAAACTGTAAACAACAGCTGAGCTGCAGAATTACTTAACATATGAATGCATGCTCTTTTGATTCACTAGGAAGAGCTGTATTTCTAAATATCAATACATAACCTTCTATGGCTATATTACTGAACTTAATTTACTGACAGTGCACACTAGCTTCCCTGCCATGAGGAGAATAGTGTCAAGGACTTACACTGTGATAACATCTTATGTCAAAGTTACCATTCTGTAGTGTTCAGAGGAGAGGAAAGGGAGTAATATTCTAGCAGATGACCTTGACTCTTCTATCCTGCCATAGCAAAACACTCTGGCTTGTCTCCATTGTTTGACGCCAGATGATTGGTTGAGAATTTAGCATAAGCTGTGAACCAAAAGATAGAGGCCTCCACCAAAACCAGGAAAAAAACCTGTTTCCTGGGCAGCTGTTATTTGAGACCAGACAAGATAAGATTTATTTTAAGTTTCTGTATGGAAAAGATAACTTTTTAAAAATAATTTTTCTTACAGGTGACATTGAAGATGATCTTAGCAATATTTAATCAGTTTTTCAGTTAATAATCAAGAATAGCCTGTGATTTAAAAAAATACATTTGTCCCCAACACACAGGTGATTAAACATAATAAGCCAGGACACATTAGCAAATGCAGGAATTCCACAATGAAGACCAAGCCTTTCCTTTGTATTTCATAATATTTTTTGTTCAGAACCTCCTGGAAATGAACAGTAAGCAACATGTAGAGACGGAAGGCGTGTTTAGAAGGGTTTTTAATGTAACAATAAGCAGTTTGTACTTAACAGAAAAAACCTGTGAAAGTAATGGACTTAAAGTTGTTTGCAACATGGGGAGATCTAAGTAATAGAAACCTAGAGTTAAAATTTAAACTGAAGTTCTTCACTCTTTATATTTCTTATATGCCAAGAAAACTCTAATTCTCGGCAATTGCTAAAACACAACTAAATATGGCGTTCAACATTAAATTTGCACTTACCAACAGGTACATATTTACCACTACAATACTCCAATCTATTCAAATGGCCAGCTTTCACATCACTTAGGAAATGTGGATGATGCTCTAGATTAATTCTTTAAACTGGATTTACATCAAACAGCTTTTAAAGTGAATGAGTTTAATTAAATGCTAACTTTTTTTAGTAAGTTTCATACAGTTCATTAAGAACTGATTTAGGAAAGTTATAAACTACTATCTGTTGATGAAAAGGATGGGCTGACTTGACACTCAATCACTAACAAATTTACTTTCAAGAAACTAAGATCTCATAGGTACAGGTTTGTATACCAAATTGACAAATAGTTCATTAAAGCACTAGAACAGTGTGTTTAGATTTTGGTTTCAAGATTAAAAAAAAAAAATCTGTTTAAAATGCCCTAACCTTCCTTGTGTAGCTTTATAGGAGCTTGGAGTCCAAATCACATAAGAGTTGAACATTAACAGGCTGCAAAAAAAGCAGCATTACCACACAAACTACATTGTAAGTTTTACCTAATCCTATAAATAAATAAATAAATAGAAGTGTCACCAAGTTGTTTTTGAAATGTGATTTTGATTTTATTCCTTAAGTGTGTCCAATCCGAAGCCAATGAAGTGACACACCGAGGAGCTCATCTGGCTTGTGGTTCACTTTCTACTACACCTTCTTAAGAATCAGGGTACAGTTCCATACTGCACTTTTCTGACCCTTTCTCTCCCAGGAATTTTGCAGGCTTCTTCCTCATATGATCAAAACCCAATTACATGGCCAAATGACAGGAATTCAAATGTGGCAACAGTGCATATACATGCAGGTTTTTCATTCACATGAGATCTATGAGCTACAGCATGCTTTTTCATGCCGTGAAGGACACACTTGAGGCTCTATGCTCCAATCCCTCCCCTGCTGTATGGCTGGATATACATTAAGAGACAGTCCCCAGCTCAAAGTGTGTCAATGACAAACTAACAGGACTTAAGTGATTAAAGTTCTGACAACTAAAATTTGCAGAGCATCTCAAGCAGTAACTAAAACATCAGTGTGTTATCAACACCATTTTCAGCACAAATCCGAAACATAGCCCCATACAAGCTGCTATGAAGACTTTAACTCTATCCCAGCCAAACCCAGTACATTCTCCACCCCTTATTGCATGCCATTTTCGTCACGCTCAGGTCCCACACTATCGCAACACATCCTCATTAACCACACCTTCCCCTGTAAAATGTCTGTAAAATGCACATAAATATCCATAAAATGTTCATTGAGTTCATTTGGTCTATGACTTTGGGCTCCATCTGTTACAGTATTCACTCAGGACAGGAGAGGTGATGTGTTGCATGGAGTTACTGGGCACTATGGACCTCATTTTCTGTTTCTAGACATCAATCACCACAGGGCATAACAGCTCATAGTTACAGAACATGCAATGTAGTTACATACTTTGAAACCAAGAAAACTCAATGCAAGTGTCCAAATACATTAAAGTCACATTGTCAGTTTTTTCTGTTCAATATTTCAAGTTTTTGACAATGCCAATACTATTCTGGAATTTTCAAAGCCAAACAGTCGTCTTTTGCAAATACTAAAAAGTGTGAATTTGCAAAGTTAAAAGATAGCTGTAAAAACTATGAAAAATGGTAATAAAGTACATTGCTCTAGGATGTTGTATAATCCTGTTTCCCTTAAGTATACAGACGGATGATCATGATGCATTCATCTACTCATAAAAGAGGAACTCTAGGTGTGTCTTCTCTAAAAATCCCTCTGCTCATGTGCCAAGAGCTCTGTCTCTGTGTTAACGCTCTCATTTGTGGCATGCCTGAACTAGCACACCTTCATGTTTATACCACTGTTCCTCTTCCACTTAAGTCAGTGGGGTTCAAGGTCACTTATCCTTCCCCCTTGCCTTCTTCCCTCCTATCCTCCCCTTTGAGAGACTCATAGAAACAACCTGCTCTTTAGATATTGACTAATTTTATTGTCATCCAGGATAGGGGGTGTGTGTGTATGTGCATTGTGGAAGAACACTTTTACTGACCAGAACTAACAATTTCCCAAGTGACCATTCACTTTACATAAGCCTCTCATACATTTTATGCCACTTTTCTTTACTCTCAGGTTAGCACTTTTTTCTCCACTAGTCTTAGCATCTTCACAAAAGTTGAAATATTTTCACCATTATAAAAGTACACAGGAATCTTTTTCCAGTTAGTCATGATTACCCCTCTGTTTACTGCTTGCCAAAGTCCTCTGCAAAGACATCTGGAAGATGGACTGCTAAATTTGTGCCATGTTGTCACTTTCCTTTATACTATGATCAAAGGACGAGTTCAATTAGTGTAAAATGTATTTTAAAATGTGAATGAAATTTTTAAAAAATCTTATTAAAACCAACAATATGAAACCCTAAAACAGAACCCTACTGAGACAACTTTTATTTTCTTGATCACTGCTATTCAATTTGTACAGTTAGAAACATACATTAAAAAAAAAAGGTGTTTAAATGGGAAGCAGATTCAAACTTTGTGAATTTGATATTATTTCAGCTCTTAAGGATTTATCTGTCAAACTACTGAAGTAGTCAGCTGCTTTTAAAAAGCTCCTCTGGCTCATGTTTGAAAACTCTTCAGGCAAGAGGAATACTGGATGATAAGCCAAAACACACACCACAGTCATTTCTAAGCCTTTGAGCTCAGCCAATTGTTTTCTAAGAAAGTTCTCTCCCCTTCTCCAGCCAATTTTAAAAGGTTGCCCTTTTCCCATCTTCACAGTTAAGATTTTAGCCCACAGACAAAGGGACTACTCAACTTCCTCTAGGGGAAAAAAGAAACCCTAAAACATATTACTGGAATTACAGTGGTACTATCAATTAAAGTTTCAGTTCATTATTTTTAAATACTTTAACTCCACAAATTTATTGTTTTAGAGGCCCCAGTCAGAAAAAGGTAGCAACTGTAGCTGATTTTAAGTTGTGTACAAACATATCCAAAAGAAAAATAAGAAAACAGATGCCACATTAACTTGATTACTATCAGATGTTTTAAATTGTCCAATTTCTAACTACTTTTTTCTTCCTCATAACCATAATTCTTGAACTCCCATCTATTTCGTGACAAAACACCAACACTGATAAAAGTTTACATCACTGGACAGAGAAATGACACTCAGTCTCACTGGACAGATACAGATGGAATGAATTTTTAAGAGAATCAGAAAAATTTTCATCAAAAAATCTTTTCCTTTGGCTTTAATTTACAAGTAGCATTTGTCAGTAGATCTTTATGAAACACATCAACTACAGATAGGATCTAACAAACCACATGAGTAAATAAAATGGAAACGAGCTGTGGAACATTAAATAATTAGTAAATTATCCCTAAAAGTTTTTGCATCACTTCAATGTTTCCTTTACCTTGATGTTCATTTGCTATGCGTATTCAAAGATCCCAACTTAATTTCTAGCCAATACGCCTCAAATTGCTCTTTGCAAAGATTAAGGAAAGGTCCTATAAAAGGCAACCATCATTACCTGACCAATTTACTAATGATAGATAGAAGAGGCCAACAGTGCAAGGTTGCCTCTTCTGGCCAACATTAGGAAAAAAACCCAGGTTGTCTTATAGTTGGTATACTTTAAAAACAGCATATATGAGCATGGAAGAAGTCTAGTACTGGCCTGTATTAAAGAAGTTCTCCTTAGGTATGTTTTTAGCAAGGTGTTGCAATTTATATTTATTCCAATATAAGCTCAAAATATATATAGTATATGTAAGAACATCCTAAAAAGCTGCCATGGATTTCATACCAAAGACGACATCAAACCTGAGATGTTTCAACAGTTCATCAGTCTGGTGATATTTAGACAAGATACAAGTATAATCAGTTTACTTACGTAAGTTCCCTGGCCATCACATACTAGTAGCTCTACCAACACAAGGTGGCTTTTGTTTGCTTCTAACAACATCTCTTCATTCATTTCCACAGTTTTGAAATATCATCCTTCTTATCTTTACTTAGAACTCTCCTGTTTCCCCGTTTATATTTCTATCCAGAGAAACTTCTCTCATTATATCCACTTCTCACTGTCCAGTGTTTTTTCCACATATATATAGACAAACACATATATGTGCACATTCATTTACTTCTAACTTTTGAGACCATTTTGCTTGAAAGACACTTCCCACTATCTCCCACTCTGCTACACAAACTCTCTGTCTTACCACTCCCTCTTTGCTAAGAATCCACAAAATAAATACAGTTTATTTGCCAATGGCAACCTGCATGGTGGTTTGGGTTTGTTTTTTTTTTTTTCCCAAATCAGTTGCTGCAGCTCCTGTGTCCATGATTACTAAAAGGACCAGGTGACTTTTCTTCTCATTGTTCTTATCTGTTAGGCCTCAAAACAAAGGGAAAGTTGCTAAGACTTTGGAGCTTTTCCCATTACAGAAAGCTTCAAGACACTACATATTTATTTCCAGGCAATAACATTACTTGTTTCCCAAATGTTCGTTACAGAAATCTGTTTCATACATTTTATAGAGGTTTTGCCTAGCAGAGGAGTTCCGTTGAAAAAAACCTGAAGGTTAAGCAGTTTAGTCATATTACCACACCACAGCCTGATACACAAAGAAACTATCGGTAATTGTTTCTATGAACACCATAAATTTTATTTACCACTACACTGAGAAAAAAAAAACCAAACCAGTAGATCAACTCATCAGTTTTGTCAGCATGAGAAGAAGCAGACCCTATTCTGCCCAATTTAGAAATCACTAACCCATTTTACATAATTTTTGCCATCACTGCACTCATGGTCTCACTTGGGTGGTTTGTGTGTAAAAATCAGTTAGTTACTGCCTTCTGCTGCATGTTCACTCTCCCCCCAAAAGTATCTGAAATAAGTGTGACTACAATGGGCATTGCTCTGGTAAAAAGATACAACAATTTATTACCACTGCTGAAAAAGAAAAGTGAACAGTAAGATGAATAAAATTTCAAAGCATTAAATGAAATGAAAAGCTTGGTACAACAGCCTCCATCCCTTCTTAGCTATTATTAGAAGGTGGATGGATAGTTGCAACATTCAGAGGAATCACTAATTCCCATCATTTTACTTTAAAAAAAAAACCGCAATAAAAAAGCCAAACCAGGCACCCACCACTATCAAAGTACTTTTCTGAATGGACAGTTAGTTGCCCTAAAATTTGGGTACTTCTCTTGGGGAAAGGATGCAGGGGAACGAGCAAGAGGGAACCAAAATGTGTTCGCGGGGTGGTTTGACCTTGCGTACCAGCCCGCAAGGTGGTTACGCGTTTTCTCCGCATCTCCCTCCACGGACACGCACACGGCTCTTTGGGGACAGGAGCCAGGAGGGGCCGCGGAGCGAGGAAATGACACCAGCGGCCGAGGGGGGCCCCCCGGCCCGGCCGGGCCCAGCGACGCCGGCGGGAGGAGAGACGTGCCCCCCCGCCCGGTGCCCCCGGCCCAGGAGCCCGCACGGTGCCCGGTGCCGCCCGCGCCCGCCCCCGCCCCTCCGCGGCCTGACCTCAGGAGCGCCAGGAAGGCGGCGGGCTCCACGTCGGGCAGCTCGATCTCGGCCGAGGTGGTGGCCATGCCGCCGTTAAACATCGCGTCGAAGACGGCGCTGCCGGCCGCCAGGACGAAGCGGTGGGCGGGGATGCGCTGCTGGCCGGGCCCGGGGGGCGCGCCCCCGCCCCCGCCGCGGGGGCTGCCCTTGCCCACCACGAAGTGCACGTCGCTGAGGAGCTCGTTGGAGAAGAGGAAGGCGAACCGCTCCCGCAGCGAGCCCTTGGTGGCCTGCCAGTTGTACAGCGGCTCCCGCTGCAGCACCGCGCCGGCCTCCGCGGCGGCGGTGGCGGCGGCGGTAGCAGCGGCGGCGGCGGGCGTCTCCACGGGCGCACCCGAGCCGCCGCCGGCGGCCGCCATCGCCGCCCTGAGGGGCCGGGCCGGGCCGGGCCGCTCCGTCCGCCGGCGGCACGCGAATGCCCGCCGGGCGCCCCGACGTCAACCGCCCGCTGCCCCTGTGCCGCGCATGCGCCTCTGCCTCGCGCAGGCTCGCGGGAGGCGGGCGAAGCCGTCGCTGCCCGTCTGCCGTTCCCCAGCGGCCGCGCGGGCGGCTGAGGGAAAGCGCGGGCGGCTGAGGGAAAGCGCGGGCGGTAGGGCGGCGGGAGCAGGACCGCCGTCCTCCAGGCGTCGGCCGGGTCCCCTGGGCCGTGTTTTGGGTCTGTGTCACTTGTTAGTTTTATAAAGGCGTCGTACCCGCCTGTGCAGTGGGGATGCGCTTCCAGAGCCGCGAAGAGAGAAAAACGAGACACGGGAAGCACAGGGCACTGCGACAGTCACCGAAATTCGTACCGTCACATGTGGGAATGAATAAATCTTGCAGCTATTCTGTTTAGGCACGTGGAATGCAAATTCGTTTTTATAACACCTGATTCCTTACGATAACAGGCAAAACAAGGATCGATCACCTATTTTAACTATTTCTGAAATAATGTTGAAACATTAATGAGTGTGGGCGCACGTACCTTACAATTCTATACTAAAGAAATCCATTTACAATGTGTCTCGACATTTCATGTTTCAAACTTCTGAGGAGAAAAAACAAAGCAAAAACAGCAGTAGTGAATGTAGCAGAGAGGCAGCGCGGGTTTTGTGCCTAAAGCAGTAAGCCATCAAATTTAACGTCCTCGGACCAGGGAATGTAGTGTGGTGAATTAATTTGGTAAATTCTGACAAGCAAAATAGGATCATTTTTAGTGTACCATCTTGGTGGCTTTTGGGAAAGAAAGGGGAAAGAAAAAAAAGGGATGTTTGCGTTGTCACAATCCTGTCAAGCCAGAGACTGTCAGCTGAGGAATAAGGTGGCTCATTTTGCCATCTACTGGAGTTTTGCTGTAAGTACAGCAGCGATTTAAATTGCGGAGCTGAAAGCTATTTATCATAGCTCCTGACTTGTC
Organism: Ciconia boyciana; assembly: GCF_034638445.1. Lineage (NCBI taxonomy): Eukaryota > Metazoa > Chordata > Aves > Ciconiiformes > Ciconiidae > Ciconia > Ciconia boyciana. Next base: position 11,418,300 of record NC_132941.1, on the reverse strand, counting down.
AGCAATTATGGAAGCGTGCGGCTAAAAGAGGAATAGAATCCTGTCACTGCTCTGCATTTAGGTTTATAATTAGGACAAAACTGAGACCAAGCAAATGTGGTCCGTTTCACAGAACAGGTTTTAGAGAACCTTACTTAACCAAGATGGAAGCAAATTCAGCAGGGTAAACTATAGTGGGAAAGGGCACAAGAAGACATAGTATACCAACCAGAAAGCAGCAAGTAGCTTTGCACAGAAGCTATATTTAAAAATAAAATCATACTGCTGACTTAGCAGAATGAAGGTATCACCTTTGCGCTTTTCATGTCCCAAGGTGGGCAAAGGAGGGAAAGCGAGAGAAGCCCAGATTCCCTCCGATAGCTTAGGGACAGAGATGGAAAAAATTATGAGGGAAACGGTGACACCATGGACAAAAATAAATAGTTTTCTGGTGGTATTTTTTCACTCATGGGATGATCTGGGTATTAATGAGAGTTTCGGTCATTGCTGCCTTTCTGCTTTTACCTTTCTGTGTTCACTCACAGGTTAGTCTGTTAGCTGAGAGCCAACAGCCATGACTGCTCTGCTTATGGAGAACCGTGTTTGTAAAAAGTGAACATATGGTCCATAACACACTAGAGGAAGTCAACAGGATGGAAGAGAGTTAAGGAAAAAAAGCGGGAAAGGTATGCCAAAGACCTAAAAGGAGGGCAGCTGGGGCAGACAGTGTATGTAACATAGCTTCAGGGATAAGAAATCAATCATAAGAAGACAAAGCTATGCAAGATAGAGAAAATGGGAAAGACCTATGAGATGGGCTGAGAAAGAAAGCTGAGAGAGAAAATGAGGGGAAAGAAACAGAAATAAAAATAATATGAAAGAAATCAAAAGTCTAAAAAAAAAGAAAAACAGGGAAGGGGACAAAGAAAAGGAGAAATGCAACCTGGATGCCCATCAGATCTGATCAGCTAAAAGCCAAATGCACTAATTTAAACAGTTTTGGAAGTGAGACCTAAGAAAATATTAAGTAACAGATTTCCTTTTGAAACTGGGTTTTTCTGCATGTAGACAATGAGCCTCAGACATTTGTTTCACCTTGTAATCTTCATGCCAGCTTCCTTCTTTAAAAAAATCAGCCGGTTTTTCTTTGGCATTATCAGTAGGTGGATCATAGCCATTTTTAGATGTGATGTCACGGGATTGTATTCCCCAGTCCAGATCAGAAATAACACACAATGCTTTTCCCAATAAGGGCTACACATGAATGTCACTAAAATGCCGTCCTGTTGTTTGCTTTCTTAGCATGTTCAGGCTTTGTCTAGGAAATATAGCAGAAATTAATACAGAGAAAAATATTTATATAACAGAAGCAGTGCAAATTGGCCCAAGAAGAACTTTTTGTTTGATCTCATGTAACAGAATGGCTACAAATCAAGGGCTGCAGACAAAAGTTCAACAGTATTATATTATATAGCTGTGAAGGTTGTCCTGGTCACTAGCCAGCAAAACAGAAGGTCAGGGAGTGTCTGCACTTTTGAGCAACTTGTTTTCAAGGTCTACATAATGGCCTGAGCAAGCTCGTGCTGACCTGGTGCCTTTTTTCTGTGGAAATTCATGAAGGAAGTACTCTCCAAGTTTTGAGGTTCCTTTACCTGTCAGCAGGGAGAGAGAGGACAAAGTGGGTTTATATGTACTGAAGAAGAACCAGAGAATGTCCTGATCAAACTGCAGGGATTTCTGAGATACTTGTGATGCCAGGGATGTCCTAGAGACACAGGAATGCCTGCCCAGTGGCCCTGGCCTTCCCTGCCAGTGAAACGGGGCCAGTTCTGTCAGAGCCATCAAAAGGGTTTGAGTTACAAAGTGTATTGTTTTCAATCATTTGTTCCTGAAATTATTTAAATTCTCCTCCCTTTCCTTCTTTTTCCCCCATGAACTCAGCTTTGTGTATGTTCTAAGGAGCTGTTTGTTGTTATGATCAGAGTTTTAGAGCTGGCACATATTTTTACAGTGATTAGCGATTGTTCTCATAAGCTGTTAGCATCCTTTCTCTGTTTCAGGAGGGAAGAGAATAATTCAGAGTAAATCACAGATTTGTTTCTGATTAAACTTCCTGGTTGGGGCCATTTGATGACAACTTTTCCTTTCCAAGCTCAATTAGATTCTTAAAATCCTCTACATCTGACCCATGCCATTGCTGTGAATGACAGACGTGCATATTACCATTCCCATGACTGAATTACTAGTAGCATTAAAGTTATTCAAATGTGTAAATTTGTAACAACAACAACAACAACAACAACAACAACAACAACAACAACAATAATAATAATAGTAAAGTTATCTCCTTGGGCTTTTTATTGTGATTACTATTGTTTTCTTCTCTCTGGTTTGCATTAACCCGTACTGTTGTGATATGGGGTCTGCAGGTAATGTAACCTTGCAGTTTTTGCAGCATTTGCTCCACCCATGCTCAGAAAATAAATTCAGAGTCTTAGATCTGAGGAACACTTCAGGGCAGGGATTATGATTTTTTCTTATGTCTTGTAAAGTACCTATATAATGTTGATAAAAAAGCCAAAATAAGAGCGATTGGTCTTTTTTTCTCTGTTATAAATTCAACTGTAATCTAAAACTGACCATAATGAGTATGCAACTTTCTCAGAATTTTTAAATTCATAATAATTTATATCATTTCTACAAGTAATTCTTGTATGCGAGCACTTTATTGCACATTTTCAGCTGTGCTGGTTAGTTGTCCTGGAGTATTAAGGTTGTTATGTCTCTTGTGCCCTCAATTATATTGATATACTTTTCTGATTTTTAGTGATAATACTAATAATTTCTGCATTAATTCCTGTTAATATATTGTAATTATTGCTTACAGTACACTGTTGCCATAAACATTCCTGCTAATCACAATATTTCTGTGAAAATTTTCAGAATCCTAACTTAGAGATGTGTACAACTGATACAAATATCACATGGAAATTTCTAATCACTCCACTTGTGGAGGTAGCTCTTTCATTTTTCATTCTGCACATTCATGTATTTAAAAAAAAACAACAAATGGCAACACCAACATTCTTCACATCTTTTATCCGAAAGTAATTACAAAACAAAACCAATTAATTAAGCCTTAGAAGATTCTACTCACCACCTATTTACATATAATTTCAAATACTGACATGGCTGGCTCTGTGAAAAATCTTATAATTTGACATATTTTAAAAAATAATTAAAATGTTCTGTTACTGCATAACTGGGGAAGCAAAGGAGGGGAAATTCTTCTATTAGTTGTTACCAGCATATCTTTATGATTGAGCAGTGACTATTTTGTGAAGCTATTTACTTTTCCATCCCTGCTAAATGTGTTGAGGCACAGCAGTGTTCCTGACAGAGCACACATTTCCTCCATTTCTACCAGGGTATTTAGCAAGCAGTTCAATTTCCACATGATTAACAAGATTCTTACTGAGAAGCCACACTCTTGCCATTTACAGTTGAAGTCAAATAGTACAGTTGACATACTCCCTTTTACTATAATGCCTATTAATTTTACTCTGACATGTCTCTTTCCCCTCTCAAGATTATTCATTGGTGAATAGATAGGCTGTAGCACAAAAAGCAGCTCCTTTTTTGAGGTACTGATATTCAATGTTGTAAGTGGAATGGACACTAATCACAAATTCCTCTTTGCATGCTTCTTCAGTGCTGTGATTGCTGCTGGAGAATCCCCCCAAATCCTCAGCAAATCATTAGCACGTGGCCTCCTGACCCTCAGTGCATACTGTATGAACTATGTTATATTGCCTCTGGTGCACCATGCAGTCTGTGATTTACAATGCAGCATCATTTATTAGGTCTTATGCCCTCGACTAACAGGAAATTCAGAAATAGAAGAGGTTGGATTTAAAGCTGTTGGAGGGTTGCAGTTTTGTGTCGTCTAAGTTGCTCCCTCAACAAATTAACAAATTAATGAAAGTCCCAAACGTGAAGCTTTTAATTAATCTTTTAATTCACCTTTTAATCCATCTTTATCTGGACTACTGGTTACTGACTTCTCTCGCCTTAAAAACTTGCTTGCAAATACAGGAAGTACACTCTCAAGAATGTATCAGCTTAGTTCAATAAAAATTGAATGACATGAGTTGTTTTGTACCAGGATGGTATTTTGTAGCTGGCATCATAATGCAATGAAAGCTTGCTGCTTGGCAGAGCCATATGCGAACACATGAGCAATGCTTCCATGAGCTATAAATAGCGTCTCTTAATCCTTGCATTGATCTTCATGTGCTTGCTTAAGGTTCACCTACCTATATTTGTATAGATTAATGTAATTTATTTGATTTAAAATAAAATCAGCTATGTCTCAATATATAATGTTAAGCCCTACAATTTGTCATGATTTAACAGGCAGTTATTAAAGATAAGAGCTGTTTCCCAGACTAAAAGTAGACACAAAGACCTAATGGCCAGTTAGTCTCCTACTTTGAAGCTGACCATTAATAAATAAGCATTTTTATGTCTTCCAGAGTATTCTTTTGCTGGCACACTTACAAATGCCTTCTTAGTCCCAACATCAAGACTGATCTGCTGCCATTTAGCAGAGAGACTGAAGAGAAACATCTTCTGTGTTATAAATACTGATTATTGATCCAGTAATGGTCTAATCGGGAAGCTGACAAACGCCAGCCCAAGCATACTGCTTGTGAGTTGAGTATTGCCAGTCAAGTGGCCACACAAGTGGATCTGGTTTGTTGCTGAGGTCAGGATTCCCCATGAGGAATCTGTCATGTGGCATAAGGCTGATACTTGTGATTTGAGAGAGAGTTGGGCTACCTATTTGAAAATGACCATTTAGACAGAAATCATGTACTTTCTGGCACAGGACTGTTACAGTGTGGTGAAGGATCACTGGTTTTCACACCATGCTGCTGAAGGGACTGTCTTTGACATGAAATGTAAGATCAGAACTCTAGGAATCACGTTGTCAATAAATATGATCCTCTGACAATTTCTGTGTGGGAAAGAGTCTTAATTTTCATGTTTTCATTACTCCATTTTGCTTTCCTAAGCTTCACTGCAGTTTATGTAGGATATACTTTTTTTTCAATCTATTCCTGACATCTAATATTGCTAAATAGTTAAATAGTTGTATGATTTTCTATAAGTGATGGCATCCACGTGCCTCATGATGATGTTACCATTTATAAAATTCAGGAAAAAGAAAGAAAAAATGCTTTTGCAACATGAAGAAATGAATATAATTGAGTATGTGACAGGAAGCTGAGAGATTACATTTATTCTGGTGACAGCAGCTTATCAACACCGCTTTCATATAACACTTTGATTAGTAATTATGTTGTTAAAGACACCCTATTCCTACCTTCATTTTTATATTGCTGTTCTGGTACATGTGAATAGAGAGTGGTGTTACATCCAGTTGAAGTTGAAGTTCTTCTTTCCCCTTCCTCCCCCGCAAGAACACTTAAAGATTTCAATAAATGCATGTGTTAGTTTTTGAGGACTCCTGCTTTCAAACGGAGGGTGTTGTTCAATCAGTAAGATAGTTTGCTGTTTGACTTAATCTCTAATTTAAAGCCAAATTCTGAACTGTTTGCTGTTGGGGAAGTTGATCAGTAGTTTTGGGCTGCACTAACTAAGCACGTTTTCCCTTTTTCTCTAGAATTGGTGTCAACTGTGTAAATAAAGTCAACAAGAATGCTGGGGATGTGATTTTCTTTATAAAGGCTGAAGTACAAGCCAGGTTATTTTGGCACAGAGAAGGAAAGTTGGAATTAGAAGGATGTGTAGCTACAAGGAATAAAGATTTCTGATATGGAAAGCGTGGAATACAAGAATCCACATGTTCAACACTATCATGGGTGGACTTGGGGGCCTCCTCTGTAAGGAAATGGAAAGGAACGATGGAGCTGGAAGGCTCGCTAGTACTTCTTTCACAGGATGAGAGATGGAAATGAAAGGAGAAAACATGCCCTTTTGAACAAACCCTTCAAACATCCCATTTCAGGGGTCTTTTCTGCTACCAGATGATTATAATTTTTTTTAAATCAAAAGTTGATAAATCTCGACACAATAGACTCAAACAATGCACCCCATACAAGTGAGTTGCTATGTGCTTACCACACGATGTGCCCTGACAGTTTCTCCTCAGAAGCTGAAATAGGACTTGATTAACCAGCCCCATGCAAATCAGTGCTGGAATATGCTGGCAGAGTGGTAAGGAAGAAGCTTCCCATATAGCACTTGACTTTATGGACTCAGGAACTAAGAAGTGAAGCTTGAGACGTGAATCTTGAGACTGCACTGCGGCAGCTGCATACAAATAAGGAGCCTATACATTTGAAAGCTTGAGAAGTAAACCGGCTGTGCATTGAAAGGTAGGCATTTGGAGGTGGTAAATTTAGCCCTGACTCATCCGATGGCAATTTTGACACTTGGGTGGACTAAATTACTTTTAGGAGTTGCATCATGTTTTTACCAGATAGTTTGATTGAGCATGGTTTAACCCATTCATATACCTATGGCCAGATTCTAGACCTTTCTCACTTGAAATAACTATGCAGGGATTTGTTTGTATGTAATATACAGGACATAGATATGTTCTGAGTCATCAATTTCCTTTCTTGCAATCATATAAATTAGTCTATTGCTTAAACTTATCAAACCACATCTTAAACTGGACTCTTCTTTTCTTTAAATTCACTACTCTTATTGTAAAAGACTTAGAAGCCTCTTTGCTGCTCATAGCTAAAAATCTGTTTCCAAAAAACTACTGAAACTTTATTCACAGCTTTGTCCTTCAAATTAAAGAGTTCTTTCCTCTCCCTGGTGTTAACTCCTCAAGTATTTATGGAGAGCACTCGTATGCCAAGCCCTTCAGCCTCTTCCTGATGGACAGGTGCCCCGTTTCCTCGGCCACCTCAGCAGTCCTCCTTTGTACCGTTTCCACATGGGGGAATCGGAATTGTGCACATTACTGCAGATGGGTGCTTTCACAACGGCGTAAATACTTGCTGATCTCTACCAGAAAGAGCTTGCCTGGCATGCTAGAAATGCAGTTGCTGTTTTTCCCCAAGCAACACAGGATGATCATTCTCTCTTGCAAATGTCCTGGATTAAATGCTCAGTAAGTTCCAGGAATAGTGGTTTTCATTTCTGTTTGCCTTGCACACAGGACTCATTCCACCTTTGTTTGCACACTGACAGTTTAGTGTTCATACTCGTGTGTAAACAAAGTCTGAAGCCAGAAAAAAATGCTGATGGGTAAATTCAAACATATGCGTAATTTCTGTTAATTTTTTTGACATTCAAATGGAAACGGTGAGTTCACAATTAAAACATTTTAAAAATGCTAATATCCTTGTTCTTGATAACCCAGCTGAATTCTGATGCAAAAAGAGACGCATACATTTTTCCTTACGGGTTTCTTAGGGAGGCTCCTGCACGAGCCAGGTCAAGGGGACCTCTTTTCCATCCACCACCTCTCACCAAAACGCGTCGGTTCCGAAAAGGCGCCGCGCACACGGCTGCATCCCCCTGCCGTTCCTGGCGGTGCCCGTGGTTAACCTCTGCCGCCTCTGCCGCAGCGCTTAGTTCAAGACCCTCCGCCCGTTGCAGCATCCACTTGGCATTTCGCCGCTGTCGTTCGGCGGCGGCTGCCGGAGGAGCCCCCTTCCCTGCGCCGCCGTGCTGCCCCCCCCGCGCCCCGCGCCCCACGCCCGCGGTCCCGCGCGGGCGGCATCACCCCCGGCATCCCGGCGTGGCGCCGCCTCGCCTTTCGGGCAGCGCCCTACCCCCGGGGCAGGGCCGAGGGGGAGCGCGGCGAGCCCCGGGACAGGCGGGAAGCCCCGCGGCCCTCGCCTCGCCGCCGCAGGCGCGTCGGGCGGCTCCGGTTTCTGAGGCGGACCGAACCTTTCCCGCGCGGGGCGGGAGGGGGCGGCCCGCCGCGGGGCGCGCGCCGGCGATGGGGCGGGCGGCGGGGCGGCGAGCGGCGGGCAGAGGCCGGCGGGGCCGCGGGCGGGCGGGCGCGCGCCCCTCCGCGGGGCGTGAAGGGCTGAGGCGAGGCGGCGCCTCGGGCAAGGCGCGGCGCTCGCCTCGGGGCGCAGAGGGCGGCTGCCGCCTCCCGCCGCGGGGATGAGCGCCTCGGCGGCCACCGGCGTCTTCGTCCTCTCCCTCACCGCCATCCCCGTCACGTACCTCTTCAACTGCCTGGCGGCCGGCGGCAGGTGAGGCGGGCGAGGCCGGGCGGCTCCCGCCCTGCGGGAGGGGAGGGGAGCGGGCGGGCGGGCGGGCGGCGGGGGTGAGGGAGGTGCGGACGGCCAGGGGAGCCCGGCGGGTATTTTTAGAGGCGGCGCAGGGAGAGGGCAGCTGCGGCCCGGGGCTGAGCGGGACGGGGCGGGAGGCGGAGCGGGGCAGCGGAGGGCACGGGCCGGGCCTCGCCGCGGGCAGCGGGGCCCCGGCGGGGAGCGGCTCGGGCGGGAGCGCGGCGGCCAGCGGGGAGAGAGCCCCGGGTCCTGCCCGCGTCCTCTAACGGGAGCCGTGCCGGGATGCGAAGGGGAGCTCCTGCCGGGATGCGAAGGGGAGCACTTGAGCGGGGCTCCTGGCTCGGGAGCCCAGCCTGGCCGCTCACCCCAGGACCCTCAAAACTGCCGGTTTCGCATCACCTGAAGCGTGTCCCGGCGTCCGCGGAGCTCGAGTCACCGCCACTCCCGCATGCGGCTCACCGCCGGGGCTGGCTGGTAACGCCGAAAGGACAAACCGGCCCGGAGGGCATCGCCTGGCCCCGCGGTAGCTGCGCCCGCACCGTGCCTTGAACCCCGGGGCAGCGGGCGCTGGAGGCTGTCCCGAGGCTCTGCGGCCTCCCTCCGGCTCCCCTGTCAAGGCTTTCACAAAGAAAATCCAATTCTGTTTAAAAACGAATGGAAGAACTCAGCAGCCTCGGAAGGCTCCCGAGCCTCACGCTTCAGGCACCCCGTAGGACGTGCGGGTTTGAACTGAAAATGTCCATATGCCCTCACTCTGGCAAAAAATAGGATCCAGACCGCAGGTCTAGAAAAGAAAGGTCTTTTCTCATGGAAAACCCAATATGCTTAAAGGTCCGTGTGGTATTTTGTGATCTCACAGCTCGGGGTGTTTTGCAACTTTACCGCACAAATATTTGGTGCATGTTTTTAAGGCTTTGCTACATCTGTTCCTGCCTCATTTTCCTCCTTCTGGCCGATAGCTTAATTTTTTTTCTTTCTCACTGCTAGAGAAATACCGAATAACACATGCTGACTTACTTGATTCATTGCCAATATTTATTTCAAATTGATAGACCGCAGTGAAAAGTCACTGCAATATTAACAGCTGTAATGGCATGAAGAAATTCATCACTGGGAAAACAGACTAGCAGAAAATTCAAACCATAAAATAAATCAACAAGCTAGTACTGCTCATCCTGACTCAGAAAGTATGTGTGTATATATTCTGAAATATTTGATCTTGCAAATTTTTTGCAATAATTTTAAGTCAAGTTTCACTAAGGCTGAAATTGTCATAGTATTATTTGTTTGTACACCATTTGTTTCCTTGAAACACAGAGCGGTATTATGTATAAAATAATGTACCAAATATTTTTAGCTTATGCTTCTGGACTTTACCTAACCTTCCCCTCCTTTTTTTCCCCGTACACAAGCACAAAAGTGAAGACTGAGAAGGAGAGTCTGTCTTAGAGAGAAGTAAATACAATTTACACACTTAGAGCTATAAACCAATTTCAAACTGATTTTCTTAACTTGCGGTTTTTTTTGGGAAGGAGACAAATTTGTTTTGTGCCAAAGATTTTTGTGCTTTTCTCCACCACCACTTTACATGCACTATCATTATAGCCCCCTCTTCAGAGAAAAGGTCTTTTCTGCCGAGCCCACCTGCGTTGATTACTGAACCCCCCCAAGCGATCCTGCCTTATAGGGCCAGAGAGACCTTTGGTAGCACTTCCAAAACTGGAAATTAAACCTAGATCCATCATAGGCACTCCACACGGCTACTCCTATTCCATGGGACTGATGTGTTTTATTTGTGAGTATGTAATTTCCTGAGTAGATAATTTACTGCTGAGGTTAGACTAAGTGTCCCTAATGATCCTTTTCGGCCTTGAAATCTCTGTGTTTGTGACCTTCACCTCTCATTGGCCTTTAAGTTTTCCATAATTTTTGTTTATTTTTGCAGATACCAGTATGAAAACCGATTTTAGTCAGACAAATCTAGACTCTTGGATATGTTGTTTATCTAGCTATTTTCGTATTTTCTTTTTTTAGATGATCACATGTGAAAAGACAGGCACATAATTTCTGCAAAACTGTAAAATGAATACTATGACAAACTATGTGATGGTCTTTAAAACCAACGTTTTAAAGTATTAGAAGTTACTTTAAGGGTATATGCATTTGAGGATAGCTGGTAAGAAAAGTTGAAGAAACAAAATTCTGTCTCTCTCTGTCTTTCTTTTAAATTCTTTTTCTTTTTAATACTGTTACAGTTCCTGGGCAATCGTTGCAGTTGGATTGCTGGTTCTGGTTTTTATTGCTCTGTTGGCTCGTGTTCTTGTCAAAAGAAAACCACCAAAAGACCCGCTGTTTTATGGTATGTCTTGGTAACAATGAAGATAAATTCAGAAAGTGTTAATTTACATTGTTTCTCACTGCTAATTTATATTGTTTCCCACTGATACTATATGACAGTTATTTCACGTTGAACATTTAAGGCATGGCTTCTAAAGCCGGTCTGGTGAGGTGCTAAGGAGCGAAGAAAGAAAGACTGGGGAAAAAGGAGGAGAAATAATGCTTCTTTTGAACCTTTTTATTCTTTTCAAATAGGAGATCCAGCTTAGGGACAAGCCAGACCTCCTATTTAAAAAGAATAACACTCGAGTTGGGCTGTGAAAGCGTTTGAAGTACTGTCATACCTGCTCTGTTAGGATCCTCCTTGTAGCAGGACTTAAGCTCCACAGTAGACCTCTCATGCGTATCTCATCCTGAGTGGACTCATTTGAGATTTTTGGATCTTTTGGATCAATGGCCTCAATGGCTTGGTTCTTCCTATGACTGAATTCCTTAGTTCTCCCATTTTTATTAGGCTTCTGTGTTGACTCACCTTTGTGATTCATAAGAAAGTTCAAACCACCCCAACCCCTGGCTCAGGCTGTCTGCAGACTTGGGCAAACATTTCTATATTGATACTTTGCCATAAAAGAACAGAGATATTGATTATCTTTTAAAAGGAAACCTTAGATCTAGATTACCTTATAGCAAAAATCTAGAAGAAAAAAACACTGCTGTTTTTTGAAATTTTACAAGATGGGCCCATAGGCAAAGCAGCATACAAACCACCTGTATTTGCCCTCTGTCTTCCTCCTCATTACAATTCGTAGGCATTTGTCCCCAGTGTTTTATGTGAGGCCGGGAACTCTCAGTTCACACTGAAGTCAAAGGAAATAAATAATATAAACCTACTGCAAATACATTTCCTGTCTCAAAGGAGTGACTTGCGAACTTGCCAGATAGGTCTGCTATGGACTGCTGCGGCTAATGCAGTTTGCCTTGCTCACCTACAAAAATGGCAAGTCATATTTCCCTCTCTTCCTCCTTTTCATTGTCCTTTCTCCTTTCCAAGAGATGACTGCAGTCAAGGTTGTGTACTTCGTGTGACCAAGATTTTTGAAAGGCTACATAGTCCTTTCTGCAGACACTGACTTTCCATGGAGGCTGTGCCTACAGCTCTACAGAATTTCACATTCCTAACAAGAGCTTCCTAAGAACTTTGTTGACTAACCACTAATTAAAAAAATACTAAGCTATGTGGGAAAATCATGTTGTATGTTAAATATCTGTGACCTCAAAGTAGATGCATCTAGTTCAATAGATCTCTGCCTGACTGAATTTATCAGACTGTGAAGCAACTGTGTGATTCCAAATCTTTATTATTTTTTTCCCTTTATCTTATTACAGTTTATGCAGTATTTGCCTTTACCAGTGTAGTGAATCTAATAATTGGACTGGAACAGGATGGAATTATTGATGGATTCATGACTCATTACTTGAGAGAGGTAAACAATTGTTTGGCTTACAAATGTAAATAAAATGTTTACGACAAATAACTTGGTATAGTATTTGTCACAGAAAAATAGCCACTTACACATTCAAAAGGGTCGTCTTGAATGTGGTCATTGACCTGTTTCATTATTGTTATGGACAAAACCTTCACTGACTTGAAGTCACTGACTCATTTGGGAAAAATAGGATACCTTTCAAGCTCCAATGTTATTTCACTTAGTTTAAGTAATTCTGTTCTGTATTAACTTCCGTGGGAATTGAATAGACTGTACACATTTGCAGAAAGCCATGGATACTCGGCACTCAGGAGTGGATGAGTACTGCAGTACCTAAATGTGTTACCAAGAAGGAAACAAAATTGCTCCTTCATTTTTGCCTAATCACTTAATTAAAAGGAATTAGAGTTAAAAAATGATGATGCCAGATAGCTAGTCAGCAGAATCTGCTGGCTGCTGAATATCAACATCCACCAAAAATAGCTCGGTAAGAGCTTGATATGAAAGTCACTGAAGTCATTGAAAAGATTCCATGAACTTTAGAGTGAAATGAGTTGGATCTTACAAGGTTATACCTTGTCATCAATATATTCAATGCTGCTGTAGATCTCTAGGTTGCTAAATATATCTTTATTTTGTAGCTTTTATCACTAAAATTTGGAAAAGTAATATTTCCATAATGTAGCAGAATAATGCTGACAGTCATACATAGGAGTTTTCCCTTCCATCTTGCACCCTATTTTGCAACTATAGAACTGATTTAAGTATACTTGATCCTAGCTAAATCAGGTTTGTTCTTGGAAATGTGTATTGTCAGTCAAAAACTGTACTTCTGGCTTGAAAGAACATCAGTTACTTTTGTGAAATTGTTTCCTGCTGTTCTTTATTAATTATTTGTTATTCTTCCTCTAATCATTGTATCTTTTTTAAAATAAATGTTCCCTAGGGTGAACCATATCTGAACACTGCGTATGGCCATGTGATCTGCTATTGGGATGGCTCCGTTCATTATTTGATGTATCTGTTGATGGTGGCAGCTATTGCATGGGAGTAAGTAATTTTGATTGTGTACTGTTTACTTTGCTTGCATTCTCACATAACCTACAAAGGGCTTTCTTTTCTATGCAGTATTTAGATTTTTCTTTCAGGACTGTTTCATGTCTTAGGCCAAAGCAACGCTATTACAATTTCATTACTTTCAGGAATTGTACCCTCACCAAGTTACCTTTTCTCTCAGCTGAATAAGCCCAGCAAATGCACTGAGTTGTAGTCTTGTCTTCTTCACTCTGCAGCAGAGAGTATAGCCCATCTGCATGCTTTGTGTTAGTTAAAAGGAAAGTTTAAAGATGATGCATGTTAAAACCATGTGTGAAAAACAATTTTTTCTTTTCAAATAACATTTATGATAGGAATAATGTATTGCTTAGCATGATGATGATCTCTCATCCATATCAGAGAGTGTCACGCAGTTTAAAAGAAAATGGTTATTTCTAGAGATTCTTATGTTTCTTCCTGTTGAATAAAGAGTTTGAGAAAATAAGTACTTACGTTCCAGAGGCTAATGTACCTGCTGGTAATAGAAGCATTAACAGAATGAAATTAATTATTAATTAATTCTTCTATGGTCTTTTACAACCTGTGATGTGCAAAATCATGCAGTCAGCCTTCAGATGAGTGAAGCATAACAGCAAATAACTGAGTATGCACAAATCCTGTACTGTTCATGTGATAACCTTCTCACACATGAATGTTGGATTTCGCCATATCCCCCTCTCAGAGGCAAGAATCCACTGTTGACTTGTGGTACAGATTTTAAAACCTTTACTTACTAAGATACAACCATGGCAATTAGTATAATATTTGAAGGTGATTTGGGGTAGGGGATTTCTAGGTATGATGCAATAATTATATCTTGTTTTCTTTTTTAAACAGACAAAGCTATAGAACCATTGGCCTCTACTGGCTAGGTTCCATTATCATGAGCATCATTGTCTTTATGCCTGGAAACATTGTTGGTAAGGACATAATTTATATGACTAACTTTTTCCTGTGAAACATCTTCTGTGAAACATAAATTCAGCATTAGGCTATCTATCTTTTACTGCAGTATTGGTTCCTTTCTGTAATAATATGAAAGAGGAATTTTAGGAATATCAGTAAAGAGATGCAAGATATTTTGAAATTTAAATATGAGGAGGGGAAGATGGAAACCCAGAAAATAAAAAACCCTTTCAATTTACACTGCTCTCAAGGAAAAAAAAAAGTATTGTATTTTGTTATACCCATAAGGCTTTCATCCAAACTAGGTTTAATTTAAGCAATGAAACAATAACTGTCTCTTAGTATCATACAAATATAAATCTCATTTTGTGTAAAATTTCCAATTTACTTACTAGTCTGACTTTCAAGCAGCTTACAAGAGGCATCCAAATCACCTTTAAAAGTGAAATCTGGAAGTTACTCTATTTTCAAAATAAATTTAACATTCCTAGATTTCTAACATAAATCAGTGCAGAGCTGTGCACTGGGGTGACAGAGCTGTGCTAGGGGTTGAGAACTGTAATAAAAAGTTTTACATCATTATTACTGGCAAGTGGTCCTTTAAGAGTACCACTCCCCTCAATTAAAGATTTCCTTTCTAGCAAAGCTTAAATTGATGCAACATTGACAAGCGTTCAACTGAGAAAAATGTTCATGTGTCCAAATCCTGTAGGCAGCTTTAGAAAAGCTTGCTATGGCCCTGGTTTTTATGACAGAGGAGGAGTATTCATGGTGCAGCCTGGGGCCAGTCCAGTTCCCTCCTTTGTAGATACACATGCACCACAGAGAAAACAGCAGATTTAATGTGACAATATCTCTTCCTCTTTCCTCTAGGGAAGGCCAAGAAACTTGTTCTCAAGAGCATGCCTTCTGCCTTCCTTTCTGACATAGAAAGTAGCCAATGTGAAAGACACAGTTTTTCCTGATTTACTGGGGTGAGGATAGCTCTCTGAATTTATGTTTTGTCCTGAAATATTAGTACAGGCCTGTAGGAGAAATCAGGACTTTGGAAACAAATACAATATCAGATCTTAAAAAATGGATATGTTCCTTTTTTCCATTTTTTAGAGTGATGTCTCTATTTGAAGCAGGTTCCATTAAGCGATTTCAAAGCTGTCCAATCCTATAGGATTACCTAGTGCAGAGTGACAGAGGTGGTTTCCTGTCCCCTCAAAAAGCCCCTGATTTCTGAAATGGCTTCCTGTCTGATAGGCTTTCTGTCACCTGTGGCTCTACCACATGATTTTCAACAAGATTTGTGTGTTGCTTTAACAGCAATTTCTAGTGTTTTATGTTTACATTACCATAGCTGCTTCAGGTTTGATATTACATAGGATACTTTTCAACACTTCTACAACACAGCTTACAAGTTCTCATACATCTTATAATTATTTTTTAACAGGCAAATACGGAACAAAAGTGTGTCCTGCTTTTTTCTTAAGTGTACCATATATTTGCCTTCCCATATGGGCTGGGTTCCGAATTTATAACCAACCTTCGGTGACTCACGATGCTCCAGTCAAGGTAATGTTATTGTATTTAAGTGTTGGCTTTTCAGTTAGGAAAACTGAAATATGCTTGCTGTTTCTACTGAGTTTTATAGGTCCCTCAGTGAGCATGGAATGTACTGTAACTGTTCACTGTTATGACAATTGCTGCCGGGCTGTGTAGACACATTATGGTGGGATAAAGAAAAAGCAAAAGAATCTCATGTTTAGAGTAAAGAACCTATTTCTAGGTGTAATTGCATTACTACCCTCTATCCAGTTTCTGACTGTTTCAATTTCTTAGCTGATGAAAATATTGACACATACCAGCTTCATAAAGCACCACAAAATCCTTATAGAAGCTCTGCAGGAAAGTATTCTTCTGCAGATGACTTACAGATTTCATGTAATTTAATAATTTTTTTGTATGTGCATTCTGCAACATTAGATTTTACAGGTAAGACATTGTACATTAACTGACATGAAAATTATTTACACACTTCTAATTAAAAAGTCTGTAAAAATAATGTTTATAAAACTCCTTAGACCTTTGCCTTTGAATTTAATAGTTGGACTGTAATAAGATTAACTGAGCAATCAAAAAATGCAATAATAGTTTATGCACTGTTTTATTTAAAAAAAAAAATCCCTGCAGTACAAAGCACAGAACAGATCTTTAACTCTTTGTTGCTATTAGCAAGCCAGTTTATTGCCACAGCACACCATACCAGTTGTAAGTAATATAATCAATTAATATTTTTGCATCACAAGAGCTCTTGAGTCTCAGTCAGGTTCATTCTGTAACTGAAAACATAGACACAGATGAAGGAGTTAGTTCCTATTCCATAGCTAATAGGCAGTCAGTGTGCAAGTGGCATAGCTTATGGCATAGAATAACAGCAGATGATGCACTGACAGATTTTCCCAGAAATGTGTGAAAGATAACATTCAGCCATCCATCCATGATTCTTCAGTAGGAAAGAGGGGTATAGGCAGATGTTCATATCTCCTGAAGTTTGAAGAACTGCTACAGAATCACCCCTTTTAGGGCAAATCCCCATGAAAGGCAAACTGGGGGAGACTTCAGGTGCCAAACCCTCTTCTATCCTCCTGCATAGGCTTATAGGAAACTGCATGTCCCATCCCAAAGCAATTTGAGCTAATTTACTTCAAGGCATCACTAATTCTGGCCAGAAACACAATCTTTAGAGTCATCAGGGTAGAGAAGTTAAGTGTAGTTAAAGGTAATGATGGCAATTTTTGCCATGTATGTTAGTGAGAACATCCTTTGCATGGAGGATGGATGAAGGTTTCAGTTTGTTTTCCTAGTACTGAGAACACCACAGAAATTGCTATTATAGAAAATATGTGATAGACTGCTTATTTTCTTAATATAGCCATGTCTCCTATGCTTATCAGGAGCTAAACTGCTTACCTAGGTTTGATATTTTACTTTGGTATATATTGCAGAGAAACTTAGTTTTTAAATTGTTTCAAAAAGAGTGCATAAAAAGCTGGTGATCTGAAAATTTAACGTTGCACTTCTTAGTGAATCCTTCCTTGTAAACCTAAAATTCCTTGCTCAGAAGGTCATAGAAAAAGCCTTGATTCCTTTCACTGGGGCCTCCTACCCTTCCTAAGTAATTTCTTTTTTTAGAAGTCATATATTATCGTCACAGCTAACTTATGCTCCGTATCCGAGCATAAATACCTAGGTTCAATAACTGTATACCTTAAAATGCCTTTAAATCTTAACACGACTACTCATGGATTTTTCTTATTTTTTTATACGAGACTCTCAGTCCTAAATTAACTATTGTTCCCAGGAAATAATTGTGTGTAATGAAATCAGTTAGCTAATCATTGTGAGTCCTGAAGATATTTAGTTCTCTTTCAGTAGATCATTTCCAATTAGCTGTAAAATTGAACTTTTTTTAGCTATCATTATTCAGAGTTGGTATTAAAAGATTCAGGAAGAAAATGTAATAACACTTTTAAACATGATAGTGCAAGTATATAGAAAAATACTTACATGAAAGCAACGGAAGCAAGGTATATTCCGTTGGCCAAGGCATTCATTGCTATAATATTATTATAAACCAGTTAGTTAAAAATCACTGTGGGGATAGAGAAGAGGTAATCAAGTTTTGGGTATTTTCTAACAGGGGTGGGTGCAGAGGAGAGGAATAGAGTTATGCCCTCATTTAGAATCAGACCAAGCTGTGCTGCAGTATTTACAAAGCCCAGCAGATTTATCTACAAGTATATCAGCTCAGAAAAGTTTAATGTAATTTAAAATTAACAGCATTAATACACATAAATTCAGATCTGCATATGAATTCTGAAGGGACTGACTTCTATGGACAGCACAGAAGATTATTCTGATTCCTTAAAACTGATCATGTAAGGAGCCTCTAATAAGTTATGGAAAATAGCTTTTTCCTGGAAGTGAGAGAAATTGCAAAGTGTGCCTACACACTTCCTTGCTGAACAAAGAAACAGCAGGGTTGGCAAAATCTGTGCAGAGTTCAATCTTGTTTGCAATAAATGGGAAACCTGTGGCAGGTCATCTCTACTCTGCCATGTACTTAACACGTAATCCATTTTAGCATGTATTGATACGAGTTTGCTGTGTAAAAGAAGGGTAAGGCAAAATTACTAAGAAGCTGAGGTCTGTCAGCAAAGTGCATACTGTCTTTCAAATTCTTGCTTCTGCCTTTTTTTAAGCTTTGCATTTTCATTTTGTTTGCATAAATGTATGCATAGAGAAAAAAAGGTGTGAGTTTTCTGTACCGTGGCAATTTCACAAACTCGTACTGCTCCAAAGGTTGTTTCCACTAATATTGGCTTTGTCTCCAAAACCTCTAAGTACAAAGTTCTATTGTAGCTTTGCGATCACAGTAAACACGCACATTCATTTAATGTACCTTTTGAAAGGAGGAGTGATATATATATATGCTTCATGCTTAGACAAAGTGGAAAGAAAATATATCAACCCTCAAGCTTTCCATTATCCTTAGGTAGTCTACATCTGAAAATGACTTGCAACTCAGCAGCCATGGGAGGCCTTTGTCTTCCATAGGAATAAATATTAGAATATAGACATTCTTTGCAGGTAATATTATAAACGTTCCTACACAAGTACTTTAAATACTGTGAAGTGACACCATACTGCCAAAACAGAGCTCTTATTTGTGCTTGAAGAACAAACAAAAGAAGGAGTCACACTTTTTCTGAAAGACATCCTTTAAAAGAAAAAAAGAAACATTTTTATGAAAGGGATGGCCTATGTGTTTAAGATAGGTAGCCTTATTTTTGTTAAACTACAATTCAGATCTTGCAGTTTTTACTCAGGAATTGTGCTTGCAAGATCGGTTCTCCTGTTTCAGTAACTTTATTGTGAATATCTTGATCCTGAGTGCTTTTAACTGTGCCTCTACATCCTAATTATTGTTTTGTGCTTTAGAGACAATTCCACAAGTGTATAACAGGAAGGAAACTGGGTTTTTCTTTTGCTGTCTGCATGCCAACACATGGCTAATAAAAAGGAAGAGGAAATGAGTAACACATATAAATGGGGAAGTTTTCCCTCTGAACTACAGAAAGATACTCTGATGTGCTTACAATTTTGCCTGTGATTACACAGTGCTGAAAGTGTACCTTGAATTATTTCCACGGGTCTAGTAAGTTTTACTGTGTAGGCAATGAGATGACTTTGGTTCCTCCAAGCCATCTTCCACGCTAGGTATCTATATGGCCTTTGCTACCATAGAGTGTGAACCCCTTACATCTGCCCATCTGCCACGCGTTGCAGCGAGGGGATTCCTGCTCTGAGGCTGAGGAGAGGAGGCACAGAACAGATCAGATCCAGATGCCAATAAGTGCTTCAGTGCCCGTCAGAGGAATCCATAGCGTACAGTAATAAAAGAACAGAATAAAAGAAAGGAGGATTTTCCACATGCTCCATATGCACACACACTTCATTCTCTATTTCTGCATTACATATTAAGATATATTATTTGCTCACTGAACTCAGCAGGGAACTCAACTGGCCACAGAAAAGCTTTTATTTTATGCCAGTGATATTCTATTAATTTCAATAGTGTCACAGGCTGCTGAAAACCAGCATTCGCTGTCAATAGAGAGATGGACCCTCATTTTACTGTCCCTCCAAACAGTCCTTTTACAAAGTGTATTAGATTCAACCTCAAATGTTTGAGACAAACCTATGTTTCCAAAGCTTTTCTACATAGGGACATTCAGGAAAACAAATTCATTCCAATTAACAAAAGACACAACTTTGAAGAAGTCAGGTATGCTGCTTTAAAGCCTTATGTGATTTCAGAGTTAGAGTAGTGCTCATTTGATTTAGGTTGCTTTGAAAGTAAACTAATCTATATTGAAACAGCTTTAGTTGGATCCATTCATTTCCAGATTCTACGCAGATTAACTTTCCTGACTGCATCCTATAAAGTCTGATATCACCTTTTTAGACGTGGAAATCTTTCTGTCTCTGGAATCAGCGGATAAATAGGCTAATGTAACTGAGAACTAACTCCTATCATAATGTTCACCACTTCACCCTTCTTGTAGTGACTGATCTGGAGTTAAATACATGTCATGTGGAACTGGGATGTACTTACTAAACATGTTCTGTGTTGCAGGTGGTTCAGGAAGTCCAGAAGAAAGGACTCCTAAGACGACCAATAGATTTAATGTTAGCTGCATACCTCATTCTAGCAACGGGGTTTTGCATATTTAGGGGCATGGTAAGTTGAAGGTATTTTAATATTCTGGCCTCTAATTTTCAGTCAAACTTTTACATTTGGAATAATTGTGTGAAAAAGTTATGCACATTTTGGTCAAGGGAAATCCTGTGACTTTCAGGGATGGAATAGGCCTTAAATAATCAATTTGTCCTTTATGTCTATGATAATTAGTGGTGCTTTGCTTCTCCATTTTACCCTGTGTAAAGTATGTTTTTTCAAAAGAAAGTAGGTGCACAATCACAAGAGTAAATGGCATCCCAAGTGCAGAACAACATGACCTAAAACTGTTTTCATTGGTCTGGTGTTACATTTATGGCCAAGAACATGGAGACAAACCAACTAAATTAAATCTGTATTCATATTTTTCTAAACAGAGATGCATAGTTAAAATTATGTAGGAAACCAAGTTAATTTACACTGCATGAGATAGAGGAGAACATTTCCACCTGAAAAAAAAAAAAAGATTTATCCACATTACCTGAACAACACATGTTGTTTCTACTTACCAAAAGCTGATTTTTTTAAAATGTTGGTTTTTAAGCATAGTTGATTGAATTAAAATTTCTGAGGGAGTGAATCAGTATTGAAAATGCTTGAAGTAGATAAATCCAGTAGTAGGTAAATCTAGTCCTTTGTCAGCTCTAAAGCATTTTCTCTCTTAAGCAGAAGGGAAGTTGTATATCATTCAGTGAACAGAGCTCAAATGTTTAGGTGTCTTAGACAACTGCCTGCTTGCTTGATTTGTAGATCTGATCCTGTCTAGAATAATTCAAGTAAGAGGTGACGATAAGTACCCAAGCAACATTTTATTTACCTAGTGCAGATTGTCCTTTTGTAGTTCTGCTGCTCACATTACTCTGTCATCTTCTGCTGTTTCTCTGCAAACTTGCCTCTCAAAAATATTTTTTTCTTCTTCTAACTTGTCACAGACTGCTTCATTTCTTATAGATCATGCTACTTCAGGGCACCACTGATGCAGGCTAATCAGCTGTTTTACCTGTAATTTCGTGGTGGGAAATGTTAATCTCATGCTCCAACATGTAACTTGGTTCTGCAATCCCACTTCTTCATTTCTCAGAGGAATTTTTTGTTGATTTTGAGAGTGTGGTCATTTCCTTATATATTTCCTTTACCAAACAGGAACTGCTTACTGGCCTTACTTATACATACAGAGATCAGCTGAACATCTCTGTGTAAGCTGCAGTAACCATGATTTTTTGAAAAAGCTAATAAAACATAATCCATTATAGCCCACCCAGACCTCCCTCTTGGATGCCCATGTTGGAAAAGAACAGGGAGGAAAATCCACTGTTTGTAAATCTTTGCACTTCCCCCTCAAAGTCACACAACAAATACACATGAAATTAAGTTGTGCAAAACTTACTGTTCAGTCCTGTAACTTAGGCATTAACGATGCCTTGCCATAAAACACGTAGTGACAGCTGTTGACACAGATTGCTAACTCATTTTAGAATAGTATTTTTCGTAGTAGTTTTAAGGGTGACTATGAAAAGGAACTACTTTTGCAACTGGGTCTCTATTGGGAACTTTGTTCTTTCTATAGGAATGTAAAATCCAGTAATCTCTCCTTTGCTACTCTATTTTTAAAATTATTGTTATTTTTTTTAAAGTAACATCTGTCTCTCTGCATTGCTCTCTGCTGCTACCTTGCTACCACGCAACTCTTTTCTTGGACTACATCCATAGCTTGCTATCCTAAAATTGGGTGCTTAACCTGAAGTTTCCACTGTTTGAGCAATTTTCCATTGGAAAGTTCATTTGCTGGGATCAAAGTCTGTTTATCAGAGCAAATCAATAGCAATTATACTTTTACTACAGCATAGCCAACTGACTGAATTCTCTTCCAGTCAAAATCTTTAAAGCAGGCTGTCAGCATTTCCTTCCAAACTCTCTGAGCAGGAGCTGAGAGGAGGCTGCATTTCAGCTTTTTAATTGGTGATCAAATGGATCACCTTTGCAATAGATTTTGAGTAAGCCTCCAGGGTAGCAGTGCTGCAGATCACTACTGAATCTTTAGGGCTGGTAACAGGTATCAGATTAGCTCGTTTTAGAACAAATTCTTTGTTCACAGGAAGTTTTAAAAATTCTTCTTAGATTGCTCTGGATTGCCCTGCTGAACTCTGCCGGCTATATATTCAACTTCACGAGCCTTATATAAAAGATCCTGCTGCCTATCCTAAGCTTCAGGTAAAGCATTGACTGTGGAGCATAGAGTGTTAAGAAGTGATTTGTTAACTGGCACAAAGTTTAAGCCATGGGTTTCACAGATGACAAGATCAATAAGGGAAGTATTTTTGTTCATGGCAAGTTAAACGGTATTTCATATTTTCTACTACAGCCATTACAGGATACCGATTCTTTGTCATGATAAACTTAACTTTTAAGGATTCAAATCAGTTACCTGGAGTTACACATCTTAATTACTCAGGCTTCTTTTAATATAGTCTATGAAACAGATCTGCATGCTTTTTATGATCATTCCCCTCCTTAGAAGGGCAAAGTAGACTTTCAGTCTGGAATAATGAAGCAAAAAGGAGTGTAGTAGGACTAGAGTCCTTAAGCTCATGTTATGCTTCTGTCACCAGTGACACACTCCTTGAAACATGACACTTTTTACAAACCCTATTGACACAAGCATTGCAGAGGAGGGAATATTTTGCTTTAGTTTTGTAGTATTTGCAAGGTTGCCATTCTTTTGTAACCCTGGCTGCTGCATGGGGGCAGGGTCTGAAGTGGTAAGAGGATTCACGAGTGAGGCAATGAGCAGAACCCAAATATCTCTGCTGGACCTGTTCTTTCTGGGAAAGGGGTGGCTTGGGTGTATCTCACACCTCCCAACTGAAAGTGCAATGGAGCTTCAGAAACGAACACCCATGTTGTGCTGGACACTGAGTTAGGTCAAGCCACGCTCACTGGCATGGTCTCAAGATGGCAAGGGGTAGGAAGACATGTCCTGGGATGAAGTGGATTTGGATGGGGCAGACAGACAAGAGCCGTCAATATTAGCGGAGGCCTTAGGGTAGCTGGATCCAGTCAACAGCATCCAGGTGTGAAATTCTTTTCTCAAATAAGTTATAGCTGCAAAAAGGCCTGGGAAACATTGCTGCCAGGAGTGTGGTTTTGAATAGTCTCAAATCCTCAGTCAGCAGCTGGCTAATTTTTAAATGCATCTCCCTCACATTGCAAAGCAACTAATATTTCTGTTTAAAATGCAGATGCTGGCATACATGTTCTACTCTGTGCCATACTATGTGATTGCTCTGTATGGCCTACTGGTGCCTGGTTGTTCCTGGATGCCCGATTTAACCCTTATACATGCTGGAGGACTAGCTCAGGTATTTCTTTGTAAAATGTTCACTCTTGAATTACAAGTTAATAAGTAGAGACCTATGGAATAAATGAGGGGCCCAGGGCTTGATCTTCCCATGAGGGTTTTATGCCATTGTAACTCAGATCACCTTTTACATCTGTAAAAAACTAATTGAAGGGAGTGGAGAATCAAACCTATTATATGTCTCTAATGACTACGTTCTTGCTTTATTAGACTTCTCTCCTTCTGCAGAATCTTTTTATTGGGCTTATTTAAACCTTATTAAGCACTGTGCACTCTTTAGCTGAGACCATGAAGGAAGCCTGTATTAAAGCTGAAACAGTCAACCATGTAAAAAAACCCCAAACACAACAAAACAGTAAAATACATTGTTTCTATAATACATTTTGGCCAACTAGGTAGTCTGAAAAAGATAAATGGAAAAAAGTATCTACACAAAATGAACAATATCAGTTGATGATGTTGATATAACACTGGGAACCTCCTGGGCCACAAACCACAGTAACACTAAGACATGCTTGCATTGCCAAAGGCAGACCGATGATCATACTTTCTTAATTCATTCTGTTTTGATTCTCTTAAATAAACAACTGGAGTTAATTACTAGATGGCGCTGATGGTTATGAGAAGACTGGCCAAAACAAAAAAAAATCAAAAGGAACTAGTAAATAACTACTCATGACATATAGATGACCATTTAACAGTTGAGACAGTGACAATTGATTTGTACTGTACGTAGGAAATGAAATGTGCTCTGAGCATCCAGACAATGCAGAAAATATGCACATAATCCTGCAACAATAATGAGAACAGAGACACAGCAATAAGTGTAATCCAGGTACCACTATTAGACAAACACAGACCAACACTTTGTTCCCTGGGCCAGAGACAACAGTCATGGATACAAACACCAATCCAGCTTAACTGCCCAGTGAGGATGGGGGTAGTGACAGGTTTTTTTCTATTTGTGAGCATCTACCACAGAGAATGTCTTTTTTTTTAAAAAACACACCAGTTCATACAGAATCTTGAATCACCAAATTATATCAAAACAGAATCTGGCAAACATATTAATGAGGAGGTTTAAATGCTCAAAAGGTATCATAAATATATCATACAACTGTGTTTGGCCCAAATCTAATCTAAAAAAAGCTCAAGCTAGCTAAAGTAGGCAAGCCAGTGTCAGGAACCTCTCTCTACCGACAGATTACTCAGGTTTCATGAATTCCCCAGTCAGTCAGGAAAGAAACCACTCCTTCAAAGATTATTTAGCACAAGGAAAAGTAAACCAGAAGACAGAGGGTGCTGACTATCACAGTCTTGCAAACTTACCAAAAAGCTCAGCCTCCCAGATTGGAGGTGATTTTTGTTTGGTTGGTTTGTGGAGGTTTTGTTTATGTTTGCTTTTTTCTTCTTTTAAATGTTTCCCATAACAAACACTCACCTTTTTTTTTTAATGGCACTTTGTACCTTTTAGCTGTATGATTAATACACGCAACATTTTGTTGCTGAAGTCTAAAAACCCTCTGTTGTCCCTTGTGGTTTGGCTTCAGGATAATGCTGATTTACACATTAGACAAGGAGAAGAAAAGCTACTGGTAACCCAAAGCTAACACTCAAAATTTCCCATTTTACTCTTTAAAGCTTGTCCTAGGCACAAGCAAAAAACATGGGCTTACAAAAACTAACCGATTAAGAGAACTGTATGTTGCTGCACACTCCCCACATTTCATCCTGATTCAAAAAACATTTACGTTTGGGAGGGGTTTTTTGTAGTTTTTACATTAATGCACTGCAGAACGAGCTTCAGTCATCCCACAACTGAACAGGATTTAATTGATTTGTCTTGGTGAACTGTGAGCAACCTGGGATGAAAAGTGTGTGTGACAATGAACTGAGGACTCCTATATTATTTTTAGTTTTGGTCATTTTGAGGCACAAAACACATTTCCAGGTTTGTCTACTGTTTTCTCAAGTTAAAACATTGTAATTGATAATTAAAACATATGTAGTTACTGAAACACATTTTGCTTTCTATTATGCACAAAGGTCCAAAAAAGGTAAATATCTAATGATGGAAACAGTGGGCATTGCCCCCTGGGAATCAACACTACTCCTACAGATAGGGAATATGGAGATTTTAATTATTTTTATTTCTATCATTATGAAGTATGTACTTTTCACAAAAACAAGTCTCAAAATATCATGTGATGCATCTAAACTAAGAACCTCTAAAAGTGCCTAGCCTTCCACACACAAAGAGAAATATTTACTGTTTTTCAGAATTACATATAGCTGTGAATTTGAATTATTCTGTTACTAACATTCAGACTCCAAAACCAGGTTGTGACCCTTACTGGACTTTCTGAAGCTTCAGGAAGAGCTCTTTAAATGTCAGACGACTAAAGTACCAGGAGCTTTGATTATACAAAAGGGTTGGAATAGCCCCTGTGAACTTGATAAAATTGGTATTTCCCTATGCAAGTGAGCCACATGAGAAGGGATGAATAGCTATAGCCCTGCTACCCAAAACCATTCTGTCTCACCAACTCTCCATAGCCCAGTTCCCTACTCTCTCAGATGTAGAAAGTTTTTTGCTACTCTTTCTCCATCTGTTTTCCTTAATCCTGCAATTTTTGGTGGCTAGTTCCTGCAGTGCCTTTTGCCTACAAGAGAACCTAAACCCAAGGAACATATTTTTCTAGGTTATTCTCTCCCCACTCTATTTGATGGCTTTCCTTAGGCTCGTAAGACCTGGTCCAAACCCCTCCAAAATCAGTTACAGTTTTTGCCTGATTTTAGACAGTTTTAGAGAGAAGGCACAGAGTGAAGAAGGACTCCTAACCTTTTTCCAGGCTCTTCTCTGTCCCTAGATGGAGGGCTTTCTTGACTGCAGTGTAAGAAATATTCCAAGTATTGCCTATGATTAGGCTACAGGCAAAAAATATTGTAAAAGAAATCCAAACCCAAACTATTTCATATAGACAAGAAGCTTAATGAGTAGCAGGCATGTGCAAGTTGCAGTTGTCAAGTTGAGCAGTGCCACATCCAGCACCAGGCAGCTTCCAGTTGCTGTGGGACAGCCTGATCAGCAGACTGGCCGAGGCTTCAAGGTTAACAAAGGCTGTGTGTTAAATAGATAAGGCTACCTTAGAAGTTTACCTGCAGCATCTCATTTGGTTGATTTCTCAGCCAAGGTTTAGGGGTTTGATCCTCAAAATTCTCCACTTAGAGAGGGTTCAATAACAGAAAGCACCAAGGAATGGCTTATTTGCTGGGAGGACCCGATCACGGCGAGGCAACACAACAGACTCAAGGTTGCTCTCGCTTACTGCAGTGGCAGCCTATTGCACAACAGGCACAGTGATCTGCAGTAACTAACAGCTCCTGTCTTACTCCTTAAAATTATGGATTTGGTGCAAGTCTGCCCAGTACTTGAAAGAAGAGCAGGACTGGGCTACTGGTGAGTGAGAGGTCTGCTTTTAAGACACACCACCTGCCCCAACTGGAGGCGGGGGGGAAGGGAGAAAAAAAAGCAGAAGCAGAGTACAGTCATGGAAAGGAAACACATGAGATTAAAGACATAACACAATTTCCACAGAGGCAAATCAAATAAAAAAAAAAGAAAAGTGGCTTTAACAGACCTAAATATCCTCCCTGGTAATAAAAAGAAAAAGCAATGTGTTATATTGAAAAACAAGTCTAATAAACAATAACTTCATTATATGGTGCATCATTAGCTAGTAAAAATCTTCATGGGCTACAAATAGAACAAAATGTTCCTGCTTTTTCTTTTTATAATGCTCAAAGCTCACTAATGTGCCACAACTCTTGTAAGAGACAAGACCACACAATAAGGCTTAGATCTTCAAAGGCATCTAGGAGGCTGTGGGAGTTCTGAGTCTCTCAGAAGCAGTCCCTTACAGCTCTTTCCGACAAGGCTTACTATGAACTTATTATGACTTTACTATGAACTTACTATGATGCACAGCTAGCTGCTCTTGGAGACGGGTGGGCCTTGCAATCCTCCACAGAGAAGTACATAGCTTAGCATCTTGTTCATCCCAGAAGAGGCTCTAAAATACTACAGGAGACTGTTAGTGCTTAGGTAAACATTAGACAGCCCCAAACCTCCTACCTGAAGCCCGATGGTGGCCAGCTGTCTGCTTGGGAAACTGCTACCTCATATAGCAAGAGGTCGTTGCTGCTGAGCACTAATGCTCTGGCTGCCTGGGCTGAGATGGCTCCCAAGGCGAGGAAAGGTAGCAGGGATCAGAGCAAGACCACCCAGGTGCCAAAGGCTGTTCCTGCCTGAGACAGGTGAGAACAAACAGGCTGCAAGAGACAGACTGAATTATGAGGCGGATATAAAAAGGCTGCTGATAGCGTGCCCCTGAACATCTGTGTACTGTGTAATAGGTATTTACAGAAACACGCTAAGTGGCACTCTGCTCAAGTGTGTTTGTATTTGATTCCTTTGATTACTCAGTTTCCTGACTGAGGTTTGCTAGCTCAGCTCTCCCTGTTAAGTGGAGGTGGTTAGAATCACCTGAAAACTGTTTTCCTTTTCTATTTTGATGCATGGTCTCAGCCTAACCTTTTGCTAGAGGGCTGTGTATTAAAACACCTGCATTGTATTTTACTTTCTACTTTGCTAACCGTGAACAGAACTGTGTTCTTTGTGAGTCCAAAATAACTCCTGCTGAAGCCAGAACAGAGGACGTGATTTGGCCGTAGTGTACTCCTCTGCATTACTAAAATCCTGGTGTCCCTTTCTCCTGCTCTGCTTAAGATCAAATTGATGTTTATCTTCTCAGATCTCCTCCACTGCTAACTAACTAAATTAAAAAAAAAAATTGGACACACAATAGTTAATGTGAACGAGCTGTGGCTTGAAATAGCAGGAAACAGATGGAGACAAAAGACAGCGACTATCCTGACGCTTCTATCTTTAAATGTTTGTTTATGCTAAAAATATGCTTCAGCCCAGCAAGCTTGTCTTTGCATATAACCTTCACTGTAAACTTATCCTATAGTTCAGAACTGCCCCCAGCCCAAAAGCCAAATATCGCAGACGTTTTCTGAAATCATCAGGAGTTCTAGGATGAGAATCTGGAAGACTGGGTTTAAGATCTAAAAAACCCAGAACAAAACCAGAACTAACATAGCTTCCAAGATTTTATTTTCTAGCTTTATGCAGAGTGAGTGTCTGTCTGCTTCCCCTTGATGCCAAACACAACATTGCTAGGTAGGTGGGTGCGAGTCCTACCCCCACTACTGGGATGAGGCTTAGGGGTGCAGATCTCTACGATGATGCGCCCTTCAGCGGCCATCTGCCTGGGGAAGGATCATGGACCCTGTTGCATGAATAATCACCTATAAGCCAAGGGTGAAATCCTGTACCTGATGTAAAGATCAGTGCCACCATGTGCATAAAGTAAACCTCCTACCACGGTACTAACAGTTCCTCTGGTGCCTCTTATACCAAGATATTAATGACCTTAGTTTAGACCATATTTTTATACCGCTGCGCAAAAGTAGGATGGATAATTCTGGAATAAAAGGGCTGGCTTGGAAAATGTCACTGAAGATGCATACTTGCATGCAGATTATGCTGTCTTTCCAAAATATACATCAACTTTACCTTTTTTTAATATATACGTTATATACACACCACAGGCTCAATTTTCCCATATTGGT
Organism: Ciconia boyciana; assembly: GCF_034638445.1. NCBI lineage: Eukaryota > Metazoa > Chordata > Aves > Ciconiiformes > Ciconiidae > Ciconia > Ciconia boyciana. The sequence continues at coordinate 11,388,858 of NC_132941.1, read as the reverse complement.
GCTTCTCTTCATGCTCGAACTCCTTACATCTACAGAGTCCCTGAAGAAGCAAAACAGTTTTTTCTGATATTGAACATAATGTATGGGATTCTTCCCCAGCTGTTGGCTTACAGGTGTGTCAACAAGCCAGAGTTTTTTATGAAAACAAAACAAGAAGAAAAAGCGGAATAGCACAACAGTTTGCAGCTCCTCTTTTTGGCTATGTATATAATTGGGTTGGGATGTAATTGAACTGCTCAAATGGAACCCAGATGAAGCGTGTAAGATGTGTACAATTGCACAATTGTGTAAAGTTGCACGGTCTGTTTTGTTTATCCTACTCAAAAAGGGAAAATAAAGACGACTGCCTTCAGCACCACTTCTCAACATTTTGACTTTGCGCTGCAGTGGAGTTGCTAGTTCACATAGCTATTTTTGAGTAAGCTGCTTGGACAGTTTTAGAAATACTGCATGAAGTTAAATAATAATAATGATGTCAGTGTTTAGCCTCCACACACTGAAGAGCATCAGCGCTAGCAATCCCTACACAGAGCTACTGTAGAAGGTGAAGGTCAATATTTTGACGTGTGGAAAATTAACATCCATAACTCTGTCACATGCACATGTTTTATTTGTCAAAAAGTATGTCTTGTGGGTCAGCCTTGTTAAAAATCCCAAGAAATGTTTTAAGAAGCAATCAACTCTTATGGTAAGGCTCAATATATGATCAGCAAATCATAGAGTTTTGTTAATTCTTTTAAGGATTCACTTCTGCAAGGACTGCTCATCTGCTTGAAGTTAAGCATGTCCTTACTAGCACTTCTGAACTGGGCAGGGAGGGCTCGTTCCCTTGAACCATCAGGCCCTACACCGCAGCATGCATTTTCAGAGAGGAGGGGGTTTTGGCCGTGTTCTCTGCAGCTACTTTTGGTAATGCTGTTGGGTCATAAGCACATAGCAGCAAATACAGCGACCTTGGTTTGTGTAGTTTATGTTTCTGTTTGCAATTACAACTATTTCTATGACTTCTATGTGAACTTATACTAAAAGCAGTACATTTAGTGCCTTTCTCGCAGATGAAATTAGCTGATACTTTTTAACTGGAAACACTTTATTTTGGGATGTTGACTTTTGGCTGTTTTGACTTAGAGAATTTAAATTTTCTTTTTAAATCTAATCAGTAACAAGAAAGCATCAGCTCGTGTGCATGTGTGTTGCACCCTGCACAAGGGGACTTCCAGCGCAGCAAGAAATTCATGCTTTAACACTCTCCCATTGAACACTGAGGTGTAGTTCACAGCAGTGCTCAGAAGAGAGAACCCAGGGTTTTATACCTCCAGCCAAAGGGGCAGGCCCAAAATAACCACAAACACATCTCAGTCAACGCTTCTTGGCAAAAAGGAACTTAGCAATAATTTCCTCCAGCACCCAGACTCCCTGCTGTGGGCTCCTTCCATGTACCCTAGAATTCGGGATAGCTCCATCCCAGTACGTCCTCCCAGGAAAACAAACCCAGAGCTGTTGGGCTGTAATAGGACATGCTGGCTCACAAACAGGTGTTTGAGCCTCCGGTGTTACTTCTAACGTTTTTAAAGAAACTTTGAATACATTCAAGGTGAATTTAATAACCTCCTGTTATCCAGAAAAGGCAAAGTACAGAAAAAATAAAGATCTCACCTGCACTTGTATCTATTATGGTCAACTCATGTTAACAGAATGTTTTGCTTTAATACTTGACTTACATTAATACCTCACATTATTACACGTATGAAGCCAAATATGACGCTAACTTAGTTGCTTACAACCTCAAACCTTACTCCCAATACACATTCCAATAAATTTATTCTGTAAAAACAATACATTTTTTTGTTTTCTTTTTGTTTTGTTTTTTGTTTTTTTGTTGTGGTTTTTTTTTAGTTTTTTACAGTAAACTCGTCAACTACAAACCTTGAATACGCAAAAGATGTTCCAAGGACAAGCATAACAAGGATTGATAAAACCAGACTAAATATGTTTTCACAATAAAAGCTGGCATAAAAATAAATAAAAATCTCTATTATCACAATAGCAACAATAATGTACACAGAATAATGGATTTGGAATGCTTACTTACTAGTCTAGTTCTATTTCCAAAAGGAAAAAAAAGCCAGAATGACAGCATCCTTTTTTAAGCCTTTCATTAGTTAAAATTGATGTTTTCTTTTGGTTTCCCATAGGGTTCTATATCACAGTAAGCTTAAAAATGGAAAGCATCCAAATGAATGATTTCAAATTGTGTTGGCATTGGAAAAAATCCTTGTATTAATCTAAAGAAACACAAAAAGACTTTCACTAACTCCACATATAGGAACTAAGTCAGATAGTGTACATTACATCATGATTTTGAGAAGTATTAAGAGTATAACTAGCTAGGTACTTCTAATAAGGAAAGGTATTTTATTACATTATTGAACTTGGCGGTGATCTCAACTGAAGAAGAATTTTTCTTTTATGTTGTAAACTGATCAAAAATCAAGAAAGTATGGATATAGGGAAATTTAAAATTATGTTTGTAGGTGGAAGATGTTGTAGTCTTGGATGGAGGGGACTCATTTCTAAGATTTGCTTGTTTTTAAAAAAATGCTGATTTAGAATGATACGATTTGGAGTTACACCTTTTCTATCTAGAAAAGGAATCTAAAACATGTTCAAGTATGCAATATCTTCATAAACCTCAGCCACTGGTAAAGGGCAACTTCATGCAACCAAATAATATGAAAATCAAAAAGTAACCCTTAGAAAAAAGGGTAAAATGTCATTTCTGCAAACACAACAGATAGGAATGTGAATAATGTGCATACAAACTGGGATGCTGTTGATGATACTAATGAACAGATGTGGTGACTCATATCAAATCCAAGAATATTAGACAACCAAACATGTAACCTTCTTGTGTTTTCCCTTAATATTCAGCAGTCATTATGTTGGTTAAGTCTGAAAGAGAAAAAAAATAATCACATTTAATGTAAGAAAGAGCATGCTGCAAAATACTTGACATAATTAATGCCGTATTCCCACACTTTGAAGTCACAGGTACAAGTAACCACCTGGTCTGTTTGAACTGAAATTTTTTTCTAGAGAAAACTGCTTACGTTACATCAACTAAACTACAAAATATTAAAGAATACAGTTTAAAAGCAAACATTTAGGGCTTTATTCAAATAAGCAGCTTGAGTCATGTACGTGGGTTGGTTTTTGTTTTCCCCAATCACTTAATTATGAATCTTGTAGTATACCTCACACACAACCAAATTTTGCATTTTTCTACTGCACTAAATCACTGATCCGCTGCATGCAGAAGCTCAGGCGCTGCTGGATTCCTGAGTGCCTTGCGATGAGAACACCCTTTTGTTCAAACAAAGGAACACTTAGCAAGGCTGAAGAAAGATAAACAGTTTTCATAGCTAATGTATCTGAATGTTGCTTCTGAAAAGGACATGGTTTGGCCTGGAGTTCACTGTAAGGCGATGACAGAAAAGGAAGACACTCCCACTTCATGACTGAGTCAAGGTCAGCTCTTGCTTCCACTGACATTAGTGGGAACAGGATCAGACTGTCCTCATGTGATCGTGGCAAGTGTCTCCAAGTCTTGTTTTCTTCACATTAAACAGAGACAGCAAAACTCCCCTACAGGCACAGGGACACACTACTTTTGTCCAACAACATGAAGACATGCAGTGCTACATGACTACCTAACCCTGACCAAGATGTCCCTTCTCCTTTGTAAAGAATTCAGAGCGTGAATGCTTCTCCACCCACACCCTGATGGACGGAAAGAACCATGACATACAAGTGGTATGAAAGAAGTAGTACCGTATTTGGTGCGATCCAAGAAAAAAAATCAACATCAAGGAATAAGGTGGGGCGGTACAGGTTAAATCCACTGGGGATGATGGAATTTTCATTTTACACAGGATCCAGAGGAGAATATGAAAAGAAGACATTTTAACATCCCTGCACTAGCAGTTTGCTGCCTAAGCTCTCTTCCCCTCTGGCCCATCATACCTGCTGTGTGTGATGCCATGGCTATAGCAGGCTATGCTTCTCTATCCAAGAGGATAAGAGCATGCAAGTGCCCACTTAGCAGTCTGGGATCCCGATCTGCTTGCTCCACCTCTGAACTAAGGGCTGTGTTTGTTCAGTGTGGTTCTCTTCTCCTATGGCAAGGGGTTTGCAAACAGTAAGCAATGGAAACCTGCACTTTCCGTGTGGGAGGTCCTGGTGCATCCTGACTAACAACATATGATAAGGGGTTATTATAAAATGCTCATGCATGTAATGACGGCTTACAGGAACTGCCTGAGCCCTGCCTCCCCCCAAAAGGTGTAACCGCGCTGCTCATCCAGAGCGCCGCACTTCCATTGACCTCTCTCCTGTTTAAGAGTCAATGAGATTATACTTACAGATGCTTTGGAGACGTGGCTTGGAGGGGTTCGCTGCCATTTCTTCCCCTTCAGAGGGAAGTGCAGACACCCATTAAAACAAATGATTAGTCAATCAAACCATGCCTTCTGCTAAAGTTCTTAGTGACAGCTGCTACCCAGCACTGATAGGCAGGATGGGTGGTGAAACAGTCAGTCCCTATGGTACCGCTCTCAGATCCAGTAAAGAAAGCTTCCTTTTGGAGTATGAAACCTTTGTGCTTATTAACAATTCCCCTCTGGGCTAAGGCCAGAAGTTTGGGTAGGCACCATTCTCACGTGGGGTGCTGGGAATATTACTACTTCCACTCCCCACTGTTTCACAGACAGGTCCGTTGGGCCACAGTGTGGCACAGGAGGGACAACAAAGAGCCAGGTATGCAAATCATCCTCTAGGATTTTCACCGTTTCCAGTACTGTCTTCCAGCATGACACACATTTTGCCTCCCAGGTGCACTCCCAGGTGCCCCAGAAGTCAGCAGTTCTTTTCTCCCCCAACGCAGGCAGCTCCCGGGGCCAGCGGGGCTGCACAGGGACCTCGGCTCCTTCCTCTACCCTGGCAGCACATGCTGCCAGGCTCCTGCGGCAGCCGCTGAACAGGGATGCGGCAGAGCAGAGCAGTTTCCATGGTCTCCATGGTTTCACGTCTCTTCAGAAACAGATCAACTCGCATCATCTTTGAACAAGTTGCTCGGCTTTACTGTAAGATATGGTACAATGTGTGCCGCACTGACCAACACTACTGCACACAAAAGAAACAGCACAGCATCTGACTGATTCGAGTGAAAAATTTCAGTCATCAATAAAATTGAAGGACAGAGAACACAGGGAGCAGGGAACAAAACTAAATCCACAAATTGACTTGTTTTTTCTGGCACTGACAATTCCTTCCTCAACAGTGTCTGGCAACTGACTCAGCCATCCTGTACTTTAAAAGCTCTTGCTGGATGGGCAGAAGGATAATTATTTACTTGCTCTCTACGATCATTGTTATTCCATGTTGGTTTGAGGTCAAAATGGTTACAGGATCCAATGAACACAGAGATGCAAAGAGTGTATTTCATCTATACCGGCTGCTTTAATCTTAACTTGCATTCAGACATTCATGTTTCTCCTGAGCTTTGTCCCATTGCCTTATTGAGCAGTGCTGTTCTCCTGAGCTATATGAAGGCAGCAGCAAACACACCTCTTTACACCAGAGAGTATGCCACTATTTGAATTTCACATAGAAATTTTTAGTGTGTGATAGTTAAACACATTTTTACAAGTGCTATCTTTTTGGAGGGGTAGATTTTAACTCACCTCAAATTGCTGAAAAAAATTCAGACAGAAATACATACTCTGTTTTAATTTTCTGGAAAAATGCCCACATAAATGCTTTGACATTGAATAGAGCCCTAAATGCTATGCTTTTAATGTTGATAAAACCCCAAACCTCTTATGCAGCATAACCAATGTTGTCCTTGAGAAGTAAAGAAGGAACAGCAAAGGAACCAAACATCTCAAAACCATCTCAGAAGGACACAATGAACCTGTGTTTCTCTGGCCAGTTCGGCCATAACACTTGTCTTTCACAGCAGTAACTGGAATTGTTGCTACCCCACAAGAACATCACAACAAAAAATATGTCCTGGACACAGGCTGTTTTAAATATGTTCTCCCAATTGCAATGGTATCAGATGGCAGTAATTTTGGACCAGATTTTGATCTCCTTATTCATGCTGGCAAGCAGTCGCCTCCACAAATAGATCCACTGACTCCCATGTTAGTAACTGATTGTCAGTGTGAGTAAAAAGATCACAGTCCCTTACCCCACTTTAATATTCAGGCTGTACCATGAGCAAAAAAGAATGTATTTCATTTCCAACAAATCTATTATTTTTCACAGACTTATTAAAATAATTCACCTCCTGAAAGGCAACCACATGCATCTGTACACAAAGAGAATGCCTTATTTACCAACACAATGTCCGGACTGTAACTAAAATAATGAATACCAAAAGAAAAACTTGCCACATACCCTGAGTGTTGACCTTAACATTCAAATACTCTCTAATAGGGCAGGGACTACAGCCAGCTTTCAAACGTCATTATATGGGTATCCAGAGAGTAAAAGTAAAAAGCAAATTAGGTGTTCAGTTATAAAGATTCAGAGTTATGCCAGCCAAGAACCAAACACACAAGTCACTGGAGATTTAAATGCAGAATGTAAATCTGCTGCCATGAATTCACTGATTTATGAGCTAATTTTGTACCATAGAAAGTAAACAACACAGAGCCATGAATACCTTTCCACTGGAATATTCTGTTTATGTGGTATTTTGAGAAAGCCAAAACAATTTAGTATTTAACAGCAGAGGACTGTCATGGGGAGGGGGCCTGTGACTCTTGACTTGAGCAAACTCTGGGATCGGCTGTCTTAGCTAATATATTATTAGTTAATTAATATTAGATGATAAAACCCTGAGGGTCAGGCTTTGCATCTTTCTGGGAAAGGAGTCAGCCAAAGAACAGCAGTGAGGGAAAGAGCTTGAGAAACAGGTAGTGGCAGGACACAATTATAAACTGTGGCTGAGTCTGAGTAAGCTAATGTCTCTTCTGTTGAGAGTGCCTGTAGTCCTCAAGAATAGTTGAGAAACTAAGGGATGGAGATAAGAAAAGAAACCTTCTTTGTCAACCCCAGGTATAAAAAACAAAAATCACAAGTTGAGCCCTTGAACAGTATGAAATTGGCTGAAAAAATATCATCGCTTTGGAAGTACTTTTATTTGCTCTGGGCTTTGAGTCTTTAGGAAGCCATCACTTCACATTTTCAAGCTTTCCTCTACCACCTGGAGGTTAGAAATTTCATTAAAAAATATAGGTGAAGATGCTCCTGCAATCGTTTGACTTCAGCCGTTAACCCTTCAAGAAGATCCCTATAATGCTGAGGGTAAGAGTGTGATTAAAAGGCAAGGTTCCCTCTGGTCTGAAGAGGGAAGATGTGTCTTCAGCCTGCAGTCCAGGCATTATAAAACATAGTCATTACCTCATTATTAGTAGTATTATTAAGAGACAAGCTGCTTGTCTCCTTTAGGCGACCCTCGCATTGTCAGAGACCTGGGAGGTGCAGATCACAGGAGCCAAAGGCTCTCCAGGACACAGCCCGTGGGGAGCACCACAAGCAGGGTAGCTGAGCCCGCAGCCTTCTGCCCGCCTGTCTTCCACAGCCCTTCCCAGCCTCCACTACCTGGCATCTTTTAAGCAGCCGGTCTCGGTGGCAAAATCAGGGGAATGAAACATGCCTATCCTTGAGATCAGGGCTCTGAACTCTTGTTTTTCTTGTCTCTTTGCCTTCACGGTATCTTTCTACAAGTTATTTTGAAACAAACTCTTTTCTGGTGCGAGTCTCACGCAGCCCCCAGCCCCCTACCTTTGGGGCAGGGCGCAGGTATGCACCCCCGTGTTCATTTTGTATGCGCCTGGCGCCATCTCACGGCCAGATAACCGTCCTGAGCTTGGCTGGCCTCGCAGGAAGGCGAAGCCATCACTTCACATTTTCAAGCTTTCCTCCACCACCTGGAGGTTAGAAATTTCTTTAAAAAATATAGGTGAAGATGCTACTGCAATCATTTGACTTCAGCCGTTAAGCTGAAACCGTTAACCATTTGACTTCAGCCGTGACTTCATACCCGGTGGGTATGGAGCTCCTGTGCTGCACACCAGGCAGGAGGAAGCCCGTCTTCTTCAGACTAAGTGTTGTTGGTCCAGTGCTCTTCTCACAAGCGAAATGATTGTAAAGAGACCATAATCTTATCTATGATGGAGTCTTTTAGCAGACCTAGTCATTCTTCTGAATTCATGTGTGTGAACAAGAGGACCATATTGCAACTCTGCAGGCACGTTCAACCTTTCTTTCTATCAAAGAGAAGTCCAAGCACATGGGCTGGAGGAGCTCAACGCCCTCCGGCAGACTCCCAGTCTGGATGTCCAGCAGAATGTGGCTGCAGGACAGCTGGCCCAGTACCCCAGGAGATCAATCCAGACACACGCTGCGTGACTGGCTCTTTAACACCAACTGAAAAAAAAATCTCATTACTCTTTCCTGGAGTGTCTTGTGTCTGATGAAGGCACACGTTCTGAAAAGACACATGGTCTGGCTTTGAGGACGTGAGGAGATGGAGTGTCCCCTCCTGGTCCTGAAAGAGAATTGCACTCCTGACAAAATCTCAAAAGAAATGCTGAAGAGGATTTACATGTGAAATGCTGATCCTGTAGCAGAAATGCCCAAGGTGAAATATCTGGATCAGGATGTGAATTTCTCCAAACTTGTCAGTGCTTTTATCTCAAGCTGCCCTTAAAACCATCTCTCCATTTCTCTTTAGTACATGGTACTAAAACTCCACCTTTCCCATAATGTTAAAAGCATCCAAGATCTAGTTAAAGACTGGTCGTTCAAGTGTGAGGTCAAGTCCGAGTGCTGGGGTTGCAGAAGTCAGAGCAGAGCCAACTCCTCACATGGGTATGACAATGTTGACTGTGAGTATTTCCGTGGAGTTGGTGCTGGCAGGAAGGACACAGAGACTGTTGATATTTCAGCACAGGGGCTGAAATACCTGCAATCCTGAAAACACTGCAGAGCACCATGACGTTCTAGCATGCTGGACTCTACCTCCCAGCGATTACAAGCACGTCACATACAGAAGGAAGAGCTATATGAATGTCAGCAGCCACAAAGCCAACATCCTATGTGACTTCTTAGCCACTTAATCTGCAACTGACCTAACTCAGTAAGCATTTGGTACTTACATGGAGAACATGCCTGAAGTTCACAGACATATCCCCTGTCACTGCCCTCCTGAACCTCTTGCCACCTCAGATGGACCTTATGGCCAGTTTTCTCACTCAAATACCTATTTGAAGATATGAAAGTGTCACAGGGTTCACTAGCCAGAACGTGGGCAACACATGCACTATGCACTTGCCACACTCATCAGCCCCAGACTCCCAAGTTATGTGGGTGAGGTGCCGGGAAGGCATGTCTCCTTGTGTCAGTCTCTGGCTCAAGCCAGCTGCTTGTTCAGAGTGAATGGGAGAGGGTCAGGACATATTATCTTTCTGACCCCTTGAGCCCTCACAAGATCAAAGTCTTTATAAGGTGAAGAGCCACAAAACACATACACTGTACCACAGAGAGACAAGGGGAAAGGAAGCTCTGGGAGACGACAGCAGCTCCCCAGAGGTTGTGTTTTTTGAGAAAGGGTTGAGGCTGAGCACGCAGCTGGGTGCAAAGGCACCTCAGCAATGTCAGATGAGAGCCTGTGCTGGCTGGCTTCCTCTCCCACCTGGGGATTTGTGTCACTCAGCAGCTCCTGTGACAGCCCAGCCCGTCTGCTGGCCACGTGGCAGAGCCTTGGCATGGGAACTGCACTAGAACTGGTTCTGAGCCGGAGCTGTAAGTGCCGGAGCAGGGACGCTTGTGCTGCTCCAAAGGCTCAGAAATAGTAGTGGTTGTTAAAGGTGGCTGACGATTAACCAATTCCCATGCCAATTCCCCTGCTCAGCAGCCTTCCTTTCTGTTGTCGTGGTCACAACAAAATAATATTGATATGAACACACAACTGACACAAACATACAAAGAGATCATATGAACCTGCTCTAGAGCAGACTGTATATCCCCTCCTTGGAAGGTCGTATCCCAAGCAGGATCTGCCCTAAAACCTGCAGGATGCAGAGTCTGTAAAGTGCACATGAATCCTCATGAACTCCAAAGAAGTCAGTAGGACTGCACAAATTTTAAACAACTGTGAAAGGATAAGCAGGCTCCCACTGTTTAGTGAGCCAAAATGCATTACACAAACAGTCTGATTCTGCTCCCACATCAATTTTGCATCATTTCAGCTCATGGTTTTCAGTAGTTCCGCTCAGCTGACATCCATACAAGCGTTGGAACAAAAATAATGCTTATAGTATCTTTTCTCATTCAGTCGTTTCTCTAGAGCAAAATTTGTACCAGTGCAGGGACCAGACCCATGCTTCTGTTCTAGACACATTTGGAGCACTGAAATGCAACATAAGAAGATCGCACGCGGTATGCACAGGTCACTGCAATGCAATGCCTTTCACCCCTAGCTCCAAAGCCCCCCAGTAGCAAACTGCATGGGAAGTGAATTATATTAACGGAAGATTACCCCTTCACTGGTTTTCTGCAAATCTGAAGAAGTGTTTCTTGTGTCATTGCCTGCGTCCCCAGCATCAGAGCTGCTCTTATTTTCTTCCTCTTTGCAGTCCTTATCATCTTCATCTCCAGGAGATTTCCGTGACTGCTTGGAGGATTTCTAAAATGATCAAAACCAAAGTTAAAAAGTAAAAACTGAGCTTCAGTCATAGAAAGACACTTTTGAAATGTATGTGGAATGCTGTCTGATCATGTAGTTCCCTGTCCAAGGTGAATATTGGGGAGGATATATGGGGTGAAAAGCATTTTCCGGGTGAAGTAGTTGGAGTTACTGCCATCAATGAAGCAAAAGGAGAAATTCTGTGTTCAACACAGGTTTCCAGCACAATTGACTGTGAGACAGACACAGTAATAGGAGATGGGTATTAGTGTTGGGTCACCTGTAGGTTTTGCTAGTTAATGAAACAGATGGTGCCAGCTTGACAAAAGTTTTGATTAAACACAGAGATGTAAAATGAGAATAACATTAGCAGAGCTGCTTTCCATACTTTTTTTAGTGCTGTCAGCTTTAATATATTAACATTAAAGCCATGTGGAACCAATACATCTTTTCTGCTCCCTTTATGTTATGCAGTTCTACAGTACAAAAGGATAAATTGTGGCATTAAGCCACCATTTTCCTAAGCCTCTGTTTGCCCAGAGTCTTCTGGAAAGAAGATGGTAGACCAGACCTGAATTTCTAATGTAAAACACACAAAGGGGGTGAAATTACTTAATACATTTTGTTCAGTGGATGAACCACAATAACTCCCACTCTCTCCTCGACTGAGCCTGGATCAGATTGTTTGCTTGCTTCTTTTAATTTCATTTAGTTTTCACTTTCAGAGAAGAATAACATGAATGTGAATGAACATGACTCTGCCACACCTTTTCAAGCAAAGTACAGACCTGGAGGCACACACAGAACCGGAGGAAGTGACTATAATGTTGCTCCTTCACCCGGGTGACAAGTGAGAAGTGTATGTGAACCCAAAGTTGTCACTACACAGGTGATTACGTTCACCAGCCATTATGAGGCAGTCTGAGACACATTACTCTTAGCTTCCTCATCTACACTGTTACTTATTAACAGGTCAGGTAGGCACTAAAGTGCAGGTCTTTTATCTACAAATTGAGTGCCCTACTCCCTGCTTAACGAATTAGTTCTTCCTCCCTCCCATTCCGTATCCTGTACTGAAGTATTTTACACTCAGCTACAACAGGAGCAGCTGAGCACATCTGACCCTACCATATCTTTTAGCATGGCATGGGGCACTCACACTGGGGACAGGAGACAGAAGCTTGAATTCTCCCAGACAGGAACCCAACCTGAACTCATGTCTCCCAGAAGGCACACTCCCAAGGCTTTTTTTTTTGCTCTTCATGGGGAAATACCTATCTAAGGTGATCAAACCTATCAACCCATCTTTGCATGGATTTTCTTTCCAGCCCTTCTGAACTCCTTACCATACTTTCACCTTCTTCTCAAAGCGTGGGCACTAGAACAGGGCAGAGTATTTCAACTGCTAGCTCACCAAGGCTGTCTACAAAAGCAAGAGCACTTCCCTTTGCCTGTTTGAACACCATTGTCATGGTACTGGAATCAAAATGCTGAAGAAGGAAGAACAGATTGCCGTGAGGTGGACAGTATTCTAATTATAAATGCACATGGGTAACAATGGAAAAACTCAGAAGATAACCTTTGAAGTGTAGGATTTTTTCCGTTTTGAGCCTGCTTTTTCATTCTTTCTTTTTCCTTTTCCATCCTCTTCTACCCGATCACCTTCCTCCTCACTGCTGGCATCTGCTGTATTTCCTCCTTCTCCTTCAGTTTCTGATGAGCTCTGTTGCTGAATTGCCTTTAAAACAACAATAACAATAATAACATAAGCAACAAAAATATCACTAAGATTTGTTACTCAGTTTTTGTTCTGTATTGAAGACAGAAATACTGGTAACAGACAGCTTGCGCTTTAATCACTATAGTCAGGAAGAGCTCAGGTTATTCTTGCAATTATCAAGAAAAAGGGCTGCAAAGGCAATTTTCTCAGTCACCACTTGAGAACAGTTATCAGATGCAGATTCTGGGATAGCATGTTCTGAAGGGTTTACACAGAAACAGAAGATCTGATAATAAAAATGTGTTTGCTGGAGAGCTAAGGGTTGCTCAGTGGAGAGACCTGGCACGTTCTACTTTGGGCAAAACTATGGAAACTTTTAGACTTTGGCTGCAATAGAAGAGACTTATTCAGGAGAGAAGATGGCTATTACAAACCCCCCCAAAGGGCAAGATCTCTGTGTTAGGAAAAAGGAAACACTGACCAGAAGGCTGAGAGCTCTTTGACAGTCCATCTCCCACAGACTATTCACTAGATTTTTTTAAATCCCCAAGTGTATGCAAAACATCTGTAGGGCTGAAAATATGAAACAGGAACCGAGAGGGGCAGCAGCTTGTCTGCAGGTGGTCCATATCTCTGGTTTGTAAGGTTTAGTGCTAATAATGTAATAGGTGTTTGCCTTCTTTTGGAGGTGATTTCTGCCTTCAAAGGACCACATTTTTTTAATGAGAAAAGTTCTTTGGTTTTATACAGCCCACCAACTATTCTTCTCCCCCTCCAGCTTCACTGACTGTTTGCTGCGGACATCCAACAGGGAGAGCTGTTGTACAGCAGCTACTATCTCGTAACAGCAGCTTAAACCTCCACCTTCTCACCCCTCACAACTTTGGCAGTGATGTCCTACATGTTTTACATTACCAATGTAAAAATCAAAAGTGCAGTGACCTTAAGGTCTGTGTAAAATACACTGAACCTGATATAAAAATAACAGAAAGAAGAAGTCAGAAATTATTCATGTTTATACTGGAGTAAATAAAACCTTCCATTTTTAATTCAACTAAATCTGCTGCAGAATTTTCCACTTCACCACCCCAGAGTATCACAGAAAGCAAAGGGCTCTGCAGTATGATTAAAGTTCAATTTGTCACAGAGTGCGAGACCACAGTTGTCTTTACATCACATAATTACAAGAGCTGTGAAACTTTCTAGCTCCACCAAAACCAGGACCTTCCACATCACTCCTACAATGTTCACATTGTCAAGAAGTCTTCAAAGAAGAAAACAAGAAAGATAAGGAGGAATAGAAGTGAAAGTCATTTACCTGATATCCAGTAAACTTTACTCCAGGGTTGTTTTCTATTTCCCACAGGCCTTCATTAAATCCTTTTCGCTTGTTTGACTTCCCAAACTTATCTTTATATTCTTTATATGGGAAAAGGTCTTTGGGACCCAGGAACGCACTGCATTTTAACACAGGTAACATTCAAAAAAGGACTTAAATTCCTCCTCTTCAAAAGAAAAAACCATTAACAGTGCAAATGTTTTCCCTATTCTTTTGCTCATTCCATCATTTCTTTTTCAGTTTTGTTTGTTTGTTTGTTTATTTAACACACTGGTTTCGAGTTACTGCTGTGAGTCTGATTTAATGGACTGTCTCACCATTCTGATGTTTGATGCTGCAAAATCTTGCTGGGTCTCTCTAGAAACAACTAAACCAAGTCTCATTTGTTATATTAACTACTGCTGGGAACTGGCACTTGAACAGTTTATGAAAGAGATTATATGACGTAATTGCCTGTGATAGCAAGGGACCAAACTTCCAATCCTGTGTATTACAAATCCAGAAAGGCCTAAAAATACCATGTGAAAAGTTAAAGCATGTAAGGAGTGCCTAGAACTCATGAGCCAAAACTTATCCCTCGTACTACCGGACAGAAAAAGCAGTGGCATTTATTACTGTCTATACTGCCAGTAAGCCTGGGAACGTCTTTCTTGGAATAAACCCCCCACATGCTAGATTCTGTGCAAACACAATAACAATGTTTTCTTTCCCAAAAATCTTATAATTTCATATAAGACAAGAAACAATGGGTGAATATAGGCAGATGAGTAATACAAGGAAACAATGAGACTCACAGGGTGCTTGTGGCCAAATTGTTTTTTAGACAGCACAGCAAAGGAGGGATTTTGTGCTCTGCTGCTGCATAAGTCAGCTATGCACTGGGCCAACTAATTTCAGGCACAGGGAGCACAATGCAGGGAAAAATAATAAAAGAAAAAGAAGAGTGGTGATTTATCCTGCTTTTTCTACATACTTTACAGTAAAACTCTAACTTCTTATATAAAACTGAAGAAAGCATAATTTCCTGTTCATTGGGTATCTATATCCAGTGTGTTTACTGTGCTCTGTATCATGGTACTGGGATGGCTAATCATAAGTTAAATTAAAAACAGTGACGGCAAAAAAAATACTTCATTCCCACATGGAAGATTCTATGTCACCAATGACTGGAGCTGAGCAAGTCACAGTGTCCTTCACTATAATCACTGTCCTACTTTCCTGATGATCTTTGCAATTAACGTTAACTCTATGGTCTCCATCACCACGGGATCTTGGAGCTCCACCATTTACAACACATATATTCTCGTAACACCACCACGAGGTTGGGAAGTTACCCTTTTTTGCAGATGGGCTTCTGAGGCACAGAGATTTGCCCAAGGTCAAACTCAAAACTGATAGCAGAGTACATAGGAAAACCCAACTCTCTTCCATCTCAGCCTAATACCTTAATCACAGGATCATATTTCTTCCTTGCTGTAAACATTATTTCAGATTAATGCCTGATTTATGCCCTGATTCTTCCCTGCATTTATGAATGTGCAAAGTTTCATTCACTTAAATCATCCCACCAGCCAAGAAGTTGGCCAGTACAGAGCCAACTGGTGGCTAAAGGCATCAGATGACAAGTCTCTGGGGAAAGAGCTTCCTTTTAACTACACAGGAGACAGAATGGTATCCACACTCAGTTGTCTCATTGAGAAATATCTCAATTATATAATTACAAAGCCACAAATGCATTTCTACCTGAAAGCCAAACAGTGATTTCCAAACAAACAGATGTCTCGTTAATATTAAAGACTACAATAGAGCAAGGTATCTGAATAAATTATTTTATCTATGCTTTTGCTAACACTAGGAGATGTCTCCTTGTTGCCAAAAATACATACAAACAGTTCTAACACAAATAACAAAGGAAAACTGTATGAAACTTACCATGAGCTACCTTAATTTAGCTCAACAGTAATGTATGGAAATGTTTCTACAGCCCTTTACGTATAGTAAACACTGAAAAATTTTCTACATCTTTGTTTGAAATACATTAATTGCCACTGGGAGAGTATAACAGTTTCCACTGCTCTGCTATAAAACCAAGGAGCTGCAATCTACAGTTCATTTTTAACAGTTATGCTTTTTAAATTATTAAAGTAGTAACTACAAACTGTTTTTCTGTTTCAGATGTTGCAGTCAGATCATGGGCTAACAAAATCCAAAACAAAAGAAGCAGTTTGGGATTCATTCATTTCAGAAAAAAAAGTGGTCAGAGTTTTTTTCTCAAAATGTTTCTCAAGAAAAATGTTTCCATTAAAAAAGAAATTACATTTTGGTTTCTGGTTTTAAAGCATCATAAGTTTATTTGAACTTCATTCTTTTTAGATTATTTTGTGACAGTAGTAGTAGATCACAATATATCAAAATATCAGGTTGTTTCATTATGGCAATAGGAAGACATATTTTAACTAAAGAGAGGCTATCTTGATTTTTATTAAGCAGAAACTGCCTTTAAAGATTTTTAAAATAAAATGTGATGTATGAGCTATGGGGCTTATTATATTCTGGAATAATGCTAAAAGTAAAAAATAAACAATAAACGCTTAATAAAGCTTCAAACCTCTAAAATTGAATTTAAAATGTCATCAGAATTTTCCATTTTTGAAGGAATTCTGAAAACATGTTCCCTGCATGTGGGGAAGGAAAAGTTTTCATTTCATGCAAAATGGAAACTCTGATTTATTTTTTTTAACTATCTCAGCCATAGTTTAAAATAGAGACTTGTACATTATAATTTTGAAACTCTGTACTTTGTAGCAATTACTACGAGACCTAACTTACCCTTTCTGTTCTGATTCCTTTCTTTCCCTATAAGCTCAGCCAGCTCAGCTCTTCTATCACTTCTGAGAGCTCCATCCTACAATATCCCCAGCACAAATCTCAAAGGAATGCATATATTTTAAAGCTATGCAAGGACCGCGTGAGACTCTGGGGTCTGCTTCCTTTCATTTTACAAACTAACAAGCAAATTCTCACACAGGACACGAACCCAAACATGTCTGAATACAACAGCCTGATCTCTACTATCATGTACATCCAAGTAGAAGATTTTTGCCCCTGCATCTGAGTTCAGATGACCCTTTAAGAAATTTATGCCAACACTTTTCTTTATGGGAAACACAGGCACTGGTTATTATTTATGCTTAGACCACGGTATACCATCCACATAGCAGCATTCCCACCTACTTTCAGGTTTCACTTCCCTGTGTTAATACAAATGAGGTGGCCTCATAGGACCTATCTCTAGGCTCCCAATGGCTTCAGTCAGGATTTGTTCCAATAAAATCAGTGGAGATGACATTAGCTGCAGTGGAAGAAGACATTTTCAAAGGAAAAGATCATGTTCATTCACTTACGTTTCATGAGTCCCAAAAAAGAAGATGGGGTACTTATTTGCTGGAGGCTTCACGGCTCCTTCAGGGAGTTCATCAATCTGTGAGACAGAAATGGAAAAAGGATTATGCTCAAATGTGGTGTCCCTTGTCTAAGAATCCCTACCAAGCCATGGAAGTGCTAGTGCAGATATCCCGCACCCCTGGGAGGTCCCACTGTGTACTGGGGTGGGGAAGGGAAGATGGCTGCTGATTTTTCAGGCAGGCAGGTCATACAAAGTCAGGATATGACAGAAACACTACAGGGAGACAACAGAAGACCAAGGAGCAGACAAAAAGTTTTAATGATTTTATGGGCATTATAATACACAAAGGCAATAAAATCAAGTCTGCTTAATTTAAGTGTTAACTTCAGATGCTGCCTCATCAAAGGCACTGAAGCCCAGAGGGTAATCCTGTCTGTCTCACACAGCCACCTAAATAACTTCTGCAACAAATGGGGAACAGATGGCATCTCTGAGACTCTGCAGCCGGAAAACCGGACAATCTCTCATTGGTGCTTCCTGGTGGTCATGGTGGTACCCAGAGTAAAATGCATAATGCACGTGAGGGAGGAGGGCCTGGGACTCTCCTTCCCCTGCAGCATCCTAATAACTGGTTTTGGTCACCGCTCCCCTCTGTACTCCATCTCTTCTTTCACATTTTATCCCTGGCCTCATATTTCTCAAGACACAGCTGCAGAGCAGCTAAGGGAGGGACAGAGAGGGTGCTCTCCTGAGATATAGCCATGACTGGGACAAACTCCTCAGGCTGAGCAGTGCCTAGACCCCATCTTCCGATGTCTGAGTGAGAGCATTGGTCGCGAGGCAGGAGGTTAGGCCCATGACTTAGTCTTGTCCATATCTAATTTTTCAGTCCTCTGCAACAGAAATAACAGAGTCCAGGTGCCTGCCCACATAAACCAGAAACACTGCACAGCTTTAAATAAGATCTAAGTGCCTGCCTTCCCAGAAATGGCACTTCTGAGCATATGTGGGCGTCTAAAATTAGGTGTCCAGAGAACTCTCTAGCTAAGAGGGAGCCTAATGTATCTAGATATCTACAGGGCAACACCAGAGAGCAGGTGAATGGCTTGCTGCCGGGGTCTCAGGCAACTCAATCTCAACGTAAGCATATTGAATCCTGCCAAATGTCACTGGAACTGAGCGCGAAGTGCTGACATACCAATGCTATATGAAATCTGCTCCTCAGCAGAACACGGGGATGGAACCTGCATGTTTTCACTCAGGAGGCCAGGCCCACATGTGCTTTCCTTCTCTTTTCCTGCCGAAGGACCCCAAACACTGAATTCTTGTTGATTAATAAACACCAGATTGTTTTCAAAGGATGTTCTCTTTCACTGTAAAGTATCTGCTGGCTATGTAGCTCTCAAAGGAGTACGAGCTTTTACAAGAATTCAAGTCCTTTTGGTCTTTCTGCAAGGACACCCGTTGGGGACAGAAAAACCAGAGCCACATGTGGAGCTGTAACATCACAGGACTCCTTTCTGCAAAATAAATGGATGCCTATCTTTTAGGTCTAAGCGGAGCATTCTCTGAAGCTACGCCAAAATCAGGGGATGTAAGAGCACTTTCAAACCATTCCCTGTCTCTTTTCTGTGGCACGACTCAGGGGTGTGGATGGTGGGGCTGTGGCACGCTGGGCCACGTGTCAATGTGCACCCACTGCCCAGCACGGTCTGCAGCAGACAATCCAGACAATCCGTGATGGTCAGAGGTGTCACGCGCCTTGTGGGCACAGCAATTACCCAACTTCTTTTACTTAACGGAGCTAATGAATTGATAAATAAAAGGAGAATCTATTATTTAAATGCACACAGAAGGAAGATACACACTGGTGGAAGATGGAAGTGTGCATTCACTTTTAGCTCAGCTGTGTGTAAGAAGGAACTGAAACGACATGACAGGCTGTTCGGTGTCCTCTTCATCATCAGGAATACATAGAGGAAAGACTGCCGAAGATGTTTCTTTAGAACTCGTTATTTTCTGACATTAACTATTTGTTTTTAAGTAAGTGCCCATAATGTGGTTATTTGCTCACTAATTCATGATTTAAATACAGGTATTAGACTATAACAGTGATAAAAAGACTGCAGGGGAGAAACACCGCAACTCACTTTACAAACTGATAGCGAGTCAGGGAGATAGTATGTCCCACTCTGCAACACGTTTTATGCCTCCTTAAAGATGGAAGTTATCTACGCGTCAGACCAAAAAAGGCTGTGCTGGCAGTTTACCAAGTGTGGGCGTAATACACCTCAACTGTCTGGATGCCATAGCCATCTTCCTCTATGTTACGACAAGGAAGATGTCCAGAGAGATACTAGAGCCCAGAAAAATGTGGACTCCCGCGACTGAGACGAACAATGTCTACTGGGACTTGAGTGCGAATCTCATTTGGCTGCTTGAAACGCAGCGCCAGCTCTGGGCTGCATTACAGAACAGCGCAGTCCAGTTACTGTCTCAGCCCTTTAAGAACTTCTCATGAAATAAAGCGAACAGCTGTAAATGATCAGTAAAGCGGAGGAACGGGGACATTCTTAGTAGGCAACGCTGATCAGAAGGGAATGGGGATCTTATATCACACAACGTGCTATGCTCCAGAGCAGTGAGGATCTTCTCCTAAGCAACATCCCAAGTGGAGTTAAGCCTCATGTCATATTCCCAGCACTTTATAGTTAGCTAAGGCGCAGCACCAAATCGACAAAGGACAGCACACACATCTGTCACGCAGCTCACCTGCTCCCCATTTCGTTATTCATCCGAGTATCCCCTCTGACTACGTATCATCACAGGAAACCATAAAAAAGCCTTTCATAGCTTTTGAAAGTTGGCATACACATACAAACACATGCAGTATAAATCTGCACTAAACAGCTCAAGGATAGACTGTTAATGCTCCCACTCTAACATTTCACTGTGCAGCTGAGGTCAAAACTTTTCCTGCCTTCACTGATTTTGCTGTGAGCTCCTCAGCTCTCAGGCTTATGTTGCTAGTACTGTAATGGGGTTGAATATGAAGTGACAGTGCTATCTTACGGCCATTTAACTCCGTGGCAAAAACTCCAGGGAATTTAGTGAAGGGTGAGACCCTCTCTGCCATTAGGAAAGATCTCTTCTCTCTTTACCTGTTTCACGCGTATGCTGGCATTAGAGACCGTGAGAGGAGAGCTTTGCACAGTCTGCTCATTCCCAGCAAAACCACCTTAGCCCTCTGTGAATGCTGAGCCCCTAAGTGCTTATTGCGCTGCAGAACAACCCCAGCGCTCCTTGACGATTGCTGCTGTTTTGGAGTAACAGAAAGCAAGCAGTACAAGCAACCATACTGCAGCTCCCTGCTGCTGCACTCAGTCACAATTTATTCCCATCCTACGAGACGTTTTGGTTAAATGTGCTGAAGATTTGGATCTGATATTTTTCCCCATATCAGCAAGATCAAAGACAGAGAGAGAGGGAGGGAGAGAAAGAGAGCGAGCGCCTGAGCACAAGAGGGAGAAAAGCATCACTGCTTCAAACCAGGAACAAAAGAGGTAAGTGCACCCATACTAGGACACAGCGTTGTAGTCACAGAAACCTCACTAATGACTAAAGCATCTGTCTATCAGAGAGCCAGACTGCGATTGCATTTTGTTCCTGGAAGGAAACAAACAGATTCTAAAGTGCCCGTTATAACCTGCAATCAAACAGGAGATTCATCCCCTCCTGAACCAAAGCAGACAGTGGGCTGGAGCTTGCTGCCACAGAAATCAGTGAGAGCAGTGCATGGCGTGCAAATCTGATACGTGCATCAGCAACATCATGGGCAGCCGCTTCAATTATGGCTAAAATTAAAGCAGGTTGTTTCAGATTTCGAGTTTTATCCCCTTTGCTCCTGTTGCTGTCATCTGCTTAATGAATAACAATTGCTTTCTTTTTGCACAACCTCAGCAGAGCTGCACTTCCCAGCATTTGTTTGCCAACCAAGCAGCAGAGCTTTAAAGACGCAACTGCTTTTTTTTCAGTAAACAAATGCCAGGCTTCTAGGGTCAGGAACGCTGAACAGAAAATTCAGCCTGGACCTCTCAAACCAGAGCAGGGCTTTATCAAACGGTGTTGCTCAGGACTACCAATGTGCAAGCAAGAAATCTGTCTCCTTACGTTGTAGTTTACAGGCTGGGATGTATATGCAACGCAAATATTTTGCTCTCAGTGGTGCTGAGTAATTGCTGACTTCTCAGGTAGTATTTCCAACTGGTTCTCACAGGCTGGGTTTGGCAGTACTCATACTGCAACACCTTCTTTCCAGTTGCTGTGAGGTTAGGGACCCTGGGGAGAGAGGCACTGGCTGGGTGGGTTGGACTGGAGCTGCAGAGCCATAGCCCTGTGAGGAGGACAGTGCAGAGCTGCTCTCTGAGAACAACAGTGGCTCCCAGAAGCACAAATCATCCCCGTGCCTGCCTGTGGGATAACGTGGCATATTCCAGACAGGCAGAGGAGCTCCCTGGGAGGGCTGGTGCAGAACCAGAGGAAGCTGCACCCCCTCCTGGGTGTTCTGCTCTGCAGAGCTCTACATTCCCTGCAAAATGGGAAACATGTCTCTCCGACACACAGAGAAAATGGCAAGCTTTGCCTCTCTGCTTATCTATGTAAAGCAGCTTTCTGTGGAGATTTACGTTATTGCAGCAGTCACGAAAGGGACAGTTCTGCCCATCAAGGCGGAAGGGCATCCCAGATGCATCTTCTTCCACTTGGAGGGACAGCAGGTGTCACGTTGTATGGCTATCACAAAATCTCTGTGCTGTGGATAAGCTGCTGTTCAGAAGCAGGAGATCCAGGCTGTCAGGGTGGCTTTTGGACCAGACCCCGTTCCATTACGTTCCAACAGAATTTTACACTGGAAAAAAAAAAGGCATTGTGCAAAAATACCTATCAGGTCCACATGTACAGACAAGAAAGCTTTACTTCAGCATACAGAGATGCTTATGTGGGCACTGAAACCACAAGAACAAGTCCTTTTACTTTGCAAAAAGAGGGAATTAAAACTGCAGAGCAGTAATCACTGATTGTTTTGACATACTGTAAATGCCTTTGATTGGCAAAAGCACACAGAAGCATTGCAGAGATCAGTATCTCCCACTGAAATCCCTGGAGTCACTGCACAGCAGTCGAGCAAAGGCCTATAGTATTTTTGCTGGAAAGTGGTTCATGTTGCTTATTATTGCCCAACACATGCAAGCAGCTTGATCTTTTGCAGTTAGCTTATTAGCAAAACTCTAGATGGATAAAAGCAATACTCTTCAAAATCCATTATTAAAATAGGATATTTTGCTTTTCTACAACGTTTTTTATTCAGATGGATTTAATATGCTTTTTAATAGCTAATGCTACTGGGAGTCAGCAGTATGGCAGTATCTTTTCTAAACCATTATTTAAAATACTGTTCTGTAAAATGTAAAATATTATTTTTTTTTTCCCAGAGGATCCTAAAATGTAAAAAAAAAAAGAAAAGGAAAGGAAAGAAAAGAAAAGAAAAAAAAATCCAATCTCCTCCAAGCTAAAAACTGTGACTCAAATTCTGTAGTACTTAAATTGAACAGCAATCCAACTAAAGCTGACTGGAGACTGCAGACTTTTTCTCTCATTTATCAGAACTATATGATATTTGAAGCAGAGCACAACTACTTCCCCGATGTACATCACATACTAGAACTCCTAGTGTGGAATGCTGGCATATGCACTTTTTCACCCATTAAAAAAGATAACCCTGTGAAGGGTGAGACTAGAAGCAGAATCCAACTTAATAAGGTAGAATTGCATAGCTACAAAAGTAAAAATTAAAAAAGTCTCTGGGCATGGAAGAGTGCCACCAGCAATAACAAAAAGAAAAACAAGATTAAAAACAGCACAGCATACTTTTGAGCACTGCTGAAAATGGCTGAAGGGTATCCTGCAGACAGCCAGAAATGACAATATAAAGACATCAATCCTCCTTTTTTTCTGTGCATGCTCAGGACCTCAACAAGATAGAAGACAATGAAGGGTTAGTTGGAGTCCAAACAATGCTGGCAGGCAATGTCTCACTAGGAAAGATCAGCAGTCTTGCAGCTGAGTTCAGCCCCTTTACATCCCTAATTAGCAGCATATTTTTAAGACAGAAAGTTGAAATACACTTTCTGCAGAGCTGCTTTAATCTCAATATGAAAATGGGGCCAAAGCTTAGTTCTGTGTGACTGGTATCTATATGCATGACTGTAAATAACAGATCTATTAATGTGATTCAAGTCCTGTCAGCTTTCGTGGCTGGTGGACAGAAGACTGTCAGAGGAGGAGACTCGGGGGATACAAAGACTAGTCCAATCTCTGCCACTGGCCTCTGGGATGACCTTGGCCACATCACTGCATCTCCTTCAGACTCACTTTTACAAATTGGACTGTGGTACTGTTCTCCTTATAAAGCACTTGAGGTCCACTGCTAAAATGCTAGGTATTACTAATAACAAATATTTCCAGCTCTGTCAGAGGAGGATTTCAGGTTACCAACCTGTGATCCTCCCAGTGAGCACATCCCAAAGTTAGACTGCTGCAAAAATGCTCCATTTTCTCCAAATGAATTGTTTCCCTGCCACTGCGAGTGAAGCAATGGTGCTACCACTAGGATTGTTTTTCCCCTAGTCTGTTCCCTAAGGAAAGGAAAGGATGTGATGACACTACTTTCAGTCCAACTCTTACCTGCAATTACTCAGGGACATATCAGACAATTTTGCCAAACCAGACAAAAGGAGAAAGGCCACAGAGACATTAAGTTTCCCCATGTTTTGTGATAAATAGGCTGTCCATCAGAAGATGGACAGAAAAGTAGTCCATATGCTGAGAGACAGCTTGCAATACAGGCTCAACCAAAACATCAGACAACAAGGAATCCACATAAAGGCAAGCCAGAGAAAAATAAACTTCTTAAGTTTCATGGTTCACAAAATTACTTTTTATTTCTGGATGGGTGGGGAGAGGTTGTTCATTTTCAATAAATAATGCCAGCTCTGAGGCATTTTGTGTTTACTTTTCTTCCCTTCAAGCATAGTGAAATTTGATTCTCCTTTGTCTGAATTATTCCTCAGATATCAAAATACTGTTTGCAATGTACATCCACCTGAGCAAACCATAGCGAGCCCACTAACACCAAATGAAAGCAGGTTTCTGATGACAAAATCTGGTTACCCTGCTTTATCATCTTACCACAAATATTTTTGTCTTGAAATATAAAAGTGTGCAAGAAATGTACATACAAAAATGTGTTTGGAAGACATACAGCAAATAAAAACTAATTAACTAGTCAAGACATCAACAAAAGAGAAATTTTAGGGACTGTACATTCACAAACACCATATTTCTCTCCTGCCACTCTCTTCTCATAAGCCAAAGGGACATGAAAAGTCATGTCATCTTCCTCCCCAAAGTGCTCAGACAAATCCTGCCACCTTCTGTATCCCATCTACTAGAAAAAGTGGATGAATGGTATAAGAACTCATTAGCCTGAGGAATTTCTTTTGGCCTTCCAATATTTACACTAGAATTTTACTATTTCATTGTAAATTCATTATTTTGTTTGTTTTTAAGGAAAAATGTTATAGTCATGACATAGGATTTTTGGGCCAGTCAACTTGATCAAAAGCTTTTCAATCAGATGCAGCCTGCCTACAGCACTGACATTTGCTCAAAAACACGCAACCAAATTTTATACTTGAGAGTCATCTGTTCCACATATCCAAAGCTCCATATTCCACTGTTCAAGCTTTTATTAAAAGAAGTGTTGCTAGTCTTTATACTCATATTGGCACACTTAAAGCCAAAAGGTAAGCAAATTTCTGGAAGATTGCAGTGTCCTAGACTTGGCTGGCTTAATTTACTATTTATTTTCCAATGTAATTTACTTCCCCAAAAAGTCAGTTAAAAAAATTGGATTGGCACAATTTTTCCAGGCTGAAGAATACTGAGCGTCCCTGTGCAATATTTGGTCCAGCTTCCTACAAAGTATACAAAACCCTGTTGACACTGCAGCTTGCGGCTAAAATTGTTTTGAGTAAGGAAATGTGATCGATGGAGACTGCAGGTCCCAGAATACGAGCCTCCAGTTTGCATCAGGGTAAACACAAACATACTAGAGACAACGAAGGGAACAATCTGCTTCACTCGCTGCAGCCCGCGGGCTCCTGCTAGGGAGGATTCAAGCTTGACGCTCTGGAGGATGCAACTATCATCTGGGCCTTCGGGTACAGAAAACCTTCCTGCTTGTCTCCTCTGTGACCTGTTTTGTTACCGTCAGTTGCAGCTGAGGAGTATATCAGGGGACTGAAACACTCCTTGTCACTGAACAAGTGCCTGAATAAAAAAAGTGCTTACTGTTACATAGGAAAAGAACACAAAATCTTTGTCCCTTAAAAGCACAGAACATTTTAGTGTCCTGCAACCCTCTGAGGTTTGGGTGCAGCAGTAGAGATGAGCCTACATGAGCATCCTGACCAGTCCTCCAGAGGGAATGGAGACAGAGCTAAGCATGTATTTGTTTTCATTATGTTGCTCCCTGTGGACCCACAGACCATAAAGACTCATGGTCTTAAATACCTGAGTGTACGTGTTCACACCAGAATATCTATTTGCAGGATTTAAGCAACTACTTCAAAACATAAACTTCTGTTTCACAGTATCATAAACTAATATACCTATTACCTACCCACCTTTTTGCAGGCACAGGCAGCCTGCACCAGCTGAGCTGCGTACGCAGAGCAGAAGCCACACGAACAGGTATCTTCTCAGGCACCGAGTATGGTGGAGGTCCCTGAACAGACACTACATCCTGGCGCTGAGGACTGCAGAAGCACAGGCACGCTCAGAGCTCCAAATCACGGCACTTAGGGTGGTCATGTGAAGATGGTGGACTGGGACTCGTCAGTAGGGGAGAGGACTCAGTCTGGATTTTGGGGCTATGGGATATGTATAACCACCAAGCATCACCGGCACACAGGCCAATTATTTTGTTGTGATGCAAATAACACGTACAACAACATGTACACAATCTGGGGGGAATGAGAAGCAATGGAATCTAATTGCAAAGCCAATGAAATGGAGTGATTTGCAATAATTTTTCATTCAAAGGCAGGTTTTCCTGTTTACTCTGCTGACAAACTGCAAACGCATACCTGCAGAAGAGCTCAGCGTCTGTAGAAAGCCTAGGGTCGCTCTAAACCTCACAACTGTCTGTAAATAATTGTTTCCATTACTCCTGCAGCCTTAGCCACCATCTGTGGTACAAAACAACCAATTAAACCAGCAGACTGTTTTGCTAAGATGGAACTTTTGCCTGTGTTGACTGGGCCACTAAAACTATGGAATGAAAAGAGATTCATGGAGTCACAGTGGTCTCTGTGCAGCACTCGGACACAACTTTGGTATTTTTACTGGGTTCGCTTTCTGATCTCTGCTCAGATTTCCAGGAGCCGTCATTACAGTGTCAAATACCTTCTTCGCAAAGTCCCTCAGTCTAGGTTAAACTCTTAGGAATTTTAATCTGTCTGCCTAAAGAGAGTCAGGAACCAGTTTTTCCAAGCCAAGTCATACTCCTCCCCACCTGCCTGTTTTTCTGCTTCCAAAACCTCAGAATGAGAATTTTCATTTAGTTTTGACCAAAAATGTAATGTTGCTTAAATTTACTTAGATAGTTCCTAAAAGATTAACAACCTTATTTATCAAAATGAACATTTTCCTCAACAACAAAAAAATCTCAAGCAGCAGCTTAAAGGAATGAAACTCTTTATATAAAAATATTCAAAGCACTCCATTATGTACATGCAGACCTACGAACTTAAATCCTAATTACTAAACCATGTTAGAAAAAAATTACTCAAATGAAATAATAAAACCATGAAAGACAAAAAGATGTATTTTTAGAGCTGTAAGTGGCATTAATGTCAGAGACAAGTTGAATATATAAATATGGTAGTGACCGGATTTGCTAGGGTGGCATGTCCATTATTCTAAAAAATATATTCTACATCACAAACGCTAATTATGAGTTTTAAGCATGTGAGTACTCTCTTTTAATTTACATGGATTAATCACGGGCTTGAAGTTGCCCACATGTTTATGTATTGTAGGATTAAGAGTTACTTTATAACATCGTTTCTTTCTATCCAATAAGTTAACTTGAATTTGTGTCTGACGTATGTGTAAGTATTTTGTGTTACTTTCAAATAACCTCTCAGAATATGGTGTTTCCATGAACACGAGTTATCTACAAAACCTAGTGACTCAGCTGCAGTTACGTTACTGAAGTCACAAAGTTTACTCCAAAATCTGCTTTCTTCCAAAAGTCTCTGATTTTCTCTCACTTTCCTTCTCCAAACACCACCAAGGGCTTCTGGCCATCGCTCGCTCTCATTTCTATACCAGACTTGGAGGGGTAATCAGAAGATTAAATTTAAAGGAATGATGATTTTAAAACGATACAGGATGTCAAGGGACAAATTACCCATATGGAACTGTAATAACTGTTTTCCCGCATACATTAATATTAAATTTTTAAAACACTCTTTACCTCTGAATCAGGAATGGCATCCATACTAAGCATGGGAGCTTAGCACTCTCCCTTGGCAGCTCAGTAAAAAAACATGTTTTAAATCAGGTTACCATTTTGTTTTTAAAAGTAGCTGTAAAGAAACAGCATATTATTCTGACTCATATTGTGCAAATAAATGGGAAAAGGCAATTGGTTAGTGAGACACATATCTGGAACTAGGAAGGACATTAGGGAACACTGCACATACAAATTTATCCTGGGATCCAGATACAGTGTTTACATACACCTCATACAAATGAACAAAATCCAACTAAAAGCCTTTCAGTCAGTATTCAAAATTTTAATTCTAGGTGTCACTTGCCTTTACTTTTTAATGCACTGGTGATGACACACGTGTCCAAACCATGCACCACAACCAAAGAGTTTTAGCTCACACTGCTTTTAATCCTCAAGATCCCCAATTCAGTCTCACATGTAGCTTTCATGACGGCAGTCCTTTTCAATAAATCTGCGGTGGAGACAACCCTGACACCGCTGTTATTATAGCAGGTCAACTGGATTGCTGACATTTGACAAACACGTAAACTAACACGTTCATCTAGCAGCAAATGTTTCAGAAAAAGTATAAACTTCCCATTAAAAAATTATTCCCCTTGCTCCCACATCTGCTAAAGAAGCTGGTGTTTCTTCTTAACATATTGCCACTAAAATCTTTATTATTATGGGCTTCTAGAAACTTAACAGCTAGAGGCTTGATCCTGCAAGCACAGCTGGGCATACAGTTTGGCAGCCATTGTCTTTGTATGATCAGATCCCATCCAGCACAATAACATGGCAATTATATATGCAGGTGAATCCATTAATTTGTAAGGCAGGAGATGGCATAAAACATCTTCCAAAAGATAAGCAGAAAACATTCACAGCATTTTAATGCTGAAGAGCCCTGTCTGACAAATGTGTCTTCTCTAATCTGTTTTCATCTTTTAACAAGGAATTCTTGTCATTTTACCAGAAGTACCAATTCAAAAAACCTGCTCAGAAAACTGACCCACTCCCTTAACAACAATAAAAAGCTCCAAAGCAGAGTCTCTCAAATAAATGCAAAGAAAACAAAACAGTAACAGATAGAACAAGCTTATTACTGGTGATATATCTTTGCAGAAATTAAAATTCTAACCACAAGGCTTAATAACTTTATGCTACCTTCTTCTCAAAGCTGTGAGAGAAATACTGTGACAAAGAAAAATAAAGCTTGCACAAGAGGAAGATTTTGAAAAAGAACTCCTGATAAAAAGCAGCAAAAAGGGGTACCTGAAAATGTGAACATATGTGAGTCACCTGATCCAGACACCATACGAAAAGAATTATCTGTGGAGTTTGCTGCACCACTAATATCTTTCAAAGCCCTGGTATTTGGAGAGGCACCGCAGTAAGGAATGTCATCTTTTATTTTTTTCTTCTTTAAGATGAATGTCTGCCTTCTCCCTTAGGCTGTGGTCCTACTTTATGTTTCTACAGGCACAGCAGCACACATGTAAGCAGTTTTATTGAAATCAAGGAATCTTTATGCAGTTGAACTCATTTGCTGCCTTTGGGACATGGTCTTTAGAGAGCAAACTAATGGGATAGGTATCATCTTCCTTCCGCTATTCCGTAACAACCAGGACAGCAAGCCTCCAGCCCTGCAGTGGATCTACGCAGGGCTACTCCTAGAACACGTGGAATGCCCGAGCCCATGCCTGCTGGAGGATAATGAAACACAGTGGTAACAGTACGCTGCTAAGAACACAGGAACCTCAATTCTGCAAACACTTCCACATGTGATTAATCCTGAATGAACACTACCTAACTGGATTCCAGATAATTGTGTCTGGAAGAACATCCTTACAGAAATCCTTACAGAAATACAAATTTACACTGGCTCAGATGGAAACAGTGACATCTGGGCTGAAAACCAACTAGCAACTAATTAGTTTAAGATGACAAAAGATGCCACTACAGTAGGGCAGAGTGCCTGGCACAAGATGCCTTGCTTAGGTGTAGTCCTTGCCAGGATCCTCACTTAACACCTTCTCCATGTTCTGGGAGAGGCATCTGGGACAGTAAGCTGGGAATCTTTGCAAATATTAAGATAAAGATAGTCTCTTATGCTCATATGTATGTATGTATAAACATGGAGTTACTCTACTACACCCAGTGATGGTAAAACCAATATGACAACTGACTCACAGAGTCCTGGGTCTGTGAGAAATACGAGCTGCAAGTAAACCAAAATTTAGTTTGCAAAAGGAAAAAGCTAACACATCTGGGAAAAAGGATTGGCAACGTAAGAGAGAGAAATCTGGAAGCAGCAATACTACAGGAAGCCAATAGTGGACCACAAGTTACATTTAAACAACCAATGTGCTGCAAAGGTCAAGGCAATATGCAGAAATCCCCATATGCAAACACACATCCTGCCAGAGAGCTGGCAGACAACCCTCATGTGGTGTGACTGCACCCAGGAAAATTATTTTGGCCCTGTGCAGGACATCACCACACAGGCTGGTAACAAGTTGAAGGAAGCTAAAGAAAAATACACAGATATTTATGTCAATGCACACACCAAAAAGCAATCAATGGGGCCGGAGGGATTGATTTACATACAGTGATGAATAATAAAGTATATCCCAAGGAAGGAAGGCCATGCATGGATGGCCTCACTTCTGCTAAGGGGTGCAAATCACGCCCCTCCATGCCCGCTGGCTCTGGAGCCCCCCTCAGCCATTGTGCTTGGGTGGTCTCTGCATGAGCAGCAGGAAAGAGAAAGGCAAAACTCCTCTACAGAAGGAAGGACACAAACCTCCTTTTGAGGCACAGTCCTCTGCTTTCTGGCATCATCTTATGCTGCTTGGTCAGAATGGCCAACCTATGGCACATGCTAGTCTAAACGCCTCTCAATCAGGGCTTTCCTCCCTTCTGCCCCACCCCACAGCTGCTGCAACAGGAAGATACTGATACCTGCCACAGAAAAGGTGAACCCTGTAAGTGGCCTACATCTCAATTTTTCCCAAAGGGTACGTGGAGGAGGAGCTGGAGGAACTGCCTCCTAGTTACCAAACAACAGGTTAGGGACTAGGGTAATAGCCAGGAACAGAAACCTGGATTCTTGTTTTCCTCAGATGGAGGAGATTCAAGCTGAGAAAGATACCCTGTCCTCCAGGAATTAAAAGAATACGTTCACTGTATCCCTTTCATGGAGGCTTGAACACTGTAAGATGTAAGATTTGTGGAGCTGAAGAAAAACTAGCAAAAAGGAGCTGCTTGTATCCAATGACTTTCTATGCAAAACACATAAACATATCAAGGGAAGGACAGTAACTCCAGGATTATTCTTTGCAACTATAGCATTTGCTTTTCTATCTGTACTTTCCTGCTTCTCCCACCTGGATTGCATCTCCAGACTGATGCTACATATCTCTGTAAAGTCACTCCCCATGTTGTTATTAAGTTTCAATATGTACTTATATTTAGTACATTTAGTAATCCAGTCCGATATGGGATTGATTCCCAGAAATGGTTTGCATTATTGTGCAATTGTGTCTCGAGCTCTCCCAGACTTAAAGTTTCTTCTACTCATTGCCTCAGTGTGGTTTTACTTCCTGTGTTATAAGTAGCTTCACAGGTAGGTGCTTTCCAAGCCCAAGGAGTACAAAGTTACCAACTTTAAAGGCTGACACACTGTTTCCTAGTTGACATCAGTGACACCACAGTGATACCTGTAAGGTCCCTACAGTCCGGAATTTTTTCCTTCCTCCCCAGCCCTACTTACTCTGCAGTATGTAGCATACTCTGTTAACTGATGGTCTTAAAGAAATTCTCTCATATATGGTATCCCTTGCCCTGTTTTTCATCTTTTGTTACACGATGTCTTCTATTCAAGCAGCCAAACTAGAGCTGGCAAACAGCCTCTCTCTAGGTTTTTTACATGTTGCTGCAAGGCAAAATAAACAGTTGTTTCCAGTTTGCATTTTCAGGGCTACAGATGTATGCTAATTATCCTTTCAGTCTGCTAATAGAAAACTGAAAGATATTTAAATGTACTTTTCTAAGGCAGAGACCAAAGTCTATGGACACCTATCCCTTCTACCTTTGGGCTACCCAGAGCACAGTACAATGTCATCTCCTCCCTTTATGTTGACTCTGAAGGTATTTTCAGGTTTCAACAGGGCTTTACAAAATGCCAAGAAATAGAGATTAAATCCTTCTGAAATTCCAGAACATTATGTGTCTTTTTGGAGCAGCAGTTATGCCAAGGATAATATTTGGGTTAACCTGAGACCATTTGAAGGATGGGGAACTTCAGAACGGGGCAATAGGAACTACATCATAACACGGGAAGTTCACTGTTTTGTTAAGATGCTGTAGTATTTACTCACATTTCTTACCTTCCTTTTGTTTTCTAGAAAAAAAAAATTGATATAAAACAACAATAAAAAACCCCACCAAAGCCAGGTCTCATATACCCTTTAGGTAAAAGTAAGTATTATCAAGACTGTCATGTCAAATAGTCTGAGTAGAAGAAAGGAAAACTGGAAATGAACCTGCAGTTTGTTTCCAGTTTCTATATCAAGTTTAGAACTGGCTGTTACACAAATGAATGAAACAATCTCAGATGTGCAAGTCCAGTAATGCAGAGACCTTCCCAAGAGGAGGAAGCAAGGATCTGTTTCCTTAAGTTTTAGAAGCTTTACCTTATGATACTCACTTGTCTGCCAAATATTTCTTGGAATCTTTCAAATAACTGTTTATTCTAGTTGCTCCTATTGTGCTTCAGCCAAACTACTGGACCCTTCTTTGTTGATGCTGCCTCTATTGGGAGTCCAGAGTCAAGTGATGTGCTACCATGGCAATGTGCTACACCTATGTTTTAAGCATCAATCTTTTCTATAGGAGTGTGTATATCTATGCACAGAATAGGTATGTGCATACACACACATACATGTCCGTGGTATGTAGAGATCAGAGATACAGATGACACAGGGGGAAGACTTGAAAAGTACCAAGGTACCTAAAGATACAGTGAAGTACTGATGTTCAGCTAATTCCTAACACCTCTAAAAAGCCGGCTCCACAACCTCTTCCTGCCTGCTCCACACAGGCTACTTTCCAGTGTTTGTTGCTATATTTATCACTCGAACTACAGTATTACTGAGAGGCCTCAGGCAGACTCGTTCTCCCTTATACCTCTCAAGCATACAGTGGAAAGGTCTTTACTGCTCAGACAATACCATTTCAAACAGTTAAAATGTCCAAGCTCTCTACATTGTCATCACTTTTCCAGCATTATCAGGAAATCCTTTCATCTATCCTCAAATGACAATTGTATATACATATTGTCAGCAATCACTTGCTCACAAGATTTTTATTACCCTAAATGCAGGAAGACTCGTTAATGTATTATTGGGATGGAGAAATGAAGGAAATGAAGAGTTAAGACTGAACACTCAGCCTTCGTTTTGCTGTCGACAGTTACAAAAAATTCATTCCAGTTGGGGGTCCTGAAACGTTCTTTACACAATAATAAAAAGAAGAGATCTGTCAATTAACATAATGGAAACTAACATTTCTCATATCTTTTTGCAGTAAGAACATACCGATTGACTTGACAGGCTATGGATTTCACTGAAAAGGGTACTCTTCCTTCAGACAAAACATATATCCAATGATTTCCATGAGATTAGTTGATGGAAATTATTCAGTAGCTTTAAATTGACAAGGAAAAATATCTAACAAAAAGCCTGTACAGTATGGGTATGAAAAACTTTAATTGCTTATTGCCTCAAAACTTCTGAGACAACTGTCTTCATTCTGGGTTAGCTTCATTTGGACTTAAAATCATGACACTGCAGGAGAAAATGTATTAATCTATTGTCATTTACACAAAAAAAGATCAGACTTGCACATTTGGGCCTAGTTATTTAAACTAACTAAAAAAGAGAGAGATTTAAATAACTGAATTTTAAAGAAGTTTTCCCAAATATCCCTGTCTGTGCTAACAACAAACGGAGAACATCTTGGCCCCAAAATGACTTGTTTTCCAAACAAGAGCAACTGGAAAAGTTTTACTGCAAGCTGTGGTTCAACTTTATGTATAAAAATTACTCAATTTTATGCTACAATCCTCAGATGAAATCTGTTTTTAAGTCACACTTAAAGCAGAATGCAGGAGCATGGAGAAAGACCATCAGCTGCTGAGGTTCCCCACCTTCTGAACACTGGGGAAATTCACACTTCACTCCTTGTTATTTTTGTTTTAGGAAATGAAGGAAACAGTACTCAATGAGCTGATGAAGTCACTGAAAAGGCACTCACACCTACTCTAAAGATGACCAGATATCTGCAAATAAAAGTTTAAATGTTATCTAAGCAACATGTGTCAACCTGGTGCAGAATGTTTAGAAAGTAAAAAACAGTTCCATAAAGGACTCACTGCCTTAAATGTACTCTTTTCAGATGCACCAGAGCAGAAGTCATGGGAGTGCTGCCTGAAGAAGCCATGACTTCACCCTTACTTCCTTGGTTAAGACAGACCTTTGCAGTGATCAGCAAATCATGTCTCATCTCAGAAAGGAACAAACAGAGACCTGCCATGAAAAATTGCCTGCAGGTCTCCAAGGAGTGATGTATGAGTGAGGTACATAATTAAAGAGGGAGAGAGATGGAAGAAGCTCCAAGTTGGTAAAGGAGAAGTCACAGGAGACTCATATTTAGTAACATGGCAAAAGTGAGGTCATAAAACAGAGCAACCAAAAGGGGAAAAAGGAGAAACGAACATGGTGAAGGACTGGACAGGTCCCAAATGGCCAAGGAGAAAAGCTCAAAAGACTGCAGACTGGATTTTGGCAGAAAAACACAGAGAACTATCTGTTGTCTATTTCTGATGGACCCTTTGAAGTTTTCTGGATCTAATTTGATTTTTGTCTGTCATTCTTTGCCAAAAAAGATAAACCCTGCCAGGAAAAACCTACCTTCCTTACCCTTATACTAATAAGAAAACAAATGGTCTGTTTTAAATATCAAATACTTAAAATGCAGAATCTTTATTCTATGATGTGTTTGAGAGTTTGATTTTTCCAAGCTGTCATACTTGCAATTATAACTGACCAAAGTTGTCCCTGGTTAAGCATCTTGTATTTTACCAAACTGTGTCAGAACATGGGCCTTGGTCCTACACTGAGAGCTTCACCACAGTCAACCCACTAGCTCCATCCATACTTCACTGAACTGGAAGAGAGAGGTTTATTTACTAAAATGCCTGTGTAGGGGTGTCCGAACTATACGTTTTTAAATTTTTTCACTGATACTGAAACTCTTCTGGAATTCTGTCACTTTGTAGTAGTAATATATTTTAATAGTCTCTAATATTATATTACACTATAATACTATAGTGTTATTAGCCTTATCTTTTTAGGCTCCAGTCTAATGAAGTCTTTAAGCATAAGCTTACCTTTAAGCCCTTCCCTTGGATTACTTTAGTTCATACTTTAAGGTGCCTTACTTTCATGCCTTGCTGGATGGGGGACACAGTAAACAATACTGAAAAAATGCACTCAGGTAAAAATTGTCATGTAATTCTTACATTTGTGATGCTCAGCCTGCCACAGACACTAGTTCCCATTAAAATGACAGCATTTACTATGTATTACTCTAAGCAATATACTGAAAATTTCATATCCATTTGCAACTCTAATACATTAAAGTGCCCCAAATACCATTTTGCCATTGCTATTGGCAGATGCTTTTTAACAGTGATATTCACATCTGAGGATTGTCAGCTAAGTAGCAAGTCTGGAGTTCAAGTAGGTGTTAATTCAGAGTAGCAATAAAGAAACTGGCCAAGACAAACAGGAGCCCAGAAAACAGGAAATTCACCTTCACAAGACAGTAAATACACTTTCATAATAGTGTAACACCGTCACTTTAAAGGCTGCGTTCTCCTCCCAACACAAAATGTTCTAAACAGCTCTAAACATCTATGTGTTTTACACTAAAATACATTGTCTTACCTGCTTGGATCTCTTTTGTATTGTCCCAAATCAACTTCACCATACCTACACAAACTATTTGTGTTTACCCAAATCTAGTTCTTGTCTCCCCAGCTGCATGATCCCAGATTTCTGTTCAATAATGGCATTAGCCATTTACTTGGGCACGCTCTTATTTTATTGAGGTCATTCCAGACTTTTTCCTCTGCTCTCTACAGTTACATTAACAGCTTCCTTCCTATTTTTAAATCAGCAGCTAATTTCAGCAACTAAGTGCTTATTGTTTCTTCAGGGTCACTCATAAAACAAACACCATTATTGATCTTTCTGAATCTACCACTAGTTTTTCCCTTTTATCTCATCTGAGTGACTATTCAAGGGGCAATTTCTCAATAAACCAGGACATCTATCCTAGATAAACTAGGGTATCTGAAGAAAGAGATTTTTCTGTCTATGTGTGCTGATACAGCTCCTATCATGGCAGTAGCCAAGCAACTCATAAATGTTAGTGATTTTGTCTCCACAACACCTTTTTAAAGAGAAAAGTGTTGTTAACTGTCTTTTACAAACACGGAACTAAGACACAGTGCTTCAAAGGCAAAGACCACTCATGAAATGTAGAATGAATTGAATCCTTATTTCCTATATTTTAACGACAACAGCATCTTCCCTCTATTTTTCCATGCACCCTGGGTATACAATTGCTTATTTGTTGGATTACAGTGACTGACGACCTGGCCAGTTGGTATACATTCTGCATTTTTGATGAGCATCTGAAGACAACTGACATCACAGGCTAACATAAAAAATGTGTGAAACCAAACTGCTGCCAGTATTTTATCTACTGTTATTAATTAAGCTTCAATATAATTCTTGGGGCCTAAACCCTAAACCTATTCACTGTCCTCCAGTTAAGCTAAAGGAAATTTTGTCTTTGCCCAAGAAAACGTGATACCAAAATGCAAAGCAGCCCTTCCAGGTAGTATGACCTAAGCGACATCTTTCCGACACCAAGTATCTAAAAGCATCTTTTGAAGAGAGTGGTTTTATCCACCAATTCTATTATAACAAGGTATGTAAAGATCAGATTTACTGGCCATTACCATTTTGGCTAAGTGTGGCAAGTTTGGTCCTTTCCAAATGAATTCTACACCAATCCACAAAGAAACTTCAAATGCAGTTTGACTGCTATAACGTACCATCAGTTATTAGACAAAATTTTTCAATGGTCCCTGGGAGTATCATCACTAGCTGGCCACTTTCTTCACAGTTTCTCTCTCTTTACTCACAGTGATGAAAGTCAGGCTTGCCGGTCTTGTTCTTGCTTGATCACTAGATCAACGTACCTCCAAAGAGAGAGGGTGGAAAGCTAATGGTCTAGGACTAAGATTGCTGCCTATGCTGGGTATGTCAGCAGTGTTGTGCCACACGGAGCTGGCTGAGCCCGCAAGCATTATACCTAATGAGACACAAGAGTAATTGAGCTAGGTGCAGATCTGCACTACCACAGCTGGACTGCTTGTGGGATCTGAGTTAGATTTGCTGTATGACACTACCCATGCACACAAAAATACACAGTTGATTCTGAGCAAGTTCAGTTATGTCTGTGTGTTTCCTTAAAGGGTAGGCAGAGTCCTTCTGTCCTGCTTTAACACTCCTCAAGTTTATCAAACACAGTTTAAGAAGTTTGTCCCTAGACAGGAAATTCATGCCAAAGGCCTCAGAGATGCAAAACACCATTTGGTAGGGGCAATAACACTGCCATCTAAATGTATTGTTACTTGTATTATTAAGCTAGTATATTAGCATGAAATATGTAAGTTTTTACATACAAATACAAAGATCAAACACGCTAATTGCATAATGAGTAAAGAAGTAGGTAGCAAACACTCAAGGATCTGGAAATAAGCGAATCCCCTGGATAAAAGACATTCAGTTTATCAGAGTATCTTAGTTGCATTCTCAACTCAAAGACTTCTTTTCTTCTTATTTGTATATAATAATGTTTTCTGTGAAACAAAATAAAGGCTAGTGTCCTCACTAGGTTTATCCTTCACTTAAGGAAGTCGCATCAGGCAAAACATGGCAACCAAGATGAAGAAAAGTCCTAGTAAAGATGGTATGAACTGTATTTTTCATGAGCAATATGTTAGGTTCAGTAATATGTTCTGGTTCATCAGCCAGATCTAATGTGAAGTTGTATGTAACTGCATCACGTGTTACAGGTGCACATTCTGTGCCTCTTGACAATTCAGGTGAACTAAAACCCAGTACTAATGCTCCCCTAGCCTGACTGCTCTCTTCCTACCCGATGGTAGACTCTGGGCTCTCTACAGTTTCTACTTCTGCTTGCTAAGTAATGTTAAAACTAGAGGTGGCTTTGTCTTCACTTGAACTTTACATCCTGTTAGTTTGCACAAAGGAAGTAATTTACGTTAACAGCACACCTATTTTTTCCTAGTGAAGATGTACTCTGTTGGGTATTATTGCCATTCAGATACCTATTTAGACACCCAGTCAAAGGCTATGACCAGCTGCATAGCACATAATGATTTTTTTTAAAGGAAAGAAAATGGCATTAAAACAAAAGGCCCTGTTCTGCTTCTGGGTAAACAAATGGAGTTTTACAAAGGCTCAAAAAGGAAAGGGATTAACATGCTTCAATGTGGCAGTGGTCTCAACTGTTCACATTAAAATTTTCACAGTAAATTAAACCATGACAGAGGTAGGAAAGAAGTCAATTTTCAGTGGATCATGCTGTTCTGCTGACATAAATTGCCATTTCTTAGGTAGTATAACCACCAACCTGTATAATGATAGAATAACAAAACCGCAACCCAGTGTTGATTAAGTTTGGCCTTTTGCATGCTAATTTTAGCCTGGTCTGCCAAAAAAATTGAATGCACCACCTTATTTACATGCTTCTAGATATTTAGCACCCTCTCACTATTCTTTCTTCACCAACCTTTGCTTAAGCCTGTGGTGTTGACCTTCCCTCCTTGTATGGTGTCTGCTTTTCAACACCACTTCTGTTTCCTCAGTTATACTCAGGACACGTTTTCATTCACTTTCCACCACTTACATCCATCCTTTTCCTGGGCTCTCTTGTCAAGGGTAATGCTAAATGTCAGTCCATCTCTATCCTGCCCATCTATATTTTCCTGCACGTTGCATACAACACTTCATTATCTTCATGCTCTTTATAAAGACCAGCAACTTTCCTTGACTAGAAAACGATGGCACAAAGCACCACCCAATCGTCCTGGTAAGGCTGGAGAAGACAAGTAAATACAGACTCTCACTGGTTGATGGCTGCCAACGAGTTCACACAACACGTGTTACACAGTATGTTTACACAATGGTGACCAAAAAGGAGGGAAGGGACCGGCCGTGTTAGTGTGCCACAGTACCAGACCCCCTGGAGAAAGCTCTGCTCTGCGTTATTGTAGCGGCACCAAAAATGGATGTTTAAATACAATGGGGCTCTTATCTGACTGCCAAATGCCCACGATGCCTTTCCACCTCAGTTATATCACGGCGGCGTAAAACAAAAAATGACAAAGGACTATGAAAGAAAGTCAACACACTAAAAGACAAAATAAAGCAGGAGGCCCAGCACCCAAAAGCCTACATACGGAGGGGTGGCAGCTGAGCCGCAGGGATGCCAGCACCCTGTACGGACACCGCTACACCTCAGAGCCAGGCCCTGCTTCACCTCACCCAACCTCTCCACACCAAGCCATGCCTCCCGCTCCCACCGGCGCCCTAACCGCCGGGCCCTCGGTGCCCCCGCCATCCCGGGGACAACCGCAGCCTGACTCCGGGCCTCGGCCCCTTCCCCCTGCGGGCCACCAGGCCTCGCCCCCTCCCCACATGCCCCCTCTAGACCTGGCTCTGCCCGAGGCCGTGCTCCTTCCCCACACACGTCCCCAGGCCCGGCCCGAGGCCTTGTCCCCTGCCCGGGCCCTGGGCCGCGCTGGGCCCCGGGGAAGCGGCCGCCCTGCCCTGCCCCAGGCGCCGGCCGCGGAGGAGGTGGGGGCCCCTCTGCCCCACGGGGCAGCCGGGGGGCCGGGGCGAGGGAGGGCGTATAATAAACAGCATCGTTGTCATGCAGGCAGGGCTGCCGGCTCCCCAAGCCTCCTCCCCGCGATAACAACCCAGGTACAGCCCGCGCTCGCCCCCCTCCCTCCCTCCTCCTCCTCCTCCTCCTCCTCCTCCCGGGGGGCCGGGGAGAAATCTGCAGATCAAAGAAAAGATGCACAATAATAACGGGGTGGGCGCGCACCGCGGCCCCCCGTCCGGCGGGGCCGGGGCCGGGGCCTCCGGCGGAGGCTCGCCGCGGCCCGGCCGCTGCCCGCCCGGCGGGAGGGCGAGGGGAGCGGCGGCGCGGGGCCGGGGCCGGGCGCCCCCGCCGCGGTACTCACCCGGGCCGGCCAGTGCGGGTACCCCTTCATTTTGGCGAACACCAGGTCTCCAGCCTTGTATTCTCGGGGTCGCGGACGAGCCATCGGGAGCCGCCGCGGGAGCTGCCGTGTGTCCCCCCGCCCTCCCACACCCCCCGCCCCGCACACGCCGCCCCGGGGGCAGCCGGGCGAGCCCCCGCGGGGTGCGATGCGCCCGGGCACGGGGCGCAGCCGGGAGCGGGGCCGGGCCGCGGGCAATCCCCGATCTCTCCGGCGGCGGCGGCGGCGGCGGCGGCGGCGGCGGCAGGAGGAGATGGGGTGTGTGTGTGTGAGTGTGTGTGTGTGTGTGTATGTGTGTGTGTGAGTGTGTACGCGGGGGAGGGGGAGGCCTTGGACACAACCCCAGCAGCCCCCGGTACCAGGGAGCCGGCTGGCGGCGGGGCGCCTGGCCGGGCGGGGGCGGCCGGGGAGCCCTCACCCCGCGGCGGCGGGCGGGCGCGGCGCTGCCCGCGGCCCCCCCGTGCGAGCTTGCTACGCCGCCCGCGCCGCCCGCTCCATCCCCGCCGCAGCCGCCGCGGCCCCGGGAATATGGAGCCGTCTCCTCCGAATTACTCCTCGGGCAGCGACCGAAAACAGGATCTTCTTATCCCCCCCCGCCCGCGCCTCCCCCCCGCGCTTTCCCTTCCTGTTATTTTCTAGGTACACAGATCGGTTTCTATGAAAATAGGAGAGCAGAGAGCGGCTCCAGTCCCTCCCGGCCCTTCCTTCCCAGCTGAAGCATGACATGGTTCTTTATGCGCGCCCGACATGGAGGCTGGGCGACGAGAAGCCGGCTGAGCCCGGCTGATTTTTGCAGCAGGGCCCCCGAGTTCCCCTGGCCAGAGGCTCCCAGCCCTTGGGCCTGAGGGGTGCCCTGTCCCCCCTTGTCATGGAGGCCCAGGCCTCTGCGTGGACCGGCTCGTCGAGGTGCCTCGGCCCCCCAGTGCCGCCGGCACACACCCCGTCAACAGGCCTGCCCTGCACTGGGGCTGCCTGCACCCAGGGGGTGCCTGCAGACCCCTGGCTTTACCCCGGCCCTCCCCATGTGGCCAAACCCCCAGCCCCAAGCAGGGCCCGGGCTGAAGGCCTGGCTCCAGGGCACAGGGTTTTCCCCATTTCTGTACCCAGTTTCTTCCCCACTACCAACCCCTCCACCTTCCTTCTAAGCCTAAAACTCAAAAAAACCCCACAGCCACAAAGACCTGGGATCTGCTTAAATGCACAACAAGGGCTTCCCCTCACAGGGTGTTTGGGACCTGGCTCTTGCCAGATGATGCCAGTTTTTACAAACATGCTCCTCTGTGGAAGGGAAGCACTGGGAACTCACAAATCCAAACCCCAGATATTGCTGTTTTTACCATATTGCTACTAGTTAAGGTGTAATGCTCAGAAATCGATTATTGACATTTATTATACCGAAGTATTGTCTAGAGGAGCAAAACTAGGAAGGCACCTGCAAGCTGGGCTACAAGCAGAAAAGTTTAGGAAAGATTTTTCTGCAGGTTTGGCTGAGACTGTAGCAGTGGGTTCCCCAAGCACTCCCACATGCAAGACAGCAACTATCCCCTTTGGGTTTAGCGAGACAGCTCTGGCTGGGTGCTTCTCTGAGTCCCAAGGAAAGCACCTGGCTGCAGGCAGTTCCCGCTGATGAAGGAAATAGGTGGCTGAAGGCTGTAAGGTCCCATTTCGGGAGGGAGTTGATGGACCATAGAGAGTGCTACTAGTCTGTAAGGGCTGGTAATGGCAGAGAAAGAAGAGAAAGAAATGCCTCTTCTAGCACCTGTTCCTGGGCTGGAACAGGACCAAGAAGACTCTTACTGTTTATGGTGTCCCCAGATGTGGTTCTGGTACCCAAACGCTGCTGTTGGTAGTACAAGAGTCAATAAAGTTTGTCACTCGGGGTCATAAAATAGGATAAGGACTTCTATGCCGGGGGAAGCACAGCTGTAAAATCATTAGCTCAGGTATCAGTAGCAGACTAACAATGGGAAGAAAAAAATCCAAGAAGCTGGATAAACATTTAGATGATTAGCCTCCACTGTGCTCAATGCCAGTCTCTGTTCCTGAAGTATCGAGATCCGTGACAGGGTTGCCAACGCAGCCACCTTCAGTATAGACATGTGGCCAAACAGCTCACTTTCACTTTCACATCAGATAGGATTTTGCATCCTTTTAAATTGATACCTCATTTCAGTTTAAATTCCCTTCAGAAAAACATAATATAAAATCTCTGAGTACAGGAGCTGTGAACTCTGATGCGAGTCTGTCCAGAATAATCCTATGTGTTGTGTCTTACCTCCCATACCTCTATTATCTCCCCAAACCAGCCTTATCTCCAGAATACTTACTAGAGAGGTGGAGCTGCCTTTTTTTTTTTTAATACATTATTTTCTTTTCATGTCAGATATTAGTAGTTCTTTCTAGTAACTTATTTAGTGACCTTAAATCAAAGAAGAGCAGGATGTATGCCAATTTATTCCAAAAGGAAACTGTACACATTATATACACATCCATGCAACAATGTATTGCTAATGTCAGAATAGAAAAACTCAAAGTGACTAGGTACTGAACTGAAACATCTCATTGAAATGTCTGCTTTTTTACTTCCTTTTGTCCCAGCATTGGTGTCTGCAGAGGATGTAGTGAATGAATAATGTCTCTAGTCTGTAGTGAAGATAATCATATACTAGAGCTCCAAAGAAAAGTCATCCCATGGACATGCAAGGATGCAGCTCTCCTTTTCTCTTGTGTATAGGCTGCAAAGGATAAATGAGTTGCCAAGGTAAGCTTTGCTCAGCTTTGGCCAGCTGCAAACTCTTAAACACACTTTGCAGACAGTTCCTCCATCAAGCCATGGTTAAGATGCTGGGAAAGGATGGGGAAGAAAAAGCAAATTTCTCTGCTGATAAATGAAAAACCAAATCAAATGTTCCACACATTAACAGCACAGAAAACCACCTCAGCACAAACAGCAAAGGAGTTTCTTAGTGTGCATAACCCCATCAGCCACTCATCACAGCATACAAAGCCTGAGATCTTCTGCTACGTCACCTGTATTCTGCTCCTTTCTGTTCTGTTACAAAGGGGAGTTCATCTACCTCTTCTACACAGAAGTGGGAAAGAGGACTGAAGAGAGTTTCTTCCAAACACTTCAAGAGCAGTTTCAGATCATAAGCATGAATGGAGGGGTGCGCGGGCTTGCTAATGTATACGCTACATGTATATAGGCCAGGTCCTAAGTCTACAGAAGTCAACAGCTGAGTCTGCTTTGGGCATAGACAAAGAGCAGCAGGTCACAGAGACAGCAACACCATGTCCTTACTGAGCAAGGGAGACCTGCGGCAGGGATGGCTCTCTCCTTCCCCCTAAACTCCCCAAAACAATAAGACCAAGTTCCCTCTCACTTCTCATCCACCAGACAGGTGTTATATTTCCAGAGCAGGGCAGTATATACAAGTATGAGCAGGGGAAGGGAGTAAAGGCAGTGGCCCAGCAGGACCATGAAGAGAGGTGGCAGGGCCAGGAGTGTGGCCAGTAGTGAAACCGTTAGTCACCCAGCACAGACGGCATCTGAGGTAACTGTTTTGAAGCCACTACCACACTACTGAATTTTGCTTTCCCAATAATTCCAAGGAAACAGTGTTCTTAAGCTACTGAGAAGCTTTAAGCCTGCCCTGATCATTTCCCCCCTATTCATATGAGGAGAAAATAGCTACATTCCTAGTTGAAAATTTTCATAGAGAAAGAATTCCATTGATTCAAAAGTGTGGATCAATCTTTAAGAAAAGAGCATGTGCACATAAAAGGCCTAATTTCAAAAGCACCCTCCAAAGTAATGAATAAATTTTTAAACATACGTAAGTTTTGCATGGAATACTCCATGATCATAGTTTTGCACACATATATTAGACATTTATATGCGAACTGTCTTGTATATGGACCCTATTCATGCTGCTGTCCTGCACTGGCCATTTTGTGAGGTGCTGCCCATATTGTGCCTGTAG
This sequence comes from Ciconia boyciana, assembly GCF_034638445.1. Taxonomy (NCBI): domain Eukaryota; kingdom Metazoa; phylum Chordata; class Aves; order Ciconiiformes; family Ciconiidae; genus Ciconia; species Ciconia boyciana. Next base: position 11,344,582 of record NC_132941.1, on the reverse strand, counting down.
AAGCCACACAGATTATTATATTTGCCTCTGAAATTCTGTCCCTGGCCACCTTACAACTTTTGCTTTCCCCACTCAAATCCCTTCTGAGATCAGACTATAAATGCTCTGCAGCATAGCCACTTGTATAATCAACTTTACTGTAAGATACTGAAATAAAATTATTGATTTTTACTTATCTATCTGTAGCTGACATAATTTTCTTTCCTTCTGCATTTCCTTTTCCTGTATGTAAAAATGTGTCAGCGATGATTATGATGATTAGTATTTTGCTTATGTCCACAGTAAGCTAGTGCTTGTCTGTTAAATATTTTAATAGGAAATTGTTCTGAGTCACAACTGAGCCATTCCCCTGTGCAAGACATGTCTGAGAGCGCTGTCTGCAATCACAGAGCTACTTCATGTCAGGCAGAAAGAGGCCATGATGTTATATGTCCATCCCAACATGCACAGAAAGGCACTTACCATGCCCATTAGGATATTCTTAATTACTGGAGATAAGAAGCTCACCAGGGGATCTCAAGCCTTCTCTGTAATAAGCTTAGAAGGGAGAAGGGTGTGTATAATAGCTGGAGCAAGTTATCTATACTCAGTTTCATGAATCTTCTTATGTTATACACTGGAGCAATCTCCTAATCATATTAAATTAGACAATCTTTAAGGTGATTGCTTTACATGTTGCAGAGGTGTGAACGTGTATCCTCGAGGCAGAACAGATTGGAGCACTTCAGTTAAAATTAACTTCCTCTCTGGTTGGGAGCCTTCCACTATTAGTTGGAAAGGTTTGTATGGGATGGAAATGTTATTAACAAGTATGCATTGCTGCCATTCCTTGTTCTCTACAGACATTTCAACTACAGCTACAGCAGACAAAAGATGCCTACAGTTAATGCTGCTTAACAATTTCCAATTCAAACCTTTGTTTTCAGTTTCTTGTATATTTTTCATAATTTAGCCATTAGAATTTAAATTTTCCATGATGATTGTGTGGCTAAAAATCAAAACTCTTCTGACAATGACAGTAGAAGAAATAACTGTAAAATTACCAAACTGCCAGGTACCTTTTCTCATCCTAAGAATATCCATAAAAACGTAGCCAAGTTGCAAGACTTTGAAAAGCATTCATATGCGCTCAATAGGGGTTGATAAACAAATCTCAGATGTTCTGTCTGGACTAAACATGCTCTAGGCTAAAGTGAATGTGATTCAGCTCATGACTGGAGATGACTGTGGAAGCAAAGCTCATGAGAGAAAAACATGGCTGTCTCCCTACAAGTACCTAGACAGTATACCAGAGTGGAGTGACCAGACCTGCATGCAGAGAGAACTGGGAAAAGCTGGAAGGGGAGCAGGAGCTAAAGCTTGGAAAAGACGTGAGAAAAGCAGAAAGGGATTAGGATACAGAGGTGAAAGCAGCCATGAGTGTAAGAATACAAAGATTTCAGAATATCTTAGAATACATCAAGAAAATCCACACATTATCTAACAAAATTCTGTGGCCCAGTACGTCTCATCCTCTGCTAGTAACTTCTCCATGCAAAGACTAATGATCTGTTACTGTGCTGCCAGTTAACTCATCAGTTTATGTGGAAATCTTGACACTGCATTCAAAGGTATTGGACTCTATGACCTACTAGCGTCTCTACGTGGTAACCAGCCTGACATTTGCTACAGGGGGAAAAACCAAACCAACCAACCCGGAGAGAGATTATTGATTGTATCACAAACCTTTCAAGAAGACAGCAGAATTAAAGTTGCACTAGCAACCTGAGCCGAAGTATTTCCCAACATTTGACTACCTGACTTTGCAACTTCACTGTTCTTTGAATTTTCTCTTGTGGCATGTGAGATGCTTTAGCAGCTATTTGTTGAGAAACATTCATGAAAATCTAGTACTTCCATCAATATGAAGTAAACATTGTCTGTGATATGAAGATTATCTTGTTGGACAGAAGTTGCACAGTCTACTTTGCTGTTCCCATAATTTTAAGTGTTTGGTAGAGATGTCATTCGTTACAATGAAACTAATGACTTCTAATCTCCATTTGATATACTATTCTATAAAATGCCTCTTCAAATGGCCAGCTGAGAAGCTCCATCTCTAAAGCTATAAAGCCATAATACCTAGGAAAGAAAACCTGCAACAGACATTTCTCCTCTGGAGAAATATTTTAAATGTGTCATCTAAAGCCTCAGAAATTTATTGGGTGAGAAATATGTTGAGAGTTGACAGGAACAATAAATTTAGTGCCAGATTCATGACACTTACCCCATCGTAGTTTCCCCTCATAAATACTGGAGAAAAGGCTTTCTCTCACATGCCCTCTGGTACATTCATCAAAGTGCCTTTTGGAATGTGACTTAATGAATAATTGCATCCTGACATGGACAACAGAACATATTTATTTAAGGAGCTTTGTAACTTCACTTTTGTGTCACCTGCATGACAGTGCCAGAAGCTGGGGAACAGAAAGAAATAATTTGGCTAGCATGCAACCTCTTGAGGTTGTGACTGTTTTGTACCATAAAACCCCTCTCAGGGGCAGCGGTTTGATGTTGGGATGTACCCATTGCTCTAGAATTCACAGCTCCAGAACCCAAGCTCTCAATCTCATCTGTTGTAATGCAGTGTGATGCATAGGTGTTATCACAGGAAAAACAAGGAATTAATTAATAATTAAGTCAGGAGTTTCTTCCTGGATAGCTTGGCATCAACAAGAGTTTAACAGACTCCAATCTGAATGACCGGAATGTCATCCCAACTCTGTTGAAATAATTAGAAAAACTCTCAGCATTTTCCCCATGATGTCACCTCTCAAGCTTTCTTCAGATCATCCTCCTCTATTCCCATGGTCAACATCATCAAACTCTCAGAGACTCTGAGAGTCTCTGACTATAAAATGGGTCTTATCTCCCGCCACCTCTTTTACCTAGGCCACATCCAAATCTTACTATCTTTCTTTTTCCATGAGCATTTTTCTTCTCCATGAAGGCACTTTTCTCCAGATATCACCACTACACATTCTTTCTTGTCCTCTCCCATCCACATACCCTCTTTCTCCAGTCCATGTGAAGCAATGCCTTTGAGGATATGGCAATTCTTTATAATCACTTTGCTTTGCTCAAGAGTCACTTGGAAACTTCTTCTTCCTGCCATACCTGTGTTTTACACATTGGTTTCACTGGACTGAGCATCCTGCTGCTTCTTTGCTGTGGGTTAACCCCAGTAGGCAGCTAAGTCCCACACAGCCACTTGCTTACTTTCCCCCCTTCGCTCCCCAGTGGGATGAGGAAAAGAATCGTAAGGGTAAAAATGAAAACTTGTGGGTTGAGATAAAGACAGTTTAATGGGGAAAGCAAAAGCTGCGTGCGTAAGCAAAGCAAAATAAGGAGCTCATTGACTACTTCCCATTGGCAGGTAGATGTTCAGCCATCTCCAGGAAAGCAGGGCTCCATCACTGTAGTGGTTACTTGGGAAAACAAATGCCATAACTCCAAACCTCCCCCCCTTCCTCCTTCTTCCACCAGCTTTTATTGCTCAGCATGACATCATATGGTATGGGATATCCCTTTGGTCAGTTGGGGTCAGCTGTCCCAGCTGCGTTCCCTCCCAGCTTCTCATACACCCTCAGCCTACCCAGTAGCAGGGCAGCACGAGAAAAGACCTTGATGCTGCATAAGCGCTGTTCAGCAATAACAAAAATATCCCCATGTTATCAACACTGTTTTGGTCACAAATCTAAAACATAGCACCATATGAGCTACTGTGAAGAAAATTAACTCTAACCCAGCCAAACAAGTACATTTTTTCTCACTTTCCCACCCTCATCCTGCCCAGACCTGCTGTCTCATCCCCCTGGCTCCTGGATGATACTAGTGCTCAAAGGGACTTGGGGGTAAGGACTGAGATATTACTGGGGTTGAAGGCATTGAGGAGAGTCCTTAGAGGCTGTGTGGCCATGGTGATGCTGAGGGTGATGACCATGATGGGTGCCAGGATGAATATGGGCATGAGGAAGTGCCTGGGGAAGTGGATATGGATGATACTGCACCTGATGCGTTGCAGGGGAAGTAAGTCATCACTGGCCAGGCAGAAAATGTGGCCAATTGTTTTCTCTCCCTCCCTCATTCCCAACAAAGAAGGACCCAGCTCTCTGGGCAGCCACTCCTTTCCTCTCCAGGGAGTGAAGGGAAGCTGGAAGGGAGAGACTGAAGCTGCCGAATCCACCACCACCACACTTGGTCTGAAATGCTATCACTTAAGCCTTCTGCTGTACTCTGAAAGATCAGCACACCACCCTGTGCAACGCAAGAACTGGTTCCAGCTGGCTCCTGTGAGAACTTCTTGAAAGCACATTTCTTCACACATTCCACATTCCCACTACCTCCAGATCATGTTTCTTGCGATGGCCTGCAAGACTGCCCCTTCCTACTTACATCTTGTCATGTGGCAGCCACATGTTGATTGTTTCCCCATTAACCATGCCAAACCTAATATCCTGCTCACCTATTTGTCTCTCAGAGATCTCCAGCCTATACTCCCTGCTCGTGACATGTCCTTCATATCCTGCTTCTCAAGAATCACAACCTCATTTCTTTTGAATTCCTTCCCCAAAACTCCATCCCTCCCAGACACCCAGGACAGCTGATTAGTTCTACCACATCTCTAATGAGCGAGGGTTAGCATAGGAATGTAAAGAGCCTGGAATTAAAAGTGGTATATAGGATGAGAAGAAAAGGTCACAAGTGAGATGTAGAGGAGGAAAGGAATTTAGCGTGCTTAATAACAATTAAGATTATAACTTGTAATTAACATTATCTTGCCCGGCGCTTCAGTGATCCCTTTGTTGTATAATGTATCCCTTTCCCCATAGTCTGACTTTGCTTTTCTCAACACTGCCCTCTTCAAAGAAGGCATGTTTTTTTCTTCTGAGTTTAGGAAGTTATATGTTTATAAATAATAAATAGAATAATAATAAATCAGGGCTACTGCACTAGCTAGCAAACAGCCAATATGCACTAGGTCTCTTAGAAGTCAAAGGGTCTGTTTCTGCTACTGTTTATGCCACTTTATCTACTTTGGATACAGTGAAGTTGCCCCTGGTTTATATCACTGAGAAACTGAGTTGCTAAAATGTAAAATCTCAATAAGACACAAAGACAATAGAAATATTATAAAATAATACACATCCTAACAGATTTGCAAATAAATTATTATAAGCCAGGAAATATGTATTTCTAGAGAAGTGACAACATTACTATTTAATTAGAACATAGTGATGTGGTAAGGAAATGGCTTGCTTCTGACCACTTGTTTATTTTCTTCTTTAGCTGTCACTTGTGTTTAAGTGGATGCTTATGGAACATAAATACTAGTTCAAACCCTCCCACTGTAGTTCAGAGAACTACAATGTTTCAGAATAAACAGAAAAACGATACCTATCTTCACTGAGTAGCAGCAAGGGGCTTAGTATATTGCTGGAAGACAAGCATAAAATATTTAAGCTGGTTAGTACTAAGAAAGTCAAAGAGAATATTATGAGATGAAGCAGCCAAACAGAATTGGCAATGATAGTCTTATAATGGACAAGTATTTATAGACTGTTACTCCCACTGGACATGATGCTCCTGTCTTACTCAGGCAAACCTCCCACGGAAACTTTCAAAGGGCATATTGCCTGTCTAGAGATGAGCAGGGACTTTGGGACCAAAAGCGATATCCAAATCTTCTGTCCATTCATGTAATGCCTGTATTAATTGCTTGTATTGCATCCTCCTTCTGCAACTTCATGGGGTCTGAGAGCTTGCCATACTGGGCAGATGCTGGCCCTATGAAGATAAAAGTCAGTCTTTGTTGCCACGTGGCCCATGGTGCCCAAAGAGGAGAAATGGTTTGAACACTCACAGCTGCTTTTTGACATCCAGTGATCAACAGTGAATTTCCGGAGCATGGCTAGCAGAGGAGCAGTAGAAAGGCAAGAATTGGTACATCTGGTTAGGCACCACAGACCTTTCAGTAAATTGTGCTGCCCTGCAAGCCTCTGTTTAAACAGAGAGCTTAAATGACACATAGGTCCAGAGCTAGACCTCATTTTAAGCAGAAAGCTTAAAATGAGGTCTAGCTCTGGACCTATGTGTCATTTTGGACCCTGCCAACAGGAAAAGATCCACTTTTCCATACATCTGTGTGAAGGACAAGCCTCAGGCAGCAATGGCATGAAATTGAAATGAGCTGCAGTTTGGTTTCCCATGCCGTGTCCTCCTCTGCCTGCTACCAGCCTTCCAGGATAGTTTTTACCTTACAATGGTAGCTTAGGGAACTCATAGCACGTAGACTTCAGCATCCAATATAGAAGGATTCAAACCAATATAAACTATTTACCTGGATATCAGTACCATCCACATAACATAAAATTAACATTGTTAACAAGGGATATGAACAATCAAGATTCAGGGCAGTAATATAAACCAGTAACAGCAGGGTATTCTATAACTGAAAACCATAAGCTGTTTTACACCTAGTACTGGCCATTATATAGACTTTGTGCAATTTGTTTGTCTGTTTGTTTCAGCAATGGGACTTTAAATGAACAGGAAAAAGATGGTTCCATTTTGTGTTCATTTCCCAAAGTTAATAAAGTGATAACAGGTGAGGAACTAAAGTGAGGAATTAATTTCTCAGCGAATATGTAGTTTACAATAATTGTAATTGTAACAAAGGTCAATAGGCTAAATGCTCTTGGTGCAACTTTGCTGACACCAATACAAGGAATAATTTGGCCAGTGTGTACCCGGTGTACCCAGTCCTCTGCTGCACAAGGCAGTGAAAGGAAGCACACTCACACAAGCCTGCCGAGTGTAAAATTCCCATTAATTCTGACCGCCCACTTGCATGACCAGCAAGATTCTGCATTTGAGTTCTCCAGACAGAATTTCAGTCTTATAAATAGTATGTAGTTCTGCACACTTACAGACTACTAATGAAAAACTGGAAGATTAAATTTATACTAGACGTTACTTAAACTGTATACATATATCAGGTAAAATTGTATTCAGCGAAGTATATACACACAAAGCTGATGTAAACCTTCAGACATCAGAAATGTGATATACACATCCCTTTATTGCATCGAATATGAACTCATTCTCTCTCTCACACACACGTTCTCATACACACACATACTATAACGAACCTACTGGTTCTTACTGATCCTGAGAATCCCTGAAGGGCTGGGCGGAGGTCCAAATAGCCGTCTCACAGTAGATCACTCTGCCATATGTTTGCCTTTCTACACAAACATTTGCCAGGAAATCTATCACCGTCAATGCAGCACCATCATGTGACATGATAATAAAAATGTTTATGTGCAGTCTCTCTCAGCATTTTGCAGCGAGGGAAGTATCAGTAGGAACGAGGATACTGCTGCACCCTCTCTTTTAACTACCACATTTTTTTTGGTGACAGCTTTGATCCTCTTAGTGTCCTTCGTCTGTCAGTAACCACTCTGGTTTGGATTAAGGACAAATGCACCATTTATCTTGTTTTTCTTAGTGACGTGCCCCTGCAAGCTCTTTTATTTGGAGCTTGTGCTTCAAACACTTAAAAACTACAGCTTTGAGCACCTAAATGCTTGTCTCCAGGTTCATGGGATGTAGTTCATTGCCAGACATGTCAAAGGCTGCTGCCCCACCACGCAGCATGCTCAGCTCCAGTCTTCCACTGAATGGGCAGTAGCATTCAGAGCTGCTGCTACAGTAATGAGCAGAAGCCAAGTCAGAACATGTACAGTTGTTATTACTGCAATCGATGGGAATCTGGGTTATGTTGTGATGCTCCTAAGGCCTGGAGCTTTATTGTTACTATCCATATACTGACTGAATCACTCAGATGTCCTACAAAAACCTCCAAGAATAAATGACTGAATAGAATGAATGTTGTAGTAGAGACACCTCCATATGAAAAATCCTACAGAGGCAAACTAAAGATTCTTACTCAAAAAGACTGAAGATGTTATCTCTTGATGTTGTGTCACCATGCATCGGAATATGCCTGTGCAATGTCAACAGCTGAATCTCTACTGGATTTAGTGGAGCCTTCCCTTTCTTGGCTAACAACTCTGCTGGGGATAGATGTGCTTTTAAAATGTTAATTTATTCCATCTTTAAGGCTGATTAGTCCTAATGCTGGGCTTTTGTTTTCAGGTTGGTCTGAATTCTTCATCTAGGAGAAGGTGTCGATATGGTGACAAAACTGATTTCTCTTCTAATCTGTAAAATCTACACAAATCACACAACTTGGTTCTATATTATAGCATACACACATGCACTTTTGACACATGGCTCTTGGTATTTAGAGGGAAAGCTTTTTTCTACATTTTGGTGGGTTTTGCACTAGAAGTCAGGGAGGCCCAGCTGGGGGCTCCTGCACTATTTAAAAGGATACCGCAGGGCTGTTTTAGCGTAAAAGTAAAAACAGATGACACTATGAGAAAAGGCTTCTCACTTGCTTGCCAAAACCTCTACAATTTCAAAATTCATCTATGCATTTTTTCATACTCATTTCTGTGATCATTTATAACATACAAATGCTTTTAAGGTGGCCTTCAAAGCAGACTTTCTAAACACTCTTGCTTTCCATCGTACTTCTAATCATCTTATTTGTAGTGTAAAAGGAAGATAACGTTGGCTTTCTCTAAAATTAGCTTGCTTTCAGAAATACATGTACTATGACTCCTGCTTTCCTTACAATGTTAATGATGTGCATAACAGGTAAAAATACTAATAAAAACAATGAGCATTTTAAAGGATTCGATGGGCTGCATGTTCCTTCCAGCTGCAATCTCAATTATTTTATCAGGGTTGAGCACAATAATGTAAGTAAACTTTTGCTCAGTATTTGATCCTCTGTGAAATAACAGAGTCAATCTGCAGCTTTGTACTGACTATCCTAACCTGGCCATGTGTTTCTTTACGAACATTGCTTGTACTGCCAATTTATATCAAAAACTGTTGAAATTATTTTCAGTTTGGATCACTAGACCTTTTAGAATATTTTTGAGGATGACATAGAAGCCAAGTACTCAGAACACCTTATTTGTGTTCATTTTTCTCCTTTGACACTAAAATGGCCACCAGAGTGCTTAAGCAACCTAAAATGTTAATGCAGATTGGCATGCTTACAAGGATAAGCAATACAAAACTAAGTTCAGGCACAGTGTTTGGGAATGTTATGGTGGAGTGTATAGAAAAATCAGAAACTTTCTCTTTGCTCTCCACATGCCTAGCACCTAGCCCAGTAAAGCCTATGTCTGTGACAAATGTTTGTCACAAAAACTAGATACAGATAGGTTATGAAAACTGCCTACACCTGGAGAAATGAACAACATGCAGGCCCAACATCATAGCAAGGGTTATCACAATGTGAATTTTATCTATGATCAGTAGTAAATAATGTAAAATATATTTGAGTGATTTGTTCTGGCATGTGAGGGAAGCTAATCTGTATGAATGCAACTCTGTATTTAAGGTAATATATTCTGTATATTTTAAATATTCCAAGGCCACATATTCTATTTACCACAGAAAAATGATGTTGTTAGTGTAGATCAAAGAAGAGTCAAACAATGTGTTAGGAAGGAGGTATCAGGATCCTCTGCCTCTTAAACGTCACTGAAATGGGTAGGTCAATGGGCTCTTTGTGTAAGACAAAGATTGTAAGACACATGGTTTCTTCAAAAAATCAAAAGCCAAGCCGCCCAGGAATTCCTAAGATATATCTAGTATTGGTGTGAGGAGTGCTTTGTCAAAGGAAAAGAGACAGGGCCAAATAAGAAGAGGCAGACGTGAAAACTCGCTGAGAAGGAATTTTGAACAAGCAGTCATGTATAGAGGCTGGACTTTGGGGTGAGGTGCTGGATGAAAGAGCTTTAGGCTGAGATTATCTGATTTCTTCTTTAATCAGAAAATCTGTGACTCCAGATATTCTTTCAGATAAAGAGATGTGTGTGAACTGAACTAATCCGTAAGCATTCAGTACTGGCTGTTTGGGTCAATAGGAGCAGGAACGTGTTTGTATGAAAATTAACTGAAAGAAACATTAGCAGACAGAACCATAAAATACTACAAAGCTAGGATTTCTAAACTGGGCTTTGGTCTGAGGATAAACCGAGAAAGTTTTGGCAAATTTTTCTAAGAAAAATGGGAAGTCCACTGGGAAGCTTTAGTTTAAAAGTTAATATCCTGACCCCTCCAAGAAGTCTGTCAGACTGTCACTCACACTGAAAACTTTACTACCATTCCTTGTACACGTGGCCACCAGCTACACTCCACTTAAAGCAGAGAAAGCTGTAGTTGTAAATGGCTAGGGAAACTGTTAAAATGCAATCTACTATATATGCATATTATGTACCTGGTGGAGATGCTGTGTTTGAGCACAATCGAAAACTTGAAGTCAGTAGGAATCTTTCCATTAACTAATAAACTTTGCATGAGGGCCATTTTATAGCATAGTTTCCTCCAAATTGCATTGATTGTGCTGTTTGTAACTCTGTACTGTGCTAGACCAATGGCCTGACTGATCAACTGCAAGGAATCCAGATGCTTCTAGACATTTTAATGTGACTTTTTATGGATTTGGGGAGAAAATAACAGCACATGCTTATAAGTTGCAATTTCCATGAGAAGTGTTCTTTTATTTTTGAGCTTGAATCCTATTGTCAGGAGGCAAGCTTGAGACTCTTCAGAATTATGCCTGGTGGACACTCGTTGAATCTCAGGAGCTTTGGTGGTTTGCTCTTTCTGGTGCTGTCCCGGAGCAAAACCAGAGCAAAACTGGTTTCGTTTTCAGAAATGGGAAGCCAATGCTTCTGACAGCTACCAAATTTTGCAGCCTACTGGGAAAAACTATTGGGTCAAATCTTGCTTTAGCTTTATACTACCTGCCCTGAGATGAGATACTCATAGTGCTAGCTGTGCTAGCTGAAACTCATAGTGCTAGCTGTACCACCATGTCCAAAAGCACTGCAACTCTTAATAAAAGAAAATATCAATGATGAAGCTTCTGCAGGACAGACTGGCACAGGAATTGTGGCTGCAACATTTTGCTGATCATTTGTTAATGGCTGTCTCTGAAGCTACTTAGCACATGCTGGTGCTACTACCATGCTGTACTTGCCAGAAGAACTTGTCCAGCTGGGCTTTCTCTTCTCCCTGGGGTCCCTTGCATTAGCCAAAGGTGCATCTCCTGCATGGCTGTTGCCAACACCATAGACATACTGCTGTCCGCCAAGGCACTGCTGGGTCAAATGGACTGCTTTTTCCCAGAGGCAGTCCAAAAGTGTTGCCATTGTTGTACTTGTGTACAGATCCAAGTTAGATCATTTATTTTCTTTAAAGAGAGCCATTCAGCTCTCACAGAAAGGACAGAGTGAAAGACCACGTAAAGAATATGTATGCTGCCATTAATGTAGTCCTTCCCAGGCCTCTGACCTTTCTCACCAGGAGGGTTTTCCAAGCTTTGTTTCAATTGTTAATAGAAATCTGTATTTCCCTGAAGTACTGAACAATTTCCAGCAGAGGTCTCTGCCTACTAATAATTAAAGTTTGGCTGTCCTGCTTAAGCACCGCAGGGGTCAAAAATCATTGTTAGGCTTTGTCCCTTCACAGGATTAAGAAACAAAACCAAGACTTCATTAATCTGAGTGCCTGAGGAATCATGATCTATTTCACAGGGCAGTAATACCCATCTATTATGTACACAGAGATTCTCAAGAAAGGTTTCCTTATGTAAGATATTTTAAATAACTCTGTTGAGGTTTGCACAGCACATGTAGCCTATCTATCCAAACCAAAATGTTTCAAAGAATGTAAGAATTAAGAGGCGGTCATTGTTAAATACATCAGAGAATTATTAAACTGTAAATATCACACTTCTGGATGCAAAACTGACAAGTTCATTTCAAGGGAAGAAAAGAAACTTCTCCTTTCTTCTCAGAGTGTACTGTGATCCCTAAGTTGAGATCTAACTACAGTGAAGGGAACTGCTCCAAGAGACATTTAGCTTTCAGGCTACAATCTCTTTGCTTCTCATCTGGCTCTACTACAAGAGCTTATGAGAAAATGATTTATTTTTATGCCTACATTTCCCTGTCTTTAATTTTATTTACTAATTTACTTCACTGAGTGGGATGTACTCATAAAACACAAAGTGCTAAAAATAAGGATTAAACAGTTCTACCTTTAGGTCTGGTGTCTAATTGCTCTGTGCAGCATCTCAATTTACCAAGAAACTTTAAAAAGTCTCAAAGAGAGGCTCTTTTGAAGCTCATACAATATCATCGAGGTGGGGCAAGTTCCCTTCCCTCACCTCAGGAAAAAACTTTACCCTCCTCTGTGCCAAGCCGTTTGCTGGTGTGTACATTTTGTTATGGCAGAGAACAGTGTGACGTGAGTGTCTTGCAGCAGAATTGCCATGATTTCCCCAGCTCATAGTACAATTGCAACACCTTCTTGTGTGTGAACATTATGACAACTGTGGTACAACAACAAAATACTGCTAATGCCTGTTCACCCTGAAAGCTTCTTGATAAACATATCCTGGCATAGTCTTTCAACTGTGATGTGAAAGGTGCACATTCCCTTAATCTCCAGCTTTCCAAAAATTACAGTTCCATGTTTCAAATTGAAACAAGGCCCGTGACCACTCCAGCACATCTGTGTCACCACCACCAGCTTCTGTAAGAGAAGACCATTGGACAAATACCACTGGAGCGTATGCAAGGTCTGATCCTACCAGTCTCAGTGGGGTGACTCACAGCAGTAGGTTTTGTGGGGAATGCCTGAAGAATCACAAGCCAATTTCTTAATAGCTCTTACTCATGTCATAAAATCTAGCATTATTAGATGGTAATTCTACATACATACACGCTCTCATTCACTCACTTCATTTCCACAAAATATTACAAGTTGGGGCATTGAGGCAGTACTGGAAGCTGCAAGTATAGCACTGAGAACAATACTGAAAACAAATTCAGCCTTAAAACAAAACAAACAACAATTGCAAAATGAGAAAAGGTAGCACACATAGCACAAGACCTACAACTTCCCTTAGCACAGGAGCACAATTTACTCCGACCTACACCAATGTAATCGTACTGGAGTTAAGGTGGCATTATATGGATGTGATTGCAGGCAAAATTCCAACAGCACCATAATTCTTTGTTCAGCTTTGACTCAACCCCTCCTATTCATGCATAGCTAGCAGAAGGTGTATGTATTGAATGAATAGACTGATAACGTGGTCACTTGCTCAGTGTCCCCCTCTATAGCAAGCCCTTTGGGACAAAGTGAAAGAGAGGAAATGCTCGTGGTGTAGCACAAGGAATTTTTATCAAACAGCAAAAAGTTCCACTGTGTCTCAAACTGAATGTTTTAGTCAAATCAATGCCTGCACCTGTCTTCTGCTTATAAGTCACCATGAGACAGAAGTCCCTTGGTACTCTAGTAGATATTCTTGCTGTCCTTTGAAAAAACTCACTTGCAACTCAGTAGTTCTTTGATTTGCAAACTCTGGCTAGATTTTGATGCGTGTTTCACTCCCTCTTTCCCAGCAAATACCTGCATTCCAGCTAAAGCTAATCCTTGTTTTGTTAGTATTGTCTCCGATTTAAGATGGTATGTTGACTTTTTGCGGAACTCACCATAATCCAATCTGTCCTGCTACCTTGCATTTTAGCTGAAAAAAATGTATTGTGATTATGATAATGGGGAGATGAGAGGCAGACCTGCTTAACCTCTGGATATCAGGGTTCGATTCCAGTTCTGATACTTTGCAGTTTGATGCTTTCCTCCCACATAGCTACTGCAGGTCTGGATGACACTGTAGGTAAAACTCCCTCCTCTTTCTACCCTGCTGGATAATCTTATAACTGAAAGACCCTGGAAAGAAGCTACAATGGGAGGCAAGATTGTCTGGGAACAACACAAAGATTTAATTTGGAGTTATGGATGTTCAGAACCTCTGAAAATTACCTAAAAGTCATACCAATATCAGAGACTATGTCTGAGGAGACTATCCTTCCCTTTCTCTAAAGCCAAGGACATCAATATTCTCCTTTATCCCAAGAATGACAAAGACTGTTTCATTAACACCTCTGAAGCTCTGCGTCTACCACACAAGTATCACTGTGGTCTGGAACAGTAAGTACAATTGACCATATCCCTCCTTCTTACTGCTTTTTTCTTAGTTTTCCATAAACATTCTATATTGTCCCAAAATGTTTCCATGAGCCAAGATCTTCAGACCAAGACCATTCAAAAAGCTTACATTAGGAAGAAATCAAATGAATGGCAAGGAAAATGAACTTAGGCTGCAAGTTCAAAGGCACATTTATCATGTTTTGCACCTGAAGAAGCTCAAAGTGAGTCTATTAGATTTAAAGCTCACCAGAATATCACAGATTAAAGGTCTGCCTTGAGCTCAACTATTAACTGGATTTTGATCCATATGAGGGACCAGGATGCAGAAGAAAAGTATCAAGTAAAGAAAAGACGAGCAATAGAGAAAGAAGAGAGAAGACCCATTGGCCCTGTTTTGTGTCCAAAACTGGCTCTTATGTTCACTTCATGTGAAAGAAGCAGAGAGATTGAGCAACTTTCTGTCCTTGTTTAGGTTCCTTCTTTCTTGCTGCTCCAAAATTTAAGGCCTTTCAGTAGGCTATAGCTACCTTCAAGAAATGAAAAGAGGGCAAGAATGGACCATGAACCCAGCAGAAGGTGACAAATAATCCAACCAATAAAGAGGGTCTGTGGGTCTTTTTCTTGGCATTTGTTCTTTGTAGAAAAATTCTAGCAGAGAGGTTCAGAGCCATTTTACCACACATCTTTCCCCAACATCTATCCTTCTGCTTTACACCTGCTATAGCAAAACATATAAAGGTGTCCTTCTATTGATGAAGCTCACCACTGGCCTGGAAAAAAAAGAAGTTTTCTCCCTGTGTATTGACTTCAGCAGAGATGCACGTTTACTATGTGCGAGCAGAATCTGGGAATAAGAGAAGACAGAAGCAGAAGTGCACAAATTATAAAAGATCCTCACTTTTAAACTTGGAATGTGGTCCAGCTTTTAACACAGCACAAGAAAACAACAGAAAAAGTGCTCAACAACAGCAAAAACATTGCTGAACAATGTGGAGAAAGGAGCAAGTAATGAGATTACAATTCTTTACTCTCAGTTTTTGGAGCCATTAACATTAAGATCTCAGCAATATTTCAATACTTGCAGAAGAAGAGAACTCATATGTATTTCACCTGTCAGATATTCGGCATAATACTGCCATTATTTAGCTGTTTTACAAAACTGAGTGCTATTAATTCAGTTACCTGCAGGTGTCAATTCAAGGCTTTCAATAGATTAGGTAGTATAATTCCAACAGCCACTGTCAATTTCATGCATGATAAAAGTCACACAGACAGTATTCATTTTTAAAAATTAAAAAATAATATACTTCTGTTGTGTACTGCTACTCAAAGTTAGCACTTTAAAAATGAGAGTCACCTTTTCAGGGCAAAAGGCCTGAGGAAATATGTAGGAAGGCCATGACTTGATCATGTGAATAATCTTTCCTTATATCACAGTCCACATAAGAAAGATCTTATAACCCAGTCGTTGAGTAAGGATGCAACATTAGGCTTAGTTTTGACACTGTAAACAACAGATAAAAATGCAGTATTAACAACACTTGGAATTATAATGTATTACGTTTTGGGCTGGCTGGCTGGAGGAATACAATGCTGAATATCTGAGCCCAAACCACATTTACTGTAACACGCCAATAGCACTAATTTCTCTATGCTTGGGTCCTTTTTCTCACATTTCTAATTCCCACTTAGTTTTAGATTCTGTAAGAATTCTCAGGACTGAGAATAAAAATACATTTTTTTTTCCCCTTCATTTAATCAAATTATATTTCTGAAGTTTTGCATTGGTGCAAAGAAGCCACGTAGCTGCTAAGCAGAGTATAGGACTTGGTGCCAGGACCCTAGGTTGGAAAAATGGGATGAAAAAGTCAATCATTGTGTTACGCAGAAAAAAACTCAAAGCAAACCCAACCCAACTATACTATTCTGACACATTTTAAGCCATGCAGTTTGGAATGAAAATAACCTTACGTGCATGCCGCTGTATGTCTTAGGGCTCTAGTCCTTAAGACACAAGAAGGCTGTAAGTTGTCTCTTGCACCAGGATGGGCACAGGGTCATGCACCCGGATCCAGAAACTTGGACTGTCCTCCAGCTTAGACATAGCTTCCATAAAGCACACAACTGTCTTGAATATCCAAGTGCCCCTAGCTATTTCTTCCATAGAGTAAACTTCTTCCACTAACACGGCAGCATATAATTATTTTAGACAAGAAGAACAACAAATAAAGCATTCAAATTCTACTTGTGACTCAGTCTCAGTCCTGGGACTTTAGAGAGGCTGCAAGGCCAAAACACTGGGGAGGGAACTTTCTCTTTCCAATGTATGTTTCACTTGAAAATATTTTCTCTACACAGAATTAAACATTTTTATCTTCATTTGAAATGCCCTGAGACTCTCCTTTGATGTTGTTAGGAAAGGGGTGCACTCTTTGCTGTTCTCAGAATTTGTGCAATTTTGGGATTTTCAAAGGCACTGTATTAGTTTTCCACTTACATCCATGTTAAAGCACAGGAGAAATACATCTAAGAAAGAACTGTGATTTAATATAAAGATAGAAACTATAAATACAAAAGGAGAAATTGGAAATCAGAATGATATCTTCTCCCTTTCTAGAAGAGCATCACTGCTTCATGAGCTATTCTAAATTTCAGAAGCAGGGTGCCAAGTAAGGTGATATTTCTGGTCTGCTCTGCTAAACTGTGTTCTGCACAGATTTCTTGGATAGAGTGTGCTCACTTTAGTTTGCAGGATTCTTTGTGGTATTTATATTAGGCAAAAGTTGTTGATGTAATGTCATGATGGTGGTCTTCTACCCAAATCCAACATGTAATTAATGTGATGAAAAACACAACTTTTCAAAGAAACTTTGGCATGCTTTTATAGAAGGGTATGCAGACTTCTTGAGTTTGCAGCACATATCTGAATGCAAATACGCATGCTTGATTTCCCCTGAGTGTTGTGTGAACAGTTATTACCGACCTGGAAATTATTCTACTTTCCCTGTTTGACTATTGTTTTTGTCTGGGTTATATGCATCCCTGAAACCAGATGTGCAACACTTGATATATTTCCATTACTCAACAAGATGATGTGTATTTATTATCTCGAAGTTTGAAGCAGTAACAGTTGCTGCACACTTCATGATCTTAGTCTGTTACAATGACCAACAGGCCTCATAAGACAAAATACAGTGTGTTGTAAGGAATCTATGTCAAGTTAGGGATTGCTTGGGATATTACTGCTATGAACCTCTTGAAACAAGAGGAAAGAAAATGTAGATTTTATTTTTCTGAAGCATGCCTGTGTAGATTTTACACAGGCATCTACCATGTGGCAGAACCAGAATTACCTCCCGTTATTAGCAGTGAAAAGGCTGGTATGGCCAGTTCTAATTCCATCCAGAAGAGTGCAGCAGTATATACCCATGCTGAACATGTCCTCACAGGACACACTCAGAAAATGGCCAAAAAAAAAATAATCACCCACTCCTTGCAATAATAGCCTGACATGTAAAACAAAATAAATGCCAGTTTAACAACAAATCGATTTCTTTAGTCACGCAGAAGGGTAATAGAAAGGGGATGGGAGCTGACATCAAACAGTGGCTACTGCTCTTCAGCTCTGAAAACAGAGTAATTTACTTTTTGTTGCCATTTTGCTGTAAACAAGACTGGTGACGGAGGAAGTGATTGCATATGAATACTGAAGATGTTTTTAAAAATAAGGACTTAAAGAGTGGGGGAGTATAATGTTATCCAAAAACTACCTTTGCAGTAGTCTTCCATAGGGACACAAAAAGGATTTTATAGAACCAGATTCTTACGTGTTCTGCAATATTACGGCATACATCCACGCCTTTATTAGCTCAGTTACTCTCACAATTTTCTTTTGGGGTCAGAAACTACTATCCTGACCGAGGCATAAAATGCCTTTGCAGATCTTTACTTAAAATTAAACAGAAAGTTAGAGTTGTGGCTGGAGTTTTCATGCAGGTCTCCTGAGCTCCAAACCAGCTCAGTTACCTGTAGATAGCCCTTCCCCTCCTCGGCATGAAGAATGCATCCTCAGAGCACGTACCAGGCTCACATTACATCTGCTCAAGGGCACTAGCAAGAGAGCAAAGAGTGTGTAATACAGTGCTGGCAGTCCAATGGTTTTTTTCTTACAGCTGAACTGCATGGTCCGAGTGAGGGGAAAACCCCCATCCCTTTACCATAAAGACTGTTGCAAAGATATGGGTGAGAAATTGAGACTGCTTTCCAACTGTCCCCTTACAAGAGCTTTTTCTTCTATCGTGACAGAATACAGGAAAAAGAAGAGAGAGTAGCCTTCTCAAATGCAACAAGGAAAAGAACAGGAACAGAAAAAGTGAACAAGAGAATACAGAAATTTTCCCTTTCATCTTCAACATGCAGATCTTTCTCCATTCCTGCTTCATCTCCCACAATATCATCACCCTCTCACTGGTAGTGGCCATTCATGCCCATATGGCTTCCAAAATGGGTTCTCCTTCGTTCAGTTCCTACTGTTTTCTTCAACAAAGAAAGATCTCTTCCCTTTCTGCCACAAATAATACTCTAGAAGGAACCCCTCATAAAAGATTGTCTCTCTGTGAATGGCAGTAACACACAAAAGCACACAAATGTCACCTGCATTAGTAACTAAGTGCTCCATGCGCTCCTTCACCCTTTGGAACCACCCTGTGGTTGCTTTCCAAATTACAGCCCCCCAGTTTGATTCCCAGCTGCTGCTCTTCTTCATTCTTGTTTGTGCAAGATAAGGCTGAGAAAAAGCAAAAGGAGCCTGGAAATTTTTGTCAAACTCCACAGCAGTGAGAGAAAGCCAGGTGTCCCACCCACCTGCTCCCAGAAATGAAGGAGATGAAGAAATAGCTGAAAGGTAAGGATGGGCACAGCAGAAGCTCTAGCTACTCCATCCTTTGTATACAGAGGGTAAAGACATAGTTTTTTTGCTAAAGCAGGGGGAGGCAGAGCGCTGGGAAAGCGAGCTAAGTAGATGATTTCACTCAAATGAGATTTTCCTGCATACACCTAGGAGGGCAGAGAGGCTCACAGTCTACAGGATGTCAGTGAAGGCTGGAAGCTCTGCACAGTGACTTTCTGAAGAGAAATAAGCCCTCATTTTTGTAGGTATTATTAACAAGCCCTGCATTACTGTGCATATGATAGCGTTAGGCAGGTTCTTAGTTTGGAGCATGCTCTATCCAAGCTGTTCACAGCCTGAGGAGCCTGCATATACCTCTCACTTGCACATGGCCTCTCTGTGCTCAGGAATCCAACGTAAGGTTTATATCATCCCACACAGAGGTGCAGATGTCGGCTTCCCAGAGCAGCAATAACGTGTCTCCTCTCTAGTAAGTTATGTTGTTTTCCTAGTGTCTCCTCTGAAGTCACTCTGGCAGCTCCTGGTTCTTCCACATCTCTATATGCCATACACTCACACATTTTGTTCTCTTTGAGAATTTTTGGCTGGAGACTGTCTGAATGTCATAAGATATATCTGTCCAGATTTTGAACTTGCCTAAACTGGCAGAGCTCACTCAGAACTAGTGTTTTACATCTACACAGGATCTGTCTCATGCTATCTTAGCAGCAAAGATAACACTTTTCATAGTACAGTTGTTACACTGGTCATGTAGAAATATAGCTGCAAACTAGTCATTTATAGTGAAGATGGGGGCATAGAAATTAGTAAAACTTATTTATTCTTTCAAAGTATTATATTTTGACCTGCTTCAGTAAGCTAGCAATTACAAAGCAGTATAAGCAGCCAACATGAGCCTATGTACTCACACATGTAACTTACAATCCTTGTTGAGACATGACTCCAGTATTATATGTCCTGTTCTACTGAATTCATTGAAATTACTCCCAACTTATATTACCATAAATGAGAGTGGAATTCGGTTTTACATGAATATGCAGCCCTATGCATATGCAATTATACTATGTATTGATATATGTGTGCATAAATTACTTATGCATGGAATGCATATATATACTGTCATTCTTATAAATCAGCAGATTCAGATAAGATAAATATTTTTCTAGACAAGGGCTTTTATAATGACTATAATTAAAAATAATAATTTTGGAATTAAAATGAGAACTCAGATTGAAATCTTTTTGTCTGCTTGGTTTTACTGCAGTGCAAGTTGCTCAGTACAGACCTTAACAATGTGTTATTGCAACTCAAGGATCCTCTTTTAAAAAAAAAAATTAGGAAGCCATTGCAGTTTATTATTGTGACTGAACAAATGCTAGGGCTAGCTGTTTCTGAATTTGAACGGATACAAAGAGGAGGTGAAAAAAAAATCCAGGATGGTTCAGTTGATCCTTGACAGTCACCTGACTGTTAGCTGGGTTTATGGCTTTAAGCTTCAATGAGAAGGGCAGGCTGGGCTTCTGGACTTGAGAAATGCTAGTCTGTGGTAGGAGATGTGCAGACAGGGAATGAGTAGGAAACGTGTTACACATCTTAAGAAATTTACAGTCTGACTCAAAACCTCAAAAAGTCAACAGGGAAGCTTCAAAAGTACTGAATTCTCTCACTCATATCATCATATGACAGGGATGGCTTGGGCTTTTTCTAGTACATGGTGCTTCTAAGACCTCTTCTCAAGCAGCACATCAACATGCTTTCCCAGAAAGTGGTAACTAATTTCCACAGTCCAGCCCTGACAGTTTCTCAGACTTGCAACTACCCGCTAAGTGTACAGTCTTCAATGATTGCCTCTACTCAAATTTGTAAGCTTCAAAAGAGTGGTAGAGGTGGGAACTAATGATAACAGTAATAAGAGGACACATTACGGAAATCCTTACACTGAATGAGCAGAAACTATAGAACAAGAACAGAAACTATAGAACAAGAAGAATAGTGACCAAAGATTTAAAAGATTGAAGAAAAGAATCAGCTCACACTTAAGACATGTTTGGATTGGCCTTAATTTATTGAAAAGAAAAAAGTTTCAAAAAATTGTAGAAGGATGCTGATATATGGTACTACTTACAATTCAAACTAATGAGAGTTTTGCTAGAGACTTTGGCAAGCACAAGTTTGACAAACTCTTTTAGTACTGCACTCAGGAGGTAAAAGCAACTTCTCTGCTTATTAAACACATGCATCTGCAGGCAATAATGGCAACTAATTCACAGTCAGTTTTACCAGTTTAGGATAGCAGCCACAGAGACACAATATAAAGAGCTACAAGTGCTTCTGTGAAGCTCTAAACTGGTGCAGGATTAGACGAAGTGCTCACCTGAGAGGGACTGTCACTTCACGGCATTTCCTTTCCTTTACCCGTTTATAGAACACACATGAAACCTGGAGGGTGCTCAGAGGGAACAGAGCTGACAGGGCTAGAGCTTAACAGGGTGATGTTTCAACAGTACATTTGCAAGTTAGCAACTTCGCGTAATCCAAGGAGTGCCAAAAGGCACGGGGAGCCGGGGCGTAGGGGGTGAAGGCAAGGGGAAATTAAAAGCCAGTCTACCTTCAGAAACATGCTTGCTGAGGTTATGTGGAAATCTCACTAGCCAGTGAACTGTTCAAAAGAGTTTTCCAGAAGTTTTCCAAATAATTCAAAGCTGACTTGATCATGCTATGCATACTTAATCCAACTTCCAACCTTACCTTTTATATATTGTCTTGCCCTCCCCTCAAATGGGGGCGACTGGCAGTAAATGCTGCTCTGAACAAAACCTGTAGCCTGGCTTTCTCTACAAAACCCTCTTTGATCCAGCCTTCCTTCTCTTATTGCATTGTTGTCTCCTGCCCAATTCAGAGTCAAACTCTCATTTCAGTTTGGAAATGAATGCTCACTTGCAGGCTGAATGGAATCCTTATGGGCTGTATCTCAGACTCTAAAGGTGTTTTAGTTTAGCTGCATTTCTTAAACCTATGCTTGCTAATTAATCAGAAGCTGCTTGTGAACCCTTTTCAAGGAGGACCTGGCACCCTATTTAAAAATCCCTGGACTAAGTCCAAGTAGTTTAGCTGTTTTTTAGGCTTTCCTATTCAATGCAGGGCATCAGACAGGTATTTTCAGAACTTGTTTCTCCACTCTGCTGGGTTTTACAGTGGGTTTAACTTCAATAAATATTCATCAGAAACAATAGCCTCTGGTTTTGCCGCAGTTCTTTTTGAAGTATTTGGAAAACTGGAGCTATAAAAACAGATCCCTTACACTCCGTTCAAAATGGATTTTTGCAAATACTCCTGTAAGCACTAGGACACTCATTGTTCCAGAGCAATATAGGCTTGCTACCAAGAACTATTCAAAATACCTGTATTCTGAGAAATCGGATGCTCAAACGTACAGAGTGGCTACCCCGCAGTGTGCATCTGTGCCTTCTCCTTTGGAGTCACAGAAAGATGACAGGATCTAGTTTTTGAGGCTCTTGTTTTCTAAGGGGGAAAAAAAAAAGATACAAATAAAAAAATGGAGCAACATACTTGGGTAGCAAGGGTGGGCACATCCAGGCCCAGTTCAGATCTCACGTAAAGATTTGAGCCTCCAACTGTACCTACTTGCAGCATCACAGATGTAAACATCTCTGGAACTGAGTCTCTGTCAGTGGAAGCTGCTTCAGCTTTCCCGACCGACTCTGAAAAGCTCAAAAAATAATGGTACTACTATTCTGAAGTGAGGTTACTTCCTTCAACATCTGTGGTGAATATGTGATACAGGCTGCTATAAGCATCACACATATTTAAAACTAACAGGAGATGTTAAGGCTTGGTCCAGCCACATTGTGGTCATTAGGAGGAGGGAGCTACACAAATACTTCATGAGATACATATGCTGTACTAGGGGTACTAAGGGCTTAGCCTATTCTGATAAATCTCCTGTCCTGTCCAGATTTTTGAGAAATAACAAAAAAATCTTTCCAAAATATAAAGTATAAATAGGGCCCAAAATATCTATCTTTTAACACAGTTCTCAATAATGAGATATTGACCTTCTGTTTAGCTGATGGCATTTAAACTAATGTCTACTATTGCCTACTGCACACACACACAAAAAAAAGTGGCAGCATTTATTCCATTATTTCTAATGGCTCGTTAAAATAATGACATTTCCTTATTATGGAATAAGTTAGTACCATTGTCAAAACGGTGCTCTCTACAGATGGAATGTGTTTTCAGAATTCTTTTTTAAAATAAAAATTAAGAATAGTATTTTTTTCAATCACAAAAGCCTACTTTTCTGAATCAACCAGAGGCATTATTATTTGTTTTTATTAACACATACAAAATTATTAGGGTATACAAATGTGTTTCCTTTTTGGACACAGTGAAAGCTAAATTAATGGGCGTTACAGCATTAGTTTACAACACACTTTGTTTCAAAAAAACACCGTTTATGATTAAACAAATAGGTATATATATATATATATACACACATATATATATATATATATATAAAGAGAGCTTGAAACAGCTAGATAACAAATCATTGATTTATACTATCAAAAGGCTGGGAGCAATTGTGTCTCTTACAATTGTGCCCTTAGCTTTCAAACCATGATCCCCACTGATATGAGTTCCCATTAAAAAAAAAAACAAAACCACAAAAAACAAAAAAAAACCAAACAAAAAACCCAACCCACAAAACACCAAAAAACCCCAAACAAACCGAACAAACACCACCTAACTCCTCCCAAAAAACCCAGAACACCAACCCCCCCCAAAATACAAAAACTCAGAGCAATGGCACAACTTTTCCCAGGCTAATAATTTTTCCTGACAGCTTCAAGCACAAATGGATTATTTTAAATATCACATAAACCTACTGTAAATTAAAAAAATAGAAGATTACTTTACACAATGCATGGAAACCATTTCTAGTGAGCACAAACATTTACAACTGCGTCATGTTTTTTCCTTGCATAACCCATACTCACACACAAACCAGTTTTCAAAAGAATTAGTGAAATATTCAGTCCATTTTTGTTTCTTTTATACAATATGAAATGGTTACAATACCATAGTATTTTTTAGAATAAGTTAAACATCAAGACATATGGCAATAGCATTGTACTATTCTTTCTACATACATATGAAATCCAGAAATTCAGTCTATTTTTATTCAGTCACAAAAATGAATAAAGGATAAGATCCAGTTATACTGGAAAACTAGACTAGTTCTAGAAACCACAAATACTGTAAGCGCTTTGGTATAATATGTACAGATTGTGCTGTCAATATCATGCTTGCATACTAGAATTTATCAACAGATTTCAACTGGTGAATTAAAGTAAAAAAAAAGGTACTGTAAGATTTGCTTTCTTATTTCTTTTTCTTTTTGGAAATGATTCAGTCAAAGAAGATGCACCACTAGTACACACACAGCATTTGTATGATGTGACTACAAATTAAATATTAAAGTGTTTTTTAAATACAATGCAAGACCAGTCTTCTTAAGTGCATAGAACATAATGCAGAATACTGTTAATTACAGGGACAAATACAAAGATATTAAACATTTTAACAGATATTGAACAATGTTCTCAAAAAAAAAAAAAAAGGTGTGAATAAGAATAAGCATTCTTCTATTGTTACAAAGATCAACATGTTTTTTCCTGCTACTGGTAAAAGAAACAATAACTGCCGAATCATGGAAGATATCTACTGCATCCATTTTATCTCTGTCTCTCAAAGGCTTAGAATTGCACCTTCAAACTCTTAAGCAGGTTTGGATATTTGGTTGGGGTTTTTTTTCTCCTTTCCTTGCCCCCCGCCCCCCCCCCCCCCCCTCTATTTTTAACAAAAACTTTTCCTGAAAGTGGAACTCAAAAAGTGCATTATAAATTAAAGGGTTTACTTTTTCACCTACTTTATGGGTGCATTTGCTGTGGTTTAGAAATTTTAGCTTAACCTATTCATTCTTTCTATCACTACAATTTATCAGAATGTCTCAGATTTATCCAGGCAACCCTGCCAAGTTAGGTAGCCCCTCCTTTTGCAAAGCAAATGGTACTAAGTTCTAAGAAAGCCAAAATACTGCAATCTTTATTCAAGTGAAATGCCAACTTAAAAAGTAAGGACTGCAGGATTTTCAGAAGATTTGGACTGTACGCAAAGTCTTCCCAAATTTGTATTTTATCTTTTGGATTTGGGGATATAGTAAACTGCAAATACCATGTTCAGCTAATACTGTAAGTCAGCTTCAGACTATGGTCTCAGGAATGAAATGGTAGCCCCAAAACTCTCAACCCAACCAGAGGAAACTCATCCCAATCGTTACTCATTTCTTACATGAC
Source organism: Ciconia boyciana (assembly GCF_034638445.1). Taxonomy (NCBI): domain Eukaryota; kingdom Metazoa; phylum Chordata; class Aves; order Ciconiiformes; family Ciconiidae; genus Ciconia; species Ciconia boyciana. The sequence goes on along the minus strand of NC_132941.1, from coordinate 11,319,100 downwards.
ACAACAACTCATTTAACATATAAACACAAGGGATGATGGTTCTCATTTGAAGCTCCTATTGTTGGCAAGTAATACTTCACAGGTATCAGAAATACTTTAGTTAATGTCTCTATATTTCCCCCATTTCTAAGATGCTTTCTTTTCCTTACAGAAGCTTTAGCTATTTAACATCAAACCAAACAATTGCACAAAAACTACAGCACCAAGCTTTGCTAAATGAAACTGCTGGAGAGCACACACAGGAGAAAAGAATTTGACCATGGTTGTTGAGTGGGCTAGCAGTCAAATGAGTTTAAATAAAACTAATGTTAACACATTCCTTAATTGAAATGATTAATTCTTAGCAGAAATAAATTAAGATCAGCATGATCTTACTGTAGGCTAGTTGGTGACCCAGCCAGACTTTTGTGCAGATTAGGGTTTTGACTGTGTCTGTTCCGACTGCGAACAGATGAAAACATTGTGTTGCAACCTGGGACTTTACATTTGTGGAGCTGGCGGAGATGCACAGTTTTGTAATGAGCCCTGAAAGTTCCTTTATTACTATAAGTTTTTTGACATATATGACATGTTATTGGCAAACTGGAAGGTAAATTTGTAAAGTTTTGATTAGCTTTCTCAATTAAAGTACAGTCTTGGTAGAGTTCATCATTGGGCATTAGGCTGGGTCCTTCACAGCTTTCATCACTATCATCCAAGGGCATGGTGCATATTTCACTTCCTCCGTCAGAATCCCAAGAAGAATGAGCACTGCTCTCAGATTTAATGCTGGAAGTAGTGCTTAGATCCAGAACAGCTCCATCATTCAATGGATCATATCCATAACTCTCAGAACAGGGTTCTCTAATTTTGCTCATTGGAAAAACCAAGCTGCCTGTTCTGTTCATTCCTTTGAAGATTACAGAAGTATGTCCAACATGTTGTTTTAAAGAGACATCTTGACAAAACTCCTTAGCCATGTCTTTCAAGAGGTATGTTGCATTGAAATGGTTGTTGAATTCCAGTGTATCTTTAGTCAGAAGCTTATGATGAAGATTTAGGTTTGAACTATGTCTAGAAGAACAAAGACAAGCTTAGCAAGAAAGTGTTTCGCCTCACTTAGCAGCTGTTTCATAATGATCATTAACAAAGAAAAAAATCAATATTTAGTAGCATGCATGAACTGTATACTTCTAAGTTGACCAACTGCCACACTGGGAGTGCACATGGATAATTTAGACCTGTGACTGGATATCTGAACTTGCTTGCACTGACATATAGCAGAAATAACTCTACAGAAATCAATGTTTCAGATGCTCTCCTGCATTGTGGATAGCTGTCTGCTCCACTAGATCTAGTGCTGGGCCTAAAAGAGTTGGGGGGACAGAGTAAAAACCTGTAGACTGAACTGAGATCAGAGAATGGTCTGAGGGGGTAAGAAACAAGATTCTTTCCCAATGGACAAAGCAGGAAAGGAGTGACACCCGAGTCTGCAAAAAATATTGATGATCTCAAGTACTGTAGCCATGTGCCAGGATGCAGCTGTATACATCAGTACAGAGCTTTTCCTTGACAGGAATTTCCTTGAAGAAAGGAATATTGCATTTTATGCAACTTGCAGTTTTTGAATAGGCATCTCTGGTTTCAGTTTAAAGCCACCAAAACATACAAAATCACTGCTCCTCATTGAATACTATCAATCAGTTCACTGGGAACTTCCAGGCTCTGGCTAGAAGATTCAGTTTATTGGAAGACAGGGAAAACATTCATTTTTCCCCTTGCCATCATGGTTTAATCCAAACCATGAGCTGTTCAAAAGGGCACAGAAATATTTTGCACTTGCAGTCACAGCACTCTACATTAAAGTCTAGAAACTTCTGCAAAGTTGTTCCAAATAACTACTGTTTTGCACAAAGCTTGTGAACTGTCTTATGAGTTGGCTTTTTTTTTTTTTTTTTTAAATAAACCATGTTCCAAAAGCCCCTATGTTAAAACTTAACTGAATATATTGGTGTGGGAAGGAATTCATGGCATGTGAATGCAAATCTCAGTGCTGGCCTTCTTTCCTGTGGCCCATATCACAATTACAGTGGAGAGGAATTCACATCTGGGAAGATGCAGGCAGCAGATCAGGGTATGAAGCCCTGCCAGCAGCAGATGAATCTGTGCATCTCAGATGCAGCGGCCAGTCCTCAGAGACTGGCTCATCCTCTTTCTGGACTGCATCAGCTGGCTCCAGTACTCCTAACAGATTACAGACAATCTAAACCTTGTGTCACTCTGAACTACTATCCAGGCATGCTTCCTGCAGCCAAAAGCTGCTGTAACACTGTTACAGGAGAGTTAGAAAACTTACAACACTTAGTTGCACTTTAAAAAGTTTGTTATCTATCACTTATCAATTCCGATACATAACTGATGGCCAACAATAAAGCTTCAGTTCTTGTTTCTCAGCCTATGTGCATAATAGGCTGAAATAAAATGATTTACAGCAACACAATACTGCAGCTAACAGTAAACTGAATCAAGCTCATGATATAGTTTAGGAATTAGTATGTAACCTCACATAAAAGCACTACCCATGTGGATATGCACCAGATACTGTTAGTTCAACTAGCACTGCGTAATGTTAATTTTGTACTGACATAGAGTAATCTTGCTTTTCTTATGGGCTTTTTCCCACCAGTCTGTTCAAAATCCTTGAGTAAAGCAAGGACAAGGGCAAGTGAAGATTTCCTGAATTGATCTCATTGCTTTTTCATTAAAGAACACTGTATACATTAAGATACACATGAAAGTACATATTAAACATATAAGTCCACACATGCATCTACTGGAAAATTGCTGAAACCCTTGTAGCTTTTCCTTTATGTTCTAAAGTATTCTTTCAACTATTGCAGTCTTTATCAGTTATGAAATTTTCATGGCTTTATTTAATACCGTGTAGTTTAGTGGAAAGGAAATGTTTCTTTCAATGGATTTTCATTTCATGAATGTTCTGATACGTTATCGTACCTGTTATACGAGGATACACAGAAAATCTTTGTAGGCTCCATTCCTCAAACACTCATTTTAATTTCAAATTAGGCTCCATTGTGATGGTAAAATAAATACAATTTTGTTTATAATTTTCTTACCTGTCTCGACTTCTACGAGAAGGGAAAGCAGCATTACAGCCCTCAACTGTGCAAATATGCATTTCTTTGAGATGTACATTTTTAAAATGCATTTTTACACTGTAAGGGTTTTTAAAAGTCTTCTTACAGATGTCACAATGAAAGCGGCTTTCTTCCTTCTGAATCCCTAGTGCATGTTGACTGACATGATCCATATCTTTAGAGTCTTCAAAACAAGGAATGGCAGCACCCCTGTTTGACAAAGTGCTGAAAAAGCCCCCGGTCAGCAAGTGGTGTTGCAATTCAGGGCAGTCATTTTTAGGAATCCTGCGCTTTGACTGCTCTTTAATATACATGGGGGGTTCAGTCATTAGTTTTATAACATCATTGTGGTGGTGTTTTGGATCTTCATATATAATCTCATGGGAAACTATTTTTAATGGTTGTTTTTCTTCTGGTTTAACCTCTTTCTCACAGTGATGCAATTCATTCTCAGAGATATCCTTGATGTATTTGTTATTTGGCGCAAAGACAGATTCAATATACTTTGGGCCCTCTACCCCAGAGACAGATTTCCATGAATTACCTGAATGGGGGTGCTTTTCCACCCTGTCGGTCACCCGCTTCTCTATCTTATGCTCACAGGTCTCAAGTTCTCCATCGCTTACCACTTGCAGACGTGTATCATCTTCAGAACTGGCAACATCACTACTTTCATTAGGTGTCTCAACAGCTTCTTTCTCTATCTTAATAGGCATACTTGATTTACGAGATTTCTTCTTGGGTAGCATGTCAAATGGCAATTCATTTGAAACAAGCTGCTCTGGTATTGAGGAAGAAACAAGAGGCAGAGAAGGAAGAGTACCTGGAGTATTAGCAAGCTCAGCTGGTGTGACTGGACTACGATAAAAAGGAAGAACAGGCTGTACTGTCTTCAGGTTTGGAAAGAGGACACCATTCTGTCCAATACTGGGAAATCCAGCCTGACCCTTTGAATCTGTACAAGAGCTGGCATAGCTGGTAATAGTTCTGCTATCTGGAGTTAAAATTGTAAATTCTGTCCTTTTACTATCTCCAGGTCCAGCAATGGTCAAACCATTTCTTAGATCTTTATCCCTGTTATTTCTATTCATTGGCATATGGAGTCTGGGGTTAGGATTTGCACTATGACGATTTCGACTACGCAAAGAGCTAAATACCATATTGCAGCCCTCAATTGTGCATTTGTGCTTTATCTTCAGATGAACAGCATTGTAATGTATTTTCAAAGTACCTTTGTCATAAAACGTCTTTTCACATGCAGTGCAGAAAACACGCCCTTTCCTTGGCCCAGCGCCATTTTTTTCAAGAGATTTCATTTTGTTTTCTGGAGATAGTGCTGTCATTTCAAGCTTTGCTGCTGTATTATGTGAACTGGAATCACTTAAAAGGGCATCATCTTCTGTTTTAGTGGTGACATCTGGACCATTTATGCTCCTCTCATTTTCAACTTGAAATGATGCAGAACTAGAAGTTAAGAAGCTGCTTTCAGAAAATGGTATCTGAACATCTTGTTTAGTTTCATTGCTATGGTCTTGACCTTGCTCAATCAAATGTCTTTCTGGTGGTGAACCTATCAAAGGTGGAGGCACTGGACTGAAAAACTGAAACGGCAGCATGAAAGCCACGTTATTTACAATATTCTCAAAGGGATGAATGTTGGTGGGACTCATTTTGTCCAAGGAAGCAGAAAAATTAGGACTGTGTTGATTGCAGCTCTCAATGAATGCCCTAATATCCAAATTGGCCGTTGGAGGTGGTATTATAATTGATTGCCCTTCTTTCTCTTGAATTGCCATTAACTCTACAATGGATTTAGTTTCTCCAAAACGAAGAAACTGCTGCAAAGTAGCCAGTTCTTCTTCAGTGGTCATTATGCTCCAGTGATCCAGCACCTTTCCTGAAGCATCCTAAAGCCAAAAATATTTAAATGAGTCAGGCATTAGTTAAGGCAAACAACAACAAAAAACCCCTCCCCCCAAATCTCTCCTTTTTTCAGGGACTAAAAACTCTTCTCTAGTGAAATTATAAAATAATTCTATTTAATGAGAGATTAATGCCAATTCAGTGATACTTTCTTCCAAGTTTTACCATGTTGGTGATATTATTTCTTTCTGAACTGACAGCAATACTTTCCAATAAACTATTTTTTTCCACAAAAATTAAGACACGTCATTTGAACAACAGTTAGTATCATGTAAGTACAGACAGCAGAGAAGGAGGAATCAGACCAAGATTTAGCTCCTCATTTAAGTCAAGTATTCTTTCATTGCAAGTTTAATAATCTTCCAAGCAACTAAGATCAGAGAACAAATGAACCTGTATTGATCTATTGCCAGTGTTCACAGAGCACAGCTGTAATTACACTAGAGTGTTGGAGTTCTTTCAAACTCTAGCTATGCCTAACTTTTCCCAATAACTACAATAAATATTTTATCACAGAACATGTATTTGATGGCCTACTGAGATTTTTCACAGTGCATGTAAGAGTTTCTAAGATGATGAAGAACATAACATTATAAATTTTTCATGTGGTAGAGGTTCAAGGTAATTGATTCCATATTTTTAATCCTAACACTAAAAAGCAAGATTATCAAGATCATTAAATATTGATTCGTGTCATAATGTAAGATCATAATGTTACTTTACATAAAAGGTAACTTCCACAGTAGCAAGGACTAACATCAGTGTAAGCACATAGGGCCGAATGCATCCTTGATGTAGCTCCAGTAAGGTCAGTAGCACTACACCAGAAATTAATATTGTCCCTGGTGTTTAAAATGATGGCAAGTTTATTTGTCAATGTACTATTCTGCTCTATAAAGGTAAACTCACTGTTTAAATAATACTAGACCAAATTCTGAAGCCTTTACTTTGATACATTCCCAGTAACTTTTTCTTTTTATCTTGGCTTGCCTTTGTTGATAGATTTGAGCAAAGTAGGAAGATTTCAGTTAAGTCTGTCTAAAAAGAGAGCAATGACGGAAAATCCACCCTTTCTTTTCTGGCGCTAAGCTTGTACAAGTCTATTACTACCTTTCAGATGTACCATGCTGTTAACGCTTTGTGAACCACTGATAAGATTAAGCTAGAAAACATTATGAAATACTACTTAGCTATCATATTTATATTTAAAAAGCCCCTCTAAATACCTGTAGCACATATCCACGTATATAATCCTGTAGTGTCCAATCCAGAGCATGGAGAATCTGTATCACCTCTTCCTGCTTCAAAACACTGAAAAGCCGATCTAGCAGAATTTTAAGGCGCACAGGAATGGCTTGGGTTCCATACAACATGAGACTACTGATATCAAAGACAACATTGGATTGAACTATTTCTACCTGGCTTGATGGGTAGAGGTTGGGAATCCTTAATTTGCTCAGGGCTGAAAATAAAATCACAAAATGTAAATAAACTTGAGTCACAAGAGATAGATAAAATTGAATGTAACTAATATTGGGGTGTGGGAGGGTGAAGGGTGACAAAAAGCATGGTATAGTGACAAGGATCCTGAAAGGTTTTATATAGATTGTAAGAACAAATATTACCATGCGCTACCCATCCATGCCGGCATTGGTCACATTGTCGCTGATTTATTTTCCCAGGTTTGAAACACTGACAACTACAGTTCACGAGAGTGCATCGGATAGCCTGGAAATCAACAGAAAGGATGATAGGTAATATATAAGCACCATCTAGAGTGTGCAGATTATACATATACAACACACCCATAAAATCCATATGAAGACAGAGTTAACACACCAGCACATACCTATCACTGTGTAATATAAGTAATCCAGGCAAAACATGAGTTATGCAAGACTACCTCTGCTTTAAAGAGAATCGGTCACCAGCTAGAACACTAGAATATTATGGAAGCAAAATATTTAATGACATATGTAGCAACACTTCTGTGGATTTATTTAGGCTGAAGCACCTTTATAACAATAATAAAGTGTTCTTGTGCATTCACCTAAGCTATGATCTTCATGTAAGATCACTTTTTTCAGGAAGGTTTGAAAACAAAGACATACAGATGACAGTCCCACTCTCTCAAAGTTTTGCTGGAACTCCATACTGCAATATAGGAAGTTCTAATGAGCAATGCATTAGCTCTGCATAGATGCCATCCCTTACATACAGCAGTATCCACCTAGAATATATATACCCTGTCAAAGATACAGGAGTTCACTAACGCTTCTCAGGAACAAAGCTCACCAAAAAGTACTCCAACTCCTCAAAGACTATAGCAGTCACATTTTGTAAGGGAAATGTTTGAAAGATAATAGGCAAAATAGAGCACACAACAGATAGCAACCAGTTGCACAGTTCAATTTGTGCATCACTTTACTCTCACAAAGGTCATCTATAATGCAAATCAAATTAGTATTCAGATATTCCTAATGAACAGGGTAATACAAACTTGCTTCCTGGAATATATGCTTCTGTATGTGCCCATCTGCTGCAGAATGCAGGCAGACAACTTTAAGGTCCTAGTTAAAGCTCCATAGGGATTGCTATAGAGCAAAGCATTTGTAGGACTCTGTATTGCTTAGATCTGATACTGAGATCTGTTCCTGCATAAATGGAATATTTATTAAGGGAGGGAAAGAGAAGAAATTAATGTGCAGAAAGTCTGCACTGGAATTAAAAAAAAAAGTTAGATTATTCAATTGTAACATGTCTGCATTTTTCTATTTTTAAAACAAAATGTTTTACATTTTAAAGTACAGAGAGGCAAATATGAAATAAGGCAAAGTTATGCCCACTATTGGCTGCTACTCCTGCTCCTAGGGTCTTATGCAAAAGGGGAATTCCACTACTTACTAATACCCATAGAAAAGCAAGACAAGACTTTAAGAAAAAAGTAACGTCTTTTCAGTGCAGGCATCCCCACATTGGCACTTTTGGAAAACATACAAAGCAGCAAGTTTTTGGACAATCAGGCTAAGAAAGATGGGCGCAGGAAATGTTTAAAATGAAAAGGACAGAAGAGAAAGGTAATTTCACTGGGGTTTACAATGGGCATTTCTTTAGGCTTGAAGAATCTGGCTTGGGGCAGAAGAGGACACTATATACAAGAGTCTACTACAAATAAGCATGTGCAGGACATTTGGATGCCTAGTGCTTTACATGACTGGATTTGGATTGAGATTTTAAAATCTCAGTAGCTGGCTTATCAGGGAGTTATCTTACATGCACATCTCCAAACTGCAGTGACTTGATGCTGAGATTCATCTTTATTTGAAGGATCGGAACAAGTGGCAACAGAGCTATTGAAACCTCTGAATCACTTTGCCTTTAATCTTTTAAAGGAGCCATTGCAAAATACTGAATTCTTGAGAAAAGCTCTGTGCTCCCAATAAAGTCATAAAATACACATCAATACCCTATGCAGTGTGAATTGCTTCACTTTAATGGAGACTATATTTTCACTTAGATGCTAAAATACTTTCATATAAAAAGCCATAAATTTCTTATGGAAAGGTTGGAAAAAAGGTGTAGTTGGCTGATGATTCATTTCTATCACAAGATATCAAACAATAATGCAGTTCAAGTCTTCTACCTCTGTACATACATAATATTCTGTGACTGGCACAGACTGAACCCCTTCCATTGGCAACCCTGCTAGGTTTGGTAAGCTACAGTGCATTCCATGAATGCATCTTTTGCAGTCCCGCCAGACAAAATTACAAAAGAGTACTTCCTTTTTCTGCAAGAAGTAACAGAAATGTGCACAATGAAAAAAGCTGTCATGATGATATGTTAATTGAGATTTCAAAATTTTTTTCATTCCTTTTCCTTTGGACATGTTCCACACACCACTGACCTTTAAAACTATTTTTTGTTCTTAATTTGTGTACTTAGACAAGAAAGATATACTGCACAAAATGTTGCATTTCATAGCTTTGTGCAAGATCTTTCTTCTATATGGTACATGTATTTATTTTGTCTTCCTATATATGTGTAGAAGACTGCACATGCAAAAACCAGAAAAAGTAAAAGGAGGACATTTTGTTTTACATATATGAAAGTGGTTATTGGAAAGGGAGTAGAGTTCCCCTTCTATTCTAAATATGGAATGGATCCCCTCTCAAGCCAATACATTACCGCTTCTGGACACCAGTCTTAGGTGTAGTTAGCTTGCATACTGCTAACATATCGAAGGTATACCCTCAGGGATCTGTCGCTGACTTAAGAAATTACTTGTAAGAATCCCTGAGAAGAAACAAGTGTGATTTTCAGGTTGGTAGCATTTCCCTTCATTCGTGCTTGTCAGAGTTTGTGTCACCTAAAACTTTTCTAGCAACGTTTGTGTTAATATAGTCACAGGGAATATATAACATGGCAAAATTAACTTTTAGAATAATCAGTGAGTCACAATTTTAAATCTTCATTCATTGTTCAACTTAAAGGCACTTGTAAAAGATGCACTTTGATTATCTCCCAAATTAACTTATATCAGATTTTAATGAAGAGAAACTTAGCAAAACTTCATTATATTAATACACTTGTCTTCTGCCTGTTAATCCTACTATCCTTAATATGCCTATTCTAAGGTACTGTAAGTATATCAAGTCTTTTAATGAGCTTTATTTTCCCAACAAGTGGAATGTACACACAATTTCATTCTACAGAACCAAGGAATAACTTTCTATATTGCATATAGGTAAAGTTTCAAAATTGTAATTAAAGGATTGGAAATGTAGATGGAAATTAGAGTGGAAATTTTTTAAGTGCAATCCTTTCATTCAGGTCTATTATTTAGTTTCATTTTCCAGAAACATAAGGCAGATGTTTAAAAAAATAAAACTTATGCTGTCATCAAGAAGCTTTTTATTGCTTTCCAGTGACTCTCTCCCTCACAAATGGACCTTTCCAAATCCATTATCAGCAACACTTTCTTAATTATTATTTTTTTTTTAAATGGAGTTGAAAATTCTGATCAAAATTTTCTGTGGTTTGACCAGCATGACTGTGGGAATCTGAACGTCGGATTTTTAATACAAATGATTCCTTATTACGAGAGAGACAGATTAACCATCAAACTAGCCACTGAAAAACATCTAACTACTAATCACTGAAAAAGAAATCTTAACATCTGCTGCCTGAAAGTCACGACTGCTGACATCTTTTTTGCCAGATATTGATGTGGCTTCGATTATGCTTCAAAAGTTACTGAACGTTTCTTTGCAACCCACTTGCAGCCTTCACAGCTAAAGAGCACAGGCTAATGGGACAAGTTCATTCTAATTCTGGGTATATAATCAGGCTTCATTTCATAAAGAAAGTTGAGATCATCTATGCTCTCCTGAAGCCCTTTGGGACCTATGCTCACTTGCAACATACTAACAGCAGGTTTAAAAAAATGCAGCAAGGGAAGAATGGCAGTATAACTGTATCAAATCTCATTCAGTGTTAAGTGGATTCTGGTTTGACAGCACTTTGGCTTGGGAAATAAATTAAAAGTAAGTAAATATTGAAGACCCTGCCAGGACCAAGTTAGAGATCTCTGCTCGTGCTAGAAAGCTGGTCTGGCTCTCTGCACACAGTGAGAGCTGCAAGTGCAGACACCAGTAAAATGGAAGAGCAAGTCCTGGATTACCCTGGTAGTATTTAGCGTCAGTAATGCACAGGTCAGCACCCTGACTTGTTTCTGGCATCCAAGAAAAACCCTTGTCTTCTTTGCACAAAGCTACCTCTCATTTTCGAAACTGCTTTTTTTGAAGGTACTGCCATTGCATGAAGAGCACGAGAGCTTCGCTGCTCTGATATGCAGATTACTGACAAAATGGTGTCATTGATGCCGTGTTACAGGAACATCTTTTGGAAGCAGGGATTAGAAATTCCTACCAGTTTAAAATGCAAGTTTGAAGAAGAAATAGGAGTTTCATGAAAGAAATGTGTGAGAGAAACTTTCATTAGATGAGATATAACAGATACCGCTTTTCATGTCCTTTATTGAGGGTTTCTAGCAACAAGCCCTATCTCCTATGGCCATCTCACCTTCATTTCCCAGAAAGAGTAATCCCGCTGAATATACATAACCCTCTAAGATATGTGCTCTAGTGAGCACGTATCCTATAGGAAAGAACTGGGATGTGTCCCATTTCTGCAGAATAGACTTGCAGTGGCTCCACAGTAAGAACGTTTATGGAGGAAGAGGCAAGATTTATAATGGGGGAAGAAGATCAACTTGTAAAGCATTGGGATTTTTTTTTTGTCTGCCAATCAGCTAAAACATGACACCCTTTTTACTTCCTAGAGTACAGGCAACAATTTTATCACATATTAAGAGTAATCCACAGAAATTAAGCTCTCTTCTTGGTTGGTAGAAATAAAATTAATCATGGGACATATGTCTGGTTATTAGGAAATATTTTCTTACTTGCACCTTGTAAAAGATTTGCAAGGGAAGTAAAGGGATGGATAAATTTACCATCTCTTAAATTAAAAGTACAGTCCACAGCTAAATCAAAGGCCAAATCCAAATCTGTGTGCATCTTTCAGCAAAGAAAACAGTAACTATAGAGGACTGCAAAGTTGCCTTCCTGTCCAATTTTTCTTCCTGTTTTTACTGTTATCCATTGGGTTTCTTGCAGTTGCAAAGTTTAAATAAGTCTTTCATCGCCCAGTTACATTTGATTACTTCTGCATTCAAATCCTTTGAACAACCACTGAAAGTGGAGACAAATTAAAACCCTTATCTTAAGCATCTCTGTCAATGCCATACTTTTCCACATCATACAATGAGCAAAGCTTTGCTTTGTCCATTTTTTGTCAGGCAACTTTTGCCACTTCTCCTAGGGATCTATTCCGCTGATAAATAATACTGTCTGTCAGTTTTGTCATGATTTAAATCAAGTTCTCAATTTACATTTTGTCCACCTTACTTTCACTGTATCATAACCCAGCTGTGCCTATCTGTATCACACTAATAATTTTTTTTTTTCAGCTATCCCACATGTATTTGTATCCATCCTGTCCACTCTATACTACATGTTTAGCCCTTGTCCGTGTTCTTCCTAAACACAGACTCAGTTTTTGATACTCTGTTGAGCTCCCAGCAGTGTACTGGAACTAAAATATATTCCAGTATATTCCAAGTACAATCACAAAAGGTGTTGGGCTGCTCCTGATGGTGTAACTACTTGTTGAAGACATAGCCCAACAATTAAGCCTAAATTCCATGTTGGTAATATATCTGTTAGAGTTTAGATTAAGCATCTTGTATCTCTATTGTTCCTTGAAAGTTTCAACGTATTCCAAGTTTAATAACGCTATGAATCCCATCTGCCTGTAGAGAACATTAGGAGGGCCCCTGCAGCATCTTCAAGGAAAGGCTCTGGGCCATTTTTTTCTTCTTGACATGCTCACTTCAAAGAGGAAATGGGATGCCCGGAGGATGGACAGAATATGGAAACCCTTCGCTGCCTGCAAGTAGAGCTGGGAGGACACATAGGGAATGGGGAAGAGGGAGACACTCACCAAGCAATAGTGCACTGAAATGCACTTACATATATACAGGTCTGATGGGAAGGCCAACTTGAGAGTTACTCTGCACAAAGTAGACTTGGCCCATGCTACAACTTGCACATGTTCAGCTCAGTACTGTGGTGTTTTCTTCTGTCATGTGTTTAAACTTCTCAGTTATGGCTGAGGTCAAAGCTCCACTGGTAAGTTACACGCCACATACACTGCCTGCCTTTAACAACCTTAGCCCTTGAAACAAAGGGATTTCCATTCATGTACATTTATGCCTACTCAAGTACATTTGGTTGTTGCAAGTTCTGCTGTTTATATACTAAAGTTTAAAAATACTTAAGACTAAAATAAATAATCATATAAAATTATTGAAACAAGGAAAATGTCCTTATAAGATTTCTAATTATATTGGACTGAATGCTGCATACACTATTTCCAAAGTCTTATCTCACAAAAATTGTTTCTTACAAAGTAACAGCTGCGGTTAATACAGTTATTTAGTAAACACAATAAGTAACAACAAACATCTTTCATGAGAAGCAAACAAGCCTTACAGTTTGTTGTATCCAGAAAACAGTCTGATATCTTCTGTATTTTGAGCTTTTAATTAAGTTCAGAAAAGTTGCACACGGATGTGACAGAGTAAACAGCACTGACCAAATAGCTCCAACCTTCTCCATTAACAGATGTTTAAAGTGCTAGCCCTGGATGATTCATTTGACAAACTGCTTATTAGTAAAATAAGTTAGCAAAATTCTTGTCTCCTGCTTAAAAGACCAACTAGGAGAGAGATGGGAAAGATGGAGATGGGCCACAACTTGCCTTTTACAGTGCCACTAAACATGAAGCTACACTCACAACTCAGTTCTTAAACCCACAATGGCTCCTCAATAACTGGGCTGGTTTTCATACACACCAACCATGTACGCTCCTACCAGGCTCAGGAGATGCAAGAACCTTTGAAAAACCCAGACAAAAAGCTTTTGTTTCAGAGGCCAAACATGGATTTAGGAGTTGAACTTAGGAATTGAACTGAAAATTTTGGCTGGTGCTGATACCACTCAACTCCCACTTATCCCTTCTCTGTGAGGAAAATATGTTATGACTTTTACCCCTAAAAGAACACAAAGGCCACAAGTTGAATACATTTTCTAGATAAGACCACAGAATACATCCCATTAATTATCTGGATCCTTATGTATATATTAATATTGTTTATTTGGGGTCAGATACCAAAACCTGACCTCCTTTTAAACAGCCACAGCCTGAGAATACACGCAAATAGGGTATTTACAACCCAGATCCTGCAGCAAGTTGCATTACCCCATTACCCTCTCCCTCAGTGGGGCTGAACAAAGCCACTTTTGGCCTAGAATTTGACCAAATCTCTCTCTTGTGGGTGCAGTTGAGCACCTCGAGCTGAAAATGTTTAATTGTCCTTGTAATAATTTACTAAAACGTCCTCAAAACCAGACAAAAAGTGTGTGTGTGGGGGGGAGGTGAAACAGCTCAGTAAGATAGAATTGAAATTAGGTAATACCTTCACACGATGGCACCACCCTGACAAATCAACCGTACTTGTGGATTTAAAAGACAGTTTTAGCTGACTACTGAATTATTGACCATGAGTCCACATTGCCACTTTGTTAAAAAGTTTTTCTAACCGAGAACAGTCCTGAGAGTGAGGAGCTGAGATAAGAGACTAAACTAAATACAGACTCACAACCCTACAGCCAATTCGGGCTCAGCAGCAGCTTTCACGGCTAACGGAGAGGAGCTCTGGGCAGTCTCGGGCAACGCAGACGGGCAAGGAAGCAGGAGGGAGCCATTTCTGAGAAAGGCAGCATGCTACAAGGCCAAACTTTAATCACAGCATAACTTGTGGGATGAAAATCACTCCTCATGCATGTCACTTACCCTAAAGGGCCCCTTAGGGCAACTCTTGTTAATAGCACTGTCAAAATAATTATAAAGAGAAAAGAATGCGTGCATCTGTGTGTGAGCACACACACTCAGACTGCTACTCTTTAAACAAAAAGCACTGGACAGTAAAACTTAATTTTGCTGTTCAGCAATGTGCTTGTAGATACATTGGCTTATGCTGCAATTAATCTCACTTGTTAACAACAGGTGTGTGCTGACAGACAGCTTGGTCAAACTCGGGAACATATTTAGGTCCTCTTTTACCATTTGGTTTGGAAAAGAAAACAAGAAATACAAATTGAGGAACGAAAAATGTCACATTATCATTATCTTATAGTTGCTATTTACTTCTGATTCTGAAACAGACTACAATGCTACAGTTCCCATAGCATACCTGCCCTAGCCTGCGTAGGTCAGAAATGTTCTGCTGAGTATTAAGCAGTGTCTATCACAAGATATTGAAGTAACTTCCCTTTTCAATAGATTTACAGGAAAAATCGTTCTTATTAGTGCATTTCAAAAAATGAGTAACAGATTGCTGCATACTGATGAGAAAAACTGCTCAGGCCTTAGGGGTAAAGATAAGTCACTGGATAGAAATGGTGTGAAATTTCTTATGATAAAGCACTAGATACTATTTAATCTAGCAAATAAATTGTGCACATACTATCTATCTGTATTGACATGCTATGCATACCACATTAAATGCTGAAACTACAAACCTATCCATGAAGTTTAATTAAATATTTAACTTCAAGCCCTACATTAGCAAGAAATAAGTGTTATAAACACAAATGCACAAGTATCAGAGAAATGAAGAATATTAGTATAAATCAACAGCAAGCCCTTTAAAATATGTATTTAACTCTTTACCTAGTTTATAAAATGTTATATGTGTGCGGTGTGGGTGAGTTAACATTTCAAAGACAATCCTAACTTTTTCAGCTCCTCACACCACTGCTTAAGTCTCAAAGCCATAAAATATGCATGCTTAAATTTTTTCCTTTTGTCCTGTTACAGAGAGAAGATACAGATTAAAGAATAAAAGAAAACTAACAGCGCTCTGAAATATTTAGCGTTACACAATTTCATTTAATGCAATTTCATAAATTTTAAACCTAAACAGTATTTGTACACATACACATGATATTATCTATGGTGCTACAGTTATGCAATATTTTACGCAACAGTGTAGCTCCATTAGTAATTTCACAATTTAAACTTAGTATTCCTTTTTACCGAACACAGGTGAGGAAATTTTAAGTGGCTTTCAGACATCAGTTTAAATAGCTACTTTCATATGAAAAAATACCAATTTATCACTGATAAGCAGCTATATTTGAAATCTGAAGTAAAAAGTTTGGGGTTAAAGAAACAATCCTCCCATGGTTTTAAAGCGTGGAATGAAAGTGTCCTTGTTCTTTATTCTAAAATGACTGAAGTCTGTTAGAAATTTTCACTTTTCCTCATTCCCTCAATAATTTTTTTTAGTCTTAATATTGAAATTTCAGTCCATAAGCAGATTTTTTAGATAGCAATTAGCAATAAAATAATAATAAAATAAAACTAAAAAGAAGAAACAATGACACTTGCTGTAGCATCTGCTAGGACAAAAACTGCTGGCTGCCCAGCGCATAGGAACTGTGAGAGTTCTTGCACCACTGAAGCCAGGAAGGGCAAGAGATGACCCAGAGGGCCAAAACAATAGTTTTTCTTCCCTGCATTTGGTGGATGTTTTGCTGGAATAATGAATTCAACCTCCATACCTAAATTTTAACTGAAATCTGTGTGAAAATTTGTATCAAATGCCAAATCATACCAAAGGTGTTTTTAAAACACGTGTAGCAAAAGCTATAATCTAAAAATAAAATAAGAACATTTCTGTTATCAGAGGCATATTTAATATTATAGTAATGAAGTCTTTATTACTGAAAGTAAAATAAATCACTGGGTTGTTTGATTGTAAATGGAATGACATGCTCAATGTTGTATGAACAGAACAATATCACAAACAGGCACGGAAGCTGGAAGTCAAGACATTTCGTATCAAAAGGCCAAACCTTTTTGCAGCTTAAGTAGGCAGAATTTCATCTCGGCTATAGTAAAGCCCATGAAGTGGCCCAAGGTTTGTAATAATTTTTCCTTTTTCTGTGAAGATTTAGCTCTCCTGCAGGTTTGGATATGTTTGCAGATACCATTATTTTTAGGGTGCTAAATAGGCTGTAGATGGTTCGGTAGTTCAAAGAATCAACAGAACAATTACTTCTTAAAATCAACCAATCAAAAATCCATATTTTAAGTATAACATAAATGTATTTTCTGTAACATTAGTTACTTTTTACATGTTCACCTATGTTCACTAACAATGAAAGTCTGATTAAGCTGCAAACTACTAAAACTCCAGTTTAATTCAAACTGAAATGCATAATTATACTGATTACAACAAAAACTTACTAGCATTATACACATAATGGTAAATAGATCTAATGAAAGGTACATTATAAGTTCTTTGAAAGTCCGTACTTTTTCCCTTTTCTGTAAAAGGAGAAATTAGAAAGGTATTCTCCAGTGTATATTGTTCTAATCACTGGAACAAAGAAAACCAACACGCACTGTTGTTAGTACTTAAAAATAATGCTAGTCCTACTTTGCACCATGACCTGAAGTGGAGTGAGGCTCCCCACCTCCCACTGCTCCAGCACTGAGAGCTGAGCCACAATTTCAGTATTTTAAAACCAAAGTACAGAATCAGAGACTCTCGTCTAACATAACGCTTGCATATTTTTTTCAGCAAACTGCAGTAAACAGAACTGTATTTTCCAAAAGGATGTTAAAAATAGAAGCATATGATCCTTTCCCACCTAGAATTGTATCCTTACAATTAAAGACTATTAGCTGGCATCCCTTTTAACCGTCAAACTCAGACAGTGGCACTTCTATAGCCACAAAGAGAAGCAGTAAATGAGAAGAACATGTTACTACACTGCATTTGAGAAAGTTTGGCTCCAAGCTATGCACTGATTAATATCAGATCTCCTTCTTTACTTGCCTCTTGACAATCTTGTCACATCTGGCTGACAAATCCTTACAAGCTTATCCAAACCAAGGCAGCCCAGATCATGCTCCGGGAGTAGCTTGAAGGAAGCGGCAACACCAGCCATGCACTGATGTGCCATCATGAAACTAATGAAGCTGACTTCACTTGCAGACTGCAGGAACACGAAGAAACACAACATGCCTCAAGGTTTTGCAACATAACGCAGAGTTAGCTCACCAAAAGATAAGACAAACAATCAGCTCCCGAGGTTCAAGAAGCCAAGTAGTTACATGAATTACAAAAATTTATATAGAAATCGCTTGAACAACAATCTCAACTAAATGAGCACAATAAACTCCAACTTCCAATCAGATGTGAAAATTGACTGCTAAATGCCTTTCAAGCAATGGTTTGTTTTAAATTAAACCAAAACCAGTTCATTTCATTTTGTCTCTCCCACATCCCCAAAATATCAGAATGTTGCCTGGCTCCCAGGTTATTCAAAGTGAAAAACATAAAAAGAGAGAGAGAGAAAAGAAAAAGAAAGAGGGGAAAAAAATAGTGTCACTTTTTATCCACAGGATTTTACAGAAGGATAAACCACAGCCTGTGTATATCAGTAGCCCTCCCCAGGGTTAGCGATCTGCCCTCTCCTCATTTTTAAACCAAGGATTCACTACACAGAGGACTAGAATTATTGGGCCAATTAATAAGCTAGAAAGTAAAATGCTGTATCTTAAACACATCTAACAAAACCTCATTATGTATGAGCTGACAATTAAACCATGTTTATTTTTCTATGTGATGAAAAAACCTCAAAATAAATTAGTCTTGTATTCTGATGCATTTAACCTCTTAATTAGCGCAATATATTTAAAAAACCAGACCCCCCCCCCCATATACACACACACTCATTCTCCCCCCCGCCTCCCCCCCCCAACACAGACTGATCCTAAGAAAAGAATTACTGGCCTTATTTTCTGGATGCCAAATAGTCAACAATAAATTGTATATAAAGGGCATACATTAGAATCCACTTTAGTGGTAATTTCTAAAGAACTTCGTAGTGAAATTACATTGTTGTTTGCTCTCCAGTGCATTTATACATCATGATAATGATAATGTATCTGCTTAAAGCACTTGACTCAGAACACATCTGAGTCACAAATCACAGATTTTATTGCTATTAATGTATATTGAGGACTTGTACAATTAAACATTGTCAAGTATTTATGATTTACATGCTACTACTTCAATTGGAAAACAATTACAGAAGTGATGGCTCTGCTTATTATAATCAGCCTACAATTCTGCATTACTTACTGTAGAACAGAAAAGTCATACAGTTGTTTACAGTGCACAACAGAAAGAAAAAGAGGATTTTTTACATAAACTAGTTTTCTACTTTCACAGTATCTTTTCGTAATTAAGAAATGGAGAGTACAGCTCCCTACAGCTCTCATCTCCATTGTTCATTACCCAAAACAACACCATTGCAAGATTTTTTTATATCTCCACAGTGCATAACCACAAGTAAAAGTTGCACAGTAAAAATACACATTCATATAGAACTGCAAAGAACTTTCCTTACCTCAGACATTCTTACTGTGCTTATGTTTCCAGAGCTATAAAACAGTTTCCCATTCCCTCAGTGAGTTGTACAAAGAAGTACTGGAAACACTCCTGCCTGTACAAGTACTAAGGCAGAACCATCACACGCCTCTTTACTCTTGTCTGACTCTGAGCACCTCAAGGTCTGATGTATGCTCAGGCTGTGCACAGGGGAGTGAAATAAGATCCTCCCCCTTGGTGTTCTCCAGTCCTACAGTACGAAGTTGTGTCTGCCTCTCACCTCTGCAGCCAGCTCTCACCTCGCTGCCCCGGAGTGGTGTGCTCCAGCGTGCTCCTCCAGTCGCAGGGCAGTCCCCTCACAGCTGGCTTGAAGAGGGCATGACACTCATCTTTCACAGAGATTTGATCAAAAGGAGTCACGGAGGCTTGAGGCGCTCCTAATGCAGTGCGAGGAGATTCTACCTCTGCTCTGGCAGCCTAAGTAATGCATTAAATCAATGCAGCTGACCTAAGGCCTATTACAGGGGTTTTTTTCTTCTCAGAGTGTACAACTATCTGCAAATAAGCTATGAGGTACTTATGATTAAAATCACTTATTTTTAGCATCAGAGTGTTGTTTTTCAAATTGCAGCTGCTGTGTTTTTTTTTTCCTTTTTAAACATTTGCAGGTCTCAAAGGTTCACCGAGTGGGGTGTGTATTTTTGAAGTTAAAACGTTTCCCCCTATCAACTTACTTTTGAGTTAGGTCTGAATCTTATTTCTTTTTATGAAGCTGAAGCTTCCTATTAAGAGAAATACAGGTCATAAAGACAGGAGAAGAATTACTTTCCAGTAATTGCGGCAAAATCTGGTTTCAGTTATTCAGGTGTTGGGTTGCATTCATGAGTTAGAGCAGGATTTTTGTCATAGTCATTTCTCACCTATTTAAAACAAAACAAAACAAAACCGCAAACAAAACACTTCTCCCCTCCTCTCTACTCTACTTTTGCCTCCTGTAGATAATTTCTTGGCACTCTCCTAACCCAGGAATACACTGTACTATGCCCAGAGATAGACATGAGCCAGTCACATTGAACTCAGTGGGAATCCTTGTAGAAATGTACCAGGACAATATTTGACCAGATGAATACCTGTAATCCCACAGGAAAGGCAGCAGAAAATAAGATGGCTGTAGGGAGAAGACAGCCAATGTATTATTGTTGGTTAATTTGTTGTCTTCTTCTAATCCTATTTACTATTTGCTAGATATATGCACAATGCTTAAGGAGAGAATCTGATTTACATTTTAGTAAATACTGGAGTACAGTTAATATTAACTCCACAGCAGTAGCTGTAACCAGCTATGATACCAGAATCTGGTCCCATAGAGCATGACATGAAGCATACGCTTTCCCTAAACCCCTAGGTTTCTCCACCTTCTCCCTCATTTCTCCCACTGAGCTACTGAACAACACTGAAAAACAGAGAGGGGAATTTAGTTTCATAGTACAGTCTGCCAGATACCTCTGCCAAAAAGCACTGAAGAGTCAACCACCGATGGTAGCTTGGTCCTTCCCCAGCAGAGCTCTACATGGGGGCTCCAGTGTCACCTCTGCCCCGTGCAACTTGTCGGGGCACTTCTCTCTCGGGCACCCAGGACAGTTACACACAGATTATCAGCAGTCTTGTAAGCTGTAGGAAAAGTGCCTGAGAAGTCATGGCCAGCATGATGCTATTTGAGGCGATTCTTAACAGCAGTGTTTTAAAAGCATATGTTCTGTGATGAGGAAGAAAACCTAACTGCTCTATCATGATAACTCAAAGCCAAAGGCACACCTTGTTACTAAAATCATATTTCATTCTTAATGAAATCAGCAGCGATGTAACTAGAAAGGACTCTACCTGATTGAGAATTCGGCAACAAAAGTGGGAAGAGTGGCTTAAGATTACATAAACTGCCAGAAGCTCTGAATTGACTTCAAAATGATAAGTGACTAAAACTTAGATGTGTGGAGAGCTGCTCTCCCCTCTAGCCAGTTCCCAGGAAAAACCTATTTACTAGCTACCTGCCATTTGCCTGGAAGATGATAATTCTTATTAAATGGGCTATCTATCCATAGCAAACAATTTAAGACCAATTTACTTTTTTCTTAATTAATTATCTACTAACAGTCTTTTATTTTAAGCATTATTTTCATTATTCAAGCTTTTTCAATGAATATTTTATGGGAACATATTCATGCCTTGCTCTTTTTAAACTATTCATTATTACTGATCAGCAATTTTTCATCATTTTACTATCTGTGCACCTTTTAGTAAAATCCAATGATCTCTAGCATAATGTGACATGTGCAAGGCACAGTTTGTATCTACAGGTCAACTTTTAAAGAAATACTGGCACATTAACAGTGTTTTCAGTAATTTCAGCTGATTCATAGTTCAAGCTTGCTTGTATAGAACAGTTACCAAGATGTTGAAGAATGACCAAAATGGAAACCAGAGGGCGACTCCCATAACTCCTCTTCCAGCAGTAAAATCTAATGGAAAAACAGCTTCTTGTGGAAAGAAACAGGCATCGGGACAGGGCACCAGGCTTGAGCCAGAGGTCTTGGGCTTCATTTGGGGCTCTGCCACTGAGTTGCTATTTGACCTTGAGCAAGTTATTTCAATTCTGATTTCTATTTCCTTGCTTCTGAATTTGTTGTTGTTGTTTTAATCTATTTGAGTTGTAAGCTCCTTGAGGAAACCACAGCATCTTACAGTGTTCTCAGGGACAGTGCTGAGGGCAAAGGAAAGGGGTCACCCAGTCTGAACTCCATGTAAGTCGTAACGTAAATACCTAGAATCACGGTGTAACAACACAGTCCAAGGAAAGCTGCTTTCTCCTCCCACCTGCCCCAGCCTGTTTCTTTTCTCCGTGTCTCAGCCTGTGAATTCAGAGCAGCATGGAAGTAATTGGATGTAGGGCAGATTGTGAAGTGCTAAAACTACTTAACCAAATACAAGAGTATTCAGAGTTTTGAGAAGAGCTCCAACACATGGAACTGACTATAAACAAAAAGATGCTGCTCTTACCTGATTTTATTATCTAGGATGCTTAAAAAATTGGTATTTATCCTAGGGAACCACTACAATTGATCCAGTGTGATACAGCACAAAAGTGCAATACAATCGCCAGGAAAAAGATTTCTCCTAACTTTTAAATTTCAATCATGACCTGAATTTTGGTGTTTGATTCCAAAAACAAAAAACAAACATCATTCTGAAAAGAATATCAAGAAACTAATCAAGCACCAACTAAATATTAGGAGTAGGTTTGGTCTTTGCTGCTGCGTTCTCTAGGCAAACGGGCACGTAACTTCCCCAACTGCACGCTGCCTGCTTCACACTTCTACCAGAGTTAGCTGCAAACTGGTGTTCACCTCCGTGTCCTGCCTGCTTGGCCTAAATTCCAAGCACATAATACACTATGTCCCTCTTACTTAAATCAATGCTGGCAAAGATCTCAGTGCTAATTTAATGCTCTGCTCACTTACTGCCTTGGAGAGATGTGTGGATTAAACATTTCACCTCTCAGAAGACATGTGAAGTAATGGTCAGCCCCGTGATCATACAGATGGGCACACTGGGTCACCTTTCAGGAAGAAAAGCCAACGGGATTAGGAATTGCTGTCCAGGACTGAAGGGACACAGATTTTGGGGAGGTAGGAAGGGAGAGGAAACAGACCTTGAAAAGAAGGAGAACTGAGGTCCTGTCAGCAAGACATAAACACAGTTGTGGGTTTCAAACAACTTGCAAGCCCAATGGTTTTTAAAATTTAACTAACTTTTGCACATGAAGATGAAAACAGTTTTAAACTTAGCATGCTGCAACATAGGTTTTCAGCACTAGTCAAACTACAAATAGGCCTGCTAAAGCCATAAAGTACTAGATAAAAGTTTCTTACAATCTGTGGAAGGTCAGATAGGGCACTCCAGTTCTCATCTAAGCAACAGAGAACCCCAAATCTCTTGTTCAGTATTGCCAGGTAGGCTGATTTATTAAGGTGGCCCCAGCAGATAATACTGAACTATAGTGACCAAAACTGTTTTCCACTAACAGTTTAAATAGAGTTCAAATGTTGATCCGTGTCTTGCTATTTACATCCCCTTTAGTGCAATTAGACAAAAAGAACCCATGCAAAATAAGAAGTTTATTTAATACTACTGCATTTGCCCCCCTGCTGCAGCACTAATTTTCACCTAACTGTTCATTGCATTACTTTTCTTCTGTAGCTCAAAAGAGCAGTGAAGTTAAGCAAGCACTGGCCATTACAAAATACTAATATTTAAAGTAGTGCGCATGGCAGATCCAGAAAGACATCACCAATACCAGATCGTACCACTGATCCATCCCTGTAACACAGTGCCTCTCCACTGAAACAGTCACTAGGATCAAGAAACCCTGCAATTAACAATTATGAAAAGACCTGCCTGAACAGTAAGTTTCTTTTTAACATTCATTAATTATTGCTTTATGCCACAATGTATTGGTCTTTGAAAAAATTGATTCTGTAGAAGTTTGCCATCTACTATAGTTTGGCTTTTTAAGTTACATCCTTTTTCAAAGCCAATTTTTCAGCATGAATGGTACCATATTTATACAACATAGCTTAATTATGCATTGCACAGAAAAAGCTTTTTAATATAGTGGTTTTAAAACATGTTGCTTTAAAATGTGAAACAGAATAAACCAAAGGATTTGGTTTGACTTCTCTGTGCTAATCACTACATTTGTTCATGTCATATCTTATTAATCGCTTCACTAATTGAGGCGGTCCTGTTGATGATCCTCCTACCAAAGCCTTCCCCTGCTTCCAATGATTTCTAGAATTGTGTATTTTGATCCTCCAATTTTCATTCTTTGCTTAAATCTTTTTGGAGATGTCTTAGGATCACCAGAAGGGATACACTGCCCCACTTGACTTTTTGATAGCATGAACTATACTTTAAATTTTACTCTATTTCACTCTTTTGCTTTCTAGTGTTTTAGTTTCCTCCCTGTAATGTTGTTTTGCACTGAGCAAGAGAGACACACAACTTTTAGTGTATACTTGATGACAAACAGATAAATACAGCATTTTCTCTCTCCTAATGAAAGCAATAGAGTTAATCCATTGTTCATCTATGCCATACCGGTGAGTTCATCCAGTTTTGTGATAACTGTGCTTTTCTGTTGAATGATTACAATTTCATTCCAGGACCTGACCGCATTTACAAAAACTCCAAATTACTTCTTTCCAGCATGCTCTACTCTGCATTTTTTCAACAGTTTTATCTGCTCTTTAGGTAGGTTTATTAGATCCTTTTGGAGAGCCTTACAATTCAGAGTCTTAATGAGTCTAAAACATGTATCTTCTCTGCGAGCAGCATTCCTTCTGTACTCTCTCCACCCTCCCTGGCTTTTTAATAAACACCATCTGACCCAATGTGGAGCCTGGAGCATCCAGCTAAACTATTAGCCATCTGCAAACTCACTGGTTGTTCCTATTGTTTGTTCTCTGTCTTTTTGCCAGTTTATAATGTTAAACTAAACACATTACCTTTCACCTTCTTGCTTAGTAGCTTTCTATACTTGGATTTCAATATGTACAACCAAAGAGTACAAGAAAAGAAATTATAAAGAACTTACATAGTGACATTATCACCTTTAAAATGTTTTGTAAAGCAGATCAACCTTCACAGAATTCAAACTTAAAGAGGGCTTCACAGTCCAAATCTTTATTTGTAAGTAAAGCTTGCAAATAGGCTAAAAAAGCACCAACTTTGAAGTTGTCTAACCCCTAGAAATATATTTATTTAAAACCACAGAAATAGAAACGTTTTGTATATATATATGCAGTGAATATCAAGACTGTAAAAGTTGTTACAAAAATATGAATCACAACACATTGCTATCCAAAGTAAGCATATTTAAATGACTTGCCTGAATCGCAACAGTTTTAGACATACACTAAAGGACGTTTTTTGCTCTCTCCTCCCACTCCTCCCCACCCTGGGTTGTGAGAAAAAAAATTGGCTTACCCATTGGTTCTATTCTCTACCTTTCTACATTTTTTTTAACTGTGATGAAGTATGCAGCTTCCGTCTAAGTGGATGGCAAAAGACTGCATCATTTTGTCACATGAATGCCATATGTATGAGATGATACCTACCCAACTACAGATAACACTCTAAAGAGTGATATGGGAATGCTGCAGCAAGGATGAGATACCCAAGTGTTCTTGGCAGCTCTGCCCATCTTTCTTTGCATGGTCAGTGTAGTTTGGGGTGGGCTTGCATGAAAGTGCTAGCAGAGAATGTGAACCTGCAAACCTTTGGGCTAGATGAGGAAGGTGTTATCAAGTGAAATGCAATTTTCAAGTATTATCTAATAACAAAAAAATAATGGGAGTTGAAGCCTTTCACTGTCAGGGATTAAGGTGGGAGCTGTATTGGCTACACATCTCCCTTTCTGCACCATTCTACCAACCACCCTCTCATCTTGCAAGTCCTCTGAGGAGTTTAAAACATTTAATTGCTAACTCTATTATTAAGGAATCTATTTTGTCAAACTGCAGCTCCTAACAATGTTAAGTCTCTTAGAGCAAATCAGTTTTGATAGTGATGTTTCTCAGAGGTGCAGCATTTAATCCTCAAATTACAACACAAGTTTTAACAGGTAGATTCTGTCTGTCACCGAGATTTAGTAATTAACAAAAAAATTCAACCCCCTTCCTAAGACTAATGGTTTATCAAAAGAATACCAGTAATTTTAGTTAAGATATACTGATGAACCAGGCAAAAATACCATGAGGAGACAGACGTGTTTACACTGATTGAAAGGGCTGAGACAGAATTCCAGAGACTTTGTGTTGTCATAAGAGGAATAGTCAGGAACCACGTTTGTGCCCCCAGGCCAAAGGGTGTGACATTGGGCCAGAAGTGTGTTGAAGTCAGACTAAAATGTCTGCCATAAAACTGGTAGCCACTCATATTCACATGGTTAAAGAAAAGGAGAGTTGGCAGTATGATACCTGAAACAGTAATGCTGTTGGGTTTTTTTCCAAAGACTATTGAGTTGTACCAATACAGGAGACACTTCACCTACAGTATGGAGCTTCGTATTTATTTTCACAGCCTCCAGCATTTTCCTTCCTTTTGGTTGTGGTCTGTTTTTTTTTTTTTCTTCTGTTCTTCTTGTTCTTTAATACCAGGTAGTGGTTTTCAACCGTTTAAACTACAGCATATAACAACTGATGAGTAACATAGCAGTAATACCAGTGATGGCAATTTTGCTTTGTTTCATGGGAGTGTTAGAGTATTAGAGAGATGACTAGGACATGTCTCAGTGGCAGACTGATAAAATGAATTTTCCCTTCCTACAAGTGTTGTCAAGTTTTAATCATAAACATCACACAGGTTACAGGACATTTTTTTTTCCAGGCAATGAAATAAAAAGCAAATTTTCTATATTTTTAAGTGAATTTATGGATGAAGTATTATTGCAAAAAAATTACTACAGTTTATCTGTGGAAGATTTTTTTTCCCAAGCTCATAAGCTACAAATTTCTGACCAAATGCTTGAGTTTAACAAACATGCCTAAAGTACTGTTACTACTAGAATAATCAGTGTTTATTATGGAGGCATATTTACCAGCTCTCCCACTCTGCTGAAGACTTTTCTTACAACTTTATGCTTTAGCCAAAACTTTTATTCTCAGTTATCTTTTCCCATCTATATCCCCTTCTTATTCACTGGGAGGAAGAAATTTCCGTTCCTACTTTCCAGTGACTTTCCAGTGACATTCCAAGAAAACTTCCTTGAAATCGTCACCCACCATCCACTTAGTAGATTCCTTTAAAACTGCCTCTTTTCAAAACTTAATCCAGAAATATGCCTGTTCTTTTTATGTCTAAAATACCTATTGAACTTTCGAAGTTTAACCAGGAGTGAAAGCAGAAGGTATAGCAATGTCCTGGAGTAGCATCTGACTACCCCCTTCAACTGGGATAGTACATCGATACCAGGATGGTTTGCAGTGAGCTGTTTTTAATGGACAGCTCCCAGGTGACACCAGACACTGCTGCTGCAGCAGCCGCAATATCATACATCCTTGATTGAACTTTGATTAATTTTCCAGACTTTCAGAGCCTGTGGCAAAAGGATCCACAGCGGTAGCTGCAGCCATTAACTCCATCTTTTGTGATTTCTCCTTCTTCATTATGTTTGGGTCTTGATTGAACTTTGTTCCAAGTTAGTAGCTTTTGGCTATGGACAAGGGAGATAAGACTTTAGAAATGGAGTGCAGAAGGATAATATGTGAAAAACCTGCAGTGAAAGCTGCCTGGCTAGTTGGTGGTAGCTTTGAATATACCTTGATGATGTGAGTGACATTAACAAAAATGTTGGAATTCTGGCTAACACCAGTCTAAACAACACAAACCATCACTTATGCAGCCATAGTCCAAATGTCTTCCAACATTTGTGCATAGCGGATGCTATTTTATTACACTGGACAAATTCAAAGTTGCTGCATTCACATAATGAATAAAATTACCATTCCTGGGCAATGCCAGAACTTTACAGAAGCACTTGTTTGAAATATATCAATAGCCTCAGTGGCTTCCAAAGATTATTTGCAGAGTGTGCTGCTAAACAGTGCAAGCAACTATCCCACTATTTGTCTGCTCAATGGGACAACTTTACACTGTAGAGTCAACGTAATGTCTGTTATATTATCTTATCCATAAAAGCAGTTTATCAGTGGCTAGGACAGATCTTACAGTTCTTGGGAAAAAACTAAACCTGATAGTACTTTACACTGAATTTTTCCAAACGGTCCTTCAGTGTTTTCATTACCTTACTCTCTCCCTCATTTTTTGTCATAGAATGTCTAAATACTTTGCTAGTAAAGTGACATTCCAATTCTAAGACTACTTCACAAAAAAAAAGAAAAAAGTCTGGTTTTCCTACTCTTTTTTCAATTAATGCTTGAATCTGTCACTGTGATACATTCTCAGAATCACTTATATCTAGTTTTATTGCCTGCTCTTGGTATTTGCCAATGGTGGTGTATAGAAATGGTATGCAGAGGTGGCTGTAGCGATCTGTAGCAATTTTTGCCAGAACCTACAAATGCTGTGTAAAAGCCCCTTTCAGAGCTTGAAAACTGAAATTAACTGATGGGAAAAAAATATTAAACTATTAAGGGTGATTCAAAATCCACTATGAATCAAAGATATACACGATGTTTCCATAACATCTGACACAATGAGGCTTTGTCCCTACAAGAGGCCTCTGGGCATTCCTGTGATATAAGCAATAATAGATTTGTCTCTGTGAAGCTTTGAGTTATTGTGGCACCTCCAATACAGGCAACCGTTGAAATAATTGAAAATCTGGAAATAAAAGCAACCTTTTAAAAAATAAAATACATGCATACATATACATACACACACACATATAAAAATAAATATAACTCTACCTTGCTTTAACCTTTTTATTCATTGCCAAGAATAGCTGGCTGAGGAATCGGCATCTGCCGTGAGCTCTCATTTATTTTCCAGTGCTGCCTTGCCCCATTGCCCAGGCAGTCTCCGCAGTTCCCCTCCTCTCATCCCCTCACCACTTTGCCTTCCTCTGAACCCAGGATACAGAGCAGCCTTCCAGCACAGAGCCTTTCTCCACTTACAGACACCCAAGCTTTCCAGTCCCTCTCCTCCTTCTGCCAATCCCTGTCTCATTGAGCTTTCTGACAGGAGACTGCTTATACAGAAAAAACAGAATCTCTCTGCTACCTGGTATTTTTTAGGCAGCATTAACAACAGACTTTTATACTGGAAATTAGTAGCTTAAATGTGTTCAGACTGGAACTACACTCCTTGTCAGCTCAGGCTGTATCTATCTGGGTGATCTGGACACTAGACTTGGGTAAAGTGACTAGGATGCTTATTTAGACAGCTAGCAAGTTTGGGAACTAAGTAACTTGTGGGAATGTTTGAATGTTGCAACAGGTAGAAGCAATTCAAGAAACACAAAGTTGCTATGAATAAGTGTTGCGTTGGCTACTGGGTCCCTTAAATTTTAGCATCCGTGCCGCTTGAAATGCACTTGAACAAGCACAAGTCTATTTTAGGGTGAGACCAGAGCTGCCCTGTTAATAACTTTGAAGCACTGGACTGGTTACCAGGGCTTTCCCTCCGTTAATACCCTGGTTTAAAATAATAGGGGAGCATGCATAGCATGAAAAGTGGAAAAGAAGAAAAATGCTTCAAGACCAACCACTTTTTAGTGGACGCTTGGGAATTGCTTGGAGGAGCGCCAGGCCTAGAACAAGGTGCGAAATCATACAATTAAAAGAAGGATGGCAGGTGTAAAACAGAAGTCTCTTATGGAGCAGTGGTTTGGGGTAGAATATCTGCAGGAAGCTGACTGCCAGACCGACACAGAAATGATTGAAGAAGGAGGCCTGGCAGGATTACCACAAGGAAGTAACGAGCCTTCAGGTATACTAAACACACACACGGTTTGTGTGAATTTCACAAACCTCCTTTTCTCTTTTATGTTGCCCTAATGTTAAAATAAACCATACAGTGGTGGTAAGAAGGAGCCTGAGGCTCCTATAGAGAAGAGCTGAATGGTCATTGCCCTATAGGATGTAAAGGCGACTATACTGCAACAGACTGTACTGGAGCAGCATGGGGTTAATGGGAGTGCAGGATTAGTTTTGACACCTTTTTCAATGGCTCGGACAGGTGTCCCCTCCTGCTGAGTGTCTCCACAAGCTAAAGGACTTTATCCTGCCTTTGCATGGCCAATGTGACTTGTGTCGCTTGCTTCAAGGGAAGCAGGATCAAGCCCTCTAGCAGTAACTGTGAGACATTTTTATTAGCCCGGCCACATGCCTTGTTCCAAAGCCCCTGGCTTGTCATAAATTTTTCTGCATTAAACTCTTCACCCAGATACAGCTCTACCATATGCAGCTTGCCCAACAGATTATTAAGAGAATATTCTTTTTGAACTGTCTCTTCTACAAGCAGGAGATGCAGCTGGCATCCAGCCTCTGTGACTCTCTAGTAAAGGAGCACTAAACCTCTACGTTGATTAGACAAAAACCTGAATAGGGAAGAAACACTAAACTCAACATAAGCACTTAGTGCTATCTTCTTTTGAAATCACTCATGCTAAAATGAGGC
Source organism: Ciconia boyciana (assembly GCF_034638445.1). Classification (NCBI taxonomy): domain Eukaryota; kingdom Metazoa; phylum Chordata; class Aves; order Ciconiiformes; family Ciconiidae; genus Ciconia; species Ciconia boyciana. Next base: position 11,288,749 of record NC_132941.1, on the reverse strand, counting down.
TGTGATATTGTCAGCACAATCTCTATTAGAAAACTGTTGCAATTTTGAATAGAAATTAAATACTTGGTGTGATCTTTAGTTTTCTCTAAAGTAAAGAAGGACTGTTAAGAAGGAAATGCCTTTTTGTACTCTGAATATATTCAAATCCTCATTGGTATAAATCAGTTTAGTTCCAAGAAATACAGTTTACCAGATCTGTAATAAATTCCATATACCTCTGAGGCTATTCTTTTCAAGTAATTTCAACGCATTTTATTAAAAAAACACCAATAAAAACATCACAACCCCCACTGTAAGCTTAGCATTATCTCCCTTTTACAAACCAGTAAATTTGTGCTTTACCCAAAGTTATGTAATAAACCTGTGACAGAGCCAGCCTGTCATTCAGTCAGTTCTGTGGCTTCATCCTCCTCCCAAGAACAGCACTTTCTCCTGACCTCCATTTTAGCAAGCAAGTGACAATGCTGTTTATAAAAATAGCAGAGTATAGGTACACTCCCTGCCTTTACAAACTCTTCCTTTATAGACTTAGAAAAAGACGTCTTTGTGCAGAACCATCATATTACACTGGACACTAAAAAGAAATAGCAGAGCCTTTGCAATACATCTATTAAAAAAAAAATTGGCTTCTTTAGAAAGCTTTAAAAACTCATTTCTAGCCATAGAAATTGCATATTCTGTTTATCAAGATGCTTTCTCCATACTCCAAACTACGTTATCTGGATGACATTCATCGTGAAGCATCAGCCTCACAGAACATGAAACACGTGTTTACAGTAGAGGAGGAATGCAAGCTACTTTTATACACAGATTTTGTGATGTAAATAAGCTGTTGGAAAGCCAGTTTGTGACAATGCCAGTATTTGGTGCTTCTTTAGTCTAATTAGAAACTGCTCTGCACAGCCCAGCCATTAGCAGTGGAACATGCTGCTTATTTTACTTACCAAAGTGCTGCATCACACCTAGCCAGTCATAATTAGAAAAACTGGCACAATGAGCATAAATAAACAACAGTTGTGATCAGGAGTACAGCAGATACCTACTTTATTATCTCTCTAGTAAGCGCAGTTTGAAACAATGAGTGTTTATCAAAGACCTGCAGTTTGCAAATCTCAGGTGACTAACAACTGTATCCAGGACTGGAAGTTACCAACTATCCTCTTACCATCTATACCAAGCTCTGAACACTCAACGAACTTTGGAACATGGCTGACAAATAAATGAGCCAGTAAAATATCAGTAATCTTGGGAAGAGACAGACATCCATATTAAAAAGCATTTGCTCCTCTCTGAAATCATACAGTTCCTTAGCAGGAAGCACAAGTATCACTCAGGCATACACCTAGGGACCACAGAGAGGGCACCAGGTCCAGCATCCTGCTGTGATGCTTTAGGTGAAAATACACCCAATTACCAATGCCAGTACCTCGCACCAAACAGTTAGGCCTGCATAGCAGGAGTGACACTTGCACTGATCTCCTTTTAACTTACCTATCAGTATTTATGATTTTTTTTCTTTATAATAATTGCATTTTTATAAACAATGAGCTTGAGTTTCACTTAATATTAACAGTAAAAAGATTGTCAAGTTATCTTCCAAGTACAATTTGGAAAAAAATATTTGAGCAGCCCTTCATTATTTTATTTTGGGTCAAACTGCTTAATCTGTGTCAAAAATATTTTATTGCAGATTCACATGGCTTCTTTAAATTTAAGCATAATGAGATTGTTAATGTTTTTAAAATACTTAAATGACTTGCATGTCACTTTTAAATTTTCACCCTACAGATGAAACGGCACAAAGGATGTCACTGAACCTGCAATTAAAAACCAAATGAACAAACCTCAACCGTGTGAGAGAAAGGTTTTCTCTACTTCTTGCAAAAAATTCTCTGGCTCCTCAGACAACAAAATCCAGAGGTCCCATGATAGTGCAAGTAGATATTTAAAATTATGTCTTATTTTAGCTATTGAGGAAAGGCATCAAATAGACATCTGAGGGGCCTGCAGACAACGACTAGGCACGTACACTTTCCCACCCTGTCCCACCTACCGCCCAAATCTAGCTCTGGAGAGACCAGCTCTAGAAAAACATCTTCTCTTTTCACAGCTCACTCAAATCCTTGCTTTCATTGATCCTGCTGAATATGATCTCATTTACTAGGGAAAAAAAAACAACAAACCCAACAGACAAAAAGATGGCAGTTTCAGTGATGTGTACACCTTCCCATGTGAGAACTAAACTGAATCCATATGGGAACTGAACTGAGACCTATCAACTTTCACTTCTACATGGTGGAACAGTTTCCAGTCATCATTACTGAGGTTAGAGCAAGACAGTAATCCATCCTGTTTTAAAATTACCTGTACTATGTTTTATGAAATTCATTCTGCTGTGCAATGATCTCATGTAGAAAAGTGATGAGCCACAGGTTAAGTTTTAAATGCCAACATTTTCTCTCTGTGGAACAATGAAGGCTTTTATTTGTAGAAGATATATTTCATCTCTTTATGTATAGCAACACCAATACACTATTGGAACAAATATCATATGTTTCTTTGTCCACTTACATAGCCATGCAAGTGATTCTAGGCACTTCTTTCAATTATACCTGGATTACCAATGATCTATTAAGAACAGGTGAGAACAACAGGAGGGTGAACTTGAAAGTTAAGCAAGGCAGGTTTTGGTGAACCATTAAATACCTTTGTGCTTATACTTGCTTATTTTACCATCTGTAAAAGAAACCAAGGACCTCTATCCACTGTAATCACTGCATTTCACATTTCCATCAGTAATAAGGCGAGGACACCAGCTTTTTAATGTCTGGAGACAATACCTGACACTGACTACAAAAGTACACTGGAAAATGGACACAAAGCACTGAAGAAAAGGAATTATACCAGTGACGTATTTGACTTGCAGGTTTGCTTTATTTATTTATTAGGTTTTTTTGGAAGTTCACTTCCTGCATGCCTCTCAGACAAAGTTCTTTTTGGTTTTATTTATGTGCTAAAACACACGCACACATTGCCCTTTTAAAATGAATGGATGTGCTCCAAAGCACACCCCTCAGCAGCTGTTTGTACCCCAGAAAAGTCTGCATTCTTCTGTCCTCACTACTGTGTCTGTAAAGGCTGCTGGAAGGCATGGGCACCTATTTTGATCTGCAGTGTCACATTAACAGGCAGATAACATGCAACCATAGATCCACTTCTCAGTGCCTGACAAAGACAGGGGACTTTATGAAACAACCTGACTGTGCCTCATTTCAGATTAGCTAGAAGGGTTTTTGGCTGGAGAAGTATTTGGAGGACTGAGTAGGAGCAGTGCCTGCTCTGCATATGCACTGACTATTCTTGGCTTATGGGTTTATATACAACAGTGCTCATCTAGAGAGCTGCCTGTTTATGGCTGGGGAAGAGACCATGCAGATTCACCTTGCCTTGGTCACCTCTATACAAGATTAATGCAGTGCATCCTTCTTAGCTGGGCTGAAAGTAGAGCAGGTGCAGAAAAGCATCTGTTTTCCCCTGGAGCAGAGAGAACCTATGTGAGCAGGCAACACCTGCACGCAGGCCGTTTGCTGGGTTCGGGTGACTTCCTGGAGCCATTCATTGTGCTAGAGAAGTTTCTTCCAAGTCCTGTGTAGTTCTAGACTCAATCATAAGTGATATCCTCGCACTGAAAGTACTGTCACAGCTATTAAGATCTGCCAGGAAGCTCTTGCTCTAAAGACTGAGGTAAGATCTCCTGGGACTGGCAGGCTTTCAACTAATAGTCTCAGCCTTTGAAATTCATTCCTTTTGGCAGCTTCCCAAAGCCAGATGCTAATGACCTTAGGCATGACGCAAGACCTTTTTGTTGGTGTACTTTTTATTTTTTTTTAAATTCCTGAGGTAGCAATGAAGCCAGACATTTCTTATCTTTGGAGAAAGTGTCCATTTTAGCATTGCAAGTAACCACCTAACTTTTGCAGAAACATTGTCTGAATCAATCTTGCACTTAAAAAGGTCATTCGCTCAGTAGCATTCAACAACAAAAGTTTTTGAATGGCTCTTTATATAACAAAGCAAGACCTTATGATGCAAGTTTAAGCTCAAATACCTTTGGACTTACATACATTTATTATACAGTTTTCCAGGGAATTTGGCCTAATGAGCTAAATGCTGACTTTGGACTTGAAAGACCTGGCCTATATTCCCAACCTTCTGCCAGACAATTGTGAGATTACAGGCAGGTGATTCCATCTCTCTCTCCTCCCTATTGCCTGTGCAATGGGGTTTGCCCTACTTGCAGAAGCAAGAGTACCTTGGGCTGCACTGCTAAGGGCTGTTTCAGAGCCAGATAGTCTAGTGCTATTGTTCCGTTAGTTAACCTCTTGTAAAGTTTTGAAAACCATACGTTCAAAAGGATGAAACTTGAGTAAACTGATTTTTAGCACAACAGTTTCCTGACTTCTCTGATGATTAGTAAGTGTCAGTAGAGGATATTCCGAAAGTTTATTCTCTCCAGGCTTCCTCTATCTTCAGTGCAGAGGGAGAGGCTCCTTCTGCAGGTGTTTCAAACCAAGAGCCTAATGCAGATATTCTGCATAGCTCTGCACAATCCTCTACAGAAATGTTGATACATGGCGCCTAGGAAGATTAGCTTCATTAAGCATCATCTTTCCTCCCTTCCTTCTCTCTTGCCTCCAAACATATTGAAGAAAACACTACTAAATCAAGGTAATGTCATAAAACTAGAGATTTCTTAGTTTAAATCCCCTTTAAAGCATATTTAAAATTAGATCTCAGTATGTTATCAGTGTTAAAAGCAGCAACAGTGACTGTGTTCCTGCACAAAGATACAGTAAATAATAACAGGACACTTTGAAATTCTGTAGCATATGAATTTTAGTTTGAGACTTTTAAATATCTTGACTGTTTTCTTGGGTGGGCGTTTTATAACAAGTCCACAAATGCTATGTATGAACCTTCTCAAAAATGAGTTCTTGCTCAATAATTCAATCAACTACCATAAATATAACAAAACCAGCTGCGACTCACTTTCACAAGAAAATAGGCACAATAAACAGGTTTTCATCATATTGCAGGGAACTTTAGCTTCTAAACAAACAGAATAACAAACTAATATATAACAGACAATGAAGGACTTGCCTATGTTTAAAACAGCTTTGTAATTCTAATCAGAAACAAAATCACTGACATTTTGTTGTTCTCCAGTTTTAAACTTAAGGGAAATTGTTATTGTTGGGGTGATTTGTTTAGGTTTATCATCTTGGCATTAGGTTATCAGTGCACAGATCCTCAGTGACAGAGTTACAAAGATGCTGCAGCACTAACCAGGTGAGCACAGAAAGGAGTGCTTCACACCACTCCTACAATCAGGAAAAAGGAAATCACCACTTTCATGACCAATGGGAGGAAGCAAAATATGTTTAAGAAACCTCATTCCTAGAGATTTTCACCTGCTGACAAAATCCATCTTTTTTGAAAGGGCAAATAATTAATTCAGCTACCTCTCTCTAAAATTCAGTGGGCTGCATCTGTTCCTTTGCTCAAGGAACCTACACAGGTATCAGCATCGAGCTATGATTAAAGGTTTGGAAAACAGCTATCACATTAGCTGTTATCTGGAAATGAGGTAAGAGCATGAGCTCTACAACTGGAGCCAAAGGATGGAGTCTCATACTGCATTTCAGTGGCAGACTCCTGCTTTCCATGCATTAAAGAAATGTAACCTCAGCCGAGCAATGGGGTTATACTGGACTTCCTGTACTTGGCTGTGAGAAGTACCCGGCACAGTTTGCCACGCTAATGGTATTTAAGCTCTTTGCAAAGGTTGTCCCCAAAGACATGACTGGGGACTTGTCCTACCCTGCTTTTACACTGGCTGGAGGAGCTGATGTAGGAGAGGTGGGCAAGCACTTGCTGTTAAATATTCTTTCTCTGACAGGCGCTGCTGCAGTACTCTGTAGGATTCTGATCAGTCACACCGCTTTTACAGTTCAATCGTGGATACTTCCAGAGTATTTCTAATGATCTATTATTAATTGCTAAGAATTACATTCCAGTCTTAAATTCGGAACGGAGAGAAAGTGTGCAGCTTTCAGCTGTCAAGGACAGTAATTCAGTACTTAAATCATAAGCGTCAGAAGTTGTAAGTGGACTGATTTATAGTAATTTGCACAACCTTGTTCATCTAGGTGAAATCTGTAAATAATGAAAGAAAAACAGGGAAAGGGCATTTGAGTAAGCTGGTATCACTAAACCAGTATACAAGTGATGAAATCAATGAAATAAAGATGTGCTGGTGTTAGTATTTTAGTGAGAAGTGAGGACTACAAGCTCACTGTAAAGTGTAAAGAAACTGTATTTGGGAAAAGGTCAAATAAAGGGAAAAATTCAGATTTGCAAGACAGATCCTTAGTATACCTCAGAGTGGTGTAAGACCACTGAGGTCAGTTAAACCATGCCATTTCCCACTGACTTGAGGTTTTGTCCTGTGTTTATGCAAAAGAAAATGACAACGTTAACTAGTTTGTAAAATAAAGACCTGGTGGATCTGCAAAATAGTCTGCTGCTTGACTTTTCCATTAGGGTATGCATTCCATGGCTGTATAAAGAAAAGGGGAAAAAAAAAAGAAAAGAAAAAAGACGACTGGAAACTCCACCTGGATGCTATCAGTCTTGCCCAAGTAAACAGTACTGACATTAGTGCTAGCCTGCTGAGTGGTACAGGTTAGGAAGGGTCACAAAGGCAAAATGGTGACCAAACGTGCCTTGAGGTAGAGATGCTCTGGAATCTGTCACAAAAGAAGAGAGCTGAAAGCTCATTTTATCTAGAAGTCATTTCATTTTAGAGTTCAAAACAATTAAAGACATTGAAAGAATTGTACAAACAGGGATTATAGCAAGACAGAAACAATCTCCTTTTTCATATAAACATGCACTCAACTACATGCATACGGTGTGATGTGTATTGTTCTTGAGATAACGGTGCAGCACACCCATAAAATGGCAAGGGAATGTGTAAGAGATATAGCAAAAAACCAAACCAAAATAAACCAGGAAGTTTTCCTCATAACACTAAACAGTCATACCCATGTAATACAACTAAGAATTTTTGGGGTTTTTTTTAAAAAAAAAAAAAAGAAAAAAGAGCACCTTTAAGAGGCAAATGCCATAAAAGAATTTCATTTTCATGTCCCAATAGCTAAATGAAGTTTTTGCTGAAGCCCCTTGAAATAAACTTCCTTTTGACACTCAACTTGTTAAGTTGCACCCAAATCTGCAAACCAGAGAAATATCTATTTGTATGCATTAATCACTGGGTTGTAACAACTGTTTCATGAGTTTTTTTTTCATGTGGCTTCAAATTCACTTGAAAACCTTATTAAGGGAAACAGCCTACAATAATTGCTCACTTGAATTTTCTAGTTTGTTTTCTTTCTCTTCTGCCTACAAAAGCAACCCTGAAACTACACCTGGAAACCCCAACTCCTGAAAAATAAATTTTACCAGTAATACTTTTTTGTAAGAAAAGCTATATAGATGAATGATTTTTCCTAATATCACTTCCAGCTCCCTCCCATCACTTTAGTCTGTACCAAGGAAACAGAACAAAGCATGAGTGATACTTGCATATGGCATTAAGCAACAAGACTCAAAGTGTTCACATATTTTGACAATTGTCCAAATCTACAACCAGGGTGGGAGGCTATGGCTAACTCAGAAATGAAATGGTTAATAAATCTTAAACACTGATCCTTTTCCAGGCATGTTCAAATAACACAGTAAAAAAAAAAAAAAGCCTCAACTGTAAAGTGAAGTTCTGAACTAATTTTACTTCTCCTACAGCATGCCAGGAAGTGTATTACATGCCATTGGCGAGATACCAAACCTGTGACTCTAGGGGGATGACTGAAGGAATCCTCACAATTCTACATCTTGGAAATAAATTCTATGCTAGAAGGAAAGGCTGTGTAACACTTTGCCTTCTTTTTAAGAAAAGAGAAAAAAGAGAGAGAGGCTGCTTCCTCATATATAGACCAAGACACAGTGGGCCAAAACCAGCTCCTGGTAACAGCAGCAGAAACAGCAACTCAGCTGGTGCTTTTCTCTCCCAGTTGCATCTCTGTAGAACACAGGCATTTCCATAAGTCTTGGTATCAATCTGATTTATGTCAGGTTTATATCAGGAAGCCTATTATAATAACTGGGAGTGTCATTTGGCCCATTAATTGTGGGAGAATAGCATCTAATTGCATTGTAAATGGAAAGGGTTATGCTGAAGCCACTGTACTGCATTGAACTCAGCTCTCAGCTACTTTATGATTTTTCCTTTAAAATGTAATTTGTAATGTCTTAAGCAAAAACCAAAACTATGTCCAAAATTGAAAATCAAGTATTTTCTTTAACCTTAAAATAAGTAAATAAAAGCTCAACTGAAATAAATATTATATCATATACAGAAAATCCAGATGAGAAGCAATTACTACTTCAGGATTACTGAAAGGATGTTTCAGTAATTCTTTGAGAAACACTTCCTTTAAGTAGATAAGAACAATTCCAATACAAATAAGACTCTTACCCAGATAGGTAAAGAACTGTCTACCATTCATTCCCACTGCCCCAGTAAGCTGTCCTACCTATTCTTTATCCTGCTAGGAGTTAAAGTAGAAATGGCTATAAGCCAGTGTGAGTTAGCCCCAAGGAAATTCCTGCAGAGTAGCAGGAGGCATGTTGGGGACATGGCTTGAGCATTTCTGCATTCCAGCTCTCTCCAGTGGCTGTAATGACCTAGGCAGGGCCATCTGCAGCCACATGTCGGTTTGGGCAACACCCAGGCTGCTCTAACCTGGGGTATGGACCAAAGTACCTCATCTGGCTAAGGATACAGATACTGAAGTGATATAAAGCTCCCTTCCTTATATATGAAATACTGTACTGATACAGTGATTTATTTGGATCATTCATTAAGCTGTTGAAGGACTTGGCCCATATAAGTTAAAGTTAGTGTTCAAATCTCATGAGACAAAGAACACCTCATTTATACATTTATAATGATAGGAAATCACCAGCATAATAAAAATCAATAATTTGTATCATAAGGCCTTACAATACTATTGTAAGTTTGTTCCATAATAAGGCAGTAATAGTTATTAAACAAGCAATGTTTATTATATAATATAACCATAGTTTGTATCATGACTGGGGTCTATTTTCCTCTGAGTGCAAATATTTAACTCCCATTAATGTTAACAAGAGGTTACCTAGCATGTACTTTGGCAAGAGAATAAAACCTGAATTTTAACATTAATCTCAAGCAAGCTTTCAACTTGAAAGAGTCTTGAGAGTGCCTTGTATTAACACTATCTTAATTGCTTTGAAATCTGGATTTTGTGTGAAGCATATACACAGATAAAAACAATTCATGTTAACTTTAAATTGCACCTTTTAGGATAACAGGAAATAATTGTGTGTCACCTTTCTGTAAACTGCGTAGCTTGCTCTGTGAAGGCACTGTTAGCAAAGACAATGATAAAATCTTTGAAGAATTCTCTCTATTTCCAAGAACGTTTTTTCCCTAGACTTTCTTTACAGAGGAAAATTAACTCAGTATTTTTCACAATAAGAACGGTGGAGGAAATTCCAATTACATTTGAAAAAGAAACAACTTTTTGGTATTCTCTATTTACAGGTTGGGGAATCTCCTTGTTCACATATGCACTCTCACTGAGGACAGTGAGGTAGCATAGATATATAGTGCAAGTAGAATCTGGCCCTTTTCATTTTGTGAGACTGCTTTGATCATGACTCTCTCAAGACATTATTTCAAACTAGAATGCAATTGACCGCTATTGCACCATATGTTCCTTATGTGTGAGCTCTGTCTTGTTCATTAATTTTTATGCCACTACTGTTGGAATTCAGCCAGTGTAATGTGGAGGCAATTAGCAATGTCAGAGTGTTCATGCCAGCATATAACGAGAGAGAGAGAAAAAGAGAGAGAGAAAGAGAGAAACGAGGAGATTATACTTCCTGCCACAGGCAAGAGTCCTCTTCAGAGGGTTTTCTTTCTTTTTTTTTTAATGTTATTTGAAAACTGAAAAATCTAATAAAAACAGACAGGTGACAAGAAATAAAAGTCTTGTTATAGAAGTCAGATTTACTTACTTACAAAAACTCTCCCATAGCTTTTTAATATGTTCACCTATTTTCAGAGGATGAAACTGAAGACACCCTGTGGCCTGATGACCTCGTCCTCTAATCTTACAAACACTGCAGTCTGCTTTAGCTGTGTATCAAAATGCTTAATTTTAGCCTACAAAAAGATGCATGCATATACTAGAACAGAAATGTACATTAAATAATACATGTTCCTATGACATAGTATTTACTGACCAAATCTGTGGCTTCTTGTTTTCTTAAAAAAAGAACTACTACTGCAAATCTTGCCATCTGAGATGTAAGATATTTGCCATTCTTCTTGCTATTTGTGTTCTTTAAATTTTCAAGATCAAAAAGAAAGATATATGCCTGAAGTTCCAAGGAGTACTGGAGACCTCACTGAAGTATCCACCTCTTCCCATTCTAAGCATACATGCAACACAGACAACGCCCCTTCCAGTGAGGGAATGGGCCAGTTTCAGAATAGAGTTTCTGCCTTATCTCAGGATACAAACGTACCTAACATAAATGCTGCAAAAATTCTGCAGTATTAGAAATCTTGTGCCCATAAATCCAAAAGTAGAACTCTACTAGAATTACATCTCTCACAGTATCTTCCTATTGAACTCCATATTATTCTCCCATGAGACAAAGATAACAACACACTATATACACAGAAACCCCTTCATAGTTCAAGACTTGATAGAATTTTGTTGTTATTGTGTAAACATTTACATGTATGTTTACAAAGTAGATAACTCAGAAAAACCTGAATAATCAGAAGGATGGCTCAAGCTGCAAAATCTAAATCCATATTCTCCTATGCTTCTTTCCACTTCACATCATAAGTGATTCAGACCCAGGCTTGGGTTTCACAGTCCATTAAGGAGACAGACAACTTTGAAGTTCGCTGGGGACACAATTTTCAGTTCTATAGTGTTTAATGGTTTAATTATCTATTTGCCTGTGAAGTCATTAAGCAACTCTGCACTAGTAATACGGTTATTAAGAGATACCTCCCACTGCAGTCATTTAAATACCAGTTACAGTATCATGGTGCTGCTTGTGGTAAGGGTCTTGTGGCTTAGTGGCAGCCTTTCATTTTTGAAAGCTTGGCAAGTATATAAAGGTAGTTTGACTAATCCACCTTAATTCCTACTGGATATTTACCCTCATCATGAAAATCACAGCATCTAGCCAGCTTCGTAGTGTACAATCGTCATTAAAGAAACCCACTCAGAGGTTAGCAAAGGCATTGCTGCACTGAATTAACACACATGAAGAACCTGATCCAAAGCCCACTGAGGTTCAAGTCATGGCTTATTGGGCTGATAAGAAATATATGCAGTTTGGCAGTATGGCCTGCCTAGGATCCAACTACTATCATTTGTTCAAACTTCATGAGCAATAGAATTCAGTCAGAGTTTTTAATAAGTTTCTAAAGCAGCTGAAAGAAGTGTCAGAAACTTTCTAAATTGGAAGAGTTTTAGTGAAACTTAGTCAAACCTGAATGTTTTGGTAGCATGACATTAGAAAGTTTCATTGAAAAGCTGGAATGAATCACTTAGCTTGACTTAAATGAAGAAATACTTTGTTTTGAAAGGACATTTCTTTTGTCCAATGCATTTGGACTTTTACATTACAGATTATATTTAATATTGAGAAATAAAAGTGGAAGAAAGCTGGGAACTTCCAAAAGGACAGGCTTCTGTAGCTTAGCAGCTTCCATATGCCCGTTTGTGTCTTCTTCAGTGGATGCAGTAAGAGACCTGCACGGCTATTTAAATCAAGAGCAAGCCCCACCTTTAAATCAGGGACAAACAAGATCATATCTAGTCATTACTGAACATCTACTTATTTTACTAGTAAGGGGACAAATTATGTGCTGGCCTAAGTCCAATGAAGTCAATTAAACTATCAGAGCAATACAGTTTAACTGATAGGAGCAAGCAAAGCATTGACATTTGAAAAGTATGCACTTCACTTACTTTCATGTTGTTTGCAGTAATAATACAGGGGATTTTCACTTTAATTGCATGTTAAGAATAGAAAAGAAAGGAGAAGGCTTAGAGAGCGGTCATGAGGTGATTGGATTAAGAAACAAAACCCAGCACTACTGAGTAGCAGGGTAATTCCTCAGTCAAATGTTATTAGAACAATTAATATAGTCCTTCCACTGCAAACCAATCCAGTGATTTCAGTTTCCTCTGTTAAGTTTGTTTTATACTTATTTGATATATTTGCATGTAGAATGTGAGACCAATTTAGAAAAAAATCTTTTACAGCTTTACAGAAATCTCACATTACTAGCCAGATTTTGTTCGTAGATCATATTAGCAAATGGTGTCTCTCAGACATTTGCATCGCAGTTTCAATAGACTGTCCTCCACCTTTTCTGATCACCCAAGAAGAGCGACAGTGAACTCTGCTCACTGAGTCTGTACAGTCGTCTGCCCTGTGGCTCTCCTCCTCTGGCATTCACTTCTGAGGCCCTCCTCCCCACAGTGTTCCTAATGTGTTCAGACACCCGGGATGCAGGGAGAGGCTGTGCATTCAGCATGAGGCATGACAGAAATGCCAGCAACAATCACAAACTTGCCCCAACCAATTCTGCTTCCGATATAAATTGTGCGTCAGACACAGAGTTGGCAGGAAGCAGTTTCATGGGCAAATGGCAACGAGGGCAGCGGAATTTTATTTCTGAAGCAAATCTCTGCTTTGTTTCCTCCTGTCCTTGTCTAGAGCTCTCTCCAAGGCCAAAGTATTCACACAGTATGAAAGACAAACTCCAATTTTTCTGCCTCAAAATCTAAGGAATGTGCTGCATGCTGCAAAACTGCAAGTGAGCAGAAATGGTGCAAGGAGCCTTAGCCTCTATGAAGACCTAGGCACAGATTGTGTTCGGTTGCTGAAAAGATACCTCCTAACATGTAATGTGTAAGCCTCCCAAATGCCATAACATGCATACGATGTGACCTTGCCACCTACTGGGGACAGTGCAAGTCTCCTCCAGCTTAAACTCATGGCTATTTGATACTTAACTAAAGATTCCCTTCTAGCTGTAGATTTGGCACCAGGGGTTCCTTTCTCCTTCTTGAGACCCCCAACCAATACATATCCAGCAGATGCCCTGTATCTGTTCAGACAGGTTGGCTGAACTCTGATCACTTCTTCCCACTGCAGGTTTTGGTGTATCAGGCCCCCAGCAGCACTGGACGCTAGCGGTAGCGCACTAAGCAGTGTAGGTACGTTCCCAGAGCTACGGCCTAGGTACTGCTGCTACAGAGGGTACTATATGTTCCAAGTCTATACTCTGGCCATATTTTCAAGCTTCCCCCCTCAAAGTGAAGACCAGAAGGATGCTCAATTCAAAATATGAGCTGAAATTCTGAGGTAATCAATCAATTTCAAAAGATGTCCAAGACACAAACGGATGTAGTTACGCCTTAACGTGATCCACAGCAGTTGCTAGCAGAAGAAAAGAAATCCTGGCTCCAGAGACCATCCTTTTGCCTACAGTTTTCAGAGGAAGGAACTGCGATATGTACCTTCTATCCTAGTTCTGAAATGGATCTGCCATGCACTTTTGGGCACATCACCTAAAATTTCCATACCTTCCCTTTCTCATATACAAGATAAACAACATTATCTATCAGCTGGCCCACTGATCAGGCTGAATTTATTTTTTGTGAAGGACTTGAGATCCTTTGGGATAAAGTGTTGTATATGTCAAAACTATTATTATTCCATTCTTGTAATAATTCCAGAACATCCCAGGGAGTCCAACAGCAAAGCTCTCCCACTGAACACAAAAATAGTTTTACAAAAAGTAAAAATTAAAATAATAAAAAAAAATAAAATACTGAACATTCAAGAGAATTAAATAAGAGACCGGCTTGTAGTTTTCGTGTGCAGTCATCTGAGTCAGCTCTCCAAGGAGTGCCAAAGGCTAAATTCATCCTTGAGCTATGCTGGCTTCTGCCAATGTAAACCAGGACACGCGGCCTCTGCCAGCAAAGCAGGGAGAGGCTGCAGCAGTGGAAAGCACCCACAGCCTTCCTCTTTGTTGGGGGTCTAAATGCAGCAGCAGTAGCACTAAGAGAGCAGCCTGGCTAGGGTGGGTTCATAGCTATGGCAACCCAAGGTGTCGTGGTGTAAGCATCTTTTACCGTGGGCTCTATTACAGAGATTCAAGCAGTCTTTGGCAGAGCCTACTGCAACAAGGAATAATGGCGACCAAACCTCTTCGCAAACCAAGGCAGGGTGAGCTTATAATGGAAGTGTCACTGGCACAAAGAGAAGTAATCCCACCTCTACGGATTTTGTCCTTCTTCAGATTTTTCTGTGCAGTTTGTATCACTGGCCAAGTTTGACCAGCCTGTGTTGCATAACATAACTTAATGTACAGTCAGATTGAGCCTGCGATTTAACTGGGAAACAGCTGTGTGACTCAGATGTTTTAAGGGGAGGGCAGAATACTGTGTACAGAAAACTGTCCTCATTCCACCACGAACAAAGAGTGGCAAAAACACAGGCAACTCCACTATGACAGCTGTATTGCTGCACTGTAGCAGTCCTCACTTGTCAAGATATTAAAAAAGGAGATTAGCAAGTATAGTAGCATTTTACCGTGCTCTTTAGAGTGAAAAAACATTTGTATGTTACCACTACTGATGGTCCAAAACCACAATGCTGAAACTAAACAGGGAATCCAGATCTGAACCTTCATCCAAACCCCACCCTCTGGGTTCAGTTCTTCGTTAGATCCAAGACTGGAAGGTACCTATTTTCTGTCTTCTGGGAGGCTGGTGTTTTGCAAGGCTTCATCAAATTCATACACTTCACAGCTGCAAATCTTGGGAGAAGAATCTCAATTTTGATTGCCACAAACCAGACTTGCCAACCTAACTGGCAACCCCCAAACTAAGTCTCAACCAGAAGCACGCACCACTGCCCAGTCTCTCGCAGGCTGGAGCTCTGCCAGCAGAAGAGGCCAGCAGCCGCCCAAGTATAGCTCCATTACATTATGACGGCTCCAAGTTTAATCCGGAGGAATACACAAAGATTTGGCTTTATGTACAGGCTAAGTTGTGACTGAGTGTCTCATCTTGGTCCCCGTTGGAGTGGAGCCCAAAACCACCACACGCTTCGGCACTGTTTGTTGTACTTGGCAATCTTTGCTCAAGCTAGGTGGGTGCATTGGCAGGACTTGTGAGGAACCCCTCCTCTTTAATTGGTGGGAATGTACCTGTAAGGCTGAGCTGTGTTTGGTAAGGCTAAGTGTTCCCGCAAGGGAAAACACTTGAGACAATGCAGTTGGTGTTTAGAGTAACAAGACAGAGGATGACTGAGGCACTCTTTCATGTTACCTGGAGGGCCCTGTTAAGCTCTCTTACTGCTTTCTGTTGTTTCACCATGAAACTGTGTCCCTTGCTTTAGTTAAAGGGAAAGTTGATGAAATAGTGAAACAGCCCAAAAGAGTTTTTTCCCCAGTAATTGAGAGAAACCTAGACCATATCTAGCTTCAGTCACTATTTCATTCCATGTCAGAGGTTAAAAAACCAACACAAATACAATTTTTGTCATGAATTGTCTAAAGCAAAGAAATTCAAAGCTACAGCTGCTGCTCTTTTTAATTTATTAAAATAATTTCTTATGAACAGGAAGATTACATGAAAATTGAACTTTGTTCTACTTACAGGCTGCCTAGTGCTTTTTTTTTTTTTTGTACGTGACAAGAGTTGGTGATGATTATATGTTTCCTAAAGCTAAGTATACATTTCATGCATTGACTGGAGCACTATTAATTCTACACAGAATATAAGGGGTTTAAGCTGTGTTGCCATTTTAACATTAGGAGGAGTGTTTTCTCCAAGCCCCATGCCTTTGCATTAGATAACAGAGGGCTGTGTATCACTTCCTGCACAAAATTAAAGATGTTCAGAAGTATGTGACCTCTACTGTCTGAGCTAATGGTGTCTCGGATACCTCAAGACTGAAATTATTAAAAGCAGATAGCTGAAATATCATATCTCATATTCTATTCAGTAGAGGGCAGTGGTAGATAAAAGCCATGCACACCTATTAACCTATTTAAAGTCCTGTCTCCAAACTGGTTGGCTGTCACGAATCTAATGGCAGCAAACACACTAGACAGACAGAAACAAGAATGGTGGATTCAGTGCTTTTGGTCATGTTCCTCTGCTCACTCTCTCCCATCTCCCCTCCTACCCCCTACTCCCCCACTTTTTTTTTCTGCAATGGATGGTATCATCAAGGCCAAATGCCTTCTACAAGGTATCCCCCCTGAAAAGCTGGCAGGAAATAAAAATGCCCAGAACCTTGTGGGATCAAGTTCTTAATGGCTCTAAATGAGAGCCAATACATGCACATGTGCATGCATGCACACACACACCCAGCATCTATTTGTCAGACCTTTTTACCAGACAAGGAGAACCCAAGCTGGAAAAAGACTGTTGCCTAGTGGCAAGGGCACTCAGAGGCTTGGGGGGCGGGGGGGGGGGGGAAGTAAGTTTTAGTGCAGTCCCTGCACTTAGAAAATTGAATTAATCAATTCATTATACAGTGTTATGGTTACAGTTAAACATAAGTGCCAAGAAATACAGCAAGAATGTTACATTTTGCTACATTATCTCACAATCACACATGCAGTGTCACTTCACAAACACTGATTTCTCAACCTGTGCAACTGAGTAGAAAAAAGATACATACATTGTTAGAGTATGTAGTGTTGTACATTTAAATTTACGTACATTAATATATATTAACAACTGCACATATTCTAACTTTTCCTGATCTAAAATATCTTATCTTGGCAATCTTAAAGCATACAAGAGAAGAAGGAAAACCCTACTGAACAATGGAGAGATTCCAAGTGGGAGCATAAGCCCAAAGAAACGGGGGCCAGGTCAGGAATACTGGAAACAGGAATTCTGAAACAACTCTTACTGTATTTGTTTTCAGTGAAAAAAAAACTTGCAGCCCCACTTCTTTTATTACAGGTAAGGGATAATTCTGCCACAATGGAGTACAACTTTATGCCTTATTACAATTATCTTCAAAGAGAATTACTGTTGAATGTAAGAAGCATGGTGCATGTACGTCTTTACATACTTATACAAGCTGCTAAATGGTGAATGGCAAGAAGTACTGATTCATTAAAAAAAAATCCCCTACACCTTAACTGGTGGAGGGAAAAAGGCAATGACTACTACATGCACAGTTTGCCATAAATGCAAGTTACTGCAACATTTCTAGAGATCAGACAGTTTTACCTGCCTGGCTGCAGAGTGGACAAGACACACAAGTGGCACACCGGTCTGACTGACGAGTACTGTCCTGTAAGGCTTTGCCTCAGCATGCCTACACCTGCGTCCCCTCCTCGGTTCTGTGAGCTTCAAGTTCAGTTTGGTCTACAGCCTTTCCAGAGACCTATCTGCAACTGTCAGACTTTATAGCTGTTGAATGACACTTCCTATCAGCAGCTACTTAATGAAAGAGGCTTTCCAAGAGAAGGATCAAATGTCAGTCTACTTTGCCCTTCTCCTTCTCTTCTGGAAAACCATGCAGGTCCAAATGAGAAAGACTATTTAGCTGCCATCTCACAGGACTCCACCACAGCACTTTAAACGTGGCCCAGTTTCATCACTGGGCTGTTACCTCTTCAGCTGGAATGGATTCACTGGGGGAAAGCGCAACAGCCTTTCTTCCCACCCCACAGCACTGCTGAAGGCACTGCTTGTGTCTTGGGTCACATGGAAAAGTCGCAGCTGAGTAGCTCTGCCAGCCCACATCCAAGTGACGCTGCATCTAGCCCTGCTCTTCAGAGCACCCTCCTACTGCCTTTACCAAGAGATTTCTTGAATCAGGAAAGCGTGTAATGACTTTTTTAAAAAATGCAGATTATGTTTCACTATCTTAACAGTGAAGTATGGCTTTATTCTGTTCTCATTTCAAGTATTCAATGTTTTGAGCTAAATTTAGCTGAAGAACTTTATTTGCATTCAGGAACAAACCCCATATTTACTATGCTAAATAATGGTATTCTGCTTACATATGTGTTTGTATGTAAGCAATAGTGTCATTCACATGCAATTCCCTTTATCTCCAATAGACTTTAAATGAAAAAAAAAATCACAAAATGAACAAATGCATGCTGGTACAATGTACTGAAGCATACGCTGAATTAAGGTACCTTATATCAGCAGTAAAGAGATAAAAAGGCACAAAAACAATGCTAACAGGTAGAATTAAACATTTGGTTCTTAGTAAGATATAACTGTTCTCTTTGCCAGAGCACCAAAGAAGTTTCTTGTTAGCAAGTTGGCAACATCTGAAGTATTATTTCCTGATTAAGTTGATAGCTGGTATTCATTGCAATCACTTGAGGATATCTTAGTATCCTGTGCAATTTTAACTCCTCCGTAAAATATCTGGAAGGAAGCCTTGCAGGCTATCTAGCATTGACTCAGCTACTTGGTGACCAGCTGCTTTGCTGTGGTAGCAGTAAACTGCAAAATCCTGTACTTACAGAACACTAAACACCAAACCTTTGTAAGTACAGAAACAATACACTCAGCAACTATTTATTTGCTGCCTTGTCTCTCTGGGAAGAGCCCTGCAACTTTCTCATAGCCTGCCTAACAAAAGCCCTGCATGGATTTCCTCCTACATGATACATGGGAACCTACTGCTTTCTCAGAAAGAGCCGTAACTTGTAATCTTTGCCCAGATTCGTACATCCAGCCATCGGGCTGAGGCTTGGCAGTGGTCAGTATGCAAAATGCTCCCACACACACAACTAACCTCAGAGAGAAAATTCATAGAGAATCCACCCCCATGTAGACTGCAGAGGCAAAGCACAGCTGTCTGCAGCTATCCGAATGTCTCAGGCTTGGTCATCTTGATCTTTTTAATGACCCTGCATATCAGTAGAATACAGGCATCTGTTCAAAAGAACCTAGCAGCTCCTGACAGAGCAGGGCACACATCAAAGCAGAGTGGGTCAGATTCTGCCCTACTAGATACATTAATTCAGAATAACTGAAATCAACAGAATTATCCTTCATTAACACTACAGTAACCAAGAGCTAAATTTACACTGTTCGTTTTTCACTGTAACTTATGCAGATGTGCTACTTTTTGTACTTCAAAATATCTATACGCTTTATGGCCTAACTATTTTTCATTTTCCTTTGGCAAAATCAAGGATAGATTCTAAAGAAGGCAAGAGACTGACTATATTTCTATCAGAACTTTTTGTCACTGGCATTACTGAAATGCCAGGAAATGCAACAGATCGGCAACACATCTCAGGGTGCAAAGAGTTAATCTCCTTTCTTGCAGATCATCTATGTCAGTCCAGATGCTTGGTTGGGAGGAAATATAACCCAAGTGCCTGGACTAGTGCAGCAGACTATAGAATAAAAATATTTTTATGTACTGTGCTTATAAAATATTCTGTTTTCTGTGCAGTACCATTTATGTTTAGAACTTTCCTTCAAGGATTTTCTTTTCATATTGAGAAAAATAGATCCATACACTCCTTGTTAAAAAACACCCCTGCCTAAATGTCTAACCTCCTCTGTGAAAACTGATCCTTTGCTGTTGGTCTGCATCTTTATTGTGCCTTCAAACTTATATGTTAAAATAAAACCAAGACAATGGAAATCACAGTAAAGTGCCACTTAAAGTCAATGTAAAGTTTATAATCCTTTGCAGTTCATTCTTCTATTATGCTGATGACAAGTTAATTTGGGTGATAAAATGGAAACAAAAAGCAAGGAAGTAATCCTGTTTTACAGAATATTATTCAAACAATAATAGCTTCCTTCGCATAACACTTATTTCATTCCATCATTACTACTATTATTACTACTATCTTAAGCTATGACAGATTGTGAAGGGTCAAAGATAATTTTTATCAATCAGCCTCCCTTTGTCTTTGGCAGGTTTAATCATGTCACTTGGAATGCAGCATGAGGGGCCTGATGAAATTGGAAAAGCATGTGAAGATAAAAATCACTCTCAGATGAATTCAGACACTTCCTGCCACTCTGCAGATGCCACAGTGCTGCAAGCCACCCTCCCAGGAGAGATGATTCACCTGGAAGGAGGGCCAGGCTCTGCCAGATGTGTAGGAGGCTGCCTGAGACCCACATGCTAACACTGTCTCAATTGTATGAAGCATATGCTTTCAGTCAAGGGTGAAAAATGCAGGCACCAGCACATGCCAAAAGTCTTTCAAGCATGGCCCACCAGTCAGCCTGAAGCTTAATGCACTGATCCATCGAGTCAGCAGATGTGTGTCACCACAGTACAAGTTGAAGCTGGTTAAAGCTATAAAAGAGTGAAGTGACCTAATCCAGACATTCAAGTCTCACAAAGAAAACCATATTGTTGTCACTTTGGGGGGCTTAATGTGGGACTTTAAGCACAAACACTGAAAGCCTTCTTGGAGTAAAAAGATATGTTGCTGCAAAAGCATAAATCCCAACCCTGAGCTACACTTGTACTGATTTCAAGTTGATCTGATAAAAGCATAGCATGGCTTTCCTTTTTAGTACTGCACATACAAAAAAGAACATCTGCAGAATTTTATTGCTAGAGCCATAAATGCTCCTTATCCGCTTGGTTTGAGGCAGAAGTCCAAAAATACCTGGATAGAAAGTTTATTTGCAGAGTACCACTACGTACTTGGTAGAGCCAGTGAGTTATACAACATATTCTTTCACTCCTGGCAGAGTGCTGTCAGTGTCAGCTAGGAGTCCGGCAGCAGAAGCTGGCTCCATAATGCCTGGGAACTCCTCCCTCCTTTCCATTTAATAATCATTTAGTGGGTACAGTATTTCCCGACACACTCAAAGTCAAAGCACACTTTACAATGAAAATATTCACCTTGTTCACATGTGGAACGATTTGTTTAAAGAAACCAGATCTCCCTAGCACTCAAAGATCAACCCAACACTGGACGTGTGCAAACCCACTTCACTGTCAACAGCAGTTGTTTCAAATAGCTTGTTCAGAGGTAGGTGATAAGATGTAGTTCTCACTGGGCAAACATAATTAGGCAGATTTAAAGATTTTTCTTGAAGTCTTTTCTGTCTATCACCTGGAATCCTGTTCACAGAGCTTTCTTAAGTATTCCTGCCTGTAATAGCCAGGGCTCTGGAAGAATACTGATGTTTCACAATGACCTCATTGTGCTTTGACATAGCTTTCCCGAGCTGTGGCCTGTGGCAAACGCACACCTGTTCCATTTATGCCCAAAAGGCCAAAAAAAAAAAAAAAAAAAGAGAGTAACTTCAAATAATATTCAAGTTCAAACAACAAGCAGGGCTCTTCTGCCTTAAAAAAAGTCCATCCTGCAATCCATTTTGCAAAAAACGATACCTGGTCATTTAAAAGTTAACTCTTTTAGTAACCACCGTAGATCCAAGTTAATAAAACCTGTGCCAGCTTAAGGGCGGAAACACCCACTGTGCATCTGAAGTTTCCCCCCCCACACACTCATTTCTCCATTTATAAGCACTGAATATTACCATTGCTTAATAACTGAGGCTTTCTGTAGCCTAAAATCAGGACTAAGCTGGTAACTGCACTAGGAATCATACATACATATTATGAAAAGAAGGTTGCAAGACCAAAATCTATATAAGCTAAGAACAAGATGAGAGGCAACAGAGATACAAGACACAGATGGTACTGCCAGGAACAGAAGTACAAAGTAAAAAAGTGCGTACATAAAAACACACGTATACACACACACATCTCCTGTGTTACTCCTATCCAGATAATGAAGGATGTTTTACATTATGTTGATCAAAAAGGTTTTGAATTAATTGGGCTGGGTTTTGGTTTTCTTTTTTTTTTTAGTTCTCTCCTGATTTTTCCATTGCCCTGCTCACCTGCAATTTATAGTGGGTCAAAAAAGATTCCTGGCAACTGCCCTTATACCAAATGCTTTTTGCATGTCAGCTATACAATACTTTGCATCATACATAGTCTCCAATAGCAAATTTGCCCTTTCACCCCAATAGCACCCATCTGCCATTTCCACAGCTTCAGAGGCTTTTCCTCCTCCACCAAAGCACATCTGGGGGTGGTTTCAGGGCAAATTCTACGATTCTGGTGCTGGAGCATTAGCGAGAAGAAAAAATAGGAGTTAAGTGGTTTCAAAAGAAAATGAATAAGACAAAAGCAGAGCCCCATAACTATGATTTTTTCACAACTCCTTCTCTCTTGCATCTTTTGTGAAAGAATTGCTGAATGCTACTTTCCCTACCCAAAAAGCTTTTGTTCCTCAGAGGGGTAAAGGATGTGCTGTGGCTCCTATGGAAGAGTAACTGTAGGCTACTAGAGGAATGGAAGTGAAGGGTCCTCAAGACATCCCCTGTGGTGCTTGAAGGCTTTGACTTTGACTGTCATGGCAAGACTGGATTCAGCAGGAGCCAAAATAACAATATCAATACTCGTGCAAGATACCAAAAGTGTAAACAGAGATGGGAAGGAAAAGATAACAGTGAAACAACAGAACACAAAAAAATAGCAGGTATCAAGTTGAGTTTTCTTATAGTACAAGATAAAACATGGCTTTGCACTACCTAAATGCCATTGAAACCTCACATGATAACATTTGTTTTCATGGTTTTATATATGCTGCCTCAGTATTAGCTAGGGTAAAATTGAATTATTCTTAATTCATAAGATATTAATTTTCTGCACTATGTGCTGTAGCAGCATTCACTACTCATTTCTTTTTTGGGACTAATATGGAGAGAATAAATTAAGAGCTCTTCCAGCTTACCACTTTCTTCCTCCCCAAGTGTGTGAACACTAGCGAACACAATAGTAGTACTGCTGCGACACTGCTATCAGCTCATGCTCCTGAAGAGTTTAAGGAAATAAGAAATTCTGCAGAACAACAAAAATGCATTAAGTGATTGAGATATGTTTATGCTTTTTTGCAAAAATAAACTGTTATTAAAGAGTTAAGCTACTATATGTGTGGGCGAACTGCTTTCTGTAATTGTTATCTATATACAGATCTTGAGAGCGATGTTGATCTTCTGAAATGAAGGGTGCAGACGCAAGTCTTTTTAAACCAATAAAAATACCAACACTTAAGTGGTTTTTTTGCCATAGATCCTCTCTATGCAAATCACTCAGGTCAGATAGAAAACTAAAGACTTCTCCTTGGACAAAACATTGTCATTTGAACTTAGGAAAATACACGGTTGCCAATAGAAATCTAATCTGTATTTGACAAAGTGTTCCACTTTCCCATCAGAGAGTCTCATTATTTTTTTAAATATTAATATGTGTAAATTCCAAATATAAATCATATAATCATGGCCGTCCTTCTCCTGCTTCTTTGGAGTAAGCCATTCTGTAGCACTATGTATGTTATGTCCACCACCAAAATTCTCTGACTTTGCAATGAGAAAAATCTCTATCTACTAGGAAAAAAAAATTCTTCTAAAACTTGGCCCCCTCACATCCCAAACAAAATATGTTGATGTGTATACATAAGTTCAGAATTATTTCAGATGGTGCTGAAATACCCTAAATAAATATTTTTAAGGGCCTATCCTAGTTGTGGATATCAAGCAGTATTTCTCTACCTTGCAGTGGAATAGCTATGTAGAAAGAGGTTAAAGACTGAAAACTAGACCTGACTGCTGCCAGTGTTGGAACCTCTCTTATTGCTCTGTTTACCAGAGCTTTCCTTGTGTAATACCTTATTCAATACAACTTCAGCATAATACATACATGCCTTATATCTTATATTCAATGTGACCACACGTTTTCCTTCTTTGGGCTTGATCTTGCAAAACTTTTTCTTCCTGAGTAACCTTCTCCTAAAAAAGGTGTATCATGGAGGTCTGTACTCAAGTAGGAAAAATACTTCTTCTGAAGATGGAAATAGAGCATGAGTGCCAAGTAAACAGCTGGTGGGCTTACTTCGCCTGCAAAATATCTCCTGGCCCATGGACTCCCCACAAATGTTGGCTCATGTCAAAACTGCATAGCAGTGCATGGGGCAGAGTGCTGACTCACACCGTAAGATTTCACGAAGCTCTGCAGTCCTGTCTGGAGGTACCAGTTCAAGCCTGGAAGCAGTAAAGTCACATTTGCATTGAATCTTCCTCGTAGGGGTTTAACCTAGGAAGAAACACTATGCAAGGGTAGCTATGCCACTTCCCCAAAGCAAATCAGCCCCAAACTGGTTCAGACAGTGCCAAATATCAAGGAACAGTATACTGGTATTCAAATTTAGATTTTATCTGTATGTAACTGTGCTGAATTTAGTAACTTTGCTGGAAGTGGCCCTTCTACACGCCAGAATATAAAGTAGATTTGGCATCTTTGGATTATAGACTGGTGCCTGCAGTTTGCAATGCCAGGGTTTGCTTTGAAGCTTCAGCTTTTTTTCCTTGTAGTGGTTTGACAATGGTCATGATTCAGCGTATTCAACATGCTTAGATCCATCTGGCTTTTCCTTTATCATTTGGAACCGAAGGAAAACAAGGACTTTTTCTAGCCCTTTATGTCACATTAATGGACCAGTTAGATTTTACAGCCCTTGCACTCTTCAGAGGACACAAACTAATTTCTGTTCCTTCCTTGCATCCCAAGAGGAGTGTTATAATCAGATATAAATAAGTCTCATTTTTCATCCAACCAGAACTATGAAAGTAGACAAAAGATGGAGCAACACTTGTGCTCCCCAGGAATGCCAGACAGTGTTCAAACAACACTCAGCAGAACCACCCTGAGGTGTATTTGCTCCATATTGCTCCCAGCACCAGACAGGCCCCAAAATTAACTGTGATCCATTATTTCATTGAGTTTGAATATGAGGTCAGTGGGAGTTGTCAGGATCAGCCTTCCTACATTTATGGAAGGAAATATTTCCTTTTCTTTAATATCCCTTACCTATCCTACCTGTAGGCATAACATTTGTTACAGGTTCAATCTATTAATTAGAATATTTCTCTTAAAACTCACATTAATTCACTGAATTGACTCTACTAATTTTCAAAATACTTTACTTGTTACTCTTTCTGTGTATGAATCTTTATTCCTACACAATGATCTAGCTGTGCTGTTTGTAGTTTTCTGACAATAATTCACTCCAAAAAGGGCACCTTCTCCCCAAGTGTGATTAATGACAACTTGATTTGTGTACAACTAGTCTCGTACAGACTATTGGGTTCTTTCACTTCAAACAGTCAAAATTGCAAAGAAGATGAACATGCTGGATATTTTAGAAAGGACCATTTGTGGCATAGCACATACAATATATGCATTCCCATGAATGAAGCTGTGACCTCACTGGGTTATTTTAGGGGAACCTTCTACACTTTTGAATGCTAGGGATCCAGTTAGGGCTAATATATATTCTAGTGTTTCCAATAAATTATTTGCATCCTTATACACACACTGCTCCTACAGAATGTCACAAAATTGGATTATAGACAACAAAAAAACTGTGCTGCTATCTTAGGGTTACTCATGGGAACAGGACAGTTACTTCGAAATGCTCTTGTGACTAGAAAGAATCTGTGGGAGGAGACAATCCAGGGAGCACTTAATGGTTTTGGGGTTTTTACAGTGGTCTTAGGGATCGGTGTTTCAGTTTAAGACTGGCATTTCACTTAAGCCTTTGCAATGTCCTTCATGATCCAACTGCAAACTGAGTCCTCACAGCTATGCTGGTCCCACAGCCAGGCAAGCTATCCCAGCTTCAATAGAAAAGTCATTTTTTCCCCATGTACTATGATGAGGTACAAATTTTGAAGTCAAAGTATTATTAGAGAGATGCCAAAATTGACTTCATTCCCTGCTGAATGCTGACCCGCCAGGTACATTCAGCAACTGCTATAACTAAATGCAACTGGCCATAGTTGGCATACCCTGATACTACATTTGTTCAAACAGATATTCCGTGTAGACTGATGCCAGAACACACGCATGTTCCAGCAGCGAAGGCTGTGAAACATCAGGTTGTGACAGCTGGCTTTAAAATAAAAACTGTCCAATGAAATATATGAAAACATAAAAAAGAAGACTCTTGTTAGCCCAGGGCCTTCAGTCATTTTCTCAATGCTAGTTTTAACTTTGCTATGTTTATCAAATTTATACCTTTAATGCATACATAGTTCCACCTACTTATAAAGCGAACAACTGTGTACAAATTGAAGACTACCCTCTGTGCAGAGAAATAAAAGATAACATCTCTCAGCTTCCTCATTACTTTAATCACTATAACTTACACAAAGCAAGCAAAGAGGTCATCAAAATGCTGCAGCAGTGCTCCACGTTCATGTCACAAATCCAGAATCAGGAACTTCAAGGTCACAATGTTTGTTGTATTTCTGCTTTTCTGACAGATATCCCCTTGCAGAAACCAGATAGAGTACAAGACACACAGTCATCTACAGTTTCAGAGCTACAAGACAGTAAGGAATTTCATTAAGAGCTGCAATTTCTAGAAACAGTTTATCTGCAGACAACCTAGAGTGCAACCGCTCATCTGTTGCCGAAGGATTCACAAGTCCAGTTGCTTTCACTCTAGAAATCTCTTCTATTTACTAATCAGAAAAAGGCAAGTAGCTTGAAAGCTCCTGCCAACAAGCAGATCATGACTGCAGTTAGGAAACCCATGACACCCCTACAGGGAAAAGAGCTCAGAGTTTGGCCTCCAGTTTTCCAAAGATTTCTCATTTCAGTCTGTGACACAAATCAGATCTTTCCAAGGAATACCTACACACTGTTTCTTCATTTTGCAGTACCTTCTCTGCCATTTAATAACTCAGTATCACTTTGAAAGTAAGGCTCTAGTTTCTGTTAGATACCAAAATTACATTTACATTTTCCTCTTTAACTTAGTCTTTTCTGTGCACCTTGTATACCATCTAGCGCTACAAAAATCCCCAAAGAAGCTCTTCCCCCAGGGTGTAAAAGACCAAAGGAAAAAAGCCACCATATATCCTTACCTCTTAGAATGAATAATTATTGCAGAAGGACACTCTTAGGCTTATGAAGAACAGTAGTTTCAAAGGATAAAATTATATAAATTACAGTCTTTCCATTATTATTTTTGTCTAAAGGTGGAGCTCCTCTAGAAAGGAGGGTGATCATTAAAGGTAGAACTGAGAGACAACTCTGCATAATTATTTTTTCTTATAAGCCCCTTCAGTACTCATTTTTCCAGTCGTGAAACGTCTATTTGATCATTTTTTTCATGTGACATGCGAGAGTGCTTTTTCTTGCCTTACAGCGTCATCCTAAATGAACCACCCAGCACTATTTGATCTTCACCTTAAGCAAGAAACATATGCACCTCAGACTTATTCAACCCACAAAAAAACTCATTACACAGTATCCTGCTAAACATGATCCAGAGAAATAGATAAAAGTCATTACTTCGCATCTGTCCCCTTCCAGTTATCCCTATTTCCCTGCTGTCATCTCCTCCACTTACCTTCTGAAAACACAAATATCTACTTCTGAGGGTTATTATATCATTTTTGGGTAAATAAAAGGGAATCTTGAGAGAAAACTTCACCAGGAATATAAAAGGAAAACCTATAGTTTGTGAGTTTTAATAAAGGCAAGTCACATGAACTGTCAGTTTGAAGCATATAAATGGTTTATATTTTTGGAAGGAAACAAAACCACTATGTCCTAGCTAACAATTTATTGAATGAGTTGATCCGAAATTATGATCTTTCTATTAAATGTTAAAATTTCTTCTAATAAATATTTTATTAGCTTGCAAGCTCTGTTCTGCATACACAATCAGACAAGTATTATAGATACAATGATAGTCTACTGGAAAAGTTATAGGCTATGTCTAGAAAGGAAAAGAATGCCTCCCCAGACTAAAATGCAGTTGCAACTGTGAATGTATTAAGGGTATGAATAGGGCAAATGGTCAGGTTTTGCTTATCCACTTAATAGGCTTGGGGGCAAATGTTATCTGTTTGGCCTGAGTCTACGACAGCCACTATTTTCACTGGCAAAGCAAACTCCTCTGGAGCTGTTCCACCAGGGACTCAGGCAGGCTGGGGCTAAGCTGCTGTTCACTTTTGGGTCCTAAAGACAGAAGGAAAGGCAGACAGCAGGGCACGGATGCAGTATTCCCCCCACTGAGTCACCCAGGGCCACAGAAAGCCCTGCGTGAGGCTCCCAGGTGGTGAGAGAGCTGTGTATAGAGTCCCCTTTTACATCTGCAAAAGATACAGTCTGTGTCCAAAAAGCCTTCTTTGCACTAAAGTGTGGGACACAACAACTCCCAGTTCTTGATTTACATGAACATACAGCTTTGATGAAAACGGAGATACCTTGGCTTCAGAACTGAGTGGTTCGACAGATGACCTTTACTAGAAGTAGTAACGTAGAATTTATATGTTTTATGCTGCTACTGTACAGTGCATTCACTAAACAGTACCCTTATAAAATCTAGTTCAAGAATGATTTTTCTAACTTTGAAGTAGTACCATTTACACTGTAAACATGCACACTGAAGTAAATATTAGAGGTCTGTTGCTGCAGATTGTATTCTTCCTTTTATACGACATTTGTTGATACATATTTTATAATAACCAATAGCATTAGATTTATATAAATATTTTAAATGAAATCAGACATCAATACAGTCCTGACATTTTATGCTTTGAACTGCACAACCATGGCATGGTTTTGTCATTGTTACAGTTGAGCAAGTCTGGTATTTCAGATCAAACACAGTATGTAGTCCAGATGTGTTAGCTGTCACTCTGTGAGTAAACATTTCTGATGGACAGTGTGTTAACAACAGATTATTACTCATGATGTTGCATGATGGTTACAAAAAGTTAGCCTGAGTGTCAGAGATAACACCAGTGAGAACTGCTGGTGGAAGTGATGCAGACTGGTATGTTTACAGTAATTTCTGTCATGTGCCTCCCCCATTTACT
The DNA here is from genome assembly GCF_034638445.1 of Ciconia boyciana. Lineage (NCBI taxonomy): Eukaryota > Metazoa > Chordata > Aves > Ciconiiformes > Ciconiidae > Ciconia > Ciconia boyciana. Next base: position 11,259,587 of record NC_132941.1, on the reverse strand, counting down.
TTTCAAGGGAGAATCAAATATGATTTGAACAACTTCCCATAGGGACTATGGTGGAAGCATGGAGCTATGTGATCTAAGAGGCAGGACTCACACTGAAGCAATAGCTATCAAGGAATGTTAAGCAATTCAATATTAAATTCATAACTGCAGTTAAACTATTAAATACATGCAGGTTTGCCTGAAGTGCTAAGCACATTAATTTATACTGTCATTTATGTGCCCTTTTAAGGGGATACTTGTGAAGTGTCTTAGATTAACAGACATTAAATGACAAAATGTTTATCAGTCCATACAACAAAGGCAGGACAAGCAATAGTACCTGCAGTTTGAGTTTTTCTCTGCACAGGCTGACCTCAGCCTGGGCTGGAAGAGACCCTTCCAAGATAGGGCCACCATTTATCTTCTATAAACACTCACCCTTCAGTTTCCCTTCTGTCACAGGGAGAAGGGGTATCCAACTGCTAACAAGGTATTGTGCCTTTATGTCCTTGGCACATCTCTAGATAACAGGATGGAGGGACAAGGCATGGCATGCAGAACAGCAAATTCCAGTAATTGTGCAGTAGGCACCTTCTGTCATGCCTGTACAGCCCAAACAAAAAAGCTCTGCTAGACCTGCGCTGGCTTCATGTAAGGTCAAGCCTGCGTGTGTCTGCACCTTGCTCCTCGAACTGGAAGCAGTGGCAGCAGAAGCTTTGCTGGCAGTGGTAAAGAAGGTATATAGCAAGTGACAGAAGTCCTGAGGCAAATGTCAGTAGCCCTGGCAAGGTGTGAAAGATCACCTGTTTCTTCTAGCCTGTGGTTAGACTATCAGCTAATTGAGAACTGTTAGTACAGATCCCTAAACTGCCCTCATGGCCATGACTTCTGGCTGTTGAGCTGAATGCAAGCCATTTCAAAGTACTTCCCCCCCCCCCATTAGAATATGACTGTTGTGATACTCTGCTCCATTTGTCACTCCTGACAACTGAAAATAACAAGGAGTATCTAATATGCAATTATGTTCCTGACAAAGACCTGGAGTCCCAAGGCTAGATGTGTTACACCATAGAGAATTACAGGTGATTATATAAAGAGTTACATATTCACATGCTAACAAGTATCACGAGACATGCATGAGAAGATGACACTGGTTATTTTTCTTCCCCATATCTGTCACTATACAATGTAAATTCTGACCGGCAGGTTACAGTGTCCTCAGGACCACCCAGCAGCTCAGGCCACTTAGGTCTGATGTAAGCTCATGATCCAAATTCTTAAAGAGCAGTTTTATTTTTCTTGAATTCAACAACTCAGAAAAGATAAGGTTTTGCATAAAGTGTGGTTAAGGAAGCTGCCCCATTTTCTTTACTAACGAGAAACTAACTTTCCTAGTACAAAATGGGACTTGGAAATTTCAGCCACTTTCAGTATTATTGTACACAAAAACCCCCTAATCAAACGTACCCAGCTATCCCACCTGAGAAAACACAAACTCCCTGCATGTTACAAACTCACACTTTTAAAATTTATTATGCCACTCTATTACCTCAGGCTAATCTGCACAATATCACTGCCTCCAGTTGAATCACACTGTTTTATGCCAACTAGAGAGATAGCTAGTCCATCCTCAATGCCACAAATTATAATTTTCAGATATTTATGAAAATATAACAAATTTAGAAAACTGCAGGAAGCATCAAGTCCACTGCCTAGCATACTGGGGATTAATTTTATTATTAAAAATTGCAGCAATGTATGCTTCTGGTTATGGAGGTGTGCCAGTAGGGCTACAATTAGGGTTGTGCTGTCACTTCAATTACAAACCCAATTTTTTGAGGGTTTACTAAAACTCCAGATTAAAAAGGAAAGCTTGCTGCAGGCTGAAATGTTTTGTACAAGATCTCAGGCTGCAGATAACTTGTTTCCAACATTCTGAAAAAAATGAATCAGGTGCTTCAAATGTGAGAATTTAAATGTGCTTGAAGAGACAAAACATTAAAAAAAAAAGAACATTTAGTTACGAATTCTTAGTGCAAAGCAAGTTGCTTCCTGGTGCCTATCAGAAATACTATGCAGAAGCACGACTGCAGATTATGCAAGTAGAGAGGAGGAATAAGGAAAACAAAACCCCAAACGTTTGGGGTTTTTGTGTTATTTTTTAAACAAGCACCATGCCATTTTGTAACTGCAACTGGCTACATCAAAAAGAGACAGTGACCTATGCAACTTTAAGGAGGGAGGAACAAATCACCTTTTTCAAAAGTGAAAAAGTAGGGCAAAGACCACACAAACAATGTAGGCTTCCCTCACTTGAGTGAAGGATGAGCCAGAGGTGTGACAGTTTCTACACGTGCACACTGTAGTCCATGGTATTGGCAGCTAGTGTTGACATGCCTCAGACTAAGTTTAAACCAAAAATAATGTAATGAAGATGCACAAAGCTCAGTGTGGGCTGCAAAATTTAAGTGAGCAGGCAGTTTTATACTGAAATGATTATCTTGCCATGAGCTCTTTGCTGAAAACACTGTACCTGAATAAGACAGTTCTTTAAAACCACCCCAGTGAAATTTGCATTCACACTCCTTTTTGCAGTGTGGGCATACTGTCCAAGGCTGAAGACCATTAGTTAAATGGAGAAATGGTACCACACATTGCATAGTACTGGTTTCTTCATGCTACCTTTGCTCTCTCCTACAAACACTTCTTACAGAGGAGGGATATCTTTTGCCCTGAAAATTTATTCCTTGATCTCTCATGCTGGCAGGCTGGTGACACTGACACCTCTTTGCTATTGAAGCAACTATAAAACATATCCATGCAATACAAACAGACCCTTGTTTCTGCATCTCTTGCAGCTTAGAAAGTTCCAGGTCCCACACATTCATTTTTGCCAAATTGGCAGTTGCTAGGAAGCAAAAGAAAAACGCTGGCAATGGTTCTGTGGGACTGGGGAATATGCAGGCAGTTTTCCTGCAGCACAGGAAACAGACAGGAATTTTCAAATGACTTTCCAGGCCAGAGACATCCAGGGATGTCTACTAATAAGGAAACCAAAGTAACTGCAAGGGGATGATGGGAATGGGCTAAACAATAATGATGCAGCTTTTGTAATTAATTTAAATTGGACGCCTTGATTTACTTACCTACTCTAGTCGAAGTTTCTATAAAGGCAGAGAAGTTAAACACTGATAGCCTGCACAGTCTATCATTGCACAGAAGCAAGTTTTTAAATGGGAAGTAGTCAGCCTGAGCTGAAATACAAAGACATAAATGGCAACTGATAATTTCAATTAAAGACTCCCTTAATACATGAGAAACAGTTCAAGAACTGTTCAGAAAATAACCCAACACTGCATTGCTGCCACACTTTAGCAGCAGTTTCTCTTCTTACACAGAGGAAAACAGTGCCAAGCAGAAAGACTGTCAGAAACCTGCAAGGTTAAAGGTATACTAATAAATGGAAAGGTCAAAAGCCTATTTTTACAGAGCACCAAGCCTAGCTATTTATTGCTTTGTACTTTTGGGAGAGGGGGGTTGTAAAAAAAAAAAATAAATCTGATACCAAGGCACAAGATCAAGCAACTGTATCTAGACTGCTGTTTTCTGAAATATTCTTCTCATACAATAATAAAAAAATCACATGGGCAACTGCACTTGGTAGCAAATGAAGTGCAACTGTATTTTGCCCGTTGAAGCTAATAGCAATATATCACAGTGGTGAAATCTTGCCACTTAAAATATATAATTTAAACATGTAAAAAATGATTCTAAGTTCCCATTATATATGCTGTACATAATGTACTTTTATCTTTGATCACACCATACAGTAATCGATTATACCCAGCCCTCTAGCAGCAGGAGCCTTCTTCATTCCAGCTGCCCGATTCTTGCAAGAAGGTCCATCAGGGCTCACAAAGGCAACTATAAGCTTCACACTCTGCAAGAGCAAAGTTTTTGCTCAGGGTGTTTAAGGATCTGCAGGATTTTTCCTCCTCTCCACTTCCTCCATGGTGCTCATTTATAGTAAAATAGGGAAAATGCTGTTGGCAAGAAGATATAGGAATGATTTCCTTCTCTTGCTACTTTGATGATTCCCCTTAGGGGACACAGAACAAAGAAAATCAACACTGGCGGTAGCAGGGAAGATCCAAAAGTCTCTTTTAGGGCAAAGGACACAGGTTGTGAAACAGCTCTCTTCTGGATCTATTAAATACAATTCAATTGTAAACTCCACGTACCTGACTGCACCTTCTTTTATGTTGCTACAGTGCCTGATGCCTCATGCAACAGGGCACCACACGACCTCTACTTCTGACAGACAACACAGAAGAAAATAAAAAGTAATCCCTCTCCCCTCAAGAAACTGAGAGTTACTACTAAAGGCAATTAGGGGAATTTTCTTCCTTCAAGAAATACCAATATTGTCTCAAATTCAGGGATGTTTGTAGAATTTCAGCAAGAATTGCTGTCTCTAGTGAAACTTAACCATTTTAACACTACAAACATTGAATACCTTCCTTAATCCAGGCTTAAGCTGACAAAATATAGAAAAGCAATACAGGTAATTTTGCAAAAAGCAGCAAATATCTGAAGTACACAGTTTTCTTGTCAGTTCTTGACCAGAAGACACTCACTCTCTAACACATAATGCACAGCAAGCTAATTGGGGTAGCAGAGTGATTCATGGGACCTCCGATCTCGCAGAGTTCTGTATTTGCAACACTTTAGGAAAACTAAAGCCTGGAAGTTCAGGAAGATGCTTGCTGGACTTTCAGCTCTGTGACCTGTATGCAGAAATACTGTACCATGTCTGACTTCTAAAACCTGTGATTATTTACTAGATACACTGTACAGCGACAAGTCCCTTCCAAAAATATATGAAAAAATTGGTTTGGGAAATCTGTCAGCTTTTTAACTTAGAGCACCAGTATCACCAGCACATACTGCTCAGTCAACTAGTTGCACCAGGAAAGGCCAGGCTGGGGTGGAATATCTTGCACAGTTCCTGATTTTTTTTGGTCCTCAGTGAGACCCACTGGTATAATTTAAAGTAGGTCTCTATAAGGTCATAAATGGATAAAATGTTTCTTACCAATTTTCAAATGCAAAGATACCTGTTCCAAGACTTTTCACAAGTTTTGAGAAGAACCAAAGCTAACTAAAAGGTTGATCGATACGACAGTGTTGAGTCAGAAACCCCACTTAATTTACAATGGTATAAATGCAGAATTAATAATTCAACTTGTAAACTCATCCCCTCATGTCTGTCTGTATGTGTGCACATATACACAAGCACGCTTACACACATGACAAATGAGTCCAAGACACAGGGCTACTTGAAAAACAAAAGAATATTCATGTTTTGGCAAAATACTATTTTGCTTTTACTGGCATGTAAGACCAGGCTGCACTAGGCATATTTTAGCAATAATGATCAAAGCACAGGCTTTCCCTGAAGATTAATGACTGGCTAAGAGGATAGTTTGAGGTCTGTTTACCCCAGCTGGTCCTTAATTCCCAGGAAAAGCATCTGCAAAGCTTATTATTGCTATAAACTTAAGATGGAGGGAGGGGTTATGCTGTTTCGAATGATACGTACAATGACTTTTTAGAGACTTAATGTCTTGTATATTAGCCAGACTGTTTAAACCATCTCTTAAAGAACTATTCATCTTGAAAGTAAATAACTTCATACTTCCGTAGCAGCACACTTCATGTAAGCACTGCAAACTCCTTTATAACCAATTCATTAAACCCCCCCACCCGCCTCTATGGCAAGTGAGGGAAGAGATATACAAGCATCATTTCGCTCTTCATTGAAATACAGCTACATCTGGGTGGAGAATGAAAGCTGTTTAACAGCAGACAGAACTCCTACGTAATATTTAGGACAGAAAGCAAAGAATATCATATTTTCTTTAAACTGAAGAGGATTTAGCTACATAGAAAGCAACTGCTTGGCCTAACAGAAGCTAATGTGTAACACTCCTGGAAAATATGCATGTGGTTTTTCAGACAGATTGTGAATCTCTTATCCACACTGCTGAACAGCTACTCAAAGGAACAATTTCACTGATTTAATGGAGGAACAGTTCCAGTTTGAGTAAGCAGCTTCCAACCTGAATCTTACTTATCACAGTGGTCAAGAACGTCACGGCTCACCAGCAGTTCCCAAAAGCCCGCACTTAAGATAGAAATGTTATTCCTTAAAATATATTGAATTCTCAGTTATGATGAACTTGCATCTTAAAATACAAAAAACAAACAGCAAAGATAATATGCTAAGCTTAAATTCACGTCAGATTCTGGATTATTAATAGTAACTGGCCCAAGGAGGTGCTATGGATTTTAAGTTATTGTAATGTGGCAATGAACTGACAGGTGAGATTCAAATCTTGAAGGTGTTTCATTTAATTGTATATACGTTAGCAATCATGTTTAGACTTGAAGTAGGCTATATACTATACTTTCCTGTATATTTTCCCACAGACGTAATCTAAACAACAACAAAACAAGTTGTTTTTAGCATCATTATGAAAGAAAAAAAAAAAAACCCTGGATGTTCCAAATTAAGCATGTGATTCAAACAGTCTCTTTATAAAGGATGAACAAACCAAACAAGATTAATGAATTAAAGACTGCAATGATCGAAAGCCTATTCAGGGCTAGCAAAAATATTCATGGCCTTCAATGGGATTTGCATAAAACTAACTCGTGTTCTAAAAAAACTTTACCTTTTCTTGAACAAATAAAGCTGCTTTGCTATGTAGAGCAAGATTCAGAAAAGTGTGCTATAGTTTTGCCACCAAAAAAACCTTTTCTGCTTGCATCCTACTGAATTTTCCATATCTGTCACTCTGTTTTAAAAAGGTATAATAATTAATACATCCTTGATTTAGGTCTCTAGATTCTTCATTGTCAGCTTGTAAGGTAGAGAGTAGACTACATGAACAAAAACAACCCAGTGGAAGATGGTGTAAAAATGTATTTCTAATTATTTATTCTCATTATCTGAAACAAAGCTCTTAAAAAATGCATTAAACTTCCTCAAGTGCTACACTCACTTTGGAAAGATGTGATCTTGGAAAGATCCAAAGATTTTTGGAAAACCAACTTCCAACATGTTTGAATTTATGTGTGTGCCTAGATCCTTTCCTATACTTAAAAGAGCCTTTCGAACCACGAGCCCATAGGCCTTCTGTAGCTAGCAGAAATGATCCTTCTTTCTATGACAACTTTTAGCTTGTTCCAACATATCTCCTAAACGAAGGCATCCATAAATGGAAAAGAAGCTGATCTCATTTTTGCAGGTAGGTGTGACACAAAACGGCAGAGTAGCCTGGTTGTTAGACACCCGTACCTATACTTACCAGGAAAAAACTCTTTGGACATTAAAAGGGCCACTGCCTGATCATGACAAGACATGAGTAACACAACTCGTAAGCATAGTAACGCATGGTATTTCTAGTCACACATGCAACTGTGGAGACACCAAAGGAAGCAGAAGAACTCTGCTGGTACATGCTTTCTCAAACCTTTTATTTTCAGGCATACAGCAGGGTGACAGGATAACAAAAGTAAAGCTTTTGTTTATGAAAAATGCTGATTTTTATGTTTTTATAAACATACCACGTTTATGAAAGATGCTGGGTAGGCTGACATTATTTATTAGCACATCATTGTGTGATCTTACACTTAATCACTTTGTTCATTTCCTGTTTTATGCATATATAATGAATCCATGTAGCTGCCCTTTTTTTTTTTTTTTTTTTTTTTTTTTAATTTGGCCCTGTAGAGCTGAGCCACTTTCTCTGGCTTCAGGCTCCCTTCAGATGTCCTGACTAGTCCAAATTTACATAATTTTGACAGAGAATACCTATGATATTGTGATCCTCTGTTTTTTGGTTTTGGGGTTGGTTTTGGGGTTTTTTTTTGTTTTGTTTGTGTTTTTTTTTTTCCATTTTTACTACTGGTATGTTGTTTTAATAAAGTCTTACTGGCTCCATATTCCACTATTCCAGACTACTTCAGACAGTTACAGCGTATGAGCTCAGATGATACTATATGAGAACACAGGAAGACAAACATGAGATTATACAGAGATCCTAACAAATATAACTGAAACCAAATGACCTGGTAATCCAAACAAGATTCAGACGGCAAAGATAATCAGAAAGATAATCCACTGAGTAATACATATTTGATACCTAAGTCTTCATTGCTTTTTAGCTTCTATTGCATCAGGTGTATCACCTAGACCTGTGCAAAGTTAATATAAAGCGATGCCAAGACAGACTTCAGTGGACAAAGAAAGATACCAGAAAAGCAGCTACTTCACTGCCTTGAAGCAGGTTAATGTGGAATCCCAATACAATTCTAGCTGCAGAACATTTAGGGAACATGATAATGCCAGCAATATTTCAAAACACAATCCTACCCTAAATCTCAGAAATTACTGCAAATTTCTAAACACATTTGACAAAGCATCTCTAAAAACAGTAGTTTCAGAGATACTCCTGAGTGTATAAACTGATTTGTAGCATTTTTATCATACATCCAGGTGCGTTAAGATGAAAAGAACTACCCGGCTGTCAGTGTGCATAACTGTCTGTCAAAAAAAAATTTCCAATTTAAAACACCTCAATAGCAGCACAACACTACTTTTTTCCTTTAAAATAATTGCAAACTCAACAAATCAGATCACAAAAAAAACCAGGAAAAAATAACGTAAATATGTGTTTAAACATATTGTTTTATATATTAAACATAGTATTTTAAAAACTTAATTGTGTTTTTTCCTCAATAAGGATTTAGCACTGCTCTGGCTCCACAGTCAATGAGCTTTATTATAATGATAAGGAAGGCAGGATTGGTTCTTCAGGTCCCGTTACAGGATTTATCCTAATACAAATCAAAAAAATACCATCCCTGACTTCAATGCACATGCCCGTTATCCTAAGAATGTCTGTCATACCTGAATCCACCAAAATGCGTTTCCCAATTTGGAACTAATTTGTTATGAATCAGGTTCCAATTTCAGCATCAACTGGATAAGCTAGAACTTATTCGAGCATAGATACCACATTGAGCTCTGAGCTCTTATGATATTTTTAAAGCAAGCAGTATTTTAGAAAACTGGATTGCAGAGAGCAGTTTAATTCACTTTGAAAATACATGACTTTTGTTTAAAATAATGGAATTATAATCCAAATAATATATATATGTCCAAATATATCAGAAAAGTTTTTAGATACTAGATATGATGTTGATACTTAAGCGCTAACAGCTTCTATGACTACATCTGTATTCTACCATCAAGAAAGCACAATCACATTTATCATTATGCTTTAAGAAAGTGAAGCAGGAAAAGCAATTTTATGCTATAAACATACTCCTTTTGTATTAAACTTCTACAAATTGGGATTATGCCTTAACTTATTTCCTGAGAGAAAACTAAGAATACTGGGAAAACCAAAAATGTTCAGTGGATTGCTTCCAATAAGAATAATAAATATTGCTTCAAGAGACAAAAATAATTTAATCCATCCTGTTACAGAAACAACCAACTTGTTTCGCTTAGCTAACATTTATTATATGGGGATATTTTTACAAAAATCCACAGTACTCATTTTTTTCCAACTACTATAATTATTAAATATTTACCTGTGTCAGGATAGAAGAAAGTAAAGAATAAAGTAATAATAAATATTTTCATAAGTATTATGAAAAAAATGCTTGTAAACCTATACTAAAACAACTTCCTGTAAATGTCAGACTCAAAAAGATGCCAAACCATGAATATAATATGCTTACATTTGAGCTCTGTTTACATATCAGTTAATTATCCAAACTGTCTTTCCCGACTTTCTTCATCTACTGTACCCGTTATATTTATTTGCAAATGAAGGACCAGAAAGTACATTTATTCAAATGTTATTTACAAGCACTTTCGACATGCCTCCAATGTAATATATCATCAGTGCAGTCTTTGATTTAATTGTTGCCGTCATTCATTTTTGTGCACTAACACATGTAGGAGTTCCAAACACCAAAATACTCTTGCCTTTTTTTTTTTGTGCTACATACCAGATTTTGTAACCTGTGTCAAGCTACCTCCGATGCTTACAACTTGTGAACAGAGGCCAACAATGAGCCTCCCCAGACACTAAATCATAATCTTCATGTTTTTCGTATTTCACATTCTAGCCACAGTTTCAACATCCATACCCCGTGACATTAGGGAAGGATAAATCAAGGAGGATGACAGCTCCCTTGTAGAGACTGGTACGGCCCTGGGATCTGCCACACCCAACACCCACAGCTTCTGCCAGATGTCTTGAAGAGGTTTGCGGTATTAACCCCTTCAGGAGTAACTAAGGGGTTTGTGCTGAACCTTTATTAAGTAATTGCTCTTTCTTTTTTTTGTAGAAAGAGGAACAAAAAACCCACCCCTGATCCAGCTTAATAAAACTTTGACTAACTAAAAGACAGATAATGGGCTGTCAGTGATAATTAGCAAATCAGTCCTTGTATTTCCTTAAAGACAGGAATTCGAAGTTAAGAGTTAGCGTTATACAACATTCCTTCTTTCATACCACATGTTTATCTAAAATGACACAGTAAAAGTTTCAAAATAGTTTTATGTTCACTTTTTCAGACCTAGGACACTGCTTTACCTTCTTGGAATCAGAATGCCCATTAACTGCCCTTCAGCCAAACAGGCTATTCAGGCCTTAAATCAACAAGATGTCTAATCCAAAATCCGTACTGTAAACTCTACAACTGTTTCTCTGGGTCTGATCTGGCCCCAGGGACATAAATTTGCATGCAACTTCTAAGTTTGTGAAGAGTCCCTGGGCTTAAAGTTGCACATGTGCTTAAGTACTTTGTTCAGTCTTGGTCTAAGACAGCTACTTTAAAATGAAAACAGAAGCCATGTAAAGAATAACATTGTTAAAAACAATTTTCCTCCGTAAATATTGTACTGAAGGAAAAAATGTAGCAAAATAAACATACTGATTCCCAAAAGCACATACTGACCCAACAGTAGGTGAACAGCAGCTAAAAAGCCATCAGCCAATGTTAATGTATGCCACTTCACATAAAAGGGCAGAATCAATTTTATTTAAAAATAATACTAAAACATTTGAACTGTATCCAAGGTTCTTTGTGCACTATTGCAGGTAAAAGTATCTGTGGACATAAACAGCAAGCAAGTGGTCACAGCTCTCAGAGTAAGACTGGCCCCTATTCTTCACCTAGCTTATTCTGTGGATTTGAAAGTAGTTACCTTGGCAATTTCATTTGTCTCTTCTGTACAAAACGTGTTCACCTCTCCAGTTTGTGTGTGGCTTTTTGTAAAAAAATAACTCAGTAGAAAATATTGCAAGGCTAGCACTACTGACAAATGTATTTATGAATATTGTACTTCCTAAAACTACTTCTGATTTGCTTTCCAATGGGCCAGGATTCAACTTGAACATCAGTATTTCTTTAAACCGTTATAAAGAATACATTTCAGGCTTCTATCATTTGTGGAAGAAATTAAACTGAAAGTAAAGGTTATTTCAGCTCTTATTGAAAACAAACATACAATAATCAGTGTTGAACTTTGTCAGAAAAAATTAACATGCCTGCAACTATTTGCCACTAATAATGTTAAAAACACTTAAAGTAACTACCCACAGTTCACAAGAAACAAACTCAGATGCCTTTTTTATAATTTAAATTAATTGCTCGTAAATATCAACACTGATGGATTAAGGGCTTGTCCTCATTTACTGACATTTCAAGATGGAGAATTAGTATTGCATTGTATGGATCACACCAATATGTTGAGAAGAATTTTTTCCCCAAGCTTGTTCTTTATACATGTGCTATATGAGTTAAAGGGTTAAGTAACCTTTATATTCTAAAGAGCAAACTGTTTGCCTTAGGGCCATCTCCTCCTTATGCCTGACACTTTGTGTATCATATATTACTTTTCCCTAGGAAGTAACATTTGGTTCTAGTCATGGTGCAAGACCTGACTTTGCAGGTATGAAGCAATATGGGATAGACAAAAAAATACCATCAACATCTGCTAAATAGTACATCATCATCTGCTAAATAATCTTTAGCTAAAGAGGGATATACTAATTTATAAAAATATGTATGTTTGTACTTAAAAAATGGGCATGGAAGTATATAAAGAGAAATTCTATGCATACTAAGATGAATAAAAGACCAACAGTGAGAATCAATATTCTGAGTGACAAGACACTTTTCTGGACTAGAATGAAAGAAATGCTGATGTTATTGAGGACTTTGCACTAAAAGTGTTTGTTAGATATAAGCTAAACACAAGCATAACACTTAGTTATTTTTTAAAAGAATTACTACAAACAAGTTTTAAGCAGGAACAGCCCAACAAGTAGCTGGCAGAAACCGACCTAGGTTTCAGCACAAAGGCACAGTATTGATCCTTTTCAGTGTATTCTGCAGAGGAGAGGAGGTAAAACTCCTGCTTGGAACAACAGCAGGAAAGCAAAAGCAAAAATAGTGGCATTGACTTCTGGTTTAGATTTTTTGTCACAAAACATTTAGATACTTATTTCAAAGACAACTCTAGATGTGTTGTCACTTGTCTGTGTCAGAACTTGCTCAGGATGTACAGAGGCAAAAAAAAAAAAAAAATCTACTTGCCAGTGCTCAACTTTTCCAGGCTATTCAAAAGCCAAATTAATGACTTCTGCAAAAATCTCTATAAAACCATACCGTCCAAAGATACTATATTAACTTTGTGAACTAAAATACTTCAATAAGTACTTCAGAGCAGTTTACAAAGCTTTGCAAATATTACATGAGACAGCAAACCAATCTTTTATAATTAAAAAGGTTTTGAAGTTTTTACTAGGCAGAGATTGAACTTGAAGTTAGGCTTACAGTTTTCTCTTAATTTTAAATATATTTTCTCTTGCTGTCTTGCGTCCTAGCAAACCCTATGCTTAATGGATAAGATTTCCATAATCCTGCATCACGTTACTTACTTATCAAGCTGTGTGTTTCAGGATATATATGTCCCCCTCTAAAATGATTCAAGCTACAGAGACTAAATTCAGGTAAACAGGTCTGGAACTGTGTGCTGCTCCTTTGTGGAGGGCAGCCCCTTCCCTTAACTATGCATCTGATGCTTCTGTGATGGAGTACTAAAGAAGGAATGCGATTTAAAAAAAAAAAAATAAAAAAATCAGCAGACAAGGTCTGGCCACTGAGGAAGGAGGACCAGGTGGTGAAAGCACAGCTCTTGGGTGGAGGTTCTGCTCCTGGGCTTGGCCCAATCCCCTCTGTGATCTTAGGCAAACTGATCATAAGACAGTAGGGGTTTCATGTGCAGCTCCCACTGCCAGTGCTTCACGCCTTTAAATCATCAGTGCACCTTCCTCCCTCTCTTCTGTGGATGGGAAAATTAATGCTTCCTTACCACAGAGGTACAGCGAGGGTTAATTCATAAACATTTATAAAGCGCTTGAGACTGCAGAAACTCTGGACTGCAGGGTATGCAAGGGCTGAACATGAATTTTAATCAAAATACCTATATTAGATGAAGCAAGTGGCCAGTGTAACAACAGGTACCCAAATAGAGAGGAGAAAAGATGCCTTTTTTGAACACATTGTGTTCAAAACATTCAGACGGTGTAGAAGAAGAAAAAAAAAATTGTTCCTGCTGTGGGGAACAGAGGACAAGAAGCACGCTTAGGTGACAGACTGTAGGGGAGACAGGGGGGATAGGAATAGATGGGCCAAAGCAGAAGGGTACAGAGCTCAGGCATGTAAATCTCCCAAACAACAGCTGTCAGCAAACAGCAAAATACATTTACAAAACAGAAGTCTGAGCTCTCCACAGTTAGCTTATTTAACAGCCTGTTTATTGTTACCAATAAGCCCAGTGAGGTGAAGATCCGATGTGTGAAGTTCCTTCTACAGGCTCTGCCCTTTAAATCCTATTGTATAGCCAATGAACACGGTTCTATGGGCTTTACTTGCGAGTTTTTTTCTTAAGTGAAAAATAACATTAAAACACATGTTGAAAAAAAAAAAAAATACAGATTGCAGAACTGAAACTTCCCCTGTTAAGAAATGCCAAAGGGCTTGCATGTATGCATGCACCACAATTCAGTTTTGTGTCTTATAGTCTGATTATCCGATTATTCCATTAAAAAGAACAAAAGACATATCAAAGATCCCCAATAAGTCAGCAGTATCCTCTATGTGTGCTGAGTGAACCATGTCCCCTGGAAGGCACACAATGATAAATAACTGAGTACCATAATGCAGAAGGTGGCCAGATGAAGATTGTCCAGGCAAACACCATTCCTAATTTGAGAACCTGGCTTTGCAACCTTTTCTTTTTCTTTTCCCTTCTCTCAAACACATAGCTTTCTGCATTAGCAAGATGGTCACATATCTGGGATCGTCAGTGGCATTCATAAAATGCTCAAAACTTACAACCAGTTTTCTTTCCCACCTAAGAATTACTTCATTGAAGACTTCCAAAGCTATCTTGGGCATGTGACTTTGAACAATGGTGTTTTGTGATTTACCTGTCATAGGTTCTTGTCCAACTATACGTTTGCACATATAGCTGACAGATTGCTGTGTTAGCTAAAATCATTAAATCCTGTGCATGTTTGTATTTTTGGTTTGCTATCCCAACCAGAATTGATACCAGCACTCTTTTTCTAATGGCAATCATTTAAAAATAAAGGAGAGGATGGAAAAAGCCAGAATGGGGACAGCCAGTGTAAACACCAATAGCTGAGGAAATATCTTTTATCCACTCCTTTATTCACATGAGACCATAAAAGAGTCAGAGGACTGATGGGTTTTTTGGTTGCCTTTTTTTTTTTTTAAATAGAAGCATCCCTGAAAGATTAAAAAAACCCCACTAATTCAAAACTGCCCTTCAAAGCAGCCGTGCAGCAACTGAAGAAATGACCAACTGAAGCACACATCAAATGAAATGGTATAATTAAGACAATCTATTTCACAGATAAGCAGTTCAATCTTTTGAAGGTAACACATGTGCTGATTTGGCTACAAGAGGAATTGAGAAAAGGGTTCCAGGAGAAAATGTATTAGGCTGTAAAGGAAAAAAAAGGATAAAAGCATTTTTGCACTTCTCTTAGAGTTACCTTTTTGGTTTGTAGAGACCTTTGTACATGAAAAGGTCACATTCACTTATGAGTAATAAACATAATCAGAAAGTTTGCTCACAAGAGACCTCAACTGGGCTCCAGGCTCTCAGTAGTTGAGAAAGAAAAGGCACTCCCAAAACACAAGATGGGATGTTTGAATGCAGGAGGAAAGAAACCTTAAACATTAACTCCTAACACAAAAACATAGTGTTTGTGTAACATTAAAACTTGAGTGTCAAGAATTTACCTTAAATAGCAGAACAAGTAAAATGAAACCAGAGAGTGTTCTGGAAGATTCTTGATGGTAAGCCTACGATATTGCTGTCAATTTTTCAGTGATTTCGCATACATACATTTCGCATATATGCCAATAATTTCCTATGACCACAGAAACATTTCCTTTATTGCTATCGAAGTCTTTAAAAGGTAGCAGTTAACCATCATCTAAATGCCTAAGTGTCCTAACAGAAAGGGCAAAAAACCGTGTCCTCGGGCAGTTAAAAAAAAAAAAAAAGTAAAAAAATTGAGGCCAAGAGCAACCTCATACTTTCCCGGAGCACGGGTAAGGGGAAATTAACAGTACACGCGCCCGTGAGGCGTTTCTCTCCGCGCCTCGGCGAGGGGACGCGGCGACAGAGGCTGTTTTCCCGCCGAGGCGCCCGCCGCGCCCTCGGCCGTTGGCGCTCACGGGGCCGCCGCCGCCCCAGCCGCTCCATCCTCCGCCGCCCCGCGAAGCTGCCGCAGCGTCGCGGGCGCTGCCACGTGCGGTCGGCGGGGCGGTGCCGCCGGGCGGGGAGCGGGAGAACGGCGGCCGGGGCCGCCCTGCCAGGCTCTGAGAGCCCGCCCGCTTCGAGCGAGGCGGCCGCCTCACGGCGGAGTCGGCCCTGAGCCGGCCCCGCCGGCACATCCCAGTCAGGGACCAGGCGGCCTTCCTGAAGGCGCCAGTTCAGCCGCCGGCCCTCCCGAGAGGCTCTAGCGGGGTTTCCCCCCTTCCCAACGCCGCGCATCATAACCCCGACGTCCCCTCAGGCCGCTGCTGGAGGAGAAGCCGCCCGCCCGCCCCGGTTAACCCGCCGGGAAGGTACTCACAGGCTCCATGTCCGACGGGGCCACGAAGCACCTGGTTCGGGGGTTGGTCCTGAGGCGAGCCGAGCCTGGCGGCAGCGTTCTCTCTTCTCTCAGGAGGGGCGGTTCTGTCCCCCTCATGATTTAACGCCCGCTTCCCCTGGCCGGGGGAGGGTGACAGGCTGATTGTCACCTGCGCGGCTGTCACCCCCCGCTGGGCGGCCCCGCTCCACCCCGCCACACCTGGGAGCGCTTTGCAGCCCCGGCCCGCCTCGGCCCCGGCCGGAGGGGGCCGCCACCCCGGCTGGCCGCCTCGCCAACCCCGCCGGCGCCGCGACTCCCTCGCTGCTAGCGAGCTCCCCTCAGCTGTGGGCCGCCCCTTGGCCCTCCGCGCCCGCCGGCGGGTTTTCTCACAGCGGGGCTGAGCGCCGCCCGGCTGAGGGCGGTTGCGGGAGGGGGGCCGAGGCCAGGACCGGGGGGTTCCCCCTCCAGGCTTTCGTAGCCACTTTGGACATGGAGGCAGTGCTTCTGGCTTGGAGAAGGCCACAGCTCGGGTACAGTGAGGAGCACGGTCCTTAACTCCTCCAAGAAGTCTTTGGTGGGGACCTGCCACCAGTGCGGCAGGCTCCTCTCCAGACCCCTGCACCCACTGAGGGAAGGTGCTCAGGCCCCTTTGACATGAGGTGGCCATTCCTGTCAGTCAGTGCATCCGCATAGAAAGAGTTTCATGAAAAGTCTGAATATGACTTCTAAACTGGTGTAAAATGCGAGCGATACCACATCAGCGTGTGAAGTTGCATCAGTGTAAAACTTGGGCAAGTGGCAAGAGAATTAACCTTTTCCTCCTCTTCTAGAGGCTTCCACAGCTAGGAGGGGCCACCAATGTGGTCAGGAATGGAAAAGTGAATAGTTGTCTGAATTCAATTTATCTTCCCAAGAAGATACACTCATTTAGAAATGCTGACTCCAACCTATGGATCATATGGATCACTGTATAAAAAAGAGACTATTGCATATTCATTGTGTGCCATATACAAATAATATTTGTGCATATCATGTACACAGAACATAGGGGAAAAATATCTTGGCACCTTCTTGCCAAAATAACTAGTGTCTTTTTACTTAGGCTGAAAGGTTATTATACAGGTCTGGAAGATCAGTTCACATGGACATAGTTACACCTTTACAGTTTTAGTATTTGTTAAATAATGTGTACTTAACAAGGATCACTGTACATGATTTCATGTAGCAACAGGCAAATATAGTTAGATGCTCATATGATGTACAAAATTTGAACGCTTTAATCACTTCATGCCCTCTGCAATCTCATTGAGTCTTAGTGAAAACAGTAACTAAAGTCAACCAAATATCCACAGTTAATCACATGAGAAAGTGTCTACAGAGTCAACTTACTAATCAGACAAAAACATTCAAATAATGAAATAAATTAAGCATATTACAGCAGGCAAACTGAGGACATAATATGAGGGTTTTGATACATATAACATCTGCACTGAAATTCTTTAATGCCATGTGTTGTTATAACTATTCAGAAAGCAAGCAGCTTTGGGGGAAAAAGTCATATTGATTTAATGCTACAAGTGAAGTTACTACTACTCTTTATTTAGTCTTGCAATAAAAATGTGGGAAATACACAACAGAAAGAAGTCTTTTAAATGAATCTTTTGTAAATGTTTAGCATACAATCACCAAAATACTGAAGTTCACTAAGCCATAATGGTTCTTCTTCAAGTAAATGGGTCTTTTCAAATTCAGAAGGTTTAAAATGCATGCGAATAATAGAGATCTTATAGACAACTCATTCTACACACAAGTCTCCTGTTTTATGTCATGATCATCATGATTCTGAAACAGAATCAAAGAATCTTCAATTCTATAAACAGGAGTTTAAAGACTCATTATTTTCTTCTTTGAAGTGAGTCGATGCTCTAAAAGCATAGTGCTGAAAGGCTGCCAAGCTAATAGTCCAGTGAGCACTAGGAAGAGATTAATTTTATACCTGGAATGAGAGTATACAGTTTCCATTCCATTTAGTGAAAGGGCTGGAATGTGAACTAGTGTTTCCGTCATGGTGCAGTGTTGTGTTAAACCCTGGAGTAAAGAGTCAGCCTCTAGAACAGAGAGAGTCTGAATTCAGGACTGTGACCAGCTACAGATGTTAGTCCACAAAAAGTAAATCAAAATGGGATGTTTGAGATGCTTACTTGCATTTTTTTGCCCAGTATTTTGTTGAATGCTTGACTGGTACTCTGAAATCAATGTGAGTATTTGGGAATGCAAATATGTTATGAACACTTCTGTTTACTTTGAAACATGCATATATTAAAATGCAGAGGTGTGTGCTAGCAAGCACGGTCTCCTCACTAGAGAGCTCTGCCTGAGGTGTAGCCAGAGTTGTAATCTCCAGGTGTGTTCTTTCTACTTTTCAAAGGATGCCTGATCAATAAAAAGAGACAGAGTGAAGGCAAGGCAGTAGATCTACTTCCACAAACTAGGTTAGCCAGCAGTAACTAGCAGAGGAGATTTGGAGTTTCAGAGCAGTTTTGGAAACTGTGCCTTTAAACTTTTTCAGAAAAGTTGTGTTAAGTTGTCTTTTGTTTTCTTGTTGCTCACTGTTGACTGTTCAGAACGCTAGGAATGGATTTCTGAAAAAAACCCAGGCCTTTCTGATTGTTAATCACATTAAGGTATTTGGTGCGATATATTGGGTCATACTACCAGGACCCATATATTGGGTCATCCTGTTGGGATTATTCAAATTTTGTTGTTCAGTGTGAAGAAAAGTACAAGGAATGGGAGGATGGTAGCTCCTCCATACTTTTTCCAGGGCAGCTGGAAAAGAACGCAAGCATTTCTTGCTTGGAGGAGTTCAGTCTAGGTTACTGAGCAGGAAGAACAATGCTGAAGGAGGGATTTTTTCCTAAGCAAAACTGTAAGTAAATTGTATTCCTGAAAAATTATCAGTTCCTAACTGACGTTCTTGGTCAGAAGTAAATGGCATAGGACATAATGAATATTTGGAATGTTAAAGAATGATCAGAAGGAGCAAAAGCATTACAAACGTTGTTCCTTTATGCTGCATGTCATGCGAGGTTGCTATTCCAGACAGAAACATACTGAGGTAGGTGACCACACCTCAAATTTTTGTGACAAGAAGAGGCATTGAGTCATCCATTTTGTCCAAGAAAATCTCTGCAAGCAACAGTTACAGCTGGTTGATATGACAGGGTCCTACATCTAGAGACTTGCAGAAGTAAATGAATTGACTGCTAAACCAGGAAATTGGTAAACCAGGGAAAGCCCATTTAAAAGTATTTGAGCGAATGACTGGGCTTAATGGAGTGCTTAACACTACATTTCAAATAAATACCCAAAGTTCATGGTTAATTTTTATATTTGGCTGAGGAAGAAATGTGAGAAACTGTACCTGTAGAAGATTTCATTGAGAATCACTTGGAACTTTTTCAGTCATGTAGAGATTCATATTACACAATGCTAAATACAAACCCAGATAAATTTTTTTCAGGCTCTTCGAGTCTTAAGTATGACTAAGTACAACTTCGAAGTAAAAACACATAGACACACAAGACTTAAGGCCAGAGGTTTCGTTAGCCTATATTGTCCAACTTCTTAAATACCAGAGATCATTACCTTTTATCCTCACTCTTGTGTTTAATTCATTAATACACTGCCCCTGCAGACTTCAGCAGCCAAGAGATGTTCTGGACCCCAGATCAGATTATTTTCTGACTGCCTTCACCCTCTGGTTATTTTCTGTTCTCTAGCTGTGACGACTTCACTCCATCATAGTCACTCAGATGCTATTACGTACTACATATGGGAGAAGCAACATTTGCCCATAATTTGTTTAGAACTGCATTAGAAAAAAGACGAGTTGTACTTATCAGAAGAATAAAAGGTACAGCAGTAGCTCTGTTGTGAACCAGCTAGCCTTGTCATATAATAATTACTGTATTGTAACTTCATAATAAACATTAGCTATAGTGTTTGATAAACAAAGCTTGTAAATTATTTGCATTCTAAAATCTTTGGAAAATGCATCTAAGAATAATCACGGTTCTAACCACTGGGAAAAAAATCATGTGATCCATGCCAGTGGCACATTTTTGTTGAGCCACTGAAGAGACTCCCTGCATGAATCTTTGGTAGAGGTAGGACTTTTATCATGTATCAGTATATAAATTCAATAGAATGAACAGCGCCTCAATTTTTTTTTTTTTTTGAGTAAAAAATTTTACTAACGCCACGGTGACCTCATACAGCTATGTTTTGTGCTTTTGGCATGTTGGCTCACCGCAGCTAGTAGATAAGAAGGATACGTGTCCAGCTGCAAAGAAATAAACAGTCTAATCATACTGCTGAAAATGATATGGTGCTGTTTCACTTCTGGATCATCTTGTTTGCTCTTGTACCTTTGCTCTGGGGTGAACGTGCAAGGTTATGCTATCGTTCAGCTAAACAACTGGTTAGTAATGCCACACCAGCTACAGAGTCTCTGTCTTAAGCCAGCTGAGAGAGTCTTTTCTCTGTGGGGCCATAAATATGAGTGGCAATGGTGAAATCAGGAATTGCATGAAACAACAAATTCTTGGTTTGTCATTCTGTGGTTGGCAGTTGGATTGCTGCATCATACAATGGACCATCTAAAATGCAGAAAAAAGATGGCATAACAAAGAAAGTATTAATGAATGCTACGTTTCATTAAGGTGTATGAATATATGCTTTACAAGGATATTAATTTGTTTTGGGCAATGTCAAAGTGTATCAATCCAGAGGAAGTAGCAGGAGGCATTTTGCATGTCCACTGCTGTGTATACATGACTATCCTGTTCAGTTTTTTGGGGACCAGGTCCATGGCTCTTTTCCTTTCTGCTGGCTAGCTCTGTAACAAACGTAGCAAGAAAAGAGTACTCTGGAATTTTGCTTTCTCCAGGTTATACAAAACAAGAATGAGACTCCTTGTGGGCTCCTCTCTGCCCAGGCAGTGAGACGGCTCTTTCAGAGCTGGCCAATGGTGAGTGTAATTCCAGTGTTTAAAAAGAAGAAAGAAAATTTGAGCCGTTGTGACATAATAAGTCACGTAACACTTTCTGAGGCAAACCAGGACTTTTCTGACTGTGTTACAGCTGCACAAGCAGTGTATGTCAAGCCCTCACAAATTATATGCTCTTCTGTATCATTATTTTCTTTCACTTTGAGCTTTCTTTAATAAAGATCTTACCATGTGGAATTACAGACCAGTTAGGCTAATTTCATCTGTAGGAAAGATATTTGAAAGATTTTTAACAGATTAGGAGAAGGAGTATCTAGTAAAAGCATCCTTCAGCCTGATTAGTTGTATACACATGGTTTAGGAAAAAAGAAGTCATGCTTCACTAGCCTTCTGGAACTCTTTGAAGATAACACTGCCAAGATAGGGTATACTGTGGACATTATATTTTTAGATTTTCAGGAGTCATTTGACAATGTTTTACCCAAGAGATTAATGCTTAAAGAGAGGGGAGTGAAGGGGCAAGAGAAAAGTTCGCTCATTAAATTGAAAAGTGGGTCTAAGCAAGAACAATGAGGAGCTAAAAATGTCATTTTTTACAGACTAGGGGAAACAAAATTTGTAAGGCTGCAGCACTTCTGTGTATCAAGTTAACTGGTTTACATAAATGGCTTGGATGGATGTACTCTTTTGAAACTAAAATAGGCTCATTATCATTCATTTGTAGTGCTAAGAAGCCCTAACAGGATTTGTAATCCCAGTGTGCTGAGCACTGTATATGTTACGAGACTGTCCCTGCAGCCAAGTAGACGCTATAGAATAAAAGGAGAAGGGGAGAAGTGTTATTTTCCTGATTACATAGAGGAGGTTCTAAGGCCTGGGCAGACTTGATCCCAGCCACAGAATAAAATCAGTAGATCTGATGAGTGAACACATTTTCTTAGTCATGAGACCAGATTTCTGATTTGGAGATGATACTTCACAGGAAACAACAGTAAATTCCAAAGAACAGTGAAATACTGAAAATCAAATATCGACAGCCCAACAAATGTGAAATGCATTTCCAAATTAATATACATTGTAATCAGAAAAGAGATTTAAAGTTTTTTGTAAAAGTGTATGTTTCAGCATAACTTATGCATCTGTAAGAAATGTAATTTTTATATATAAATGACTTCGAAGAACACATTTAGAAGAGTTATCTCTCCATGATGTAAAAAATCTTGCAAAAAATGGTGCAACATTCCTAATTAAAACTTGCTTGGTTCAAATATAACTTTCTAAGTTAAAGCCATATCTTAATTATTTCTATGTTACAATAAAAGAACTAAGCTGCAAAGAGCACTTATTTTGGCCCACAGCATATAGATAATGGTACAGCACTGACAAATTGAGTGAGTGTGAGACCCACTATGTCTACAAGTTGGGTTTGAAATATTAAACTTTGCAAGATGTGAACATGACCACACACATCAAAAGGATGTTCCAAGATGCTGGCCGCCTCTTTCTGTGCATCCACTTCTCAGCATACTAAGCCTAAAGTCGTAAGTGGTAGGTGAAATTTTCGAAGGAATTGCCTATACTGTAAAAAAAAAAAAATCTCTTTATAGACTAGAGATCCATCTTGCATTCCTACGTGCCTTTTACCATATACCCGGTTTAAATACCCTCTTTTGAAAAATGAGACCCTACCCTTCTGCTTTGTTTTTGAGTGCCTAAGAATGCTGCCTGACTACGCTTCTGATACAGGATCCAAATTTACTCTTGCAAAGGAGACTTCATAAGACTTCAGCATAGATAAGACTTCATAAGACTTCAGCAGAGTCACCGGGCTATGAAATGGATGAGATTCAGATCTGTCATCTTAAAAAATATTGCTCCTCTCTTCCCATTCTGCTTATCTTCCCCACACTTTACTGAGAGTTCTTGGAACTACTCAATGCTCCTCTCTGCCTGTCTGTAGTCCCCTTGCTTTGTGCAGATAGACATAACTGGCACGTAACTGTGGGAACAAATTCCTGCGAGGCAAGTTAGGTAGTTTGTAGTATTTGGTACTGCCTGGTTAATGGTTAAGGTATATGCTCTTACATCTTGGTAAACATAAGGTAATTTTAGGTAGCTTGCTGCTCAATGCAAGTGGGCTAAGCAACCTTGTACCCACCACAGGAAAACAGTGCATGCATGAATAGCTAACATGGATTAGCTAACGCACTGTACATTCTTACCTTTTCTTACTTCACAGTTAATGCCTGGAAATAACTTGTTCTGGTTGCTACGTCTAACTTGTTGAATGACTGAGTGACTGTAGGAACTAATCCATTCATTACCTGAAAGAGCTCTTCTTTAGCTGGAGTTGTGCAGGCTAAGGATTTTGATCTTAAAGACAAAAGCTCTAATCCTAGTTCTTTATCGATGTGATTAATATAATTTTGTATGTTTGAGACCATCATATTGTTTATGCAAGATGACTGCAGTAGGGTCTTTTATAGTAAGACTCCAATATAGACCTTAGCCATGCTTAGGTTGGAAGTGCCACACCTCTTACATGGCATAAATAGGTATCTAAGTTAGAAAAGCTGCTCAGTGTGCTGTTATTGCTTGTGTTATGTCCTAAAGGAACATGAGTCAATCAATAATTAAGCCACAAAGTACTGCCTGTTGACATGGCAACATGTTCACAGAAGTGACGTGAACTTAATGTCCTTCTTTCATGTCTCCTGTGAATGTAAGTCTCCTAAGCTCAGTAACAAAGAAATGGAGCAGACATTGCCAGGGGAAAAGGAGAAAATGCAAAAAATAGACGATTTCTTTTATAAAAATGGATGCCTTTTAACCTCTTCTCTCTCAAATCTACTGTATAAATAGTGTCTCTTTTTTTTAGTACAAGGACCTTTCCCTAATCAAAAAATCCCCAATTGCTTATTGCCAAATCCTTTTTAGAAGCATGAAATGAACTTCCTTATGGATCGTTTTCATGATTGCTTGTTTCCCATGTACTTCACCCCACCCTCATTTTTTAATGGAGCTGAAGTGAACACAACTCTTTTGGGTTACTTCTGTTTAGGCAAGACTCTGTCTAGCTCCAAGAATAACATTAGCTGCTGCATCACAGATTAAGGGTTGGCATGAAGGTCCAAATGTGAGGTTGTCATCGTCGGTTGATGCCTGTTGTTCTGAAGACGAAAGAAGAAGCACGAGTTTGTGTGACATCAACTTCTGTACGTTGGGATAATTTTTGCTGGCTGTTTCTGCAGCTTCTCTGCACGTGCTCCCACTCTCACATTCTCTCTGCTTGCCAGTTACCCTATCCTCCTCTTGGCTTGTGCGTCTTTCTTCCAAGCTTTCTGCAGCAGATGTTAATGGGCCTTGCCAACATGTTTTGTTTGCCACATGTGTTGCTACCTGTGTCACAATGGGTGAGGTTCTTTTTTCTTTTTTTCTAGGGCATCTTTTTACTTCTGCCTCAGTCAGTCTCTTGATCTTTCACACATTAAAAGTTTACTACACGTTTTTTCCTTTGGGAGCTTGGTGTCCTCCATGCAGAGGACATGTCCAGTCCAGCAAAACTACGCTTTTATAAGATTGCTTCAACACTGTTTGTGCAACCACTCTGCAGAACTTTGTTATTCATGATTTTATCTTGCCACTTGATATGCATAATAGCTTGAAGGTGCCGTTGATTAAATTTTTCCAATGCTTTGATGTACCAGTACTAGCATTTCCATGTTTCTCAGCTCCAGAGTGAGTTAAAAATTAGTACACTACAGAAAAGCTAGGGTTTAGTCTTATGCCTAATAGTATGCTAGTTCCAGATTTATTGGACCCAATTCTCTATCTCAGTCCATCTAAATATACAAAAACTAATGGATGTATAAAAGCCAACTGTTTTGAAACTCATGTTAGGGAGAAACATTAGATGCAGGGTTTAAAATTCTTATGCGTAATCCTTGCCCTTTAAGAAATCAGGTAACAGTTTTGATAGCTTAAATTTTATAAAAGTACAAATCTCAGCTGCAGGCTACTGCACAGCTGGGCAGTCTGAATGTTTGGTGGACCATATACCCTTCAGCAAGTATTAATCCTAACCTTCCAGACATAAGATATGTGGAAAACTAATACACAAGTTCAGTGATAAAAAGAGACGGACAAGATTGCTGAGACAGCAGGATGACCTCATAATACTTCATCAAATATGTCCCTTCTTTTCTCCCTTGCTGTTTTATTTTTAAAGTATTTGCTTCAGTATCCTATGTGATTTCAGATCTCGATTTCACATCTCTGAGCAGATGAAATTTTATTTTTAAACAACAAACCTCTTTCTGCTTGTATCACTTTTCAGATCAACTTTGATAACAAAACTGTAGTCCAGCA
Source organism: Ciconia boyciana (assembly GCF_034638445.1). Lineage (NCBI taxonomy): Eukaryota > Metazoa > Chordata > Aves > Ciconiiformes > Ciconiidae > Ciconia > Ciconia boyciana. The sequence goes on along the minus strand of NC_132941.1, from coordinate 11,233,961 downwards.
ATACATTTTGGGTAGGGTCAGGAGCAATTCAAGAACTTAAGGTCCTTAACAGCATTTTTGGGTTTAGGTCTGGACAAAATGTGCAACTGAATGACATGTCTGCTGTGCCCTTAATAAATAAATTGCTCACTGGCTGTGTTGCTTGCAAACTGACAGCCTTTAAGCAATGCCCAGTTGTCCTTTGTAACATTTGAAAGGCAGGTTTGGTTGAGCTGGAGAAAAGGGCCCAAACCTCCATTTAAAAATACTGACATGGCTTCTACTTTTGCTATTTTTATTTACTGCAAAATAGTATTCTAAGGCTCTTTACTTGGAATTCTTCTGTGAATTTTTAACACACAAATCAGTTCATAAACCTTATGATACATGTAATTTACAAACAAAAGCTAGACATTTAATGGGATTTCTGCAGGCACATTATAATTATACCTGAACAATAGTCAACAGGGAAGGGAGTGATGGTAGCGCCATTATGAAAAGAGAAGCATGACTGCTACCTATGCAAGACTTAACTTGATGGGAACTCAGCTATTCCCATGGCAATTCAAAACACTGAAATTATACTGATTTAGTACTTGGTGTGCAATCATGACACCTTTTTTTTTTTTCCCTTTTATTTTTTTTTTTGGTAGATCTTACCTGAAAAGTATCACATTGACATAAGTGGGTCTTGTTTCTGGAAGAGATTTATCCCAGGTAATAAAATTGGAAAGATCAGCGCCTTACAAAAGAAATGAGTATGTGCAATACCTTTAGTTCACTCTCCAGCACATGCACATTGTTTTAAAAAAATACAGTAAATTATTGTATTATTGAATGCATCTAAATCTCTTCTAAGCTGTAAAGTATACTTTATTCTGTCCTTTATTACTTAGAGAGTTTCATTAATTTTGCAAATTACACCGTTTCTGTTTCATTCATGTGACTTTAATAGCCCCATCTGCTGGCTGAGCACCAGCTAAGAGAATTAGCACATACCTTTGAAGGTCTCTTGTTCTAACAGGGCTTCCATGAACTTGCTACTGAAATGTTCTGGTTTTTTTCCTAAGTGAGACAAAAGACAGAAAATTGGAAAATTGCATTTTATAGATGCATATTATCTCACAATGCTGTGGAGTTTATTTTGTGTTTACAAAGTTCTTGGTTTCTGCCAGTGTCAGTGTGCTTTGTTAATGATAAATATGCACTTTTGTTGTTGTAGGATCTTAATTTTCTAAAACACTTTACAGTTTGCTAAAGTGAGAAGGCATGAGACTGTAGAAACTGGAAGACAACATCAGATTAAATGTAAATGGCAATGCTCACTGAAAAAGGAACTAAGCAAAGATTTGCTTTCAGATGCAGTGCATCAGTAGCACTGAGGCTGTGTTGTGTTCTGCAGAATTTGTCTTATTGCTACTCTTCCCTAGGCATTCATTTATGTTGAAGATAGAATACAGGGCAGGAGAGACTCTTGCCGTGACTCAGTAGGCTCATTTTCATGTTCTAATGTCCTTCTAATGGAAGTAGAAGCCACAAATCTCCCAGAAATAATGAGGGGGTCTTGATTCATCCCCTCATTCTTTAAATTGAACTACACTGCATTGCTTTTTGAGGGAAAGCTTCTGATGTTATGTGTACAGCCACAGTACCACTCGTTCTACATGGATGTAAAGGAGTAGCTTATAGGATAGCTAAGGAGTACGAGCATGTGTTTCTTGTGCATTACTGAAACTGAACACAAATTTGGTATTGCATCTGCAGATTGTCCTGAATAAGTATTCTTACTATAAACCTGTGACTGATCTATGTATTAATACAGCAAAAGCACATGAATAGCCTTTAATGTGTTAAAGAATTGAAAAATATCTTATATATAAAAATATATTATCTACAAAAACTGTCAAATGGCCTGGGAAAGGAAAAGGAAAATCCCGAAAAAAACAATGTTGGGAGAAGATGTTTGTTGGAGGGGTGTCCCAGGATGCAGACATCTGAAGAAACAAAAACTTGAGGGCGAAGGGAAAAGGATTAATGAATGTACCTTTGCTACAGTCAATAAGAGAGCCTAAACTGCATTATAATTTCTGATGCTGTCCATTGCAATAAAGGTCACCTGAATTCTTTTGCAATGTGCAGCAAAGAGAACTTTGCTGAATAAGAACAATCTACCTTTTTCCAAAGTTTATTCCAGTGACTCAAGACAGACAATGATTTAACAGAGCATACACAAGCACTAACAGAAAAATAAGTGACCACAGCCATCCTATTAATCTGTGGATTCTGGTCTGATAAGATACTTGGATGTTTTTTAGGGCAGTGAAGTCTACAAAAGCAAGATAAGTCAAAGTCACTTATGCTATGATGGGCTCACCAATATAGCAATCCACATTTTCTTATGACTGTGAAGATGTTGAGTCAATCTTTGCAAGGAAATTCCGGTGAAATGATTACTCTATTAGTAAATTAATGTTTACAAAGCCTTGTGAACTCAAATTGATAAGTAAATGTTATCTTTGCTTGTAGCCTGGTCTAAAGATACAGAGGGAATGAGTATCAAAAAGAAATAAAAAATCTCTTCCACAAAGATGAAGTACAGGATTGTGTTCATGTTCTTTCAAAAGCTCTTTCAAAACTCGGTTGCTGAAATTTTCAAAATACCTATATGTTTCAGGTGAGTTTTACTGAAAGTGAAAAGGGCTTGTGGTCCCCATTCACATAATTGCTTGTGAAAATACCAGCTCCTATCCTAGTTCTATAATAAATAGCACATGACTTAGAGGACCAAAGGATAGCTTCCTGCTGAAGATCATGCACAAATACTAGCATACCATGGAAAATTTTCTGCTGATGTCAGTGCAGAAGATACAACACAGGATGCCCTTAACTGCATTAAAACAGCACAGATGATTTTAAAAGGAAACCTGGGAAATACATTAGTTGTGTGTCCAAGATCAGCATTTTCCACTTAGTAGGAGAGTTCATGTAATATCTTTCTCATTGTGCAAGAAGCTACTCTTTTTCCTTCCAAATGCATTTAACATAGTGACCCAAGTAAATCCACCCTGATGCAGCTCTACCAGCTGCTGTACTGTTTCCCTCCTGCAGAGGTGTTCTCTAAAGGACACACGTTTCTTGGTCACAGGTAGTCCGCTTTATGCCTGACTGCATTTCTTTACGGGCTTTAAAACCCAAAGCCTTAAGGCACAAGTGCCATATGTATACTGGATGGAAGCTTGATCCTTCAATGGACAGCTCGAGTGATGATGAATTACTCACTTGTGAAATCCTGAAGTGATATAACCAGAAGGACTGGTAGATCATAAAAACACTGATTTCTGTTTTAAAAACAATGTAGTCAATTTAATCAAACAGTTTTAAAGTTAACTGAAAGATTTGTGACAAATTTTCCTGTATACCTTGAGAAATAGATACATCTATAAAGGTCTTACATAAATAATTGTTACTTTTTAAATATCACATAAAGACATGTAGAGAGGTAACCATCAAAGAAACTGTTACAAACAGCAGGCCTTAAACTTTGTTTTGGTAGGATTGGCAGGTAACACTGACCATTTCTTCTCAGCAAAGGATTTGTCTTTTGCTAAGACTAGCTAATCCTTGCTCTCTTCTTCAGGAACTGTATTCACATCTTTTTGCATTCACTTGAAGAACAGGTGGCTCAGATCAGCCAAACCTTAATCCCAGCAGACCTTGAACTTACTGGAACACTATTGCTCTTCCAGTGGTCTTAGAAGTTTTCTTTCTATTTCCTGCCATTACTATGATTAATAATGATCTTAACACAGAGACACAGATGCACTTATATATACACTAATAAATACAAATAGAAAACATAGTAGGTTAAGATGGTAAAACCAGAAATCAGTCAGGAAAGCAGAAACCAGCAGTTTTTTTAATGTGGTAAGGGCAAAAATTGTATTTTTACTAAACAAAGGCAGAGTTTGTATTTTGGATAGTCTTACAAGTCAGAAACAAATGCTCTTGGTTATCCATTGATTAAGGGAAAGACAATTTCCTAATCTACATTAATTTACTGAACAGCTGGACAAATCTCCAAAACTTTAAAAAAATTCTTACCAAATGTTTTGAAATATATTGTGCTTTGCCTGTCCCAAGTCTGAAAGCTGTACAATTTGATTATCTAAGGTGATAACCAATTTGTACTCAAGTAGCACAGAGCCTGTGACAACAGATCTCTTGTGACTATCCATACTTAGTAACCGTTTCTAAAATCCTAAACTGCCCAGTATGAGTTTTGAGTACTGAGACACTTTTCCAAATTATGACTCATTACATTAAGCCTTCTTTTCATGAAACTCTGCTTAACTGTGCATGTGCTGATTGTTTTCTTTGTCATCTGACTTTCAGACTGGTTACTGATCTCCTTTGATATACTGTACATGACATCCTAACAAAACCAAGTCTTTAATCAAAATGATGAGGATTCAAATGTGTGCCACTGTCAGACAGCAGGGTAAGGCTAACATGCAGCAGATGTGTACTTGCAGGTCAGATGGAATGAATGGATTTAAGACATACAGTTGGTACAATCTTTAGTTTAACCCTAGATCTGGTTTTAAAACCCAGGCAGAATGTTTTCACAATGAGCTGTGTTGGTTTTAACTGTCAGCTGGCAAAAGACCGACACAAATATTTTGTACGTGGGATAGACCTGACAAACCTTGAAAGTCACAATCTAGAAAGCAACAGGAATTCGTTGCAGGGAAAGAGACAAATGGCTCTGCGACTATGTTTTTTGCTTGATGACAAAAATCACCTGCATTACTAGTTCTGTGTAAATATTTTCTCTTTCATGCTCTAATCTACAAGATATGGAAAGCAAAAGACACAGCCACAGGTGATTGCTTCTAACAGATTTCATTAATGCAAGCACAAAACACTGAGGTTGCATAAATGAAATCTGCAGCTGCGAATCAAAAATAACACTCCCTGGTTAGTCAGTTAAGGATCAGGAAGCACCAAGAGCAAATATGTCAGAATATGATCTGCTTTAATACAGTTTAGAAAAGAGCTTGCAAATTTAAACATTTAATTGTGTAAGCTGAACTTTTCTCAAGAAAACAATTTATAAACTGTGGGACAGACTGGCATGTTTTCCTCCTACACATATGCAAAAGTTTTCATCTTAAAACATAGTGTCAGTCTCACTGAGCTCCATGGGAGTTGTGGTGCTCCATACTTTCTAAGAGATGCTTTGTTGCAAACCAGTTCCGAAGTGACTGATGCCACTAGTGTTTAAGCTACAGCATGATTAATTTTCTCAAATTTGTTACAGACATTGAAGTTATAGTAGTAAAGACTGTTCAGGGCACTGCTATTTGTTAGGGAAAGTGTTACCAGATAGTACTTTTACTTCATTATAGGGAAGTACAGTAGATATAATTTAATGGACTATAAAAAGAAAGAGGCAGGTTACACTTTTTGTTCTGCTCTGGGAAAACAGGGCTTTTTATGCACTGTAGTGATATTTATTTAATGCTGTTGATTATGAACTAAAGAGTCGTATCCTCCCATTGCTATTGGCAGATGCCAAGAATTTGTGGATTCAAGCTGTGCACTGGTTAATTGTAAGATCCACAAGAAATGCTGATGGCAATAATAACGCTCAACTGAATAAGCAGTTAAGCACATCTTAACAAGTTATTATGTTGATGAGCCCAGTAGACATACTGAGATGGATAAATTAATCAGGGGCTAATTCCTGAGTCCTGCTCAAGAGCTCTGAGCAGAATATATCGTTCCAAGGATACAAAGGAACCAGAAAGGTCGTAGGTATCTCCAGATGTTGATTCCTCTTGAATATGAACTTTTCATATACAGCATTTCCAACAGTGTCACTAGTGAGTATGTCTATTCATCCCCAGCTGAAGCATCAGTCCTTTGATGATTATAGGTAGAGGGATTTAATTCACAGCAACCCTAACGGCGCTCTAACATATACCAGACAATGAAATGGCTTTTGTCAGCCACGAGTTTGGGGAAATGTTACCATTTGCAGCTTAATCTTTCACTGAGAATAGTTTTTACTTTTGGACAGAGGTGAATGAGTCCACTGAGGTTAATGAATTCATGAACGTGAGTCAGAGATGCAGATCAAAACTTTATTTTCTTACCACATACTGAAGTATTTGTAGTCATTGCTTTCCTTTTACTTGGAGAGAATAGCATAATGATAGCTTTGTTTAAGGCATCATAAGAAAAGTATCTCTATTGTTTAGTCATAGAGCACAATGGGTCTACTAAAGCATGACATTTGTATCAAAAATGTCTTTCAAGAGCACTCAGAGACTACAGGGCTCAGTTTTGTACTTGGGTGCCGCACTCAAAATCAGTAGAATTATTTTCAGAAGAAACCCCATGCATGATCAGTACCATTTCCTTTGTGATGGCGATGCTCCGTACATTGCAGTTCATCTGCACCCTGGGATCTTTGGGCAAAGAAAAGAATCCAGTTGTACATTTTTCCTTATACTATTGGGAAGAATTTTATTGAAGTTTTGTATGAGAAAGGGTAACTACTGAAAATGTAACTTCACCTTTGTGATCTTAGCACATTTTCTTCAGTTTTGTTCAGCACACTGAAAACTAACAACTGGAGGTCACGATGAGTATATGCACCATTATCAGAGAGTAAAGCATAACATGCAAATGCACAGTGCTGTAGTAGTTGAGGACAGGAAATTTATTTCTGTCTTTGTGACCACTGTAGTTAGGTTATATAACACATACCTTAATAAGTCCATATATTCACATATTGCTGAAGAGGTATTATGTTCCATAGTATTTATATATATTATCATGGAGCACTATGGCATGTCACCAGGTAGTCCCTATTTTATTCTATTAATATACTCTGATATATGATATACTGTAACTTCGATCATCTGTATAACCTAGAAGGTAACTTATGCCATCAGTATATATGATGTCCAAGAGCAGTGAATGCCAGTGGAAACTCCCTATTTTACTATTGCAAAATATTCAAAATCCAAATCCTGTTCTTGGTGACATCTACGCAATGGTACACTTTGTAGCAGGGTTGACATAGCATGGTCAGTGCAGGATTTGCCTTTAAAGTGCACTGTGGAAAAATTCTGGTTTAGGCTATAAATGTTCTGCAGAGAATACTGTCTTAGCTCTCGCTCTTGCCATCTTTGGTTTCTATAGTTGAGTAAAGACCCACTGAATTCTGACTGAGCATCTAACCTAGATATCAGATTCTCAGATATACATTCTTCTCTTAAAAATCAAAAAGGAAGAGTTGCACATTATTGATAACCACCAACTACACACCTTCCCTGTGACGAAGAATGTTGTCATAAGTCAACACCTACACTTCTGCCTTTTAATCTTATGTCTCTGTACAGCTCCACGATAGTAATATCGGCTACCTCCTCTCACATACCTTATGATTCTTCCACCCAGGACCTCAAATCTTCCACCTGTGCTTTCTTGTCCTCTCGCTGTCCATACACAGTATCCTGAGCTCTCATTGCTATACCTAATTACTATCTAGGCAAGAGGCAGCATGTCCTGTGGCTGGTTATGAGCTGTATGTGTGTTGATTGTCCAGCTGGTAAGCCAGACAAAACAGAACTTTTGAGTTCACGTTGCAGTTTTTCCCTTAATGAGGCCAGTCATCTATCTAGTCATCAGTTTTCATGTAGCTGGGTAGAACTTAATATCTTTGAGATCGTTGCTCTTCTATCAAATTTGTTTGAGATTGGCCAATAGATTCAAAAGTTAGTGGGAAAGACAGAAAACACAGTTGCATAAGCTTGCGATGACCAGGTTAGGAACACAGTAATGCTTTCTGAATACTAGACGGGGCTAGTGTACTGCTTAGGTGTGTACTCACTAGACTGAACTAGACAAACAGATTCAGAGATCAGATAGTTTCCTAAACACTGTAAATAATGCTATCCCAGGAATGGGTCCAAGGAGACCTGCTTATGTCAGCATACTCACATTGCCTCTCCTTCCACATTTTGTATCATGGAAATAACTTTGAAACTAGGACAGTGTCTAAGGCTAATTATACTAGCGTCTAGGGGAAAGTTTTGGCATTGTGGAAATGTGCAGCGGAATCCCCATACACTGCATTTGGGAAAGGATTTTTGAAGAAGCTGTAACAAATTCAGTTGTTTCATTTAGTTCTTTCTTGAATGAGAACTATCTGTGGAGTGCTGGTTGTTCAACTGGTACATATTTATCCTTCAAGTAGGCAGAATATGTAACTGAATTTTATTTGAGGCTTGAATGCTCCTACCCACTTGCTCCATAAAAGATCACCATCTTGGAATGACCTCTGTTATGCCAAAGGGAACAGGCCAATCCATTTGAACAAAGCGTGTCATATGAATTCTTGCTATAAATCCACTGCAACCAGTGGAGTTAACAGTGGTTACAAATTTGACCCACAAAATTCTTTTTTTTTTTTTCCATACGCATTCTGTAAACAGTATTTTGAAAACAGTAATTAAAGTTCTCTTCAATATCAACACAGTAACGTAACATCCCATGCTTGAACTTACTCTATGTAAATCGATTCATATAAAGATTCTGTCTGTGAATTTCTTTACGTAACAAGTATTTGATGCCTTGATTCACCAATGCAGGGGTCACCAGTTGATGTCTCAGTGCTGTTCAGAGCTTTTTTTTTTATTTTTCCATTTCTGACTGTCAGGCTTAAAAATAATATGATTTCTCACTAAATTATGGTGTTGTGCTAGACAAGGAGAGATATGTATATATATATGCATACATATGGATGTATAAATTTGTATGTATGTTTTGACTGGCATACCAGTACACGTCAGTTAACAGTAGGATCAAATCTTTATTCAGTTTTGAGAATAGCATATCATATGGCCTGGCTGTGAAGAGGCCATAGTCTGAAGTTCTTTGATATAATATTTCTAATGTCTTTGTAATGGCTGTATATATGCAGTTTTTCATTAAAAAGTCATAATCTTTACTTCAAAAGAAGAGCCCTTACCAAAGAGCCTCTTATGCTGAAAAATTTGTGAAAATGCAAATTAGTCAATTCAAAAGGAAGGCCTGCTTGCCTTAATGAACAGCTAATTCAGTTCCTTTGAATTCAATGTTATTGAGCTGCTTCTCTCCAGTCTTATATGATTTGTATTATGTGATTTGAAACAGCATGAATGTACAGACACATTTACAGGACTGTTCCTGTAGCAGCAGGCAACTATGGTAAGTGTAGTTGGAACCACTGTCTTTAATGCACTGTATTGACTAGATTAACTTACTTATACTCTTTCCTAAAAACTCAGGTAGGACTTGCTGGTAAATTCAGCTGACTACATTTGTCTTTTAAATTGAAAAATTTTTAAAATTGAGGATTTATAAGGGGGTAATTCATTTATAGAAGTGGTAGACTTCTGTTTACTTTACACAGTAATTAATTTGCCTGATTATAAATAGGAAACATTTTTTAAGTCTTCTACTGTCATAAAGCAGTTTGCAAAGTCAGCATTACATAGTATAAAAATGTCAAACAGAAATCCATCTGTCTCTTGTAGTTCCCTGAGCACCAGATGTGCCTGTTTCCCTGTTTTTCTTCTGAAAGAAAAAAAAAAAAATTGTTACCTTCTTTTGTGCTAAAATATTTCATTGTTCAATTCCCATGTTTTCTTTTTTAAGAGATAATCATAGGCAGATCACAAACTTGAAGGTGCATATATTGGACTTACATAAAGCCTCTGAGGCAAAATGCATCTATTTCTTCAGCTTAGTTTATGTAGAGGCAAAATAAGTCAAATGTGTGAAATTTAGATTCAGAGTTCACAGATTGTACTTTGCAGAAGAAATCAAATGAAAGTTCTCTGAATAACCCGAATAATCAAACTTATTTGGTGACGGATGTCCTGAATTTAGCTGAAAAAGTTAGCAGTTTGTGTTGGGATCTGGTTTATATTAATGCAGATAGAAGGCCGCCATCCTAGAAATGTCTTCCTGTATAAACAGCAGGATTTATTTGGGTAACCTGTGTTATGCTGCGGTTATAGTAACTGATTTCTGAGATCAACTCCACAAATATCTCTACTGCAATTCCATGTTACAGAACTAGACCTTTAGTGTACCAGTCCTCTTGAACAACTAAGAAGAAAACCTTCGCTGAAATTGAAAGACATTTTACAAACACCAGTGACACTTCTTTTGCAGCAGTTTCCAGGGGGGCGTTGCACAATGCTTGTAAATCACCACCGTATTTTTAAGATGCAAAAGATGTGCCTCTGCTTAGTGCAACTGAGAAGCGGAGGTGCTACTGCGACTGGATTCCAGTGCAGGACCGAATTCACTGGGCCATTAATTTTGCTTTGCCTCACTTCCTCAACACAAAGCAGACGTAATGCTACATTAACTGGCAGCCCAGTGGCTCATGGTGTGTTGGAGAATCCAGGTGGTGCAGCTCTGTTGAAATGGCTTGTATAGTCCCTTCCTCAGAGTTCAGCGTAGATGTTGAGCAATAGAGGGTGGGCAAAAGCAGGGGCAGGTGAAGTTTTCAGTGTAATTTTTTCCTTAAACTCACAGCTTCCAAAATCCTGTGGTTAGGTAAGAATCTCAGCTTTCATTTAAAAATTACATCTCAGAAGCCATAAAGTAAATCAAAAGAAAAACAGACAGATATTAATCTTGTGATGTTTGATCCAATTTTGTGTTTTGGGGAACTGCCTTCTGGTTTTTGAACACCTGGATTTGGCAAGGCTGCTATCATGCCTGGAACAACATACCCAAAGAGTTTTCTTACTATCACTATTCCCCTCACCCTCCCTTTCAGGCAAATGAACTAATTTGGACACAATATTTCAACTCATTTTTTGCACTGAAGGTGGCTAATAGTCTACTATAAGCAGAAAGAATATGTCTAAAAGCCTAAATAAATAGCTGAGTCATGTGCTCTTCACAAACTAAATGATCCAAATCTATAGTAAAACAAAATATTAAAAATTAATTCCTCTACTTACCTGCCTAAGCCCAAGTTTAGGATTCAGTGTTTCAAGAGATACAAGGATGGCATAACTGCTATTCTAGGGGCTATCAGTTCTCATACTTTAATGAGTGCCTTGACAACATTAGGATATTTACATTAGAAATGTTTTATATGGTAGTACAGGCAATGTGGGAAAGAACTTACAGTTCATGATTTTGTACTCTTTATCAGCTTAAGGAAAGTAAAAAATTGAGTGTATATATTTATTTAAATTAGCTAGGCTTTAAAGACCCTGAATTCCCAGATCCGTCAGAACTAAATCCTAAAATGCGTTCTGGCAATCAGCAGTTTAACTGAAGTAAAGCATGCATTTGCAGCTTTTTGCTGGATCAGTATCACATTAGAAGTATCCTGCAGATTTGAGTCCTTTATGTCTAAATATCCTGAAACTTTACAACAGTTACTTACAATCCCAAAACAGAAAACAAAAATATTGCATAAGAACTTGAAATGGAGGAAGACTTTAAAATCCTAAATTTTTGAATAATGGGATCCTATTTTGATATTTGCAAATGCACTTTATTAATGACTTAGGATTTTAAAAAAGAAATGTCTTTAAAACTTTACAGTTTATCTTAGTATGAATTAAGGAACGTTTTGAAATACCTATTCCTCTGTTAAAATGCACATTAGGGGCTTCTATGAATCTTATTATTTACTGAACAGACCAGAGTCAGAAAAGTTAAGGGCTATCAAGTAGAAAAGCATTTAGAGATTTCTTTAAATGTCTGTTATTCACTCAACAGGCTGGAACTGCTTCTCTATCATACTAATACCTAGGGACCTCTGTTGATAGCTATTCAGCTATTTTGTATAAGAAGATATCTGTATGCTAAGAATGCATTATCAGATTATGAGTGGAAGGATTTCACGTGCTCTGAATGGCTTTTAATGTGGTAATATACCATGCATGTCTTTTACTGAAATACCTGGTTTAGTTTCCCCCAAATTTTTTTTGGTGACTCCTTCTTTTACTTAAAGACCTAAATGCAGTGGTCGGTAGGACTAGAGGGCTCAGAATGTTAGTAATGAGATATGGAGCCCTTTTCTTCTAGGTCACTGGCATGAATTTGACCCTGGTTAGTAATAACGGAGGGTCATTATCAGCTGGTGACTGTTTGGTGGCCTACGACATACAAGCTGGTGGTTTCACTTTGTGTAATGACCCATGGCTACATACACATACACACAGTCTTCAGTTAAAACATGTGCAAATAGCTTGGAAAATACCATATATCTCATGATTGAACTTCAAAACTCAGGCTGAAAGGTCATCTGTGGTGGCAATTAAGAGTGACAGGCTTTATACCCTGTCAGCCACAGAGAACAAGATACTCACCAGCATTCACACAGGTCATTTGCTTCTGCTTGGACAGTGGTACATACACATTTAAGGCAGAATAACAGAAAATCATGGATAAGTACTAAATTCATTCTATACGAGACAAAGTTATGAAGCAAAGTCCTTAAGGTGTGGAGTCTGTGAGCAAAAAGGAGGGAAGCAGAAAATAAAGAGGAAGAAAACCTGGAGAAAAAGTAGTGGAAAAGGAAAGATATGGAACGGTAAAATAGAGAATACAAAGAAATGTAAAACAGCAAATACACTGCTGGCCCATGCTTCCCAAAACACCTGACCTCTCTCCCCGCCTCCTTTTCAGAATTAATCTACTTCCTGTGAAAAAATGGCTTGTTATATAAGAAGAAAAATTCAGCAAACTATTTAAGCACTTCTTTCACTTTCAGCATGTGAAACATCCTGCTTATTTCAGCAGAGTGACTGTCATGCCTTACATTAGGTATTTGCTTATCTACCTTGCCGAAGTGAAGTTTCATAATTATGCTGTGTAGACTAAGCTAAAGGGCTTGCTTATGATGATGGACGGTGTCTTTACTCCATCATCAGCAAGCAGCACGATGACCAGGAAATTCGCAAGGAGTGGCAAAGAAATAAGAAGATCCCCGCTGATGTGATATGAAATTCAGAGAGGGTTGGGAGGGCTTTTGGAGCAAACACATGCTGGGTCGGGATTTTCCACAAAGTGGTTCACCCATCTCTACAGTTACTGTTAAATATCTGTGACATACGTGAGTTGATGCAATGGTGCAAGGCTTAAAGATCAGGCTGGGCTGACATTTTTCTTGTAAGGCTCAATATCATGAAAACATTCGAAGTGTAAAGAGCTGTAGAACTGGCTAGTTTCACATGTCATACTGATGCTGTGTGGCTTTGTAAAAGAACTGATACACTTTGACGCTCTAGGCCTGAAGCAAATACAAAGCATAGGACTTGTGAGCATGGTAAGAGACCGTGAAGCAGCAGCATAGAGCACCAGGTAAGATCAAGTTCCTGGCTGTCTTCCATTTCCCTGTCACACTGCGTATGCTTAATAAACTGTTTTTACAGTAGTGATAGGATATGACTGCCACCTGCATGCTATGTAATATGTATACTCTACAGTAAGAACATTTAGCAGCTGCAAGATATAACTAGTTTAAGCCTAGAATGCCTGGATGTTCTTAGGTGCGCTCACTACTTTCTAAGCTGTAAAAATGCTTAATCCCTGTGTCACTTTATATTATTTTGTAGTTAATATTGTCAGTGGGTTGACAAAGGCATATAACCGGGGGCAGAATCTGGCCTATCATATTTAGTAGGGTATGCTTCCTCAGCTAGAGACACTATAACCTCATGAGGGCACATATTCTGCTTTGTTTTCACATCTGAAATGTGAGAGTAGATCTTGTCTTGCAGAGCTGTAACTGCCAACTCTGTGACAAACATGTGTGAGCTCAGTGCTGATACATGATAACCCACAGATGCTAAGACCACATCTTGGTTTAAGAACTTTAAACAAATAACTGACAGCTTAGCAATATATTCTTGTCTGACGCTTTTGACTGGCACTTAGATGGACAGGTCTTTGGAGCAGGAAATCATCTTTTATTTGATAATTATATGCGGCCCTGTTCCTAACTAAAGTTCTACTGAAAAATTATTCTTATATTGCCTAATGACTTTTTAAACTTAGAATAGTGCAAACACTGTAAGTAGCTTATATTAAGTTCTGAGACTTATTAATACTTCTTGTATAGAAGTAGCGTTCTCTTTAATTCTTTTCTGCTTTCCCATTTTGGGTCTGCAGTCACTTTTCTTGAAGCTTCAGTTATATTCCCTCATTAACTTTGTCTTGTTCTGCAGAAACAGTAGATTCTGTTCTGCTCAAAGGCAAATCTTTATGCTGTAGTTAGCAGGGGACTGTTTGTATGTAGGTCCTCACTTCCTGCTCATTGTGTCTTTTGGTACTTCTCACAGTGAGCTTGGCAAAGCTAAGGCTTATTCTATATCAACTATATTTTTGTCTTTTACAGTCCTCCATTGCTAAATAAGAAAGCCAAGCTTCTTTTCACAAATAGAGGAAGCATCTTGCTGCTTTCCAATAGGTAACCACAGATACTTCATACGTAACCATTGATTTTCTATCCAGGGATATGTAGGAAATCTTACAAAGAGCATGAGTAAGGACGCATCTAATAACATGTCAGACTTTTCCTTGAATGCTTGAATGCTCAGTCCAGAATACTGATCCCCGCACCAGAGAACAACCACAGTTTACAAAGTCAATATATACTGTATGAAGTAGCTGTATAGTTATGATAGTTACCACAGGGAATGAAACCTAAAATTTTTAGATGCAAGCAGAGGGCATAGGCAGGATCTGACTTTTCTCTGAAGTAGGCTCAGCTAGAGGAAAAATATTGATTTTCACCACAGCCATCCTTCCTTCAAAAGTTATTTCATGTTTGAAAGGAATGCATGAGGCTATAGAGGAAAAGAAAAAGGGTGATATTTTATCTTAATTTATAATTTTATTTTATTTACCGGATTCAGTTATTTTATGTTTGTTCTTCCTTAAACAAAAGCAAAGAAAACAGATTTTCTTTAACTGCAATGTTTGCTGCATACTGCATTGGAAGTTATTAATTAGTATCAGTGGTCAGTCATGGCAGTCATGCTTTCTTCCAAATAGGTGTTGCAGACATCAAACAAAAAATGTAAAAATAAATTAAACTTGAAAGGTTTAGTTTATTTGCATAAAGCACAAAAAATGTTAACAAATTTCTCTGAACCTACTGCTAAGTCTTAAATCTGCAAAGTCTGAAACTGACTTTTCTAAGACTACGTGCAAACTGCCAGCTTCAGTTCATGAGGTCTTCGCAGACTGAAATCAATTGCTTGGTTTCAAAACCCTTTAGTCAATACTGGCTTTTACTAGGAGAAAGGCTGCTGGGCTTGGTGCACCACTGGACAGATGCAGAACGAGGTTGCTATTGGGGTTGGGTGGTTCTTGATAGAACACATTTATGCAGAAATGCAGGTGCTATCCTTTCAGATGGGGCGCATGAAAAGTGGAAGAGGACGTTGGGGAAGTAGATATGCAGATTACATTCTCTAAGCCCCCTGGAAAATCTAGTTTTACCTGTGTTCCTACACTAAGTTTTTCAATGTGCGCAATTGACAGCTTGATATTCATGAGCATTGTGAAAAAATGAAATAAAATCAGTTTAAAAAGAGTATGCTATATAATTCTCATGTTGTGGCATTTACTTGAGATAATTACCTGTTTCAGAAATATAGCTAGAGTCATTGTGTAATAAAAGCAGAATCAGACACTGTACCCAAATTAAAATATAACTGCATTGTAGTAATTTTGTCCATATGAATTCCAGTATTATTCCTGTCCCTTTTGAAAAAAAGGTAACCCTTTTTCTTTAAATTTAAACAGTTCCACTTGGTGTTCTTTTTGCTCATTCTTCTGAAGAATTTCTGCCTGAAGCACAGCTACAGTACACTCATAAAACATATCAAGGTATCAGCATTCTCCAGTACTCCAACCACTCCAATCACTGCTGTGTGAACAGCTGAGAGTGCATTTTTTTAATATTCGCAACTAAAAATACTTCAGCACTTAAAAGTGCCCAGTTCTGCAAGGACTGCCCAGTTCTGCAAAGTGCCTTCCTTGGCCAGGACACTTCTCAAAAGTTCAGTGAAATTCTAAAACTAGTAGGATTGCAGATTCAAAATCAAAATCTTGGGATGTACTTCAGGGGGCAAAAAACCGAAGCAATAAATGAACTGTGAGAAAAAAAAATCGTTTTTGATATAGCAAGCAAAAAAACATGGTAACAAAAGAATTCTTAAAAATACTGACTACCAAAACACAGCTCTGTATTTCTAAGAGTAATTCCTTATGCAGGAAATACCTGTGTAATTAACGTTTACTAAAGCAAAAGCCCAAACCTGCATTCTTTGCCCATTCCAAACTTCTGCTGACTTCGTGCAAACATAAGTGCTCTAAAAATGTCCTACTTTCTTATAAAAAATAAAAGCAGAGTTTGTAATAATGTAAGGAAGCATGAACCTTACTAACACAGCACCTATATAAAATTACTAACAATCCTGTAAGCATGGATAGTATGAAACATGCAACAAAGGGTCATGGATGTTAACAGAAATTAAAATGTGATTTCAGTGATGGACTTTGGCAGATTCTGCTAAAGAAGGCGGGCTGCAAACCCAGTGAGTCCAGCAGAGGGTATTAGATGAACTAAACGCAAGGTTATTCATTCCTCACTGACTCTGAAGTGAAACAATTCTGCATGAACTGAATTTACCGATGTTTTCAGCCACTGATACTTAGAACACTTAATTCTTAATATTTAGAATATTAAATGTTTGCATATTATTAAGTGGGTGAATAGTTTTCTGCTTGTTCAGCTGTTAATAGTAATTACTGATCCTTAGAAACAAACATGCCAAACGTAACAGTACAGGAATATATATGCTGAGACTGCCTCACAGAGCACTGTCACAGTAGGAGGTACACAAATATTGATTTAGTACTTCAAGAATAATTGTAGGCATGGCAGTTTGTTAATCCTAAAATAAAGTAAGACTGAATGGAACAGTAAGGAGAAAATCCAGACATTTAATTACCTCATAATTTGAAATGCTTTTTGTTATTATTTGTTCAATTTATAAAAACACCACGTTTAAATTAGCTGGGTTTATGTGTAGTTCATCTATACTTACTATACCTACTTACCAACACAAGAGATTTTTAAAAGATAATGAGAAAAAACTCTTCCTCTTTGTTCTGAGCTAATTTTGTTTTGTGCTTACCACTGCAGTCTCATTTGAACTGAAGGATGCATAGGTTGTAAGGTATGAGATCTAGAATGGGATTTTATAATTTCTACATCACCCAACAGCCAATTAAAGCACTAAATCTGCTTGTGAAAGAAAATAATTCTGTTACTCTTATCACAGTACCCAGGGTAAAAAATGCATCCAAAAGTTTTAGATTTTTTTTTTTCAACTCTTGAGGCCAGTTAATCTAGCCAGATGAAAAAATGACAGGGGAATGAGCCTTCAAATTGCACTCTTAATTCTTCAGAGAAGTTCATCACTGGAACAGTGCTGCTACATACAGTGATGGGGCCTCCGTGTATATTAGTTCTTGTCTACTCAGTTGTTCGTTCTTCCAACAAATCCACCTCATGTCTCTTGCTTCAGTAGGCTCCTGTATTTAAGACAAACCAAAACATGCAGATGGTCAGGGGTTTACAGTTCCTTCTTAGAACTGGCTCACAAAAACCTATGACTGCATCTCATCCTTCAGATAATGAACAATGAAAATCCATGGCATGAAATTGGACTTTGTGAAGCTTCTTAGTGGAAGCAAAGAACTGAAATAGGAGAGGAAAACAACAGTTTCATTATTAAAACAATTGGAGTAACTAGTCTAGTCTCAAGATACATAATCTAGTCAAGATACTGTTTCTATTCCAACATAAAATGTAAAAACCCTACTGTTCTAGGAGTAAATCTGTTCCACATTCACATGGCAAACAACATTGTGTTCAGTTGTAGGGTAGGTTTCTGAGCCACAGTAATTTCAATGCCACAAGGAACATGGACTATTAAATAAGTAGTAGAACCTGGCTAATTCACATGAGTGGTTCAAAGCACCAATGCCTATTACTGAAATTTGTAAATTAGTAAGTTATCAAGCAGCATGGCCCATTTTTACAATTTTCCCATGAGTGTTAATGATATTTGATGTTTTCTAAAGTCTACTCCTGCAGGCTAATGAGTAGATGCAAACTTCAGCTTCCATCAAAAAAAAGTTCTAGCCTTTATGGTTAGAGATAAAACATGAAAACATGAGCCAACTGAACCCTAGAGTATCAAAAAACAGAAGGCAAATAAGCAGAGCCCCAAATTTATTTATTTATTTTTTAAAGATCTGGCAAGCATCAGGCTAATCTTTTGATATTTGATGGACCACTTTATGCTTTTTAAACACCTGTAGTTAGCAATATTGAACTGGCACAGTATGAAACAGAAGAGCACTCCAAATATCATTGTACTAGATCCTGATTTTGCAAGTCGATAAACAGTATCCAGTGGGAGCTTACGGCACTGTGCAAGTTTGAACCTTTATTTAATAGATGCAGTTTAATATTAATTATTTATTAAAATACAGTGTAAAATACTCCTTTTTTCCTGTATAAAATTAAAGTCGTCCTTGTAATTTGAGACCTGAGCACAGCTCTCTAATTTAGCACAGCACACAATTATAGAGTTAAGCACGTGTGAAAATGCTGAATCAGCTTTGTTCTTCTGTGTGCTGAGAAATAGGGAGGAATCTCCAGGTTACTTAAAGTTTCATTTGATTATTCATTTAAGAACAAAACATGACAAAAATAAGAAGGACAGTGGGGTCCGAAAGTGTTGGAGGCACAAATCTTCAAAGCCTGTGACTCCTTTTATTGCATGTGATTGTCAAGCTCCTCAGAATACATCCGCGAACAAATTCATGAAATAAGTTTCTGTATGTAGATTCCAATTTGTGCAAATACTGAAGTAACATTTGTAACAGATTTGGCTTCCTGAGTCTCAATGACCTAGTAGAATACGGCTCATTTTCCTTCAGGATCATTGCAGGAGTCTCAGCTAAAACCTTACATCTGCCAGAATACAGGATTAGACAAATTGGCAGGTGGTAATAGATTCAGAAGTTAAAAGGAAACAAACTGAGCAGCAGGATAAAATCAGGGCAAGGTAATTAACATTCTGTTTATATTTTCAAAGAAGAAACAACAGGAAAAGAACAGATGCCGGTTCAGATTTGTGGGCACTCCCAGGAATTTTTTGCTTTAGGTAAAACAGTAAGAACTGCCCAGAAGCTGTGGGACTCAACCGGCCACTCTGGTGAAAGAGGTCAGATTGCACTGAGAAGCTAGAGGCGTAGAAGGGTGTCATTTCATACACACGGTTGCTTCCTGCACAAAACTGTTTCTCAGCTCCAGATGCGCTTGTGGAAAAAAAAAAAATCACCAGGGAGCAACTAGAATTTAGAAATTATAATACAAATTAAAAGTGATATCAGAGCTATTGGGAGTTTGTTTAATAAGGCACATTTTAGTCTGGCATCATACCTTAACACACCCGAAGATGTATAGTCAGCCCAAGAGCTACGGGGAAAAGCAGAACAATCATCCAGCAATCAGTTATTTTTTAAAACACCACGTGGGGCATATGGCAGAGAACTGAGATTATTCTGCCTACAGTACATACTGCCAATACAGTGTTCTTTTAGGGGCTGATTCAGAAGTCAGTTGGATGGAGAGGGGATTGGGTTGATACCAAAATATGTAAGGTTTTGGGGACCTTACCAAAGGAAAGAGAAACCAGATATAAAATGCTGGCCCCAGTGAGGGCTATTGCAAAATTCCCAACTGCCCAAGATGGACCAGCTCATTAGTGATTAAGTGCCCCTGCAGCTTTGCAGATGTCAAAAAAGCTTCAGTTTCACCCTGTTGGCCACAGGCTTGATCTAGCGACTGCTGAAATCTCTGTAAGTTTTTTTCAATAATCTCAGTGAGCTTTAAAACATACCCCCATTCAGGATCTGTAGCCTTTCACCTGTAGCGAGCACAAGAACTACCTATGCATCTGATTTTCACTTCTATACAATTAATATTCAAATAATTTTGCCAGTTTGTTTGAATTATATCAGCAGTTTTATTTAGGCCTGTAAATATATAGCAGTTGTACCTGAATAACCTAGTAGAGATGATTTCATGCACAGAGAAAGAGAAATTCTCATTGCTTTTCTCCTGTGTAGCAATTTACTGCTAAAGTAGGATTGTCTTCCATTCTAGGGAAAGAAAAAAAAAATTTAGATGTCAGTGAAAGGAAATGTTGAGGCAAAATGCCTTCCAAAATTGTCTCTGCAGACTCAAAAGGTGAAAATTTAACCTCTAATTTCACATATGTTTAGAGTGAAGCTCTGGCCAAAAGAGTACTGTACCACAGACTTCCAGTGAGGTGTCTGGTCTGAACACCAGGTAGAGGGTAAGGCATTTGTCTGGCAAAGGCACAACTATGGAACCTGAGAGAAATGTTCAGTACCCTTTTTTGATATCATTTTCTAGATCAAACCCCTTAACCAATCTGTATCTCAGTCCTTTCACTGGTAAAATATGGATCATATACCCCCGTTGCATGATGAGTTAAATATTACATCATCCTCAAGATTTATAAATGCTTTGTAATCAGTCACTGTGAGATCACGTAGGATTGCAAGGTAAAGCATAATCCAAATACAAGGTAATAAAAGTCAAAGCCTTTCATGCAGTGCTAGGAATACCCAATATGACTCATTTGGAATAAAATTTTCATTCCAGCCTATTTCAAACATACATGCAATGCTACTGTTACATCAAGTTTCTTATGACAATGTTAATCTACATGCAATGGATCGTAGCATGGAGCTAGAAGGTCTTCTTGTCTTGAGAGAGAACCTGTTGATTTTCATGTATATTAATCCAGTGTAGCATTCATGGCAAGGGTTTATTTTACATGAACAGCTTTGGTTGCTAAGGCAGCAGTGCTTGTTTGCTGTTGTCCTTCTATGTTGTTGTCTTATGTTAGGTGGTAAAATACATAAAATACTTCAGGACTTTAGCTACGTATTTTAAAGTTTTACTGAGAATCTTTTATAGTAAGCTGATTTTTCTCTGAGATGTGGTGGTTACATTGCTTTTTAAAAGTCTTCAACTTTTCCTTTTAATATTTTTTAATAAGGAACATAAAGGGAGATTAAAAGCAAATTTCATTTGTACAATTGATTTTTAATTTATTGTTTCTGTGTGGTGCTCTTGCAGAGAACCTAGATATATAAATTTTGCAGATTATATTCTTCTAGAATTACCACCGTGTGGGTACATAGGGAGAGGAAGTGGGGCATAGAGGCTGGATTTACATTTCCCCCCTTTATTTTGTTAAGAATTTTATCAACTTGGTTTTAGCTGCAGTGTGCATAACTGTATGTTATATAACATCAGAAACATTTTGTTGAAATCAAGTTTTGTTATTTGTCTAGTATACTAAATTAGAAAGACAGTGATCTTTCTTTCACTAACTCAGTTCTTTCTAACCCAGTGACCCAGATCCCAATGAGTTTCCTTAAGCTCAGAAATACTACTTCACTGTACATTTGTGCTAGTTCTACCTTTTATTTATTGTTTTCCTTATGGAAGGTATTTTCATCTGGTTGGTTATATATTCTTTCTGTTTGTTTGCTTCTGTTTTAAAGCAAAGCTAAGATAATAGTAATTCCTGGTTTATCAACATGCCTTAGCTGGCTTGTCATCTTCCTTTTATTAAACTTTTCAAAGGAATTTTAAAATAAAAGTTATTGAAAAATGAAATTTCAGGGCATCGTCCTACAGCATACAAAGTAGATTTAAAGGACATTTACCCAACTTAAGTAGGCAGCGTAACAACAGGCAGAAGATATTTCACTCTGTAAATTGGAAGGAAATCAGTGGAAGCTAATTGATTTATTAAATAAATTATTATGATTATTATAAATAAATTATGAGCAGGTATACTGGAGCTTATAAATAAACCCCATATTCCTCTGGATAGTTCCAACAGGCTAATCTTAGGTATCGGTCAACAAGAGCAAGGATGCTGTAACATTACATGGGTAGAGATCACCTGATATTCTCGGCACTTACTAAATGTTATTTAACTTATGGAAACTAAATTTCAGCACAGACAGGACTGCACTTTGCATAGTGATAAAATGCCTGGTGTGCCATTCCAAAAAAGTTACATTTTTAGATATCTGGGGAAACTGCAATTAGCCTCCATCTCACTGGAGGTCAGAAATCTAAAGCTCATGGAAGTACTACAAATCAGTTTTGTATTGAATCAACCTTTCAAGAAAAGTTGAAACAGTAGGTGGTATCAGGGAGATTTGAATAGCCCCCTTTAAATCAGATTCTGCTGTATTCGTTTGCTGAACAAGTTTTCACCAGTTTATCTGGAATTCTATGTATTGATTTAAGTCATGCTTCAGTAAATGTTCAACATGACTTCAATGGATGAGTGAGTTTACATTTATGGTTGCTCAGTTTAGTAGCAGGCAGTGCTTCTAATCCCTGTGGAGCTGCTATTAGCCATTGGTTGACCTGAAATTCACATGAGTTGGCTTTAATTCAGAGCTTGGTCTGCTCTGCATGGTTTGCTGGTTTGGGGTGGTTTTTGTTTAAATTTTGACCAGTGGCTTAAGCCAGTTTTTCTTGAGTTTTTCTTCTTATTCTTGAGAATATAATTTTTAAAAAGGAGAACAGATTACTTTATAATGGCTGAGAGCTTGTAGAAATAGTATTAAAAGAAGCTTTTCTGAAGTAAATAGAATGGACACTTTTGCTTTCAGATTTACATGGTCCTACTAGAACTAACCTTCCTTCTTTTTGTAGGATTTCTGTTTTGAAAATCCTAACAATTGTCAAGATAAGGAACTGAGAAAAAAGCAACGGGCAAACAGAACGATCGTATATTTGAATAAAAATAACAGGAACTACTCATATATCACATGGAGGGAGCCCATGATGTCCAATGCCAGTGCTAGCTTTCTCATTTATGTTCTTTTGTCATTGGACTCTAGGAGAAGAAGCCAACACAGCCCTTTAGAAAAACACCTTTCTACATCCCTGAGCTATATTGACTGTATCTCACCTTTGAGTTTTCTCCTCTGTGAGGACAGACATAATTTCTCCTTAAGCGATCATCCTAGCCAAAAGTTTGCTAAACGTGAATCCAAGGTAATCCAAAGGTAACAATGATTTTGAAAGAAAAATGAGGTTAAAATGAAAGGAATTATTTTCTTAACATATATAGAGTTCACTTCTTGTGAGACCTTCTTAGCTTAATTACAGGCATATCTTACATCTTTTGAAATCCTCTTTTTTTCCTAACCCTTGTAGTCAGCCTGTCTCTATTGCAGGGATACCGGGGTAGCAATCCTTTTACTGGCCTGCAGGTGTCTTATTAGCCCTTGTGGATTGGTGGGGCCACATGTACAGTTTGTCTCCTCCAGTGGTTTTCAGTACCTATACCCAAATTTTCAAACCCTTTGTAATAAGGGAATGTTATGATTTTATCTTTGGAGGATTGATCACCAGTGATCTACAAACCCTTTAATCATGATTAATAAGTGTCTTTTAAAAAATTTAAGTATCTAGCTGAGACATAACTTGTTGCAGACCGTGACTTGTCACCTTTGTCTCAGGCCTCTCTAAGCCATGTTTACTTACTAAACCATTTTTCCACCTCAAAAGAAAATTGAATTATGCACCGGCTCTAGAGCCTGCATTTACGATCAAATAACTAACAGGCAATGACTGACAAATATGCTGCTGCACTGTTAACCTTACACAAAACCCGCCCCAGCCAAATGAGAACAGCAGCAGAGATGGGAGCTCACTGTAGTGGGATGGCCTTTGAAATTGAATTGAGACCATGTGAATGAGTGATGTGGAACCCGCAGCCTTGCTCTCGGAGTATCTTAGGCAGGGCATTCTTTGCTCTTCCTTGCCTCCCACCTGCCAGACTTCCCTCCCAATCTTTACTAGATGTCCATATCCCCAGGGCCCAGCCTGCAGTGCTCTTTTCTGCTTGTTGCTAGCTATGACATGTTTGATATTGCTTGCCTGTTTATAACAGTACTTTCCAGCACTCCTTGGATGATCACACTATTTCTTGTGCTTATTTGTCTTTAGGCTTTGGCCAGAGTTGTAGGGAGGGCCAGGGACAACAAGAGGATGGGCAGAGAGGGAAGCAAGAGAGTGCTTTCTGTATGGCCTCTAACATCAACATGTTTTGTTCCTTGCCTGTGAGGAATACTCTGAGTGTCCAGACAGTGTAATTAACTTCCAACGTTACTGGAGGGAACATTTCATGTGTCTTTAATAATGACCCTTAGAAACTTAATGTGACCTTTTTTTAGTATCTTTTGGGGCCTGGCAGTCTAACTTTTGATTAGACTGCAGAAGGATTGCATTTTATATTAGAAAAATTTATGTCTGTATGTGGCTTGCAGAAAAGTATCTGCAAGCTGTCTGCAATCCTCAGTAAAGAAAAGGTTTCTTTTTTGTATGCCATGTTTAACAAGCAAATACGTTTCCTCCACTTTTCTAACAAGGGGAATATTGCTGTTGAGTTAAAAGTCTGAGATATTTTCTGGAATAGGGAGTATTTATCTATGCTTTTATTGCAGATTTCTTTGTATTTATCTTATTGAAAACTATTGGTGATGGGACAAAACTGTGATTTGCAAGATCTTTTAGCTTTAGAAGATCCTAGTCTGTATTCCCCATGTGTGAAAATCTCACTAGCTAGCACTGCAAGGGCAGAATCTTAACGCATTTCTTTGGGTTTCTTCTGTAGAGCATTGGTTTGATGTGGCCTCTGCCTTTTTGCTAGCTAATCAAGGTCCACAGGGACTGAAGATGGGTAAGTAGCTATTCCACTTATCTTGTACATGTCCATATACAAAGATGCATGGTTACTCACCACGGAGATGGACAGGAAATAACAGTGAGGGGGAAGATCTTTACCTCATTACTAACATTACATTTCCTATAGTGCATATTTTTCATATATTAAAAGTTAATAAGACAGTGTTAGCTTACAAGACTTAAAAAGAGATGTGATCTTAGTAAATGTGTCTAGAGGTTCAGAAAATATGACTAAGATATTTTAAAGTATACCCAGAACTCGTTCCTTCATATTCTTTATATGTCAAAAAATAGTATTTTTTCGTTCCTTGTTTAAAGTCTTAAGGGCTGCAGCCACCGTAAGAAAATTAGTGTTTCATATTAGATAGATTGGTTATTACAGTTGTACTTTGAGGCCCCAGTCTTGACTGGGGCTTTGGGATGGCAGGTGAGGTGCAATGCATTTAGCAGGGTAGCTGCTGCTCAGAAGACATTGAAATGTGTCTCGACAAGACTCACAGAAGCCCTGATGCATCCCTTTGATAGATAAGGAATTGGTAGATTAAATTATGCACTAAGTTAGTAACTAAGATATCATAGAAGTGAATAAAATCTTCTCTGGGGAAGGCTCTGTTTATCATTCCTATAGGTATTTTGTATGTTTTGCAGTGGGCACGCTGTCAACCAAAGCTAAGTTTAACATGCACATAAAAGGTACTTTGTTGGCATCTTTTCCTTGCCATTATATCAAAATTACTGTAGCTCAGCTGCCATGGCTTCAAATTGCTTCTTCCATATATGAACAAAGTGCTGCTTGTAAGAACAGATAAGAACCAAGAATATATTTGGCACTATATAAATAATACTTAATATTTTCATCCTCTTATAAATAACTCTTTTGCATTCTTCTCTCAAGTTTACACACATACTTGGATTGGCTTCTGTTTAACATATATATTTTCTCCATTGTTCAGAGAAAATATATAGAGAGGAGAACTTTTCAATTAACTGCACATACTCTAAGAGTTATAAAACCCAGTCACTTCTCAGGAAGCTTTGGAACTCTTGTAAAATGCTTCCATGTATTTATGTATCTGAAAATATGAAGCAAAAAAATAGAATAACAATGATGTTGAGAAAGAGGATCCCTCAGAGGGTAAAAATATAGGGAAAAACCCAATAATGAAACTAGCAGGCATTGTCTCAAGTCTAGCCCTGTGTGGTAGACTCACAGCTGTAAGTAAAACATCAGCTGCACTGCCGTCTTTCTCTGTGCCAAAGGTAATTTTTTGGGGAAGTTTTTGAGGAAAATCCAGCAAGGTGCAATGGCCTTTGTGTTATATTCAGAGTCTGATCAGCTGATGGTGTTTATTTATGTTAGCTCTTAGCATTAAACGCATTTCTTGAAACTAGCTGGACTATATTCCTTGCATGGCATCTAACTGTCCAGTAAGCAGCTGTAATTGTTGTGAGGGTGGAAATGACAATATTCTCCTAACTGTCTCTCTTGCGTAAAACATTGAGTAGAGACCATTATGTTTCTAGTTATGATGTGGGCGATTTTAGGTAGTTGGGCACAGAGGCAAAAGAGCCAATTTCTGCAAAACTTCAGCAGACAGATTAAGTCCTCTGATCAGATTTCTGGTGAGATTTAAGATATTTATTGCAGCCTGTAGTGATGCTACCTTCACTGTTTTGCGATAGATCTAGAAATTTGATTATACTGCAGTGTTTTTAATACTGAACAGACAATAGCACTAAACTGATTTACTGAAAAAGGCTTTCGTATGCAATACCCATCAAGTATACAAGGACTGTAATGTAACCTTTTCTTCTTAGTGTTGACATTGTATCTTGCCTTATTTTTACACAGTTCATGGGAAGTTATGCTTGCAGCAGAATGCAGACTCTTTCTATGTGTCAGTTTTGAAACATTTTCACTAGGCTAAGCAGTTTGAGTCCTGAGAATAGGAGATACAGGCTCACTACCAGAGGAGTTTTACACAAATGCAAAAACTTGAATCAGTTACTTTCCTTTTTTTTAAAAAAAAAAAAAAAAATTATTTTATTGGTGATGATGGTATTTGGTCTGCATAAAAGTGCAGAAGTAGTTGGAATGTTTATTTTATCATGGAGTTTGTATGATAACATTTGCTATAAACCACTTTTTTTTAAGTTTCCAAGAGAGTACAATTGATTAGATGCATATTTTCTGCCTTATAGAACAGATCACACCCAGCTGCACAGCTATTCTCAGGTAAGTGAACTATGATATATTCCCCTTTCTCTTCCCTTCCCCATCTCCCTAATCAACACGGAAAACCAGACATCTATCTGCATGAGGCTTGTTTTAAAGTCAGTGCATAGGTCCATGGAAAATACATATCTAGTTACTAGGATTTATCCACTGGGGCCAGACAGCAGAGATAGCTCTGATAATGAATCTGAAATAGGATTTTCTTACTGAAAAAAAAATTCCTGAGACTCAAAGATAAATCAAAGGAAGGTGGCACCCTGGTGGACCAGACAGCCCATTGGCAGCCCAGTCCCATGAGAGCCTGGGAGGTCACTACCTCGGTATCAGCAGAGCTGTTTGTAGAGCTCACTGTCGAGTTTCACATCACAGCTAAATCAGAATACTTAATAATCTGGCACCCAAATTTCACATGTTGCCAGCCTCAGCCCTTATGTGAGCCTTCCTTTCACTGCTTTGGAAGCTATCCCTTTGAGTCGTAAAACATGGATACACATTCCTATGTTTTGACAACTCCAAAAAAATTAATTTAGAACCAACATGAAGAGACTGTTCTAACTGTGTTGATGTACAGGTATGTGAATTTTATTGCAAAAAAGTATGGTGTCCTCACAGCAGATACTGTGAAATGAGGAGGAAGGATTAACCGTAGTGAAATCTTTATTACTTATGTACTCTTTCTTCCAGTCTATGATACAACTAGGGCCACTGCAGAATTTTTCTCAGAAGCCAACATTTTTAGATCATTAACTGTTTTTGAGTAAAGTATCTGCTTTGCATGAATTCGATTCTTTTTTGTTTTCTCAGGATGCTTTGATTTCTGTGGGGGAATGGAAATGTAGGTCAGACACTTGAACCAAATCCCACACACATTCCATTTTCTACCCATCCATAAATTTGGATTTTGAAAAGTCACAATGGGGTTTTCTGAAATTTCTGAATTCGTGTCTCATGTTCCTGTTCAATGTAGAGTCTCCCCAGCCAGTCCACATCTCCCAGAAGTCTGTGAAGCCAAAAAGTGGCTAGAGTGATGGCCTGTCCTCACTGCTAAAGGAGACTGTGCTGCATTGCAGGAGATGTAGTTCGACAGGAATGTTCAATCTATACAGGGGATCAGGAGCCAAGAAATAGTTGAATACAGCTCCCACGGCTAAGCAGGGCTCTGAGCACCTCACTTAATCTGGAGTGTGACCACTCCCCATCCGTAAATTGACATATACTTCCTTGTTTCACAAAGGCTTCAAGAGGATAAAAATCTGTGAAAGTTATGAGATTCTCAGATACTGTGATAAGTCCCAGGATAAACAAATGTTGAATGCAAACCAGCAGCTTACAGGGTACATATTCAAGGGCATGTGGAATGAATTAGAAAGTTGAAGAGAGGGAGCAGGAGAATAAGAATGGGAAGAAGCAGAAGGGAGGAAGGATAGACAGGAACAGTGTAAGTCAGGCAGCATGACTGGAGGCTATGTGAGAGTCATGCAGAGTCCTCGCACACTTTGAGTTCATGTTGCAAACACTCTTGTAAATGCATCTAAAGCAAACTGAGACAATGGCTTACTAAACTGAGTTTTTTGCAAAATTCTGATGTTGACATTTTTGTGAAGTGGCCATGAGTAACTCCCAAAGAAGGGACCTTACTGGGTGCATTTAGAGCATGAGTGGATATATTAAACCTAGGTTTTATTTAATATCTTGCAATAGTCCTTTTTTTTGCAGGGGAGGCAATATAAGCAGGTTAAAAAAATTAATTTTCTGTACTGTCCCCTATTTTCTCTGCCAGTAGTGTGAGGGAAAAGAGCAAGTCTGGATATATACACATGCACATGTGTAAATAAACAGAGAATAAAGCCATACATCCTTCCTTAGCTGCCCTTTCCCATCCTTTTTTTGGGTGAGAGTGCATATTATGAAACTGGGTACTGCATACTGGGAACAGCTTAATGGATTATTTTTCTGACAATGGAATATAAAAGATTAAACATTCACTCATTAAAAAACAAATCCCTTTTTAGAACTGCACGTTAAGCAATGTGGATAGATTAGATAGAGAAACTGATGCTGTTTGTCAAAGAACTGAAGAGCGTGGTCAGTAAGGAAGAGGAAAAGCTATCTGGCATTGCAAAAAAGAGGTGACAAAATTCAGAAGGGAAAATGTAGGTTGCATGTAGAGAAAGCTCTTAAGACAGTGATGTCAGGTAGATGGTTTTATCTTCCTACTGGAGTGGGTGAAAAGCCTGCTATTGGGATGAAGACTATATGTCCTTTTTGTTCGAGAACACATTGGATGAGATACATTCCTGTGCAAAAGGAGATAACTCCCAGCTAAGCTTTCCAAAAAGGATTTAAGTGATGCACAGTAATTTATACTGGCTTTCTGCACTAGAGGTTGTCAAAATTGCCACTGGTCATACCAAGCGGTATGTCATACCAAGTGGACAAGACTCCACTCGACTGCAGTGAAACAACAGTGACTGCAAATTAGGTGTACTAATGTTGCAAAACATCTTTCAGCAGCAAGGAGCCAAATGGCTTAATGTTAAATGGAAGAACCTGACACAAATAATTTCTCATGATTTGCTGAGGAATGTCTCAACTTGGAGTGACTTCTAAGGTATCTAATGCTCATACCATTTAAAGTAAACTGGGCTGCCTTAGAAGCAGATGAATAGTTTTGTATTTTTTGCTCTTTGCAGTGATATACTTTCTACTGAAAACAATGGATATTAAGAAATTAACTGGCTTAGGTACTTCTCTGCGTCTCACTTTGCATATACATGCATTGTAGGCATCTTCCTCCCCACAAAACCCAAAGTCTCATTGATATTTATAATCTTCAGAAGCAAATTTTAAAATGCTATTTAGATGCTGTTTGAAATCCTATTAGGCACCTCATCTGCATTTGTGTGTCTAGATACCATTTAAAGTCTGACGATAGAAGCTACGTGATACTTAAATAGAACTTAAAGAATGTTGTAGTTTTTATAGGCTGATCTTCATGAAAAGTATCATATTTTTAAATCCTATAGGCAGAATCATTACGAAAAAAACAAACCACAACTGAAAATAGTGACAAAAGGGGAAGGTTAGACTTTGTGTTATACTTTGAAAATTGTCTCTGCCAGTCACCAAGCAAGGTAGATTTTGGGAGGCAAGATTCTAAGTCCACTGAATTTAACAGAAATACTCTCTGATTTCAGTGGGCTTCACATCACACCCCTCACTAAAGTGTGCTCTGACAGCCTTACACACTGTTTACTGCATTTTATTTGAATGAAAGTGAAAACTAAAGCAAGTGTCAAGAGAAGAACAGCTAAAAATTAAAGAGGTGATACAGACCTGCTGAACAACTGATGAAGGAGGTAGCTAAGTACCCAGACGGGTTCGGGAGGAAAAATGCAGATATTATTTGAATAAATATGTTTAAAATAATTAAATGTATCAAAGGTACGTACAAGATGTCCAGAATGCCAGCACAGGGTTTTGATCATAGATAAATTCCAAAACAGAGGATTCTGGAATTTGTCATCAAAATACTTCGATACAGAAATTTATAGGTTCTAAATGCCACGCCGTATTTTCTCATTACATGAAGGAAATACAATAAGGGGTATACCTTCCTATATTCTTTAAGTAGGTTTTAGTTTAAAAAGAAGATTGGTATATAGAATTAAGTTAACCTCACAACTTATTTTCCCCACATCTGTTTTGCACAGCAGTTTTAATTTTAGGATCCCCCCCCGCCGCCTCCCCTTCCTCCTGAAGCAGGCAGTGGAAGATCACTGCCATCTACAGATTGGAGATAGTATCACTAATATTAGAGTAAATTGTTGGAACAGTTTCTCTCATGTTGGAACATTTTTCTCTCTTTGCCTTGAGCACTTGTCTCCTCAAGCCCTCCTCCCCTTAAAAACACCCACAACGTCACCGAACAGGCACTAGTGTCTCTGCGGCACCCTGATCGTAACCACTCTCATTAAAGGAAAAGCATAGCACTTTAAGAATCTTAGAAGACCTGTAATGTTTTAAGTCAAAGTTGAAAGGGAAAAAAAAAGAAAAAAGGCAGGATTCACAAATATGCTTTCCATTACTTAGTATATATGTCAAAATTTAGTATACATGTCAACATTATAAATGGCTTCTTCCAGATTTCTCAGATAGCAGCTGAGAAAAATAACAAACTCTGTGGACATTTGTATAGATGGATTGAGTAAGTGGGTACCTGCTTGCCATGTACCAGGTCTTTTTTGCAAGATGACCTATCAGGAAAAACCAGCATGTATGGTGCTGTAGGAAGAGCAGAGCTGTAGGTTAAGCTCAATTTCATCCCCATCTTTTATTTTCTTCCTCCAAAGAAGGGAGTAAAAAAAAGAAATCTGGCAAAGCTTCATGCTATTTTTATTTATTGCAGAAGAACCACACATTTACAGCATATAGAAACGCATTACATTTAACATAACTTTAAAAAGGAAAAATAATAAAATTCATCATTTCTCTCCTGTATCTTCCATATTCAGATAGAAAGTTTTTAATTGTACGGAAAACTTTTGTCAAACAAGTCAGACATCAGTTGTTAATATACAACAGCTGTCACTATTTTTATCTCTTCCAATGTATGCTATTTTACGGAACCCTTGAAATTAGTGCATATCTGACAACATTAAAAAATATTAGAATCACAGATTAGGCAAATTAAAAGTGGTCCAGTGTCTACACTAAGGTTAAGTGATTTGTCAGCTTTCATACAATTTCTACTGTGTTATACTTGACACAGTAAATAAATTGATAGGCAGAACCAAAAAGAACCTAAGAAGAGATGACTGATTTCCCGCTGGTGTGTCTAAGTGTAGGATTGGGCTCACCAAAATTATTGTTAACTATGACTTGAGAATTTAAGTCTGGTATAGATCACACAGCTGGAATAGCTAGGTAAAAAAAAAAAAGGGATAAGTTACATGCAGTAGAGTTAAAGCAATCTGTAACTGCAGGGGATTTCAGCTACTGTCTGCCCAAATATTCTTCTTCATGCACTGGAGAAATGCTTCGTATTTGCTTCCCCAGGTGAGAGAAATTCCCTGGCTTGTTTCCCCTGCTGTCTGTATATCATCCTAGCAGCCAGAGTAGAATTTTACTTTGATTTGGGAGTCCATTACACCATGATAATATGATTGCTTCAAGGAACATGTTCTGGTACGTACGACATGCTTTTACCTGTACTAGCAACACCAAACAACTGTAAGTCTATTGCTGGAGAAGTTCAAGCAATAAAAGCAACAGTTAAGCTGGTCTGATCACAGGGAAGCAACGGTCTCTGACTCCAAAAACCTTTACCATCGTTGTTTTGCAGGACTAGTTTCCTCTTTAAAATCCTGTGCCCACTGAATTGCAGAAGAATATACGCCTGGCTTCTTAAAATCTTTTGAAAACTCAAACCCCAGTTCACAAAAGCAGCTTTTGAAAAATACAGGCTGAAAGTTTGGGCCCCACTGAAGTCAGTGGCAAAAGTCCTGTCAGCTTCAGGAATTACGGTCAGAGTTTTGTTCATTGTATTGATTCAGCTGCTACCTTTAAATACAACAGTTTTCAGGTTGTTTCTACAGAAAGTCAATGTCAGGTGTGTTTATTATTTTAAACTACACGATTTCTTTAGAAAAGTAAATACCTGAGTACCTTTACATTTCAACGAGCAAGCTAGGAAGTCTGTCAGGAGGCATATCTGTATTTCACACATTTTTAACATATATTTAATTGAAATAGTTATCTGGTAACTACGGAATGAAAGCTGTGCTTTTTTCTCTATCACTCTCAAAGGGCGTTTCTGTACATAGCCAGAAGGTGGCATTCATGGTTAACAGTTAAAGAAATTAATATATGCTATTTCTTCTTTGCATATGAGGGAGGAGAGAAAGGTTTCTTGGTATAGTGGCAGTTACTCAGTTAACCATGATGCTTGAACCAATGCAATAAATTTGATTTCTGTAGTCTTTGTTTTACAAGGAGTGGCAGAGTTATCCAGTAGTA
Organism: Ciconia boyciana; assembly: GCF_034638445.1. Taxonomy (NCBI): domain Eukaryota; kingdom Metazoa; phylum Chordata; class Aves; order Ciconiiformes; family Ciconiidae; genus Ciconia; species Ciconia boyciana. Next base: position 11,200,788 of record NC_132941.1, on the reverse strand, counting down.
GACATTAATCATCATGACGAGACAGCAGGGACCTGGCAAGTTGTATTAATCTTCCTGTAAAGTATTTGATAGTAAAAGTCCTTGTCTTCAGTTACATCATTTTATTCCTCCAAGTAAGCCAGTCTCCAATAATTCTTTGACCACTGTAATACCCACTGTTATCAGAACAGTTAGGAATTGAAGAAAAAAAAAATTGAATTTTATCCAGTCAATGAATCTTAATCAGATTTTTCAAAGTCTGATCATTCCCATTTGTGATCCAGTTGGTCTATGGAGTATTGCCATACTTAACATCTGTGTCACATCATGCCTTTCCTGTTGCCTCATTGATCAACAGACAACATGTGATGATTCCCAGATGTTCAAACATGGCCGATCCCAAAAGACCTGTTAAATTACACTGAAAGCAAAACAACATCCATGCTGTAAAAGTTTTGTTAAAATCAGGTATGTCTGAATATTCACAAACGTGCTACAAGATACTTAGTGATACGCAAATCGCTTTTAAACATCAAATTCACTGAAATGTCCACATCGTGTATTATATAAGGACACTGTGTCACAGAGTTGATAGGACTCTCTGTCCTGTAACATGAAGCAAGTTAAAATAGAATTAGGCATATATTTATACATGCAGAAGACAAACCACTGGATTTTTTACTTTGTTTTATTTTTTTACTATTTGCTTCCTTTTATTACATACAGTCTGTGTTCTTTCAGATTTTTACTCAGATTTCTTGCTGATTATATGGTTTTTCCCCGATAAAGCTGAATAAATTATTATCAAAGAAGCTTGTACACTGCATTCTCTAAGCAAGGCAAGGCGGCACGTGTTGTTCTTCAGTGTGTCCTTTTTCCACTGAAAAGGTTTATTATAAAGACCAAGGCTTATTAAGATGATACTTAAAGCTTTGTTCTATAACTGAAGAGCAGTTACATGAAATTCTAGATTGGATTTTAAACAGTAAATGTGACCCAGTTGATGCCAGAGTGCTACAACGTTCTGCTTCGAAACAGTCCTCACCATTTAAGATACAGTAGTTTTAACATGAAGATGAATATCCTTTACACCTTCCCGACGCTAGCATTGCTCTTCTAGCAACACTTCGACTTCAAATTTTGTGCCGGCTGTGGTGTTGTCAATGATGAGAATGTCATCATTTTCTGACAAACACAGGCAGCTGTGTGCAGAAAATTAGCAGCTCTATTTTGTCACCTGTGAAAGAGCAGCACAGAACTCAGGTGCAATTATTTGAAGGCAGAGCAACATTTCTGCACATTACGACATTGACTCATTTTAAGTCACAATTTATTTTGCCTTACTCTTTAATAAGAAGGAACATGGCTACGTTAGAAAGGCCAGCAAAAAGAGGGATGTTCCTTATTATGTTATTTCTTAACACCAACACTTGTTTTTGTCTTAAACTACATAAGTTTTTAAAATAGGTTGATTTTACTTTCCCAGAACAGCGGTTAAGAAATTTTGGTTCAGAAATGGCTACATATTTCTTCTTGGTATTTTCAAAGAGAAAAGCTTTTTGTTTTCCCCTTATCCTTAGTGAAAAAAATGTGCGGGTCCATTTCAAAACCCAGCCTTTCCTCAGGGATTTTACCTTGCTGTACCTCCACGAAGAAGCTCCCCTTGGGAACAGCCTGCCCCAGTTGCCCCTCGCTGGCCGGGCCCCTGGTTAGACTACATCTCCCACGGGGCAACACGCTCCTCCCGGAGCAACCACGCAGAGAGGCTCCCCTTGGCACTCCCATGGCCACACATGCATTAGGGCAGATGTAGGCCCCGGAGGGAATACAGCAGGCAAACCAGGTGCTTGTGTGAAGTAATGCTGCTGTACTGAAAACGATGAGGTTTGAAGTTGAAATGAAGTTTTTTTTCCGATTCGGTCAGAAAACAGAAATATTGCCATTTAGGGCAAATAGACCTACCCAAAGGAAAACATCTTACAGTTTTTTTCAATGGTTTATCAAGTTCCACAACAAAAAAGTGTATTGGAAAAAACACTGTCATTTTTGCTTATCTCAGATGCACTTTAGTGTAACTGCAGTTATACTATGCTATCGAAATACAAAAATGAAAAACAACACAACTTCATTGAGCCAAATGGTTACTCCTCTTTAAGTCTCCATTGTTCTCTGTAAAACTCCTCCCTAGATAAGGGAGGCCAATGGCACCCTGCCTTGTATCAGAAATAGCGTGGCCAGCAAGACTAGGGCAGTGATCGTGCCCCTGTACTCGGCACTGGTGAGGCCGCACCTCGAATACCGTGTTCAGTTTTGGGCCCCTCACTACAAGAGAGACATTGAGGGGCTGGAGCGTGTCCAGAGAAGGGCAACGAAGCTGGGGAAGGGTCTAGAGCACAAGTCTGATGAGGAGCGGCTGAGGGAACTGGGGTTGTTTAGCCTGGAGAAAAGGAGGCTGAGGGGAGACCTTATTGCTCTCTACAACTGCCTGAAAGGAGGTTGTAGAGAGGTGGGGGTCGGTCTCTTCTCCCAAGTGACAAGCCATAGGACAAGAGGAAATGGTCTCAAGTTGCTCCAGGGGAGGTTTAGATTGGATATTAGGAAACATTTCTTCACCGAAATGGTTGTCAAGCCCTGGAGCAGGCTGCCCAGGGAAGTGGTTAAGTCACCATGCCTGGAGGTATTTAAAAGACGTGTAGATGTGGTGCTTAGGGACATGGTGTAGCGGTGGACTTGGCAGTGTTAGGTTTACGGTTGGACTCGATGGTCTTAAAGGTCTTTTCCAACTGACATGATTCTATGATTCTATAATTCTATGAAATAACAATGCTCTGGGTATCCAGGATTAGCACTAACTAATACTCTGTTATTTACAGATTTGTCTCCACTGTGGAGTAATTTTGGACATTCACATCTTTATTCTAATTTACACACGTAACTCATTTTTGTTGAACAGTCTAGAGTTGTCCATGAGCACTGAGTGCCTAGGTGTATGTTAATAGTAAAAATTAATTTTTTTTTACTGCTATCAGAAACAACATAGACACCTAAAAATTACACGATCTCCAAGTAGCAGCTGTTTAGGAGTCCATCCACATAGCATAATTTGCAAGATTAGGATTGCAAAATTTTTATAAGCTGCAGTGTGACAGAGCTGCATATTCAAAAAAGTAGGTTGTTGAATTTTCAAAATTAGAGTACCTATTTACAGTATACACATATGTAACTTCAAAAAATATCTATATCTAGATTTTGAGTTAATCTAAAACGTTTGTATGTCTTTTTAAAAGAAACATGTAATTAGAACCATCTTTATTAATTAATGGCATTAGACCTAACAAGCTTTTGTTTTGTTGTTGACACTTGCAGAACAACAGCCAGAGATTTAGGACCGTAAGTGAGGATAGAAGGTATCTGCAGGATCATGGAGAAGCATGTGGAATACAAACACAGGAAGGAGACAAGAAGAGAAGCAAAGATCTGGATAACAGTAAAGCAACACATATGGAAAGTCAGCTTGAGAAGAACAATCACATATGCCAAAAATAATTCACTAGCTACATTTAGTTAGAAGATCTGGGGAGCAAACATAAGCATCCTAAACAAATGAAGTAGGTTAGCCAGAGTGTCTACAGGCCCCAGGGTCACATATTCCTGCTCTAACTGCCAGCAGCATCCGTGTGGAACGGGGAGGTTTCCAAGTTCTGGCCAGTGCTGGCTGTGTAGAGAAGACTGTCTGTTCTTTTCCCTTTCTTATGAAACGTATACTGCAACGCAAAGCCGTGTCAGAAATACTTGAGCTGGTTTACCTGCACAGAAAGTGCTATGATATGCAGAATTGCTTGTTTATGTTCTAAAAGCAAAGCCATAGTGTTAGCCTGCTCCTGTACGTGAATGTATTTTCATATCACCAACTGTCTTTTTGTTTAATTTTAAATAACTGTTTCATTGAAGTATATAGAAGGGGTGCTAAAACAGGCTCATGAGATGTCCTTACTGTCTGGGGCATTTTTTGCAGAAGGATTCTATTCTGACACTGTTATTGGGGTAGTTTGCTGTCAGCATTGTTTTCCTGGTGTCGACTCCCAGGTTTGTCCTGCAATGTCAAACCTGGGAGCTGACACTGGAAAAATAATGAAATGGATGAAATTTGGGACCAATTTCATCCAGTATGGTAGTCCTTTGGACTCACTCTGGAACACTATGTTATACATTACTTCATTTACTTGGGTCAATACTCAAGTATCAGTGTAAATTCAGTTTAATATTCCCCTCTTTTTTCTAGAACTGTGGAACCAGATGAAATCCCACCTTTTTAGAAGAGCACACAACCTTATATCTCAGCCTGCTTTATTTTTAAAGCTTTCTATAAGTTTGCTCGTCAGACAGGGCATTGGCCAACTGTTCTTTCAAATGGCATACTTTTCCTAGAGGGTCACCTTTCAGAATGCTTATTTTCTAAGTGCTAGTTTTCAAATACATTCTTTTCCTGTGACCAAAAAACCACAGCCTATGATCACAGTTTTGACAACTAACATGAAAACCTAACCAGGTAATCTGCACTGTCATTAAATACGTATAGTCCTTATGGACCATTAGCGGCTATCACACCTGTGCCTGAGACTCTTGCTCACTTTTATTTGTCTAACTCTCCACTCCTTCCCTCCTATTCAACATAGTCCTGTGGATATACCATTTCTGATGTAGCAAATTTTTTTCAAGCTGAAAGCCACAAAAGCCTGTAGAAATGTAAGGGTTTGGGGTTTTTTTGTTTGTTTGTTCTGGTTTTTTGTTTTTTGTTTGTTTTTTTGTTTGTTTGTTTTTTTTTTTTCTCTCCTTCCCCATTACCAGTATTTTGATGATGAAGTTTGGGAAATCAGACTTCTTCAACATGTAGAGCACTCATGGATAGTTTCCATTTATTTTTCTATTATGAATCCAGAATTTGGGGTTGCTAATCTCTAATTCAACTACAGATGAAAACCTCCTTTATGGGTCTCTCATAGGTTTCTCTCAAAGACGTTGGTCTTCGTAAGCAACAACTTGGTTACTCAGTAGGCTGGTTTCCTCTGTAGTTATTCTTGTCCTGGATCCAAAGTCTCCTTCTGAGGCCATGTGTAGAAATTTATTGCAAGGTAAGCTGATGTACAGTAACTTGTTTTGAATATTTAAGCCTTAAGGAATAAATACATGCTTTACTTAAGTAGTCAGCGTGGCCCAGAATCAAATCCAATAGAATTTAATCACAAACTCATCTTTCCTCCCCTTTTGTGGCAGTAACTACCAAAGACCCAGACCATATTTCACTGACAGAGTTCTCATTATTTTTAAGAGACATTCAAGCAAATATGGATCTATTTGCCTTCAAATTCCAAGTAATTTCAACTGCTAAGATGCCTCTGGATCATTTTAAAAATATTTCTAGTTTTCATTCTGCTGAAAACCTAATACTTCGTATGGCTGCTATTGCAATTTCAGCTCTTACAGGTAAGGTAATTTGTTCCTTGAAAACCAAATGCCTATAAGGTTGTTTGCCACATCTTCAGATTAAGTTTCTGCTGACTGTGTTTTTTACATAGTATTAGCCACACTGAAATCCAAGTGAATTATGAATTTATCCATTTATCCAAGTATCTATCTTGTTAGAATTTCACAGGACCAATTTTCAAGCCCAGTTCTCCCATATAAATAGCCAGTGCATATTTTCTAGTCACTGCCTTGATTTGAGCCCAGTTGGGAGTTCTCAATTTGTGCAAATTCCACTGTCCTTTTTAGCACATCTGATTCAATAACAATAACATGTTGGAGCCATCATCTGTTCTCATGCACTTTGAGATTTCCTGAGTAGTGGGACTGTAATTGTTTAAATATCCAGAACTTTTGCCCTGCAGGCCCCCTCTTTCCCAGACTCTGTGAAGCATTTTTCACTACGCCCATGTAGTACTATGCCCTGGCCTGTCTTCTGCTTGTAACAGTTCTTTTTAATAAAAGCTTTATTCCATCACGTCAGCATTTATCTGAACCACTTCCCATAGTTTTTGTACCATTTCTGATTTCCCTCATTTTACAGACCGAATTAGTAACTTTTCATAAAACTTAAGGACTATCATCCGGCAAATCACAATCCCTTTTTTCCATGAGATAGAACTATGTCTGTGATTGTAAAGCTCTTAGATATTGCTTAGCCAGTGTATATTACTGGCTACAAGCTATAACTTTTGCCTGTATCTGAGCTGAATACCAGTCTTTTTTTCAGGGTGTCTCTATCAAATCATTAATACCTGGACCATTCAAGTTGGCTCACTAATTAGGTTTTCACCCTGTCTGTATCATTGAGCAATTAGGCTATGAAGTTCAATTTCCACAGGGCATCTCCCACCTGCACATTCTTGTATCACTTCAGCAGAGACAACATGGCTGCTACCCTCGGGTTACAAGCAGGATTAAAAAAAAGAAAAAAGGAAGTTGTAGACATATACCCTTACTCAAGTTCTTTATCTAATCCAATTTTACAGCTAACAGCCACAGTGACCCCCATAATCCCCTCCACAGTGACTTATTTCAAACTCCCTCTTTCTTTGCTTCTGGTCCACCCTTTCTTAAAAGCCAAAGATTAGCCAAAGCCTTCCCTCCCTAATTCCATGGTACACTAAAAGGTTGCTTTAATACCTTTTACGGAACTCCAGTTTCTTAGCTTTGGCCTTATTTTCCCACCTGAGATCTCTACAAATGCATTGCTAATTTAAGCCATACCCAGTTTGGCCTGGACAGTTAACATCTTGCTGCCTGCTTCAATTAGGAGGAGAAATTGGTGCTGAAATCAGGTGCCTGTGGTGTAATCATGTTTACTTGTAAAGAGGCTGAAAATGCTCTCTTCCTAGACACAGGTGGCAACAGACAGCATGGTGATTGCAGACCTCTTTCAAACATTACTCAGTCCAAAAACCTGGAAGGACCTTCCCTTCCAGTTTGTCTTCCAGAGCGAATGTTGACTGGTGCGATCCCCTTTGCTTTCTCTTTTGTCTCTTCTGCCTCTCCTGTACGGAGTCCTTTGTCAAGTAATAGCCAGCAGGAGTTCCTTAGCTCATGACTATGTCTGTCTTCACACTTTGTTCCGTAGTGGTATATAATTGTTTCTAACAGGTGGGACAAGGATTCCTTTCTCCCAATTTATAACATGAAAATGACTCTGAAAGTTCTTGTATTTTTTGCCATTGTCCTCTTTACTGTTATAAAAAAGTAACTAGAACACATTTGGGAAATGCCTCTCTCCCAACCCAATAAAAATGCAGTAAACATGACAGTAACACTGAGAGCCCTGCTGCAGCCCGCAAAGGTTATCTCCAAGCTGCCTCCCAGGTCTGTGCATAAGTCTCAGCTGAATCATAACTCCCGAGTGACCTTATGGCCAGGACCGAGCAGCATATCGCAGAGCATATCTTCCCCAGAATCTAAGTGTAGCCTGGAAGTGCTTTACCAGCATAGGCATAACCACTTCTCGTACTTGTATCAGCAGATTGCTGATACGCAGTCATCTTTAAGCATACAATGAATCCATCCCATACCAACCAAGCAAACAACAGCACCATTCTTTCAGCCTAGTTCTTCCTAGAACATCTGCTCCTCCAAGAGGGCGGCGGGCAGTGGGGGACGGTGCCCTTCTCAACCTTGAGCAGCAGAAACGGACTCAAACCACCAAGTGGATTTTGTTCTGCTGTGCAGCATCAACCAGTCGTGTTCTGGACCACTGCAAGAGCTTTCATGTGTGAAAAACTACAACTAAATCATGACATATAATAACACATCTGAGGTGAACGAGCTCAACTAGAGATGCCACATGGAAACACAAGAAACGAGACCTATGAAGAGAAAACTGGAGAGCTGTTAGAAACAAGACTAGTTCGATGAAATCAGAGGGCTAACAAACAGGCCTTCTGGTGCCTCAGCGAGTATCTCGTAGCGGGAGGGATGCCCTTGCTGTAGCAGCAGTGCCACCTGCACGCAGAGAGCCTTCCGGCCGCTCCGGCTCTCCCCGGCAGGCACCTTCCCCGGGGCGCGGCGCTGCCCCGGGGCCGCCCGCCGCCCCTCCGCCCGCCCCTCGCCCGCCGCCGTCTCCATGCGACATCGCAGCGTGGGCGTCTTCCAGCGCTCTCATTTGCATAGCCCCCGCAAGTGGCCAATGGCTAGGCGACTATGGCTCTGTCATTTGCATGGGCCCCGGCGGCGGCCAATGGGGTGGCAGCCGCCGGTGCCGCTTGGAGGGCGATGTTTGCCTCCGCGCGGGGCGGCGGGGCCGTCGGTGCGGGTGACACAGCGAGGGGCCGGGCCGGCCGCGGGAGCCGCCGGGACCTGCCGGCCGCTCGGCCTGGGCAGCGGCGCCGGCTCGGGGAGCCGCGGGGGAAAGATGTCGGTGGCGGGGCTCAAGAAGCAGTTTCACAAAGCCAGTCAGGTAAGGGCAGCAGTTCCCGGGGCCGGAGCGGTGGCAGAGCCCCGGAGGGGGGCTTTGCTGTTGATGGGTGGTTCGCCCTGCGCCCGCTCCCGGCCGCCCGCCGCAAGGCGGAGCGGGTTCCTCGACCTTCTCCTTCTGGGTAGCGGCATCGCTCTCTGGCACCCCGGGGAGTGTTTCCTTCAGCTTTACCTCCGGGTCCTCCCGTTTATTGGTGCCTCCGAGCCTCTTGTGTTGGCCCTTACAAGAGGGGGTTGCCTGTTTCCTAATTTGGCTTGGGGCTTCGGGTCTTTCTTTTAGTTATTAATATTTGTTTTTTAATGCCGGCTTTGAGTTTGTACTCTGAGGCCTCAGTTACAGACGTAGGCTGTGGGGTACTAGCTTTCCCCTGAAGAGTTCATTGTGTTGTTCTTCCACAAACTACTGGTTTGTCATCCTACCTGGCATAGCATGTATTTGTCCTATAGAGGGTATCATATGTTTCTAGAGTTTTCCCTCCTTTTCTAGATGCTGTACTCTTATGTTTTCCTGGGTGAACCTTCATCTTCTCCTGACCCCTTTCTCTCCTCTTTTCTCTTTTATAGCATGCTTCTCTTTAATGCTTTTGCTGATTTCTCTTAAGAGAGAAACCCCTTTCCGTCAAGCAGGTGGACTGGCTGCGCTGCGTGGCACGATAGTGCCGACCCAAAGCCCCACGCTGGTACAGTGGCTTCAGGCAGTGGCAGCAGTGGGATTCTTCTCACTGAAGGTGTTTGGAAGCCTCAGCTGCTTTGCTTGCTTGTTCCGAGCCTGAGAGATCTGTATTTCTGTTGGCTCTCATTAATGATAATGGTAATACTGAAATTAGTGTCTGTAACCTATTTGATCAAATTGGACAACTGCTCTTGTCTTGGCGAGAGTGGAGAAAATAGAAAAAGGTTTGTTGACTGCTTAGCTGTCATCTTTCTAGGTCCTCCTTCAGATATTTGGCTTGTCAGCAGCCCAAATGCAAAATGTGCACTTTGTTTGGATATAGAGATGCTAAATATTTGTATCTAGAGTTTATTTTCACTAGTGTTCTTTCTTTCATATTATGTACTGATCTTGAATAATGTCATGAATCTGTATCATTTAGTTAACTTACACTGTTTCTTTGAGAAAATGTGGGACTTCCAGGGTAAACAAATCCAAGAACAATGTATAAAAGGCTTTGGCTTGTTTTGCACCTAACTTACGCTGGTAAGTGATGCAACCTTTGCTATGGTGAGTTTGTAACTCAAGAAGCAGAAGGTATTTAACTGAGGAAGTTAGAGAGGTAACCACAACAAGTGCTGTCTCGTCTAGCAACTGGTAACAGTGCAAGTTGCTTAACCCTGCCCAGACGTCAGCTAAACATAAAAAAAAAAAAAAAGGAGGGGATCTGTTAAAGGTAGTAGTAATGGCAGAAAGGAACAATAGAATATATTGAAGTTGACTGTACATTTCTTGAAAAGTTGTGGTATGACTTCCAGTATTCGTTACAGTAAGGAAGTGCAATCCATAAGTCAGTATTCTTCTTCTCAGGGTGGGTCAGAGGTAAAGTTTCCACTTATTTTCAAATGCAGGACTGAGCAAGGAATTTAAAGTTGATTGAAGAAGTCTCTCTTCAGGGAAGAAATACTGTTTAGTAGGAAATTAATGTGCAGGGAAAAGATACTGGAATTGGATTTTTTTTGGTGCTTGAGGAAGCACAAGACACTTCTTAAGAGCTCATTCTGGAAGAATTCAGATGAGATGTTGGGCAAAGTGGTAATGGAAGAAATAACAGAAGAAATAGCATATATATAGTTGATCAAAACATCCAGGTCTGAGTAATGGATCTGTTTATCTTTGACACACAGAGACACAGTCATGCCCATACATATAGAGGTACAAACTAACCAGTTGTTGAAACTAACAAAAATAAAGTGGAACGTACAAAATGGCAATATTGGCACTCCATCTTTTAGCTAAATTCTTTTACAAAATGCTAAACCAAGCAAATGCAGAGCATAAAAGAGGTATTTCTCAACAGAACATTTGTTAAATCTCTAAGTACGGTAGGATCACTTAAGGAGACATATACCTTTGTGTATTGAATAGATGAGAGATGTCAAGGGTAACTGTTAACAGCAGAGACAGGCAGTGCTTGGGGAAAGAATGAAATTAATTCCTTTAGTGTTCCCAAAGGAGAATGGGGGCAGATGACAAAAACTGGCAAATTTCCCAGAGGACGTTGAGGAATACTGAAGGGAATGAGACTTGTGCCAGGGCATGTGATTAAGGAATAAGAATAATATTTGAAGGCTGACAGAACCTAAAGACAGAAAATCTGAAGGATGAAGCAAGTGGGTTAAGACAGTCTGTATTTAACAAGTCATTCAGAAATGTGAATAAATATCAAAAAAGTGACAAGATCCATATATTGTCAAAAAATACTATTTCCATGCTAAAATAGACTTCTATTCAACTGAAATAAACCACAGTTCTAACTGAAATATAGAGTAATGTAGATACACAGTTATAGAAAGATTAAGTAAAATAAAATATATGGAGTTATTCTATAACTCTGTATACTCTAACTGAACCACTTAACTGTTGCAGAACTGTTTTTTGCAGAAGAAATGCATTTCGGTTTTGTTTTTGTAAAAAGCCTGCCTCTTCTGTGTGTCTTTATGTACAGCTTTTGTGTTAACTAGCAGTGATCACCTTTGTGTGTAGGCTTAAATTCTAAGTTTCGAGAGTCCAGGAAAAAAGCAAACAATACTTACAATTTTATACATGCAGTTGAAGTTTCTGGGATGTTTTTTTGGTGCATGTCAGCTTGGTTTATCTAAAGTTACAGTTAAGTAAATAAGTGTTTGCTTTATAAAAGGTCAGCAGCTAACTTTTTATGTTTTCTAAAGCCCTCACCAAAATCAGGCATGACACGCTATTGCAGACTGGGCTGGTGAAAATAAATGACACACCATGTCTCTGTTTGTAATCCATTAATTCACAATAAGTGTTCTTGATGGTTTTCTCCTATAATTTTTTTACCCAATTGTATGTTTTTCCCCACTGAAAATAGCGCGTGCGTATAGGTTTTCACCTAGTATCTGGGAGTGAGATTCAGAAGACAACTCTGGAGTTATGAGCATCTGTTGGAATTACTGCAGTAAATTCTGCACCCTGGAGTGAGTGGCATTTTAACTGTTTTTCTATATATTCCAATATATAAAGCTGCAATTCTCCTCCATTATCTGTACCCTAATAATTGCTTCCTCTGGCATCACAGAACTGATAGACCCAAAGCTTATATATAACCCAAAGGTTATATATCTGTTATGTAATAGGTAATAGCCTTCAGGTACACTAGAGTTTTCTTTACTGTGCTTCTTATTTAGGTTATAAGCTTAAATTGAAACACTCAAGTGGACTGGAAAGAGGATCGCTTCCATTCTGTCCATTTAATATGAGCGATGATCCCTTGAGTGTAACTCATTTGACTAATGAAATACCAAGCAGAACCCCTCCCTGGCTGATAGGTGAGGGCAGGCTGTTTCTCAGAGCTGATTAACTCATGTGCAAGTCTCATGGAATTCAGCTTTTCTTCTATTTTTTAATGTATTTTCAAATATAATTTTTTAAGTTAACCTTCAGGGAGTTCTGTTGGTGATGAAAATTTGTCTCCTGTCACTTACAGCCTCTGACTTAGCTGTTTTCCTGTTTTCAGTTTGAAACCTTTTGATGTAGGTGGGTGTATCGCTGCCTACTGTTTTTGTAGGCCTTGTTCTCGTGGTGGTTGTGCATGTGGGATAACCCAGATGGTGGGAGGACTGCATCTTCTGATGCATACTAGGAGTATTTTTGGAGTGGTGTTTCTGTTTAGGAAAGCATAAGCGTAGAGAGTGAATAAGAAAGCCTTAATAGGCAGCAGATGCTATTATAATTTCTCCTGTGCTCTAAAACTGCAGCCAGGCTAGTATCTCGGTGTAAAGACATGTGATTTTTCAAAGTAGTTGGAGGCTAGGGAGCTGAGAACCTTCCTCCCTTAGGGTGTTTTGAAAGCTCAGCCATGATGCTGGCATAGGAAATCTGCTGTTGACCTTGAATTCACATGTTTTCTGTCTCTTTTTTTAAATTAATTGTAGCTAAAGTCTGTGTATAGCAGCAGTCTCATTATCAACAGCTTATTCATACTGTATTTCTTAGGCTTAGCTTCTCAGCAATAGTAGAAATTAATACTTTTTTGAGGAAACACATGACTGCCAATTACTGTGAATATCTTATTTGTGATGTAGGCATCAACAGTTATTGTTAGCCTATGCAGACTGGTTTCTTAAACCTTCTTCTGTTGTCAGTGAAGAAAGAGAGGCTCCAAGAGAATGTGAATCAGGAACTGGCTCTATTGTCTATAGATAGAGCCTAAGGGTGAGCAGATTTTCTAACCAAAACAACCAAAATCTGTTACAACTTTTTTGCCTTCTGAAAGTGATTTAACTTAGTGTAATAAAGTATATGCTCTGTGCTCTTGTCTCTTACACATCCTGAATGGCATTTGTCTTTTCAAGTACTGCATCTTTTTTTAGCAATGTTTTTAAAGGCCTTTTCCTATTTTTAATTTTTTTTTAAACTTTTGCCTGTCACCAACAGTTGCAGTGATGCTGCTGCTTCTCTCCCAGATTTCTGCTTTTACTCCATTGATTTATGTGGCATTTTGATCCAATCTGTTGGAGTGGAGACCAGATCAGAATCGAGACCTCTTTGTTCCCCAGACAGAATAAGTCTTGTGATTGGGTTTTGTTGTGTGCGTTTTTTTGTTCTCCTAACTATTTTTCTTTTCTGTTATGTTGTATTTGAATGATACTAGCCTAGACATAATATTTAAGCCTTTTTTAAAGTCCATGTTGACATTGAGTTAATGCACAAAAACTTTATTTACACAAGTGCTTGCTAGCAAAGGAAGTACTTTGGTAAACTGAGGAAGAGACAAACTTAGAGAACCTGAACTTGCCAGCGAGATGTGAAGAGAAACTCTTTATTGACTATGTGCAGATATACTTCTTTCCTAGGACTACAAGCTGTTATCATACAGTCTGTTAGATACACTGTCCTTTCACATCCAACCTGAATTGGGCATGATAAACCCAAGACCTTATCAGAGAGCGAGCTTCTATACTGTTCCTAGTTTTTATTAGATAATTGCATGTATTCTTTTGCAAATCTTACAGAATTGTGGGGGTAGGACAGTGGTGAAAAGGACATTAGAATTTAGTTTATTGTCTGAAATGTTTCAAAATGGGTAATTATACTTCTTATCTATGTTTCAGAAAGGAGAGTAAACCCTCATCCACTGGCAAGGACAAAAAATAACATTCCTCTGTTGTCTATGTACATGTAGATATCTAATTAGACAGTATCATTTGTCTTTACCTGTGTTGTGGCTGGAGACTGTTGTTATGCAATCCAGTAATTATAAAACTGTAATGTAGATGATACACTGTTCATCTTAAATTCCTAAGATGATGTGAGGAGAGGCTGGGGATTTGTGTAAATCTTTGAAGACTTGTTAGTTTATGGAGTATTTGTTGGTTTTGGAGGGCTTTTGTGTTTTGTTTCTTTTTTGGTGGAAGACTTAGTGCTTGCAAAAGAAGTCCTCGTTTTGCACTTTCTTTCAAAGCAAAATTATTAATAAAAGGGAGGGAAACTTGGTCCTGTGGCAAAGATCAGCATGGATTTGGGGGGGAGTGGCGTGCAGTAAGGGGACAGTAATCTCCACTTCAGCCCTCTTCCTTTGGCATTAGTAAGGCTAACTCACTCACTTTTGAGTTACATGGCTGACTTTTGGTTGTGCAGCCCACCCTGCTTACACTGAAGCTTGCTTCCTGGGACCAAAGTACTGGACTAATAGGTAGGAATTAGGAAGACAGTTCCTTGTGGCATGAAGGTGATTTTCAATATTAAAAATATATATCTGATGGAGTTGGGAGGAGGGGGAAACTAGCTCTCAAGATTTAGGTTTACAGTTATATTCACAATTGTATTTATTACCTGCTAAGTAGCCTGCCAGTAAGGCATAACTGTAGGAAAAAGAAACTTTGAGTGCTTCAGTCAGCTTACAAATTAGCAGAAGATAGCAATCATATGCCTCTGCAACCTTTAACAATGCAGCTCTCAAAGCTTGCAATAGATGGATCATAACGCTGTAAATCGGGAATCTAGCAGAGATGCAGCTACAATTTGGAAGGAGGTTAGTTATATTTTACACGTAAAATATTTTTATATAAAAACCTGAATGGCATTGCAGTAGAAAATGGTATAGCATAATGGAATGGAAGCTGAACTGTCTCCTTGAACACATCTCCTTTTATAGATTCTTGGCTTTGCTGAAGAGTTTTGCACAGGCATCCTGAAAGTTCGAGTGAGAGCTGGCGCTCCATCCTTAACTCATGCTGTTGCCTGAGTCATTGCGGCACATGCTGGGTAATATATTGCAGTGCAGTCTCTTGAGAATCCTGCAATGCTGAAAAACAAATAGACAAGTGAAGCACAGCAACAGCATTGCATTAAGGTTTTCTTTAGCATCATTTGCTAAGTGTTACTTGAAGTTGCGCAAATATCTTGAACAGATACATTTCTACCAAGAAGTTGCATTCTTATACAGAATTTGGGGACAGACTTTGTAATGTACATAGAGGAAGACAAATTCTGCTTAGTTATACTGATAGAAATCTGGGATGACTCAGTGATGGGTCTCTTACATAGGAATGTGCAGCATAACTGTGTAACTGGGAGCAGAATCTGGCCTATAAACCTCAGTCCAAGTGCTTGCTTCCTGTTAAGATAAGAAAGTTGTATATATTCATTGGCACAATATAGCTGCAGTTCCAGAACAAAATATTGCTGAAGAATGGAAGTGGTTTTTATATAACTTTTTGTCTGTTGTGCCATCTGAACACCAACACCTTCTGTAAGCATACATGTAATTCAAGTTACAAAATACATCCCGTTCTTCATACCTTCTTTAAGAACCCTATAAAACCCAAACTTTGTCTTATAATGATACTGTTAAGAACAAGCTGCTTCTATGTTAATGCCACTTTCAGCCCAGTATATAGTGATAGTCTAATTCTATAGTGTGCTGTGTTCTCATTGTTAGTCTCTTTCCTGTTCATGTAAAGGAAGCCACTGCTGGAGTTTTATGACTAGTTGAGAGTTGAAGATGCAGGTTTTAATGATGCTTTTAACAAGTCCAGTTAGAAAAGGGCTAATCAAATGTTCGATTAAACTGGAATTCTATTTTGTAGAGCCCTAGTGTCCTATCACTGTGTACATGTTTCTATTATTAAAGTTATTAAGAGTTATATGCATTGATGGGAGAATATACCAGTTAATTTCTTGCAACATCTCAAATATCAGCAGCTGTGTATGTGAAACACAAAAATAACTTGGCCTTGCATGCTTTCTATTCAAAGGACAATGCCAGGCCTCTGATGAGAATTAATTCTCTTTCTGTACTACCCTAATTAAATTGCATTTTTGATACTGTACCTGTGTTTAATGAACTGCAATGACTGCAGTGAAATTAGCCTGGTTAGGAACTGAACATGGTTATAAGAATCCAGGACTCAAAGGAAATCAAGGGGTTCTAAAATTCCATTTTCTATGATTGGCAGTCTTTCCGTTCTTCTGCAGTCAGGTTACAGATCTAAGGTGAAAAAGTGGGGAAAATTTTTAATTTTTAATTTTTTTTTTTTACCAAGCAAAAAAGAAATAAAATATTAAAACCAAGTGTAAATGGTCCTAGGTATTAACAGCCCCTTTATTGCCGTGTGAGTGCTTTGCAAATGCAGGTAGGTCTCGCTGTTCCTGTTCTTTTTTTTTACAAAAGCAAATAAATAAGGTACTTGAAGGTGATGTGTCTTCAAGGTTAAGGAGCTGGTCAGTGGCAGAACCGAAAGTAGATTGTGTGTTTCCAGACTATAGATGCAATGTCCAGTCATTAGAAATTCTGCTTCCAAACTTTGTTGAGATTTGAAAAGGTGTGTAGAAGAACCATGTCACGTTCACTGTGGGTTTTTTTTTTTAATTCTCCTTTATTTTGCATAAGATGTATGGATAAATACGATATGTAGATATGAGTTTGGATTAAAGCTTCTGTATAAATGTAGTGTAATTCCACTGACTCAAAGTTCATCAGGGCTGAATGTGGTGTGTTCACCTAACTTTACTGTTTTTAATAGCCCTCTGGAACTGGCAAGCAATGTTTTAGAAACTAGGATTTTCAGATAATGGTATCTCCCCAGCAGAGAATAAATGGGGGGGAAAAAAATTTACTTAGAGCCATGAATAAGATGTGAGATTGGAGGTCAGAAAGTCATTGTTTTGATTCAAAATTGTGAATTTCCCTTTCGCAGTCCTGTTGAGAGAGCTAGAAAGTGAAATTTGGTGCCTGTGCCGTCTGCACGGTCAGAGAATGCCACAAACATGGGAATGCCTTCTCTTTCCCGCAGAGAATGTGGCACCTGTCAGCTTGGCTTCTGGGTCACAGTAAGTGTGTGCATGGTGGGAGGGAAAGAAACCCCGTTAAAGTAAATTATTAATCAAAGACTATAACTTTTCATCAATTCAGAACCAGCAGTTCCAGTCTGCTGTCTAGAAGTTCCTTCCAAAGAAAATAATAAGGTTTTTAAAGATGTCAGGATGAATTCTGCTTTTGGTGTAAGCTGCTTGGATGTCTGCCTGGAGGCACTGGAACATAGCAACTGTTACTTACCTTTAAGCTTAACTGTTTATTGTCTTACAGCTTTACCATCTGAATACTCCCTACCTGTTTTTTCCCTGTAAATTGTGGTAACCACCTAAAATTACTTTGTTAGTGTTGGAGCTGGGGCTTTTTTGTTTGGTTTTTTGTTTGCTTTTGCTGGGGGCTGGGGAGAGCAAGCAAAACTTCTTCACTTTCCTGGTCTGTCCTACAGCTCCGCACATGTCTAAAGACCATTGACATTGTTCCTCAGTGGAACTTTCCCTTCCTTGTACTGTTTAACATAAGTTTGTGCTAGTGTCTGTCACAGTATTTTAATGTAATGGGAGGGAAAGCTTTTGTGGTGAACAGTAGGAAAGAGGAGGCACAGAAACACAGGTGAATGGTAAGCTTAGGCAGGGAGTTACTTGCAGAAATACCTTAATATTTGAGGAAATATGTTGCAAAAGAGACTCCAAGTTAAATAGGTCTTCGGTGGATACTTTCATCAGTAGGTAAGCTCTATAGGTTTTTCTCAAACTGTACACTTGGTTACTGCTTTCATTTATGCTGAGTGGGCCAGGTACAGGAGCACTACTCGCAAAGGGGCTGAAGGCACTGGTAAACCCAAAAGTTGCTCAACTGCCAGACTTGTTAAAGGTTGGTGCTGGAGCATGGCGGACCGTTGCCCCTGTGGGTATGTGTAGTACCGACAGATAAGATGGAGGAGGTACTCATCCTTTGTACACCTGTAAGAAGCAAGATGAAACTCAGTTTGGCCACTGGTGTTTGTGTCGGGAGCTACTGTGCCTGATTCTTCAAGAAATTAGGTGTGCAGTTTGCAAACCTATTCTGTGACATGGATTAGGGAGAATGTTTAATTGTCTGGGGAAGACTATCAGGAAATGATAGTAAATTGGCTTTGGCTACCTGAATGAATATACTGTGTAGAAAGTTGGCTCTTACTTTTAACTGATTTGCATGAGCTTTGTTTTGTTTTGTTTTGTTCTAGTCTCAGCCCCTTTGTTTTCTCTGTTCCATTTGCCATTACACACGTAATTTCTTTTTAGAAGTTAGTTGTCCCAACTTCATGCTGCCATTTAATATCCTCTCTTGGAGAGATTCCTTTGTTTATCTTCCATTATGTAAAACTATTTTAATAATGCAAGAACTTGGACTAAGTTTTCTACTGAGTGTATTTTTCTGCGATTCCCTCATACGCTTGGAGGGAGTGTAGCCTTTTATATCAGGAAAATGGATCTCGCATGGTTTGTACAAAGTACATATCTATTTTCCTTTTTTTTTTTTTTTACACATTAGTAAATTATCTTGGGTGTTTAGTCATTGAGATATTTTATATGGTCATAAGCTATTAAGATCTTCTCCATTTAGATATTCTTGGTTTATAATGATGTGCTTTCATTGGGACAAATAATAAAAAATTATATTCTGGATCTGTTTAGGTGGTGGGGAAAAAAAACCCAAGCAGTTTCCATTTGAGGTCTTATGATTCCTGTGATTCGTCAAAAATATATTTGAGACATAAGAAAGCTTTTGACTAAAGGCTTAGTTCAGTCCTCCCACTGAAATCAGTTGAAGGAGACAGTGAATGCTAGAATTTGAGGTGAGCGGACTACCATATACTAGAAATATTTTCTGCTTTTTACTTTCTCAACTTTCATCAGGTTGCTTTGGTGGAATCACTGAGCCCCCAAAATAATCTGTAAAACAAGGATGTAAATAAGGTAACACAAATGAAAAGGAAAACAGAAGCATCCACAGTTACAGATTTGGCCCAACCTAAATGTCTGTGTTTGTGTAGGGTGATCTCATTTCCCAAAGACATTGTATTCTTGCTTATTAGTGTGATGAAATCTATGATCTATGTTCAAAAGTCAGGATCCCATGGATTTATCTACTATAAAGTCATGATACTACCCACCGAATTGTCTACTACAGAGTCATGAAGTTACAGCTGTGTCCATCTGGCCTAGGAGCTGTGGTCTGTGCAGGTCAAACGAAGCAGGTGTTTGCAATGTTCTGTTGCCATTTGTGGTTAAATGCGAGGTCATTAGGCTTCAGCAGGTTTTTTGGATGTGACTTGTTTGTGGTAGAAGAGTATTTTTCTTGTTTCCAGCTTCTTTCCAAAGGTGGAACAAAGGACTTTTTTCAAGGCGGTTTTAGTTTTATGCAAAATCTGTTCAACAAGTTGAAGTATGTCTATATTTTTACAGTTAATATAATATCTGTAAAATCTTGACACACATTGAAATTTAAAAATCCCTAAAGCTCATAGGTGTGAACTGTTTTACCTCTCTCTGCCTCTGAAAGTTCCGGGCTCCAGTTTTACTGTGGGTAAATGGAAATTGATGATAGTACCTCCATTATTATGTATAAATATAGTGTCTATATAACCTGTATTTCCTCTTCCACCATCTTTAAGCCTTTGGAGAGAAAAACTCCTCGGAGATAGCCTCTGCCCAAAATATATTTGCAAGACATTCTTAGAAGACAAAAAATCTGCCCTTCAGTTTCCAGACTTTTATGTCTGAGCAAACATTGCTTGTAGAAGAACTGAAGATTCACTGTGTGGAATGACACTTGCCCTGAGCACTGCCGCCCTGGGTTGCTGACTCTGCCAGAGGTCTAGGCTGAATTGTATCATTTCTATATATTAGTTGCTTTTTTGACATTACCTTTGTGGAAACAGTCTTTAAAGTTTCTTCATTAGTTATTGTCGTACTTCTGAGTTCTACTCAGGTTAGTGTGGGACTGCAGAAATTAAGCCTTTCTGTGTGGTATTGCACCCTGCTGCAAAGAAGAAGAAAGAAGAACTTCAGACCAAGAATTCTTGTGCTACTGATAGCTTGCATAACAGATCTGTGACTTTGCACTTAGCACCTCTTTGTTTATCAGCACATTTGGGAAGAAGCCAGAAGACTAGTACAGCTCACTCTGTCTGATGAACAAGAATTTCAATTATACAAGGCGAAAAGATGCACATACATATAGCTGCTCTTGCACAAAAGTAGTAATGTTTCTGGGAATTGCTTTTTTAAAAAATTATCTCAAAATTACATTTGTTAAGAAAATGAGGAAATTATTTTGTAGAAAAAAAAAGTGAAACCTTATGAACTCATCTTGCCAAGTGTTGTCCATTTTTGTGATACTTTATTCAAAATTATACAAAATTGGAAAAATTACAGTTTTTGAAAAGCCTAGTTTCAGGTGGAAGAAGTTTGTTTATGAAGATTGTATGTATTCTTTTGGAACATTACTTATTTTATGATCCAAAATAGTAACTGCTAATAGTATCATCTAAGTTATTCCTTCAGCAGATGTTCAGTTGTTGCCAACGTATGTGAGACTGAGTAAATTTTATGTTTTGTTCATCACTTGGAACATGTAAAATACACCAAATTGACTATCTTTGCATCAGCACTTTGGCATATATGAAGCATTGACACTGATTCTAGTAATGCATATTATTATTCTAGCAGGTGACTGAAATAAGTACATGGTCTGTCCAAAATTGCTGTTCTAGACTGGTGCAAAAGAAAATTCAGTTTTTGTCAATTTGCCAGTTATTTTCTAAATTTAAGTGACTTACATATACAGAAATTGCAAGTCTTGGTATGCCAGTTGTAATTACTACTCAGAAAATACGGCTGTGCAAAAGCCTGTCTGTAATTCTTCTCCTCTTCTAGTATTCCTGGAAGCTTACATCTTTCTGGGTGTTTAAATTAATGCAGTTACAAGCATGCATTCAGTGCATTCACAAGGATTGCTCAAAATGGTGTTGAAATGTTATTAAAAAAAATTCAATTGCTGTATTTCCATAATCCAAAAAGTAACGGTAAAATGAATTAGGTACTGCAGACATTGTTGGAACTCCTGTCAGTCAGGGCTTTAATTTATGCACATCGTTCTACATGGCACATCTTAAAGGGGTTGAAAAATAGCAAATCTTGCTTTTCTTTGTACTTTTCCAAGCAGCGATTTCAAATTTTGGAAAACTCTGATTCTGTATATTACGCAATTTAGAGTTGTATTGTTAATAATAATGTGTTTAGAAATGTGTTCTTCATTTCTGTATGTATATTCTTAAATCGTTATCAGACGTATATGATAATTAAAGTACCGCATCTGCTGCTTTGTTTGGTATGAAGAATGCAAGAATTGTGACGTTTACATTGCAAGTGAGTTTGTTAGCGATTGAGATTTGCCCTTCAGTGATCTCTTCAGCTGTGGTTAAAGGTTCCTGTTTCATGGGACTTGGCTACTGATGGATGTGCTGCCTTTTTTGTAGGAATTTCTTGCTGTAAAGCCATGTGCCAGTACAGAGGAGGACAGTGCCTTCTGACCTCATTTGCAGTAGTGCTTCAGAGCTCATTGGGGATTTCTGCAGAGGTCTGTGTTGTTCTGTATGTAAATTATGCTTGGAAAATTTTTCCAGTTTTCTCTGTCATTTGTTTAAAGATGTAATTTGATAAAGTTTGATAACAATGAAATACGGACAATTCTGCGTGCATGCTGAGGTAAATCTTTTCTGTCCCCGTGGATGAAGTCAGTGGGGCATTTCTGCAGTGCTGCTGTTGCCACTAGAAAGAATTGTGCCTCGTGGAGATACAGGACGGTGCGCGTCTTTCTTAGAAGTGTGGCTGGGAAGCCTTGTTATCCCCAACTGCATTTTAGTTTGTGGTATTGTATGTAACAATGTGTTGCTGCCTAAAACCACTAGTATGTTTTGAAATGGAGTTATGAAAACAAGGCAAAAATATACAGTGACTACCTTTCTGGACTAGTCACAGTGAACACAGTGATGGAAATAATCCTTTTTTCCTTTTTTTTTTTTTTGAGTTTTCACTATGATACTTGGAGTTTTTCTATTAAGTGAATGAAAGGAGCATGGATTATTAAAAACTTTCAGATACAGAAGAGTGTTGGAGACTTGTTTGTTCCATTTAGGTTTTGCAACTCATGATGAGCACAGGTTGCATTAGCAAAGAGAATAAGACATCTTAAGTCCTTTTGTTTTTCCCATGGGTATGGTTGCTAAGGGCCTCACGTGAATCCCAATGAAGTCAGCAGTGATGCGGAGCTGCTGGTAGCATATTGTTGGATTTTTCAAAATATTTGAGTAATGAGACTGTAACATGATTAAAAACTCAGTTGCCTTTGTAGTGAACCCAGGAACAGGAAGCACATTACTTCATAGCGTTCTAATGCTGAACGTTAACTTAAAGGCTTGTGAAAACTGTCAACTAAAATGGCTTTAAAAAAAAGAAACAAACAAGAAACCTCTCAAGCAGAGGAGTCAAAAAAATCTTGCTAATTCAAAGGGAAAGCGTGCAATCCGTGTACAGCAGGAACAGGTGGATTGCCGTGAGTAGCAAGGAACAGGGACTGACTGTGTGGCAGAAGAATGGAGGTGTTTCACAATGTCCTAAAAGCAGTGGAAACTACAGGACTGACTGCCCAAAAAAGTAGGAATGAAGCCACTTAAAATAATGTGCAGTAAAAAGTAAGAGTAAGAGAAGGTGTTGTCAATCCATTTTACGGTGACTTAATAAAATGCTCAAGGCTAGCATAAGTGCTAAAAAATGTAAGCAGTAGTTTAATTACATTGAAGGACAAATCTCTAACTTGATTATGTGGGAATGGAATTCTCTAAGAATTACTGCATGATGGAAAATAGTTTCTGAAAGAGCAATAAATAGAGATTATTTGTCTCTTTTCATGCATGCAGGGTAGACTTGCTGATAAACATTATGCTGAAGCGGTGATGAGCACTAGTATGCTAATGTGGGGAGAAGTTAATTCTAAACCAAATCAACCAAAAATTATGATTTTGACCGTCAGTGTATCTGGCTATATACAACTTCTGTTGACAGTCTTGTTCTGCTTCCTCTGTACAGCTCACTTGGGGCTCTGTAGTGGATGATCTTGACCACATTTTTTACTGATAATGGATTCACTAAAACT
This sequence comes from Ciconia boyciana, assembly GCF_034638445.1. Classification (NCBI taxonomy): domain Eukaryota; kingdom Metazoa; phylum Chordata; class Aves; order Ciconiiformes; family Ciconiidae; genus Ciconia; species Ciconia boyciana. Next base: position 11,177,659 of record NC_132941.1, on the reverse strand, counting down.
CTCACCTTAAACTATGGCACTGCCAAGGAAGTTTTTACTTTAGATAAAGACATAGTTGTATAGTAACTTTTCAAAACTAAAAATGGTACTCCTAACTATTCGCAGCATATCTTTTAGTGTTCGCAGCTCTTAAACTTAGACAAATTTAAGAATATTTAACCCAAATATGTAAGCTTTGAGCTTAAAGCTGTAAATGACTATTAAAAGTGCCCACATCTTGTCTACATTATTTCCCCTGTGGTTGGTCTGTATTGGCACTTAAAAGTATTTGCCAGGTAATTTCTAAGACTCATTTACTGCTTGTGGTGTTGAATGTATAATGAGATAGGTTTGACTTTAGTGAAGATGATGTAAGTGTATTCTGACTTTATAGAAATCAGAATCAGGTCAGCCCAAAAACTGAGTAAAAACCCCTGACTTTTTCCTAGCCCTTACTTTCACAGGGCTCTCTGACATCAGTTGTGAATAAGTGATCTTGTGATCTTTTTAGTCATGCACGTGAGCGTTGAGGATGTGCTTAAGGCATAAAGTCAGGAAGAGGTAGTATATGCTTGGTGTCCTGATAAAGAGGCCCAATGTACTCAGTCTTTAAAAAAAAAAAAAAATCTAACTACAGTTTTAGACCACAGCTGATTTTTATTTCAATGGGTTTTCAATAAAGCCATCTTATAAGCAGAAATCTCTGGTCATGGAAAATGCAGGAGGGCAACTGGGTATTAATGAATTATGCAGTGCAGTTAAGTGTTTTCCAGAAAAAAAAAAAATTAAATGTTCTAAGGATTTTAATTGCTTATTCTGCACACACAAGCTATGATTTCTGTGTTGACTGATCTGTCTTATTTGAAGAACTAGGATTTAATTTTTTGTTTCAAGTGATGTAAAAGAAATAACAACACTGGCATATGTTACTTTTATGGAAAAATGCTGCGATTTGCTATTCTGTAACAACTCTTACCAAGTCAGACTTCATGTCGGACCCAGCTACAGGGTAATACACTGGCCTTTGGTTCGATGAAGCCTTGGGGTATTTGTTCAGCTTTACATCCATGGGTAGCTCTGGGACTCTTCATGTGCTGAAAGCTGGCTTAGACCCCCTCCTGAGTTCAGGCCTGTGGTATAATCAGTGACGTATTTAATGTTAGCTTTTGCAAGAGCCAGTGGGAGCAATCTTGCCTGAATAAGCTAGGGTAGTTTAATCTGAGAAAAGAGCGAAGGATCCATTTTCTGGGGTTAATTCCAGGGCATTGTGCTGGAACTGGACAGATAATGTTCTGGGAATGTGAAGTGCAATAGATTCCTCTTAGAAGCTATGAATCAGAGTAGTACACTCTTCCAGTACTATGACCAACAATATCCCAACATTTTCTAGAATAAGGCAAAGCATAGATTTTCACTAGACTGAGTGACAACTGCTAGATGTCATGTGAAGAGGACAGAAATGAAGAGGTATTGAATGGACAAGGTAATGTAAAGCTTACTTAGTTTAGGACAGAGAGGTCATTAAAGAAGTCAGACTACCTCACTGGATCATTAAATTGTTTTTTGTACGCGTACCTTTCCACTGCATATGCAAGTACTATGCTTATAGAATTGGCTTTAACAGCTGGATGCCATCAGACTGAGGATGCAGTTGCATGGCAACTTGCATCACCCTAAATCTAGGCCGTGGTAGCCTCTCTCTGCCCCCGGAGTAAGGTCCTGCCCACTTCCTTGAGTCAGCTCTGAGTGCTTGTGTGATCACACACTAAGCTGACAGAGGCAGCTTATCCATCTGAAAACTAACCCAGCTCAAGTGTGTGATTAGCTTTCAGGTGGATTAGCTCACAGCGTAGTCGCACGAGAGCTAGTAGCAGTGCAAGGGAAGTGGTGGGAATGTCTTGACAGGGATGAAAAGGATTTAGAGAAGGCTAAGCAGCTGTGGAAAAATACCTTAATGAATATTAGAATGTTTTGTTCACGTTCAGAGTAGACTAAACCATGCCTTGTAAGAGATTTGTATCTCATTGATGTTCTGAATGATTAGGCAACGAGAGATCTCTGCTACCAGTTTCCCCTGGGTTTAGTGGTGACTATCATGATTATGATAATAATCATGTGAGGGCAAACAAAGGAGACAAAAAGATCTATCCATATTCCAGCAAGCCTGTAGTCCAAACAGGGCAAATGAGTGGAGTAAAATGGTGGTCAACCTGGATGTAGGTAAAAGGAATGTTCCTGGTGAAAGCAGCTCCTCAAGCTATATAACCTGCAAATCCTTTGAGTGACAGGGCTTACACAATGAGATCTGAGAGGCTTCAGTCTGACTTCAGTGGAAAACTGAGAATGCTGTTGAAGGAGGGAGGGGGAACATACATTTTCTGAGTGGAGGAAAGAGGGCCCTTAATTCAGCCGTGAGGAGTATCAGAGGAAGGAAGTTCTGCTCAATCAAAGTGCTAGTGTGACAAATGATGTAGAACAGAGCTGCAAGTTAGAGTAAAGTTCTGAAAGGATGTTAGAGGTAGCAAGTGGCAAACTAACCAGTAAAAAAAAAAAATGTGGTCTAACTTTTCATGTTCTCTCTCAATACTCTTTGGGCAGAACAGAATGTCGAAAAGGACCACTTTGACAATTGCTCGTTAGCATCTGTAAAGCAATCTTCGAATTCAGTCATGAGAGGTGTCTAATATAGAAACATCGTAAATCATACAAGAGTTGGAGTAAGAAGATAATAGGAAAGGTCCTCATATTACTTGGAAAGGAAGCGTGTAAAGGGGGTTATTGAAATCTCTAATTTTAAGGGTTTTGTTTTATAGTATAATCACCCTTTCCCATCTTCGCAGTGGGCATATATGAGTATGTCAAAAGGAAGCCACACCTTCCTTACAAGCACAGAGAGAAACCAACTTTAGAAAGAGGGATTGTTTTAAGGCGAAATCAGGATTGTATTGCTGCCAACTGAATTTTTGCACCAGGAGCTTGTGGAGGGAGGAAGAAGTGTTAATGTGATAACAGTCAGTGGAACTCACTCTGTGTGTAACTTGTCATTCACAGCTCTGGCTCCTCTCCATGCAGAGTAAAGGGGATGAAATATTTCCCGGTGGTTATACCTGAAACAAGACGCCTAAACAGAGGCAGGAATTGGTTCTGGCAGGGTATGTACCTGGCACTGAATCTTGCTGCTCGTCCTTTGTCACCCCGCAGAAGGACTGCTTCTGTGTGATTCACCCACTGTCACCACTTGTCTGCAGTGCTCATGCACGTGCTGTCTCAGTGTATTCTGGCTGGATAAGCAAGTGCCAAACAGATCATAGTTTGGAATAAAAATTCCCAAATTTTACTTTTCAAATAAATTCAGAATGTTTTCTTTCACAAAAGTTTGGAACTGAGCAAGGAGTCAGTAAAATTGGAAAAGTAAGGGAGGATATTAAAGAAAGTGGTGTTTGGGCTTTTTTGGGGGGTTTTTTTGTTTTTTTTTGTGTGGTCCTTTGATGGCTTTATACTTCTGTTTTTAGGATATGCTCCCTTCCACAAGCAGCAAGATTTTGAACAGATTAGGGAACAGTATTTTAGATTTGCAGAATGAAATACTGAAGGAAAACAGTGATTCTGTCCGTGTGGATCTTTATGGTTTCATGTATGTCATTGTTCTTGGCTACATGGAATCTCAGATCAATGAATTTGATTGAATTTTTGTCAGACTTAAGTGTAATCAGGTTCTCTCATTAGAAGCACATGTATCTTCTCATCTGAAAAGTGGACAGTCTTGAGTCTCGCACTTTATTACATAGTCTTTTAAGTAGGCTTGCAGAGCAAATAATGTGTCTGCATATAGACATTTAGATAGATTAGTTTATTTTATTACATTTGAATGCTTATGAAGACGTTTTCCTTTTGAGATGTGCACAATAATGATTACTTTCAATTTACTAATTTATAAGTGTATGTGTAGGCATCAGTGTTGAGTTCTTTGGGAAACAGTGGAGGTTTGTCAGGAGAGTGTTCAAGGTTTTGCAACACAAAGTAGTTTTTGTTGTACAATGCATGTTCTAAAGAATAGCTTTTGCAGACAAGTTTGACTAAAATGCTCAGTAATACTGTGACGTGTCACTGCCTGGTGCGAAATGAGTCACTCTATAGAAATGCAAAATCGCATTATAGAGTCCAGAGTCTTGTACTTTATTCATATATGGACAAGAATGTCCTTTGTCCATGATACTGTTTTTCTTCAACATCTGTATGCATTTAGTTTAAGCTCATAGACACCATGCTGAGTATTGGTGTATACACCATCACATGCTAATGATCTGTTTGAGTTGTATCATTTGCCGCTGTTTTCTATGGGTTCAGTATCTTGCCATCTTTTTCACTGCTCTTCTAGATGTGATTGAAGATGAGGTATGGTTGTCAAACTGGAATGGCTATTTTGTAATGTGTAGAAATACTGGTCTCAGAGCTGTATTTATTTGGGCTTGTCCAGAACAATTGCGCATGTTCTGTCTGAACAGTTGCAATGAGTAGGAAAAGTAATTTAGTGCTACTTGGAAGGACCACAGTTAGAAGTCATCAAAGGGCAGTCTGAAACCTTTCTGCGCAGAGATCTGGAATGAGTTTGGAGAAAGCATGAGTGATAGTTACGTAGCTCTGTGATTTATACAATGGCATGGAGATGAAGGCTTTGTTTAGGAATAGGATTTTGCTCTCTGGAAGGGGGCTGGATTTTGCTACAAGTAAGTTGGATTTACTGGCAAGGAGGAGTAGGAGGCATGTAGAAATCTTGAAAAACTATGAGTTTGCAATGAGATGGACTCAGTTTCTGGAATGTACTTCTCAGTGTTTTCGCTGCCTCCAAAGTTCAGTAGCTGCCAAGGGCATCAAGAATAAAAACACTGTGGTTTAGAAATTCCTATGTGAAGCCTGTGTTCCTTGCTTTTTCATCCCACTGGCATGGTCAAACAGTTTAAGTGAAAACTGCAGTGTTAGTGGGGTGCACTCAGAAAGCCTATCTAGGTACCTGGGAAGGATGTCAAGACTGATAAGGATTTCAAGTTTAAAGCACTTGAGATGGTAGATCACCACGTCCAAAGAAAAGACTTCAAATCACAATGTGTCTCAGAATTTTAGTGCTAGAAGCAGTGGTTATGCGCAAGTGCAGCTGGTGTAAGAGCCTGTAGGACCCAAAGGTAAAAGTCCATCTTCAGGATAATGGTATTACTACAGTAGATTGTCTGGGTAAGTTAATAAGAAGCTCCATTAATCATTGGGTGGTCCAGCTCATTTGTGAGAGACTGAGGGGGAACAGGAGGAAGAATTGTGTTTGAATTGTTCTTTATTGGAGTTCAACTCCTTTGGCCAGAATGGCTTGGAATAGCAAACACCAGGTCTCTCTGCAGTTGAGATGTTGTGCTAGCTCTCTCTTGCTGGAATCAAGCTTCTGCTTTGTGGCAGCTGCTCTTTTTTCCTTTAAATGTACAACACACATTTCTTTTCACGTTATTCAGCAGCAAGTGTTTAAGCTCTGTGCTAGTGGTTAAAAAGAATAAAGAATGCATGTAATTAGGAAGCTGAGAAAGCTGCTATATGTTATGGGAAAGAAATAAAAGATGGCACTTTTACAACTACAGTTGAGGGTCTTGCCAAAATTATCTGCATATGGTTACTGATTGCTTAATATTTTCTGTCAAAGAAGCTTAGTAAAGAAAATTATCTTAAACAAGTACTGTATGCATTATAAGAGAAAGGACTTAGCCTTTTAGGTTTAGAAGTGGTGGAATACATGCCTTTAAACATTTCCTGCTAGAATAACTTTAAACATTCTGTATGCTTCTAGCTCGTGTATTTGTCTAGTAATCTTACCACGTAGAGCTGCAGGGTCTGACCTGGAGCTTAAATCAAGAAGTGTTTTGCTGCTGACAGATCTGAAGGCAGGAGGAGACTCAAGTCCCATTTAAAAACTGAAGGATTTAATACACGCTGATGATATTTTGTCTAAGTGACAGACTTCTAATTGGAGACCTTTACTCTTGCAGATGATTTAGAACTCATGGTGTATTGTGTTTCCTAACCTGACATTGCAATACTTTAAGCCGTTTGGCAAGTAGCTGTTCATGGTTAATAGAAATGGTGACACCTATCTGTTGTGTTCTTAAGTTCAAGTGTCCATGCATGTGTGGGAAAGTGCTTTTGCAATTTAAAGGCAGAAGGTCAAATTTAATGAAACAGAGAGTCATAAACAGTGCATATCTTTGACAGAAGGCAAAGCTGATAGGAAGTAGCTTTTCAAGCAAAGGTTTATTGCAACTCTCCTTGAAAGCAAAGGTAGTTATATCTCTTTCTAGCTGTTTTCCTCCCTCCTCTTTCATTGTTATCTGTTTCGCAAAATAACAGCAAGTACACGATCTTCTCTGGGATGTTTGCTACCGTATTTCTGTCATAGGACTCTTCATTCTTTCAACCTTGAGTTAGAAACTATATAAATTAACAGTATAAACCAGTCTTGCGCTTTGGTACACTCTCATGTTCTTTTATCAATAAGTGACTCCTGAGCAGAGTACTGAAAATAACAAAAGTATTTGCAGCTCTTGCTGGGAACAGAAAACAGACTAACAGGGGAAAAAAAAGGGAGGGGGGGCTAGCTTGTGAAAGAGAATATTTAGGGTGGAAGGCTGGATGAATTATCATAATCTGTAGATGCACAAAGTAACTGGTCATTCTAAAATGTTTCATTTCCTGCCTAAGTATAAATTCTCTGAACAATTTATCAAGCCACTGCTCGTAGCTGTGGGAATATTTTTCTTTTTTCTTGACACTTAATGCAGCAAACTGGAACCATAGCAGGACAGTTCTTTGGTCCTCTGAGTTGGGCTTAACATCGGAACTGACATGATGATTAGACCTTTTTCTGGTAAATTTTATCTTTAAGTGATTTAATTATGAATGGTTTCATAGGACCAATGTATACTGATGACAAGGCCAGAGGGGACACAAGTGCATCTGAAACAACTCCATGAGGCCCCCATTCATAAAAGTGTCTAGATGAGAAACTTGGCGATAGTCCTGTAAATAGGTTTCCCTTTGCGAGCAATCAGTTTGTTTTTTAAATGGTAAAGAAACTCTATTCCTCAATGCAAAGCACAACAGGCTCTCACTATGTGACTGTAAATCTGAAGTTATGAAACTAGCGACTTAAGTAAATACACAATTTACAAACTGTCAAACGAATCTCTAGAGCTAACCTGTCTAATGGGCATGGCATTACATCAATGGGTGCCCTTATTTCAGATTGACAAGGATATATCAATCTATATCAAATTCCAAGGTGGGAGAGAGCTTAGAGATAAAACCAAAGTTACTCTGTCTTCTCTGCTGTTTGAACTTGACTAACTCAAACAGGGTGAACTCACATTAAAAATAGACTTAAATGCAATGAAGTATGCTCTAAATGAGTTTAGTTTGTGTCAGTATACATAAATATAAAAGAGCTATTTAAAAAAATATCTACATATTGCAGATTCCCTGGGTTCCTTTGATTTATGTACATTCATTGTAATTTAAAAAAGAAAACAAACCATAAACTCTCTGTTTTTATATTCAGGTTAGTAACGGAACATTTGCATCATGCTAGTGGGAAGATGATTGGACTACTTGAAGCTACTGTCAAATGCAGAAAATAAACACACTGAAGAAGAAAAGACTTCTTTTCCTGTCTACTCCCTATTGCACTTCTAAATCTCTTCAGGAGATCATTCCCTAATCATAGGAAAATAGCATCTAAAATAATTGAAATAATGACACTTCCTTTAGTTATTGCTTTTCTTTTAAATGGAAGCAACCCTTCACCTCCAGGCTAGTTGAGATAGTAGTTAAATTACTGTTTTTCACCAGCTGGTAAATGAATAGTCTATCCAGGACTTATCTTTCATTCCCATGCGTATGTATGTGCAGATGCAAACTGATATCCATATGGTCTGTAATAATAGGTTCTGAAGAGTTAGTTCAGTTCATCTCTAGTTAGACTATGTCAAGGAAATCATACTAAGAGCAATATTTTCCATGGCAAAGATGCTGCTGTAGAACATGCAGAATTTCAAAAGTTACAAAGGCATTTGTCTGACTAAACTTGAACATATCTCTAAGGAAGTAATGAATAACAGGCAATCTGCTGTCCCAAACAAGATACAATTAGGAAATATTAGAAACCATGTAACAGTGACAGCATAATAACAACAAGCAAGGCACTTACCTTCCTGTGCTTCCTGTATCACCTTCATTACTGTTACTGACTGTGGCCTGTGTGCAGCCATCGGAAATGGTATTGCTGTATTTGCAGTGGCAATACACTGTGTAGGAAGAAGATACAGAAAAGGAACTTTAAAAGAAGTTTAGAAATAGTAATTGACCCATTTTGCTTATAGAGTCCCGTAGCTGAGCAATACTTGGTTTGGTTTCAGTTCATTGTGAATGCATGTGCATCCCAAAGTGAAATGGAACCAGTTAGAAAAAATAAAAACCTACCTCGCTGCACTGGCTTTAATCTCTAGTTGTTTTTGGAAGGTTAATGGAAAATATAAACCACACAAAAACATAAGCCCTATGCAAAGGCAGTGAGTAGGCTTTCCTCATTTGTCTATGAGGGGGAAAACCATCTTTGTTTATTTAGGCTTGGTTTTGAGTCTTGGTCTGAAGCTGCAATGAAGTACTTTCCCTCACATCCAGACTTGCGCGCTGGAGAATTGCTTTTATCTGACATCTGAAGCCTCAAGTCGTGTAGCGGGGTGTATTGCTTGAGTGCTATGACAGGTAGCTTGGCCTTAGCTATGCTGATAATTTTATTTTTGCACAATATAAGATGGAGATGATAAATGTATGGTAACAAGACCAAACGCCTTGCTGTGATCAGAACCAGCATTTATATTTTACACTGCTGCCTCTTTATTCCATCCCTGTCCTACTGACTTCAGTAGAAAAACTTTTTTTCTTTTGAAATTTCTGTGGTTCAGCAGTGTCAATATTTTGCATGTGAGTGGTGCTTTAGCATTAATGGAAAATGGACTCTAGATGGATTTAAATCTAAAACCACAATATCCTGGAACCTGTTTCATTAAACCACCTATTTGAAGAGCTGTTCATGAAAGAAAATTAATAGGGAAGATTGATGGAAGAAAATGGAAGAAATTGCCCCTCTTTTCTCTCCCTCTGAGGAGCTCTGAGCTACTTGCTGGCAGCTGCTGGAGACTGCCAGCTCAAATGCTGCTGCTCTTCTTTTTCTTTTTCTTTTTCTTTTTTTTTTTTTTTCTCCTTTGTGTGTGTGTGATTTGCTCAGATTTTGAGCAGGGTCTGACATACAGCATAGATGGAGAGAAGCGTGTGTCAGAGGAAAATAAACAGGAAGAAACATAACGCAAAGAGAGAGAGGCCATAAGGAGGGGTGAGGCAACTGAGAGAAAAACAAACTAAATGGAAGCAGTGGTAGTGAAAAGAGACTAAATTGAATTGACTGAATTGAAAAGAAATGCAGAGGTACCAGTGATTAGTGCATGAGGAGGAAATGTGTCGTGGGATGCATGGTTGGCTTAATGTTTCTGGGAGAGAGAAAATCTGCAAAGCTTAGTAGAAATACTCAAGAGATGGGAGAAAGTGACAGCTCTGCGCTTCTGTGCTGTAACGTGAGGTGAGCATGCAAACAGGACTGCCAGGAAAACCTGACGCAGTTTAGTGCCTTAATAGAGCTGACTGCCCCTGGCACAGAGCTGTGCGTAATACAATAGTTGTCAGTGGTGAAGTGATTTTCTTGCTCTCCCCTTCCCTGCTTCTTGTTTCAGTTTTTGAGCACTGAGCCAAACTCTTATTTTTCTCAATTTCATGAAGACGATGATACTCGAGCAAAGACCAGACTTTGTCCCTGGTATTTGAACTCACGGCATTGATTTAACCTTGGTGGTATGGAGGAGCATCCATTTTGCTGTCTCTTTCCCAGGAAGGCAAGCAGTGTTTATATAACTTCAGCCTTGCACTGAGAGCTTCAGCAAGCTTTTAATTGTCACTAGGGCTCTGGGAACCCAGCTGGTAGTGGCTGCCTAGGGAATACACTGAGTTGCTACATCCCTTCTTGCCAGGGACATGTTACATTCCTGCGCCTCTCTTCTAGTATCAGAACTGTCTTGGCCATCAGAGAGTGATTGGTACAGCTACGGGCCACCTCTCACCAAAGGCTCTGAAACTGGGATCCTCAGGCCGAAAGGAGAATTTGCAGCAAACCTCTACTGAAAGTAGAGCTAAATTCTCACAGATTCACAAATGAAATGCATAAATTTAAAGTGCTAATGTTTTAAGTAGGATTTCAAATGAAATTATTATGAAGCATTAAATGTGCTGCCCTTTCAAAAGTAATAATTTCTGCCATGGAAAAGTAATAATTTCTGCTATGGTTTCCTTTAAAACTTCATTTTTGCAGACTCTGGCAGTAGTGATACAGGTGAGAGAAGTGCCAGCTTGAGCTAATTTTACTAGCACAAGGGACTGGGATTTGAGAGGTAACAAAAGGAGAGGGGTAGGGGACTCCTGGAAGAAATTACTGAATCCATTGCAGAAAACGAATGCTGTAGAAAATGGGACTTCTGTTTATAATTTAGTATTATTACATGTGCCTTTTGGGTAGGTAGGATCGCCATTGCTTTACAAATAATCATACAGTGTTTCTTTGTAGAAGTGTGTCTGTTCATTTGCACTGGCAGAGTGCTTCCAAGCCAGGAGCCTTTGTTGTGCAAGTCTGCCTTCTTTCTAGAGTATCCAACTTTTTGTGTAATTTTTAAACACATAGCTTATTTTTGTGGAAAAGTATTTGCTCACTGTCAGAATTTTTAGTGCCTTTTGAAATGTATTAGGCCACAGTGCTATGGATCTTTATATATACATGGTAGTTTGCAAGTAAGTGTTGGGTCCAGACATGCACAGGTAACCATGTAGTTGAGCAATAGTTTAAATATTGGTAATTTCTGAAGTGTTTCCTGTGTGATAATTGTAGGCCATACACAGTCCTAAACTGGATGTATGCCCTAAGGCATACTGATGGTTCTATGTTGTGGATGCAAAGATTGTTTAAGAAAATACCCACCACCCATCCAGCCATTATTTATGAATGTAAATAAAAGAAGCCTTTACTATGCTATGCTAGAAGAAACACAAGGACAAAATATTGCTGGAAAAGAAGGCATTAAGTAGTAATAATGTAGTAGTAGTTAGTTTAGCTGCTGTCAGCTGTTTATGACTAGAATCTGAAATTAAACAGAGCTTGTATTTTGGCAGTGTTGAGTCCTGTGTGCTTCTCTGATGAGTCTCTTGGGCTAGACTCTTAAGAAGTATTTACATGCCTAGAGATTTAGAGAAGCACTTGGTGGAGTTTTCAAAAGCATCCAGGTCCCTAATACCTCTTGGGTTTCTTGGGGATGTGTGTGTCAGTGTACATGTGTGTTTGTGTACACACATGTACGTGCATATAAAAGCTGTTGATTAATTCTATTATTTTGAAGCAAAAGCATATTCAATTTAATAGGAAATAGCATTCCGTCCCAGTTTGCTGAACCATTGAGTTATTTCACAAATACTATTTTGCCTGTATCTTCCTCTCCTAGAAATGCATTTTGTTTTATTCTTGTTTTCCCTAACTTGGTGTATTTGTAAGGCAAAGGGGAAACTTGTTAATCCTTGTAGCTTCTGACTTGCATGGAAAAGGGTGTCCTTTGACATGTATCAGCGGGTTTAATGGCATGATGTTGTTATGTGTCATATTTATTGCTAAGACATCAATTTTGCAAATTCCAGCTTAGCATGGTTTTGTTGCTGAGCTCTGACAGATTTACCTTTAAGAAAGAAAGAAAAAAAAAAGCTAAAAGTGACTGAAAAAAAGTATAAAAGTGACTGAACTAAAGAATAATTTGTAAAATGTTGCCCTTATGTTTCTGCTAATTATTCATTAATCTCCCAATCAGCACAAGAAAGCAAGTATTTTCTATTTACTTGCATAATCAGTATTTAATATTTTGGTTACTGATATATTTTGAAATGTTGCCTCACTGTAACTGTATGTGATATGGTTTTATGATCCTTATGAGGTTCTCAACTTCATTAATACTGCTGTGGAAAGCTAATTCTGCTGAATCAGGACTGCAGCTGGATGTTGTAGTACCCTGTTGTTTTCTTTAGATTTAGTTTTAGCAGAATTTAGTTAGTTAGTCCAGGATTTATTATTAAAAAAAGAAAAAGTGAATCCTGTAATTGCAGAACCAGTTAAACTTATGTTAGTGTAAAATGAGTGATCACATGTTCCTTGCTTTGTGTACAATTTTTGGTAGCTTTGATACAATGTTTTCTGAAGTTTGGTTTTAAGACAAAGCTGGACAGCTGGACAGCACGGAGTTTATTCAATTCCTAATTGAGCTCAGAACTGTCTCATATAATCTTAAGCAAACTGTTCAACTTTCTGCTAACCAAGTGATTGCATATTTGGACTGAATGCAGATTTTTGTATGTATTTTCCCTTTTGTAAGGTTGCAGTTATTTAGGAACTAGAACAATCCATGATTGCATAGATCAGCAGGAAACCACCATCATTTTGTAGATTTGAGAAGTGTTATCACTCAAAATTTGAAAATTTGAAACACCTATTCATATCAGTTTGAACATAGAAAACAGGTGTAAACACTTTTCATTTCACTTTTCTAACAGACTGTCTACAATAAAAATATCTTTCTTGCATGGATTGTACACTCATTTTCTCATTTTGCTCTCAGATGAAATCTGGAATTGCATTCTTATAATAAATTTAATGATTGTGCAGTAATTGACAACTCACAATTTGTATCCCATAAACATAACTTTCACTTGCTTTGCCTGTTCAGAAGTACATATAGAATATTTTATGTAAGATGGCATTCTTCAGGGCAAAGAGTGGAGATCTGAGACTCTGGCATTCTAATTTCAGAGTTACCACTTGTTTACTGTGTGGCCAAGGACAAGTCAGTTTAACCCAAATTCAGTCAAGTATTTAGGTTTCCAGTTTTCTCTCCTAAATTACTGGCATATTAGGAGCTTGGATGTGTGGTTCAAGCTGTAGCAATTTGTTCCTCATTTTTCCTGTAGCATCAAAAGCTACAGCAGTGGCTAATAAGTAGCTCTTGCTGAGAGCAGAAAGTCTGGAATCCAGACCTGTGGACAAGCAATATCAGCAGCACAAGTAGCATGGGCTTTCTTTTAATGAGAGGCTCGAGACCTTTGGAGTGTCACAGAAAGAGTCAAACTGTCCATTACATTGTGAAGATAAAATATTCTGAAATATGTTAAGAACTTTAAAAGAGTATGCTTTCTTAGAGGAAGAGACAGCACCCTTCTCAATGTGCAGACTTCTTTTATAAGTCTAGATTACACAGTCTATATTTACACATACTTTGGCTGGATTTTGTTAATAAGGTTAATTTAAAAGGCTGCCTGATTGTGTACTGACTGGATCAGCTGGGTACAGGATTTTGAGTGTTGACCAAGTAACAGCAAGTGCCCAGCATTCTTGACCCTACTTAGAGTTCACTTTCTGGCACAGACTTCTTGCATCTAGTTTTCTGCAGAACAACTTATATATCAGAGCTATAATGTAATGTCTGATGTTTCCATTGCTAAATTAATAAAAAGCGTAACCAAACCCTAAATTCTGGCAAAAAAATTACATATGAGAAATATATTAGAAAGAGCATAGGAATCATATGGGGTTAAGTTCTGAGCATTGCTGTCAAAGAAAGGAGATGTAATTTTTTTTTTCACAGATACGGTAAATAACGAATTGAGCCATAAATAATATTTCACTAGATGTTATTGTTGACTTTCATAAACTGCAGGATCATGACTGGTACATTGTCCTGTTTTTACAGATGACTTAATTGTTTAATGCCAGACACTTCATCTTACCTTATCAGCTGTAGATCTTCCCTTAGAGCACAAGGCGTTACTACATCGTTTGCTGCTTACTTGAGAGATGATGAGTTTCTAAAGCACACACACAGGATGTTGCAGGTCTGTCAAGACCTTTGATATGCTTGTGTCTGTTTCCTTTTTTTTTTTTCTTGAAAGAACAGGAAGCAAAAAATATTTCATGCATCCCAGAGTTGTGTCAGCAGAAAGAATTGCAAGGATGCTAGGAACTTATAGAAATGGTCAAACACCCACATCATATGCATTGTATGGCAGATCTTTATGTACAGCACTCATTAGCTTTGTCAAAATGGCATGCCCTTCCCTTTTGAAAAATCTCTGTTGTGATAATACTCCCAACTGGCAGAATCTTTTGTTTAGACTATGCAAAATCATATAGGTTGTTCAACTTATCACACTCTTAACGTTTTTTTTCTTCCATCTTTTTTTGATTGTGTACGTCCTTCCTGAAGAATAGAAGGCACTCATCAACCAGTAGCCTCATTTATATCACGTTCTTGGGTTCTGTGCTTTTTCCTTTTTCTTCGATGTGGTTTCCCAAGCAAAGGCTGTTGGATTGATTAAATACATTTTGACATGTACCTAGGTGTCTTCAGCAATCCTTATTCATACAAGTTGATTTAAGTTAGGAGAGATCACACTAAATGGTACAGAAGAAATGTACGTAAAAGAATGGAAATCAGCGGAAATTCTTGTCTGCATAGTTATGAGTCTCTAACACCATTAGTTTGAAAGCAGAACCTCCGGTTGATCAGTTGGTGAGATTTTTCGCTGGAAGACAGACATCTTGGATTGTCTCTGTGAGGTGTGTCTAGATTGCCTGCTGAAACTCCTACATTGGCAGGGAGTTCTGTCACTGCTCAAATGTTCCTGTATGTAGTAGTGCTTGTAAGGGCTTTCTTGATCCCAGAATACATGGCTTGCACTATTTGAGCTTCCTTTCTAAATAAAACTAAGCTGCCACTTCTGAACCTTTGCCAGAACTGTGCTGTTGCAGCTCAACAGCTGTGGCTGTTCTTTGATTCTGCGTGGTAGATGCAGACCTTATGTTCCATGGTGTGAATGGGTATTTTTTTCTTTAGGAGCATATGGGGAGTTTTGATGGACTGGGTCCATTCTTGTTGATACTGGTAGCTGTAGAGTTGACTGTAGTGGTCTCAGCTGATTGCCTGGCTGGACTTGTCTACACTTTGGGTCATGCTCAGCTGTGAAATATTTGCTCCATGTTAGAAGGTAGGCTTAATAATAATGCTTTACGTAGATTTACATGCGACCTGTAAACAGTGACATGCTTGAAGCTGAGTTAATGTTACACCAGCAGCTCACAGAACATCACCATGCAGGAAGTACGCATGTGGGGACACCCTCAGATCCTGACTTCGCAGGCAAGTCACATTAGAAACATATTTCTCTTCTACTCCTCTTTATCTGGCGTATCCTTTTATAACTCAGTTAAAAATAATCTACTGTGATCTTGTTGCTCCTGTTTGTGTGCAAAGTTACAAGTAATGAAATAAAGGGTTCATAAATATTAGTGAGATAGGAATGTTCTTTATGAATATAAACACTCTGGCAGTACTTTCATGCATTTCTTTAACTTTGTGTGATTCAGAAATCTCTTGGTAGAAAATGTTTTGCTTCTTGGGAAACAGGCCCTTGAGATTCCTGGTGTCCTTTAGATGGCCTGGGGTTTTTTTGTTATGCAAATGGAATTTTCTACCTAAATCTGTGGTCTCTGAAAATAAAATGGGGCTCAGTTTTTATTTTTCATGTTTATAAGTTGTATAAAATTTTTAAAATTAGAAAATATTTAATAAATATTTTAATTATATTTATCTTAGTGTGTCCTTAAATGTAATAGATTTCTACATATATTTAAAATCCTTCATATTTTTAAATAATACAACTCTTTTTGGTGTTTTGATTTTGTTGGCTGCAGGGACAAGTTTTGCTACTGGGTCCCTCAGAGATCCCTAAAGGAAGCTTAGATGTAGGGCATGCCCTTTCTTTACTCAAGGTAGTGTGAGCATAGTCATGAGCTGTCTTTGAAGAACAGGCACATCCCAAAGTTCATACTTTGTATTTCCACTTTAAATATCTGGGAACAGAGATCTTCAGTGAAACACTAGGATGTGAATTCCTGTGGCCATGGATGTGGTGTTCTGGAGTTCTGGTTCAGCTGTTTGTGATGGGTAATGAATTACGAGAGAATCGTCTAATTGTATGCAACACTTCTTCATCTCCCTGCATTTATATAAAAATGTACTCTGCCATGGATGCTGCCTGAAAGCAGTTTTCATTTTTGTAACTGCAATATGATTATAATTTTTAATCAGTATTAATGTCTCACATAAATTCCAAAATATTACATTACATTTTATTATTACGCATAAACTGTTAGGAAGAGAGAAAGCTTCACTTTCTTAAATACCCATGTACAAGTGTTTTTTAATTCAGAGATATTTTATATCACTCATGTAGCCATGAGAGCAATAATAAATATTTGATTTTCAGGGTGCAGCTTCTTGCACTCCATAATTTTGATTAAATAGCAGTAGGACCCAATTCAGCTACTTGATTATTTTTTTCAAAAAACCCCAGGTCTCTCTGTTGCTGTCAGAAATGTTTTTTACTGTTTTCCGAAGTGCTTTGGAGAAATCCGTGCTACTGCTAGCTGAATGTTTAGTGGAAGAAAAAGTTATAAAATACTCCATGTAAAGGTGATGACCCTTTGAGCTTCATACTGCGAGGTGCTGAGCACTCCGGTCTTGATCCAGCAAAGCACTTAAGCACCTACTGAAGTATGAACTTAAATGATTTGCTGGAGGTAAGCCAGAGTGTTCTGTATTTGCAAGCCTGAAACATATGCACTTTGTAGTAGACCTCTTATTTATTTGGGGGGGGGCAGAATAAATCTTTTTCTTTCAAGTACATCAGAGCAAGAATATTTTTGTTTTCTTTGAAAACACAATGTACTGAGGGAACCAAAGAGCTCTTGCCATCGTTCAGTGCTTAACCTCTAAAATAAGAGGTCTGGATTTTCTCCAAAGCATTAGGCTAGTATGAGCTGTGTCAATATAATTAAAAGAACAGCTTCAAGTACTGTTACAATTTTATAATTTGACTTTTTCCCTCATTGTTATATTTTTTTTTAAGGAGCCTGAGAAAAATATCTTTTTGTGTATATATTACCCATTTTCATTTGCAGATGATTTTCCACTTTTAGTGGCTCTGACATCCTTGTTTCTGCATGGCTCTGGGCCCTGTCTTGGGACATTCTTGGTGCAGGAGTAGAGACTTGAAGAGGCTGCCATTCTCATACCTGGTTGGTTTCAGCATCCTCTGCAGCTGTTCCAGGGGCCAAGTGCTGTGTTTCTTTAGTCTTTTGTTTAGATTTGTGTTTGAAAAATGTGCATCTTAGTTTAGTTTCTCAGTGTGGGGCACTTCTTTTTCTTCTGAGGACTCAGACCTTCAGTAGATCTCTAGAAGTCAATCACAGTGTCACCTTGAATCATGTATATATGTGTATATATTTTAGAATAAAATAGAAATAGTATAAGAGTTATTAGTAGCTAAGAAGGGATCACAGTTAGAAATAGAAACTAGCATACGAGACTGTGAGAACTGTAGAATCTTCAAGGTAATAGATAATGCCTAAGTTAGATAAGAGGGTACGGGCACTGCATATTTTACTAACAAGCATATGTTTGTCCTGAAAGAATGCGAAGCTGTAACCCTTCAGAGACCAATAATGGGAACATCCTCTTACCGGGAGAGCCGTAAAGATAAGGGGACACCACAACAACCATGAAGACAACAGGAATAACAGTAACTAGGGGAAAGGTAAAGGCGGCAGGGGGAGATCGCGACCACCAACCCAACTGGGGGATGAAAGGACTACCCCCCCCCCCCCCCCCCGACTCCTTGTGAGCATGGACAGTGAATTAAAATCATACTGTGACTTTAAATCGAAGCGGAGAAAATACGGACCAATGGAAGAAGAGGATGATTAGTTAGTCTGATGATTATGTATTAGATAGGCGTGGTGTGTTAACTTCTATGTGTAAATACTAAAAAGAATTGCAATAGGTGTGCTCCATTTGTGGAAATATTCCCCCTTGCGCCCTGCGCAGAATAAAGCAATGCCTCCTCTCTAAACATACTCTGTGTGTTTTGGGAGTTATTTTGCAGCGAGGCAACAACAGGGGTGTCTATAAGCTGCCCATTCGTTTTAGATGTTCACCTAGTCAATAAAGCAGAATATTTTATTCTTTTTTTAAAGAATATTTTTCTATCACAGTGGCAAACTTTGTGCAGATGGCTCTGCCAGTGTGTACTCCTTTATATTATTAAAGATGTGCTAAGATGCAAGACATTAGGTGAGCTGTATTGTAGGTTCAAGTTCTTGGTTCAAGTTCTTGGTAGTCTGCGCTACACGAACTAGTAGTAACCTTTTTTTTTTGAGCATGGGAAGTAACAATCAGGAAAGAGGAAAAACAGGTAATACGTGTAGCATTGTAATAGAGCTTAGAAGCACAAAACAGGGAATTACAGATACTTGAGGTTAAACTACTTTTGATCTAGAAGATGGGCTGGCATCTTGGTTCTCTAATCTGCTGGAGCATTCTGGAAAAGGACAAAAAAGGAAATCTCTCTCTCCCCTCTGGAGGTTGAACGCTGCAAGGAAATTCTACTTTAGCCAGAAGATATCTTGCCAGCCACCTTATTCTTCCCATTGTTTATGATAGGCTTTAATAAGATTCTTCAGAAAGCTATTAGTATTGTCACATTGCATTAAATCCTCTATGCATAATAATTTAACCCCAAATGAAACAATTATGTGGCTGCAGGGCAATAACTGGAAGTTTTAATGATTTATTAAGAGAAGCATAACTATTATGCATTAACCATACTGGAATGTAGTGTTTTGTACTAAGTATTGTATTTAAAGGTATATCTTAATGTATTTGTGCAGTTTGGCCCAGTTATAAGTTTCTGTGGGAAATGTAGCCGTATAGTTATATTATTTCCTGGCTTTCTATGTGTTAACTTTGGGATGAATCTATTAGTTTTGATCGCTTACTTCCTTTTTAGAGAGAGGGAAATAAATTTAAAGTCTTTTCATAGCTTTGGCTTTTTTGTTAAAAGATCTTTCCTAAAATCTGTGTTTTGCCTCATGGGTTTGACAGTGTGCATATTTATGACAAATGTAGGAATTTTCCATCCCGTTAAAGTTTCAACAGATAATTTCAGCAGATACTCCTTCAGAACAAAATAAATGCTGTTACTTGGTGAAGAGTCATTAAAAGCTCTTAAGTCTTTAATAGAATATGATACCTTTCATTCGGTCATTAAATAGTATTTGATAATTTCTTGGTCAGTTATGTACAAGAGAGCTTTGCTGGCCAGTTAAGGACTTCTTCAGCTCCACTTATTTCAACAGTAGCTGAATAACAACAAAAAACCTGTGATGGTTCAATCCCAGTTAAAGACTGTTGCAAAAGAATGGCAAAACAAGTGAAACAGAAGGTCAGAGCATGTGTGCAAGTATTGGCTGGCAAGAATCCTATTGACTTGTATTATAAAATACCCAGTGGATATGTAAAAAAATAGGGTAATTGTTTTGAGAGTTTTATCAGCTCTCTGTTGATCTGGGATATTTTTGGCAGTTTCTCATGTTCAGTAACCTTCCTTAGTGAAATATGAAAAAGTTCTGTAATTTAGTGGATATAATGTACAAGACATTAGTAAAAGCATTTTTCTGAAGCTTGTTTTTATAATCCATATGAGAATGGAGAAATGTACTATTCCTGTGAAATAAGAAGGATAAATCTTAACATACTTAAAAGTACTGAAAAATTACATGAAAACTTGGGGCTTTTTTAGTTTAGACTTTTGGTGAGCCTTAGAGTTCAGTTTAAACTCTAGACAGTTCGTGTGCTCTGTTCATGCTTCAGTACAACACAACAAATCAAAAGAAAATTACATTATCTCAAAGAAATGAAAGTAACAAAGAACTAGTGTAAGAACACAATCTCAGTATTAGGTTTATGGAAAAAATATTTTCTCAGAGAATTTCCTGGAATATAAATTCCTTGGAAGATAAATATTTAGTCTTTTAAGACTGTATAACAAAATTGCAATTTGCATTTTGAACAGTAGCTGGATATACAGAACTTAAATAGAAATCACAATGTCTGGAGGGGTTTCTTCCAAAACCTATTTGGTTTTTTTCCAGATTTGTCTTCCTAGAAGATTCCATGTAAGCTCACCAGACACTTAGATTGTCTATAATACATCATCTTTAATTTTTCAATATTACAAAGAACAGTAGGATCTAGGAAGAAGTTACAAGCAAGGAGCATTTGTGTACAAACTGCAATAATTCTTCAGGCAGAAAGGTCTTCTATTATATAGAGCATGCAAGTTTTACAATAAAAGGTAGTTTGCTATTGTATATAACAACAAATGAGAGGTGATAATACAATGGCTGTTTTGAAAGTGTTTTCATGTTTGTATTTAGGGTTTGGGTTTTTTTTTTTCTCCACGCTACCTCTAATACATCAGGTGTGATGGAGGGAGTTGCACAGACACCCGAGAGGAAGAAATCTTTCTCATTTCACAGCTATTCTCTGGGTGTAAATTTTGTTCCAGAGGAAACCTAATTAGCTCCACCAGAAATATGACTAATGAATGGCTTTAGCTTCTGACCTGGCAGTGGAACAGTAAGGTAGCGGTGGCCCCCATGGTGGGAACTGGGTTTTTTCAGAGCCCCAAATTCTGGCTCTGGCCCTGTCTACTGAAAAGGTGCTGAATCCATGGCACCCAGCTTCCAAATTTGGAGAGGAAGGATTCTTCCCATACAAGTAATTCCAAGCTCCCTCAGAATACACGCCTTATGTGATGGTAGCAGTTTCACCTTTGATTAGCTGACTCGTAAAAACTGATAGATATTGCCACATAATTACACAGCCCCACAGTTGGGCATGCTTCTATTAAAGTTCAAACCATTTTGCAGCTTAATATAATGCATGTAAATGATGCTCAGCAAATAGTTGGAGAATTAAAACTCAGCAGCTATCTCCTTTGTGCATCCATTTTCAATCATGAATTGGGTATCCTGTGACTTTTAATTGGGAGAGTGGTGATGCTAGTTTTACAGCTCCTAAATTCAGTATGATCAGAGCAAAAGCTTTTGTGTTCCCAAATGCAAGAATAGTAAAGCCGATCCCGATTATGCCAATATCAAACAAGCTGTAGTGGTGTAAAATTTAATGATAACCATTAGAACTTTATACCAATGTTTACTGTCAGGAGCGCAGACAGCTTATAGACTTTAAGGAATCATTCTTTACGGTATCTCTCTGAGCACTGAGGTAGTCTTCTTTCTCAAAGGAAATTAGAGCTCAGGGTAAATATAATTGAAGAAGTGTCTCTGTGGGCTAGAAACTGCAGTATTATTAATGTTTGCATAGAACTGGGAAAGTGTGTGGACAAACTTTTTCTTATGGTCAGTGTAGGTGTGTATGGTCATGTAGGTGTGTGTTAGGTTGTTTTCAGTGTCTGTATGAAACGGTGTCTGCAGATCCTGTGGCTGGCTCTGTGGAGTTGCATTCACATGTCACTGTAAATACGGAATTAGAATTGGAGTCGGGTAGGTCAGAAGAGCATCTCCAGATGCATCTAATCCAGCCTCCCACTTGAAGCAGGTCCTGTTAGAGCAGGTTGCTCAGGGCCTTGTCCAGGCAAGGCTTGAATATCTTCAAATGTGGGAGCTCCACAACTTCTCTGGACAACCCAACCCAGTGTTTGAATACCCTCATGGTGGTTTTTTTCTTCTTTTTTCTTTCCTTTTTAACAGGTCTGAATTTCTTGTTTTCCAACTTGTGACCGTTGCTTCTTGTCCTTCCACAAGATTCAGGCTCTATCTTTTCATATGCTCCCACTAGGTAGATACCCACTTAACCTCTTCCGAAGGCTGAACAAACTCAGCTCTCTGTTTGTATGCCATGTGCTCCAGTCCCCTGCTCATATCAGTGGCCCTCCACCAGACCCACCCAGGATGTCAGTGTCTTGTACTGGGGAGCCCAAACTGGACATGTGCATACAGACATACCGGACATGTGAGATCTGGTCTCACAAGTGCTAAATAGAGGGAAATTATCACTTCCCTGGGCACGCTGTCTATGATGTTGCTGATAAAGCCCAGTCAGCATGTGGTTGGCTTTCTTCAGTTCAGGGGCACACTTCTGACTTATGTTCAACTTGTTTTCCACCAGTACCACAGGTCTTACTCTGCAGAGCTGTTTCGTAGCCAGTTGGCCTCCAGCCTGTACTGTTGCATGGGGATATTCCATTGCAGGTGCAGGACTTGGCATTTGTGTTTGAGCTTCATGAAGTTCCTGTCAGCCCATTTTTTCCAACCTGTCAAAGCCCTTATGAGGAGCAGCCCCACCATCTGGTGCATAAACTGCTCCCCACAAGCTGGTGTCTTCCAGACGCTCAGGGATTGTACACTATCCCATCATCCAAGTTGTTAATTAAATTACTCCATTATTCTCTGCAAATTGTAGATCCAGAATCTCTCTCTCTCTCTCTCTCTCTGAAAGCTGGTGCATAGAAGTCTCAGTTGTTCTGTGACCTTCTAGATCTAACTTAGATGCTTTCCTTACTCCCAGCTGCTTCAGCAAGTTCAGTGATCCCCTTGCAAGGAGTGACTCGGTGTTGCTGCAAATAGTTTCTCCCTCTGTGAGTGGCATCAAACTTTATCCATTCAAAACACAGTGAAGAGTTTTGCAACATTTCAGAAAAGAAACCAAAACTAAACATGGGTGGCAGCATCTGAGCAGATGTGCAAAGAGGGCGAGCAGGCTGCAGCCTGGTGCTGAGGCACGTGTCTGGCGGCAGCGGGAGTGCAGCCTCGCCAGCCAAGTGCAAACGCCTGGATCAGCAGCTGCGATCCTGGCAAAAACAGCAACAACACAGTAAGCCTAAGTTTCAGACTATTATTCGAGGGAGGTGCGTGTGACCATGTATGGCCATCAGTAAGCCAGGGAGAGCTAAGGGATGCTAATGGATAAATAGTGTATGCCCTAAGACATTTACTGAAAACATATCAACTTCCAGTGTATCTGCTGAGAAATTGCATTTTTCAGACTATCTTTGTCAGCCTTCCAATGATCCAGTGGAGTTTTTTTTTCTCTCTGGCATTATTGTTAGTGTGTGAACTTCTACTCATCCACTTGTGCTTCTTGTTATAACATTCAGATCTATTCTGTCTAAGTGTGGGACACTTTGTTATTTTAGTCATTTGGTGCAGTAATTTATTATTAATTATGCTTTCACAGTCAAGCAATCATGTTAATTCATTGCATTTATTCTTCGTCAATATATAAATGGATTATTTGTAATGAGACAGCTATGGGTTGCTACTGAATGTGGATTTTGCAACTTCAGCCTGAGAAGGATAATTCCCTCACTGCACTAGGCCTTTGCAAGGGATCACCATGAGAGGTTTCAGGAAACCACAGATCTGTTCCTTGCCTGCTGGAGAAAGAAAACATGTGTGAGGCTGTGGAAAATGGCATTGATTATTCTAGGAATTAACATTGCACAGAAAGGAGACAGAAACTGCCAGTGTAAAGAAGCTGCTCAACTTCTGACAGGCTGCTTTTCATGCAGCCTTTTCATGCACCTTTCTCCGTCTGTGCTCAAGGACTCCTCAGATGTACCTGCAGAGACCGGGGCAGTGTCCCCTCCATGCGTGGCCTCAGTTTGCTTCTCTGCTATGATGTCTTACCGCAGCAAGATGATGACCCGCAGGAACTCACTGGTACTTGGGCTTCTTCCTCTCTGTTTTATCTGCTTTTGTGCTTGTTCTGTCAGTGCTCTGGAAGAGGAATAATCTTGACAAGTTGGTGGGCTGCTTGGCATATTAAGCATAAAGATTGCGAGTCCTACTGTAAAGCCGATAGAAATAATTAGCAGTATGGCTCTCTTTGAACTCACATTTTCCCTTAGGAGGTCTGTTCTTTTGGCTGTGTGGTAGCAGTGATACTGATACGAGGTCAGCCGCCACTGAGCTCCCAGCTCTGCTCCATCAGCTCATCGCTGGTTTTTGGCAAGGCAGCGCGTTCCTCCACACCTGTGCGGTGCAGGCTGTGACCGAGGAGAGGGAACCATTGCGCTGCAAAGAGCTGTGACCCATTTTCAGATTATGCAAGTCTCCAGGGCCTTTTGAATTCAGTGAGATGAATTCCCTTTTAGAAGGTGCTGAGGACGAACAAAACGCTTTATTGGGGGCAGGTTTGGGGAACACCAGCAGTCACTGAGCTAGGCCTGGATTTTACATTACGCTGTTAGAAGATTCAGTGATAAAAGTCAATTAAAACAGAGAAATGCGTAGCATTTTTGCAGGAATTATCCTAGGAATTTATGTTTAATGTTTGGTGAATATGTGTTAAACCACTTCCCTCGTAGTGGAGCGATGCTTTCAGAGGCTGTTTCACACTGGGTGAGGATCTGGCTTTCTTTTCACGCTGTTGCAGTGCGGGTACCATGGACTGCAAGAAGCAGATAGCTGAGTTCTGCTCGAGTGCTTATTCCTAGCCATGACTTTCTCAGTGAGGACCAAACTCGGGTCTGACAGCCTGGAGTTTTTACACAAAACTTGGATAATGTTTCAGCCATCTTAAGAAGATTTACTGAAATCCTCTTTTTAAAACTGGTGCTTTGCATTTTTGAAGAATGCATGATATTTTTGTTTTCAGTATCATAAAGGTCCTCAGTCACACAGGTGGGTCACTGTGCAGCATTTTTCACGAGTCTGTTCCTTCCACAGAACTGCAGACAACTCCCAGCAGCGGGAGCGGGAGCTGTATCCCTGAGCCTGATGGCGTACAGGGCCAGAAGGTACTCAGGAGTACAAGGCTGGAGAGACATCCTTGAAATGGTTACTCTGGATTTACCGGCAGTCCGACTCTGGTCCCTGGGCCTGAAGGCTGCAGTGTAGGCCAGCCTTTAGGGTACAAACTGTTTAAGCATGAGAAACCATTTTTTGTTTGCCTGTTGTAAATTTGTATCAGGTATCTTTGTCTCTCTTGAAATGAGTGCTTCACTTCCAAGACTAAGGTTACTTTTCTCTTGCACAGTTGCCTCAAATGGTTGCTGCATATTTTCTGATCTGAATTGAATTCCTGTGACTCTCAGATCTTTATTCTGTAATTAAAGAATCATGCAATTTTTTGGTTAAATTTGTCTTTTTACAGTTGTTCAGTGAAAAAATAAGTGGAGCAGAAGGAACAAAGTTAGATGAAGAATTTCAAGAGATGGAAAGGGTAAGGAAAGCAACATTTATATAGCAATATTAAGCTATTGCAGAATCAAAAATGTTTCATGTTTCAAGTGACAGAATGGTATTGTAGATTTATGTGGGGGACAACCCCCCCCGCCCCCGGTGCTTCCAGACAGAGTTATGTAAGGGTAAGGAAATTTATCCTTGAGCCTTGTCAGCTCAGCCAAGGGAGGAAGGGAGAAGAGATATCCACAAAGGCTGTCTGAGCAGAGGAAGCAGGTTCCACTGACACCTCTCAACAGTGAAGAGAAACTCCTCCAAGAATGGTGCAGAGCACCAGGAGGGGCCTTCTCTGTGTGCGAGATTAGAGAGAAAAGTCTTCAGTGTTTAGTGAGCCTTTGTAAATACCACGAAGCCTTCCCGTCTGACATTATCCATGATAAAAATCTAACTGCTAGGGTCAAAATTTGTTTTGATACAGAATTATATTTCTTAGTTTATATCCGTGTTCAGAAATTTACATGAATTGTTGTGGAAATGGAGGTGTTTGCTATCCACTTATTAGCTGTTGTGGTTGCAAATTTAACAATGTTACTGCCAGTACTGCCAGCATAAAGCCAGTTTCTGCTTTTTCAGCTTTTATGTGCTTTTTTAAATTGCCCTTGTCTCTCTGTGTACTTTTTAATGTCCATAGTAGACCTAGGTCACAGCTTTTATTGTTGGCAGATTGAGGGAAAGTCTTGCGTGAGTTGTTTTTTTTCCAACGTGCACTTTTGAATTTATGATCTAAACAGGTTTCTAGGTTTCAGTTTCTTCAGAATAATTATGTCCTTTCTCTGCATTATAAGAGGAAAAATAATGTGCAGGCCCTAAGGGAGGAAAAAGGAAACAAACCAGAAATGTGATTTTTTTTTTAATAGCATTTTAGAAACTGTTAAATGGGAAGACAGTGCAAACTACTGCTTTAAATGGCCATGACCCCAAGATTGTGAGGGATATGTTCAGTCTTTTTCACCTGTGGAGAAAAGCAGTCTTGGTAACAACTGTTGGGCTGGCCAGAAAATTACAGTCTAGAATATGTAAGCAGTAGTCAAGACTGATGGGCTGGAAAGGCAAGCCCACATTTTAATATAAACCTTCTCTCCTTCCCAGTACTACCTGCTAATGAATATGTTTTTGGTAAAATCCTGTCATAACTGTGACATGACTATTTATTTTAAGCTACAATATTTGCTTTATTTTAAATAATATTTCATAATCGGCTAGAATAGTGTATTATGTGTAATAAAATGATGAACTTTCTAGTAATTGATTTGCTTTTTGCTAATTATGTTACTTTTCTTTTTCAGAAAATTGATGTTACTAATAAAGCTGTAGCAGAGCTTCTGTCCAAATCCACAGAGTATCTTCAGCCAAATCCAGGTAGGATAGGAACAATAGGTGTTGGATTTTGCTGAACATTGTCTTCTTACTTGGAAATTCATCCTAGGTAAATGAAAGCTAATTAGGTCATCACTGTGAGGCTTATGTGTGTCCTGGAGAACTTTACCTGTGTGTGCAATGAACAATGGTAAAGTTTATATGCAGTAAGTCTGATCTGGGATGCATTCGACTTGCAGTACACAGTGCATCTGGTTTACTGGGCATGTGTAGGTTGTGCATGCGTGACATGTCTGGGACAGCTTGGTCCTGTGGTACAGCACGTGTGTTCATATTTGTACTGGATTTCCTGGAGTGGGATATGGACCCCTAAAGTGAAGAGAACGCCAACGTGATTTTTAGCAGAGATGTAAAAAGCCAGTGAATTTAACTCAGATGCTGCTGCCATCAGAGATACTGGTAGTTATGTAGCCATGGGGAAGAGGGCTGTTGCTTGCTTACCCAGTATTTGAAGGAGGTTTTGCATTTTCTGGACACTGCTAGGTCTCAGTGGGTTTTGGATTGTCAGTTAGTAGAGGTTTTTTAAATGTTGTTTTAAGAAACAAGAAAGGAGACAGGTTTACATTTGCAGTCAGTCACAAAGTTTCTGTTATGACCTTGATTCACTGTCCAAACCAGCTGTTGGAAGAACCTTCATTTTTTGAGAACTGTGACTGAATTCCTGTTTAGTCAGCTACACCAGTGACTTCAGAGATAGCTGTCTCTTGTGGGAACCTCATGAGATGTATGTCCCTGAAGAAGTTTGATGGGTTATATCTACATAAGGATGGAAGGATTCAGTCCTTTACCAAGGCCCAGCCAGGATGTTCAAGACGAAGCTTGTCACAATGGTCCACATTCCTCAGGAATGCCTTGCCCATGGCCATTACTGTGTGGAAGAAGCTGTTGAGTGATAATAGTAAGGAGTAGATTGGAAAAACTCTCCAAGAATAAATGCGTGTTTTTGTCATGATAGGTGGAGGATAATGACTAATTAATGTATGTAGCAGGCCATTCTGCAGAATAAGTTTTTACTGTCTTCATTAGTGGAACCAAAAAAAGAAAGGGGGCAGGGGGGGGAAGTTCTGTGAAGTTCTCACAAACAAGAGGGAGCGAGCATGAAATTGGCTTTGGTTGTGCTTGTATCTATTCTTTGTTTGCTTTCTGCAGTACTTCTAATCAAGGAGTTCACAAGCAGGAATATTCAAGGGAATGTGAGTATTGGTGAATATCCAATGATGTGAAGGTGACAAGCACTATATATCTGCCTGGAGAAATGATGCTTGTTCAGTTGGGAATAAAAAACAGTTTCACATGACCCATATTGTTGAATGGAATCTTATTTCAGCTTTTGACTATTGAAGTACTGACAACAAAAAACTTACGAATCTACAGACCAGGATAGTGACTTGCCTCATGACATTGCTTGTTAAATGATTTATTGCTTTAAATATATTAGTTTTGAAAGTGTTTTTATAACTTTTGTTCTTTTTTTATGTCCTTCTTAGCATACAGAGCCAAACTGGGAATGCTGAACACTATGTCAAAGATCAGAGGACAAGTTAAAACCACAGGCTATCCCCAGACAGAGGGACTCCTAGGAGACTGCATGATACGGTATGGCAGAGAGCTTGGCGATGGTTCTATGTTTGGTGAGTTTGTGTATCTCCTCTGTGAATATTTCAGCATAAAGTTCTTTGCAGAATACTACTCAGTGAGATAACCTATGTAAATAGCTACTGTAGGTAAGAGGGAAAGTTAAGTACAGTGATCAGGGGGTAATATAATCAACAAAACACAATGCTTCTGCATATTTGTCCACCTCTATTGCAGGTGGATATGATAACACTATTACTGATGCTATCTGATGATTCATATTATTACCATTTTTGTTTCTAAGTTGCTAAACCTAAATAATTTAGGGTGATTCTTAGATGCACTGTATTTCTTCTAACCTTTAAATAAAAACGGTTACCCTATATGTGAGAAGTAAACTAAGGGAAAAAATTCTCATGGAAAAAAATAAAGAGTAACTTTGGGTGATTTTTTTTTTTTTTTTTTTTAATGATCTGGTATTTCTGTGCTTTGGAGCAGTGCATCTTAAATATGCATTTTCTTATTTTCATGAAAATGAACTCTAGCTTGGCCATGCTACAATTCTTTGGTAAATCAAATCTTACTTATTTCCTCTCAAAATACACTGGTACTTCCCAGCCAAAATCTTGATAGAGGCCTTGCTTGCTGAGCATGCATAGTATATGTGGGCTTGACTGGTATGAATTTTAAGCGTTGTCACAGAGCTACTCAGTGGGTGCTTTTTGATATGGCTGGGATTAAGAGAGAACCAGGGAGAAATACCTGAGAAAAGGAGAATCCTGGTCTGGGAAAAGAGAGGGGGACTGGGGCTAGGAGAGAGTGGTATGGGCTGGGACTGCATGCAGAAGCCAATACACAACTGGCTGGCTTTGTTATGTACTGTTGTTAGAATCTGCAGTTTTACACACAGTGGTTGTCTTGAAATAGTAACAGCTATGTAGGCGTAGGGACCTCGCACTTGAGCCCAAGTAGGTGCTGCGTAGGGAAAGATGCTGCTGATAGCTGAAGACTCATTTATTCTCCTCATGAAGAGTGAAGTGGCACAACTCATCTGTGAGCTGGATGTATTTGTGTTTTTGCAAAAGCAACAGGGATACTAAATAAAACTAGGGAAGGGGAAAGGACATTTCAAACACTGTTCTGCCTGCTGATCCTTACGTGCGTAATAAAGTATACAGCTATGTTAAATAGGTGGTTTTAAAGAAGCAGCAACAATTTTGACGAAAAGGAGGTTTGGAAAAAAACCACACTGTATGTGAGGAAGCTGTAAAACATGATTTTGTGATTAAAAAGTTACTCACTTTTTGTGTATTTAATAATATCACTAAAGTTGTACAAATTAATCAGCTTGGTTTGCAGTCCTCAAAGTGGAGGAGGTTTGTAACCTATGCAAATACAGTAGGGAAAATAGTATTATTTTTTTTCCTAGGGCATCAGGGAAAAAAACAAAGTGTACTTCAGAACAAAAATTTTCCAGTTCTAGTTTTCTGTAGGGGACAAGCAAGTACATAGCTTGCATTGTTTTTTTTTTTACCCTTCAA
The DNA here is from genome assembly GCF_034638445.1 of Ciconia boyciana. NCBI lineage: Eukaryota > Metazoa > Chordata > Aves > Ciconiiformes > Ciconiidae > Ciconia > Ciconia boyciana. The sequence goes on along the minus strand of NC_132941.1, from coordinate 11,147,857 downwards.
GGGCCTGCAGCAGATACAAAGATACCTGTTTGAAATAGCTGTTTCATAAGACAAATTTTTTGGTTTTACACATACTGAGATATAAGTAGCCTGTTCTTTACCATAGGCCTTGCACTACTGGATGCTGGTGAGAGCATGAAGCAAATGGCAGAGGTGAAGGACTCACTTGATATTAATGTCAAACAAAATTTTATTGATCCTCTACAATTATTGCAGGACAAAGATTTAAAAGAGATTGGGGTAAGTTTTCCAGAGTAAAGCTTCACTTATCAATAATCAGAGTCAATCAAACTCTAGTTACCTGAGATATTTTTCTTGAAAGCAATAAGGTAAATAAATTTCACTGCTTTTAAGTTTGTGTCTCTAGTAAAACAGTGATGAAATCTGCCTAAAATCAATGCCTGGCTATTTCTCACTTGTCTAACTTACTGAATTTGCTGTATTGCTTGTACATTCAGTGCAAGAAGGCTAGTGAAGAAAACTATATTTTTCTGCTATTTTATTTTAACCGACAGTTTTATTAATTCTTATGAACATGTGAGTGGGCTGTGATTTATTGCGACTGATTATCCTATCTTGCTATCTCTGTCAGCCTAAAGCTGTTTGTAATGGAGGATGGATATGACTGTTGAAAAAGGCCATTCAGGGCAATCACAGAATCATCTGAAAAGTGCCATAAAATGTTGGAAGTACCATATGCCACTATAGGAAAAATACAGGAAGCTGAGGAACACATTTTTAACCTTTAGAGTTAAGTTTTTCAGTGCTTTTGTTTACAATGTGACAATTCAAAGAAAGCCAGGCAGTCTCTGTCTGAGTGTGTTGATTCCAATAGACTTGGGTAATCAGCAAGTTAAAACCCTGATGAAATGCAGAAATGAAAGTTATTTTATTTGTTTACACATAAATGGATGTGGAAAGCATAGCAAAAAGATAGTAATAATGTCTTGATGTCTGTAGCTGCCTCCTATGATACATAACTGTTTTCAGTTGTAGTTCTTCTGAACTGATGAAAAGAAACTGTTTGACATTAGCTTTAATGAGCATTTTGTACTGTCACTTTGAGTCCATTGTATAAATCTGTCAGTCCCATGATTTTTGGCAACAGAAAAGCTTGTGTAGTTACATCAGATAGAAGTGTCAAGTTGACACCTAACAAAGAAAGTAAGAATACAAGATTTGTTGGAGCACTGCTTATGGAATGAGAGGGGTAAATAACCCTTTAACTTTTAGCTGTCATATTGCAAATAATTCAAGAGGTAAAATTGAATTAAATGTAGAATATGGGGACACACATATATTTAGATTGGATCCTGCTTCTCATTTAGACAATCTGAAGTGTTACACATTTAGTGAAGTCCATGAGTTGGATGCCTAAGTTTAGCAAATCAAGGTAGCGAATTCCCCAAGTGCTAACAAATGGCTGTTTATTTAAACTCTATACAGTTTAAAATTTCATTCATGTATACAGTCCTAGACTTACCTGATGCTGCCAAAGGGATGGACTGGATAATCTCTGAGCCTTGTTTTTCTTCGATTCTGCATATCTCTATATTTGCATCCATAACTGAAATTTCCTTAAGTCACAATGTGTTTGTTTGGACCTCCTCATAAATATTCTGTCTTATTTAGCATCATTTGAAGAAACTAGAAGGACGCCGTTTGGATTATGATTATAAAAAGAAGCGTCTTGGAAAGATACCAGATGAAGAAGTTAAACAAGCAGTAGAAAAATTTGAAGAGTCAAAGGAACTAGCTGAAAGAAGCATGTTCAATTTCTTAGAAAATGATGTAAGTCTGTCCTGCATTTTTGTTTGCTGCAGTACATCTAGGAGGGCAGTGTGTGTGGGATTGGATAAAGCCTGTCCCATCCTTCATAGGAGGTAAGGTCTGAAAGCAGAAAGTGTGCCTCTTTCTCTTTTAATCTTCTGTGAGAGAGGAACATAATGCACAGCAGTAAATGGGAGAACTCAAGAATTCAGAAGTTTCTTCTAGAAATACAGTGGCTCAGACAAAATTGTCGCAGAGGTCTTAAGTAGTTTTATAATCACAGAATCGCACAGGTTGGAAAAGACCTTTAAGATCATAGAGCCCAACCGTAAACCTAACACTACGAAGACCACCACTACACCATGTCCATAAGCATCTCATCCAAACATCTTTTAATTACCTCCAGGGATGGTGACTCAACCACTTCCCTGGGCAGCCTGTTCCAATGCTTGATAACCCTTTCAGGGAAGTAAAATTTCCTAATATCCAGTCTAACCCTCCCCTGGCGCAACTTCAGGCCATTTCCTCTTGTCCTATGGCTTGTCACTTGGGAGAAGAGACTGACCCCCACCTCTCTACAGCCTCCTTTCAGGCAGTTGTAGAGAGCAATAAGGTCTCCCCTCAGCCTCCTTTTCTCCAGGCTAAACAACCCCAGGTCCCTCAGCCGCTCCTCATCAGACTTGTGCTCCAGACCCTTCACCAGCTTCGTTGCCCTTCTCTGGACACGCTCCAGCCCCTCAATGTCTCTCTTGTAGGGAGGGGCCCAAAACTGAACATGGTATTCGAGGTGCAGCCTCACCAGTGCCGAGTACAGGGGCACGATCACTGCCCTAGTCCTGCTGGCCACGCTATTTCTGATACAAGCCAGGATGCCATTGGCTTTCTTGGCCACCTGGGCACACTGCTGCCTCATGTTCAGGTGGCTGTCAACCAACACCCCCAGGTCCTTCTCTGCTGGGCAGCTTTCCAGCCACTCTTCCCCAAGCCTGTAGCGTTGCATGGGGTTGTTGTGGTCCAAGTGCAGGACCTTGCACTCCGCCTTGTTGAACCTCATACAATTGGCCCCAGCCCATCAATCCAGCCTGTCTATGAGCAATGAACTTATAGAACTACTCAATGAGAGTAGAATGCAGTTTGATCAGTGGGAGGGGGAAAGTTGGGAGATTAACATAGTCACCAACCGGCTGCTGAAACTATAAGCAAGGGTATGTACCCTGCGCTTTCTGAATTGTAGCTCACTTATAGTCAAAACTTTGCTGCTGATTTGAAGTCTCTGGGTGATTTTACCTCTGAAAATCATTATTATTACTATTTGGCTCTGAAAATTACTCCATAGAGTTTGTGGCTTGGGCTCAGGTACCTGGACTTTAGCTCAGAGTCCCAAGTCCATCATGAAATTATGTCTAAATAAGGAGCAGCTGTGGTCTTTCAGAATAATCTTCTCGTCTGTCCATACACAGAGGACTAGCAGGATGTGCTTTCTCCCATGTAATCATGGAATTGTAGGAAAAGAGAACTGGAACTATTTGGGCCTATTCCAAAGCTTTGTCTTCTCCTGTAGATGCAGCATCACAGAAAACACACTTAGAAAGGAAGGAGTGTGCTGTCTTCCGTGAGCAAACTGCAACAAGGAGGAGCTGTTAAGTGCAAGCATTTAACTGCAAGCAACTTCTCCCTCTATGCACACACGTGTAATGGCCAGTTATAAACTAGCCTGTAGCTCCTAAACTGTGAGTGGGATGCCTTTGTTACAGCTGTGTATAAGTCAGTAAGCCTCTTGCTGTTTTACCAGTGCAAGTTATATGAGGGCACCAAAAAATGTAACATCCTCTATCAACAATGTCGGCACACTGCTCCGCTGTAGGGTCTACCAGTTGCCTGGTTGCAGTGTATGTGTTTTATGATTCTGTCTTGCATAAGCAGCTGAGAAATATTTCAGATGGTGTTTATCATTAGTCAAAGCACCAAACTGAGGATAAAACAGTGCATGGATTAGAATGATTTAGCTGAGCCACTAGAGAACTGATGAGTTATACTTTCTAGTATAACTAATTCTGCCTGTGGGAGGGGGTGAACTGGATGTCCCTTTGAGTTTTTTTTCTGTATGCACTTTCTACTGTTTCTGTTTAAAGAAAACTCTGTGCTCCTTCCCTTCCATTTTCCCTGCTGACCCAGTCTGTCTGTCTGTCTGTCCTCCTCAAACTTCTCATTACAGCCTTGTTGTCTAACCCCAGAGTGTCTTGCTGGGTTTGCAGAGATCTTAACTGCAATCGCTTCCTTCCCATCCTTTCCAGTTCCCCAAATATCTCCCTTTCTTGGTCTCCTTGCCGTGCAGTCTCTGTTCTCTGAGCTCTGGTTCCCAGCCATCTTGCCAGGTGCCTTTCCCAGACTCAGTCCTGATCCACATCTCTTTCTCAGGTTTTTGCACAGCTAGTTCCAGACCTCCCACATAGACACTGTTGCATGCACTTTTTATCAGACCCATCTTCCTGCCTTTCCCACTCAGCCAGTCCCAGGCTCCTCTTGCTGAGTGGCTTTTAGTCCCTCAAGTTTCTCTGGCTCTTTCCCAGTCTGTCTCTGTCTCTCTTCTCCTAATCCACAATTCCATATCCCTCCTGGCTCTTAGTCATGTTGTTTGGACAGTCCTTGTCTATCCATTTTCTCTGACCACCCCATCCAAACCCCAGGCACTTTGTGCGTTGTCCTCAGCTGGTTTACATTACTCTCTTTCTTTTGACTGTGATGGAATCGTACCAGCTGTTGATTTGGTTCTGTGCATTTCATTTCTGTATGCTATGTGACAATGTTTGGCTCTCTTGGAGTCCCAGCAGAATTTCTAATAATCTTTTTAACCGAGTAAAAACAGACAAAGTGTAGCACAAAATTGCCATGGGTCCATAAAACATTCACAGAAAGTTTACTCGGATACCTTGTTGTGATCCAATGTCTGAAGACATCGTGATGGAATGGAAACATGTCAGATTTCTTGGGGTCTGTCCTCTTAAGGCTGTCTTAAAAGAAGAGGACAAATAAGTATCTGTTACTGCTCCATCCCCAGTACAGCTTGAACTTTTCCGTTTGTGTTAGGGGAATGAGATTATTTGTTACCTCATGAATAACAATATTTTGATTTTTCTTTCTCCTTCACATTCTCCCTTTCCTCAGCATTCATATTTTTGAGTGATTGGCTGATGCTTTTTAAATCCAAGTAGATAAATCATGTTTCATTTATTGGTTTATAAATGCTGCCATCTAGTGAGGTAAGTCCAGATCATTTCAGAACTGCAGTTTGTAAACATTGCTAATAAACACTAATATGGCTGAGTCATAAGAACTGACAGTGTAATTTCTTCCAGCATTGCTGATTAGCAAAGCCCCACTTTCACCTGCTAAGGGGTCATGTCCTTTTAACTGTTTCAGGCTTGGGTGTTGACAGACAGCTGGCTTGGAAGTTGAAAGCAGAAGGGATTTGCACATTGTGAAAGGAAATGACTCAAGGACCCAGCCCTGAGTTAGTGAACTAGAAGTTACACCTCAGTTTTGTTCAGTTTCCAACTGGCAATTTCTTTGATAGAAACACATATGCTCTTTTTCAATAGCTTCCACAAGGTATCAAGGTCTTTTGAGATACCAGGTCTGTTTTGAATGATCTGTTTGTTTATCCTTCAGCTGAATGTACTGCAGGCTCCTTACAACTATTTTCCTTTCTATATTTCAGGTAGAACAAGTTAGCCAGTTGGCTGTGTTCGTAGAAGCAGCACTAGATTACCATAAACAATCCACAGAAATTTTGGAGGATCTGCAGAGCAAGCTGCAAAACCGGTAAGACTGAACTCATCAGAAAAATTGGAACCTCTTTTGCAGCTTAGGTTCATGAATGTGAAAAGTCACTGGAGCAACAGATCTTGTAGCACCATCTCACAGATGCACATTTGCTGTGCTCTGTGCCTTACTGGACTTCATTGCTTTAAACTGTTGCCACCTGGCAACTTCTTGCTGTGCTGTGAGCCTTTAATGTAATGCAGGATCTGCCCAGAAGGCTTTGAGTGCGTGCAGAATCTCTCTCTCACATCTGCGGAGGTTAATCAGGACAGCCTCCATTTGTTTGTAAGTTTATTTAAACTTCCATGCTTTGAGTTGTGTTTTGGAGGCTTTGCTGAGAAGTTGGCCTATTTTAATTGCGATTAAGGGGTATACCAAAATTCTGCAGCGGTGTAAGGAAGCCGCTGACTAGGAACGCAGCTGTGGTACAGTGCACTTATGAAAGGCCCAGATACTTTGTGTCATCCTAATAGAGGAAAAAAATGCTGCTGTCATTACTTTGTTATATGTCACTCAGAGAACCAGCAGAGAACAGGAGACCTAAATGACTTGAGTGTCACCATGGCATACGCTAACGTTACAGTCGCAGAGTCGAGGTAACTTTGGGGCTTTCCTGAGATCAGGGCGGACGTGGTGGCTGTGAGTATTAGCATAGGGGTAGCTGTGCCTGTAGACACCCTGCACCATCCCAGCTGGAGGGCCCGGTGAGACAAGGAGGTCTCAGCTGGGCCACATGCACATACAGGAAGAGGTGTTGAGACAGTTGTGCTGACCAAATGGTTGTTTCCCATTTTCTCTAATAAAAAGGCAATGCGTGAGATTCCGTCCCTGGGCCTCTGTCCTGGCTGGGTTTCTGCATATGTCATTTGCAGCTGAGCTTTCCAGAGAGCTCATTCCTGGAACTTCTGCTGAACTCAGTGGCAGCTGTGGATGCTCAGCACTTCTCAAACTCAGGCTGTTAAGCTTTATACCTCTGTCAGCAGGACCAAAGCATTAAATAAAATAGGGACTCGCTGCAATTCAAATACTGCAATTCAAATACAGCTTTTAGTGAATAAACCTGCCCCACCCCACCCCCCCCCCAAAAAAAAAAAAAAAAAAGCCTAAAAACAAAACCAGCAGAAGATTCCCCGCGTCCCCCCCCCTTTCAAACACCAAAGCATTGAACCTGAGTGGAAGCTCTGTAAGTATCTCTTCCTTCCAGTAAATCTCTTGCCACTCTTCTCTGTGTTCCAGAATAAATGTAGCATCTAGTCGGCCTAAACGTGAATTTAAGCCAAAGCCTGTAATAACTACAACTCTGGAAATTGGTGATAATCAGCAGCACAATGGGATTGCCTATAGTTCTTCCATGAAATCATCAGGTAAGTCTATGGCCACAGAATTAACATGTCGATAGATGTTTTGCCAGATTGTTGCTTGAAGTATTCCTTGTACCATGAGAACAATGGATCCATGAAGTATCAGTATCCATGCATCTGACTCCGGTTTGTTTCCCAGATTTGGAAATGGAATTGTGAAGCAGGGTTCCTCTCAACAGTCTCCTGCCCATCTGAAATTTAGGTGTGGCATTCTGCTTGGTCTTTTAGGTTCTCTGTATTGCCACTGAAGGTGGGAGGAGAGAGAGGGAGAGGCACTTGCAGAAAACAGTTCATTTCTTGCAAAGACAGATGCCTAAGGTGGGTGTGTTAGATCACTGTCTGGAACATCTCCAGATGCTAATTTCTCTCCACAGTCTGAGGCCATAAATGATCGGTACAGGATCTTAAGTATTAGCCATGTAAAATTCAGAGAGATGACTCCCACCCTTACTGATTTTATTAACACATTTTTCTTTACTGTCCCCTAAAGTATGCACCAAAGTGTGTGCATTTATGAACTGAAGTACTTAGGTACCTATTGGTGTGGGAGTAGGATCCCTTCCTTTGATTAGGCCCTGATTCCACAAAAAAAATCAACTGTTGAAAGCGCTTGAAAGTTGTGTGAATGATAATAATTAGTAAGGTTACACTACTCATTGAAATAGCTTTTCCTCATCTCGTGAATAAAATTATTTTGCCCTATCTCCTTAACAGCTACAGTGGTGATGAGAGAAGACCAATAACCCCCCTCACCCCCCCCAAAAGACAACAATATGCAAAGAAAAGAGAGAAAAAGCCAAATTCTTCCATAAACATTATTTGTAAGGAAAATAGAGGGGAAGCAGTGAGCCAAAGGTTCCCTTCTCTACGTGGCATGGTATCTAGGATCTTTTTCTGAAGCTTTTTTCTTTTTATTTTTTCCTCGCTCTCCAATTTCCTCTTCCCTCCAGTCTTGTTCCTTTTTAAAGGTTGTTGGGAGAGAAATGAGGGAACTAAAGGTGAAAGAATAAAGCTTGGAGCTGTAACTTTATGCTCCTTCTAATGTCGCTAACTTTCTTGCACTCTGCTACAAGATGAAGCTATTATACAATCCATACTGAAGGGGATTTGCAGCAGTTGGGCAGCATAAATCTACCCAGCAAGATCTTACTCCTTGATTTGTTTCTTTTGTGCTTGTGCTGGTTTTGGCTGGGATAGAGTTAATTTTCTTCTTAGTAGCTGGTGTGGGGCTATGTTTTGCATTTGTGCTGGAAACAGTGTTGATAATACAGGGATTTTTTCATTATTGCTGGGTGGTGCTTACACAGAGTCAAGGCCTTTTCTGCTTCTCACCCCACCCCACCAGCGAGGATGCTGGGGGTGCACAAGAAGCTGGGAGGGGACACAGCTGGGACAGCTGACCCCAACTGACCAAAGGGATATCCCACACCACATGGCGTCACATTCAGCATATAACGCTGGGGAAGAAGGAAGGGAGGGACATTCAGAGTGATGGCATTTATCTTCCCAAGTAACTGTTATGCGTGATGGAGCCCTGCTTTGCTGGAGATGGCTGAACACCTGCCTGCCCATGGGAAGGAGTGAATGAATTCCTTGTTTTGCTTTGCTTGTGCATGGCTTTTGCTTTACCTAATAAACTGCCTTTATCTCAACCCATGAGTTTTCTCACTTTTGCCCTTCTGATTCTCTCCCCCATCCCACCAGGGGGAATGAGCGAGTGGCTGTGTGGGGCTTAGTTGCCGGCTGGGGTTAAACCACGACAGTGCTTGCTTCAAGCTACTTGAGGGTGTGTTAGTGAAGCTCTCCATACTGCCTGAAAGCTAAGAGCAGTTTTGCGTTGCTGTCAAATGTGTTTATATATATAAAAAGTCAAAAGTTTTTATATATATAAAAAACCAAACTCTTTACCAATACTTCTCAAAAAGTGGTACAAAAATACAGTATAAAAACACAGCCTCCAGTATAAGACTCGCAATTACAGCAGCAGTTTCTAGAACATAAAATCCAAGACAAGCTACTGCATGACGTGGTAAGATAGTGAGGTACGGTCCAGCAGAGCAAGGGGATCACCCACGGGGTGCCATTAACCCTGGTGACAGAGACGTCCTGCCATTGCCATCTCCATGGGGATCCATCCAGAGACTAGCCCTGTGCTGGGCTCTCCATGTCTGCCTCTGCCTGCTTCCCTGAGCCGAAGCAGATCATGGTTGCAGATCATGGTTGGGACTGAGGGAGGCAACCCCCTCTTTGCACTCTCCTCTCAATTCAGACCACCATTTCCTAAGACATGTGATGCAAGGACGCATTTCATTCAAAGCACTGGGGATGCCTGCAGCAATCAATAACTTTTTCCAGTTATTTTCACAGCACATCTGGAGGAAAGTAGCAAAAACATAGCAACCTTTATTAAAAATTCTGCATAAAATTTCTAGGCCCGTATCAATTACTTGTCAAGTTACATAAACTTTATTTTTTCTGCTTTGCATGTGCAGTGGAGAAAGGAGATTCAGCGTCAGCATTTGTATATAAACTGGTGTGTCAAACCAGAGATAAAACAGCACACATATTACAGTGGTTTATCATTGCCATGAAGCAATTGATCCAAGATGTCCTTTAAGGGAAATCAGTCCTGCCTTTGGGAGAAAGACAGACTAGGTGACTTCTCAAGGTTGTTTCCAGCCCACTTAGTTTTAAAAATAAAAGCCAGATTTAATGAGCTAAAATTCAGTGAATGAACTGAAAAATAAATTACCACTGATCACTAAGATAAGAAAAGAGTGAGCCACTTCCATTCATTGATTCCATTCAGGGACTATTGCATCAACTGCTTGCATATCACTAAATGATGGGTTTTCACTTACTGCTTGGCTCAGTGCTGTCAGAATGGAAAAGAAATAAAACAACCATGAGAGAGATGAAAAGGAGAAATGGGATATATTTAATAATTGTTGCTATACTTAGTGTTGCTAATAATATCAGAAAGACCATCTATCATGTTTTTTTCCTCCTGAAGAAGCTATGGATGCTGTGCTTACCTCCCCGGCAGGTACAATCATCAGTGAAATCGTTGTTCATTGTCTTCTTTCTCTTCCTGTCCATACTCAAAACGTATCCATATGGATTTCTGTGGAGGTGCAGTGGGGTCAATATGCCCTGCTTGTAAATGGCGAAACCTTTCTGTTCATGTTTAAAATCAGAATCATGAAACAGATTAGATTTATGGTCTGTGTTTTAGAAATGTGAACCAGGCGGCTCTAAGCAAAACTGCTAAATGTTCTAAGGTCTCCATGTGATAGGGGGGATAGCATCATGATCACCCGCTTTCTTCATTTAGAAAACTGACCTCTTCATCCTACACAAGCAAGCACTTTCATGCTTAATTTCCCATTTTACACATTGACCCTATCAAAATGTAGACCTTTAATTTCTCTGATACTGTCACTCAAGGTAAGTAGTATCTTAGTATTCAGTGAACCCATGGAAATCAACAGGACATTCCAAGTAAGCTGTGATACATTCAGCACAACTACCACAATCCAGTTCTGAGTGTTGAAATGGTTTTTCCCGTGCTTCACCACAGCTTTTCAAGTTAAGTATCAGCTTCTTGAATTAGAAATAGTATTTTCCTTTGTATGGTCCCTAACACATGGGGATTATTTACTACTAATGACTTGCACACATTTGCATTGCTAGATTCACAGAAACCTCATTTTAATGTTGTGAATTATTTAGCTGCTTTGATTAAGCACAGATAACAAATCTGTGTTTTTGTTCTAATTCATTGTTACCCTCATTAATCAGCTGAGGCTATGAGCATCATCTGGCTCATTTTAGAACTCTCTTTAAATGCTGTGTTATGTCATGCCTTTCATTCTTTTTGTTTGTCAGGTTTGACTATGATATGAAATAAATGGGTCTGGTTGCCAGGTGCTGGAATGTAGCATAAGCATTTAAATGTTTACTCACTTCAGCTGTGAGGGAGGCTTGGATTAATTATCTTAGCAAGTTTCCAGTTTGTTATTATTAAAGTATAATTTTGCTACCATATGTGTACAACATGGAATAGAAGGCAGAGTAGATGCAGGTACAGGCAGTAACTCCCTTTGGGGAAAACAAACAAAAAACCAAACCAGCATTGAATGGCATTCTGCCTTCATTCTGTAACAGTCATAGACAGCTTCTTGCTTAACCTGTTTTTGTGGTGGTTTTTTCCATTTGTGCTGGCCAGGTTTGAGTGGTCTGGAGATTAATGACAAGTCATCTTTGAATGTGACAATGAAGTGTGGCAGTTTAGCTCCACAACTGGAGAAATTAAGCAGGCGTGCATGGTGTTGCAAATTAACATAAATCCTGTTTGCAGAAAAAGAGAGTGCAATTTCTTTAGCTTAAATCTGCAACAGGAAAGGATGTGCAAGTATTTAATAGACAGGAAAAGGCTGGAATCCTGTCACCAATTCTGTGATGTTAAACAGTGTGTGTTGCAGACTGTCAGCCAGTGGTGCCCCCATTGCCTTTGTCAGGGAAGCTTTGTCTCATTGGATTATACAGTAGCAGCAGCTGCCTGACTCTAATGAAGACTTTGACTGATCCTACAGCCTGGAGTGAAACCGGTTGTACTGGCTGTGACCATTATTTAAAAATCTTTCCAGGCTGCCAGACATTTCTTTTCCGTTCTTTGGAGCTTAAAATGAACCAAATGTGATCCATCTCATATCAGGTACCTTACTGTTAGAAACTAACTGGCTTGCAATAATAGATTAACCCCATCGGAGCAGCTGGTGAAAGCAAGGAACTTTGTCAGTTATTCAGAGTGCTGCCTTCTGCTGTTGACAGTTCCAGTGAGCTGGTACCAGTTCTACCTTGGCAAAGACTGAAAAGAACTCAGCTGGTTTTGAACACAATCAGTCCCTTTTTGTTGGGAAACTGTGGCTCATCTTCGTTTTTTCTGCTTGGGCTGTTTCAGCAAAACTATGTCCAGAACCAAGCTTTCACCCGTGCCATTGTATTAGACTAGCCGTAATTCGGTTGTTCTTGTAAAACTTTGTCACTACCCCATGCCTTCCACAGGCAGAGGACTGGTCTGGCGTTGTTACAGCAGTGTTCTGGAGGGGTTTGCTGAGGGGGATCTCTGTGTTGACGGCTCTCTTCCGTTGTTATAAATAAAAGCTCTCTTCTGTTGTTATAAAGGATAAAACATACCCACAAAATAGAAAAGGAATTCCTACTTCCCAGTTTTAACACCAAATATTACCCCTGATTGTATTATTGTCAATTAAAAAGATGCTTTCACCTGTTCTCATTTACTGATCACCAGAATAGTTGTCAGCTGGCTTCCTTAAGAGGCTTCTCCCAATTCCTTTTACTAGAAAATGCCTCAACAGTTACTTTTCAATGGTTTCCTACATGTTACCATGATTAGCAGATCAAAATGCATTTTTGCATGCATTTTTAGCATCTCAGCTATCGTATCTATATTGCATTACCAATTGTGTGCAGATTTAGCCAGACAAAAATTATTCTTCAAGGTGACTGCATGATTAGCGTGTGTGATAGCTGGGAGAGAGAGTCAAGACTAGAATATTTGAGAATTGTTGCAAATAAGACAACCTGAATAACTTAGCATTTAAGAGGTTTAGCTGCTTTAATGGAAGTACTAGAGTGTTCTAGAGTTGTCATGCTATAATGTGTTTTAGTACTGTTTATATGGCAGCAGCATGAAATCTTTTCTCCTATTCTTCCTTTACAAATATATTTCAAATTACCAGACTTCTACTTGGATATGCTGTATATGTTTTTAAAAATCTGTTCTGGCTGAACTTCAGTTGAACCTCTGGCTAGTCCTTGGCCACAGGGCTAAGCTTTACAATTTGAACATTAGATTACATTTTATTAGAATAAGTTATTATTCATAAATATGAATGAATGTATCCATACCACAAATCCAAGCTGATTAACACCCCTTCATGAGAATATCTTTAAAAAAGGTGACTGCATTTACAAGGTTAACTTGTTTTGCTAATGGCGATTCTGTTTTGTACTTTATGTTTATATTTACTTGTTTTCCAGTCAATATATGTACTTACTACTATGTTTGCATATGGTACCATTAATGTTTTAAAAGAGTAATTTGGAATTAAGATCTGTATAGCAGGGCAAACAGTGTAAGTCACAAGAACAGCCAGATACTGTCTCGGAAAACTCCTTTCATCTGTAAAAAAGTTTGACAGGCACCATTGTTCCTAGCATAACCTTTGCTTTAGTTCAGCTGAAGGATGTGTACGACAAAGGATTTGAACACATGAACTTGGGGAGCAGTAACCCAGAAATGACTGTCACTGCTCAAGTGAGGTGAGGGTGGAAGCCTTCATGCAGGAGCAGCTGGAAGCCTTGCTCCAGCAAATGCACATGTAGCATGAAAATCCAGGAGGCTGCCTCCAGGCTGTAAGGGTGTGTTTGTAGGACTGACTCTGAGCCCCTGCCCTCTGGTATGTATTCACACAGCAGCAGTGTGCTGCAGTGCAATTTCTTTAAATGATTACTTGTCACTTCTGTTGACTCCTCTACTTCCTCAGCTCCTACCCTTCCAGTTCCTCTAGCCACCACTCCAAAGAGACCACGCTGATTTTGACAACTGTGATTACCCAAACTATCAGTTTGAGATAAATATCCTTCTGAAGGGGAAGGCAACTAGGAATGACAATAGAGTAGCATCTGAACTTAAGGGAGAAACAGGATTATGCTTTAAACTAATTATCACTAGTATTATTTTTTATATGTAGAAGGACTAGATGTTAATGGGTGAAAGCAATGGAAAAACTGTTTGGGGGGAATTCATGACAGCAGGGCTCCATGTTTTGACCCATTGTTTTATGCTTAGTGGCTGGTGGGATGCTGTGAAGCTCTATTGATACTTTTTTTTTTTTTCTGTCACTGGGCAGGTTCTTCAATGCACATGGATCAGCCTTGCTGCCAAGCTCTCTATGACTTTGAGCCAGAAAATGAAGGCGAGCTTGGGTTTAAGGAAGGGGACATCATAACTTTGACCAATCAGATTGATGAGAATTGGTATGAGGGGATGTTAAATGGAGAGTCTGGCTTCTTCCCCATTAATTATGTTGAAGTGATGGTTCCCTTGCCTCAGTGATTGTGTCATTCAAGCTGTGAACGTGATTTCATGACTGAAATGGATTCACAAATGTTCTGTCAGTGTGGCATTCTGTGAAAGCCTTGCTATTTGACTGACTTACTGACTTTTGTATGCGTCTTTTTAAAATGTATTTATTTTATATTAAAAAAAAAAATTACCTTCCCTGACTCCATCAACCTGCAAAAAAACCCATACCCAGTTTTTTTGCTTTGTGCCTTGAAGATCACTGTATGAAGTGTTTACCGGTAGCTCACCGTTGCTCCAAAAATGCACTTCCTTGCTATTATTGTACGTGGATTTTTTTTTATCTTTGGCTGCAATGATTTTACTATTGAAAACCATTTTTAAAAATACTGTAAGTAAGTGAAGCAAACTGTAACCAGTTCCTAAGTTACTGATGTCATTGAGCTCTTTTCATCTATCACACTGTAATTTATTGTGAGCAAGTTAATCCATGTTTCACATTGTATGTTGACAAAAGGCAAAGTTGTTGTTGTCAATACTATGACGTTGTTGTACTAAGTACGAGTTCTCAGCATTGAAAATTCCTATAATTTACTGACCAAACTGAATAAATATTTCTGTGGGCTAAGAACAGTGGTTGCTGCTTCTGTTCCTATAGTTCTGGCATTTGTTTTTGAGCTGGAGGTCACTTTTGCTAAATATATCAGCTTTCAGTAAAGAAAACAATGCTACATTAAAAATGTATGAATAAAGCTAAAGTATTAGTTTTATGACACCTTAGCCACTGGAATTTTAATAATCTTGTTCTTTCCCTACTGATTGTGTAGCATTTATAATGTCTGTTAAAATTTTCTTCTAGCAGGAGGATAAGAGAAAGATTCCTTTGAACTAAGTACAAACTGATCCTAGCTCCACAGGGTTTGTATAGAACTCCACTGAGGTAAATAGGTGAGTATGCCTGGTGACTACTGCAAACAAATGAAAAGTCAATACTCTTCTAGTTTTTTAAATTTATTTAAAAGGGATGAAGGATGACAAAGAGAAGGCTACGCTGAGAAGACATGCTATAACTAAAAATATGCAAAAAAAGCCTCAAAATGAAGGACAGACATGGCAATCTTTACTATCAAAATGAAGATAGAATTAATTTGTTTTTCTGTTAGCCTTCTCCTGCTTTGCTTAGTAAATGCAGATGTAGTAATGACCAAAAAATTCAGCAGCCCCAGAGGAACGTGTAATCTTTTGCCAATTGCTCTCTGTACAAGACAGAGTGATGAGAAAGGAACTGAACTCTTTATGGGCAAACTGGCTTGAATCCAGCTTCAGCATTTCAATCTCTACTTGGTTCTGTAGTCCAGTTGAAACAGCATTCCCTAGAGAGGAAAGAATTTCATGTGTATCACAGGTGCAGTAACTTTTTCATCTGAGGCTATCAAATAAATAAATAGGCTATCAAACCCATGTCTTTCTGGTTTCTCTCATCTCTGGCCTTGGCTTGTGCAATTATCACAAGAGAAGTAGAGGGTTATTCTTTGCAGCTTTGGCTACAGCCTGCTACTTAGGGCACATCATCTCAGAATTTGGACTTGCTCATGTAAAGAAGAAAATTCATCAGCTCTTTTCCAAATTCCTGGGCAAGTACCTAGTAGTTATTAGAGCAGAAATATGGAAAGTAACTGGTCCTGACCTAGTTTTTGAATGAAAGTAGCTATGATGTTCTGAATACAAAATGTATGGGACAACTTTCAAAGGTTTAAGTATTTGGGATTCACAGCTGCTTTTGTTTTTTTCCCCCACTTTATCAGAGAGGTCTCACCAGTCATACCTTTCTATAGCAGGCAAGAGAAGAGGCATTGAAATCTCTTTTACCTCACTAGAATTCCCTAGAGGAAAGAATTACATATGCACACATGTGTGCACACACAGAGAGATAGATATATAGATATATATAAAGGTTTGAATCCTCAATACACTTTACAGTAGGCAGCTTGCCATTTAGTATAGAGCTCCTGGTCAGCTGCAATAGGTGTCTCATCTAACAGAACTAGCTATTGTTTAGTAGTAAGCTGGAAGCAAGTCAAGAAAGCTATACTGTTAGGATAAAGTATATCGAGAGGTCATAGGAAACCAGCCATCTTTAGGGTTTGCTACCAGGAAGACAATTTGCACAATAGGATCCATTGCACATTAAAGAATCAATTCTTTAATATGTGCCTTTTTAAGATTGTATGCTAAGGACAAGTTTCATAAACTGTCTGGTAGGTTGTATAGTTAGGTAAATGGAAGTAGATCTTGTTTCCTAGACCACTGATGGTGTTACCAAACAACATCCTGTACCACTGCTATTTCCTATCAAGACTTGTACACTAGTTCAAATGTTTCATGGTTGTTGCCTAATAACATCCTTCCCTCAAAAAGGTTTCATTTGAAATACTGAAGATTCCTCTTAAATCAAGTTCATAGCAGTTCAGCTTTATTTGAAGAACTGAGTGATAAATATAGTACAGGGCAGTACAGAGTATTTCTGAAGGTTTCTTCAGTCTGCAGGGAATCTTCCCTAAACTCAAGTTTTATTGCTTCAAAGTCTTTTGAGCCACTCAAGTAAGATCAATGAACAAAATGAACTTTATTAAACCTGCAAATATTAAAGTCAAGACTGCTTTTATATACATGAAAAATATCTTTAATAGTTAAAAAAGTTTAAGAAATCAAGATAAATATAGCAAGGTTAGAGCAGCAGCTATTTCTATGTGGGCCATAAGGTACAACAAGAATTGAGATCTGCTAAGATACAAGTATTAAACCAGCATCTACTCTTGCAGTCTCAAAACTAGGCTTTAATAACTTAAGAGTTTAAGCTAATATAAGGAAAGCCTCACCTTAACAACAGCATCCTAACACAGAACAGGTCTTACATTTGGAACTGAATACTTTGGCAAGTTAAGAGGCAGTCAAAAAACTATCCAGCATTTGGAGAAATCTGCAATCTCAGCTGCTCCTCTCCCTTCAGCTACTCCCCTCCCCTCATGCTCTTAAAGGGAAGTATACTTTATGTGGCTCATCAAGGCCCTTTCTTTACCATAGAGCCAGCACATAAGCATTTTAGTAAAAAGAGGCTCAGAGTAATTAAATGCAGTGGCCCCAGAGGCCAACTGCCTAGTTTCTGAGGGTTATAGGTCAGGCTTTACCTAGACTACAGAGCTATTAAAGTTGCAGTAAGTTACATAGTGGCCAATAGCCTTATTCCCCCCACTGCCCCATTAGACATACACAAAGCAGTACTGTAGACTGCACAGAGATTTAGTACGTAAGGACTCTAAGAGCAGATATTTTTGAAGTACCTTTTACTATAGTTGGTGCTTTCTAGTTTTGATTTTTGTTTCAGCATTTTTTTCCTAGCACCTTAGAAAGCTGGCTTGTTGGGACCATTCAAACAGAGTGCTAATATTGCTAGTTACAGTACTTTCTCTGTTGGAATGAGATGCTGTTTCACATTTACAGGATACATCTGTCCAAGTTACAGTATATCACAGCATAGCTGTGTCAACCTTATCTAGAAACATACAATACTGAAACTGGTCAATTTTCAAGTGCTAGAATACAGAAACAGTACATTTAACAACAGACAAGAATATTTTTTACAACTTGCTTTTAAGTTTGAAATGTTTTACTCTAGGAAGTTCTGTAGCAAGTGATCTAGACCAGTTTCATATATTTCAGCATCAGGACCTGAGGAGGAAATATTTTGGACACTCAGCACTCTTCAGGATAATGTTTTACTTCAGCCTAGTTCAGACTTGCACAAGGTGCAAGATAGGGTGTGATCTGGCCCATGTAGTTTCCCACTCAGGCCTGAACAGAAATTACCTTTGGAGAAACACCATATCAGAATATTGAGAAAGCTGAGGCAGCCTCATGCTCATTGTCAAATATTTAGCATCCTTCTAGGGCATATTTTCAGAAGTTTTGTAAACTGTGTACCTTGCTCTGTTTCAGCAGGTCATGGAAACTAGATCCTTGTGTTAAAGTAAAAATAACTTCACATGGAGCTTGTGTTCTACTGCTCTTTATATCAGTGAATCCAAGGACAGGGTCCAGTATCAGAAGGTAGGAAATCTCATCATGTTATGGACAATGTTTCTTACAAAGAGGTCAGATGGGAGTTGTGAATTCCAAGTTTCATATATTGCAGAAGATACCAAAACACATGTAGTCTGTCACCTGGGATTAAGACGTGTTTTCAGATGATCATCTTTGTCCACATTACATGACAGAACAGCTAGAATCCTCATTTTGCTGCAGAAATAAAACATCAAGACAGTAGGCTAATTAGCATGTGTACAAACTTAGTATTTATTGCTGGTTACCTACTTTATCATCATATAAGTGTGTGTGGGTTTTTAGTGTTTTGTAGTTTTAGTTACTTTATTAATAAAGTAAAGCAGATTTTCAAGAAAGGCAGTACCTTAACATACCAGATGGTTTGGGGGTAGGGAAAAAAGAAAACAAGCTTTTAAGAATTTGAGTCCATGCAATACATGAGCCTATGCTTTCCTTAATGAAAGGCTATCAAGCTATCAGTACCTCAGTTCTGAAGCACCAAAACTTAACTGGCATGCAGATTCATGCTACCCTAGTTAGGATGGTAAAAGCAGAAGCAAAAACTATGGAAACCCTGCCTTCCTTTAAAGCACAGCATGCTTTCTTTGCATCATTTTACTGCATGCAAGAAGTTACCTGTTTTTCACTAAGCTGCCTTTATTTCAGTACTACAAATGCAGCAGAAGCATATAGGTACTAATGACAAAAGTTTGACAAGAATTCAGCAGACAGGAATGACATTAACATTTGAGTGGGAGTTTTAGAATTGATTCTTACCATAAGTGGCACACAACTGTATTGTAAAGTTGCTGATAAAACAGATTATGATAAAACAGATTAGAGGTGTAAGGAAAAATGTTACCTTTTGCTTTCCATCACTGATTGCCAAACAAGCCATATTATTAGTCAATTCAAGTTTGTTTTTTTTTTTTAAAGGCTCTTTATTTGGAGAGGCCCTACTCTGAACATGAAAAGAAGCTTATATCAGTAAGTCTTTTTAAGCCTAAAGCTTCTACTGGTGTTACTTCAACCATTTTGGTCTATGCTGTGCATTAAGAGCCCAAAGGCCAGAACAGCATTATAGAACCTTTCTGAATAGCCTATTTAACAGGGTCTCACGCTCCTTCAGTGAGACACTGAAAATATTACAAGAATGTGCATACAAGTCAGGAGACTGATAAACGTCCTTTAAGCCAGACAGTATTATAATAATAGATATTTACCCAGATTTTCTGTTTGAAAGAAGGACAAGGAAAGAACCAAGCAGCAGGCAATAACTGCCTGTTCTTAGGTACATTTTCTTCAGAAAGACAGTATTGAGGTACTTTTAAGTTAAGTTTTCAGACAGGTATACTGTGACAATATCTAGGAAATGGTGGTGGTTCTAAGGCCTGGTGCAGTAAGATGCAAGTCCTCCTTGTAACTGTAGGATTGGTTTTAGCATGAGCTGTGGTAGCTCAACATGCTGTGTCAGCAGGAGGGAGACAATGAATTTTTAGTTAGGTGTCCCCTTGTGCTTAGGGCCTAGTAAAGGGGACTTGGTGCTATTTTCAAGTCAAGAAACAAACCAACTCAAGAATCAAGTACAGTCCATAATTGTTCAGTTATGACCAATTTAGAGCCTTCGTATTAGTTCTGTTTTAGACTACTTCAGCAATTAAAGATACCTGACTACGAGGATATCAAAGTACACTAGAAGCATCCAATATGCAGAAGTTCAGACTTGTAAGATGGTCAGTCACAACCATTTGGAGGGGCTAGAGAGTTTTTCACAGGGCGTTACCACATGCAGGTTGTAGCCAAAGGGTTATAAGTATATCCAAGGCAAAACATGCTGCTTCTATTTGTTAATTCCATTGCATGACCTCCATCTGTGCTGAAGTTCCACTTGGAAAGTATTGAAGGGAGTATTTATAACTGAAGTGAGGCTGAAGTTCTTATTTTGCACAGCAAAATAAGAAAAAGTAGTTCCTGAAAATGAGCTGAAAGAGAAGTGCCTCAAACTCATGCTTGAATTTAAGAGGGACTTAGGCAATCAATACACTAAGAACTTTGATTTCAGCCTTTTCATACCTTTGAATAGAAATATTAGGTTTCTTCAGTGTGAATTTAAGTTATCTTAAGAGCAAGTCGGGGACACTGTTTGGACTGTCAGATATGTCACTTCATCCCACAGAAATAAGATCTTTTTAGTTAGTGTTTGCATTCTGTTTTTGAGGTAACAGCTTTTAAGTTTATTCACAGTCAGATGCAACATTAAAGCTAGTATTTTTCAGAGTGTCAGTAAGAAGAGACCAAACAATTAATGCTACTATTTGATCATATTCAACCAGAGAATAAGCAAAACAATTCCACTTCTGATGCAAAGCCATGCAAGCTACATCCTACATGGGACAAAAGACTGCAGCACTATTAATGAAGCAAGTTTTCTATGAGATGACAAACATGATTCTCACCATCTCACCTGCTTAAGGATGCTCACAGGAACCACTATCATGAAACCAAACAACATTTCTTTTTCCTTCTTCTTTTGGTCTGACATCAAGAAAAATGTTAAGAGTTGTAGGATATAGATAGTGCTTGGGGAAGTATTTTCATACAGTAACGAAAAGAAATGGCCATTGAATGATTCTGTTGATAGCATGTATTTAAACTTCAGGCAGCTTACCCGAGATGGAAACTCCATTTCACTTCCAGTTATTTCTTCATTATCATCATCTTGCTCACCACTTTCTTCTCCTCTGGGTACATGCATTATCTTCCTCTCTGCAAGTTCCTAGAACACAATTGAATTGCCACTAAGAACCCTCAAGAATTAAGCACACCAAACAAGTTTAGTATTAGGACAGTAGAAGCTATTCACTATCTCACTTACCTCACCATCATTTGTGAGGAGTGTAACACCAATATCGCCAGTTCCCCAAGACTTCTGAGACTTCCAGACCAGATCACTAGGACCTGGACTTACACCAGCAGCTGCACCCCAGATCTGCAACAGATTTAGAGTGAGCTTCTGAAGAATCTTACTTTAGTTAGATTAAGAATTGTATATGTTAGACTGAATCCTAAGGACTCCAATACCAAAGATATCCAGTAACAGAAACTGAACTACTGTGATCCCTGGCAGGTTAGTTCTTTTCAGGACCGCCAAGAATGGTGGTAATGTTTTTTTAACTAAAGACTGTAGAACAGTTAGCTCAGAAAAGGCTGTTAACAGCTTCTGCCTGATATAGAGGCAGCCTTGCTTGGACATACATACTATTTGAGTCAGAGCCAAGCCACAGTTACAGACATACTCATGGCAGCAATTTGTGTATACAAGATAGCCTCTAGCCTGGGGTCACTCACAGATCTCTTGAGCAAGCTTGTACAGAGTTTGGAGTGCAGAGTGTAGAATTAGGCTCTTTGATCACTGTCTAAATGTATTTAGAGTATTATTTTAGAGCTGATACTTAGCTTAGTACCATAAACCATGAGCTCAGCATTGCTGAACTGTAGTGGACTAAAGCTTTTAGCACCAGTGAAAGTCTTTGCACAACTTGTATCAAGTCACAGGAGTATGGGGAACCCTAAGAATAAACTACAATATATTCTGTTCATAATAACAGCACATCCCAATCTGGGATGATCCAAGTTCAACCCAAGATCTAGCTTTAAAGGAAATTTAATTGGCATTTCAGATCAAGTTGTTGCAAGGATTTTTCCCACCTCCCTCTCCACATAAAATAAGGATTTTAGTTTCTTAGGCACTTGCAGTATCAATTTAATTTTCCTTATTACATGAATCTCTATTGCCATCTAACATAAGAATAGAACTCAGTGAGGTTCACAAAACCACTACCTACTGTTACTACTTGGCCTGCCGGAAGAGTGAACTGTGAAGGAAATTTGTATGTTACATCTGACACACTTCCAAGATGTCTTCTTAACACCCATCCATGTAGGGGTTGATCCTGTGGGAACAAGAAATTTCTCTCAGCATTACAGACCAACACCATATCATACAAGTGCAAGGCTCTTGCCAGACTCAAGGGTCAGTTTTAGTCTCACTCCTGTAGCATACAAGAATCTGATCAATTTTGAGGAAGCCTTCAAGTTTCCATTAAAGCCTCCCTATGATTTCTCCCAGTACCTCCTTAGGATTAATCTTAGTCCCACAAGCTCAGGCACATCTATTCTTGCCTTCTGTTGAAGGGGGATCATGATGCTTTTTACCAGGGAGATTCTGATAAATGAAGTTGGTCATGCCCATCTACCAACTTGGGACACATATATAAACCCATACGTAGTGGCCTATGAAGGTTTAAGGCATCTCAGGCTGAAGTGGCTAAGCTACCAGCCACAAGTTTTGAAGCTCTGAGGATTAATTCTAGTAATTCTGGATTTGCAGACTAAACTAGTCAAAGAATTACCTAATTGGTCAGATAAACCCTTTACATGAATTACATACTGTCAGCTTTATTCACCCTTTTAGCTCTTTTAAGCATTTCTAAGTAATAAGAAGCTGTCATTATCCAATTTACTAAGCACCTTATTTAGTTCTAGGATAAGTAGTACTTCTGATAGTGCTAGCCTGAATCTGATGAGAAACAACTGCAGGTGTTAGATCTCTGCATCATAGAACCCAGTGCACCTACCCCAAAAAGCACCTCCCAGACATGCCTGTGAACAAAACACCTGCAGTACAAAAAAAAAAAAAAGAATCAGCCTCTAGTCTTCTCTTGACAGCAGCCAGGTTAGCTAAGAAGTCCCTAGTTTGCATTTAGTTTGTCAGTACTCTTCCCTCATCTCCTCATCCTTCCCTATTGTCATCTCTCACTCGGTTCACAAGCAGTCATACTTTGCAAGGCAGGCCATGCAGACTTGAATGAATAGAAGTACCTCATCAGAGTTGTTTTTAAGTCTGACAAATTTCCCATCTGC
Source organism: Ciconia boyciana (assembly GCF_034638445.1). NCBI lineage: Eukaryota > Metazoa > Chordata > Aves > Ciconiiformes > Ciconiidae > Ciconia > Ciconia boyciana. The sequence goes on along the minus strand of NC_132941.1, from coordinate 11,124,769 downwards.
ATCAATTTCTTCAATAGATACATTTCCAGAAGATGAAGCATGCTGAACAGTCTTAAATCCAGTACTATGCCCTCTCTTTTTGGTTTCTTTTATTTTCCTTTTCTTCCCATGCAGGAACCGTCGCCCTTGACTTGTTGCTTGAGTTGCAGTGCTGTGTGAAGATGGACTGGGTGACAGCTTTAGCCTAGAAGGAAGTCAGATAACATTCACTTGAATATCTGATGTGCTTATTTCTTCTCACTCCTCTCCTCCCACAATAGCCAAGCCTAACAGCTGCTTACATCCAAGCTTTCCATGAAGTCTTGAATATAGGATTTTATTTTTACTGGCAAGAGTAGCTAAGTAGCTTGTTAAGTTTGGAAGACAGCCCCAGCCCTAGAGTTCAGAGCAAGCTTATGTCGATAAGAAAAAGGTTCCCAACTGCAATAAGTATTCCTTTAAAGTATCTACAGACACAATCTTTAGTAGAAGTAGTTTAAGTCTTTGACCCTTCTTAGCATGTATTGAGTTCATGTTGTTCTCACCAGGCAGAGCCTGGATAGTTGGGAGTTGATACAATTTCCCAGTTTCATTCATGAAACTTGAGCACTGTCTTTAATATATCTCTAGGATGTAGCACAAAGCTTTGAGAAAGTTTGATTCTAGGGAGGGATGTCTAATGGACCTTTGAACTTCATCAGCTGGGTTTATCAAGCTACTTCATCTTACTACACCATGTAGTGGATGTGGGACAAATACCATCTACGGAAGATTATGCTTCAAGAACTAAATTATGGCACTAATCACATGCTTATTTCTTGCCTCCTCCACATTCTCAAGAATATATGGTTAATTAGTGTAGAGATCTTGGATGAACCAAGTCCTCATATGAGGATCTTGTCATAGCCTACCTCTGTTCCTCTCCTTCCAGCATCTTTCTGTAGGCATTTATTTCCAGATCTAGAGCCAGTTTCACATCTAAGAGGTGCTCATATTCTTCCAGCTGTGCTCGTGCCTGCTGCTGGGCTTGTACCATTTCTTTCTCTTTTTCAGCCATACACCTTCGATAGAGATCACGATCATAATCTAGCGTCTCCTGTAGCTCCCTTATCCTGTTCTCCAAAGCAACATTCTAAAATTAAGGGGAGGGAAAATCAATTAAACCGTAACTGGAGATTAGAGAGGACAAGCCAGTATTTTGAAGTGGGTATCTCAAAATAATTCTAAGGATATACAAATAAGATAGTACCTGGCTTTCATATTGATTAACTTGAGATGTCAGAATATCAACTCTCAGCTTTGTTTCCATCAGCTCCTCCCGAGCAGCATTGGCAAATTCACTATTTCTTGTTGCAGACATCTGGGCATTCTTCATCTATGGATAAGTCACTGTTAGCAATGAGTTGCTTATGACCATGTATTTTAACTAAGGAAGGAAAACCAAGTGATTTCCAGCTGTTACATCTGGAAATAGTTATGTTTTACTTAAGTGTGCAGATACCAATAAAGTCCAGGTCAAAGTTTTTCATTGCTTTTCAGGGAGGTTTACACAAGTTTGACATTCATGTCAGAAAAAGTCAGCAATAATCAGGTAGTGAAAAATTGCTGGATTAGGATATTTCAGTTACAGATGCATGAAGACTTTGTATAGATATTAAGTAAATTGATTCTCCAGAAGAACAATTGAGACTGTTTAGAAGCTGCTTGTCAAAGCATGGGGCTACAGGATATTAGGTGTGCTTATCAAACTATTGCTCTTCCCCAAAAGTTCTGTAACTAAGCAGTTCCTGCATCGCTATAAGCAGCACTGAGCTATTTCTAGGCAATTCAATCTTGACATGTTCCAAGAAAGGATAAAGTAGAGGCATGCTTCTGCAAGAGGAACTCACAGAATTTCCAGTGGAAACCTGGACAGAAGCATCCAAAGGAATTCACTGAGTTGGCATATAAATTGGAGTATAGAGAAAGCCAGAAGAACCAGGAAGAAATGAACACATGTTGAGAGAAGTAGATGATCATGTGATCCTGCACTAAGTATTACAGAAGGCTTAAGATACCAATCCTGTACACTGCAACCAACCCAGAAACCCTTGGAATCTTACCTACCAAGAGTATAAGCCTAAAGTATTATCTTTTCCTGCATATGTGGCTAATGCTGGGAAAGAGGTGACAGACCAGTTCTGGAAGACAAACTGTCAAGCTACTTCCATAGCCACCCTCTCCCCCTGATCCAGTACTAGGACCTGGAAAGGGACATTTGCACTCATACATTTAAAAGTGCTCTTGTAGAACTGTAAGAATACTTTATTTCATGCATTTTAGTAACACTATAATCAATAGATCAAGTTTTATTCAATAATACTGAAATTGCTCAATACAAACACAGCACACCTTGGTCCTGAATTCATCAGACAAGCTCTCAGATTCATCAGAAGTCTTAATTATTATCAACTTTATTACATTAGCCATTCCTAATCACTCCCCAAAGGGACAGTATTTATGCTTGAACCAGTTTTGTTTGGGACCGAGTGTTGGTAGAAGTTCTACTGTCAAATTTGACACCGCTTCAAAAATTCCATAACAACTTATGCCAGCAAGCTCTGCACTGAATGCAAGGGCTCCATCAGTCAGCTATTTATGCTAGTGACTTTAATCATACCAAGGTACAGAGAACTTAAGCTTTATTGGCATCTTTTACAGCCTCACTTTTGCATTGAATGTTCTCTCCAGCTCCTCTTTGTATCCGTGAATTTGTTCTTCATGCCGTTTTCTGAGCCCCCGCAGAGCATCCAAGAGCTTACTCTCAAACTCTCTCTGATGGCCAGATTCTATTTCTGCTATCCTGCTCTCATGGACTCTTTTTGTCTCCTTGAGCTCCTAGGAGGAGAAGAAATTTCTCAGAGAATAAGCAAGCCAATACAGTTTGATTTGAGACTGGACTTACTATACCAGCTTAACAAGTCATCCAATATTGAAGCAGATTTATCATTGAGTGCACAGTAATTCATCTTTATTCAGATATTAGATATTAATCTGTTAGGTCAGGTACTTCCACCTTGCTAGCTGCACTGGGTTGTTTTGCTTCCTCACTGCCAGCATTGCTTAAACTCATAAATGCAGTAGTTTGTATTTAGTTTTAAGACTATTCTTTGAACTAGATGGATTTCTTTGCTTTTCTTCTGTGCTTAGAGCATGTGCATATACACTTCAGTTTCAAGCAGTTACTTCACCTATTCTTGTTTTAGTCAAAAAGTATAGCAGTTGGTTAGAGAAATTGAAATTCTCTATCACTTAAATCACACACTTCGAGACTCCTTCCAGTCAAAAGGAATTTGGTTTACATTCACATGTTTTTTAGTTCTATGTACTGACTTCTCACACAAAGGTTACCAGACACCTTTGATAAGTGTTAAGGAAGTAGGGAATGTTAAGTTGCTTATTAAAGGAGATTTAACTTCTTCAATTATTTTAGGTTTCTAGCAAACATCTGGAATCATTTAACTTTAACTATAATATATGCACTTTCAGTTACACGAAGTAGTATATTGGGATTGTAGTTACCTTCAGAAGTGCAGCCTGAGAAAATTATCTCATATTCCAGATACCTATTGGTACTATGCCAGTTAACATAAGGTTGTGTACTTTCTTGAAGCCTTCCTAGTTAGGTGGATGTTATTGGCTGGTAGACTGTCATAGGTTGACTCAGCTAGTTACCTTTAAGGATAAACCACATCTTAACATTGCTTTTAAGTGCATCCAGGGATCATGGACGCCTAAAAAAATCCTTGTTAATAAGCTAAAACATACATCTTTGTGAAGGTGCTTCTGGAAGGTCATTTGTTCCTGCAAAGTTTTCATATGATTTTCCAGGTCCACCCTCTTCAACATCTCACTCTGGAGATGCTTTTTGGCATCTTCCAGTGACACATTCAGCTACAAAAAGACAGACATCAGGTAATCAAAATTAAGAGGTCATTTTTCCAAATTAAGACACTCAACTTATTACAGGTCATTCAACTTCATTCCCACAACAATCAAAACACACTGCTTAACTGAAGTTGATTACTCTGCTTAAGTTCTTATTTCAGTGGGATCCAGCATATTTGCAACAGAAAGAATCCCATTTAATTATGTAGACCAGATTTCCCACAAGGCAAATATAGAGCAGCCCTTAATCCCACCAGCTAAGTTTGATTCCTCAAAGTGGACTTCTGACAAAGCAATTGTACCATCCATGTACATTTGTCCCCTTCACAACAGTAAGTATTCCAGACTTCTCCCTAACTTCCAATATCATTTGTTTGATGCTTAACATTTGAAATCCTCCAACTATAGCCTATGTTGACAAGCTATTATACACTTCCAGTGTTGGAGTGTGCTGCTTTAATGATACAAGTTTGGTTTTTTTATGTTTTCATCCTAAAGATTTGAAATTAGCTTGTTCAATGATCACATTAAAGCATAAAGATGCAAAAGCTATGCTCTTAGAAATGCATTGATAGAGTAGCAACTCAAGCAGAGTTCATTTTAGTAGCACAAGAGCCTACAAAAAAAGTAATCAGAACTTATTTATTCTGTGTAGATTTAAGCATAGTGAAGCAGGGTCCATCAAATGCTCCCTTTGCTGACGTGTTAGAGAATGCTACAGGGGCTATAGCACTACAACACACTTCAACTTACTTTGTCCTTAGAGCAAGAAACATTACGTACTGTGGTCACAGAATAGAATTAAAGGTACCTACAACAGGTGGAAGTTTTAACAGACCAACAATCAGTAGCATTTGCTTTCAGCAAGACTGCAGAAATCTTTTTGTCCACCTATCATTGCCATAGATAACAGTCTTTCTCTGCTTTTAAATCTCAATAACTAGTTGGGAAAAAACAAGCAATAGCTTCAGGAACAAAAGCAAAGTTGAAATTCCAGGAACAAGTCTTACAGTGACTACTTGATCCTTTAATTCACGAAGGTCATTCTCCAAACTTCGGTTTTCATTCAAAGCTGTTGCTAAGTCAGCTTCCTTCGTGATCAGCTGAGCATCAAGGTCTCTCATACGAGCCTGTGCCTGGTTTAAGTCAGCTTCTTTTTTTGAATTCCTGCAAGTGAAAGTTTTACACTTGTAAGTTGCAGCTAGTGAGGGAGAAGGTTTGTTTGTAACATGTTTACCTTCACAGGGGTCTGTGGCAGAACTGAAACAGAAGAGAGGTTAGTTAACACCTGGGGTGAGGGCACAGGGTAGGCTGTAAAACAAACCAGACAGGTCCCTCAGACAAATGTCATCTGTTTAACCAGAAAGATTTCTGACCCAGTTTCCAGCTTGTTTTGTGTGAATCCTACACAGAAGCCAACTATTTTCCACAGCACTACCAACCAGAGAGGGAAGGGATGGCACAGGCCATCATCTCCACAGGGAGGGACTAGTCACACTCAAAGCCAAAGTTCACCAGACCACAGTGACCTGTCACCACTGAACAAGCTGCTCGCAGACACCTCCTTTCAGCAGCAAAGGCCACCACCGGCTTCCTGGCAAAGTGCCTAATTGCCATTAAAACGCACCACTGCTGTGGCCCCCACGGCCCAGAGCCCCACATGCCCCTCTCACCAGCAGGGAGCAGCCATGGCGGGAGCAGCCATGGCAGGAGCAGCCGCCTCCGCCCCAGGGGAGGCCCCGCAGCGCCCCCAGGCGGCCAGGCTGGGTGCGAGCAGCTCGAGGCCTGCTTGCCTGAGGCAGGGTGGCCAGCGATGCTGCTCACACATGGGGGCAAGGCAGCCCCTGCGCAGCAGGTAGAGGCAGAAAGCAGCTCTGGCTGGCAGGGGGTGTCATTCCTCCTTCCCCCCCAGCCCTCCGGGACATTCCTGCGCACAGCACAGGAAGAGTTTTGTCCCCAGGAGGCCACTGGCCCAGGCCTGACAAGCAGGCCTTGTCAGTCCCACATCCCCAGCTGGGGCTTTGCCTCCTACAGCCCCTTAGCTCCTGCCACAGGGCAGCGAGCCCCCACAGCAACCATCCTTCCCTCACAGCACACAGCACCCTTGCAAGGGACTCGTCTCCCTCAGGAAGGGTCACATGCTCTTCCCTCCTTCACACCATGGCAGAGTCACAGGGTGAGAGAAACTTTGCCTTCAGAAGAGGGCCATTTCCTTGTGCAAATACCGAGGTACAGAGCCCTCAGGTACCACCTGGATGACCAACACAGTTGTTTAACTTGCCAGTTTTACTTGGCACCACAGTAGAGAAGTGGTGGGCCCACAGCGAGTTCCTGTTAGAGAAAGGGGCAATAATTTCCCAGACTGCTCTAACTTCCAAAATTGTTGCAGTTGCCTCACCACTAGCTGGAGTCTGACTTCCTGCTCAAAACTCAGATTTGAGACTGCAAAGAGTAAAGCATTCAATTTATTTTAGCAAAATCTGTTCTGCCAAGTGGCTAAGTTGTGATAATTCAAACAATGAGTTTTCCAGTTGATAACTGAGCAGACCAGTTGGAGAGAGTCCAAAGTCATTCTGCAGGAGTGATCAGCTCTAGAAAGCTTGGACTGCAAGAAAAGATTGGAAAAAACTAGGGGTTGTTTAGTCTAGAGAAGAGAAAAGTGACAGGAGACATAACAGTCTTTACATACATGGAAGACTGCTGCATAGAGGAAGGGAATCCATTTTCCATGTCTGTTGGGGAAAAGACAGGAAGTTGCAGGCTTAAATTGCAGGGAGGATATTTCGGTTAGATGTTAGGGGGAGGAAACCAACAGTAGTTCAACACTGAAGCACATTGCCTGGGGGGGATATTCTGGAATCCCCATCATCTGGAATTTAAAAAAAGGGTTACACAAACATCTGCTGGAAGGGATGCAGGTATGGTTGGTTCCAACACAGGCCTGGGGCATGTGGCTACATCAGGTTCTTCCTCAAGGCCTTTTCTAGCCCTGCTATTCAGAGACATTTGTTGACTGTGTCTCATACTTCGTGACCATGATGCAAACCCAAATATTTTGCTAGCAGAGGTTATTTATTCTTTACTCAGACTCTAGGAAATTAACTCTACTGGGGTAACAGTGAAAAACAAGATAATGTGTTGTAGTTTTTAGTATTTACGGGTTTCTTTCTTTTCTAGGTATTAGTTAGCCACCTTCCTTTTGGGATCTCTGCTACCACTTATTGTATTAGTTATGATATCAACAAGTACATCAATAACACTAGTTAATGATAATACTGACTGTTTCATCCTACAATAATGTAAATTTCATTCTGCAATCAAAGTGTGCAAGACTGAAATTCCATTAGTATCTGTGTTTTAACAGTCCACTTTCCTGATGCAGGCCTCTGACAGCCAGGTTCAGGTTTCCTATATTCTTTGCCGACAAATATTATTTTCAGAGAACCCTGAAGTGAGTAATTTCATCTTTAAGAACAGCAATTTAACAGATCTGGCTTTGACAAGAGCATTTACTACCTTTTAAACCAAGTTTGGGGTTCAGAATACCACTTTATTATGCAGCAAGCAGTGACAGTTACAGCATTCTACAACATCCCATATACCAACCATTCCAGAACTAAGTGTGGCTTATTGACTATCAGTTGCAAGCAATAACTTCGAGGCACTGCCAACTACATTCCTTGTAAATTAGGGTGCCACATATGCTTGACCTGGGGAATTTAAATCCTTTTACCAAAAGAGTTCGGGTATGTTTGGAACAGACTCTAGTTTGTCAAGACTAGAGGACATTAACAGCACTTGCAGAATTCATTCTTACAGCTTCAGCTTGCTACACTGCATATTCCAGGTTCAGTAGCAAAATGCACATCTATACTCACTGGTGCAGAAAGAAACTGGTCTTGTCTTTCTCTGCTGTGCTACTGTAGTTGCTTTGACCTTCCTCCGGCTGTGAATTCAACCAACTGATATGCTTATCCACAACTCCTCCTCCCCAAACGTCTTTGGCCTACTTCCAGTTACCACTGTTTAAGTATTAAGAAAAAAAGCTGAAATGCAAGCACACTTCATTGTTGCTGAAGCTTTAAGTCTCTTTACCAGTGATTAATAAGAGCCAATGGTTAATGCTGTGTGGAAGATATCTGGTAACATTCCATCCTATAAGAGCTCCAGGTTATTTAAAGGGTGTATATATAAAGGGCACGATACCCTCAAAGTAGTTGTTCCAAGTCATCTGAGACATTTGCAGTTTGACAGCCCAGATAAAAAACACTCATTAATATTAGGACTTCAGTCTAGTCCTTTCAGAAAGCAGCATGCATCATTTTCCATGAGCTGTAAAGTTGACCACTTCTAAGACCTAGTTACTTTAAAGAAAAAAATCAGTCCAGAGGATTGCATACCTGCCAAGCCTAAAGCTTTATAAACAAAGCCAGAGTTACACAAACACAAAGAGCAGCAGAAAAGTTTTAGAACTGGCATTACCCCTCTCCTCACTGTCCACTCAAGTGGCTGGTTAGATTTATGAAACAGATCTACAAGCCAAAACCCAGCATGAATGAGACAAGCCCAAGAACTTCTAAGCAACTGAAAACAGAAGCTTAGAGCAAAAACATGTTTTATTCCCAAGTAGAACAGCTACTTGAGTCCTACAGAGCCTATGAGAAGGCAGTATTTGCTCCATACAAGTGTTAAAAGAAAAAGCTGGTGCCTAAAGGTACTATGAAACAAGTTCATAACATGATTTAGGGGGCCTGTGGACACCCAAATTATTGCAAGTCTGTAGTTGATTTAGCAGTACAATGGGACATTAAAATAACTAGCAATGCTAGCACTCTACATATACCCATACAGAAGCTTGTTGGGATTGGACACTTGTTCCTTTCCCTAGGCACCTTCAAGAGGATTTGATGCACTTACATTGGGCCACCCCTTTGTTCCAGGCTTGGTGAGACTACACAAGATGATGATTCCAGGCTCAGAACACACAGCTCACAAGAAAGTCAAGCCTGAAAGAGCAGGCAGTTCATCCCAGTAGCATGTAAATCAAGACCTAAAAGCCACTAGGACAATTTCTCTGCAGTACCAGCCTAGACCAGGTAAGCTATACTGCTTACAGGACTACCTTCTCCGTATATTCTCCTCTAGGCAACACCTGAGCTAAAAAGCCCAAAAAAGATGAGCTGACTGTACAGAGACTCCTTCCCCTAGCCCCATTCACTTTCTAGATGCTTTCCAGCATAGCAGCTTCTTGAGTGTTTATGAACACAGGTGTGGTGCCAAACCCAGTCAGCTATGCATTCATGCCATACTATCCCCATAAGGCCACCAACACCTCAAGTTCTGGGGGAGGCCCCACACACATCACGGGGAGGTGCTGAAGTGGCCCAGCAGCACTACGGCAGGAAGCACTCACAGTAGCATCCCTACAGCACACCTTCAGAACCGACGTTAGGATTTCTCCTAACCCAAGACACTCCAACCTCACAGGGCCATACCTCTGAGGTGTCACCATGACACTTGGGGTGTCACTGAGCACTTCCTCCCCAACACACAGCTGCTGGCAAGCAGCATCCCCTTCCCCTCACCCTGCAAGAGCCCCCAGGAGGAGGCAGCCCCAGGGCGGTCCCCAGCAGGGAGGCCTGCTCGGGGCCGGGCAGGTGCGGCGGGAGGGCCGGGGGCACCGACCTGCTGTGCAGCTGCTGGTGCTCCTCGCCGATCTTGCCCAGCTCCACCTGCAGCGTGGCCCGCTCGATGGCGATCTCGTCCAGCACCCGGCGGGCGTCGGCCAGCTCTGCCTCGTAGCGGAGCCGCAGGCTGCCCAGCTCCCGGTCGCCGCTCGCCTCCTGCTCGATCAGCTGCTGCTGCAGCGCCGAATTGTCGGCCTCCAGCACCTGCACCCGCTCGATGTAGGCGGCCAGGCGGTCGTTGAGCTGCTGCAGCTCCTCCTTCTCCTGCAGCCGGCTCAGCCGCGTCGGGCTCAGCGGCGAGGCGGAATGGCTGAGGGAGCGGCTCCCGCTCACCGGCGTGGAGGAGAAAACCGTGGCCATGGCAGCCTCCGCTCCGGGCCCGGGCCCTGCTGCCGCCGCTACCGGGACCGCCCCGCGCAAGCCACCCAGCGCCTGCCGCCGCCCGCGTATAAATAGCCGCCAGCTGCCGCCGCGGCCTGCCGGCGAGGGTGGGCAGCTTAAAGGGCTAGGGCTGCGCCCCCGCTGCCGCCCCGGCCCCCGCGGCTCCCTGTAGAAAAGATAATTTTTTCTTTTTTTTTTTCTTTGTTTTTCACATGTTCCTTGCTGCATCTCAGCAGTCCAATGGTGCCGCCCGGAGAGGGCGGGGAAGGAGCTGTCAGGAAAAGCCTAAGCAGCCCGGCGATTTTACAAAGCGGTGCAAGGGGTCGGGGTGAAAAAAAATTCCCAGCTTTAGGAAGATGCATGACAGCTGCAGTGATGCTCGCACTCCAGCATGCTGCCGTGTCAGTGCTCTGCCTGTTCTGTCTGTTTTTTTGCAATTTGTTCGGCTGATGAAAATAAGCTAGACCCTGCTCTTTTTTGTTGTTGCTTGTTTGTGGGCATTTTTAGCTTTTAGGTCAGGCTGTGGTGGCTGTCAGCCATCCCAGTGCTACAGTGTTTTGGTTGAAAGCTGATGTGTGAGCAGAAGGAAGAACGGAGGAGGAAAGGGAACCTGCATCAAGACGAACGTGTGAAGCAGTCTGCAAAGCCTTACACTAATTACATTTTATAAAAATCATCGTTCAATAAGAAAGTTGCTTCAGCACTTCTTTAGTAGTGACATGTACTGTGATAGTTGTCAGTGTTCTCCAGCAGTTAATTAATTTACCCTTTTCTTTTTCATTTACATTTTGGAGAGCAGGTGCTGTACAGATCTCATTCAGTATGAGCATAAAAATCTCTGAACATTAATATAACTGTTAATTATGGTGTTTGTTGCAGCAGTTACAAGAAACTTCACTTAAGAGCTTAGCTTAGGTCAATGATATTTCCTATCCAGACAAACAGCCTTGGCATCCTCTTAGAGTTCTTTAAATGTAAAGATAGATTTTACGAAGGTTGTAGGCATAAATTCAAACTTCACTTAATAGGTCAGCAGGCATGTAGCACAGGAGGACAACATAGTTGGCCCCAAGATTGTAGCTGGGGATTTTAGAATTAGGTTATGTATACCCCTGGATACAAAGTTACAAAGTAGATGAGGACATAGAAGTAGTGTGGATGCTCATCAAGGTTTTTTTCTGAACTTCTTTACACATTTGTATAAAAAACAAAACACAGTTTCAAAATTCTAAAACTATGTGTAGCATGGTAATGACATATGGCCAGACTGAGCTCCTCTGGTTCTAGTCCTGTCACCTTGAATCGTGTGTATATGAGTATGCATTTTAGAATATTTTAGTATATGAGTATGCATTTTAGAATATTTTAGAATAAAATAGAAATAGTAATACAAATAGTATAAGAGTTATTAGTAGTTAAGAAGGGATCACAGTTAGAATAGAAATTAGCATACTAGAGGGTGAGAATCATAGACAGTTAGAAATAGAAACTAGCATACGAGACTGTGAGAACTGTAGAATCTTCAAGGTAATAGATAATGCCTAAGTTAGATAAGAGGGTACGGGCACTGCATATTTTACTAACAAGCATATGTTTGTCCTGAAAGAATGCGAAGCTGTAACCCTTCAGAGACCAATAATGGGAACATCCTCTTACCGGGAGAGCCGTAAAGATAAGGGGACACCACAACAACCATGAAGACAACAGGAATAACAGTAACTAGGGGAAAGGTAAAGGCGGCAGGGGGAGATCGCGACCACCGACCCAACTGGGGTATGAAAGGACTACCCCCCCCGCCCCCCCCCGACTCCTTGTGAGCATGGACAGTGAATTAAAATCATACTGTGACTTTAAATCGAAGCGGAGAAAATACGGACCAATGGAAGAAGAGGATGATTAGTTAGTCTGATGATTATGTATTAGATAGGTGTGGTGTGTTAACTTCTATGTGTAAATACTAAAAAGAATTGCAATAGGTGTGCTCTATTTGTGGAAATATTCCCCCTTGCACTCTGCGCAGAATAAAGCAATGCCTCCTCTCTAAACATACTCTGTGTGTTTTGGGAGTTATTTTGCAGCGAGGCAACAGTCCCAGCAACAGCACCAGGAAATTCTTTTCTGCAGAGCAGTTCCAGTTTTTTATTTTGATATAATGAGTTTGTTCTTTGTTCCCAATAGAAAGCTCAATTCAAGAAAAATAAAAAGTATTATTTAAATCTGAATATGTACCTCTAAGACTGAGATGTGTACTTCTGAGGGTTTACTTCAGCTTGAAACTTCAGTCCTCTACAAAGAACACTGTGATTGTATGTCATTGCCATGTTTGATGGTTGCATGTTACTGGCCAGCTGTTCAAATACAATTGTATGGTTTTGGAACAGATGCAGAACAAAGCAAGAAATCTGCTATTCTAAGAATATTTTCCTCGCCTGCCAAGGCTTTGTAATAGTGCAAACAAAAACAGCTGAAAGAAATAGTTCAAGAATAGTCTGAGCTAGTTTTGTCTTTTGTATTCTTCACCTACTCTCCCTATGTGAGAACAGAAGGTGGCAACTTAAGAAAAGCGTAATGGAAATCTGTTACTGATTCTTTTCTTTCTGACATTTTTTCTCACTTTTTCTTTGATTAAGACTGTAGACTGTACTGCTTAGAGCACAAGTGTAGCTAAGGAATTCCTCAGAGCTACAACCCTGTCTCTAATGCAGAGATAAGCCTGTACCATCTTTTCCTACTGTTTCAAGTATAAAGATATCAGGAACGTTTCAGGATTAAGAGATACAGAAGGTATCAGGAAAAGTTGTGGGAAAAGGTATATATCCCAGACTAAAGCACAGTAAAAGCTTTTCTACAAATAGTCCTTTTGAAGGAAAACGTAGATATGGGAGATTTAGACAGTATTAGCAGATTTCACTAACTTAAAATAAAAAACCCTCCCAAACTGTAAAAATATTTGCAGACTTTTTTCAAGTATCTTAATCAGGCCTTGACCTTGAGCTGGTGAAATTAAGTGAAAAAAATACAGTGATACAGCAGTACAATGAAAACCAGGAAAAAGTCAACTGAAGTTTTTGCTATACTTTTCGATAGGTATCTGCTAACTGATTCTAGCCATGTGTGAGCAATCTGTTAGTAGAGGTTCCAAAACATTGTCAGGGCTCTGAGTGCACTAATATGCCTTAACAATCTCGACCAGCCTCAGCTGGGGCTTCTGCCCACGCCTCTGCCCATGGGTGCAAGAACGCCATTTAAGCTCTGGCCTGGCCTTCAGTCCCTCTTTGAGCTCTGTTATGGTTGTGCCTAGCTATAAGCTTTGTTGGCCTATGGACTGATTTTCTGGCTTGACTTTGTACCTGCCTAGTTACTGCAAATTTACCTGGGTGCTTTGCATACCCTGGCTGTTATTTCTTGCCCCCTGCGTATCTTGCCTAAGAGCAGTGGGACAGGGCTGTGGCTAGCGTGTGGCTCCTGCCCTGCCAGCCTGGCTACTTGACTTGGCTCTCTGTCCATTAGGAGGCAGCTGGACCTTGCCACTTGTTGGATGACAGATTTTTAGAGCAATGGCTACTAAATACTTAAGTAAGGCCAAGTTTGTTGATAGTAGTATCTCTTTTTAGAATTTTTTATGACCTAATATGAAATGTTTGAATTCATATCTACTTTTCAAGTGTTAAATACATTTGAGGCTACATATGGTAAGTGAACAGGCTTGACGAGTGTGAAAATATTATGCTGGCAGATGTATGCATAGATGCAGAGTCAGCATAGACAACAAAAACTTTTGTAGTGTTTTTCTGTTTCTCTGATAGTCATCCTGCTCTCTAATTCATGAGAGTCTCTTCGTAAATATCCATTGGAAACAAGGTATCACTGGACAGCCTTTGTAACAGTTTAAGAAATCTGTACATATAATAGTAATGTTGTGTCAAATGGTATTACTCTGATGCATTAGAATATATCAATAAACACTTTGCTAAGCAGTCTATTTACAGGCAGGTGTTAGTGACTCACACACATCCAGAGCTAATGAAGATAGATTGAGTTCTACTAGCCTGATAATAGTTGCCATAGTACTAGGGTAGATATGGAGGCTCCATGACGAAATTAGAGATTACCCACCAGAAAGGTTCAAAGGCAGTTTCTGTTTCTGTGTCATCAGTGGTGGTACACATAGATGGAGAAGTCCTTTCCAGAACATGTAACTGCACAAGTGATCTTCCTGTATAGTACTTCAGCATATGCCCTCACTTGCCTAGTTAAATTAAGCAGGACAAGTCAGCTTACGGTGGTTTTTGCCTGTGTTGGAACAACAGCCTTCTAGAAGCTGGTAAATAGTAAAGAAATGAAATTATTTCTAGCATTACCAGATGCAAAAGTAAACAATAGATTTTGCTTGGTAAAACATGAAATACAGAAAACACACCTGATAGCAACATTTTGTAGGTGACACCCGATAAGATTCTGTCTTAGGCTGTCGTAGGTTCCAGTTGCCAGTGACCAAATTCTACTCTCATGTATGAATGCAGAGAATCTGTTCCTATGTACAGTTTATATTGGTACTGCTATGACGAGAATCTGGCTCACTGTCTGAAGATGTATGGTGTCTTCCAGTTTTATGTAGAATGCACCTTAGTTTCTGTAAGGAATGTCTATACAGAATGAGGAGGAAAAGAGGTCTTAGGTACTGCATGGGTCTGCAAAAATAGAATTTTGTTCTATAGACTTTATTAATACCGGTATCAGACTTTGAAGAAATGTCACAGATTATGAGGGGTTCTCATAGCATAAGGCAACAGAGCCAGCAAAGAAGAAAATATGAAGGAAAGTGGAAAATAAGCTGTTTTTTCAGTGACTATGTAGCTCCAAACTGTGAATCTGGAGCTTTAGAAACTTTCTTTTCCTCCATCCAACAAATCTTGCTAACCCTTCTTTATTCTCATTCATTGTCAAAGAGATTGTATTCAATTATGTCATCACTGAATGTTAATAAGAATAACGAGTACATCTGCTGGCTCCCACAGGAGCCAGGAACCACCTCTGATCCACCAGAGCTAAGGCAAATCTGAGTCCCTTGTGAAAATGAAGTCACTTCCATCTCTTTTAGTAGACCATAATAACAAAAATGTCTTCATTTATATCCAGGCAACATTGCTGAGTTGAGATGAGTTGAATCCATTTAATAGAGAGCAAATAGTTTATCCCACTATTATTGCACTTGACTCAATACCTCACTCAATATGGAGCACTTGGGCTGCAGCCAGGCTGTGGTGAGGAGAATGGATACTTTTCCTTGGTAATGATTCACAATATAGTCTCTTAATGAAGACTGTAAATGTGCAACTCAAGAAACAAGAGCATTTCCCAACATAGCAAAAGAAGTTGGCAAGTAGAAGAGAACAGAAGAATCAAAAATGAATTTCAAACTTGCTTTCTGTCCTCACGTTTACTTTCAACTGTAAAGTATAGATAGAGCTGGGGGTTCTATCCTCTGTTAGCACACTAGCTCATTCTTGGTTTTGGGCTTCATGTTTTATTTGCTGCTTTGTTCCCACCCACACAAGCTTACAGGAGTACATCACCATTTTATGTTATGGGTTTTGTTGTAGTTTTTTCTGTATTTGTATTGACACACAGACTGTATGTGAGAAAGTGAAAATTTTGTTCCTCTTACTGCCAAACATTTGATGCACAATGTCACTTTTCTGAAGCTATTTTCTGGTGACTTCACTTTTGTTTGGGGAACTTAATTTTTCAATCTGTTTCAGCTGTTACCCACGCTTATTCTTTCCTCTGGTTTTGCTGCATTTTCCTACATTAATCATTCCTCTTCTACTTTCATAACCATAGTCTTTGTCATTAGTATTCCTCCCAATGATGTATCATGTATTTCTTCCAACCTTGTCCTTTTTTTCATTCCTTCTCACTGTTTACTCCTTGCTTATATTCTCTTCTTCTGTTTCTGTTGCCTCGCTGCAAAATAACTCCCAAAACACACAGAGTATGTTTAGAGAGGAGGCATTGCTTTATTCTGCGCAGAGTGCAAGGGGGAATATTTCCACAAATAGAGCACACCTATTGCAATTCTTTTTAGTATTTACACATAGAAGTTAACACACCACGCCTATCTAATACATAATCATCAGACTAACTAATCATCCTCTTCTTCCATTGGTCCGTATTTTCTCCGCTTCGATTTAAAGTCACAGTATGATTTTAATTCACTGTCCATGCTCACAAGGAGTCGGGGGGGGTAGTCCTTTCATACCCCAATTGGGTCGGTGGTCGCGATCTCCCCCTGCCGCCTTTACCTTTCCCCTAGTTACTGTTATTCCTGTTGTCTTCATGGTTGTTGTGGTGTCCCCTTATCTTTACGGCTCTCCCGGTAAGAGGATGTTCCCATTATTGGTCTCTGAAGGGTTACAGCTTTGCATTCTTTCAGGACAAACATATGCTTGTTAGTAAAATATGCAGTGCCCGTACCCTCTTATCTAACTTAGGCATTATCTATTACCTTGAAGATTCTACAGTTCTCACAGTCTCGTATGCTAGTTTCTATTTCTAACTGTCTATGATTCTCACCCTCTAGTATGCTAATTTCTATTCTAACTGTGATCCCTTCTTAACTACTAATAACTCTTATACTATTTGTATTACTATTTCTATTTTATTCTAAAATATTCTAAAATGCATAGTCATATATACACGATTCGAGGTGACATTTCCATATTGGTGTGCATCTTTAGACCCTCATGTAGCGACACACACAAGTCAGCTTGTGAGATGCAGGTCACCTTCTTTACTCTTTTTGCTTTTCCCCAGTGAACCATTACAGTGAGGACAGTAATTGTCCTGCTGACCTTTGTCTGTTGCTCATGACTTGCAACATAACTGATTTCCTCAGAGCCCCTATTTATTCACCTAATGTTGCCTCTTTCACATAGCACGCAGTAACATATTATTTTTAACAATCACAGAAGTAAGGGCCATCACAGACTGAGGAAAACAGATTGTTGTCACTGTTGCGTGAGAAGAAAATGGCAGACAAGTTCAGGAATTCAAATCTGGCATATCCAGAGTCCTCAATGGGGTTGCATTTTTTGCAAACTAGGAAAAAAATCTGTTAAAGAACACATAGCTATGTGTAAACAAACTGAAGCTATTACTTCTGCAATGAATTTTTCATTTTGCCTTATCTGCATTCAATCTTCAACTATACAAGTTCATATTTTCTAATTATGCCCACCTAAATCCTTTTGAAAAGGAAAACCACAATATGATTGTGTAAGTGTATTATAAATTTATCTCAAAATGTCTGTTCTAGCATTTTAGTTAGGGCTATGAACACTGAACTACAACAAAAAGTATGTGCCATCTGAAACAAGATGTGTTTGTTCTGGAGAGTCATGAAATTTAATACATCTGCTACTACTGTACAGGATCATAAATATGCAAATGAGCCACAAGTTGTTTTGTTTGAGGATAAAAAGGAATTTGAGAGACAAGAAAGGACAAATATTTATTCAAATACTTGAAATAGTGACCATTTGTATATACTGTATTGGTCAGTGCTAGATTCATTTAAACACAAACTGAGAGAAGACAGTAGTTTTCTTCTATAATGTTTAGGTCTATACATAAGTAGTTTTTCTTTCTTTAAGCCACAAGAATTTTTTTGTACTTACTATGTTGATGGAGCTGTTTCCAAAGCCCAGGGCAAGGATCAACATGGAACGCAATGGGTTCCATAATACCAAGAAATCAAAGACACAGTGCTGTAGCTGAACTTTGTACCTTTATACTAATAGAGGCTTTACTCTTTATAGGGTATAACATACTTGTGAAGCGTGACAGTGCGTGATTTCTCTCTACCCCAGAGAGCTTGTTATTTCAGGGTAAATAAGCACCCTGTACAAATACAATGCAGGGCCAAAGGACTGATTATATCGTGTCAGAGTTCTCGTGACTCTAGTTAGAGGAAATTTAACATTTTCCTTTTATTAGTCAATCAGGTGCAGCTCTATTACTGATAACTTTGAGGCCTCAAACCAAAATTCTGTTTCTGCATGGGGCCTCGGCGGGATACTTCCAGTTTTGGTATTCATTAGCCATAATCCTGATTTATGAGCCAAATGTCATTCTGCACTGTTTCAGTGGATTTTAAATTTGTAGCTTAGCCAAACATGTTTTTTCCTGAGTAGTATAGACTTTTGCTATGATGGCCATCATGATAATCAGATTTGCTTAGCTGAACTTGTTTTGAGAGAATATTTATATATAAGTGGAGTCTGCTGAAGAATTATGTATACCTGCATTTCAGGACAAAGATAAACAGAGACATGTGGGTTTTCTCTTTTAGATGTGAAGATTTTCTATTAATGCTCACTGAGAGGGTGAAATCTGGTGGTTATCATGTGATTGAACAGAGGTTTTTGTTTACCAGACCAGAGATCTAATTTTTTTCAGTTTTGCCTTTAGCTGTATCTTGCAGGATCTTTTTTCTCTGCCTTTTCTGCCTGCACTGTTGAGTGTAAGTTGAAATTTTCTGTTGTTACAATTGAATGTAAATCAACGAATGACAAAATGTTTCATAGTTGTGTTTGGTAGTGAAGACACATGGTCTTAAGTCAGTATAAAACAAAGGATAAGACCACCATATTTCCAACCAGCTTCCTCACGAGAGACCATGCCAGCTGTACAGATGGACGAGATCATGATTATGTGTTCAATGAAATAAGTGCAAATTTCCATATTTCACAATTTTATGAACAGTAAGGGCTTTACAGCTGTCATATTTAATGTAATTTAAATGATGCATATTTTAGAGAGCAGCAAAAGAAAAGCGTATATGTAATAAAAAAGCATGGCTAATAACAAGAGACAAATACAGGAATTACGCATGTGAATTCTGAGTGTTAAAAGCATCACTATTCTTTCCCATTCAAAATCTTACACCAACTCTGCCAAACTAATGTGGCATGAGGAAGGGGAATTAGAAGACTGCGTGATAACAGTGCTAATAAGGAAATACCTAAAGGACTTGACACTGGACCAGGGATTGTGCAAACATAGTGTAATAGTCAAAGAACAATAGTCCTGCCTTGAAGAGTTTATAATCCATACAGACAAGACAGTGAGCAGAAGGGAAGTTAAGTCTTTCCTTGGAAAATGGTGATTTCTTTTAAACTTGAATGGTCAATGACTTTTTGCAGAATTCATGACGAACTTCTCCAGGGATGAAAATTAGGCTTCCAGGACCTCTAAGTTTGTGGCCTTTTACTTTAGGGTGCATACTGAAGGAGTCCACCATGGAGCTGCAGGTGCTGTGAATTTTGAAGTGGTTGATGTCAAACAGGTCTTGCCTGGACACCTGAGTTTCTTTCAGCTTTTGCTTGGCTCAGCAGAAGGGGTTATGGCGATCTCCAACAGGAGTTGAAAATCCCAAAGTTTCCAGGTTCACTGGAAGTCTACAGAGAAAAGAGTAAAGTGGCAGTGGTGTGGAGTGAGGCTAAGGTGAAGAAATTAAATTGGATAAAGGAGGCAACAAATCAGCATTCAATGAGAATGTGATTCACACAGGAAAATTTAAAAGCTGCCCCAAACCCTGTATAGTTTCCAGAAGTAGGCTGAGGCTATTTCTATGCTTCAAATGCTGTTATTTCCTGGGTGCTCATCTTCTTCACAAAAAGGATTATTTCAATGTAATAAAAGCAAAACCAGACCATGGATGGTGGGGAAGAATGGGATTAACAACAATGCCATTTCAAGCTCGGGCTTGGGCAATACATATTGCCAACTGCTATTTTAATAGGTAGGTACCACAAGGTACTTGCATTATTTATTATAGTGCTGGTTCTGAAAACTGCCTGGGCTGTTATGCTTGCAGGGGCTTGCCTCTGTTTTCTTACATGCTGTATAAAGTCAGACCTAGGGCCTATAACCTAAGATCCAGATCACGCAAGGAATTAAGCGTGTGGCACAGCAGCAGCCTCACTTAAGTCAGTGAATCTCACGTGAGCTGTCTAACCTAGGCTACTTCCTATTATACCACGTCTTTTCTACTCTCAAATTTATTGCAGGAGATGAGCAAATTTTTCTAAGACTCACATGCATGATGTTTGATTATTCTTTATGGTTAGGGATGCACACAGCAGAGTGATCTGAAGCAAATGACCAGGAGCAGCATTGAAGGAAGGTATCAGAGTAAGCTGGGAGGGGAAAGTAGAGAACACAGAGATGAATAGCACTGAAAAGGGGAAAAACAAAGAATGTTGACCAGCATTCAAATTTGGAAAATGCTGTTAGAATGTCAGGGTCAAACTCTTCAATGTAATCTATGGCTAATACCAGTGCTAGGAACATAGCCAGAGGGATTTTGTCTAAATATGCCCATCTGGCAAACAAATTAATAGTCTACTCTGCAGCTTTTGCTGTTCAGGGTCTCGGGGACTGCTTCACTATTGAGGGGTAAATAATTTTAAGAGAAGCGATGTTCTAAATAGGGATGGTGCAAACTGTGTACATTCTTAACTAGCTGGCAGGTCTTGAGGGCCAGCTTCATTCCGTAGTTGTGAACGTCTTTTGGTTTTGTTCTTGTAGTACTACCAGCCATAGTTTTGGGACAGGAAAATTGATTTTCTGCATCGGTTGATCTAATGGCTATGTTCTGGCTTTAAAACCATTTGTGATCAACTCTGAAGTACATGCTAACTGCACCTGTATATCTTTTTTGAAGATAACAAATTGCAGGGGTATAACTGAAGTCATAGTTAAAGGACTATGTGGTTGTTTAAGTAACTGTAGCAACTGAAATGGATGGAAAGCCAAGCCTCCCGGAAAGCTGATATACTTTCAGCCGACCAGTATTAGAAAAAGAAAAGATCGGGCCCTTAGCAGTACTCTCGTCTGTTACACAGCCTATTAGCACGGTAATGCGCAGACTGGAAAGAACAGCTTGCGTCAGCTGTCAAGGTGAACCTGCAGACAGCAGTCTGCGAGCCTTACAATGGCATGGAGGAGGCAGACCAGGCAGCGCAGGTGCTTGTGCGAAGTCGGTGATGTCCCGGGGGGCCTTCGTGCTGCAGCGAGCCGGGGGTGCAGCTCTCCCGCGGGCTGGCAGCTCCCCGGTCCGGGCCGTGCCTCGGGCCGCTCTCCCCTGTCAGGCGGGTCTGTTTCAGCAGAGGGCACTCTGTTCCTAACGATGGAGGAGGCGCTTTCCCGTGCTGCTCAGAAACCTAAACAGCTTGGAAAAGTTTCCAGCGCAACATATTTGAACAAACTCTTCATCGGTTATGTTTAGTTCACTGGAGCATATTTTTAACTTCAGTGGCAGGGATAATAGCCCTTTTTCTACGCGCTGCTTTTAGCGGACTCGACGAAAGCTTGGGACATCAGCGGAAGCCGTAGCGCAAAGGTAGAGGATTTTAGCGTTCCTGTTCAGCAGCCCAAAGCTCAGAGGGAGAACGAGAGCAAAGCTGTCGTATGAGACACGCTCGTCAGATTTACAGTAGGAAACCTAAAAATATCGTAGAGGGCAGCATGATTAAAGACCTCCTTGGTGCGTGAGCAGATTTGCAGCTGTATCGTGAGAGTTACTTGTAGATGAGACACAGGATGGTTGTGGTTTTGGAAGCTGCTTTGCCTCGGATTTGGGGGCTGACTTCGCGGTAGCTTTTGCCCCTCGGGGGAAGACGAACCACTGGTCCGGGGCTGCCGGCCTCTCGGTCGCCGACACCGGAGCGCCGCCAGTGCCTCCGCAGCTGGGGGGACGGGCGGGCGGGCCCCCTTGGCCGGCCGCCCGCTTGCGCTGGCCGGGGCGGCAGAGGCTGCGCGGGGGGTGCCGAGCCGCGGCGGCGGAGCGGGCGCCGGGCCGGGCCGCGGCCCCGCGCCGCAGGTGGAGGCGCCCGGGCGCCTCTCGCCGGGGCCGGGCTGCCGCGGGCGGGCGGGGGCGGCCCGCTGCCAGCAGCCTCTAGGACCTTGGCTAACGTGCGGCGGTGGGCTGGAGCCTGGCGTGAGGGAGGGGCCGCCGCTCGTGATGCAGGATGCTGTATCCCCGGTGCCGTGACAGGCAAGGCTCGCCCCTGTCCTGCGAGCGGGAAGGAGGCGCCGGCAGAGCCGGACCCGCTCCCCGCCTCCCTCCCGGCCCCGGCCCCGGCCCCGGCCCCGGCCCCGGCCCCGCTGCGCGCTCCCCGCCGAGCCGAGGGACGCGGCGCCGCACCAGGTGGGTGAGCTCGGCGGCCGCGCCGGGGGAGGGCAGCCCTGCGGCAGCCCGGCGGGGCCTCGGCAGCGGCAGCCTCCCCGACCCGCTCCCCCGAGCGGGTTCCCGCGAGGGAGGCGGGCGGCGGCCCGGGCCCCGCGGGCGGCTCCCCCGGACGGGCCGGTCGGGCTCAGGGCAAGCGGGGCGGCCGCGGTGCTGGGCGAGGGTCGTCCGAGAGGGCGAAGTGGGGTGGGTTGCTTGGGGAGCCCAGGCACCGGCACCTGAGAAGTACCGGAGCCTGGTGTGTTTTGCCAGTTGTGGCTCTCAGCAACGCCTGGCGAGGGGGGCAAAAAAAATTTCTTCCTTCTCTTATTGCCACAGTTGACTGAAACTTTTGAATGACAGAAGCTCCCAGGAGTGCTAAAGGTTTTGGGAGGGAGGGGAACTTTTTAAATTTTTTGGAGGGAGGGAATAAAGCACTTATTTCTGTAAGGCATCTTAATTATGTTTAGTTGACAGGTGCAAGAACTGTTTGGATAGACGGTTTTCCTTTGGCATATCTGACCTTTTAGAAGGGAGTACTTTTTTGAAGGAGAGATTTGCATTCACTGTGGGGCTTTGCAAAATAGTAGGGTGGTGGCTGGGAGGAGGAGAGGGAGGGCTGTTTGTGTGCGTGTGTATTAGGGGTGCGTGGAACTTGTACTATTTTGAGATCACTGTGGTAATGAATAGTCTGAGGCAAAAAGATGTGTTGATACTAGGAATTAAGAGAATTAGCAGCATTATGACATGGTTTTTTTTCTTGGCAATTTTAAATGGAAGTTTTTAGTAAAAGTGACTGATGGTTTCGCGTTGGCCCTGGAATGGTGATGATCACTAAATTGATGGATTTTTTTCTTTTTTTTCCTGCCCTGATCACTTAGTCTCTGAGCTGTTATGATCAGAGCTTTCAAGGGCAGTGCAAATGACTGCTGAAGTCCCAGGGCTGGGCTCTCAACTCTGAGTGGGTGAAAGTACATCAGAAATACTCTGCTCCTTGCATTTTACCTTCCAGAGATCAAGATGGGAGGGGTTCCCAATTTGATAAATTCTCCTGCATTCAGGAGATAACCGAACTTGCCCACTATTGCCAGCTTCCCCAAACCTTTCGTTTCCCTCCCCTTTCTGTTCCCTAATTGGAACTACCTCACCCTGCAGGCTGTGCTCATGGCATGCACTGCGCGTCTGCTCCTCTGGCCAGCACAAAACTCCGGTGTTTGCATTGCATTTCTTCCAAAGGCCGGCTCCATACCTTTGCCCAGTTTGCTTTAGTCATTGAAATTCTGGCGGAGCCCACTTGATTTTGTTTGTAACTTGAAACAATTTCTCTCAGCAGAGCTCCAAGGCACGAGGATGGCCAGCCCTAAAGCCACAGGGCTCTCCTGGGAGATCACTTGGCTTGCTATTGCTATCTATGCTCATCTACAGGTAGGTAATGAACTTGTTGCTATTGTCATGCCTGGTCCTTTATCAGATGATCTTGCTGCACACTTTGAATTACTGTTTTTTAAACAGAAAACTGATGAAGGAACTGCGCTGTAAATAAAAGGCTCCTGATGAGAAGGTTTTCCTTTCACTGAACTGAATTTCAAAGACATCCATGTGGGAAATTAATATTATCTCTCTTCCTAGTAATATTGTACCTGACTTTACCAAATGGGGACCAAAGGGAGATCTTGCCAGATGTGTAATGCCATGGGTCTTTCTAGGCAGCACAGCTGCTCTTTGCCCCCAGGAGGTTTAGCACCTGATAAATGTTAAGATACTGTAAGTGACAAGGGTTATATAAATACCTGGGTAGAAACATCTAAAGCACTTGGAAGTCAGTCTTGGAGGGGAAGGTGGTCCAAAAAGGACTTTGCTTCAAGTGTTCAATGGATACAGGAACCATGGAGGAAAACCATAGCTGCCAACTGATCTATTGCCTGACACATGAGCCTAATCAGTTCCAAGAAGTGAGTATTTAAAGAAATATGGTGTGCTGGCATGCAGCAGAGATGTTGTTATAGTATGTCATTCTCTATACTGATAGTTCCCACACCACAGAAAATTTCAAGGATTCTTCAGTCTTAAATACACCCAAATCCGGAAATCCTTAGGAAAGGACAGCTAAATAAACAGGAGAATGTTTTTTGAAATAAATAGCATCATTTTTTAAAGTATTGTAGTAGTCTTTGACAAAAAAGTAAAATCTTGGTTTTTAATAAAATCAGTGATGCTGTTTACTGTAATACTGTTTACTGTAATACTGTTGCGTACTGTTTGTACTGTTGCGATGATGAGAAATGGTGGTTTCAAACTGAAGCCTGGTGTGCTGGGCATTATATAAATGTACATCCTGGATAATTTTGAATTGAAGGACAACACAGCAGGCAAAAGTAAATTCAAAAGGAGTATGAAGAACTGAGGAGACTGTACTAGACAGCTGAGTAAGCTGTGATCAATTTAATGTGGACTTTGAGATTTTAAGGTAGTGGGAATGGGGCTCCAACCCATCCGCAGCAGCACTGCAGAGTGCACTGTGTGCTGTGAGTCATTTGGCAGCTACCTGTTGATGAACACCCCCTGCACCTGTATTATGGTTGCAGCTGGTCATGAAAGTACACTGGTTGCTTGAGTAAAGGACTCACCATTACAGTAAAAATTATTAGATTCTTATTAATTGTACAGTAAAGCGCAGTGCATTCAGTGCATGTCCAAGCAGATAGGGCAACAGTGGGATCTTCTGCTTTTTTCTTGCATATTTCTTATGCAAGAACAAAAATGTTACTGATTTGCTGTGCCTGTTCAGCTTGTATTTTTGTGTGCAAGCAGTTGAGTGATGCTGTAATAACCGTCCCTATAACGACTCAGAAAGTAGCATGTAAAGTTCACTTAATAGTTCTGCTCAAGATGAGAACAGAAGTTCAGAGAAGGGAAACGTCAACTTTGTGTTTGGGCCTTTTGGTTATGAAGAGACCATTTTTTTCTTTTACAATATTTTTCTTGTATTTTTTTCTTTCATATATTTCTTATTGTAGAACTGGAACCAGTAGTGGCATAGTTTCCTCTTCTCCACGAATGGTTTGGCGTAGCTTCACTTGTCTCTTTATAATAAAAACAACCCAAACACATTGTAGTAATCAATAGGCTATTGTGAGCAGCTTTATGAACATTTCAGTCCAGGTCAAATTTTTTGGTCTAGATTGTCCTTTAAAATATTCTAATCTATTTGGCATATTTGAGTCATTAGCACTTAACCCCAATCTTGTAGGAGGCCCTTCTGCTCCTAAGTTTTAGGTGTTTTATCACAATTTTAGGCACATTAAAGATATTTTATATTATTTAACATAACATTTTTGGTATCCAATAACCATTAATTCTTTAATTGGTTGCTAGGGGCCATACTATATGGACCACACACAGTCATTCTACCCTAATATTGTACCATAGCTTCCACTGGTGTTGTTTTTGGCTATTAAAGTGCTTATGTCTGGAGCTAATCAATTAGAAACAATTGGATGCTGGGCAAGGTCACAAGTCTATGTCATGTCACTTATGTGCAATTGATTAATTTCATCCTGCTTGAGGCAGGTACAGAATAAAATAATGACCATTTTAAAAGAATGTGGTGGAAATGTGGTATGAATGTAATGCAAAGAAAACTTTAACATGAGAAGTTGTGAAAAAGAGGTAGCTGTTACTGAGAAGAAATGAAAGTTAACTTTGGTTATAGGAGACTTTCTGATTCTTCATAGCACGGTAACAAGCACAGCACGCTGTTTAGCTAGGTTCCAAATTGAACTCTGCCCTTACAGATATGCAGCGTCTTAAGTTTGACAAATCTCTGTCAAGGGCAGATTAGTTGCTATGCTAGTAGGTAAGTTAGATTTCATAGGATAACCCAGTGAATAGTTTACCACCGAGCATTGCTGAGCTGCCTGTTCATTAAATCTGCTCTGTGACCAAGAGCAGTGGCGTAAGTGACTCAGGAGGAGATCACTTACAGGCTAGCCTTGGCTGTGTTCCTTTGCGGACATAAAGCCTACGTTTTCTGATATGTGCCAATATAAATGAAATGAATGGAACTGCAGTAGTCTAAAGCCAATGGTAATCCAAGCAAGTCTGTATATTTTTCTTAAAAACAAACAACAACCCCCCCCAAATGGTAGCAGCAATATGGGATAATTAATTGTTTCTAAAGATTTAAATGATGAATCTATCCAAAGAAGTTACTCTATTCCACAGACTATATGTGTTTGTGAACATTAACTATATCCTTGGCCTTGAATGTAACTATTCATGTGTATTTATTGCTAAATATGGTGTAAAAGGCTCCTCATTTTTCTCACGTGGTAGCAAGTGAGCTATCAATACTACAGATTTTAGGAGATGGTTAAGCTAATAAACAAAATAGAAGTATCCAAGTCCAATTTTGCTGTTTTGAAGTGATGTCTTGAGTACATGTGGCTCCATATTGGTAACTGAAAAGGCAGGATGATCAGCCTGGTAACCAATTCTTTCTTAACCTTGTGATAACATTTTATTGCACCGTTCAGCTAGATGCTGTTATATTTGTTATGAAATGTATGTAAGACTGTATATCTGTATGTTCTTACTAATGGATTAATGGCTGCAAGAAATGATGACTAGCAGATACATAAAGACAAATATATATCATCAAGAATTTTACACATGGATTCATTTTAGATTTATTCTCTGGTATGTTGTTTTCAAATGAGGAATATGCTGATATTTTTTTTTAGGTTCCTACAGTCCAAATTAAACCCTCTACAAGTCAGTTTGTTTCACCTCCAAAGACCATGAGGCTGCTAATGTCTGAGGAGGGAATAACAGCAAAGACACCATGTCTGGATATTTAAGAAGCATTGGCTCTGGGTTTCTATGGAAGGGAAAGTTTCGTAGGTCACATATTCATTGAATAAACTGTTGGTTGCTCACATGATTTATGTTTCTGCAATCCCTGCCTGCATTATGTTTTTTTCTATCTGTGATATTTTGGATATAAAGGATATACATGTTGAAAACATTATCTTATTCAAAATGATTCTGCCATAACCAATATGCCAAAAACTACCAACATAGTAAATGTCTCTAAGGTTGAGTTTTGCAAGGCCAAAAATCTGATGTCCATTATATGACTTAGTGGACTTGGAGACCATCTTTGTGGAAAACCTTTAGAATATTGTTTTACAGTCACTGAATTGCACACCGATGTTCAGAAAATAGATTATGATCTACATGCCATACAATAGTAAGGATTCTTAAATCTCCAGTGACTTTAATCAACAATATCAGGATGAGATTTGCAAGTCCAGAGTTAAATCTGAAGCACTTTCCCTTTTTTGTACGCAGGTTGCAATTCTGCACCCATCTGGAGTTTTGCCATCAGCCTCAATAGGCCTGTGGTTTTATTCTTAGTTTGGAGATTGAAATGCCTCTACTATAGACAAATAACACTTTTGAGACTCCGTAGAAGTGTTCTGACTTAAAATATTCATTGTTATTGAAAAAGTTGTAACTCAGTGACAGCATTACCAGAAAACTTATGTAAATTTCTGAACTTCCTTTGAATTTATGACTAATAATGATTGCTCAGCCAGTGCTCATAGGATCTGAACTGCTGTTACCCCCAATTTACAATGCAAAAGAGTTTAAACGTCAGAAAAATTGTGATGAATCTGTCTTGTGACTTGAGACACAAACTATGTATGAATACTTATTTTTTTAAATGTATTCACAAAAAATTTAAGTCAACTATAGGAGATGACCAAGAGTACAGACGATATCAGTGAAGGCATCCTTTTACTATGTCATTTATTTGTTTTCATTTTCTCAGTAAATATTTTGATCATAGTGATCATGAATGATGCTTGCAGTGATACCACTCAGAAAATCAAGCTTTGGTTATTCAGCTAAAGCGTGATCCAAACCCATTCATTCCAATTCGGCAAAGGTGGTTTAATCTCAATATCCAGCTAGATTTCAAATTCTGTATCTACATCTTCAGACATGGATATCAGTGCTCACTGTGATGATAATTTCTGATGAGGTTACACTAAAAATTGGGCAAAGATTCTCAAATCAGTTGTGTGTAGAGCTGCAAATTGTTGGTTCCAAAACTAGATATCCAAGAGTTGAACACTTAGAGAAGCCTCAAGTGTAGGAATAATCTTTTACAACAGTCAGTGACTTCTAGTTTCTCTTGAAAAAGTAGTGAAGAAATGAAGGAATAGCTCTAGGATGATCTTTGGTTTCAGCAGACACTTGAATGCTTAGTCATTGATAATTAGTCATTCACGTCTGCTTGATGCAGCTGGATCCTTCATACTCCTTACCAAATTGGGGCATAAACCGCACTGAGGTGGCAGTTTTGCCCAGTGAACCAAATTCCATTCCTGCCTTTGCATCACAGCAAATGTACATGATTGATTGTACTGATATTAAAGCCCTTTTACCGTTCATTCAGAAATCATGATTTGGTCATTGAAAATAATGAGTTTTGCTTCAAAAGAACATAAATTTTAAAAACTGACTCATTTTTATTTGCTTTTACTTCTAGAACCTGTAGGGTTCACATATTTATGTCTTTATCTGCAATTTTCGGGCTTGAAGCTTTTCTTAAAATAGTTCGCCATGCTCACCTGAATCCAGGAGCTGGGGTTTAAGTAAACACCAAATATAATGTGGCTTGCAATGAAGTAGTAAAATATATTAATTTCAGTGATAGTGGGAGCAGATTTATAATTGTGCCTCTATACTTGTTTGTGTTGTAAGCCTATGCAAGAAATCTTTGGGCATGAGTTATATCATACTGTGCAAATGTTGTACTTTACTGTTAAGTCAGTGTGGTGTTAAGATTTTATATAGTTGATAATACTGATGATAAAGTCTTGCGGCTGCGTACAGTCCAACACAGCCTTACTTGAACAATTCCAGTGTAATTCTTATTACGCAAAATCTCTGTAAAAAAAAGACAGTTTGTGCATGGTGAGAGAGTGGGTTTGTTTTTGAAGTAGTTTGCTAGTGAGCACAACATTCCAGAAAGGACATTGAATATAGCCATGGCAACTCTGGAGACACAACTAAGACCCACACAGGAACTGAATAGCACTGCAGTTGTGATATGCACTCTGCACTCACTTTATTGTCACTGATAGATAAAGAATTCCTTTAGGTTTTGAAAGCGTGCATATACCTTTCTTTCCCATAAGAGGAGAACTTTTTTTGATATTAGCTGAAGTCTGTAGACTGTCAAGTGCTCTTGAATTTAAGGGCCGTATTTTCAAAATGGCCTCACTCCAACTTGCAGGAGGAAGTACAGTTGTGCAAACTCACTTCTTGATGGCTGTCAGCTACGCAAGGGTGCTAAACTTAATGCAGATATGCCAGCATTTTCAGAAGGGTCTGTGTGATGTGGAGCCTTTGTTTTGATTACTTTCAGTAAGACTTGAGACATAACTTAAACACAAATACTGTTAAGTACTTAACTGTATTGGTAGGTGCTTAGCTGGATTTTTCGAAACAAGTAACAGGATAAATTTCAATTAATCCAATGGGAACCAGGCGTTAGGTGCCGTAGGCACTTCCAAAAGTCTGGCTAAGCCTTGTCATCATATTTAGCTGATTAACCCAAAACTTTCACCCTTAAAACTCTTTTGAAAGACTAGGTTTCTGGTGTGTAAATTCTAGTACCTGGGTGTGTAGATATTTGATAATACTTGAGAAGTGCAAGTACAAGCATCACGTGTTTATAAAGGGAGGGCAGTTTTTGAAAACTTGGCCTAATATATCCCTTCCAGACAGCATATTACATAAATTGTTTAGGAACAATGTTATTTCTGTTTCTAATTTTATATTTATTAGATTTAACATCATTATGGAGAGAAAATGAAAACAGTATTCTCAGTCTGTTTTGAGAAATGTGGTTTCCAAGAATTGTCAGTTTGTCATGCTTCTGGATGCACTAGAAACACAGTGAATGCAAGTCAGCTCAACTAAATTGTGAAACAATATTAAAAATGCATTTATGATTGCAATTACTAGATTGTTGTTGTATGCTAACTGTTGTCATTTGTGTCACGGTGGGAGGTCCCAATTGGTTAATGATGCTGTTCTGTAGCATTAAACAAGTGGAGCATTTGTTTATATGTGGAAACATGTATTTCTGTATTTATGTAATGTTTTCTCTGTCATCAGGTGCTTTGCCAAAAATTGAAGCTGCTTAAAATTTATAGGATACAGTCTCTTGTCAGTGCATGCGAGCAGAACAGGGTATGGTTTATAGTGTGTATATGTGAAAGGACCTATAGATGCTCACTCTATAGAAAATGCAGACATAAAGAAGAGAGTTTTAGCTGCCTGATCTATAGCCTTTTAGTATTATAGAAGTAAGATGACATGGGCACACCTGCACTGCCACAGAATGCGAAGAGTAAGGGATTGTGTTCTCTCAAGCTTTGTTTGGCAATAAACGTTTCCTGGCCTGCACCTTGCAGAAGCTCTGCGAAGGCTGCAGAAATAGGCTTTATTCCCAGATGGCTGATTCAGCAAGAAATTAACTAGCTCCAAAAAAATCCCCCCTTTTGCTTGCAATTTCCCTGCTTGTATATGTGGCCGCTCCAGGCCATCCACTGGCATGGAGAAATGTGAAAGGACAGTGCAGGTACTGGTTCTGATACATTCAGATTTGCCTCTTCTGATGGGAGTTTTCCTTGCTTTCCCAGCTACTGCAGCCTCTTGCTGGTGTAGCAGTGGTGTGGAAGCAGAAGGCTAAACAAGCTCTCTGTGCTCTCTGTGGATGTATAACAAATGAAATATGCTAAAATATGATTTGGCTTCCTCTCTTGAGAGTCTCCTTTTATTAGATGTTTCAAGGTCTCATTACTCATTTGGTGTTTTGTTTTCTTGAGTCTCCAAATAGTTTTAAACTGTTCCCTGGTTGACTAACATGGATGTTGGCTGAAAAATCCAATAGCATAGTAGTGTCTTGAGTATTGCCTGCTTGGTAGATGATGTTCTAGTTGGAAACTGCCAGGTACATCCAACATATTACTGATTCTTTCAGCTGATCTCATCAACACTTTTGTTAGAAAGCAGAAGAGGGGATACATCTATCACTGGAGAGAGGTGTTGTGTATGCTTTATGCTATGTAGGGATTTTGCTAATGCCACTAACTGATAAGACCACTTGAACAGGCTATGTTTTTGTGCCCTGATTTTATAACTTTATTTATATGAATACAAGGTGCTTTATGTGACTAACGATTACACTTTTCCTCTAGACTGGTAATTCTCAGGTAAGTCTTTTCATGGAACAGCCAGCTCAGAGCTTGGCAGCAGTTAACAGTGTGAATTGAATGGTGGGAAATGCTATGAAGGGAAGGTGTAAAACAAATCAAAGAGTATCATCCTTTCACTGTATGAATTCCTAGTTTGCCCACACTTAAGTATCGTGTACAGTCCTGATCTCTTTATGAACGGAGTGGAAAGGCTAGACAGGAATCAGCCGGTAACTTGTTTCTTCCAGCATAAGAATTGAGTGCCATTAAATAAAACTACTAGGAGACAGATTCAAAACAATGAAAGGTGGTTGTCCTCCATGTAATGATCTTTGGCACTCCTTGCCATAGGGTTTTTTTGAGTAGAAGGTTACGTAGATTTCAGGGGAGACAGGACAAGTACTGGGACGACCCACTAAGTACTACTATACAGACAAACCACAGCAGGCTAAGAAAACTAGGTGAGTCCAGGAAAGTATTCCAGGGAAGTATTGTACAAACTTGCTCCGGACATGCTCTTTGGGTGTCCTGTTATGGCTACTGTTGGAAGCTGATGGGCTAGATGGATCCTTGGCCTGAACCAGTTTAGCCTTTATGTCATTCTGATGTTCCTTGGGGCTACACTTGAGGATTGTTGAACTAGAAGTTAGAACCAATCCTAGACCTACTGTCACTTATGACTCATCATTTAAAAACTAACAAAGAAATATATTCTGTAAACTCCAGGTGTAACAGGAGGTATGTCCTGGACACATAAGAACGTGCTCAAAACCTACGTAGGTGCCTACATTCTGAGCTTCTTTGTGTCTGTCTGGAATATTTTTTATTTTTACATTGTTATTAGATTTTTTCTTTACAAACATTTTTATTATGTTTCTGGTGCATTTTCAAATTTTAAAGTTTTGGAATGATTTTTAAAGTATGGAAGGGAATTTGGGTCATCTTGCTTCATTGCTAGAGTAGTTTCTTGTTTTTAAACACACACTAGTATTTCCTTGAGCAAGATAAATAAAGAAATGGCTTCTGATATTTTACTAAATAAGGCTTGGCTTAAATTCCACTTTCATTATGTGGTCAGTCCTTCTGTAAAACACAAATATTCCAGACATTTTCCCTGCATGAGTGAGCACTTGCCTTCACCCCAGTGTGAAACTGTGCACCCAAATGCTTTTCCCACTTCCTCTTCCTATCTTTCAGTTAAATTTAGAACACAATAGGTTGGTTAAAACTACAAGAAAACCTCCAGAAAGCCATCTTAACATATGTGTTTTTACCATGCAGCTGTTTATCTTCTGCTAAGAGGAAACTATAAATGTATTTTTAATGCCAGGAGCTGGGCTTAAAATGCCATTACTTATCCAGTGGGAATAGATTTGAAAATTAGTAAGCAATTAGATCAGTAGGCAAATACATTTTACTTAATGTTGCAAGTCTCATGGGCCTTTCAAATATCCTGTTAGTATCACCTGTTCTTAGCTTGCAACCTTTTAAATCTTTACCTAGTCTTAAACAGCAGTGTTACTTTGGAAAGGAAAATTTTCTGTATTTTTTTCATTTTTATTTATAAGCTGAATTTTAATTTAAAAAAAAAACTTGCATGGTTCCTCCAAGGGCAACAGAGATGTACTGGGAACACTAACCTTTTCTTGAAGAAAATTTCTTCCTGTAGATAACCATCTTGAGAAGGGCCTTAGCTGGGATAACAGAACATGTGGGTCTTGTTCTGATCTTTTGAACTTGCTTGAATTATGTCCTTAGCAAACACCAATGATGTATTTGTTTATAATTGCTTATTTTTCTTGCTGAATTTAGACCTCTGTGAGCCATCTGTCATATGTCACATAGAGGCCACTATTTAGAAATGGGGAAAGTGTAGGAATTGTAGACTTTCTTTTTTATTATTTCAAATGTTAAGGCCAGTCCTTGAGAAGACTGAAGAAAAGACCTTGTCCTCTTCCACTGTACTATAGGAGTGTCCCATCATTCATTGTCTGCCAAAAGTTCACAGTGAATCAGTGGTAGTATGAGGACTCTCAGCCTAGGCACTCTAAAACCTCAGTCCTGAAAAAGGTCCAGGCTGGGGAGCCCATAGACTTCATTAAGTTGCTGTGCCACAAGTGAGACCTTATTTTGTAAAATTCAGGCTTTCTACTTCAACAGTACAACACTGCACTTGAGTAACAGTGCCACTGAAGTCTGCAGGCCCTCTGCCTGAGACATCAGTGGGAGTTTTTCTTGAGTAAGCCCTGCCCATAGGAAGCACACTGAGGCTGAATTTCATTAGTGCTAACTAGTTGGTTATCATATTTCCTGTTGTGTGGTGTGAATCACTTCATCTCTTCATGGAACTGCTAAGGACAGATGGCATTTAAAGCTGTGTCTGCAGCTGTTAGTTTTCTTGAAACTTGGCTGTATTTATCCCTCTGGAAAAAAAGCAGAGATAATAAAAAAGATAATTTGCCTGTTGCTTATAAACCTCGCAAAATTTGAAGTGATTTCCATTTTTTTACATGTCACTTTTTTATTGTGTGTCATTGAAGACCGTTTTATCAGGTGTTCCAGACCATCCCTGTTGGCAGGAATTTCTCCGAACTACTGCAGAGGGAAACATCAAAAACAGTCCTTAGAGCATGTACGCTACTTTTCAGGAGAACTGAAGCAGAACATGGAAATTCACTTTTTAAAATCCGATGTGACTTTTTGCCAGATTTACTATATTCAGAAGATTCCTTTGAACCTTTTAAGGGATTGCACTCTCCACTGCATGGTGCAGTTCTGCTAATGAAAATAGAGGGAAACACAAACACACCATAAATAAGGAAGATATAGAAAGTTGATTTCTACATGTAGCATTTTGTCTGTGCATATGAAAATTGACATCATGGTGTTGGAATGTTGACCGTGTTTTGCATTTTGCTAGCTGCTTTTACTGGAAAGCATGTGTTTCAAAGGGAGTTTTCAATTTTTATAAGTCTTTGCCTCTATAATAGCCCAGTCTTATTTTGAATGTAGACTTCAGCTATGAATAAAATTTAACTCATGAAGTAAGAGATTCCTCTGGCACAAAATGTGAATGAATTATGCAAACATTAACCAGTAATGTGCATGCCTGGATCAGAATAGTCAAAGCCAACCTTTAGGTTACACTGTTACCACTCAACATTGTCTTACTCAGTTCAAGAATGCCTTACTCTGAGAGTAAGGATACTGAGTTCTGAGGAACTCCTCTCAAGAAAAGCTGCATTACGTGTGGGGAAAGCATAGCTGGCTGCACAAAACCAACCCTTTGTGGGAAATTTTCACTAATGTGCTTTCGTAGCTCCAGATGGGTCTGTGAAAGAAGTGAAGAAAACAGTCTAGCAGCAATGAAAAAGTGGCGTTAGCCCTTCATCTTGAGAGTAATCATCCAGATAAAACTGGCAAAATTCAATTAGATTATCTTTCAGTAATGGGCTGGCCTCTCTTCAACCGTCATAATCCAACTCATTTTCCCAGAGCTTCAGGGTTATATACTCTGTAGAAAGTTGGCAACCCAAGTTTCCCATGTCATCAACTCTATCCAGTCTCCTGAGAAGAGTTTTCTGGTACAACATCCTTGCACCTGCTAGTTCTTCCCCAGCTCTTCTCAAAATCCGACTGCTCTGAACCCCTTCCTGAAATTATTCCATGCTACTTAAGCAGTTTACTAATTTTTATGATAATGTGATTCCCCAAGTGATATGAGGCACGTCTAGTTCCATTAACCTGTCCTTGTGATGAAGGACTCAAATTCTTGGTGTCTAAGGTTGGGTTTGAAAGAGTTGGACATTATTCTGAGATTACATCTGCTTCTTCAAGTTAAATCAAAAGTACCTAGTACCTGTCAAAGTGTATATGCCTTTGCCTGCAGAGAAAAGCTAGCACTTTTTTTTAAAAGGAGCATTTAACACCCCTAAAAAATATAATTCCCCTTTTTATGTGGTGGTGTGCAATGTTGAAAGCCTGAATTCACTGCTAAAGTTTTAGACTTTATTCCTGTATGTATGCTGTAGGGAAATATGTGCATGTATAGTGTATGTAATTGCACTAACAAAGTCTCAGGCAGACTGAGATTGTCTTTAGTTGAGTTTTAGTCTGAATTAAGTGTTAGCTGCAGGTTCCTGATGGACTCTTCTCTGCATATAAGTTGCAGGGGTGCTGTATGAAACAATATACAATGATTTACCCTGGTGTTATTCTTAGTTGAGAAAGTAGACACGATCAGATCTTTTTGCACAGCTAAATGAGAACAGGGTCCAGAAAAATGAGGAATGATGTTTCATGTTGAAGGGTGATGCAACTTGCTAGGCTGAATATCAGCTTGAACTGGGGCTTGCAGTGGCGTGATTGGTCTCGTAAAATGGGGGCCTGCTTCCCTGATCTATCTTTTGTGTTGGAATTGGCTCTTTTAATAAAATAGCTTAGAAGAAAATCCTGTTCAGAGCTGCATAATTAATATTAGATAGCTCAGACATAATACATGGAGCGCTTGAATTGAAATAAAACTTAGATTGGTGGGGACATGCTTGATGCTAATGGATCTCGCTTCAGAAACTATTATTACTCTTTGTGGAGGCATTTGAGTCGATACTTGTCAAGTTCTGCTCCTCCATACTGGTTAAGTTCTGTTCAGCTTTTAAAATGCTGGTGTAGCTCATCTACACCCGTTCTTCTTTTTGGAGGCCTGCCCTAGCAGCCTGTGCTGTTTATATGGGCTGTTACTACCAGAGGATCTCTGCTGCAGTAGGAATTTTTCTCTGTGGATTTGCGTGAGGGTTGGTGCGGTACTCGGCTCTTCCGCAAGGCGCTGGAGTTGCAAAGGCCTCTCAGTGGGATCAGTCCATTCATGACTGCTACAGAGGGCAAATAAGAGCTCGCATTTTTCAGAGATGCGTAAACTCACTCACAGGGCTCTCACCTATCTGTTATTTTCCTATGTCTTGTTAAGGTTTATGGTTTTTTATTTACCAATTGAAAAAAATATTCATAATTATTCTTAAAATTTCATCAGAACATTTCACTGTAAACAGCTAACTTTACATCTCAAATGTTCAATTATTAATTGTCATGATAGCTACCTATTACTTTTATTGGTTATTTCTAGAATCCTATTTCAAGTATAGCAAGATTTGTGCAAGCTTTATTGTTAGGGGTGAAATTTAAACTTTATTAGGATTAAGTGTTTAATAGTATAATTTGCTGCATATGTTGCAAATACAAGCTGCTATGAATAGATCCTCTGTAAAAAAAAAAAAAAAGCATTTGATATGTTATGTATGGACTTAAATCCAATATGTTGTTATCTTTAACTAAAGGAAATTGTAAGAAGAGATTTACAGAGAAGGGTT
Source organism: Ciconia boyciana (assembly GCF_034638445.1). Taxonomy (NCBI): domain Eukaryota; kingdom Metazoa; phylum Chordata; class Aves; order Ciconiiformes; family Ciconiidae; genus Ciconia; species Ciconia boyciana. The sequence goes on along the minus strand of NC_132941.1, from coordinate 11,087,919 downwards.
TATTCTATTAACTTTAATTTCTTTAAAACATTTCTCAACTGAAGTTGAATTTGGTTTCTATATTTTGACTTTATTTAAAATGTGCTCTACATAACTTCCTTTGTTCCTTGAATATTATTCTGAAAATAGTACAAATTGGCTGTTTTTTCATATACACGAGAGGAGAAAAATAGTAGTAGTAGTAGTAGTAGGTGGAATATTTATTTAAGTGGGATGTCCTGTTTTTCTATTTGTCCACTCACAGTAGATTTGAGGATTTAAGTGCAAGTTAAGTGGAAGTTTTCTGTTATGTTACTGGAATTTTTTAATGTAATTTTTATACCTTGTAAAGAACTGGGAGAAAGGCTCTCTCTCCTGCATGTCTTCAGCCCCGTGCCTCCCAGGAAGCAGTAGTACGGAACATATTGATTTAGAATAGGTATCAGGTTTTGGCTTGATGCTGAAGGAGCAAAAACAGGAAGGCAGCACAGCCCTGTGTTTTCCCAGTCTGCATAAGGCATTTGATTAATCTGTGAAATGCTGGTGATTGGTTTGGATTCTTATGGCTTTTAGGCAATTTGGAATGATTCTACGTTTGTAAATGGCAGGAATGAATAGTTTGGGCTTATTTTGAGATTGAGAGACCATATTAAATCTTCTTGGCATAGGCATTTTGACTTGGAGATTTTATTATTGTCCCATACTTCCTTTTAAAGTGTGTAGTTGCTTCTTTGAGGATTTTATTTAAGTAGGTAATCAGGCTTTTTTGAGAAATTGGTTGTATTTTTTATAGAACAATTTGCAGTCAGCCCTTCCTCTTGCTAAAGCTGGAGTAACACAAAATGAGGGAAATTGCTGCATGCATCATCTTAACTCTAAGAAAGGAAAAGCACATAGGGAAGGGTCAAATCTCATTCAGTCATATTTGGATGGTTTTCTGCAAGAAGGCAACAAATTTCAGACCTTGTGTGGATGTGTAGGATTCCCTTCAGCCTTTCTACCAGGAACTATAAAAAGCTTGTATAAAGGCACAGAATAATTACAGCCTGAGTCAGGCCAGCAAGTTGGCTTTTTTCACTATAATCAGGATAAAAGAACATCTCTCTTGGCAGAAAGGACTGAGCTCTGAAATAGAGATGTTCTGGACTGATAATTCCAAGTACAGCCAAACTTGCAGAGAAATACACAGGTTAAGATTTATATTCGGGTCTTGTTATTTAAAATGGATGCTGTTTAGGCTTCATATAATAACATTTTACTCTGTATAGAGTGCAGAGGAAGCCAGGCCTATAAAAAGTGCAAATGAAAATAGGATTACTGCCACAGTTAACTTCAGCACAGCTTAACTGTGAGAGTGAGGCTATCTTATTGTTTACAATTTGTAAAGCAGTGGAGAATGTGAAGAGATGTATAATTATGCAGGAAAAGAACAGATCAACTGAATCAATAAAAGCACAGTATTTCACACCACTGTTTGCAAATTCACTAGATTGTGTAGGTTCTAGCTTCAGTAGTTTCTAGTGTCACGGTTGTCTTTAGTCTGAGAAGTCATAGATACATAGGGCAAAAGGAATCCTCTGCAATTAAATAAAAGGGCGGATGAATTTATTTCCCTGCCTTTGCACAGTCCATTGTTCTTGGATCCTGTCTGTATTTTGAAAAGTCTTAGAATGCTAAAGACAAACATATGAGAATCTGGAACCATGCTAAAGCTTTAGATATTGAACTGTTAGGGTTGGCCTCCTAGCTCACATTAGCTTGTACTGGCAAACTAAGAGCTGACTGTGGATAAGAAAATTCAGGGGAGGTTATTGCCACAGATCCATCCAAAAGTGCTCAGGAATAGTTGAAAAATATTCTGTAGGAATAGCGCCCTTCTGTAAATCTTTAAAATTAAACTGTGCTGTCAGGAATTCTGTTTAACCTTACATGCAAATGGTAGCAGTAAAAGAGAAGCTGCTAGATATGCAAAAATAGGTGATTTTGCACTGTGGGTTAGAAATCAGGCACGTATTGGGAAGTCTGCATTTCCCCTTGCCCTTGCTGTTTTTAAAAGTAGTGAGCGGAGTATCCCTTGTCCTGTAAGAGGCATGACTGCTTTTCAAAAGACAAGGTCAACTGGACAACCAAGATTATCTATATTCTTTCAGAATTCAGTATATAAAAGCTGCTTTTGAAAAGCTGTTCCTTAGTAGCTGTCCTACTTCCGAGAAAAATAGTGGTGTTTTCCACTTTGCTGAAGCAGGGGAGGCTGAACTACTTGCTTTCTAAAAGTTGTCTATGTCACTTAGAGCTAATTGCTAATTTTACATGCAAGACAAATCCGTTAAGAGATTTGATTGTACCAGCAGCAATCTTAAGAGTCAGTCCCTCCACAACCTTTCCTGTATTGGTCAAGGTAGGAGGGTTTTTCAGTAGCTTGACTGCAGCCTCTACTTAGTGTTCAGTTGTGTGTCTAATTTTTAGTTGCCAGTAGATTCAGTGAAATGCCAGTAACTAGGTATATGCTGAAAAGTTATCACCCTCTACAGTTAGATTCTTCAAACTGCTAGAAAACAGAAGGAAACAAGACAATTTGTCTTACTAGCCATCTGCTATGCCATCATAAACTCCAATGTGGTATTCTGAAGGAGTAAAATTATTCTGTTAGATTTCCTGTAGAAAGATAATCATTACTGGAAAGCAATGCATGACTTATGACATGTCTCAGTTCATCTGTCCTGGGAGCTATCCATTGTACGTACACATTTGCTTCTGTACACCCACACAGGATGGAAAGATATTCCTCCACAGGAAGGTCTTCCGTTCCCTCAGAATGCAGGTGGTATGTATTGGCAAATCACATATTGTGGATATGGCAGCCAAGTTCCCAGAGTAATGCACACATAGTGAAGCAATTCACTCAACTTCAGCTGTTCAAATGAGAATACAAGATGGGTGACGAGGAATATAATCACATGGCCTATCTTTCAGTGTTCCTTCTGTGATACCTGTTTTAGTCACTTACACTTGCTACTGGTTGCATTTGAAATATAGACCATTAGAGGGTTAAAAATGGTATGTTAGTGAGATCAGTCACAGTGAAGACACTTGGTGCTTAAAATATTTAAAAAGAAAATGCAGAGTATTTAAGAGGGCATCAACTTCTTAAATTCCAAAACACTAGACAATGTCTTGCCTTTGAATTACAGATGTTATTCAGTGTTCTCCATTCTTCATCCCTTTTCTGTTGTCATGTTCATTGAGTGTCTTTCTGTAATCACCTGGATCATTTTAAAACTGCTTAATGAAATTTCTTTGCTTGTCATGGAAGATGGGTGATAAAGTTGTAGTGGTGAAACTATCCTGATTGGAGCAGGCATCCTGTTCTGAATTAGCAGTTTCTATTTTCATTTTATGTCTGACCTGCTCAGCTGTGTCTTTTAACATTTCAGCAATTCCGGTTCATTCAGAGGATTTATTTCATTCTTTCCAGCAGCAGATCCTGTGTTTATCTTTTCTCACCTCAGTAAGAGCCCTTTCCCCTTCACCATATCAGTTCTCCAGCATTACTGTACACATCATGTAGAAGAACAAAAATGAGAGTCATTAAACTAATGACCATTAGGCTTAACAGTTGTCAGTGAACAGATGCCTGCAGTGCCTGTTGTGTGAGCTTTTAATTGCTCTGTTTTTTTACCGCTAAAGCATAGTTATCTAAGTAGTGGCTTATTAGTAAGTGTACATGTGAAATACTGTCAGTTAATGCTAGTAGATGAATTGTGACCAGGAAGGGGACAATCTTCAGATTAATGGTAGGTCCTCTTTCATATTTGGTCTTTTCTGATTTGGAGACTTTGCTTTTTGGGGGGTGCTTCTGCTTCTTTTTTTACATTATTTGCTTTTTTGTTCACTTATTGACCTTTTTCTAGTCAGTCTTTGCTTTGTTAATGCTGGGCAGTCTTGCTCAATACAACACACAGTTAAAACCTTGTCCTGCTTCAGGTGCTTTCACTGGCAAGAAACAAAGGCAAAGTACACTTGGAGAACAACCACCCTCTCTCCCCCCCAAAATTAAGAGGAAATGAGAAAATGGGGGGATCAAAGATGTCAAGACTGGCATCACTGGACTGAGGGAATAGTTAAGCTGAGATTTAAAAGGGGCTAAATTAAATATGTAACAGTATGGATGCATGCTTGGAGAAGTGAGTTGCAGTGTTTGAACAGTGGGCCTGGGTCAGGGAAAGCTTTTCAGCAGCAGAAGATCAGGTGGGAACAATCAAGATACTGGAAGTCAGTGGCAATAATCTCAAAGTGGTAGATGACAATAACAGAGATGCTAATAAGACAAAGATAATTTCTTAGGGAAAAATGGCTTCCTAGGAAGTAGCACGCTTTACCTGGTGGTTGGTGTATCAGTATTCCTGACATCAGTAAAGCACAAAAAGCTTAAAAGCTCTACAGTATTTGCAAAAATGCATTTGAGACTTAGAGACTGCGTGCTGTGAACAGTTTCTTTCGGGAATTTCTCTTTAAAATCATGCTGAAACAGGTGTGCGCATGTGGAGGGTGCTTGGCTGAAAGGCATTCACCTCATGTGCCTTATTAATAGCCTTAAACCAACATTCCTACAGCAGAGCCATGACCATTTAACTGCTTCCTTATTGTGCAAATGTGCCTGACCGAGTCAATGTGCTAGGCGGCTCAGTCCATAAACCCTGCAAAGGGACTTACTGCAATGGAGCAAGAAGAATAGATGAAGAACTGGGTTAATATCACTAGAATTATCAGAAATGGTGGAAAACTAACAGTGGAAAAATCACGTTTTCCTCACCATGTGTTAGACACATTCATGTGCTGAGCTGTTGTAAATCATAAGTTAGCCTGAGAGTGAACATCTGGCTGTGGCATTCTCTACAGTCTCATTTCTTTCAGGTGAGCAAGGATTCATCAGCTAGAGGTAACAGGGAAGAGAACCATTTTGATTATTTACACTCTCGTTCAGGGGGATCTGTGTGTGTAACTAGAATTTTGGGACATCCCCCACCCCCAGCCCCTCTTTGAAGATATGTTGACAAGATGGTAGCAGGTGCTCTCAGTGCTCTGCTGAAAAAGGTGGATGAAGAACAGTGTTAGCTCAAGCTCTCCTATTCCATGGGACAGCAGTACCAGGAGTGTGTTTATAAGTATTTTGGTCATTCGTGGGTGCTGTTAGGCTACCACACACCACCTTTCCCATCTTGTTTGAGGAAAAGGGAGAAAATTATTTCTGATAATAAAGGACAGTGTAATACAGCACAAAAAACCCCCGACAGGCCCATCCAAAGGCCTAGATCAGAAGTTAAGCAAGTTCAGAGCAAAAACATACAGAATTTTAGCAATGAAGGTAATAAAATGTGGAAATAACATATATATTAAGTATATTCCCTTTTCCTTGATATAGTTGAAACTGACTGAATCTTTTAGAAAATGTTTCCTATTTTAAACTGGCTGCAGAAATTTCCTCACCCAGTTCTGTCGCCTGTGTCATGCAGGTCATGTTAGTGCCTTTGGAACGTACAAGAGAAGTACTGGTGCCACTGAGGTCAGTGCTCCATTTACTTAAGCAATTTCGCTCTGTCAATCTGTACATGCACAAGCCTTTACACAGCTTCATATATGCATATTTATTCTTTGTGGAAGTCACTGAAGTAGGTCAGCAAACACCACTGATCAATAAAGATTGTTCTTGTGTTATTTTAGTTTTAGTTATTTTAGTGTAGCTGAGTGACCTTTGTGTGTATGACATAAGTATATTCTTTTTTAGAGGGATATTTATGTATGCTAGAGTAAGCTGATTTGACTCGTCTCTGAAGAGGAATCTTGCCACTTTATTCTTCATATTACTAGATTATACCTGTTTATACGGTATTCACGGGACTCTCTGAAGGTTTTGTTCATTGCAAAGTTTTTTGATGGTAGATGTTGATTGTCAGAAACTTTATATCTTCCTAATCTGTCAAAGTTGCTTAGTTGCATGCTCTTTTGGTTCTCCTACTTGACTTTTGGGCTATTTGATCTTCAAAAGAGTTGCACCAAAGATATATTTTCTTATTGAGAAATTATTCCAGTTCTTGGTGGCTGAGGGTTTGCCTGTTGCCAGGTCTCTTTCTGTTATGAGAATCTGTAGTCATTTACAGTAGCAGAGCAATTCCATACATTTAATCTACCTGTTCATTTCATGATAAACACCATGCTGTCGCTGATGACAACATTGCATAAACAGTATGAAATGAAGAAAAATTACTAGTGCTAGGGCAGGCTTTTTTTGGGCTGAATACTTGCCAATTTTCCCCTGCCACCTGAGTCAGAAGCAGATGTACTGAGACTGAGGGCACGGAGAGAACTCTGTCATTAGCAATGAAAGGCACGGCAATGCCCTGCAATATACGATGAAGAGTCACTGTTCAGCCTTCCCCACATTACAAAAGTCTCTGTTTATAATTGCATTTGTGAACATCTTTAATGTAAAGATCTTCAGTATTTAGCTCTGAAGTATATAGTGGCTTAGGATTCTTTTTTTTTGCTAAGTGCCGTGGTTTTAATACCATTCCATTGCCCCACACATTTCCCTTCTTTGTGTTTTCATTATGCAACAGGAATTCTCTTAAAAATCTGGATCCGCCACTAGTTCTAGCAGGTGTTTGGCTTCTGAGTGCCAGAGTTTTTTTCCTTACGCAGCTTATGGATGAGAATTTCACTGCCCTTAGGCACAATTTCAACTGAAGTATATGAAAAGCATGTTACTATGTCAGTTCAAATTATATCACGATTAAAGAAAAAACTCGAAAGGAAATGAAATACAAATAATCACACTAACATAACATTAATAACATTAAGGTTATAATTTAAATTAAAAAGAAGTGGGAAAATCTGAGTCAGGAGTCCCATGTCATTCTTAGCCAGACTCTCCTGAGAGCACCATTGTAAAAGGAGGATAATGACAACTTTGAGCCATATGAGATCTCTTGATGAACAGTACTTATAATACTATACTATGTAATAACTAAGTGTATTTTCTAACTCTGTATAATTTACTGTATAGAAACTAAGTCTTGTGTAAATTCTTGTATCCTACTTTCTTTCATTGGTAGGCTATTTATCTGATAGTGGCTAACAAATTTTTTTGCCGTACCCAACAATGTGCTAGGTCCCATTTTGCTCACGTATTTATATGTGAATTGCTAGCCACCTGTATTGTCTTCCTTGGTGCATTTAAACCTGCATGTAGAAAGGTTGGTCTTATCTGACCGAGGATATTGTTCCTTAAATCCCGAATCCTGCAGTCACATCAGTGTGGGCGTGTCACTGCAGCCAAATGAAAACAAAGGGGCATTTCGCAAGTGACGTGCCGAATTGCTTACAAAATGGTGCCATGAAGTTTCACCTGCCCAAAAGTCTTGCTTTATGTTAGCTTTTAGGAGGCTTCCCATTTAGATGGAACTCTTGGTTACCTGGGAACGTTCACACCTTTCTTTTATGCTTTCTTTAGCATTATTACAGCAATTATCCAGTCTGGATACTGGGGAAGGGGATGAGAAGGAAGTAATTTATTAAAGGGCGATGTTGCTCTTGCAAGCCTATTGGGTGCCATTTGCCTCACTAGTAAAGGATTAGGCATCTGCAGCCCATAGCCTGCTACAGCCTCTCATCCATCTCATGTGGCCCGCAATCATCACTTTTTTTGTGTTGTTACAGAGTAATCCAAAGGGCTATGTTAATACATGGCCCACCAAAGCTACTAAGGTGTCTTGCCCCTCCATGACAGAGGCTCCTACTGCTCACTGAAGGAATCACACTATATCCTTTCTCATTTAGTTTTGTTCTTTCTTTTGCTCCTTAAGCAATGTGAATCTTCATTCAGTGCATGTCTTGATTTGTTGGGCTTTATAATTCCACTGCCTCTGACAGTGATCCTACGTAGCCTTAAACTATGCTCCTTTCTTGCCTTTTGTAAATAAATCTGCTGTTCCTCAAAGATTGTGCTTCCAGTCTCCTCCAGTAAGTTACTGGAGCTGCAATCATCTCCATAGAAAGACAAGCAAGATTGTCCATTTGTTTCCTGCAAATGAGTCCAGTTTTTAGCAACTTGTCAGTTTAGCCAAAAAAAAAAAAAAATCTTTCACCATATGGTGTTCATGATAAAGGACACTTTAACAAAACTTTTAAAAAATATTACAGATTATCCTGGTTTCTTTGCTAAGGATGTGGACAGTACTATTGTAGCATATTTTTTGTATGGAGATCATAGGGACCCTTAGAAACCTTCAATGAATAAGAGATAAATAGAGTTCCATGAGAATATGCTCCAGTAATGCTGAAAGGACTTGATTTACGACAAGAATTTTAACAATTATTAGGTTACTAAATAAAGAATAAAAAGAGGGTTTTGTTTAGAATAGTGGAACATATGGTGAAAGAAGGCATAAAAAAAAATCTTTTTAAAGACTTCAGTCACCTGTGTCTGTTTTGCTTGCAAGACTTTAAAAAGAGGTTTTAATGAAATAGTATTTTCTGTCTCATTTCCAGATTTTTTTAACAAGATATTCCTTCCGTTTCACTGTTTTAGGCACAGAGGAGTGTTCATCAAGAGGATTTTAGTAAAACTTCAATCTTTAAAAAAAAAAAAGGTGTAAAAATACCCCAACCACTCCCCGTGCCCCCAAAGCACCAAGCCTCAGAGAAAGTGCAGGTAGAATCTTCCTTCACCATTCAAAGCCGTTGTTAGAATTTCATGTTATCATAAGGCAGTGCTTTATTTAAGATAAAATGTTGAACAAGACCTTTAGATAAAACACATAAACAAGTAAAGAAACAGAAAAATGCGATGGAGCAGTCAAGCTGTACATACAGGAGATATGTGTTCAAGAATGAATTCCTTTCCCTCCATACAGCAGGTACAGTCCCTCCTCACCATACTGCCAGCTCTGCTCAGCCTTTCGACGCCGATGCCACTGGCATACTTAATGCAGCTTCTCAGCATCTGTAAGGAGACAGAAAGTAGGCATCCCACTGTGCTGAGAATATAAGTAGTATCACCACTGTGGCAGGAAATCAGAGGACAGGGATTAAAATTACTGGGGTTTTTTGTTATCTAGTTTCTTCTCTTCCTACTGGTAAATCCATATCTTTGCAAGCCTTTTTTCTTGTTCTTAAGAACAGGCTTGTACACTTGGTACGTGAAACTCTACTCTCAGTGGTAATAGTAATACCTAAATTTTATAGTATATGTTTTATCCATATGCTATAAAATTGCTTTTACATTGGCTCTAAATATTGTTGTGCCCATTCCCCCAAGGCTAAACTAAAGACTTAGGGAAATAATTGGGCATTGCATATTTTGAGAGCAGAATCTGATCCACAGTCACTAACTTTCTGACAATAATTGGAAATGAACTGCTCTAGGGTCGTCTCGCCTGAGTGCTGTATTTTTCACCTTGGCTCTTATTTATGCAAAGCTAGAGAGCATTGAGTATCTAGTGTTATTCACAGTCCTAATAGTAAGTGTTTATATTGCAAGGGATGTTGTTCTGTAGATGTATTTGGACCCTGGTTCTGTAAGGATGTTGATGGGAACTTTGCCATTGATATCACTGGGAGCAACTTCGCTCTACTTGTGCAACTCATTTAAAAACAAATATTGGGCACATCAAATTGATCCTTTGGAAAGAAGGCAAAGTCTGCCTAACACAGAGTTTAGAAGCAGCTTCATTGGAAGAAGGAAAACTCCAGGGTTCATATTTCTTTTGGAAATATGAAACAGTTGATATTTAAGCTGGGTTTTGAAACTAAATGAGATTTTGGCTAAATACTACTGCAGCCTTTCAGTGAAAAGTTTAATCTTTTAGCCAGACCATAGCAAGAGAAAACATAAGTAGTTGTTGATAAATATCCAAAAGCTTAATCACTAGTATAGGTTTTAGAAGGTACAGAAAAAGATTTTCAAAATGTGTTGATCTCAGTCTGCAGCCCAAGCTATGCCAAAGAAAATGTATTTACATTTAATCAAGAAAAATTTTAGTAGAAATGTCCTTTTGAAAAGACTGAAAGATAGTATCTTAATTTAAAACCAAAATAATCTCAATTATCCTTCTTGTGTTCAATGTTGGCTTTAAGTTGTACAAATCTACAGCATGAAAAAAGGTTTAGACTGAACGCTATTGTTTTGATGACATGATCTTAAGCACATTCAAGTCAGAGGAATGACTCCTAGTGCTTGAATGGGCATGGGGTTTGAGCAGCAGAGACGATGTAGGCAGTTGCTTTCTTGCAGTTGTGAATATGATTGTAGTTACAGCTTAAATTCCGTTTTCAATAGTAGACGCTATTCAAGCAATAGTTGATCTTTCAGTTTCTAAGTTGCTTGCTGATAGCATTTTACTATGTCATAAATAGGTGGCTTATGCAAAATACCTATCTATGTCTTTTGCCTATCTTTATGTGTATCTTCAAATTACAGGCACATTTTCCCAAGCTTGTTTTATTTCTACATGTTCTAAACAGGTCTAGAATGAGAGATGAGAGGAAAAATCATTAGATTTGGGCTTAAATCAGACAGGTCTGAAGTCTGCCTTTAATACAGAGCATGCACCATGGAAAAACAGTCCTTGAGTCACACACTTGAGTTCTGTCCCTGGAAGAACTTTTGGTTCAGTCTTTCAGGTTGTCTCATCATCTCACTTGTGACTTCCCTGATGAAATCTGACAGTCATGTTCAGTGTTTCAGGGTTCTTTTCTGAAGAAGTGCTTGGCTTTCATCAGTTCAGCTGAGTCCTTTTTCTTTTTTTAGAAGAAATGACGTTTATAGTTTAATTCTGGTTTGAAATGCTGGCCTCTTAGTTTAATATTAATAATTAAATAATTGGCCTGATCTCCAGAAATGCTGAGCTGCTGGCAGCTTCTGTGGAAACTCAGTTCACTTTAAATCAGGGTCTTTAAATGTTTCAGGGCATCTAGCATTAGGAAGTTGTTTTTGTAAATCTTGGCCATGACAAAAGCTAATCTGAGTCTTACTAGATATTTATTCAGCAGAACTGCTTGCTCTGGAGATATCTGAAGTTCTGAACTGTTAATGTGACTTTGTTTATCTGCTAACACACTTCATGTTGTGATGAAGCTGGAGTGCTATGCTCTGTCTAACATTTTTGTACTAGAGTCCTTGAAAATCCATTAAACTGAACTGCTACTTAGCTGGTATATTACTTCCCTGGGGCGTAAATCATATGCTACAGCAGCTTAGTAGACAGATATTTAACTTGAATTAAATCAGAAGGCACACATTTTGGTATATGATTGGACTTGCCATGCATATTAATCCGACAAACATGTATTTACAAGTCATTAAGAATGCAGATAGTTTTTCTCACTTTTTCTGCTTTTCCCATCTTTTTGCCTAAAACAGCGATTTTGGAAACTAACACTCTCAAGACCCTGCCCAATTTTCCTCTTCCAACAAGAACTAATAAAAAAGCCACAAAACTATGGGAAGCAAACTGCTTTCACTGTGCTGGTCTTTTTTTTATAGAATTTACTTTGGACAGGATAGTGCAGTTGTGCATAACTATAAAGCTTTAGGTGAGTGGACCTTTATCTTTTGTTTGTTCCTCTTTTTAAAAACAAGATATTGAGGGAGAGTGTGGTAATTTATCATCTTTGTCATTTAAAATAGATAATTTTGAAGTTTTCATCTTCTTCATTACACAAAACAGTTTGTTCTCATTATGCTTCCAATTTTAGCAAGCACACAGGCTTAGTTAGGGAATGACTGATTTAAGTCTAGGTAATGCCGATTGCATTAAGAAGTGTGCATAAGAGCATACTTCTTGTTTTTCTCTTAATGTGGTTCTTGGTGCCAAGAAACTCTAAAATTAAAAATTCCTTTGTACCTGAAAGATTAGTGTTTTATTTCTAATTATGTTAAAGTAATTTCTTTGAGACATTCCATCTCTGTTTTCTCATCTTCTTGACCTTCACAACTCAGACTTAGCAGAAAGCTCACTTTCTAAAGCTGCTGCTGTTTATATATAAATATGGAACAATTACTTTCCAGTCTCCTGGTGGCTATGCTTAAATAGAATAGTGGCATGTTATTATGAGATTCGGTTGAACTTTGTCATATCCTTTGTATCAAATGATCCTTGAGAACTGTAGACTAAACTACATTTTTTAATTTATCTGAAATTACAATAACAGTTTAAATCCTTGGATGAAATTGTTAATCTGAATCTTGGAAGGAATGACCAATGATTAATATTTGTAATTTTTAGTCACAGGGAAACGCTACGTTTTAGTGATTGCTCTGATTTGATAATTGCAAGTAAGTTGGATGGCAATAGTTAATATGAATCCTTGGTATCAAGGAAAAAAAGAGCAGTTAAAGTAGTTTGTGTTGTGTAGTTGTTTCAGAGTGTGTTAACAGGATTCCTTTTGGGTCAGACTGAACTAGAAGATGTGCTCCAGCAACACACCTACTGTGCTTCAGTCACTAAGAGATATTCAGTCTATAGGATTGACTAGACCTAGTTTAAAATAAGCCCCTCTCCTTCAAATATGCTTTATGTGGGCATTTGGTCCTGCACACCATTTTTATCTGCTGATTCAGTCCTACTTGGCCATGCTAGTTGCTAATGTCAGCATTGGCTGGGAAGCACTCAGTAATCATCCCTCTTACTTTCAGTAATAAAATAAAATATAAAATCCCCAAATCCAGCAACTTCCACTTGGGCAGATGCTTCTAGTCAGAGTAGTATACAGAGCAATGAAATCAGGCAGCAGTAAAAATGACAACATGCAACTCTCGGTGGAGTGAGATCTAAAAACCAGAGGCTTGGATATAAGCTATTTATTTTGTCTTCTGAATTGAAAGTGGAAGAGTAATTTAGTCTTTAAGCACCCAGGTGGGGAGTGATGAGTGAGGAAGCAATCACAACCTGAGATCAAAGCTGTGCTCAGAGCATAAGACTTTGAATAAGAACAGTACCATTTTACACTTTCCAGAACCTACATACATTATCTGCTTATCAGGATAGTTCTCCTTGATTACATAGGTAGAATGATGTGGCATGGAAGACGCTTTTTTTTTCAGTTTCTGACTAATAAGTTACATGTGCCGATTAACCGATACGTAGAAAGATTTTCAAACACAAATCTGTTTCCAACTTCTAAACTTTTTTCTTTGTCAGTGCAGTAGTACACACTTCCTTGCTACCTGATATATTAATTTCAATGAATTTTATGCAGTGATTATTATTATACCTGGTTTGGCTACATTATCACCTTCTACTGTCTTCATATGCTTAAGAAGATCATAAAAGCTGGTTTAAAATGCCTGTTCTAAATCTTAAGTGTACTTGTAATTTGACACATTTAACTTAAGGCTATTAACATTAAACTGGCCATTAAACAGACTTAAAACACTAGCATGAAATGTAATTGTTTTCTGAAACTTGCACTTGCAGTCTTTAGTTTAAAACATGAATTTATATTGGATTAGTTAAGTCATTCAGAGATGATCCCAAATATACTATAAACCCACAGACTGTGAAATTTGAATTACATTTAAGCAAAAGTGCCCATAGAAATATAAAAGCCTCACAAGGAACATTGGTAGATTCCTCAGTGGGGAATAAAGTGGGCTAAGTAGAAACAGTACGTTTTGTGTTAAGTACAACGTATGAATGAAAGTGCATTCGACACATGCATCTTATGTGAAGGTACCTATATCTAGAGGGAAAAAAAAGTTTTTCTGCTACTTTGATGAGTTGATACAAAAGAGTTCTTTGAGCATTTGAAGCTTTGATTTTTTTAATGGACTTCTTGATTTGGGTGGTTTATCAGCTGTAATGACTTGGCTTCAACATCGGTTTGCCACGACAGCTCACAGTGTGTTCTTAGTAGATTTTTATTTTTAATTAAATGTTTTGCTGCATTCTTCCTTACTTTAGTTATACTAGGTAGGTAGCAGTACCTATTGCTGTAGTTAGCAGATCAGTTTCCACTGTAACCTCCTGTGTAACCTTATAAAACATTCATCTTTTACACTGAATTTTTCCGTGCTTGGAAGCCAGATTTTGCTTGCCATAATCTAGCAAGCATTCTTCTGCTTCTCCAGTGGCTAGCTGCTCATTAGCTTTTAATACAAAAATTGGATGTGTGAGAGAAGCCCTTAGTTTTTCATGTTATATTTATTAAATTGTTATTTCAGCTTCGAATGTTGGCATCTTTCATATTCAAAGCATAATACTGATGAATGTCCAAAGACTTTCTATTTTAAATATTTAGCTTATAAAGATGAGAAACACAAGCAAATTAATCACTATGTATCCTACTGACAAATTTCTTTATGGGAAATTAGGCAACAGTGAGATATATACATTTATCTAAGAAGTGTGGTGGGGTAATTTGGATTCTCTTCTGTCTGTAAATTAGGCAGCTCTTTCAAAAATATTGTTCTAAATCACTAGAACTTAACACTATTCTTTTCCAAAGTATTTTACAAATATAAACTAAACTTTACATTACACCATTAATGTAGGTCAGTTGGTGTTGTGATCATTTTGCACCTGGGGAAACTGAGGTAGAAATATTAAGTACTTTAACCCAGGCCACTCCAGATTTAGAATGCTTATCTCTTATCCATTAGTCCTGGGCTGAAATCATAGGATTACATCATTGCCGTATTCCCTCACATAGGATCTATCGATAGCCCATTGAAACCAGTGGGGAAAAATGCCAGATTATGTCAGCCAGTTTCATGTCTGGGTTATACTTAACATGTCAAGGTTTGCATCGGCTGCAGCCAGTTTGGATCCAGCATGAAGCATAACTATGGACCTCTCTTGGTTGCTTTATGGGGAAACTATTGTTATCAAATGTAGGTTTATTCTCCATATTTTATGATTTAATTCTGCATAAATAAAGTCAGTTGGCTAAAGTGTACAAATGAGACCACTGCTATAATAGGCTTTATAGAAACGTCATGATAACATGATGTGAACATGAATTACTATTATGCAGGCCTGATGAAAAAATGCTCTTTAAAATCTTGTTCAGTCTTGCATGCTAACATATGACCTTTTACCCTAGTCTAGACATGTCCTTTGCAAGCTATTTCTAGTTTATATGAGGATTGCTTGATTTAAAACAAGTATGTTAATCTAATGCTGTCACGAATGATGGGGTTTACAGTCTGAGAAGCTGACAGCTTCTTCTTTGCAGAACAGAGCAAGCAAAAGCAACGTAAGCTTCTCCAGACCCATACTGCAAATGACATGTCATCTCCTTTTTATGAGATAAGCTGTGAGCTTCAGAAAGTGAACTTACTGCAAGAGAGAAACTGCGGAAGGTCTTGCCTTCCTTTTCCACCACAAACTGGTTAAATTATGTGGATTACTTCTGAATTCTCTAGTTATCTGGCACTGAGATTACATACCTATATCTGGTACAGTTTTAGCCAACAGTCTGGAAACTGGTTGATGGCAACTGCAAGCTTTCCTGTAAAATTACTATGTATATGTCAAAATAAAACAAACAATTTAATGAAACCCCATTTGTTAAGTTGACTCATTGGGAAATGTCCAGCAGTAACTTGTACATTTCAGGCCTTGTTTTCTTCCTTGAAAGGTTTCGACCTTTTGGAAGGTAATTTTCATTTCCTTGCCCTTTCCACTCTCCCCCTACCACAGCTGGACTCAATATTCTGCATTCAAAAGATGATTGCTTATTTTCTCAAGCATGCAAACCAATTAGCTTCTCCGGGTAGAGTTATAATGTAGTAGAAATAAGGATATAGAGCCTGTGTAGTACATTTGCTATGTATCTGGGATGCTTTAGACCTACAGTGCGATGACAGGGTGTTCAACCAGTGTGTGTTCAGCATATCTAGCACATTTCAGGTGTGTTATGATTACTGAACATGCATAGATCAGTTAAGCAAAAGCCATTTGTCTAATAAGGGCCTAGGTGTCAGACAGCCCAGCTGGAGATACTGACTCTGATTTTGACAGAATTAGCTCCTTTGTAGCTCGAAATGGGCCTTTCTACCTCTTCCAGTCTGTTCTCAAATGCTGTTCACCGATTGTGAATAGCATACAGAACTAATGTGGACCACTGCCTGGTGTTCACTCCAGTCATTCCCCGCTCCCTTCTGATTTCTTCTTTGAAGTAATATCTTCCTGCAGGATAGGAAAGTAATTCAGTATCATGGTTTCATAGGTTAACCTACTTTGAGGAGGCTGGACTAGATGAGCTCTCAAGATGTCTTCCAAGCTGAGTTATAATATGATTCTGTCTTTGTATCTTCCTGTAAGAGTAGATATACTGTATTTAACCAAATGTCTGTTGTCTGCAGCAGCCAGTAACTGTCTAGTGAAGTGTATAAGGAAAAAGAAAGTGTAGCTTAATGTTGCTTTTCCAGTGTGGTTTTCACAGTGTCTTTCAACAGTGATGGTTGATAAGCCAGAGATGGTATCTTTTTGTTTAATAGATGATTCTGCTGTTGAGGCATCTTGTTTGGTTTTGGACCCCTGTAAGCATTTGGCATATCCTCGTCACAGACCTCTGTAGCAAAGTATCCACCCAGAAATACTGTGCCTGAAAATCATAAGTTCTTTTTTTTTCCAGAAGTTTGTGTCTAGTCTTTGTAATTATATGCAGAGAGTTTTTTAAAATTTTGACTTGTGCTTGTAGTAGCTGCAATGTGATCTTTCTGAATCTCTTACAGACAAGAGCAGAACAATCCCAAGGTGCATACTTCTTGCCTGAGTTTGCACTTTCTCCGCAGGGGAGTTTTCTTGAGGATACCACGGGGGAACAATTCCTCACTTACCGTTATGATGACCAGGTCAGTATGCCATATGTGAAAAAGATAGAGATTGTCACATTCATGTAAGTCTGAGATATAGATTACTATGAAACAAATTAAGATACAAAGTGTGTGTGTTCTTTTGAAGACACATCAAATTTATAGCAAATTGAATGGTAACACACTATACAAAATGAAAATTAAGGCACTTAATTGTAGAAATAATAGATCAAAACCACGTATAGAAAATCTTAATAGGATGTAGTAGAGACGAAAGCAAAAATGTTTGAGATGTATTAATAGATGCTTATAGTTAGTTCTGTAAAATGTGTAGAATTAGAGGTTGTTGTCCTTTCTGTGAATTGTTTGACCTATCCTAAATTGTTTTATTTCATGTTTAAATCAATATAAGGCAGATCTTGCATTTCCCAGCTTGTGAAAAGTCAGCACATTTTATTATTTCATGAAGTTTTCAGAAGGGAAGGTTGAGTGAATTATAAAGAAACAAATGCAAAGTGTAATAATGGATGAAGCAGAGTGTTTAGAAAGCAACAAATTATGTATTTTAAAGTTAAAGATCTTTAATGCTTTCTCCAGACCCATAGAAACATTGTTAAACATGGTATATAGATATAAATGTAAAGAAAGCAACATGAAAGAAATGCTGTTAATCTTGGCAAAAGATCTAAAGTAAACCTAGGAAATGTGTGGCATGCTGTGGAAATTTACTCATAACACAATGTGTTCCAGAAGTCAGTTGAACTTCACATCAAAACAGTCTGAATTACATTCATAGACACTTACAGTACATTTCTTAATGTAAGAGGAGGGAATTTGTTAGGAAATACTCCCTGTAAAAGTGAGAGAAGAGCCAAACTTGCCCTGCAGTCACAAGGTGTGGTTCTTTCAAGTGATTGGCAGCTTTATTTTGAAAGACGGTCTCCTTGCAGGAGCCACTTTTCTCAAAGTAGTTTGCTCATCACTACTCTGAAGAGAACTGAGATGAGTTTATTAAAGCTTTTGACTGAGTATCTTTTTAGGAAGACGAAAGGAAGCAGAAAAGATACAATAGAAAGTATGCTGAGCTACTGTAAATTATTTGAATTTAGTTGAAATATGTTTACAATAATTCATACGTTTGCTACCCTAGAGGGTCTTGATTATCAACAGAAAAGGTACTTGGATAAGATGTCCTCTGGACCAAACACCTGGGAAAGCAATAACTTACAGGACAGTAAAATGCAGCTGCAACTCAGGCTGCATTTAATGACAGTAGTTGAAAAACACTGTAAAGGTTATACACTTTGATCAAAATAGTTTCCATTAAATGGAGCACATTTTAGAGAAGATGATAAATCAAATATAACAGAGGGATAGTTTGAGTCTTTGAATAGACTGTTTGGACTATGTGAATAGCATAGCTGATTAAAAACCAAAATGAATCCCCCCCAAAAAAACCTCAAATACCAGCATAGCTCTATACAGAAGCCAGTTCCAAGCTCAGTTCCATTTGCTGGAAAGTTTTCCATTAATTCCATTGGGATCTGAACTGGATATGGTCAGCTTCTGTTCTTTCACAAATGTGATTCAGCTTTGAAGCCTGCTCTTCTCAGACACTTAGTGAGCGGTATAAAATTAAGTTTGAATTCTTGGAACTGAAAACTGTGCTAAAATATCAGAATGTTGAAAATCAAAGCAACTGTATTAGTAGTAGCTTCTTTTGAAAGGAAATTCAGTCCTCAAGCATTATTTATTAAAAAATATAAATACATTGAATGCAGATGGGAACTGATCTATATCTCTAGTTTATCTTCCTGCAAGTAAACCAAGAATTCTTCAGTAAATAGAAAGATTATTCTCCTTAAGTTTCTAGGACATTAATCACCAGATTGTAATAATGTACAGTTATAATTTACTTATGCTTTTGTTGAAATCTTTATACAAAACTCAATTTTATGTGGTCAAACTGAGCCAGAAAACTTGAATTTTTCTTGTTTTCTGTGTTTCATTCTACTCTTTCATATGGCATTTACTCTATGAATGGAAGGAAGTCTTAGAGGGTGAAAATCCTTCATCAGATAATTTCTTGAAGTTTTGTAAGCTGGTATGGATAGGCTTGATATGTGGTAGTTGTGATAAGGATATGCAGGTGGATAAAAAGAGGGGAATGTATGTACATTGAAAGGCCATTTTTAATTACCTAATGTATCCAACACAGAAATGGAATCAGTACAGGAAGGTTGCCACATAATACAAAAAAAAAATGCAGTAGCATCTTCTTGCACACCTTAATTCAATTTTAGCAATTCACTTTCTATCCTGCCCCCCTGTGAAGGGGTGCTGGCCTGTGGGAAATACATTCCTTCCTTTTCCCTGAACACCAGAATTGTCCTGTGGGCATCCCTACAGAGTCCTGGTGTTCCTGTACAACCCAAGGTACATTAATTTAGTTGAAAATTGGAAAAGTGAAATAACCTTGTGCACTTGACCCCAGCAAAACAAGAGTCTTATCTGATCAACTGTGAAGATCATACCTCCATCTGTATTCGTGGAAGGGAGCAGAATAGGTAAAAGGCATGAGACGTTCCTAAGACTGTGGCACAGGGCTGGGAGAAGAAGGTGGGTCACAACCTCTGTTCTTTTGGCTAGCCAAAAAGATGTTGAGACCCTCGCAGGAAAAGTGATCCTTCCGTATCTTCCCTAGTGTGTGCTTCCCCGCCTTGCACTGTTCCTCATATCCAGGCCAATAAAATTTCCAGTGTGTTGGGATAGATGGATATTATTTTTATATAGCAGCATCATCATCATCATGATCCAAGATTAGTTTCCTTACATCCTCCAAACACAGGAATGTTTCAAAGGGGTTTTCTTTGGCTGTTGTGTGTCATATTTTTCAAGCAGGGAGCCAGTTTAATCAGGATCATTCATTCCTTTGTTAGTAAGTAATCACAGTAAAATAGAACTAGCTGTTGCTTAAATATTCAAAAGTATTTGCTATCTGAAAAGATGAGCTTACAGTTTGAAATGGAAGATGAGTAAATATTAATGGGAACACACTGTACTCTGTTCTAGCCCAGCAAAATTATGGATTCAGGTTGTACATGCAAGATAGTACATTTTGTTCTGGTTTAATCTGGCAGGACTGTGCTCTCATTTTTGTACAGGATTGCGCTAACTCCTTTGCATATTCACTTGCTATGTGTGTACTTAAGAATTACATGCAGATGAAATTCTTTGGCTAGATATTTTCAAAATTCAAAAGTGAATATATCTTTTTTACCCTCTCTATGACTATAGAAGAAAACACCTTATAAGACCCAATTAGATACTGCTACCTTTATTCACTGAGGTGACATCTGGATAGAATGGTATGTTATAGTTTTGACACATTTACTGCTTTATCTTCAGGGAAAAAGAAAAACAGTGATTCAAAGCAAATACTTTTGAGGGCTCCCAAAGAACAGAAACGTAGAAATGTTTACATTGAGCATTTTCTTATAGCTCCTGCATTGTTCAGCAAGCTATGTCTTGCATCAGTGCATTGCAGACTGCATTTCTAAAATTCTACTGAATCAATGTAATTTAAATCTAACTTAGTACCAAACAGATTTTGATGCATAGCCAAAGACTTCATTTGCCATTAGAAATTTGAGACTGAAAAAAATATGCCCCTCTCCTATCATTCTTGAATGAGTTCTAAAATAAATAAATAAGTAATAGCCCTTCCCCCAACTTTGAGATATAAGTTGAACCTTGCCATAAGGAATAGTTTCCTAGTTTTCTTTCTGATTTCTTTTGGCTTTTCACCTTTTAATCTACTACAAGGAATTTTTTTTCTTTTCCAGAATACTAGTAGTACTGGAAAGCTTTCTTGCAGAAATAAAATGTTCTTGTTTTCTGACACTTAAGGTATTGCTTCCAAGTATTAAAACCATTCCATATGACAGACCACCAACAAGGACAGCAGTGAAAACTTGTCTGGGCTGAATATGTTTGAAGCACCTTTCCACTTTGATTGGGTGGCTGAAAGAGAAAGCTTGGGGGGGGGGGGAGAAAAAGAGGTTATCTTCTTTTAAGTGAGAAAATGTTTGCTTGACCAGTTAGCTTTCTAGCTGACCTTGCTCCTTCTAAATTTTATTATGTTTACCAGTTTAAACTCATAACAAGGACACCCTGATTCTGGAATTAAACATACGGCACTAAGTAGTCCAATCCTGGCAAAGAAATGTAGTGTTTCTAAACAAATATTTTTTTTAAAAATGCAGTCAGGAAGAGTGGTAAATATGGACATCTTGAAAGCACTCAGCAAGCATTTAAAATAATGAAAATCTGCACTTTCAGACTTGTGAGTGTTTAGCTATGTGAGGTAAGGTAGAAACCAGTGAGTCTGTTTTCAACTAGATGTGCAAGTTGTAATACACAGGCTGAGGCTGTTACAGTTCTTTTAATAACTAGTCTTTCTTTAGGTTTGCTAGAAAAGTCTGCTATAAAGTGAAGGCCAAAATTGGGAGAGTAAAAATTCTGATATATGCCTTGTCCTCCGCAAAGAGAAATACTCTGGCTTGGTGTCTGCTTTTTTGGGCAGGGAAGCAGCATGGTATTTAAAGTGTTAATTTAAAAAAAGGCAGTGGAACCCAGGATCTGGATGACTTCAAAAATTAATGTAGAAATAAACTAATGGAACCTATTATTCCACCTTTTTATTTGTAGTCAGCCAGCAATAAATGCTCATGTTTGTTGTGTTTTTCATATCATATAAAGTAAACTATTATGTGGACAGAAGTTGTCTTATGGATCCAGCTGGCTGACAGCCTTTTTTCACCAATTTCTCACCTGCTTTCCCCACCTCACCTGCTGATGATTGCCATCTTCTCTGGTCTGCCTGTGGAACTGTATGTGAGTCACTGCCTGGTTTTGAGTATCAGCTGCTTGCTGGCTTCTGCTCCTAGTCTGAGCCTTTTTATTCCATTGCCAACTAGTTTGCATGTAAATCACCAGTGAAATGGAGCTAGAAATTTTTGGGCTTGCAGATAGGTCATGTAAGGGACAAACTTATTTCAAATTAACACATCAGTGAAGACAAGCTCTAATCCTGAGAAGGGAGTAAGATTTGTAGTTAGTGGCACGCCTGCTACCCAAGTACATAAAGCTCAAACACTCTCCTTTTGAGAAGGAGCCAGAAACTTGTGTTATACTGTGACATGACATTTTTGTTGATACCCTGAAGAAACATTCAGAACTATTAAAAAGACTTAACATCTTGAATCTTAATGTCTAGCTCTTCATTTAAAGATTCTTTTTGGAATGCAAAAAGCTTTTCTCAAGTGGACATGAACTATTTCAGGTGCTTTTGTACAATGCAAACCTTCCACCAACAAACACTCCTGACGGATTCATTTGTGTATTCTGAGAGTGAGTTGATAGACTTAATTTTGTCTAAGCACCAGAGGTGCAACTGCTAATACTCGGCTACCTGAATTTCAGTATTATGTTAGAAATAGTCCTCTTCAGCTGAGTAAGGGACTGACCTTGCAGTCTCTACTCAGCCAATGTGCTGATGTTAGAATAACACAAATTCCACTGACAAATCCTGCAAGTAGTACCATTCTCTTAACCGGGACATCTAGTGTAAGTAACAAATTAGGAGGTCAGGTTTGTGGTACTCCATACTAATCCTACAGATGTTAATAAGGAGTTTTAAATCATGTTCAAACAGTTTAGAGTCATGTGTTTATAAGGCTGTGTGAAGATAAGATGCATCATTTGGTGCTTTTGTGGAAATTTAACTGAAGTTGATGTTAGGTGCTCCCTAATATTTTCAATTCTTTTGCTTGTTTTTTTGATACCTTTATTTTCTGTTCGCAGATTTATTTGGACCTCTATTTTGAAGTTTGGTGGTTTTTTTTTAAAATATTACTTGGATAAGGAAAGTAGCTCCGTAATCAAGTGAAATGTGTTTCTGATTTGGAGTGGGAGGCGGGGAAAGGAGGCAGGGATTAAGAGCAAATGAAAACCATTTACAATTTCAGGCAAAACTACTCTTACAGAGGCTGGTACTGCATAAGTCAGTAGGCATGATCCTATTCAAACAATACTTTTGTTTAGGCTAATTGCTTGCTGGAAGTGTGTGACTAGCATATGCATAATTAATTATATCATCAGTTATATATTCTTGTGTGTGATAGATTGCTTAGTGAACTGGAAACTGTTTTAACATACTTCTGTTTATTGGCAAACTGAATGAGGAAGTGGCACTTCTTAAAGCACCAACGAACATTTTAAGCTCAGGGTTTTGTTGTTCAGAGAAAATAGTGGAAGTGCTGCATGCTGTACGTTTTTCTTTGTGCACGAAGAACTACAGACTTCCTTGGTTTGTTTGTATTACTGTATTAGTCCCAACCCTGCCAAAGGTCTCTGCGTGTAAATTGTACTTACAGAAGCCAGTAGGTCTTCACCTTGTGCAGGATAAGTGCCTTCACGGGGAATCTGTAATAACACAATTTCTGCATAAAACAGACTTTATATCATTTCAATTTGGATCAAATACCTGCTATGAGGCTGTAATCCTATTCCACTAAATTCTGTGGTAAAACTCATTGGCCCGGGTCCTTAGTCCTTCTGTGGCTGTGATAATACTGGCCTCAGCAGCTGGCAGAGGATTCCCAGGTAGGAGAAACAGCCCCTCATTTGCAGGTTCCTCCCCCAAAATGACTTCTCAAGGAAGAAAGGAGAATGGGTATAAACTTTCAGGTGTTTCTGTTATTCTTGGTCCGCTGAGCGCTGGACAGATACTGAGGCTGCTCTAATGGATGATAAAAGGCTATACAGGGATGCATAAAGCTTTGCCATATACCCCTGCTCGGAGTGAAGTTGAGAGCAGCTTGGACACGGTATGTGACCGAGACCACTGACCTGGGTACAAAGAAGATTCAGATTGGAGGAAACACCTATTTGGAGGACTGAATGAGGAATAATCAGGAGTATCCTTTCTACTAATGGAAAATAGAACTTAATTGTCAAAACACATTACTTTCTGATATACTTATTTTCTTCCTTTTTTCTTGGACATGTCTTTGGGGCCACAATTAATGTTTATTCAGTTTGGGGTTGGTCTATATCAAAACAGAAAACTTTAATATTAAAGTGCCCTTGGTTTTATAGTGTCTCTGCCATGCACATTTTTTGTAAAGGACTGAATTTTTTTAACTCATGTTCAGTGTTTCAGGTTCTGAGGGTTTTCAGTTTAGAGTTTTCCCAAATACATTCTTCAGTTCCTAGCAATAGATTTAAGGTCTTTTTTTCCCTAGAAACAGACAGAAGGATGTGTACTTGGGAAAATATTCTACTGTAAAGTCTTTAACTCAGTTCTGCTACATTGAACTAGTAACAAGACACCCGATGAAATGAATTAACAATATACAGACTAGACATTCATTTGACATTTGTTACTGGAGAACAATGATTAAATCGTGAGAGATTGATACAATGTAATGTGAATTTACCACTGACCTCCTCATGCCCCCAGTGCACCCCCAGCAGTTGGCACATGTACTTATCCAAGAATTTTGACATTGATAAAGGCTTAGCCTCAGACTTCTAAATTAAGACTGAAAGGTCTGGAGGTAGCAGAAATGATCCTATGCTTACACAGCTCTGACGCACCACTGCTATCATCTATCAATAGGATTTCACTGAGATGCAGTAGAGAAGTGCTTCTAAATCAAAAAGATACATTTCAAGTACTGTAGGAAACACAATGCTTGGAACTGGAAAGCCATTCTTCAGATTGTACATGGAAGAGAGGATGTTTTAGGCTGATAAATCCCAACAGCGAATTAATCAAAGAACTACATCTTTTCACTGGTCTCGGTCAAGACCCAGAAAGATTGTATTTAGTTTTTCAAGAATATAGGTAAATTTATTGAACTTCTCAAGCTGTTCAGAACTTTTGTTAAGTTTTGCACAAATGAGAAGATAAAATTGTTGCATTGCTGAGTTTTTAATGAAGGATAAATGTGATGAATTGTTTTTTTTTTTCCTTCTGTGCTGCTTCTGCCACAGATAACATTGAAAGACCCATGAGAGTTTATAGCAGCTTTTCTCTGTTAACATGGAAAGCCTTAGTACAAAAATAAAAGAAACTTCAGTTTTGTGGATGTCACAACGACCTTTTTAGTGTAGATATACTTGAAACTAAATCTCTTCCAATTTGTATGGCACTAATGTGGAAGATGCAGTGAAAAGCCTTCTTTTAAAAATCTGCATATCTTGGCTTTATTTCTAGAAATAGTTAAAATAGTGCTTGATATCATTAGCACTTGTGTAATGAACCAGCCTTGAGACAACTAAAGAACAATCTCTTTACCACTTCAAACACTTATTTCAATTTGCACTATTTCAAAATGACTGTCAGCATTGGCAGTAAACCTAATTTATTTCTACTGACTATTAGACTTCAAAAGCTATTTGCTCACAAGGAAGAAAATTACCTACATTAATTACCAATTTTGTCAGTAACAGCAAAAATGGTAAATGTAGGTTCTTGAGAGGATCACCGCTGACAACTGTATTTATTATTTTCAGAGCTTAGAAAGTGTTACAGGTTGTGATACTCTAAGGTCTGAGGCATTTTAATGCTCCTAATATGAAACAAACTGTACCAGGCTTCACAACACACATTAATAATGTGCTGTTGATATAATGACAAAATAAGGGGACTGTCTCTTCTATTTCCCAGCTTTCAGCAACTGTCTTTTCTGATATCTAATTCAATAAAAGTGTGTTTATGTGATGTAGTCAAGTGATCCAGCTGCAGCACAGCCAGGAAGGGCAGGAGCTCTTCTCCTTTAGTGACTGGATGCTAAATCTTTATGCTGTTTTATAAACAACTGTCTCAGTTTGTGAAGGAGAGTTATGACCTTGTTACTTGGTTATGTTAAGAGACTGATAAGGTAATGATTGATGAAAAGAAAGAAGGGCAAACACCTCTGAATAAAGGAAAATGCCATTATTCACTGTTTTTGTTACAGAAGGCAGAACTGATTTGCAGGGCAGGTTGTAGGATGGGGAAGAATGATTGAGCTTCAGGATCAGAACAAGGTTAGGTAGAAGAAGTAGGTATCTTCACAATCAGTTTGGCTTTAAAAAAAACAAAAAAGAAAAGGAGTACATGCAGACTTTAGAGATTGAAGTAGCTGTAATACCCGATTAAGCATCCTGGTGCAGTGTGTTTCAAGTGTCAGGTTGCATGTGTAGCTTCCAGCACTGTTGCTGAGCTTAGGCTTGGAGGCTTATCAGCACTTGACTTAAGGGTACAGAGGATGACCATGGTTTTCAGTAACAGAACAGGCAGAGTGATTTGTATTAAAATTTAAAAAAAAAAAAAAAGTATATGGAATTTGTTATTCATTCTTTCATGTTACGAAAGCTCAGTGATTTTTTTTCTTCTCCCTTTGTTTTATGTATGGAAGTTACTTGCTTTTCTCTTTGGGCCATAGCCTAAAAAATATTGTTTATTTTCTAATCCCTTTAAACCATTACCCTCAGGAAAGCACTGAAGCTTTGGGTGCAACTTCCAGTATGCAAGATGTCCTGGGAATGTCAATAGATCTTTTTGCAAGTCTGAAACTATTTACAGGAATAAATGCTTGCATGTGATTTGAGGCAATGGTTGAAGGTGCTCATTGCTTTGGTTGAGTGTTTAGTGTGGTCTTTGGTAAAGAGTAACGCTATGCTTGAACATTAGTCTTCAGTACTTTAATGTACTTGACACAAATTGTAGGTCCCACGTTTTGTGGACTGATTGGCAAATCAAACATTCCTTTTCATTGTCTGTTTGGTTTTTTTTTTCCCCACTTTCCTATAGACAGGCAACTGTTAAGCTGATTCTTGGTCTAGAAGGAGTGTCAGTCAGACCTCTGAGAATTGGAAACAATCTGGACTTTTTTAAATACTCTGAGACTATTGGACTTGACCTCTTGCTACTTAAGCCTGTGTAATCCAGCTTTATAAAAATATCTTATTGCTAGTAAATCTTTTTTGTTTGTGTTATGATGCTATAAGATAAAGTATTTTAGTGCTTTGATGGTATAAGCCTTTATTCAGTTAACAATTTTATGTTGCATACGAGAAAAAGGACTTTAAAAAAGGCACCAAACCTTTAGCTGATTTGCAGGTTCATGAAGCAGACGAGAGTATTTGCACATGGGTGAGACAAATTAGTAGTAATATGCTGCTGTATGATATGGGATGTTTTTGTAGCTTTTAAAATAACCCTCGGGCGATGGTTGCAATTGTAAATACAAGATTATATGTTCTCCTTTACCTGATTATTTAGGCTTTGGTCCAAAAATCATAGTAATTTCAATAGACTTTGGATCAGACCTTCATTTTTTTTAATGCAAAAGAGATTTGCCATTGATTTCAGGTAGATTGGATTCAGGTACCCCAGAAGAAATACTGTAGAGTGTTAGACTAAGGCATTACTGGAAAATGGGATAGATGCTACAAAGCACAAGCATCATTGCAGCCGCAGTATTCTGCAGAGAGAAAAGTTCAAAGTTTTTTTGGTTTTTTGTTTTGTTTTGGTTTGGTTTTTTTTCCCCTCAAATCTGGTGTCAAAAAGATGTGCAAAGATTTGCTATATAGTAAACTTTGTTAATTTGAACCAACTGCTGGCAGATTTGGTGAGGATCACAGTTTTCTGTGACTTATACAAGCAAACCTATCGACACTCCATGAATGCTGAAATGAATTCTGTTTTTTAAATATTTGGTCTGTTTCATTATATTGTACTCAAATAACATTACAAAATATTGACAAAATGTGGTTCACTACTGCACTCTCATGCCCCATCGTTGCTAAAAATATGCACATTTGTTTAAATGTGTAGCATATAGGTCAATTATCTTCCTTTCTCTAAATGTTATGGGTTTATATGGTATAAATCTGAAGAAACAAGCTGTGCTCTTTCACACAGCTCATATAATGCCTCATAACATCAATACAACATATCATGGCAAAATACCTCTTTTTGTTACACCGTTTGAAAAAGCTTAAAATATTACTTACAGTGCATCAGTTTTACTTACATGAAATGCAGTGCATTGGCTTGAATCTTTTTTTTATGTTGCTAATAGGTGATGTAAAATATATTCAAATAGCAGACTATAAACCATGAAATTTTACCACCTTTGAGTGCTGGCTTCAGTGGTAACTACTTGCATTAGGGTAATACTGCATTCTAATGTATGAATCAGAATTATGTCCTAAGTATCTTACTTAAGTACTAGGGCTAAGTTTTAAACTTGCCCTGCTCTTTTTATTCCATTCAAAAAAGATTTTGTTCTTTTTGCAGATATTTTTATACTTTACAATGAACTTGCCAGTTAATGTTCATTCTTCTCCCGCTCCTTCAATATTGAGGCTATAGCGTAGTCTGTTTTTCTCATATTTTCAGCTTTGCATTCTAATGAATGTGAGGCAAAGAAAAGGAGGGTGAAAATATTTCTTATGAATAGTCCTTTTTCTATGCAGTTAAGCGACTTCCTTTTAATGAAGACTATTGCCCAAAAATTCATTTTAAAAAGGGTGTCTTTAGAGTGTCGAAAGAGATTACCATCCTACTAAGATATAATTGTAATTGAAATGATCTCCTGCACTTTGCTATATGAGAGACCAAGGTCCTGCATACTGAAGGGAGGTTTTGCTGGCAGCACCATGAAGTCTTTCTGAGAATTGGTTCTACATATGTTTGTTAATATTTTGGTGAGTGCGGACAGAAAATTTGGAACGCTGTCTAGAGCAGATAGGATAGATGACCTCTCTTGCACAGACCTTACAGTGTAGGGCCCAAACACTTATGCACATGCATAACTTAATTCTTGTGAGGACTCCCATCTACGTCAGTGAATTACCCACATAAGTAAAGATGCACATGTGCAAAAGTGTTGGCAGGATCAGGGCCTCGTTTCTAGCCCTGTTCTTTGAAATTCCATGCTTAAACTCCTGTAAGACCCCAAAGAGGAAGCACCTCTTGGGAAGATCTGAACATCTCCTGTTCATATTGCAGTAAGTGGAAGCTGAAATCATTTGTGTAATACGATGGGGCCAACAGGTCTTTCTCTTTCATAGCTCAGATGTGTACTGATTTAATAACTCCCATTACTCCAATGTTGTCATAAAGCTTACCATGAATTGCAATCAGTCTAGTTTACATTTTAAGTATTACTTTTTCTTAAATGAGGGACTTGAAACCATTTTTGCAGATTGACGACATCAGAAGATTTTCCAACTTAATGAAAAAATCCAAATGACCGCGTAATATTTTCAAAGAACAGACTGATGGAGGCTGGCCTGTTGTCAGAAAAATAGTGTATGAATTAACTTTGCTACGTTATGATTTAATTTAAAATTAACTTACGGTTTGTTGACAACATTCATATTTCATAGAATAGGTGTAGGGTGCAAGTTTTCTGTATTTCCTACCATGAAGAAAAAAACCCATTAACTCTGACATCTGTTTTTAGCACTTTCCTTCATATTTTTGGATGAATGCCTGGCAAAAGCTGGAAAGCGACTAAGATCAACCAAAGATGGCCTAAGGGCCTGTTCCCAGCTGGTACGACATCTGGAATGTTATATATA
The DNA here is from genome assembly GCF_034638445.1 of Ciconia boyciana. Taxonomy (NCBI): domain Eukaryota; kingdom Metazoa; phylum Chordata; class Aves; order Ciconiiformes; family Ciconiidae; genus Ciconia; species Ciconia boyciana. The sequence continues at coordinate 11,058,476 of NC_132941.1, read as the reverse complement.
GTGGATAAATTCAGAGTTGTAGTTTAATAAGATTGGTATTCAAGCATTCGGCCTACAGCAAAGGAAAGGACAGTGAAGCTGACAGCATGCGTGGTGCATAATATGTCAAGGTGTCTGAAATATAATTTGCTGGGTTTTCACTTTCATTTTGGCAGATCCCTTATGCTTATATATAAACTTTCATCTAGTATTGTTTTGAACCCTTACAAAATAAAGGGTGAAGTCATATTGGTATTATATCCAGAATCTTATCTTTTCACTAAGCTTAGAGTATGTCTGGGTTTCTTTCTTTTTTCTTAGGAAAAAAGTGCTAAAGACAGATTTTTATGAGCTGACTAGAAATAACTTAAGCTGCTACCTTTGCAAATTTTAAGTATATGCAGTCTTTTACAGTGAAGATTTTACAGAATCATAAACTATTCAGGAATCTGGACTCATGCTGTATGGAACCATATTTTCAAGATTTATGTATCAGAAGGCCTGGGTTTTTTTCTATTTAGGGCTTAGTTAATCTTCTGACTGTCTAATCTCCAAACTGTAATTAAATGTGTTGCTAGACAAGCCCAACAAAGTTGCAGGCAGGGATCAGCTGAGAGCCACCTGCTTACAACAGCTCTGAACAAGGTAATGCTGGGTCAAAAAAATGAGCCGAAGGTGATTTCTGTTTGCAGTCCTGTAACTACACTAATCAGATAGTATGCTTGCAAGTCCCTCTACCTTTGCATCGCCTTTTTGTGTCCCAGTATAAGGTGAGCATTGCATATGTTTTGCATTGCAGCCCAGAAAAGGATATAGTCTGTGTGTCTAGTCCTGCAATCGGCAAATCAGTTTACGTGACTGAGGCCAGACCATGGCGCAAGGCTGCAGCTGGGAGAGAGCTTGCCGAAACACCTCTGCGTGGTGCTGTGCTGTTCTGCACGTGATCCCTTTCTGGTTTGCAGCACTATGGTCTTCTGTCTCCCATCTGCATCTTTGCTGTAGGATGCTGGAGCAGGGGGGAGTCAGTGAAGCTGCATTTCTAATATATAAGTCACAGGACTGTGGCAAGGGAGTGTGAAGTGGAGGAGGGTGTAGTGTGTGAAATGTGACAGGGCTGTAATTGATGGAGAGGGGTGTAATGTAAGGTCTTATTCCTTTGTTTTTTTAAAAAGGACTCGCTTGATAATTCCTCAGCACATTGTGGTTATTTCTATATTATTTATTACTATGCAAGATCTTGTAGGTGAAGACAGGGTACTTGAATATGATTTGGCAGGAGACCAACAGTCTAGGAGGAGACAGACCTAGAGTGGGAGGAGAGATGACTTTTACAGCTGCACTTTGGTAGCGGTTTAGATTTGGAGGTGGGAAGGCCAGATCTGAAATGACTGCAGCTGACAAGGAGAAAGCTGATTTGTCTGCAAGGTAGTGTCACTAATTGCTGTTTAGCTGGTGGGGATGTCAACAAAACTTTATTATAAACTTTTGCGTGTGGTACAGGTATATGTGCGTGTAGTGCAACTGAAGCTTAAGAGGTTGAGAACATAAAAAACCAAGAACTGTGTAGGCTGTCCATTCCACGATAATACTAACAAGATAGAAACATTTAGTCATCTGTTTTGATCTTAGCTCTTCCCTGATTCTTCTGCTCTTCTGTCCAGATATTCTGTCACATGCTTTCACAGGCAAGTCTCCAAGCACTCAGGTAGCCCAATGGGTCTTCCCAATCTCAGACAGCTGTTTTTCCACTAGGATAACTTTCACTTTTTCCAGACTATAAATAATGCATATTTAGAACAACAAAGTGGCCACCTAAACATTATGTTAAGGCATAACATGATGTTAGCACCACAGCCTTGTGTGATTTTTATGGTAACATATTGCCCCGTCTCACATTGCTATCTGTTAATTTAAAACTGGTATAATCTGATGAAAATAAACAAACAAAAAAATAGTGGGATTGGAAATGGGAGGGGGGGCTCTAACTGACAACTTTAAATCTAAGACTGCTAGCTGTTTTCATAAGCTTTTATGTGTTTGGGGTCTGATCCTGTGCTTGTAATGCAGACCAAACTTGCTTATGTCCCTGTTATCTGTGCAGTAAGAGATTATGTGAATTAAGTTAAACCATATGGAGTAGATATTAGTTCACATAAATAGTGTAGATTTAGTTGGAGGAGTACTTTCAGACTGAAAATGAAGGATGTGCTTGGTTCTTGGTTGGAATTTAATAATCATGTTAACAGCTGTACACTTTCTAGAAGAAACCTATGGTTATTGTCAGCACTTTATCTATTAAAGACCATTTCGTATAAGATTTTATAACATATTATACTTTGGGTATGAAATATTAGTGCCAGGAACAGAAGGGTTTACTCTTCCATACACAACTCCCTATGTAGCTTCTTTGGTAAATAAGTTACGCAATGCAATATAAATATAATGTTTCTAAATCTAAATAGTTTGTCCCTACAATGACAGAAAGCGTTTATGTATGCCCCTTTGTATTCTTCGCACACACTTATGTAGATGCTATTATTTAGAAGTGAAAACACTTATCTTGTTTGTTAAGGAATACGTATTTATTTTTAAATGAAACAATGCTACTAGCAATCATGTAAAACACTCTGTAAATGGAATTTTACCAGGGTATGATATGTACCCTTGTCTTCGGGAGTTGATTATTATTTACTATAATTCAAGAAGGTGGCAAAACTCATAGAGCTTCAATGCAGGCACGTCAGGGGGATCTGATAAGAATTTCGTATAGAACTTTGAAAGAACTGCACATGAAATCATAGCTCTGATAGCAGGAATTTTTAATAAGTCTATCAAAACAAGGGTGGTACCAAGTGACTAGGGAATAGCTAATGTAGTACTGAAATATACAGAAGGGAAAGAGCCAGGAAACTCTGAGTGTGTCTGTCTGATCTTAAGTGTATAAGGCTCTGGAATGCTTTTTGAGGAAGGAATAATTAATAACATAAAGGTAAATGGAAAACTGAAGAGAACGGATTTATCTGGAAGATCAAACCTATGCTAACTCATTTTATACCTTTCTTTGATCAGTTTTTTTTCTTAAATGAGGGGACTACAGAGACCTCATTTATCTGGACTTTGGTAAAGCCATTTGATATAATGCCATACTGGAAATTAACTTAGAGGAGATGCAGTCTGGTGTGTGAAGTGGGAAATGAATAAGGAATGGGAGAGGAAGATAATAACTGACAGTGCCGAAAGAGGAATACTGGCCTAGAGAAAGGTTACACACAGAGTCACGCTGGGACTAGAACTGCTTAATATTTTCATTAACGACTGGGGCAAAAAAAGATTAAGATTGGGCTCATTACACTTTATGATAAGGTAAAGTTGGGAGGAACTGTCAACACAGATAAGTGTGAGAACAATCCAGTAATAACTGGATGACCTTGAAGATGGGAGTAATAAAACAAAGTGCATTGTCATGCACATAAGGACCACCAGCAAAGACTTCTGCTTGGAGCTCATAACTGGAAACAAGGCAATGTAGCACTTGGTTCTAACTTACCAGTACTGCTAAGGTCTAACATGGAAAATAACATTCAGAAAATAAACAGATGCAGAGAAAGTTTATTAGTGTGATTAGGGAATGGACAGCTTATTTTATAACAGGTTTCTTTTATGATGGCTGAAGAAAGGTGTCGATGACATATGATTGCTGCCTGTCACTACATAGGGCTAGAAAGAAGTCGTAGTATTTAAAGACTCTGTGGGCACACCAATAAGTGTATTGGCCTTTAGTTAATCTTACTATGGAAATTAGAGGGAGGGTTTCTAGCCATTGTGTGAGTAAGATTCTGAAGTATCCAGCCAACAGGAGCATTGAGAGAGGGAACAAACTGATGTGTTTCATTATGATACACAGTCATTTATAGAAGTGTGATGCTGCTGCAAGTCTGTATTTGGAGCCTCAGGAGCTCCATTCCAGAACTGCATTTTTTTGGAGTTCCAGTTGTGGGGAAAAAACATGCCATGCTGGTCATGCACGCATATTTGAGTTGTTTAACACATTGGCAGACAGGAGTGGTATCTCTTTAATGTTCAGCTAGTTTGTGCACATGTTGTTTTCTGTGCTTTAATAAATACTTAGTAACTAATATATGAAATTAACTGTAGATTCAGGAACATTCCTAGCCTGTATTATTTACTGAAGTACTTGTGCATTGCTTGTTCAGATTTTTTTCCTTGTTACAATAATTTTTCTTAGCAACCTTTATAGTTATTAACCTCTTTGTTTAAAATAAAATTCCTTCCATTAACCCAACATTTCATAGATGACATGCAGAGATGAAGAAAATTTCCAGCCTTTTTTTGCCAATGAGCAGTAATGCATATGCATCCAGATACTATTCAAGTTGGTTTGGCAATTGCACTGTAACTTTATAGGTTTATATGCTTACACTAGGATGGTTCCTGCTGTTTTAAGTATTGTCCAGAGGATATATTTTCTTAAATGAAAATTGCTTGAAACCATTCATTTTTTGTGTGACAAGTGAAGGTATCAATTACTTTCTCTTATTGCCTGTACAGAATAGGAAATGTTAATGAAACTCAACTTCTGAACCTCCTGATTGGTAAATTCTTGGCCACCATGTTGAAAGATCATTGTTGCTGATGAAGCAAATGCTCTGTTTTACTCTTTAAAGGTCACACATGAGATGCAAAAATAGGTAAGTAATAAAAAGGGGAAGGTATTTGAGAATATGTATAAAGTATTAAAATTTAATCCCAGTTGTCATTAAGCATGATATTATGGCAGATCTACCTGCTCCCTCCTTTTGTCCATCTCTGTTCTTTTGTCTGGCCTTATGTTTTCTGCTTAAAGATCTGGTCCAAAACTAATGAATGCAAAAACATTGGGATTTCACTGTGGGAATTCTTCTACTGACTTCAATGAGTCTCATTTTAAATCATGAAACGGTTTTCTTTTTCTTTACATAAAGATGTGATTTTATAGCTCACGTTGCAGGCTGTTGCACTGAGACTTTAATGTGTGTAGTGATTACAGGATTGTGCCCTTAGGATTCTAGAAAAGCAGGAGATTGAGTGTAGATCCATTTTAAATCAGTTCTGCCTCTGAGACTGGGTTCATGCTGAAGAAGAGTGGGGCACTGCTGATTTCCAGTGCAATTAGACTCTATTTTACACATTATACTTTCTGAAGGATCTGGCTGGTAGCATGACAGGTCTGTATCAGTTATAAGCTGTGTACTTTAAATCTTCTGCCCTCATGTATTGTATGTTTGAATTGCATGTTTCCCTTAAGCCTAGGGTTTTTATCACGAGAGTCTCCAGACCTGTTTTTGTCTCTCTAATGTGCAGTTAAGCACCAGGCTTCAGGTGGAGGGAGACAGCTAATAGCTGGGAGGCATTAAAGCTTAACTGTTTCTCAGCTGTACCTGACTTTTTGTGGAGAGTGATTAAAACTGCTCAAATACTTTTACTGAGACAAACTTGCTTGAGCATGGACAATGGTTTTGTCTCACAGCAAAAGCCTTTCTGTTCTTTGGAGACAAATTTTGAACAGGTTTTCTGAGGTGGAAGGGGTCCTTCATAACACTGTGCAGGGAGATAGTGTTAGGCATTCATGCAGAATTACCAGACCAGTATGTCCTGTGCCTGAGTCATTACTTCTATGTTGCCCAGCAGTATTTTGGCCTAAAATCATAAATAAGATAAAAAGTAATACAGAAGCATGGAAGCAAAAGCCTTCTGTTTGTCTTAGGGATATTGCCAGTCATCTGCCCTCATATAACTCTGACTAGTTATGGGGAGTGATTTTTGATATTCCACATTTCTGCCAAGCAGAGAATCATATGAAAAGAAACAATTTTTACCACTCTTAATGCTTTAATACATCCTTGTAGTTGTTAAAATAACATTTGTAATTTTTTACTGGAAATACTTATTTGTTATCATTTAACTGACTCAGAAACTTACTGGCATGTGCAACATTCACCCTTCCAGATAAAAAAGGGATGATCCACTTGACACTAGTAGCAGAGCTCCTTTGCACAACCTTAGAAATCTTCATGTTGTAGATAAGGTAATTTGAGGATATTCTGCATTTGCTCACATTTGAGCATAAATCACTATTAAGGCTGAATTGAGGTAATAGTTTGCCAGTCATAAAATGGATGGCTTAAAAATGGGCCAGCTATTATGGGTACTTTTTATCTGTGGCTTGAACAAGGAGCATCTTTGAGACGTCCTGTGTGTGTTTTCAGATAATGCCCAGGACGCTCATAGATGGTGGCTCTGAGTGGACAGGGCAATTAACTGGGTGCCTCTTTGCTGTTTGGGTCTCGGTGGCTTCTCTGACTTTCAGCGTCTAACTGCTTAGCTCCTTTTTTAGTCTGGTCTCTTAGTAAGACTTAGTGAAGAAGGTGTGTATGTGCCTGTGTCTCAGTTGTCACCTAATAATTTATTTTTTTGCTGATTTCATCCAAATTTGACAGAGGTGTGACAGACCCCAAAATGTTAAGTTACTGTATGGTTTGTACAAATAGGCATTTATATGGAATGGAGAAGTGCTACAAATGCTCTTTACTTGAGTGACAGGCTGCAGCATGAGTTGAGCCCGTATTAGACATCAGAGAAACCATGTGGGATCTCAGTCTTGTTATACAAACCCAGAGGGAACCTGGCTTATTTGATTCAGAGACCTGTGTAAAGTATTTGTGAAAGTGTACTAGCTTATATGTGGCAGTATAATGGACGAAATGCAAATGCTCCTCTGAAGCTGGTTATGAATGCAGTACCATGCAGACTGAATCACAGTATTTCTCATTTCTCTTGTTTCTTTTAGTGTGGAAATGTATGGTGTTGGGGACAATGCAAAGCTCACTGGCAAAGTTAGATCTGCATAGGTGTGAGGAATTTGCCCCATCATTGCCAGAAAACTGCATGAGAAGAAAGCACAAGTGCAGTATCTCACCTGTACAGCTTACCTCACAGCATCAAAAGCCAAGATTTTAATATATATTTTATCAAAGCCAAATACACACAGTATCTACCTATAGCTTATATACGCACACATCCCAGTATAAATATTCACTATCTATATATTCATTATACTCCTTTCAGGAGACAATGTATTCTTGTGGCTAAAGCACAGAAGTAGCCATCAATTTTGGATATATTCTCACATTTCTGATTTTGTCCAAGGTTTCCTGCAGAGCTGTCAGGCTCAGGTGTTGAACGGGAGACTCTGCAACTGGCTGTTCCCTGTGCTCCCCTGCAGCTGGAGCTTGTTCTCTGCTACTGTGGGGCTGTGGCCTTCCATCAGAGGCTCCAGACACAGCTGCTCTGGCAGATCCTTTCATTTGCATTTGGCACTGGGATCCCTGAGCAGGGGAAGGGCCAAAGCAATGTATTCTGCTGCTTTTGGTTTGTTTCTGAGTGAGGAGCTGCTAAAGGACATTTCACTCTATAGCCTTGGTATATCGTGTGAGCCAAGACAGCTTTTCTCATGTCATGTTGCTTGATGTGCCAAAGGTTTCTCCTCATGTATTCAGTATGACCCATCTCATGCACTGATGCAGAAGAACTTTGAGGGTTGGATCCTGTGTCATGTGAAAAGTGCTAAGCTTTCCAAATTAGGCCCAGACAACTGTAAACTCTACTCTGCATGCTTTGGCCTAGTAGGACTTCAGGGTAGGGGAGGATTTGTTAATCCATATCTCCTCTGTGTAATTAGATAGTGCTTTGGTAAAGTGCTGTGAGATCCTGGGCTAGGTGGTGCTACACAAAGTTAATAGATCTCTTACACTATTACAGAACATTTAAACCTTTCTCTGAACACTACCCTGTAAAGAGTTCTAGAGATGTATGCCCCACTAAACAAAAATACAGTCACTGGAAGTGATTTCTGTGTATTTGTTATTTTTGCATTATTTTAAGATTTTCTATGGACTATATCATGAGAATACAAACCTCAACGTATATTGCTTATTATAAAACTGGAAGTGCTGTGGTTTCTAAATGACAGAGTACTGAACTTGGGAGGTCTTTAACTTTTCTGATACTGATATTTTAAAAGCTTCATATGTATTTTGATTGGAATTTTTAATGAAACTATATCAGATTGGTACTAGATGGCAGTTAGAAACAGATGTGGCATTTGACACATCCCCTCCAGCCAAGGTATAGTCTGATAACTGAAGAACACAGATATTCTTGCAAGGAGTTGATCTCAATCTACTTGGATACTAAGTTCATTTCAGGCTCGTATTAAGAGTCCTTGATGGAAGACTGGAGGCAGTGTATATGTATGTGTGTGTGTGTAATTTTAGGGATTCGCAGCAGTTCAATGCCAAGTGTTTTTGTACTGCTTTTTTAAAAGAACTTTTTTTTAAGGCATATCTAGAAAGGCAATCCATTGACTAACTAATCTGCAGGTAGCTTTTTAGATGGTCCTTCCTTTCTTGCAAGGTTATCAGTTCATGACAAACCTAAATGGGGCTGGGTTTTTTTGCTACTATGTTTTCATAGTAACAAGACTTTATTGTGTACATGGGATCTTTGGGCAAGCCTTTGGGCTTGTTTTTAATGCAGTGTTACAAGAGGAGTGTATATAATTGCTCAGGATTTCATTTTAAAATACAATATTTCTCTTATCTTCATAATATTTTTTGAAAAAACTATCACTTGGAGATAGTCTGGCTTCATTTGAAAATGAGAATTAATTGACTTCAAGGCAGTAGTTAATATATTTGTTCAATAACCACCCACTAACGGGCTTCAGTTTGATTTATAAAACATTTCTCTCTTATCATATGAACTTTAATAGTTAGCTTTTGTTCATGGAGAACTGAGGGAGTAAAGTCAGTTTTCACTGAGACAACACTACTGAAATAACAGAATGAACAAGCTATGACTGAAAAGAGCCTTAAACATAAATGTTGTGATTGTGCCAGGGTTAATGGTTGAATTTATGAAAGAATTTAGATAAGCAATATGATGCAATGCTTTCAGAATTTAGAAGAAAATAATTTTCTTCTTTGAAGCAAAGAAGTCTGAGTCATTGGTTTGAATATGTGAACAAGAACATGCACAGTTTGTGTACGGAAGATTAGGAGAACCCAATGTGGCTATTTTAAATGTACAGTTGAGGAAATATATAGTATGCATAGGCTCGGTTAGCACAATTAAGGAAGTTTGCAGCTGTTGGAGCTTTTATGGTCACTGTGCATTTCTGGATATGCAGGTTGTTGTGGCTAGTTTTGACTTGACAATGATATTGCAATAGTTTTCATGTGTAGACCTCCCCTCTCTACCTAAAAGCCACTCAAGATTGGCTATTGTTCAGCAGAATGGATCTTGGAAGACTAAATGGAAACACCAGTTAATGCAGTGTACCTACCGGGTCACCCACACTGCGGTATACTGTGCATGAAAGGTTGCACAGGCTGCCAGTTTGCTTCCTGGCATTTGATTCTGTTCTAAAGTACATATTCACAGTACAGGTTTGTGGAGGGTGGTTGCAGTAGGCATCAGCTCTAATCCAGCAGTTGAGATCAGCTGCAACACTGCTGTGGGCTGCACTTCATTTTGTATGTTAAAGACCTGGAGGCTTCAGTGGAGGGTTCTCAACTGCTTTTTTGCTTTAAATGGTGGCTTGAAGCTTATCCATAATCTGTTACGTGAGCTTGAGTGTTTTCACTGGGTGATGTTATCAGTTTGAGTAGATGCATATAATTTGCATATGTACATGGAGTATATAGGAGGCATGTACTGATAAAGGTATCAAAACCACACAAACAACACCTAAATTGCTATTTTTCTGACTTCATAAGGAGGAACTTAATGCTGAGGTACATGGTAATAACCTTTGGAAAATCTGTCTATGGTTGATTGTAAAATTACTTTAAATAGCTAGGATGACACACTAATAATAAATATTGTTGTGGTCATAAAATTGGTCCTTGTTTTTCTGGAGACAGCAACATATTTCTGCAAATATGTAATTCAATCATAATTCCTTTGTATAGCACAGGATGTTACCAGAGAGTTTGGAGTGAAAGGAAGGAGGCATGGATCATTGAGCACAGAGTGGGGACTCTGCTTTCTGAATAATTCAGATTGTACACAGTTACCCCCACTTGGTCTGAGAAGAGGTTGAGTTCTTGCTCCTTGCAAATGGAATGCTTTTATCTACGTTTCTATTTAAGTAGGTGCTGAAATAAAGATTAACATAAGCAGAGTGGAAAGGTACTGTATATGGCACCTCTTCCTCTAGGACAGGAAAAGTGCTACAGCAATATGACCAGGTAGCTACTACTGGGGTTCTCAGACTATAGGCCAGATGTTGCTGCTCTTGATAGAGCAAAAAATCCATTGAAATCAGTGGAAGCTCATATTAAAGATCGAAGGATACAGACCCATATTTTCTGAGTCAGCAGGGTGGACAGGCTTTCCTGAAATACAGTATGAGAAGAAAGGCAAAACCGTGTTTCTCTTCTAAAATCCATTGACTACAGAGTTTGGTGAACTGTGATGCTAGTACACCTGTAAAAGTACCTTGCAGAGAAATGAATCAAGATGTATTCTTTAAAAAATGTGTAAGATTTGTGGTACCTTTCAAAGGGACAATAGAACAGACTGACATGAAAAAAATCCAAACCATTTTTCAGCACCTAATTGCTGAAAAATGTATTTTTTTCAGTGTACGAGATGACTCATACAGTGATAGGGATTAGCCTTTTATTCCAGAGTCATTGGTTCAAAGTGAATAGAGATTATTGTAATTCTCTGAAAGAACGGGAAGAGAATGAGATAGTGATTTCTATCACTTTAGATGCTAAAAAGAATCAAGACTATGGTCTTTATGTTATCTTACAGTTTGTAGAATACTAGGTTAAAAGAAATATACATATAGAAATATTCCATTTGAAATGCGAATTTGCCAAGATTCTTTAGGACCCTTTGCTCTTTTTATGTTTTTCTTGTTTATGGTGGAGGCTGGGGTAACATAATTGACTTCAGTTTATGGCATTAAAATTTTCTCATTATATCTTTCCCTTTGGAGAAGAGTTTATTGTTAGTCTGTGTCTTAGACTCACAGATGTATAAAAATGTAGTAACACTTTTGGTTCACTTCACAGAGCACATACACTAATAGGCACACCCCTACTCTAACAGATATCTGTAACAGATTCCCACTCTGGCTGCTGATTCCCCCTAGACACAGGTATAATAGACCAGTACACCCATAATACATATGTGTAACAACAGGACAGAAAGAAGGCAAAAGAGCTTCTCACATCAGGTGATTCCGTGCATAGTGTGGAAAATTGTTGAGTATCTTTACTGCATGGAGAAAGGGCACTTTACTGGTATTCTGTCCTGGCTTATTGGAGTATCTCTGTTAAGAGGCCTGGCGCTAGGCAGGGCTGAATGCCATCTCCAAATTCAGAGATGAAATGCGCTCATGTTTCACTCCTGCTTTATTTTTATGTATGACATTATGTGGCTTCATAGGAGAAAAAAAAGCAGGAACCATCACTGAAAACCAATTTTTTTGTTTTTTAAACTTTGTCCATGATGTAATAACCCACTTCTTGGAGAAAAAAAAAAAATTAAAAATAAAACTACCCTAAAATGCTATTTCTGATGTGTGAGTGGTGGTGTAATGAGAGTATAGGGGTTTTTTTAAAGTAATTTATCATGTAGTAATTGTCATTATTCCCATGCTACATTTTTCTCTATAAGATTGGGAAGCAATGGCATTCTTTATGCTTAATGGCACAAACAATTATAGTACTGACTTGGCACTGTTTTGCTGCTTTGGCTGGCTCTGATGCTGCTGGCTTTTAAATTGGCTGCAAAACAGCCTGTGGGACTGATGTATAATCGGTTGTCTGTTGGCGCGTGATTCTGGATAGTGTTTTTCCTTTGACTCATCTCTGATTGCAGGGAATTTGCTATTGGCTGTAGCATATTTGAGAATATGGCTGTATGCAAGTTCCTTATGAGCTATATGCAAAGTCCCTTTTATGGTAAAAGCAAATTGTTTCACATAGACCATGAAAATATGCACCATCCCTATTTATTGTTTCATTGCTCCTTGGGTTTTCTTTCTGAATTTAATATTATAAACTTTCTAATGTTCCAAGTCCAAAATCTGTGTGGCTGATTTTTGCCAAATAGTGCTTGTACTATGCTTAGATATGCTGCAGAGATTAGGGTTGAACCAAACTGAACATCCTTGTAGTGGTCTTTTGTGGCTGAAATGACATCAGGCTCTGTAAGTGTTTCTTGAGGAACCTAGTAAGAGCTGAAGCAAGGAAATAGGAGGAGACAGACCAGATCATTAATACTGTAATGCCTTTCTTGGTAGTATATTTATGGTTCCCTTTAGGCAGAGAGCTTTGAGGGATGGAGAGTCGGTCAGTTTTGGTGATCACATGTTGACTTGCAATGGAGATAGTTGCTGATGGAGTTATAGAGCAGCTCAGTGTTCCTATTCGACTGTCTCAGAATATAAGTGCTGCTTCCTGAAGTGGGGATGGCTTTGTAAACTTCTGCTAGACTAACATTTATACCCTTGAGCTATCTGTGCGTGAATACAAGCCGTATCATCATCTTGCTTACTTGTCAGACCCATGCAAAGCATAGTGCAAATACTAGTAAGTGTAGTAATACTTAAAACATAGTGAAAATACTATTCATCTCTGTGCTGGAGGTATGCAGGGCTTATCTCTAAGATGTAGGGCTGCAATCCAGGAATACTGCATACTGGCTTGGAGGTCAGCATTTACGTTGTGTATTTTCTGAGGGAAAACTCTAAAATTTTACCCAGAATTGGAAAAAGAAGTCAAAGGAGAGATGCTACTAGAGGCACAACATCAATCTGTACAGTCAGAAGTTGTAATATCTTTTCAGTTGTAATTTTGTTACTGAGCACTTTGACTCTTCTGCCTTGATATCTCCTGTCTGTGAACATTTGAAAAACAGTCTGGCTGACATCAGCTGAGAAGCATAGCCTGTGCACACCTATTGGCATACCAGGGAAAAAAAAAATCTCCTCTTCTGTTTCTGTGAGGATCAACTTCAGTCAAATTTTTAAAACCTTTTAAGAGCTGTTAATATGGTGGAAAAGATGGCTTTTTAGTTGTACTCACTAACTTGTCAGCTTCTCCAAATATACGCCTCCTTTTCCCATTTGGAATTTTTGTTTGGCTCTGATAATGGTGCTCTGCATTGAAGCTGGGCTTACCAAGGAGGCCAGGCCAGGGGCTTGTGTTCTTTTTCTCTTGCTGTCTGTCTTCCACTGTATTTAAAAATAATTTTCACCAGTTTTACAATTTAATTTTTAATGAGTTTTGTGTCAATACATTGTCATTTTTTGAAACTTGTACAGATTTGTTTAGTGGATGCTTATCTCAGATACAATTAAAACCTATCCAACTAAAACCTTTCAAACTTGAAGGATTATATACTATTCATTGTATTTCAAGTTAATAATACTTTATATTATTTTATGTTATTTGGAATAGCCCAGTTGGTATTACAGAGCGAAAGCGGTTCAATTAATGATATATTGCAGTGTGTTTAGGCAACCACATAATGGCTGAGGAGGAACTGAGAGGTCTGCTGTATCCAAAACTGTTTAGGCTCTTTGCACAGAGGTGGCTATATTGAGCCATAATGATTCCAAAGAAGCAATTACTGCAAAATGAAAAGATAGCACTTTAAGATTATTGGGGTAGATACTTACGGGCCTGACATTGATGTGGACTGCACTGTTACTAGACCCTGAAAGTTGTAACGTGGACCAGTGTTTAAACCATCCTGTACATTAACCAGCTTATTGTATGCATTTTCTCCCAAGTCCAAGACAAGCCAAGAAAACTTTTATTAAAGAAATGATCCAACTAATTGAAGCTGGTGGAGGAAGGAACTACTGTGAAGTAATAATTTGGCTTTGGTCTGCTTTACAGTAGCACCTCCTGGAATGACCTAGTGTCAGGTTGTGCAGGAGCTAGAGCTACTAATGGACATGTGATAACTACTTTATTATAATTGAGTAGCAATGACAAAAGAATCACTGTTTCTAATGCATGCTTATTATTTTAACTCTCAGAGTGCCTTCCAGCATATGTACTGTTTCTGGTGCTCTCATGCTGCCCATTAGAGCAATGACCGTTTAATGATCTGAGGAGAAATAATTCTGCCAACTTGGTGCCAGAGGAGACCCTGTTCAATGTGGCTGTCCACCTCTCTCTGACGTGGTGGGACAATACTTCATCTCAATCAGGGATGTTTAAGATTTGAATAAGATCAGGAAATTCTTAAAAACAAACTGCAGGAAACTTTTAGTTTTGCTTTTGAGTCTAGAGTTTGAGGTTTCTCTTCTAAAATTAATATGTCTGAAAACATGTTGTAGTTACTTTCATGTTAGTAAATGATGGTATTTTTAGAAGACCACAAAATACTGAGGATACTGGGCGGGGGGGGGAACCCTAGTTCACATAAGATTTGTTCCCAGTTAGAGTGCCTCTTCCTGCTAGCTGCTCCTAGGTCTGTCCTCAGGCCAGGGTGCAAACCGCACCTTTAGCAGAATAGCTGTGCATCTCATCTTGTGTGTAAACACCTCCCATAATCCACTGGAAGCTGCTGAAATATCTGGGGTACAAGCTGCATCATCGCTGTGCTTAGGAAACACTTGTTCCTACTGGTGACGCCCATATTGCTCCTATTGTAGAACTGAGCCTGTATTTCTGGTTGTCCTTTCATCTGCACTGTTTTCATCTTCTATTGATGAAATGGTCTATAGCTGAAACTGTATTTCTGTCTGGAATGCTGTTTAATTAGAATGAATGATCTTGTGTGTATGTAAGGTTATTTTTCTTTAATAAATCTTTTCTCCATGTGTATATTCTATGACAAAACTAATTAGGAATGACAAACATGTAATTCAATAGGTTAGAGGGAAAAAATTTGTAGTGCCTCTTGTACTGCTTTTCATACCCAAATTGTGGACACTGTGGGTTCTTTGCTCTGTCACCTTGAAGTTCAGCTTTCCAAATTTAGCTCGGCATTCTTGTGTTTTTGTAATTTGTGCTGTTGGCCATCTCAGGGTTCTTATTTCAATTACATTTTTATCACACTGATTCTTTTTATTAAGTTACCCTCCTTATAAAAGTTCATTTTAATTAACTCTAGCAATAAAGAAGTTATGAAAACTGTAACTGAGAAAGGTAATGTAAATTTTCACCAAAATGTGCCTTTAAAAGAAGAATGGAAAGTTTATTTCTCTTGCTATTTAATTAAAAATTAAGAATCAGATATGCAAGCTGATGGGGAAAAAATATAAGTTGCTTAAAAGAGTTAAAATGAAATATTTTCTACTCTGTTAATCTTTTTTTTTTCCCCCAAGTTATGTAACTTTACCCATCAGGTTTTTTGTTCTTGTCTGTCTGAAGTGATGCATCACACCTGCTTCTGAAGTCCAGGGACAACTGTTTCTAATTTTTTCCTTTTAAGGAACAAATCCTGCTGTCATTGGAGTCAGTTACGAAACTTGTAGGGACTTTCCGGTACAGGTTTAGGCTTTTGTTAGGCCATAGGTTTAGTTGACCCTTTAGGATAGGGTCAGCTCAGTGACACTGTCATTTTCCTGGGCCCTTCATTATTCCTGCAAGCTTTATCACTCGCTGCCCTGCTGTGAGGTACTTTGACCCAGACACTCCTCTGTCTTTTCTGTAGACACTAAAGTGCTGTTCTTGTTTCCTTTTTTCAACATCTGCATTCTTCTCCATCCCCTCACCACTCACAATGGAAGATAGTTCAGCTTTTTGTATAATACCACTGATTTGCTTCTCTGTTCCTACATATCAGATATAGTTAGTGATGAGAATGACACTGGAGTTGTTACTGCTGACCCACTTTTTCTAGCAGAAAGATACTGTGTAGTGGTGGAAGAGCAGGAAGAGTCCAGAGTTGTAAGAGAGGTACTCTCTCTGCTCCAAAACCAGCATTAGGCCAAAAGAGTTCCTGTGTCCGTGTGCCAGGACTCGTATTCTTCCCTCCCCTTGAGTTTCTCCAAGCCTTTCTTCTCTCTGGCAAGAGCACCTTTCTACATTCACGTGGAAGTACAGTTCATATGGTACTACCAAGATACCTTTCATGTTTGTTTCTAAGTTGCATCTACCTTGAAATCTCATGCAGGTAGTAAATCAGTTCAGCTACCCCAGTAAATTTCTCTGGGGAGAAGACAAGGGAAGGAATCAACATGGTTTATAAACTTTCAAAATACATAGTAAGAACTTTTTCCCTTAACTTGGTGATTTACTTCTATTCATTGTTAGTAAGTTAATATAGAGAAACATTGTTTTTGGTGCCAAAAATCATCAGGAACATAACCCAGAGCAATTTTTAAGGGCACAGCTTTTAAACAAGCTTCTGGAAGAAGCATTATTTGACAGCACACAAGTGAAATAACCCAGTTTGTTATTTTAATCTCATATCTCCACTTCTGGTGTTCTGTCTTGTGGATGATTTGCATTCAGCTGAGGCTTTGGCTGATGGGTTACCATAAATGGCTCAAAAACAGATTGGGTCCACTTATATACAGCAATTTTTGTACATAATTAGAATAAAGCCAGGCAGCTTTCTGAAATACCTCTTTTCACCTGATTAAACTTGGAGTCATTGTTCCTGATATAAAACAGTTGGCTTTTTAGGAATCCATGATTTTTTTTCCTCCATGAAAGATAGGAGGCACTGTTCTTTGAAATAGGCGTTTCTTGAATAAGAATATTTTATTTGGAATTTAGGTAAACTCTAATATGTGAGAATTTGAAATTAACTATTTTTGTATGTATGCTTTAAAAATATGCAGTCCCAAAATATGCTTTGAAGAGCAGTGATAATCTTTGTAAAACAAAAAAAAAAAGGTGGGGTTTTGCTCTGTGCTTACTTTGTTAATTATGGAGAGACTTCATAGGCAATTGTACAACTAATTGTTCATTGAAAACTGAATACCGTACATGTCCAATTTATCCTCTGAATGAAAAAAAGCTTAGTAGCAACTTTGGAAATTGTCTCAGAAGCTGAGCTGAAGTTTGGGGAAAAAGGGGAATTTGTTAGAAGAGGAAATAATTGACATTTAACATATAAATCCAGAAAAGTTTGTTTTCAAATTTGAGTGCTTAGAAAACAACATCTGGCTGTTCCCTGGCCTTTGCAAGATAGCATTTGTTTTACCTTTTTTCTCACTGCAAATATGTGGAATATTAGAGAACACATGAGGTGACTTTAAAGACTTGTCTACAGTTAAGAGGTATATTGAATTTTAGTTGTAAGTTGTACCAGAGACATAAGAACAAATATTTGTTTGTAATCATATCTAACCGTGAGATGCCGATGATGTATCCGTCTTGATATCAAACATGTCTAGAAATATAAATTTGTTTCTTCAAAACATACTGCTTGTTTTTGCAAGATTAATGTAGCCACACGCCACAGTATTCCTTTGCTATCTTCTGGGCAGTGAGATGCTAAAATTCTGAATTAAAGAAAACAAGAAATGCAGCCAAATGTTTTCTGCATTAGTTTGAAACACAACCACCTATTTTTTGTGTTGCAGTTTACAGCCAGGCTTAATGAAGTCTGGTCTGACATTGACCTGCCTTGGTATTTCCCTATATGAAGTTTCCAGTTTTTATCTTTACAAGTGGAATCAGACTAGTTTTACTGTATCTTGATGTGTTGAATTTCCTTATAGCAATCTGATTTTGTTCCCATTGTACCAAATATGAGTTCTTCCACTGCATTTGCAGAGACCAAGAACGGACATTAAAATGTTGTTCTGGAGTAGATCCACCTTCCACTATATAAAAGGAAAGAAGGTAATTTTTTTTTATTGAATCATGAAAGAGTCTATCCGTACTGGTATGTGATACTTGCTAATAGTCCAGCCTCTTGAGGGACTATACAGTCTTCCCAATCAATGGCTGTGTGGCAGCCTTCTGTTTCTGTCAAGAATTCTAGAATAATTCAGATGCAAGAGAGTAAGGAAACAAAGGCAAGACCTTTGGTGCCACCAAATAATCTCTGAGAGGAAAAATCATCAAGTAGTATTTTATTCTGGAGTGCTGCTTTAGGTTACTCACCCTCTAATTGTCGTGGTTTAGCCCCAGCCGGGAACTAAGCCCCACGCAGCCGCTCGCTCGTTCCCCCCCGGTGGGATGGGGGAGAGAATCAGAAGAGCAAAAGTAAGAAAACTCGATGGTTGAGATAAAGACAGTTTAATAGGTAAAGCAAAAGCCGCGCACACAAGCAAAGCAAGGAATTCATTCACTACTTCCCATGGGCAGGCAGGTGTTCAGCCATCTCCAGGAAAGCAGCGCTCCATCATGCGTAACGGTTACTTGGGAAGACAAACGCATCACTCTGAATATCTGCCCTTCGTTCTTCTTCCCCCAGCTTTATATACTGAGCATGACGTCATGTGGTATGGAATAGCCCTTTGGTCAGTTTGGGTCAGCTGTCCTGGCTGTGTCCCCTCCCAGCTTCTTCTGCACCTGGCAGAGCACGGGAAGCTGAAAAGTCCTTGACTAGTGCAGCAACAACTAAAACATCTTTGTATTATCAACGCTGTTCTCAGCACAAATCCAAAACACAGCCCCATACCAGCCACTATAAAGAAAATTAACTCTATCTCAGCTGAAACCAGGACACTAATATGCCTGTTCTGAACTGTATTCATGCTGGTCTTGACATTGTCTTTATTTCTTGATCAGAGACTAAGACAATACATTCTGGACATATACAGAGTAAGAAAGCAAATACCTTTTTGGACTGGTTTACCCTTGTCAAAAGAAAAGAATATGCAGCAAAGTAACTCAACAATGTAGTCCCTGATCTGTAGCTCACAGCACAATCACAGGAAGGATTAGTAGAGGCTTTTTTCACTGAGCCTTTCCCAGGCAAAGTGCCACTGGGGTATTACAGCCCATACCTCACACATAGAGAAAACAGTTGTTGTTTTCCCCATCTTGCAACACAGTCATGGTGCTTTATTCTTTACCAGTTTGCCCAGAAATGTTCTGTTTGCCGAAGGCCTCCAGATGGGTTAAGCGGTATGGTCTACAAGGCTGCAAATCTCTCTCACCTCATTATTATTGCAGAGTAAGATGTGGATGACAGAGAGCAGGCATAGATATCCTTTGGGTATGTTGTTTGAGAAGTCTCCTTTTTTGGGCTGGGATCGGGTCTTCCCCTGACCCAGCAGTATGAGTTACTGAAGACTGAAAAATACAGCAGCCAGGACTTTTCTATGTAAATGCTTTCTACTGTCTACTTGTTTTCCTGCTATTCTGGTGAGGTCTCATAACAAAGTTAGTGACAATTCCTTGTGTGCCTACCCTCATTTATGGATAAATTTGTTTTGTACCACTATATAAAATCTGAGAAGCCCAACAGTCTTCACAGCCCAACAGCTTCTGCTCCAGGGTTGTGTGAGCTTGCTTGCGGTGAGTGCAGGGTAGCAGTCCATGATTGGAGTGCTGAAAAATGAATGTCAGAATAATTCTTTTTCAGAAAATGTAGATTAATCCAAAACGAATCAAGTTCATGGAACTGAAATCTAGGTAGCAGATAAACTGGTAGAAATTTCCAGTGGGATTCCAGTCTCTGTGGGAGGTTGCTGTACGTTATAGGAATATAAATGCTTTTTTTCCACAAAAGCACATAAAAAAAGGTTGAACACAGTTTAAAGAAAATAAGAAACATCTGTCTTCCTTCTCACCCTTTTTTGTGTAGGTTATTAGACACTTCCCTGCTTAAACATATTGCCATATTTTAACCTTATTTTTTTGTGTGTAGGGTTGACATAGAAAAGCACTGCCCAACTGCAAGCTGTTCTGCATTTTGATGTTATTCTTTTTTGTGTGTGTGGTAGCAGCCTTTGGAGATATGAAATGAAGACAAGATGATTGCTTTTTAAAGTTTATAACCAAGCTCTTGATCTCCAAGTAGGTTATTTATCTCATGAAAGCTTTCTTCAGATTTCGTCTTCTCCAGCTATGTGTTTATTGACCATTTCACCTGGAGTTAAATTTTTCCCTTTAGCTGATGGTCAGCTTCTTGGAACAGGCAGAGGATGCTGCTGGAACGTGTCTAAGGCAAAAGAAAAGCCATGAGGCCAATCTACCCTGGGCAGCTCTCCAAAGGAAGTATTACACACTTTACTTTCATGCCCTGATGTGCAAGACCTTGTGATTTGACTGACTATTTGAAGTGGTAAACCTCAAAGTATAATCTAAAATAGAATAGGGCTTGCATTGTGTAGTATGGGCTATCCATGTTAGCTGTGAAGAATATATTGTAGTGGTATTATTTGGTCTAAAAAGCATCTTTCCCTCAAAGGTTATTAGCCTGACTGTCTCCAGCTGTCTGTTTACTTAGGCGAACATTACATTCACTCATAACTTCTGAAAAACAAACCTGCCTGATGTGTTGTCAGGCTTAGTTGCACATCATCTCACTTACTGGTTGGGAAACTGAGTCAGAAAAAATTATTTATCCAAATGCTTGTAGTTGCTCCTCATCAGACATAGATGTAGGTGCCTGGATCCCAGGTCTTGTGTTCTAGCCACTGCTCCATGCTGTATGTATGTTATCACCTATAGGCAGCTTCTCTTCACCAGAATATTTGTGCTTTACTATGCTTCAGTGCCCTCTACTGCTCCATTAAAATAATGCTGTCTCCTTGCTGTTGTAGAAGCATGGTTAATTTTGTTCTACTTTATTCTATGGGCTAATTGGCCCAGTAGTTCCCCTGGTGAGAAGTTGCTAGTAACGATGATTAGAGTAATGGACATACATTGCACTGAAAATTAATTAATCTGAAGAAATTTTTTTCTCTTCTGAAAGTCTGACATGATTCAGACTGAGATCATAGGATTTTCTTGTTTTATGGCAAAGGTAGATTTTTTTATACCTATGTATGCGTACAAGCAGTTTTTATTACTATTTGCTTGAGTTTCTGAACATATATGTAGGATCTGATATTCAGAAGTACAGAGCCACTTCAGCTTCCACTGAAATCAGGAGTTATGAATTTTGATTTGGGAACTTCTTTGAGTCAGCTATGAATTAAATTGTAGATTCTCATTCTTTTGCTGTGTTTTTGTGGGTTTTGGTTTTGTTTGGGTTTTTTTGCTGTGTCCTCCTTTCCTCTGTAATGTTTGCTTTTTACCAGGTACATTGGTAGATTCACCCTCTGATTACTCCTGTTCTCTAGAAAGAAGCCTTGAGGTCTGTAAGCTATGACCAACACTTTTGCTATACTGGAGACTTGTTACCATATGGTTTAAGCTGCGACAGTCTTTGTGGAATGGAGTGTAGGAAGCATTGCACGTTCTCACCCTCAGAGAAGAAACTCATACAGATATGTAATCTTTTGCAGTTTTAGTCTTTGAAAATCTGATCTGTTATGGAAACCATTGTCCCATAATGACAGAAAAGTTAGTCCTGTGTAGCAGCTCTTTTGTATAATTAGATGCAAACCAGACAAGGTATTCAGTTTAATTCAGCTTTTTAAATGTTTAATTTGCTATTAAATCCCCTGGTAGTAGTCCACATAAGTTGCCACTTGATTTTGAATTATGCGCTAGTGCAATGCTAACTTGGAATTTCAGCCCATTTCCAGCTTGCTATGCTGAGTTTTCTTACCAGTGTTAATGACTGATAATACATTTGAGAAGTGAGTGGTTGCACATTCATGGTGCACTGCAGTGTGAGATCTTTTTTTGCACATTTTCAGAATGTGTACAATATTTCTAATATAAACTATAAATAGTTTTTAGATGATTCATAATCCATCTTTGTGTTGCAGATCTCCCTATGGAATGAGATTCCTAGCTGCAGTTTTCATTTCTTCAGTGGTTCTTTCTAGCTCTCAGGAATACCCATAGTAATATGTTACATTAGACTTGATTTTTCCTATTCTTAAGATATTCACAGAAGTTGAAAGAGAAAGGATTATCAAATTATGTTTGTGACCTTATGTATATCCAATTCATCCAGTTTGCCTTTGTATCAAACCAAGCAGTCATTCGCTGCATTAAAAATGTCTGCCCAGTGTCTCATTTGAATTTGTCCAATTTCAGCTTCCAATTATTGGTTCCAGTTATATCCTTCTACAATTAATAGATATAAATGGGCTTCCAGTAAGTGGTATTTGCTCTTGGGAAGGTATTTGGACTGCTATAATCCGATGTCCTCTCTGTGAAGCTCCGTAGGTAAGACATTGTCTCAGCCCTTAGGCCATTTTTATTACTGCTTTTTGGACCTTCAGCTTTTCAACAGATTTTAAAAATATGGCCACCAGAATTGAGGAGGGCATTTCAAAATCAGTTTCACCATCTGTAAATGTAGTTGTAATTATTTTCTTATTCTTACTGGCTACTTAGTGCTCACCTTACCTGGTTTTAATTATTAATTAGTAATTACACCTAATTCCTAATTCCCTTTCTTGATTCCTTGGCGAGAGTTACTTGAAATCTGCCATTCATTTACATTCATTTAGCATATGTTTTATTGATTTTGTAAATCTCGATTTTAAGAGTAAAATGTGTGTACCAGGTCAGATGCATTGCAAAAGCTGAAATGTTTTATAACTGATTAACCTTCCCAGCCACACCTGTTATCAGTGTGGCATCAGGTTTATTTGACAAGGCTATCTTTTTGTTGGTGTATGTAACAAAGTTTTCCAGTTTTCCTTGGTTCTCTGCTTATACTTTTCTGTTTGTGAAAAGTGCATTATTTCCCTTATCTGTGTGGAACCATTACATTGGCACAGAAAGCGAATGCAATTTATAACTTGGTTTTAAAGATAGGCTGTCAGCAAATCCTGTCCTGACCGCTCTTGAGAGTATCGTATACAAAAAATAATTGTTCCTAGATTTGTGATTGATGTAGCAGAACTGATAAAAGTTACATTGTTTAAAAGTGTTTATAAATCACCCTGTCCATATGTTCATTTCCTGTAATCTGTCATTATGGTTTCAAACGTAATTGTGAGAGACACAAAACTGGCTTCGTAACACTCTGGAATGAGTTTTGCTTCCATTTGGTATACGTTGAAAGGTGGCTCAAAGCAAAAATTATAATCCTGGAAGACCATGTACGTTACAACAGGATATCTTTTCTTTGTGGTTTTGAATTACTGAAGGGCGTAGTCCGTCTTCTGCGTTTTTCCCCTAGCATTGCTGGGATTTATGCAAAGTAACTGGGCCAGTTACAGGGATTGCTTGGCAGAGAGGATCGTGTGTTTTGGTTTTTTTTTTTCAAATACAATTCTTGTTCTCACTGGGGAGGTTAACGTTATGACAGGCTGGGTTTACAGTCAGTATTGGGCTGGGGTTTTGGCTCTGCCTGGCACAGATGGGCTACTAGAGCGCTGTGTGGTATGATCACAGACGCGGAGCTCTCGGCTCCGTTCCTGAAGATGTTTCCCAGTTTCTCAGCTAGGCCTAGAAATTGAATGAAGGAGCAGTTACTGCAGTAAGAGTGAAATCTGAAACACTCTTCATGCACAGGTTTCTGCATTGCATGGGATGGAAAAATAGTTTTGGAGAAGCAACGTAAGTTTTACTACCTTTTAATTCTTTGTCAAAATCAGCCAGGAGCATGATGGAGACAGAGGTTTCCTCTCTGTTACAAATCACCCCTACTCCAGCAGCTCGCTGAAACGGGAGAATAGGTATAGCTCAAACATATTCTTCTAATCCCTATGTTTGTCACTTGGGGTACCCAACCATTGCTGAGGTTACTCATTGTTACATTGAGGTTACTAGCCTTCAAACTGTACAAGTTTTCTTCCAATTTTAAAGATTGTTCCTTTAAAGAAGAAAGATAAAGCACACGATATTGTCCTCTGAAGATGCCACATGTTCTTCCAGAAGAAAGTATTAACTGCCTAAATATCCTACTCAGTTTTCCTTACTTATGAGTCCTGTTAAGGCAACTGTCCTTTGCTCAGCTCCATCAAACCACATGAGCCTCCAATTCTGCATAGTGGGCAAGGACAACATTTGAATGCAAAGTACTGTATTGGGAGATTTGATTTTAGTCAAGAAGTACTGAATAGCTTTCTTCCTGAATTAGGGTTTTGGGATATAATAAAAAATGTTAGCTGTGCAATTGAAAAGTATCCCTTATGTCCAACTCAGGATGTGCTTATTTTTCCCCATCTGAAAAATTGGAAAGAAGTAACATATTTGAGTTCTGTTGCTCAGTAAAGCAGTAAGAGTAAATTCTGTTACTTTAAGAGCTCAGAGTAGATGGTCAGGCTAGATGTGTGTCCTCCTTTTCAAATCAGCAAATCAATGCTTTATTCCTGTTTCCCAGGAGAGAATTTATTAGCTGCTTCAGGTGTTATGTTCATGCCATTGTATCAAAATATGGTTGGTATGATGGTACATTCCAATACTCTTTTATTTGTCAATCCCTTATTAGACTTTAATAGTTAAAAATTTAGAAGAGATTTCTTTAACAACATGATTAGTTTTACTATTAACTTAGGAACTTTTTCTTACTTGGGGAAGCTGTTGGTAGTGTCTAAACAGTTATCTACCAGAAAGCTATATTTTCCCTTAATGCAATTCTGACTTAGATTTGTATTAATTTTGCATTTGTACAGACACACTTGAGATCTGCTTGTAATTACTGGATAGGATTTACGAATCAGAAATGCAAACACAAGCACAGGGTTTTTTTAAAATATGTAAGTCACCTTTCAAAAACTGTCAAGGAATCATATTTTTAGAAGCTGTACTTGTATAGACACAAGTAATGCAATAGCTGTGTCAGTCTTTGAGATTATGAACACGCTTACGATGAGAATATTCTTGGCGTAAGTCAGGAGTATTATATAATAAGGAAACAATGTCTTTTTATAATTTTCTTCCAAAACATTCCCTAGTGAGAACTAGACTAAAAAACCCCCATAGGATTGCCTATGAATAGATCTCCTTGCAACATGATAACTTTAGCCAAATTACACAAAGTAGATTTAAAATCCTTGTCATGTTTTCATAGTTATATTTTTAAAACCCTTTATTGGCATCTAATATGAATTCTGATTGTATAACTAAGTCCCAGACCAACAATGTATAGATGTACAAAACTGTCTCCCTAGCAGTATGGATGTCTAAGAGGAAGGAGACATAGTGATCATAAGCAATAAACTACTTGAATGAACTAAAATAAGAGCAGCAGGACTAATCCTGCTTCACCTGGTGCCCCAGGATGTACAAAAAAGCAGTGCGGAAGGCTGAGGAAAATGTCTTTGGCTCAGTAGTGGTATAGGTCTGTGATTGTGTACAATACAAATAATAAAGCCTAGCATACGGTCAGGAGATCCTCTGTTGCAATGCAACCTCCAGAAAAGTCAAAGACCTGCTGTAACAAGAGGCGTCAAAAAGGAAGAGGATTGGCCCCTACAGCAGTTCAGATTTAGCAAATACGCAAGTGGTAGATGGTTGCCCCTCTTCACTCCTTTTGCTTCCCCTGTGACTTATGTAGCTCTCAAGTGCAACACAGACTACAGCCCAACACATTCTACATGGCCATGTACAAATGCTGAAAACTGAGGTGGAGCAAAAGGAAGATGAATTTGGATACAGCAGCTGTCGTCTGTGTTAATGATGTTTCCTAGTGTTTTATGAGTAGTTTCTAAAGAAAGCTGTTAATCCGTGGTGACCAAGAGTATGAGAAAATATATGTGTATGATAGGTGGTATTTGTAGTGCGAATAAGGATTTGGGAGTGTAAGTTAATGATCCAAACTGGGCAGGAACAGTTCATCGGCAAGCTTAAAAGCCCCAAAGGAGAAGTAGTTTTTGGGTATGCAATGTATCTGTTTCCAGACAGACCACCTGGGAATAGGTATATATAGCTGGTCTCCAGAAGGCAATGGAATTGTCTTGTTTGAGTTATCCAAGCTGCTTTTATATGAAATAAGAAACACAAAGTTGATTTGTGATAAAAGGGTAGAGCAAAACAGTAGCTAGATGATTTGAAGGATGTTGCCTAAAGTGGGAAATATATTGTGAAATAGTGTGTTTTGGAAGAGAGTCCCCTCTGGCAGGCATAAACCAGGACACGCATCTGGGAAAGAACAGATAGCTGAGAGAAGGACTTTGTCTCTAACCAAAATATGAGTCAATGCAAGGCATATAGATTAAAACAGTGATAGACCTTTCCTTCCCTACTTTTGTTTTCAGAATCCTGATTGCTTCTTCAGAGTAGCTAAATCTTAGCCCTTCTTCTCCCCTCCCTCAATGTCTGGTATAGATCAAACAGAAAACGGGTCTGGAAGAAACCCTGTTCTATTCCTTTGCTCCAAGGCAGGATCAACTCCAAATAAACTTTTCCTGATGGATATTTGTCTAGCTTGTTCTTAAATGTATTTGGTGATCACGATTGCATAACCTTCCAAAAACCAGCATTTACTTATCATTGTAGTTAATTTCTCTTATTTTTCCTTTATCCTTGTCTAGCTGCTGCTGTGGCTTTGAGCACACAAAGGGGAAAGGAGAATGAGATCACAAGCCAAATTTATATTTTTACCATTAGCTGTTTGTCATCTCTACAAAGACTGAGAAGCTTGTTCTTTATTTTTGAACCATGGAGATGCTACACAGATAATTTTTAAGAGTTGAATGATGTGCATGGAAAAACCTTGGAAGTTAGATGCAGTGCATTAGTGAGGAAAAAAATTTGTGTGCTGATCTCCCTTTGTGCTCAGCAACATAAATATGTTAAACTGATTATATTGTGTTCTTTGAATTGACTGATAAATGGTGAGCAAGATCTTTTTTTAAGGGAAAACAAGCCTCCTTTTTTGCGAGGATATATTTTTGGAAGAGAAATAATGCCATAAAATGTGGAACATTCAAAAGTGTTTAGAATCTGACAGTGGGTGAGCTAGTATAAAATCTGTTAGCTGTGTATGATGGACTGCATACCTCATTCGTCCCCTAGCTCTCTGGAAAGCTTCACTTAAATAATTTAGCTTTATGTATTTTGGGGGAAAAAATGTGGAAACAAGCAGGAAGTTGTTTCAGACTTTCAAAATAAATTTGTATATGGAATACACGAAAAGACAAAATATAGATATCTCTTTCACACCAAAAAAAGCTTCTCCATACTAAAGATGTTGAAAAAATACCATTTATTTAAAATGTATGTGTGGGGAATCATTTGAAGTTTCTTATTGTTCTCAAGACTCTCATCTAGTATCAGTGCAAGTATTTTCATATGTAACCTGGAGAGTGAGATGAGATGATGGTAGGAGAAAGACTTTTGACAACTAAAACGTGACTGACAACTCTTTGCAACAAGGGTAAAACAATCATAATTTATCTAACAAATGCAACTAATTTTTGGCGGTGGGGGTGGAAATCCATGGCATCTGAGGCACGACTTGGCTTCAATAGATAACTAAGAGCTGATGGTGTATTTTTCTCTTGTAGCCTAAAAAAAAGATGGTGTCCTTAAGTGGATCTTTTTTGTGGGTATTTGAAGAAGCATAATTCTAGACTCCAACCAAATACCTACTTTATAGCCAGAACACTGATAAATGGAGGCTGGTAGAAGAAATAAATTTGAGAAAAGTATGTAGGAGTTTTTTCCCCCTCTTCTTTGATCTTTATCTGCCCATATGTGTAAGAAATCACATCCATGTCTCTAGTTTGGCTGTATCTGACATGGAATTCAGGTGATTCTTGTAGGTCCTATACAAAATCCAACAAAGCCAGTGAGATACTTTCCATTGATTTCAATGGCTTTTAAATCAAGCTTTATTCACTAACTGCCTGAACATAATATTTTGGTTATCTTTCATTTACCAGAGTATAAGGCAGAATTAAAAACAAAAACACAAAAGGAGCTTTGCTGGTTAACTTATTTACACAATTTGTCCTTAAGTCCAAATGCTAATGTCCCTTTTAATAAAAAAAAAACCCAAAACCCAAAAACCTTCCTCCCTTCTCTAAACCCTTCAAATACAAGCAACCAGGGAATTATATAAATAGATATTCTTACCTTTACTACAAAAAATTCATGCGGAAGTCCTATCTTGGAATAAGCTATTCATTAGTTGGCTTGGCAGAAGAAACACAATCCAAACGAATGAGCTGCCAAGAGTATTTTTAGTGGTTTTATATGTTGCCCATTCAAATCTTGGAAAATTTCTTTAGAAAATTGGACAAACTGACCACTCATTTTTATGGGCTTTTGCAAGATCTAAAAGTGAAAAACAACTATTGTATTTAGCATCTGTTAATGGAGGTTTCAGGCTACAGAACTTGAGAAAGTACTGCTGGGAAGCTAACACAATAACCATAAAATATTGGACTGATAATAGGAAACACTGGCACTGAACAGATATGGAAAGAGTCATGCTAATATTCCATATCCAGGCCTGTTACCCTGTGCCGAGTGCTAAAGATACTGTAGTTAAACATATACAGTAGTAGAGATCTGGAATGAAGTCAGAGTCAAACTCAAGATAGATGAAATTGTCTTTTTCTACCATGAATACTATTGGTTGGATAATTCTATCTTTGGAGAATTAAAACCCAGGAACTTGGACACAGAAGAGAAAGCAAGTTGTGCTAACATTTTTCCAAATGGGGAAATATATGTCCTTACCCCACATATGTAATTAAGCCCTCATCTTCCTTTATTTGAAGTCAGTGGCATTTTTTTTTTTCCTTTTGCTTCTTTGGGAATTGGATCTAGGCTTGTGCTGCCATTGTAGCTGTTCCCTTGACAGGCTTTTTCTCCCCGAGCTGGAAGCTAGAAAATCAATAAAAGGGAAACTATTCACCAGATATCAAATGAGTTTCAGTGGATTATATTTTATTTGACTCAAAGTGGAAAGGAATGACAAGAGAATATTACATTTTTTAATCCCACATAAAATACCTCTCTGGGAAACTGTTCTCTGTACATGGAGCTTAATTTTGAAGATTTTTTTTCCCATCAGTGCTGTCTTTTTTAACCTGTACAAAGGTGATATCCAAAATCTGCCCTCAAAAGATGTTTTGGCTTGCAACTTCTGCATATTGGGATCCTCTGCAAGACGAGATATAGGCAGGATATTTTAATGTTTTTTTAATTATCTAAAAAAACTTCCTGAAGAATTTGTGTGTTGCTATGTGAGAGAACATAGCTGGAGGAAGCTCGAGATGACATAATTGGTACAAGCTTTTGACTGTGAATAACCAGTGATCAAACAAAAGTTACGCATATGACAGAACAGCAGCAGAAGCAGCTTAAGGATACATTTCACCAGTGCAGGTGCCCACCATAGAAAGTTCACAACATTTCCAAGTCAGGCTACCCTTGTGTAAAGCAAGCTCTTCACAACAATGAATGAAACTGTTCAAGTGCAGGAAATCAGCTGGAGCCAGTGAAGCTGAGAAAACTTAAATACTAAATTTGCCTCTAAGTTAAGCATGAGTAATAAAAAGAAACCCTAAAACTGTATTTTGATTTTGGATCAGTTATGCCATTGCTTAATATCACCCAAAGATCAGCTCATGGTTAAATGGGCAAGAACTGCTTTCTCTGAGAAGAAAACTCATCTTGTTAAATTTGATTTATGCCACAGTAAAGAGGCACCATGATCAGGCTGACAAGTTTCAGAGTTACTTTGGGCGGAATTAACTTCAGTCAGGCTGCTTCTCAGTTATGCGCTTAATAAGTCTTCTCCTATATATTAATTTAAAATGGCTCTACACAAAGTGATATCTACTTTAAAAATCAGAGGTGAGAAATACATCAACATAAAATAATGCCTTTAAAATTCAAAATTGATAAACTTCATTATTCTACATTTATAGAAAGGAAAATTAGGATTCTTATAATTGCTGTCAGCTAACAATGTGGCTTTAATACTTTTCCTTTCGACATTTGTTCTGTTGCCAGGTATATCTGCTTATGTTCTGTGATCTGCTTTGCATTACTTTTATAGAAATATTACCATTAAAAGTGCTACATATAGTATTAAATAGCAGGGTGAGTCAGGAGACATGGGTCGAATCTCTAGCTCACAAATGAGAAGTTTGGATGCCTCATCGGAGTGATATGGTATAAATACCTATAACCAAATCATCAGTCTGGCAGTACTGATAATCTTGGCATGAAATTGAGCCAGGCAGGAGTGCAATATCCCAATATCCAGGGTTACGAATATTGCAGATTATGGATAGACAAAATGCACAGGAAAGACTTTTCTATACTGGCTGCTCTTTCTACAGTTTATTCTTCTGTCAGTATTTCCCCTATAACTCCTTTTATTCATAGGTTTGGCAGTTAGCCATAAAATTTTACTTCTAGCTGGAACTTGGCAGACAGTGTCTCAAGTCAGGAAAATTATTTTAAACAAATTTTTAAAATATATGATATGTATTGGGGCTCTTCTAAAAGTTAGAGGTGCAGTCATTTTTTTCTGAGAAAAAGCATTGGTTTCAGTGGGTTTTTTTCATTGTAAATCCTCTAAACAAATTCTTAAAAAAGGAAAAATTGTTGTAACCAATTAGAAAAAGAAAACATTAATTTTCTTTCAAAAGCATGTGTGTAGAGGTACTGTATGTAAATGTCAAAGACTTTTGTATTTTGAAGTGATTGCTTTTAGGATATTGTTTTAAATTAAATACATAATTTATCATTGTGATGGGATAAAGCTTGTTTTTGGTGTTATGAACTGTAAGGTAAATAGTATGTAACATATAAGTAATTTTAAATGCCCATGCTCCCTCTTTATCTTTATTTACTTTTCCATAACCTGTCTGTAAGTCTTGTACACAAGAGTCTTGGCAAATCAACCCTTTAACAAATTCAGCGTAATACAGTAACTAATACGGTTGTGGGAACAAGTAGATACCATTATGTCAATCTGTTGTACAGTCTAGGATCCAAGTATACTCAGATTGCATGTGCGTGTCATGTAAGCAGAATAGCCCTTCTAATACTTCAGGGTTTGCAGTGTTAATTTGGGCAAATACCACCAGGACCACCACAAATCAGCAGGAGTGAAATTTGATGGTGATTGTGGTAACAGCTCCTGGCTTTGTGTCAGGGTCTGTTCTTCTCCATGTTCTTACAGCTTACCTGTAGGCTGGAAAACAAGGAGAGGTCCCACCCTGTGCTCTCCCCTGTTGCTTTTCTCCTACTTGTAAACCGTAAATTTACTACCTTGTTGATTAATTTTGATCTAGAGCTTCATAATTCATAGCATTCCTGCCATAGCTCTCCTTACCCTAGAATGACTTCCTCAACTACTG
This sequence comes from Ciconia boyciana, assembly GCF_034638445.1. Taxonomy (NCBI): domain Eukaryota; kingdom Metazoa; phylum Chordata; class Aves; order Ciconiiformes; family Ciconiidae; genus Ciconia; species Ciconia boyciana. The sequence continues at coordinate 11,027,149 of NC_132941.1, read as the reverse complement.
TCAAGTGGGTCTCCATCAAATGAACAGATCAAGAAGGAAATGAGGAGGTCCTAAGCTGGCACAGGTATTTTATCAAGAGAAGATGAATCTGGGATAGCTACCCGACCCTTAGGAGAAATGTTTAGGATTTTTTGGTTTGTTTTGTACTTTTTTTACTTGGAAAGCATAATTTAAAAGCATTCAAAAATATGTAATCACTGAAGTATGATTGCAATTTCATATGGCATCAGAATATGGACCCCCCCTGAAAAATAAGCCTTGACAGGAAAGATTTTGCACATTTGACAGTGGCAGCAATGTGCCACTGTGTGATCTTTGGAAGCTGATGGAAATCCTCTGCTTTGTCACAGGCATAAAGCTCATCCTTTTATCAGTGTTGCTCTTCTCTTTCCACTGCATGTGCTGAAGTGATGCAGTTTTTAACTTTTGAGACCAGTTTTAAAAATTGCATGGTAAAGTATTTAAAAGCACCTTTATTTGGATGTTTGCAAATATATTTAATAAGGTAATTCAAAAAAATAATGCCAGATATATTTCCCAGAAATTGGAATCTCTTTTTCTATTATGCACCTGAGGAATTCTGCACATTGGACTCTGGCTGACCCATCACACTGTTTATGCTGGATGAGGAACATGTGGCGTGCAGTGTGAAGGTGGAAAAACCCAGTGTAGCCAGGTGCAAATTTTGAATAAGCATTCAGTAAAGCTTGCATGAATTCTTACTACTTTTATGGACTCCAGGAAATACATGGAATGTTGTTAATGCAGATTTATAAATAGGCCCAGAGATAATTAACATATCAAAATGTCCTGAAGATTGTTTTCGCCTTCGTACTTTGTACCTACTGTAGATACACATTGTAGAAAGGACAATGTTTGTAGCTGCAAAATAGGAGGTGGAAGAGCTCTGTAAGGGGCACTAAAATCCAACTTTGGACACTGAGATGTAATTCTCTGCTGTGCTGCTCACATAATGCACCTTATCGTCCTTCTTCCTGAGGTCAGGTGCTCATCTGTAAAATGGGCATAACAATACATAGCCTTAAAAGCTGCAATCAAAAAGTATTACGACTGTGTATTGTATTTGTCATGTGAAAATGAAAATGTTCTCATTATGTCTGTGACAAGATTTCTTTGCACAACCAAATGCAAGGACTGTGTATTTAATACCATATTGTGGAGAATATTGTGTAATTGATTATAATTTAAAAATTGTTTTTATACTTATTAGGATATAACTTTTAAGTTCTTCATTGGGAATGTTAATATAATGGATAATATTTTAAAAAGGAATATAATGTTTCTTATAAAGTTTTTAAAGCATCCCATTCCTTCTGTTTTACTTATTTTAAAATTCCACCTTTATCTCTCTTCCAAGCCCTGGCGAGTGTTTGCCTCAGGCTGGCTACTGAGAAAGTGGGCAAAGAGTGCTATGATTTATATTGCTTTCTTGGTTATGTTCCCTTTCAGAACCTCTGTGCGTTTCCCAAGGTCTGTGGCTTTTGAGTTGTTTGCCAGCTACACGTGCAAATCTTTAAGTTATAATTCTCCAGACCACTTAGAAATGGAGGGAATTGGAGTGATGCTAAACATTTCTCAGTGTAGTTTCCATTTCAGATGGGGCAGATTCAGAGGAATGGATATGTTTTGAGAGTTCAAATTTATATATTTCCAGCTACGTATTCACATGTACTTTTAAATCTTGGAAGAGAATGAAATACTGGAAACTCAGGGAAAAGTTTTTCATATTCTTGATCCTGGTAGGCTGTCCTGGATGATTGGACCTAAAAGCATTAGAGAAGCATGGACTTCTTGCCTGACTGTTTGGATATCACCAAAGTTGGTTATTAGCCTTCCTCCCTGTTCTCAGGGCCCAAGATCTTTATGCTCTAATGCTGGTGAATGTGGGACAATATTTACCATTGTAGATAAGGCAGACACAGGGCTCATATGGCTCTAGTTGTGCAAGCATGAATGAAAACGTGGGCAACTAAGTCTGGATTGTCAGGTGCATTGTCAGTGACATGTATTTGCAGGACATGATTATCAGGGTTTTTAAAAGGGTTTGTCTCTTTGCTAGACACTTATCTGTCAAAATAGTAATTTATGGAATGTCCCCCAAGAAAATGAAACAGATTGCCATGGTCCAGAGGAGAGGACAGAGGCAAGTGCTCCTCTTGTAAAAGTCAGTTATGTAATAAAAATGTACCCTGGGACTTCAGTGTAGGTCATCAAAACCTGTCAGAAGTGAGTAAAACTAGAATTTGTGTGGCTTTTTTTAAACTCAGCAGAACAATGTAGTTAACTCAGAAATGGAAAAATAGCAACTTTAATTATGCTTTAACTACTTCAATGCTGATTCCCTTTAGCAGGAATATGTAGGTGCTGTCCTTAGGTGTTAGATGCAGAAATAACCGCAGGAGCTGGGTATACTAATGCAAGTGCTTTCTGCTTGGAGTTGTTAGGGCGGGAACCACGATTCCTTCTCCATGCCCACAAATTCCATGTTCCCTCTGTTACTGCTCACAAAGAAGGAAGGAGGTGATACAGACTCTTTTCAGTGCCAAAAGCCTCAGCTAGCTCATAGGTGCCAAACAGCCAAGCAACATTTCATCCCTTCCTGGATGCCAAAAGCCTCAAGTATCCCTGTTCCACCTGCCAAAACCTCCAACTTTGTCCTGACAACTCCTGCAGTGCAGGCCTGTGTTGTCAATATGAAATTTTGCAACACACTGACAATGGAAAATCTGGATGCAGTATAATACTGAAAAACATGCTGGGATTTGCCTTCAGTTTAGTATCAAAATGAATTACGCTGTAAATATTTCCTGTGTGTGACTCTTTTGCATGTTTTATTTTCCAAAACTTGAATTTGAATTTATTCAAAACTGCTGTAGAATGGAAATATATTGCAGAATTCAACACTGAGAGCTCTAAAGTACATCAGAGCCCCCAGATGTATTCTTTCATGTGGCTGAATAAGTCCATCATTTGCCTTTTGGCTCATTTCTTGCTGGTGATTCTCCTGGTCTGTCACTGAGCTTCACCAGCTTGTGTTTCTGAAATGCGCTTTTTGTTACCAGGCACAGATTCCATTTTGCAGTCAGTTCCTAGTGCGTGGGCACCCCTACACAGTGGCAAGGCCAAGTGCAAGGAATAGTTAATGTGACTGAAATAATGTTAGTAATATTAAAACTAATTACTTTTAAACATCTGCTTAAAATAGCTGCATTTACTCCCAGGTGGTTTTTATCAGTCTAAAATAATGATGCATTGTTTTTTCTCCAGGATTTTATAACTCCAGATACATCCTTTTTAACATACAGTATAATATATAATTTACTTTGGTACATATAAGTAAAAGATTTATTAAACTTAATGACATATACAGTGCACAATTAGGTAATATATAATGCACCCAGCAATAATAGAAATATTTCAGGAAATGTCTTGAAATCTGTCATAATGAAACAAGTGGAAGTTTTTCTGCTAAAATCAGGTAATGCAAGATCTCATTAATAATTCTTATTTGTCTGGAAATAAGTTTTGACTGTTCTTCTATTTAGTTGCTGCCACAACTGAAATAGTTTTTCCTAAATCTGTAATCTGCATTCTACACCTTACTTAGATTGTGCAAAATAGAGGTGTAAATCACTTTTGTATGTGACCTTAACAGGGAAAGACATTTCTAGTACAGGTTGTTGCAAAGCCATAGACGTAACAGCCAGAGTTAAAAGTGAAGGATACAGTTCTGAGGCTGAATAGCACACCCGGTGATTATCTGCAGGTAAATACTTGTTCTTTCAGTTACGCATTCTGCTCATGGATACAGTCAACAGTGCAATTTGATACCTTTTCCACCAAGTGTAGTGTCTGGAAAGAAGAATCTGGGAAATGCATCACAGAGCTACTCAGGCAGGATATTTTCCCTTCAGTGCCATAATTCCTTGCGCTACCTCTGTTTGGAGCCGTTGTAGGTATGAGGAGAAGAAAATGGCATAGTCCAGTGCTGCGCATGAAGTTTAATGAACAGCAACATAACCTTGTGCTTTGGAAGACTCTGAAAGTCAGGACAGTGTTAATAGTATTTATGGGTTGTGAGAGTGGGAAGAAGCAATAAAAAGGAAATGCTTCATCTCTGTTCAAAATACCATCAAGGATGAAATTCACTCCTGGGAGAAGGGCCAGTACTGAGCTTTGGGTATTGCTTAATTTAGGCCTTCAGTGGGACTGAAGTGGTGTTTATACCCTTCAATAGGTTCTTTCACTTGGATGAATTTAATCTGAAGAATCTAAATTCTGTATGGAGAAATTCAGTTATATGCAATGTGTTATTAAATAGCAATATGATATAGTTGTGCCAATGTGACTCTTTATGGGGATTCTCTTTTGGAGTTTGGCATGCCTTTTCAAATTAATACAAACCACGTCGATAAGAAGCCATGAGAAAAACCAAAGAGCACTCGCCCAGAGAGCTGCAGTGATGTCGGCATAGTAGCAGATACATTGGTAAAAATTCCTGCATAACCAAGTCCTTACTTGTTATGACAAAGTCTTATTTTGCGAGCCACATCACTCTTAACCTGTTTGAGTAGAACATTTTATATATCCGTCCAGCCCCAGGCATGGTCTGCATTGGTAGATGCTGCCCAGAGGTTGCATTGAATCTCTTCTAGAACCCTGACAGAGCTGGGCACCCTGCTCTCAGGAAGTGCTCAGGGGCACGTCCCAGGGCAGAATTCGGGGTAGTTTGTGTTGCGATACGTACCTGGCAGAGGGACTGTCACCGGGGGACTCCTGCAGATGAATCTGAGTGTTGGGTCTCTATGTTTCTTTCATTACACATTCTGTTAAAATAATTCTCATGTGTCAAATGCTATGTACTTGGCTTGTGTTTGTATTTAAAGCAAAAATGTATGTTAAAAACTCTGGGAAACAAACATTTAAGGTATCAGAGCATTTCTATTGAGAAGCTGAATCTTTGTTACGCTGAATGCTGAACATTTACATATCCAAGCCTTATGTAATGGATGTCTGAATAATAATAAAACTGCATAAACTGACCTTCATTCTCTGGCACCACATCTCCTTTGAAGTCTGCATGACCAAATTCAAGACAATTATGTCATCCTTCATAACAGCCAAACAAAAGTTTGGCCAAATAATAATTTTTCTCCATATAACAGCACTGTGTTTGATTTTTGTAATGTGTGTCAATGTAGCTGTTGTTATTTACTGGGTGTTACAAGTGACAGTAAAAATCCCCTTGTTTTAGATTAATGATCAGCCCTGGTAACATCTGGATTTCATTTATTTTACCTCAGTGCCCACTTCTGCTATACTCAGTTACTTTGAGTAGTACATTGCAAGGCAAGTATGGCCTGAAAGAGCGCGCGCGCGCACACACACACACACACACAAAAATAGTTTGCAGAACATGGTGTTACAGTATGTACCCATATGTGGCAGAAGCAAAACAGAGCCCTGGACAGAAGAAGAGAAACTGGCTCTACCATTTTCCCCCCTGTCAAAACCTACCAGTGCCACACTTTCAGTAAAATTCTCCATGTACAAGGCTGCCTCTGTCAGTTAAGGGTTGTCAGCAGAGACTCAGATTGCACATTACTGGGCCTCAGACCTTGAGGAAACCTTGGCATACTGTCATCTCAGTCTTTGAGACTCTGCCTATGTCACCAAGTGCTTCAAAACTTGTAGTTTATTTTCCCCCATCCCCTGATTCAAGTGATCCTTGCCCAGGCCCATGTGCAGTGTCATGACTTACTCTTTTTTTACTTTCAAAATGAATTATAAATTGGATATATAGATTGGGATGAAATATTTGAAACTACCTTTATCATATAAACTGGATTAATTTCTGCAGAGAACATTTTATAGGTTCTTAAATATTTCTTTGAGTACAATGCTTGCATCTAACCCTGTGTTCACATGTGATGCTTTTGGAATGGACACAACTCCCGCTAGCGTAGCTGGATCCAGTGGAAGTGTGACACCTTTTGCCATCTAGCTCTACATAAAGAGCAGCAAATCATCTAGGTTGTGTTTATAGCTGTTTTAAGTTATTTTATCTGGATTCACTACAGCACTTGTGGCTTTACTTGATCATGGTGCACATGTGCATGTACATGTACATCACAGGTGCACATGTGCATGTACATGCACACATTTATGTATGTGTAGGTGCATACATACTTTCACAATGAATATGCTGAATGTATGTGTTGCACTTCATCCATTGCAAAATTAAACCGCTAAAGGAAAAACACTTCCATTCTAATATGGTTCAGCAAAACTTCATTGCTGAACCATGTTTAGAATTATGACTGAAGACAATAAAAACTTGAAAAATTGAAGTTAAGAAGCAAACCATGAATGCAGTCCTGAGGTACAATAACACCCTTTTGTGCCCAATTGCAATTAGCTCTTGATTTAATTCCTAAATGAGCTTCCAAGGTTTTGTTGGTTTAAATCATGATGTTGATGATCTTTTCTTTATTTTACTTCAATTTGGTACCATGGTGTAGACAAATGTAATATGTAGAGTTTATGAAACCAGACAGCTAGTAAATCAATATTATTTTGCTAGTAAATTACTAAGCCAGTGCAAGCTGCTTTTAACTCTTTCCCATGGGACAAGTAGTTTGAACTAGCTGGAGTTTAAATCAACACTGTGGGCACTGAATTAGTCGATGATTCTGAAGAAGGCTTTGTTGGCATAAACTTCTGCTTTGATCATCCTAGTATTTACAGCTTTTTAATTAGATACAGTTCAGAACAATGGCTTTTATCAAAGCAGTTTGGTAAGTGAACAACTGGACATTGTTTAGGGCTTTAGATGACATTCTGTCTGTTAATATCACATGGCTGGTTTTAATACAGTGATGAAGTTAGGATTATTTTAGGCATTCTCACTGCTTTGTCAAAAGAAACTAGCTATTCTAAAAAGAGAGAGTGGCATGTATTGCTTTTTCAGTATCATAAGTTTAATAATTTCTCAACATATTAAAAAACAATCATTTGCCTTGGGATTACAGAGGATAAACTTTAATTTTGCACTCATAAATTGGAAATAAGTGACTCTTGTTCATCTTCTTTTCATGTGCTGAGTGATTTGTTGGGAAGTGCTGAGCTCTTTTTGCTCAAGGTTGAAGGCAGTTGGTTCCATTTTCAGTGTCAGACATTTCAGAGTTGGCTTCTAATGTAAAGTAAACCCAATGCCAGCGCAAAAATTCCTCAGGGATCTTGGCAGAGCTGGGCTCTATCGTTTCTGGAACAGTAGATTGGCCTAAGTACCCTTTTAAAGCTTTACAGTAAGTGTTTGTAAAATTTGTAAACTTAGGGGAGCAAGAAAGTTAAGGAGCCACTGATGCGTTTAGATCGACTTCTGCAGTTTACTGTTCAAATGGAGATAGCTTATCATCTAATTTTTTTGACAAGCTCAAGTTTTTTGAGGAAGGGATGGAAAAGTTTGGAAATTGCTGACATTTGTTAGCTGCTTAACTACGGGGAGTAGTGCTATTATACTAAATCTGCCTACTCTTATTAATGCCTTTAAAGGCATTAATAGTTTGAGTAGTCCTTAGTTCTGCTTAAGTGTAGCTGAGTTTAACTATTTGCCATTTGGGTTTCTAAAATTATGCCTGTTCAATAGTTATACTTAAAACTGCAGCGTGAATGCACCCTAAGTGTAACAGCTCATTCACAGAAACAGGCCAGTTTTCTCAAGTTCTGCGGCACACATTCTTTTTTTTTACTATAATATTTAGGAGAAAATCCCTTTGCCTACACAGCATGATACTGAGTTATTCCTTGTATGGTGCTGTTTTGAAAACAGCTTTGTTTTTATTGTTTGCCATTTTCACTTCAAGTTTGGTAGGCTTTTATCTGAGACAACTTTCTTCATGGCTGCAGATGAGCTGACTTTATCTGTACTGTTGAATCTAAGGAGAGTTATGTATTTTTTCCCCTTGTACCATAAGATTTGAAGTACACATCCCTCACTTTTAAATCACTTTCGTGAGGCACTTTGGAAGAAAATAGGACCGAGCTTTTTTCTCATGAGCTTAGTTAAGTTATTTCTTAGAGAAAATATGGATTACTAAAGTGTGTTCATCTGGTTTAGTATTAGGATGTATACTAATCTCTTGTGCTTCTCTGGATCTAGTCACTCATGAAAATCTTTTCAGCGTTTTAAACATCTTTTTTTTGGCACTTACAAAGACTTAAATGTTTACTTGGATGCAGTTTATTTAGTAACGTTTTTATCTCTTTGCCTTATGTTTTCTGACAGATAGCCCTTTGGTTGGTGTTTCTGTGCGCTTGTTTTTTGGGAGGGGGAGTGAAGATTCCGAAACACCATTTGATTAAGTCGTGCCTTCCTATGGTGTCAAAAGTAAAATAGCCACGTGAATGTAGTGCCTTTGTTTATCTATCTGAGGTCTGCTTGGATGCCCACTGAAGTCAACAGGAATAAAAAATTGGCTGTATAAGTAGTTGTTTCAGTAAAGCTTGGATGAACTCGTCATGTTCTCTCATTTGTGATTGTATTGGGGCAGAGTAAATATCAGTCAATATTCTCTGTCACCTAAGATAAATGACTCATTGCCTCATTTTTATCCACAATATGACTTTCATTCATAATGATGTTAATAGCCATTACATTATTATGTTTGCAGTAGTTTATGTGCAAACTCTATCACCATGGTGATTAGAGAAATCGGTGTTTTCATCTCAGTCTGGGTGTAACTTAGGGTTATAAAAATCTTAATTTATTTATAACAGGCCCATCATATGTCTGACAACTCTCAGGGAATCATGATGTTTGACATTTTGTTATAAAAATCTGTGCATGTTTTTTCAAGAGAGAAATTTTAAAGGTTGCAGGGACAGAAGAATGAAAGTAGGATGTAAATGGAACAGCTGCTGAACAATTGTAGTGAAGTCAAAGAAATGCTTGGGGAAATACTGAATCTGATTTTCCTATGCTTTCTTCATGAAGAAAATCATAAACCAAAAAGTACTCTCTTAAAGCAGGACATTATTGAATAATTTGATTCAAGTTACTTTTTAATATTGAACTATTGTGCTAAGCTACCATGTTCTAAAATGTTTTGAGAATTTTCTCTGGGAAATGGGAATTTTCTTAAACAGTATACAGTGCAAGTGAAAAATGACATTTTTAAGGGGTCAAGCAGAATTTTGGTTTTTGTCACAACTCTTTAATTTTTATATTTATGGTGTCTGGTAATAATGTTTTTGAAGCCTATGTAAGTGAATTTAAGCTTAAATCAGTGTTTAATTCCTGTAGCCCAACAACCACCCTTTAAGCCTTTTCCCCCGATCTCTTTCAAATTAATAGCACTTTTTGTAATGAAGTTGTATTCTTGGGTTGCTTCCCTGATTGCAATTCTGGGCATGCACTTTATGAAAGATTTGAGGTGCTTAATTTCCGTCCTGCTGCCGAGTGCAGGCACACTTGAGGAGATAAAAAGAGACTTTCATCCTCTCATTAGTCCTGGATATGAAACTTCTTTGGTCAGGATTTTGGAAAGCCCAGCAGCCTGCTCAGAACATGGTGCCTGGTCTGGCTGCTTGAGATCAGTTCTGTAGTCCCTACACAGTGTGTTGGGCATGCGTATGTTGGGAATGAGAGCATATTTGGACGTAGCAGTCCGTTGGCAGAAGGCAACGCATCAACTACACTGTATCTTCAAAGACTCTGCTTCCTTTCCCGTGTAATTATTATATATTAAAATAGTAAATAAATTTGAGATACTGTAAATAAGTCACAAAGTAATACACTCAGTACTATGAATGCCAAGCATTAAAACATGTACCAAACAAATTCATGCTTTTTTTCTCCTCTCCATCCTCCATTTTTTTCAGACCTCCAGAATTACCCGCTCTGATGAAGATAAGGAAGGCTCCTGGGATGCCTGGGGAGCCTGGAGTGATTGCTCACGGACCTGCGGAGGGGGAGCCTCTTACTCGCTGAGGAGATGTTTAAATGGCAGGTAAGCCACATCCTTACGTGTATTTATTCTTGTGCAGCTCTGCCATATTTCCCTGTCCTCTGATGGCGTCTACAAGGAAGCATTGTTGCTTCTGTTTCTGGAACCAAGTGCTGTGTACAGATCAAGTGTTATGAAATCCTGCTTTTAATATATTTTTGTAATATATTAGATAAATATCTGAGCCTTCAACTCTGAGAGAACTTTAGTGGGTTATTAAATATGTTTGTGGAATAACAAGAATGATTTAGTTAGTACAGTCAAATACTGAGAGAAGTCTCTGTCACCGTAATATAAAGTGAATGGTGAGTTACCTGCGTACAAATTAGCCTGTACGTGAACATTACTTTAAATAATGTTCAAGTGCAGGCTTCTCCATGTCTTCCCTGTAGTAAAAAACAAATGACTTACTCCACATATAGATGTATCAAATGCTGCTTTCTGTTAGGAAACTTCTCCTCTGCCAGTTCTTTCTATGCAGTGGTCCTGGTGGCCATATGTTTTCGTGGATAAGCCTCAGTGTAGCTTGAGGAGAACAATGTATGCGGTGAAAACAATTTACCTCTGTAGTAAAGCTGGACTAATGTAGGACTTGTTGCTACAATCCTAAAAGTATGAGTAATGCAATAGGCTTGTAGTCAGGCGAGAAGAGATTCCAACCAGCTTAGAAGCATCTGTGCTGGCGTCCATAATTGCTTGCTTTACTTGAATTATTCTTAAACATTTTAAAAACTGCTGATTACGTTTAAACTTCTATTTTGTTGAGATTTTTTTAAGTTAAATGCAATATCACCCAGGAAGTCAATTTTTCTTAAAGAAGGCTTGTAGGATGATACACTAGTTAAGTGCAAACTGTATGAAATACATAGCTAAAGAGGATTGATTAAAACACTGCCTGTTTCTTTTAGTGCAAAATGCACAAAGATCTTTGAGAAAAGTAATATTTCCAGCAAGAAGCCGTGATATTCTACCAGTGTGTTAGGGACTGTGAAACGAGCTCAATAAATTGTAGCAATATAAATTCCACTGTGGTTTTATTAATATTTTTAATGTGTTCCCCTGTGAAAAACATGTGTTTTCCATACCTTGACAAATGTGTAGTTTAAAAGGGTTTTTTCTGTGTTTTATTGTTATTGTAATGTCCAGGAAACGCGCAATTGCGAAACAAAGTTTTCACATTTGTATGTATCATAAACATTTTTAACTTGCATGTCGTGATGCAATCATTCTTGCAAAAGATTGGAAATTTGAGACATGTAATATCTTGAGCTTGGGGAGTTGTACCTTCAGCTGAGCTGGGTGAACTCTTGCTCCAGGCATCCATTGCTTTTTGCTTTTCAAATTATATTTTTCAATCTCTCACACATATTGAAGAATTTTTTAATATTTGCAATCAGTTTTCATGCAAAAAGTGGAAAATTTAGTCTGAGATGTAAATTACCAGCTATACATTCATGCATTCTTTAGTGTAAGGCAGGTCTTTTTGGTATGAAGGGATTATTCCAAAACACTATTCCTGATTTTAGAGACATCAGTAATTATAATTTCCTGTCAAGTCATTTGAAATATGTTTTCAATTCTTTCAAGGGCTTGATTTTGCCATTCTTAAGAAGAAGAATATCTTACCCTGTGCAAAAGTGCCGGTCAGTTATTGAGAAGTTTGGCAAACTGTGTCCTTTAAGAAAAGTGCGAAACCCACACATCCTCATATTTATGAGACCCCAGTAAATAATCATGACTTTATTATATGCCTGTTACTTCAGTTACTAACAACAGACTTTGAGGATCTGAATTGCCCGGATTTCAGGATTCACATGCATTGGGCACCTTAGAAATGCATGCAGTCCATGAGAATTATATTTCCTTTAAAATTATGAATTCTGCTCATGTGGCTTTGGGTCAGTAAAATTACATGCTGTTCTTCAAAAGTATTGCATTGGTTTTTGGGAGAAATGAAAGGTTTGAGGCTGTTTTTTCTTTCCTAAACAAAATAGGAGAAAGGAAAATTAATGCTCATTAGCCCTATGCTTGATTAAAGGATTGCTTAGATATTCTGATCCTCTTCTCCTCTGGGTTACATCCTGTGGATTAGAAGTAGCTTTGCTGAAGTCAGCATAGATCAGGCTTAGGGATGCCTTGTGAAATCTTTTTCACAAAATAAATGTGTTTTTCTTAAGGTTTGCAGTAAATTGGGCTTAGGGAAAGCCACACGTTCTTTGCTGAAGAGAGACAGCAGCGTAACCTGTTGAGTCCCCAGATCCCCTTTGTATTTAAACCTTGTATTTTGAGTCCAAATTATGGTAGGGCAGTAGCAATAAAAGTCCAATTTTCAAGAGAATAACTAGCTGTAAAACAGGCAGGGTTGTGTTTTGCTGTTATGCAGTGTAACCATTTTTATTCCGTTTTTCAGGAACTGTGAAGGCCGGAATATTCGATACAAAACCTGCAGTAGTAATGTGAGTCTGGCCTTTAATCCTATTTTACTTACTCAAACAATGTGTTAAAGTTTAAGAAATGCTGCTTCTTGTTTAAAACCTTATGGTGCATAATTTTCTTTCCATCATTATTACAATTTTTAAAGATTTCAGTCTGCCTGACACCACGAGGTCTCAAATTTAGGCTTCCCAAATGGACATTTTCTTTTGAAATTATAGTGCCAATTGTGATTCAGAATGTTTTATATCATTTATTAGGAAAGTTACACATTTTGGAGGATTAAAAAATCAGTTCTCATCTTAAACTAGCAAGTGCTTTTCCTGGGGGTTCTGTCTTTCAGATGAAGCATTAAACTGAGCTCCTGATCATTTGTGATCATTAGTGATATGGTGGCACTCTTCACATGAGCAAAGAGGTTAACCACCTGTGTCCCTTTCAAATCTTAAATTGGATCATTACTCTTTATATTCCCTCTGTTTGCCTAATCCCAGATCTTTATATGTCTCTGTGCAAAAGCATATATATATTTTTAGGTACACTGGCATAAACAATTTCTGTGACTGAATGTAAAGCTGGAGTTTTGACTATACAGTTGCTGTTACTCTGATGCAATCACATTTTATTTTTACAGACACGTTTTATGAAAACTAGTCACATACAGCATGCTTCATGACTTGTGCTCAACTGATTTGTAGTGATGCTTTGTGCTGTTTAAACAGCTGCTGCCTTTCACCCCAGATGTTGTAGTCTGTTCAAGGTGTGCAGCCCATGCAGAGCTTTGCGATACCACTGATCAACAGACCATGTGTACAAATACAATAATTCAGGATGGTTTATGGTCACCAGTCACCCCTTGCACGGGTTACTTGCAGTACAATGTGACATTCATATAATTCCATTCCAGAAAAGACAGAAGGTAGATATGTAATTAAAGCAAAAGCATCTTGTTTTTGTTTTTGTTTTTGTTTTGTTTTTTTACTGTAGTGCATTTGATTAATCTGCTTCTGGCTCTCGGAGAAAGGCAGCAATTTTCACACAAATACGCCTTAAAAGGTGAGGCCTGCAGTTCCCTTGGGTTGAATTATACCCAGGCAAGAGCAGGTGATAGTCATGTCACTGCCAGCCCTGTGATTTCTGCCAGCAGCAGGCAGCTGTGAAGTACGACATGTTCTCCTTAGGAGGCCTGACGCTGGAAGATGCCCAGTAAATATGTTGAATCAGTGTGTCTCCTGGGAGAACTGGCCATTCCCACTCTTCGGTTTGCCACACCTACAGTTTCTGGTGTGCCAGTTGGCTTCTGCCCTCCCCAAGAACAAGGCTTGCTAGCACCTTGAATTGCTCTAACACTCCACTCCTCGGTGCTGGATGGATTTTCCACCACAGCGGCTCACAGCCTAAGTTTCTGCTGGCAGAAGCTAGTGGAAGTGATTAATGAATTGAGCCCAGTGCATGCAAAAATCAGATTCTGGAGACAAATCCTGTCACTCGTCCTTTCAGAAGAAAAGGCCTAGCAGTTTTGTGCACAATGTCCTTAGCTCATAAATAAAAATGCCACATGCAAAAAATACCATAATCTTTTAAAGCTGTGTGATAAGCTAAATTGCAGCCAGCCAGTATGTAAGCAATAAACAAACTGCCGTTGTAAAATCTATTTGCTACATTCCTTATCTAGATATCTAGTGGTATGCATTGCATACAGTAATATACCTCTGACTGCTTGATCCCGTGCACTACAGCTTCCTAGGCCAGCACAAACAACTCAACGAAGTATACCTTGTTCCTCCAGCGAAAGGACTAGAAAACTACCCAGTGTACAGAAAAAGGAGAAAGATGAGATCAGTTTGGGCGTATTTTCTGCTGTAAGCAGAGGTCTACATGCTTTTAGGATATGTAAGAGCAATTGTGGACACTGTTCATTTTAAGGATTATGCAGGAAAAATCTGATGGAAATGAAGGCACTCTAAGCTCCAGCATAGAGAAAATTAAGATGATTACTATATCCTTTCTGAACTCCCAGGGAGTTTTTCTGAAGTCACTGGGGCCTGGTTTTTAGCTTTAGGACTTATTTTAAAGCGATAAGTGGCAAGCGTCTTGTATGTGAGTCTGTTTGAATTTATGATGATTCAAATGTTAATTTCCAGACAGGAAGCTGCCTTTACAGTTCTGCTTTTGGGGCATGTCTGAAAGGGATCAGATTTCCATTTCAGTTCAGATACAGCCAGAATCTCTCAGGAATGGTTTTTCCTAGATTATGGATCAGATAATGGAGAACTCCTGAGAAAAATATATTTCATGAGATTTCCACTGTTAATAGCTGATCTTTGAATTTGGCGTCACTGAATTCAAACCCAGTATTAGACCTGACTTAACCTTGAAATGGGAGCTTACGCCTAATGTAAACCTGGGACTACTAGGCCAGTTTTGTTTCAAATGATATAATTTTCCCCAAAGTGTTATTTCTAATGAATGCTTCTCACTTTAGAAGTAAAATTTTAGTTTGAAAATTAACAGTTTAAACTAGCTTCTTTCCGTATTAGTAGGTATTATTGTTAACCACATGAGACATTCAGTATATATACACTGTGTAAAGTTGTCTGCAAATGTAATTTTGCTACATGATACATTACACCACTAACATCTATATTGGGGAGTACAAATGAAGCACAACTTAATATGTGTGTCATTCTAATGAAAAGAACAAGAATCATTTTACCAGAAAATTGGTTTCATCTGGATTTGTAATAGAATAGTAGTAAGTTCATTGAACTCAAGCATAGTTCCAGAATAATATTAGTGATATTTCAATCAAAAAATTAATTCAAGGTCTTAGCAACAAAATAATTGCTGAGATTAAGGCGTATGTATAACCTGCTTATCTTTCTATCATAACTGAGATGCCAGGTGCATGATTTCCTAAAACTACATGTATGCTTTCAGCTTTTCTTATAGAAACTTTAGAGAAATAAACTATATAAACGATTCATTATATGCTGTTCAATGAGATTTTTAGTCTTTCTTAACCCCTCTTTTTTATATTTCCATTTTTGTATATACTGTTACATTCTAATGCTATGATGTGCACTATATGGAAGTGTTTAAGATAATCCTTTAGGGTCCTATTCATAGAACAAGTTATTTGGGCCATTTCCCCATAAATTTCACATTCTTATGTGCCAAAAAGTCACTTATACATTTGCCAGAGTGACTCTTCTACAGTAAGAAATCCCACTATTTTGTAACAGATTTGCCTATGTTTAATTCCATTATAAACTTTTGCTATATGCAGATAATGCTCACACTTGTTTAACGTATTCATCAGATTATTGTCCCAGCATCCACTTCTTAACCAGCTCATTTATCCCATTCAGAAAATCGTGGCTGAACTGTGTCTACTTTAGTCCTATAATATTTCACCTTGAGTTGCACAGTTTCTCTCTAATCTGTTAATTTATTTATTTTATATTTGTAATGCTGATGCACAGTATGGCTCTCATGGCTAGGGTTTCTAGCTCAGGTATCTTGATTTTACTAACAAGTGGCCTGAAAATTGCATAGGAAAAACATAGAACCTGAAGCTAATTTCAAAAAGAAAACAAAACAATGACTTCATTGGTTTTGGCTAGGTTTCAACAAAATGAGTTTCAAAGAACAAAACTAGACAAAGGGCTAGACTTTCTTTGGTGTCATCATTTTTACTGGGAATTTTCTTGCCTTCTCTTTTGTGCTTTTTTCAGCGGAGTAATTGTTGGCAGGAGTCACAGGGTCTGATGCAACCTTCATATTTTGTACATGAACGTTGCCTACAAAGATACAGATTTCCCAGGTTAGCTTTGTTTTCAAAGGCTGAGTGCTCACTGCCAAAACTAAAATGATACATTTTGTAAGAAGCCAGCCCTTGAATGCAATAGTTTCTAATAATCTGTCACAAAAAGAATGGGAATATATATATATGTATTTTTAACCTGCATGGTAGTCATGTCTGAAGCATCTTTTTCAGATCTGTCTGTCTAATAATATGTTCATAAGTCATGTCATAAATACGCTTCATTCCACTACAAGATCTGGATGTGATTATTTTGCCAACATTTTCATGTATTAGACCTCATAGGGATGTCTTCAGCTCCTTATGTAGTGTGTGAACCTATGAATGGCCTGGCTATGGTTCAGTGGATTGAGTGTAAGACAAAAGCTATTGCTGAAATTAGGAAATCTGAGAAATCCTGAAATTAGTAGAAGCACCTTCCCGAATGTGCTTCACCCTTACCTACCTCTCCCACATCTTCCCCCCCTTTTCCTTTCTATTTTTTAAACTCCCTCTCACTTTTCTGACCCACTCTAATGGAATTAACCTGAAGTTTACAAGTCCTCTTGTCTTGATTACATTCCTTTCTGTGCTTAGTTGTCGTTCTGTTTAGATTATAAACTCCTTTTTTTATACAAATATGTATTGTTCCCAGGAAAACAGGAATCTGAACTTGGTTGCCATCCAAATGCTGGTATAATGCAAATGATAATAATCTCAGCCCTTTGATATCCTTTTGTGACGCTCTTTTTATGCTCCTGCTTTTGAACACAGCTCAAACATAAAGCAGGTGGAACTGGCATATGAATCAAGCTGCCAGGATCGCTTTGTGTTCTTTGAAGATGCCAGAACAGAACAGGGAGATGAGAATTCACTTGCTCTCAAGCAGCCAGGAAGCGAGTGGAAGGAAGGAGCTGCATTGGGTTGAATCAATGAGAAACATACAGTAACCACAGATTGACATCCTGACATTGTGGTGTTTGTGTCTTGGCATTGCATCAACACTGAGTGATAATGAATTGTAACAACAGCCTGTCAAAACTCAGCTTAAGGCCATCACTCTGCCTATTTCACAGATAGCTCTTTAATTCTTTGTGATGAAAATGTAGCTGTGCATGGCTGACTAACTCTGCTCCGAAATATTGCTTCTAACTTTACCTGAATCTAACTTCCACTTGTTATTTTTATCCTTAGCTACTCCTCTATTTGCAGCGGTGGAAGGGAACCATATGGTATCCATATGAACTCTGAAGTCCTCTCTGCTTTTTAGACTTGCTATTGTGGAAAATGAGAGGTGACAGATAAGTCAGAGCCAAATTCTGCTCTCATTTACACCAGTGCAAACTTGGTGAATTTCTCGGGAGTGACACTGCAGTAAATAAGGGTGGTTTTTACAGTATTTTCTTGATGTTTTTAGAAGCTCTCACTTGTGGGATTTTGCAGAGGTAAAACTCTCAAAGAATTACAGTAACTGTAATTTCTCCTTGTCTTATTCCATCATTTTATAGTTAAAAAAAATTGCTCAAACTAGATTTATCCCAGATTAAAAATAATACAAAATGTATTAGCATCATTCTGAGTTATTCTCACTGTAAGGTGTAGCACTGGACGGAGTTGAAAAGTTGCTGGGAATGCTCAGTGAATTGCTAGGTGCTCATTTGCAAAAACCCCATGTGTTGATCAGTAGAGAGAATACTGGTTTTAGAATGTATTTTATGCAGACTACAAACAAACCAGGGACATTTCTAGGTTACTGTTTCCTATGGTGAAAAAAATCTAAGTCATTGACAAAGTATTAAGCTAATGCAGCGCCAACTCATCCAGATTCATATGAGCAAAATGGTGTTACGACAACACTGTTGAGGGCATCGGACTGGAATTTGAATGTTTCTCATGTATGTTTTAATCTCCAATACTGTGTAATGCACTTACTATTTCAGGGAAGGTTCAGTTCACTGATAAGGTTGAAGCTGTGTTCAGGATTAGTGTTGTTAACTAATATTTGGTAATAAGTTCCATGAGTTCAGCTGACACATCACAATCTTTCAGCCTTATATCCAATGAAAACAAAACTTTGTTAAAATCAGCCTCACATCTGGCTTATATGTGCAGTTGGAATTCTTGGAAGAATATCCTTTCAGTCTGGCGTATGGACTGTTTGACACTGGACATACTTTCAAATGAAGTCTTTAGTGAGAAATTGTTTGACACACTAACTCCTTTGTCAGTACTTTACCAAAGCTATTTTTGAATAAATCAGTATTCATCTCCATTCCTGTCACCATAGTTTAGTATTAACATCATTGTTTGGGTGCAATGCTTTATGGAGAAAGAATATTTTAGAGTACTTTATTTCCAACAGTTCTCATATTTGGTCTTTCAGCTGTATATGCTGAGGCTCTGTATGGGAGGAGGTACGGAACTGTATATTTCCGTACATGGGAGAACTGGAACTATATAATCAATAGTTACCAATTTGAAGTATATTTTATTTCAACAAAGTAAGCCTTACTGCTTCCATGACGTGAAGGTGTTTTGTAATTAGACTAAAGGACTAAGCGCTTAAAGTTCTGGTGTCTCCTCCTAATGCTCTTCTCCCCTTTCTGAGCAATATTGAACAATTAATTAGACAAATTTTTATTTCTTTATGTATAAGTAGCAATAATACCTCTTTCATTACTCTGACGTATGAATTGATGAATGAGTGCAGAGTGCTCAGAAATCCTGAAGTGGAAAAAGCTATTGAAAAGAGAAATATTAAATGTCAGACATCTCATTATAGTCACTTAAAATATATAGATTCCTTTAGAAGCTAATTCTTATTACAGAACCAGGCTTTAAATGTACTACATAGCGTCATAAAAAGTAGCATTTTTAATTATCCTCTCATATCAGTTATGTTGTTATTACTGGCATACGCGTGTTATTCTGTTACTTGCCCTGCAAGCAATGGATTAAGCAATGTAAATTGTTTTAATACACACAATAAAACTTTGCAATATGACATATTTGTCACAGCAGATCAGTTCTTGAACCAAGCATCCCTGAATAGATTGTGTAATTCATCAGATAACTTTATTGCAAATGCAAAGTATTCCCTTCTTAAATATTTCCTTTGATTTGATTTTAGGACTGCCCTTCAGATGTTGGTGACTTTAGAGCACAACAGTGTTCAGCCTACAATGACGTCAAATACCAGGGACATTTTTATGAGTGGATCCCTGTGTATAATGATCCTACTGCACCGTGTGCCCTGAAATGTCAAGCTCTGGGAAAGAACTTGATTGTGGAGCTTGCCCCAAAAGTACTAGATGGTACTCGTTGCAATATTGAATCCTTGGATATGTGCATCAGTGGAATATGCCAGGTATGTTCATGGTGTAAATCTAACTGTGACCTTTGTTGTGAGACACTTTGTAGATTAAGTGAGCACCTTCTGATTATTTTTCATGTTCATGTATCAGTTTAGTTTAGACATTTCTGCAAGTACTGCCAAATGAATGGTAGATAATTTACCTTTCTCTTGCACACAGAAGTTCCTGACTGCCTTAGTCATTGATATTTTTATATATAAACAAAAGGTCAATAACATTCACTTGCTCTTCTATTTATACATGTAAAAATTAATGAAACTAGTTATATTAGTTACAGCTTTCTAACCGTTAGTATGTCTGTCAGGGTGTGATGAAATTACATAGCCTTCCATTTCAATTTACTCCTTCTCTGAGTCTTATATCTCATGAACTCTGTTAAGGAGAAAATTTGATATTTTATGGGATCCAGCCCAGAATGGCAGGTGTGAGTGTGTTTATCTGTCTTGTTGTATGAGTGAATGAGTATATGTTGTGATTGAATGAATTGATTGTTAATATCTTTTTACTGGGAATCTACATTTCTAGATATACTATTATTATTATTTAGTATTTATTAGAGTTATGCTATTTATTTTACACAGTTGGTGTAAACCCGGAGTGTTATAATATTTGAGGCTTGCCAGCTTTGCCCATGTCTCTCTCATTAGCAAAGAAATATTGCAATCTTAAGTTTTATGGACAGAACAATTTTATATAGAACGGATATGTTATTGCAATTAGTTTTCTTTCTCTGCAAGTGGTTGTTGCTCTGTTAAATGCCTGAAATGTGTGGGACTCAAAAATGCAGGATATGGCCCAGTGAGCAAAATAGCTCCGTTATAGGGGAAAATTTGACACATTTGGCAGAAGATTGGTGCACGGATTACAGCAACATTAATGTATGATCTGGACCTTGCTGTGGGTTTTATGTGACTTCTATGTATACTGCAGTTCCAATACCAGTCGTGCCAACACACAATGCATCTGCTGCCTCTGAAATAGTAGAAGAATTCCTTACAGTTTTCCTCTTCAAGAGACTGCATTTGTCAATAGTACTTCACAGTGGTATCCAACAGTGTTCATTACCCTGCACATTTAAAATAGGCTATACCTCTATAAACTCTGGAAGCACTTGCCATATAATACATTTCTTTTGCAATATTCTTAGTGATGTCTCCACTTCTAATAGAAGCTTTCACCCTGAAGGATGTCAAAGCCTTTTGTAGGTGCTACATCTACAGCAGCCTTTGCTGTTTGTGTCCATTGCAGCACAGCAGTATCATGCTGAATGTAATGGAGCTCTGGGTTTTTCCGAGGCTTGTGAGACTCTTGCTCAGAGTGCTGTGGGGTTTCCCACAGTGACCTGAAGCATCTACCATCTTTAATATGTTGCCTAAAATTCACTTTGTCTAGAGTGGATCCAATTTTGTGAAGAACAGTTGTATGAGGTTCAACAAGGCGGAGTGCAAGGTCCTGCACTTGGGCCACAACAACCCCATGCAACGCTACAGGCTTGGGGAAGAGTGGCTGGAAAGCTGCCCAGCAGAGAAGGACCTGGGGGTGTTGGTTGACAGCCGCCTGAATATGAGCCAGCAGTGTGCCCAGGTGGCCAAGAAGGCCAATGGCATCCTGCCTTGTATCAGAAATAGTGTGGCCAGCAGGACTAGGGCAGTGATCGTGCCCCTGTACTCAGCACTGGTGAGGCTGCACCTCGAATACCGTGTTCAGTTTTGGGCCCCTCACTACAAGAGAGACATTGAGGGGCTGGAGCGTGTCCAGAGAAGGGCAACGAAGCTGGTGAAGGGTCTGGAGCACAAGTCTGATGAGGAGCGGCTGAGGGACCTGGGGTTGTTTAGCCTGGAGAAAAGGAGGCT
Source organism: Ciconia boyciana (assembly GCF_034638445.1). Lineage (NCBI taxonomy): Eukaryota > Metazoa > Chordata > Aves > Ciconiiformes > Ciconiidae > Ciconia > Ciconia boyciana. Next base: position 11,005,656 of record NC_132941.1, on the reverse strand, counting down.
GAGGGGAGACCTTCTTGCTCTCTACAACTGCCTGAAAGGAGGCTGTAGAGAGGTGGGGGTCGGTCTCTTCTCCCAGGTAACAAGTGATAGGACGAGAGGAAATGGCCTCAAGTTGCGCCAGGGGAGGTTTAGACTGGATATTAGGAAATTTTACTTCCCTGAAAGGGTTATCAAGCATTGGAACAGGCTGCCCAGGGAAGTGGTTGAGTCGCCATCCCTGGAGGTATTTAGAAGACGTTTGGATGAGGTGCTTAGGGACATGGTGTAGTGGTGGTCTTCGTAGTGTTAGGTTTATGGTTGGACTCTGATCTTAAAGGTATTTTCCAACCTATATGATTCTGTGATTCTGTGAAGATATATTTAAAAGGGCTGCCTTCAGTGTTTCTTGTTAGTATTTTGCAGTATTCATGTATATATCTGACAACAAATGCCTGGAAATTTAAATAATCCGTTTTTAAAATAAACCAGGTAGTGGCAGAAGAAATTAATCATTCCAGAAGCAGGCACTAGAGCTCTTTTACACTGTTAATGAAAACGGATCGCTTTTCTCCATCTCTTCCATTTTTTCTTTTTTTCATTATTTCTTCTAATTCCACAAAAATATTTTTCAGTGTGAGAGAACATCTTCAGGGGAGAAAAAAACCCCCACCACCATGTTTAGGATATGTCCTGTGCTGTGACTTATGCAATTTAATTAATTTATAACTTAACCTCATAAGTTGTTAGGTGCTTTCACTTTATTTCCTTTAAGTCACTGGCTATTGCTGAGGTATTTTTGCACAAATAGAAGATTGCTCCTTTTAAAAGTCTATATTTGATAATTTAGTGTTGCATAATTTTATTGAGGTAAAAATGAGTCTCTGGTCATTCAAATAACCTTTTTCTCTTTGCGGACTGTCTTGGGGGCAGAGTGGAAAGGTTGGTTACTTGTGAAAGGGACTGCGGGAGGTGGGGGACTTCCTCAGAAACCAACACCAAGCTTTGTTGCTACTCCTGTTCAAGCAGGAAAAGAAAACAAATTGACATCTAATCTTTCCTGGAAAAATACGGTTATTTAGTCAACTGCTGTTAAAAGAGAGACAGCAAAATTGTGATTCTCTACAATTGTTGCTGTAAGATCGGTCTGTTGGGTTCTGACATATACTTGGCACAGCCTGCAAATAACTTGGCAAGTGTTTTTATGGTTAACTCATCTAAATAAACATGTCATACTGCTGATGTGGATATCTTCGCTTTTATGCCTGCGAGCACCAAAAAGTTAGTATAAGGAGGCTGGCTTGCCTCAGTCCCTTTCCAACTGGTGCTGGTTTTGCTCATTTATTGTCTCAAAGCTGGCAGCTTTTATAAGATCTCAGCTTCCCCTCCTCCCTGCCCACCCCCCTAACAGGATTTCACTTTCATCTGTTTTCTTATTCTTGGTAAGGTAGGGCTGCATCACTAATTCTGCCTCTTGGATTCTTGTTCAGACTCTCTCCTTGGCAGCATATGCATTTACAAGGACGGTGAGTTCCTGTTGTCCAGCTTCAGTTCTGATTCTTTGCACTTCCCTTAACAAGCAAAATCAAACTAAATAACGCTCTGTCAAAGAAAACCGTGAGATGACAAAACTGCTCACTGGATAGGAGGTTTGAGGCTTCAGGGGAAGTAAAATCTAAAGGCAGTGGAGCAGGGAAAAGTTTATTGAGAAAGTTAATAAGATATTTTGGGGTTGCTTGAGGCTTAACTCAGCCAAACCATTTGATCATGTTTTAGTCTGCTACTGCTGTGCTTCTGTTACCAAAGCAAATATCTGGGGCTGTTGTGTTAAATGGGGACAGGTCAAAACTTCACTGCCGGGAGGATTTTCACACTTAACTTCTGATATTTTTTCAAGTCTCTGCACAACTCCCAACACATTTTTTCATATAATATATTCCTGCTGTGCCCATCTGGATGTGGGTGGAGACATTTAAAAACATCTGCATGTCAGGCACATGTGTGGGCAACATTTACCCAATTACTCCGCCTGCTTTGGGGCCCTGCCTCTCCTTGGTTTTTGTTTTTAATTCATGCAGACCTGCTTTTTTCTACCAGCATGCAGAATGGGGCGTTACTTGTGTCAGTACCTGAAATGGTTACAGTAATAATTTTCCTAATATGGAGTAATGTGTTTGGACAATAAATACACGCATCACCCAAAAAATCTGGAGTCCTAAGGAGCAGCCTGAGTAGTTCTGTCCTAGGCTGTCACAATTAGGTCAAAGATGATGTAAATCCTGTGGTGAACTTTCCATTTAGTGTCAGCGAGTTGTTTGTGTTCCAAAAAAGGCAGACACTACACTATGCTTTGTAGCATATGGCATAAATTTAGCTGACATCAGAACACATCCCATATGTCAAGTGGAGTGCCATCAACTTCTGCCATGCTAGTTCTTTTCTGTCACATGTCATGATATGGCAAGTACGTATCTCACTTGCTCACCACCAAAACACTCTTAAGCTTGATGTAAATATCTGTTGGAGTTTTCATTGAAAACAGTTTCTGTAAGCTTTTGGAAGAATATTGCACTTTTTTTAATGAGCTTTGCTTGTGCTTAAAACTCAAAATCATGGCAGATTATTAATTTCTTCTGAATCTTGACCCCTTTTATTCTGAGAGTTGCTTTCTCAAAGTGCTAATTTAAGGCGTTTTGTGTACTTTCCCTTTGGGTTCTTGTTCCATTTTTGCCTGTAGATGTGTTAAAGGACTGCCCAAGATGCACAGGAGGTTTGGTGTTCAGATACTTAGAAAGGAATGTTTCCTTTCCATCCAGTGTTACTGCAGACATAAAACTGTGTTTCTCACACATGTTAGTCAGAGTAGTTAATTCTTGAATAGCAGTTTAAAAAGTACCTTTTTTTTTTTCAAAGTGAACATTTAAAATCTTTTTTTAATATTTAAAAATGCGAAAAACATGTCCACATTGCCTTTTCCTCCTATTTAGTCTTCAAACCTCAAGTAACTTATTCATGGGAAGAATTTATTTCGAGGTAGCTCTGTGTTAAGTCAGACTTTATACTGAATCTGGCACTCTTTCTTGGGTACAAGTAATTAGTGAACACACGGAGTAAAGTACATTTTGGAGCATGGAGGAATCCCAGTGTAGAGACCTCTACTCTGCCTATCTATTACTGCAGGCACCAGAGTTGGCACGCTGAACCTTATTCAGAGAGACTATGGGAGTTACTCATGTAGATCCAACAAAACTTTCTGGCTCTCAGAGCTATGTATCAAAATCTTCACATGACTACACATCCATGTGACATATGTCATAAAACTGAGGAGAGTGGGGAGCTCCAGCTGCAATTCAGCTGGGAAATGTTGGTGGCTCTCCAGAAGTCTCACTGAAGGATGGGGCCATGCTGAGCACGGGTTACCACATCCTACGGAACCTGCCAGCATCACCCTCCATGGCCTCAGTGGGTTGGTTTCCTTGCCTGACGGAGGCTCGGCACTGCCCAAGCCAGCAGATCACGTAGCCGCCCTCCAAGGGCTGCACTTGCACCACTTTTAATGTCACAGCCCACCTCGGTATAGCGGTTCCCTTGCAATGGCATTGTTGGCAACTCAGAGGTGTGCTTTTGCCGCAGGTAATGATAGGATACTCTCAGACACTGAAAAGGTCTTTTGGAATCACTTGTTTTTATTTTGCAGCTGCCCACTGCTGCTAGAAACGGATGTCTCTTTTCAGATCCTGTCTTATTCTCCCTCCTACTGTTTCTTATGGAGAAACACTCCCTATAGGGATTTCTTACTGTCTAGGTTTATCCTTTCTTGTCAGATAAGTAGTGGATTTTTTTCTGATCTCCAGTTTCTTATCTATATTTCTTTTTCCTAAGTGATTCTCTCTGCCAAGTTTTGTTTTGTTTTAGTAAGCTTTATACAAATGCAATTTTACTTCCCAGCCTAGCAAGGTCCTAAAGCATGTGAGCAGTGATAGTAGAAAAACACGATTTGGGTGTCGTCTTGAACTAGAGCCTTAGTAACTTCCAAATTCCCAGTGCTAACTTCACCTTCATATAGCAAGGCAGATTTGGCTGGCTCCAGCCGGAAAAGCAGCAAAGTAATCTGATTCCTTATATTGATTTCTTTTTCAAAAGCATTCTCACAAACAAGAAGCCCAATGGGAGTTTGTGCCCTATCCTCTGAGTGTGTGTATGTGTATTTTTTAAAATGGAGACCTTGTGGGAAAGGGTACTTGCTCCCCTACTGGGTGGTCCTATAATCTCTTAGCTGCTCTAGCATGTGACAGATCCTGTAGTAAGAGTTAAATGTTTTGGAAACACTTTGTTTTATTTGATGGAAGTGGATTTACAGAATTGCGGAACACTTTAGCCTCTTGCCTTCAGATATAAAATGCTTGCAGAAATATGTGGAAAGTCTTTTTAGGAGCCCTTTAGTATGCAGTGAATTTTATGCACTGTATTTTTTATCTTCTGGTTTTTTTTATTGCTTTACATTCTTTTCCTCTGTATGAATGGCTGGGGAATTTGAACATCATGGTGTGTCTCCTCGTGCCCATCATTCTGACTTATTTTATGCCTCTGTTCTGAGGTTTGCATTTTGACACACTTTGCCTTTACTCCCTGCTTTCTCGTCTGTGAACAACTGAAAATCCTTACACAGAGGATATTTTCTTACTCCCACCGCCACTAATACCCATTCCACTTGGCAACTGGGATTGCTGCTTCACTTGCTGTGAAGTGATGGGCTGGGCCATTCTAACGCTGTTAGTACATACTCCAGGTCCATGAAGGGGCTGTGTTCTGTTTATTAACATATGCTGAAGCCCGTGTCAGCTTGTCTGGGCTGCTACTGACCTGCACTAGCTTGATTGCAGAGATGTGAGAACCTGTGCCACAATCAGGCCTTTGTTAGGCTGAGCTTAGACATAACTGAAGAGTTATGAGACAGGACCATGTGAGGACAAAATCATGTATCAGACAAGTTAAATCTTCAATGAGGATAAACCAGAGTTTAAAAGTGGTGCTTGAAAGCTGATATTCCACACTACTTTTAAAAGTAATTTAAAAAAAAAAAAAAAGGGAAGTAGGGAAGTGACTTTCTTAAATGGAGGGTTATTCTGGTATCTCTCCCTCTGCTTGTCAGAATCAATTACTTGTAGATGATGAGCATGGGAAAGAGGCAGTGGGAGTTTTTTATTTATATTCTCTCCAGGAACATATTTTATCTGTGTAGAAATAAAGTGCAAGCTGAAGTTATCACAAAGCGAAGGATGTGAGCACAGGTTGCAAAGCAAATGAATAGGTGGGCTTTGAATGACAGCAGGGTTTTACAGCAGGGCAAAGATACATGGAAAATACTGACTAAGAGAGAGCAGGATTTTCACATGACAGGTTTTATACTCATGTTTTTATTACCATAAATTCCCATGGCCATATTTAAAATTAATTATTTTTTGTGTGGATGCAGACATTCCTAACATCTGCCTGTACTGTGATTCTGTGCTAAGACAAGTAGAGCACGAGAAAAGCAGCAAACAGCTGACATTGATGTGATAAGATCTGTGTACTGTGATAGCACATGCAACTGTGCAGTAAAATACAGCCTTAATTTCTCTGAGTTTTGGATTTCATGGTGTGTCTGTGTTTGTAGAAATAGAAATCCTTTTTCTCTGACCAAGAGCCTGAGGATTTTAATTTGCCCTATTTGAGAATGATGCTAATAAACTGCAATAGAGATTTATCTTTTTGAGCATGTAAGGATTTTTCACTATTTTCTTCTTTTATTAGTAAATGTTGAAATAAAACATGTGTCCTTTCAAGTCACAAGACTTGGAGAAGATATTTTTGCCAGAAATAATTCTGAGGTTATCTTGTATTTTGTGCAATGCTGATAACCTTTAAAAGTATGTAGATATTTTTATTCCGTTTTTATCTTAGTTCTGATCTCTTGTAAGACTGAAATAAATTGTTTTGTTATAACAACCCAGGTACTACTATCCTGGTGGCAGGGCAGTCACATCATTTCATTGGATCTGTTTGGTGTAATAATCTACTTTCATTCTATATTTTTCACATCTTGACAAATTTCCTAGGCAGTGAAAACCCATTTGCCACCCTTCAGCAGATCAGTGGTCCAACCAATACAGGATTCGCTTCCTGAGATATTGCTATAACAGATCTGTTGCTAGCCAATTTTAAAAGAAAAACTACTGGACAACATGTACTGGGATAATTACAGATTGCTCGGCCCTTGAGGAAAAGGATCTCGGTATAACAACTCTATCACATTCTTGTGAAGAAGTATAATTATCATCTCCATTTGTGCATTCTGCAGGGCAGTTCCTTGCTCAGCAGAAATGTAGTATTTCTTTTACATTTTAGGCACATTGGGCACTTCCCCTTAAATTATTTGCTGGGTTTGCTGCTTGGGCTGAATTTCACTAAATGCCATCTGTATATTTGTGTTAAAATCCCGCTATCAGTCTATTTCATGTGTACACACGGTTGTGCATCCTTCGAAATAGCTGGGCCAATTAAAGCACACAAATGTGAACGTACTCAGAGTAGCCTTCTGGCTACTAATTTCCCCAGGCATTGTGGGGTTTGCCCAGCAACTCTAGAAGGATGGTAATTATGTCATATTGAGATGTAATTGAATTGATTTTCCATTTTTATTTTATTAAACTAAATCGCATTAATAAAGGGCATCACTCTGTGACACTGAACTGCCAGTCCCTCGAGTAAACATAGAACACTTAAAAACATAACGTAATTTATCAATTTAACGGAATTGCTGATAAATGCGGGTCTATATCAATCAAAAATTTATTAGCCAAAGTAGAAAATGATATAGTATTTAATATATACGTTGCTGAATATTTAAATGGTCTGTCTGCTAAAGAGCTTTATCTAAGACAGTAGGTAGAGAAAGAATGGCACTAGTGCAACTTCACTCTTAATGTTTCATAGAATTTATGTATCTGTCACAAATAAAAACAGCAGTGATTTATTCTTTTATGGCCACTTCTATTAGGAGAACTCAGTATGTTTGTTTTTTCTGGCTGTACTTGGATCTCTGACTCCAGAGGACCATAGAAGGGGGGGAGCCCCTTTCTAAAGAGAATTATTATACATGATTATATATATTCCTGTATATAATTTCATGCTTTTGGTAGTGATAATGACACTTAACACTTAAATGGTGCTTGTTATGCACAGATCTCTGGTTTTACTGATGTTTCAGATAAGTATTCTTCTTTTGTAGAGCATAGGTATATCTTCAGGTTCTTTACTTGAAGTATATCATCTTGAGTCGTTAGCATCCCAGAAACATTTTTTTATAATTGACATGTAACATTTTTATAATTGACAACTCACCTCTGTGAGTTGTCATGTGTTCTACAAAATGGTGTGTTCTACAAAAAATGGTGTTGTGCCTATTTTGGAAGAGAGTGCCTGCAGCTGGAGGTGAGTGGTCACTTGAGGGAATAACACAATGAAGGAGGTCTAAAGCAATGGTCTAAGAAGCAAAAGCTGAAATTTCAAAACCTGATCCTGCACTGGGCTCTGCATTGGCAATTCTAGTCTATGTTTGCATTTATGTTTATTAAGAGAACACTCTGAAGGGGCTTTGGGATTTGCCATGTTTTTCACTACAGTGCTTTTTTTGCCAGTTAAAAATCTGTCACCTTGCAGTCCTGTCCATTTTCTCATCATAGTTAATTATAAACATCTCCTTAAGAAAGGAAGATCCTTGAATTTAATAGATTATACTTTGACCTACACAAATCAAAATTAACATGCTATATTAATTTATTTGTTTAAGTCTAATTCCTTAGCTGAAACCCTACTAAGTGAATAAGAGCTAAAGAAACAGCTGTGGGAGCTTCTGAGTGATTTTTGGATTCATATTTGCAAAAATATTTGTAGTGTTCCGTAGTCACCTCTAACATATCAGCAGCAATTTCAGTTTTCTCTTTCATCTGTATTACTATATTTTATACACTGACCTTTTGTTCTTCCTTTGCCTTTCTGAACCTACATGAACTATTCTAAGCATGCTGCAAAATATTTAACACCCTTCAGTATTGTCTTTCACAATAGCATACTAGCATTTAGTTTAGAAGTTTATTGAAGCAGATGAGCATTTCTGTTCACTGCTTAATCAGATGCTTTCTATCCTAGCTGCTTGTAACAAAACAGTATTATTCTTTTTCATATTTCTGTTTTTTCCTTTGGAAGAACACAGACAAATAACATTTTCAGGTTCTGTCCAACAATAGTAATGGATCAGACACCTGTTTCTGAAAGTAATGCCAATTCATAGATACCCCATCATGGACAATTTATTAAATGCACAAAGTACCCATTTCCTCAATACCCCTTTTATATTAAATTTCTGTTTATTGTTCATTTAATTACATATTGGTCAATATTCTCCCTGCTGCCTGAGGAGCTCGCTCACAACCTAGTCATTACAATACTTGTATCATTTTTTTGAATGATGGTATTTATGATTGCAGATTTTGTAAATTGACAGGGTCCCAATCCTTTCATTACACAGTTTGTATTATCATTTGTTTCATTTATGCAGCCTATGTTAAAATCACTTAATATAATTATTTCTGACTATGCTCTAAAAGCCTGCAGATGTTTTCCCAGTCTGCCTGTAATATTTATAGCTGATCCCTTTGCTCTGTAAACAGCGAGCAATGTGGGGTAAATTAACCCTAGCAAACGCCTAATCATGAAAATCATCAGACCTCTTTGGCTTGCTGAGATGGTGTATGAGCTGAGGAAGGCTGTTGCCATATATCATTTTCTTCTCCTTGTTGTAGCTTTGCTTGCAAAGACACATGTACTCTCTTCAAAATGTTTCATCAAACACTGCATTTTTCTAATAGTTATTGGCTAAAATATGAATACCTTAAATTCATAATGTTTGGTGTCAAAATACCATATGTGTTCGAGGCCTGATTTCCAAAGCTATACCTTGCAGCTTCCTGTTATTTTGGTGAGACCCATGGCTGTCCAGCTTGTTTGAGAAATACTGCTTCCTATCAAGGTTTCACAAACAGATAGAACAGGATAACTCCAGACACTCAGGTTTAAAATACACTCCACCCTAGTGTTCGCTCATTAAGATCCCAGGGTAGCAATACTTGTTGAATTAGCTCTAAATTTGAGGCTTGTCACATTAAAACCTGCAGAATTTTTGGGTGCTTCATGTTAAATAAAATCTGAAATTCCATGCTCATTTCAGGCCTAAGTTGTGATACTAATTTGAGTTATTTTCTAAATTGTGTTCCAGGATGTCATTGCTTGATACTCATATTCATAGCAGTTGATACAAACATAATCTTGGAAGGAAGTCCGCAGAGGGTGAATGCATCTAGCTGAACATATCGCCTTTGCTGGCAGGGGAGCCGTAAAGCTTTTCCCACATCCATGTCCCTTGCAGCTAGCACTCCTGGTTTATTTCTGTGGCATTTGTGTATTATTAAAAAATAAGCAATAATACTATATGAAACGGTCCTCTAAAGTATGCTGCTGTGCTGATTATCTTTTTTCTTACATTCCATGATGGACACAATAGTGCCTTGGTTTGCACGGTTGTATAATTTTTGTTATAGGCAATGAGAGTTTGTTTTCATAGTGACTGTGTGTAATAGCTCAGAATGTGTTTATTATTATCATGTTGGGCTTTAATGGGCTGGTCTTGCAAGTACTCTGCTTGCTCAATACCCTCCTCCAACCAAAGGCTTGCAGGATCTGTAGCCTACAAATACACAACAGCTTAAACTAATAAAAATAGCAATTTCTCACAGAGTATCACAATGTGCAGCTTAATTTTTCCTTTGAGAATTAATTGATGAGTGAATAAAACAGATTCTTAATATTTAGAAAATGAGATTACACTATGAAATTGAAATGCATTTGTGAGATCTGGGGAGAGATTATACTTGCAGTAGTTCTAACACTTTACACCCATGTGCTAGTACTATCTTTATGTGAATAAGAGGAGAAGCAGTGGAGAGCAATAAACACTTTAAAAGTCTACCCGAGGGAAATATAGACTCTCTCAGCTACTGGTATGGTCCTCATCATTGCACCATCTGAATGTTTCAGAATCTTTAGGAGATTTATTCTTGCAACATCCCTGTGAGGTGGGGAACTTAGTTATACCCCTTTCACAGACTGGAATCGAAAAGCACAGGAAGTTTTCAAAGGTCAAAAAGGAAGTCTGTTATGGAGCTGGGAATTGAAAGAGAGCTGTCAAGTCTAAGGCCAATGTGTCGAGCACTGTATTATTATATCCCTCGAAATTTTATCTGCTTTCTGATTCACGCAGTGGGCCAGTTTCTGTTTCTGAAATGGTGGTGTTTTCATTCATTTCTCAATGCTGATTGGTGATAAAATGGGAAGATAAGCGTGTTTAGAGTAATTTGTTTACAATCTTTTTGTTATTTTCTGGATGTTGGCGATGAACCCAGAGCTAAAGTTAAAAAAAAATCTTCAAGTGAATACTTTTAAATCTTTAATCCAATCCTAAATTATAGTATAGTGTTCCCACATAGCTTCTATGTAGTAAATAAGCACCTGTTCTGAGATGGTCTGATTTCACACACACGTGTGTTAATTTGTTTCATTTTTACAACTAAGTTTTTGTTAACACTAACATTAAATTATTTCAGCTAAGCTGCTTATTTCTTTTTAAAATGAATTCTTTGCTGGTCTACATAGGATGAAGATCTCCTTCAGTTGCAGGAATAAAATAATTTCCTGCTGCTAATCCAGAATTCTATGGTAAATCTGAACCCTTTAGTAAGGAGTTCAGATTTAGGAGTAAGTAAGTAAGTAAGTAAGGAGATGCCGTTCAGTGCAGCATGTCTCTCAACTGAAGTATAATAAACTATCCTCCATAACGCCCTCCTCTAAGGGAATGCAGGATGTAGGGAATTGGGAATATAAGGGAAAGGGGCAGGAGTTGGGAGGTGGGGCTGCTTTGCTGTCTTTTCGAGAGACACATGAAACTTCAGGATTACATTTCTCCATGTTTGGCAGCAGATGCGCATGATTTGTGTGGGGCGTGTGTCCCCCCCGCATGTGTGTGTTAACTCGGAGACTGGAAGACCCAACCCTGCCTATTACGTGCAGACTCGATCCTCACCTCTCCAAGGGGATCGTGTGTCAGTTTTGGCATAGCACAGATGCAGTGGATCTTGGCAGCTCAGACTGCCCCTTCCAAGCATTTTTATATAGGAAGAGGAGTGTGCTGGCCAATTTCAGAATTCTAGCACTGCTTTTAACTGTGAATTTCCAGAGTGCTTTCTATCTGTTCGTCAGTTTGGAGTTTGGTTAAATATATATGTCCATGATGAATTAGCTGCGCTTCTCAGGGACGTGTGGATATGAGAGGCGTATAGGCTGACTTGAGAAAACTTGAAGCTGCAGATCAGCTTTTTACCACATTACTCAGCATTTGGTACTCCCTGCAAATTTATTCTATGAAATGGTGAAGCGTAAGATAGGTGAGACCAAATATTTACCTCCCTTTCAGCAGGAAGGTGCTTTTAGTCAATGTTGTCTATTCTTCTTTGTCTTCCCATTCTCACTCCCATGCTTCTTGTAGGGTGACTGATACGAAGAAAATGGAAAACCTGGAAAAATGTTTTCATTGTAGTTTGGAGAGTTTTCAGTTGACAGTTTTTCAAAAACTTTGCTTTTGGAATTTTTGGCAGTGTTTAAGTTTGGGTGTTTTTATAATAATCATTGGAAAGTTTTACAGATTGGGTCTCATTCAGAAACAAAAAAAATCAAAAGGTGAGAACTTTTTAAAAACTTGGTTAGCAAATGTGTATGTGATTGACATTGATGTAAAAGGCAAATAGGAGGTCTACACGAATGCCAGTTAAATTTTCAATGGCCAAGACACTAGATTATGAGCACTGCCCACAGCTGTTTGTCTGTGAAGCTGAAGGCTGAGTGCCCTTTAAATATTTAACTTGGGTTATTTCATTGCATTAATCCTTTCTCAGACATAATTAAACAGGTGATGAAAAACAAATTGTAAATAACATAGTTGTCCCTTGTGTTGGAAAGAATAATGCTCAATGGTATTCATTCACATAAGTAGTGGGAAACTGATTCATATATTTCCTATGCTTGAATAGCTTAATATATCAGTTGTTGTGGTTCATCATTAAAATTATGGAAATGACAGTGTGCTTTTAAAATCCTAAATAGCAAGATATGCTTTGATAGAATGAGGCCAGCTCATAAAATCAAAAGGAAAACATAATAAATAAAATTCCAGGAACCTGAGCATGTCTACTACAGCTTTGCCCTCCTTCTGACTGTGGTGTTGATGTTGGCAGGCAGTAGGCTGTGATCGACAACTTGGGAGCAATGCCAAGGAAGACAACTGTGGAATCTGTGCAGGAGATGGTTCAACATGCAGGCTTGTGAGGGGACAAGCTAAGGCACATGTCTCGCCAGAAAAAAGTAGGTTGTAAACTGATCCTATGATAATTTATCCTTGACTATGTTTTCTGCTTGTATATTAACATACATATTGCAGAGTGTTGACCTTTTAACTATATACTTGTTTGCAGTTTTCCAAAGCTACTTATTCTAAAGTCTGTGCTAGATTAGTCTATTGAAATTCCATGAGGGATACCACACATTAGGGTATAGCTAGGAAAGAATTTGAGATATGCATTTTTTTATAGAGCTACTCAATTCATTCTATCAGGAATAACCATCAAGATGCACATCTTATTTTAGAGGGTATCCTCATGTTGCAATATGTGTGATGCTGCAGCAATGTTTTTAAATCATGGAAATATCGTATAGATGGTATTATGGAAATTGTGGCCCGTGATTGAAAGTGCCTGGTTTTCAACTTAACTTCACTTTTTTTTGTGTGTGTTTTGGGTTTTGTTTTTTGTTTTTTTTTTTAAGTGTCTAAAGACAGTTGAACTTCAGAGGCAAGTTAACTACTTGTATGGTACAAAAAGCACAAGGTGAAAGGCAATAATAATAGTTTCTTCTCTTTTTTTGTGTGTTTGGCTCAAATTTTGCCATTCTTCTAAAAATAATTAGAATCTTACTGTGAGTAACTCTTAGGTCTCAGTAGTATTGAAAATATAAGAAAGGAGGGGTATCAGAATTAGACCCTTTACTGGAGACAAGAGTCTGGCTGTTTTGATGTCCAGGCAAGGTTTGTCACATAGAGGCTCGTCTCTGACACTTCTGCTTTCTGCCCTCACAGATGATGCTCCCTGTAATCTCATAGTGTATATCCCATGTGTTTATCATATGAGACAGTCACCTCACATCTATTTTTTCTGTTTCTAAACTCACAATGTGCATTTGTCACATGGAGATGGAGCCTTTGAGGTTCGTTACCTTCCTGTAGAGCCACAAGATGCAAGGGTGATGATCTGGTGCTCTTAGAGTTAAGTCAATACTAAAGGTTAAAATGCAAGCAGATATTTTCTTTTAAATGGATGAAGCACCTGCCTTTGGCAGCTCCATATATTTTAGTACTGCTGTAGCTCAGCCTGCAAAGATTTCACTTGTGCCCTGATTTTGAAAGAGCTGTTGTATATTGAATCATGCTTAATTCTTATTGCAGTGCATGTAAATATTTGCATTTTTTTAATGCCACTGCTTGAAGCTTACACGCTTCGATGTGGATGTAACTTGAGATGCAATGTATATTATCTTAATGCTTGCAGTGTGATTACTTGTATTGATCTACAAGGTTTCATGTTAGGTTATCTTACACTGTGCAGGTGCATAATTTCTGTAATTCAATACATATGTGTAACAAAGGTAATCTAAATTAAAAAGTGAATATTTTTGTGGCAGCATCTTTTAAAGTCACAGAATAATTTTGCACAAGTCAAAGAGCCTTTTTTTACGTACCAGATGGGCTATCAGTGTCAGACTTTGCCCTGCCTTTACTAGGGGCCTTTTTTGTGGATGGGAGAATGTAGTTCAGTAATTTATAAAGTTTTTCATCCTGAAACGCTGAGCAAATGTCTTCAATGTTTTCAATGAGCTGGAAAAGAGTTTTCATGGAGGGCCGCTTTTTATTCACTTTGTCATATCAAATACTCACTGCTTCTGGTCGGCACAGAGCAAGCACTTGTGAAGCAGTAAAGACTGGATAATATTTTTTTAGTTACTACCAAGTTATATTTGTTTTGTGTCTATATACAGATAGATATAGATATATAGGTATATATACACACAAAATGTCTCTTCCCCTTTCTGATGTGGAGGTCAGCTGGAACAGAAAGGAATTGCATTGTCTATTCCAGTTTTACAGCAACAGAGATTCTCCTGGAGAAGGACGATTCCTGGGGACACCCTAGCTAGTTCTAAAGCAACCCAAACTAAACTTGTTGGATTGGCAAATGTGGTTGGATAGTTCATGATAAATGAAATAAAAATTCACATTTAATTGCTGCTTAGTATGTAAATACAGTAAAGACAAATTGGTAAAGGGGACCTGGTTTTGAAACTGTCATTTTGCAACAAAAAATATTAATTTCACTTGTGGTATTCTGGCACAGGTAACAGCTGGCTACAGCTGACATCACTTGGTGGAAGGTCTCCCCTTGCCTTGACCAGGTTATTAAGAATACCCGTGGTTCATTGTTTCTCTGTCATAATTCAGTGGCTCTTGAAGAGTTCTTTAAACTTAAAGATGAAGAAAGACTATTCTGGGGAAAGACATCAGTTATGTCAAGTTTTGGGTTTATCTTGCTCTGCAGTAGGCTAGATTATATGAATGAATTACCATTCACATAAGCAAAGCAGTACACATGCTACTAAAATCAGAACTTTTGGTGATTTTCTTGGTATTGTGATAGTGCCAAAATCTTTTTTGGGTCAAGTTGTTCAACACTATGGAAGCAGTTTCATATAATCATCCTCTGCGTGCATGAAATGTGGAAATAAAGCCATGCTTTCTTTGTGCTAATGTATCAGTGAAGGGAGACACAATATCTTCCAAATAGTCATTTGGAAGCTTTCAGAACTAGTGTTGAGAAGTAAAATACCAACACATGACAGACATGTATTTAAGAGGGAGCTTGTAAGGTTGTGAGCAGGATGTAAATTTTATTGTGCAATGAGGCAAATTAAAGAAATGGAAGGAAAGCAAGAGCCAAAGATTTTATTATTTAAAAAAAAAAGAGACATAAGGGAAAATAAAAGTGCCTAGTTATCTTGGTCTTTATTTTAAAAAAAGAAATTTAGGCATTGATAGCAAATGATTTCTCATAAAGCACTCACTTTGTTTTATTATCTTTTTTATATGTTTTTACATAAAATGAATGCCTTTCTTTGATCGGAACGCTAAACAGCACTGAAAGAAAGCTTACTGTTTTGCAAATATGAAATGAACTGTCATTTCAAAAGTTCTTTATTTTTTCCACTAACACTTAATTGCCTTTGAAAGACAAAGTAAGTTAGACTTCTGCCAGCAAGCCAGATTTTACATTCTGGTAAAATGATTAAAGGTTTGACTAATGATATTCAAACAAAAAGTGTAATAGGTTGTAAAATGTACCGTCCCATTGGGAAATGAGATATCATGGGCCTGATGTTTCTAGTACTATATGCATGGAACTCCCATTAACTCCACTGCACTTTGTGCACATGGAAAAATTGTAGGATTGGGCCCTGATGTCTGCTTTCTGCACCATTATTGGCAAGAAATGGTAGGAAAGTGTTCTGGTTCTGATACCAAGGAAGAAGAAAAGATGCTGGTTCTGAAATTAATAGGAGTGAAGTTGAAGGCACAGACTTGTCCTACCCTGGTCTTATTTGATTCTCAAATTGTTTGATACTTGCAAGTTTTACCTTTCTTAACTTTTTGCTAAAAGCTTCATACAAAAGCTTTCAATGTCGATAGCTTTGTAACTGTTTGAATTTCTTCTTGCCATGCATTTTATTTCCTATGGCACTTGTGTAATTTACCATAGGTCACTTATTGTCACATGTTTGTATGTCATCATCCCCAAGGACACTTAACCAAAAACCTAATTTCACTTTGGTCATTTATCTAAACAGAGGCCTTCTGCAAGGCTCCCTGTTCAGTATCATCAGCTGGCTTAGTTTTGTGACAACTTGCTACCTCGCATCTTTTTCCTTCTTTGAAATCAATATACATGGAGCTAGTAACCCCCATTGTCAAGGTTGCCTGATACTTCACTTTATATGAATGACTTTTTGCCAAAATTCAACAGCTGGGTCAGAAACTTTCCATGCCAGGTGCTGAATGTTTTGGAGAAAATTCAGCCAAAACAACTCAGCATATTCCAAGGACACAGCAGAGAAAAACATGTTGTTTCCCACTGTCAAAACATTCCTGAAACCTTTTCTTTAGTATGTCTTAACATCCCCCATTGTTGGACTTGATCATGGATCAGGGATTTGAAATTTGGCAGGCAATGGTCTTCTGGTCATGGACAAGTCTTTTGCAATATCTGTGAACATCAACACATATTTTACTACAACCCTTCAAAAAAAAAAAAAAAAAAAAAACCCACCAAAAAACCCAACCCCCTTTTCCTTCAGGCTCTGTAGAGGCTTCTTGGATGTTAACAGCTGACATTTCTGAAAACTTGTCCTTTTAAGTGTGCTCTAGCTTGTTACATGTCCTAACTGCAAACAGATCATATGTGTGCAATCTCCTTAGAATAAATTACCATGTTGTTCTTCCAGAGCTAAGCTATTAAAAAGTGTCCTTGAGGTTGCTCTTGCTTTCTACTTTGCAGCAGTGTAGAATGGATACCATGAGATGTACTCTATGATGCTTTCTGCCTCACATACGGGCAATACAGAAGAGATTTTGTGGAGAGCTTCTCACTCTCCCAAGCTTCAGACTTATGAAGGAGGGTGATGAGATCACATGAGGAGAGGGAAATACAAGATGAGACTAGATGAACAGAAAAATTTGACATTAGTTCATACAGTGGAGGAAAGACAGATATGCGAAGGTGGGAGGAGGACCTAGGACTGGCTGTACAGATACATTGGGTCAAGGAAAAAGAGGAAGAGCAGAAGACTGAGATTAGATAAGGAATCTGGGCTGGGAGATGGAGTCAGAAACACTCGGAGAGGAAAGGGAAAAATCAACTGTATGTAGAGCCAGGAGAGGGAATTGGGACTGGTTTGGCAGGAAAACTGTGTGTGGGGAGGGATAGAATGCCAATACATTAGCATTTCAGTTTGGATAAAGAGTATGGTTTTTGAAGCAAATTTCGTCATGGCCCTAACATACTGCTCATCAGTTCACACCATGGAGTGGTCTTGGAGGGCATAAACTGGATTTTTTTGGATGAAGCTAAACCAGATGTGCCCCAGAAAAGCACCTAATGTTCTCCAACAGCTACTGAATATGCAGCCCATGGCATCAGACTAGAGTTAGTCCAAAGTGAAGCACCTGCAATGTGTGTAGTGTGGATGCTGGGTCTTCAGCACCTACTATTTCAGTCTACAGATCCGTCTGGTTTGGTTGGTTTACTTGGAGCTGTTATCGGTAGTATGAAGCCTCCTTTTTTACTTTCCTGATCTCTCTTGTCTTACTTGGAGAAATTCCTGTGTAAGAACATTGGCTATTTCATTATTTATTTCGCACTGCATTTCCTTGAGATCCATTTTCTTGATGGGCTGCTTACTGTGTGTCTTTGTACATTCTCTCCAGTGCATACAAATTTTAGAAGAGGTGTCCAGAAGTAGAAAGGAGTAAGTATGTAACTAAAATGAGTTGAGGCCACACTGTGTGTCTCACAAGCAGGTTACCACACCTTAGAAATGCTTACTCAACAATGCAAAGAAGTGGCACTCTCAGATGAAGAGGCAGCCTTGAGTCATAAGACCTGCGGACAGAGGGATGGACGTACAGAGGAGTGGGAGAGTGTGGGACCAGAGAGGGAAGGACAGAAAGGATGTGCCCATACAGATTTTGCAATGTGACATTTAGGGTCAAGGTGTCTCCTAAAGAGTATGTGTTTGGCTTTGCACAGATGCTTGTCATTAGGTCAGCACATACCCCAGCACCAATGTCTTCTGAAATTATGTCTAATGTTAGAGTGGATGACAGAAGCCACTGCAGTAAGACTCCAAACATTTTGAGCTTTTTAGTTCCCTTGTGCTGGTAGTTGTTCCCAGACTATTGTTCTTTGTATTTTGAGAGCATACAGGCCTTTCATCAGAGCTGGAGGACCAGCAGATAAGTGCTGAGCAAATACATGGAAAGCAACAGTTTTTATAGGCCTGAAATAAACCCTCTGCCCTGCTGTAAGAGGAGAGAGGGAAAAATCCCAACTGGCCCATATGTGAAACAGTAAATGGGTCCACCATGGCCCACATGGAAAAATAAATAAAACCTGCTGAATTGGATTGAGCTCAGGAATGTGGCTCCTTTATTTTGATCCTGGGGATTAGCTCCCAGTCTTACCATAGCAGGGATTCTGATGTTGCTCTCATTGAAATCCAAAATCTAAATCCACATTAACACCATAGAAACGGGATCAAACCTTGCCATCTGAAGTAAAAGCAATCCGTGAGCTTAATCAGCAAGTGCTGTGTGTAGTGTGTGCACACATGTGCTGAGAGAGTCCCTGGTCAGAGCAGAAAGCCATTGCAAGCAGGTGCTGGAGAAAGATGACCCTCATGCCCTCAGGAATCCCTACAGGAGAAGCAGTGTTAGAATAGAGAGACAATATCTCACCTGTTTCTCAGGTTTTAAGGTGAGCTTTACGACTCTAAAATCAGATTTTACAGTCTAGTATTTCTGCATGTTCCAGATGACTTGGGGCTTATTTGTTTTCAACTTTAGACAAAAGTCAGCAATTAACTTTCAAAGATACATAAATAGTGGGGGGGGGGGAGATAATTGGTAATTCTAAGTATAGATTTCAGGGCAGCAATTTCCACTCATGTTTTCATAAGAGTTCACTGCTTTTAACACTGTGGATCCTCTTGATTTAATGGGAAAGGTACGGCATACCCATTTTTAAATGGGTTTAAAGGGCCTTGTGTTCCTTTAAGAATATGAATTATATGCTTCAACAGAGAACTGGAGACCTTTGGAATACATACTTTTTGGAGCCAGACCTGGACAATCGTAACTACTGTTTTGTAGGAAGTTAAAGGAGAAGGTGGAGTCCCTTAGGTCAGCCCTGTCCCATTTTCTTCCATTTCCCCATCTCTGAATTCCAAAAATCTCAATTTATTTTTTCCTATAATTTACTTCACCTCATGGAAAGGCTGCCCTAGGTCATAATTATCTCAGTCAGGTTACAAGAATCTCCTGCTGTCAGACTTCTTGACAGGTCTGTGGGGCTGCAGAGGTTGAACATTGCTGTGGTGTTGAACTTAGTCATCTCCTCTAATGCAAATAAAATACTTTCTGGTAATATTGTCTCCGCCGCAGAGAAACACCAAATTTAGCACCCCCATGAGACTTTTGGACCATATCAGAGAGTGCTTCGGGTGAGGGTGGAATGTCTGTAGTATTGCTAAAGGAATGTGAAGCATCCTGAAAAGGGATCAACAAGGCCTGCCGAGGCGAGTGGAGCTTGCTGTAAGGAGGTGGAGGAAGCACAGCAGAAAGACCCTGGTTGTTCTCAAGAGGAGCAGTCCTACACATCTCTGCACATCTGCAAATCTGGGCCTCGTCTGTTCAGCGCGGAGTGCCCTTGGTTCCACTTCAACACAGCAGTTGCATTTATTCAGAACTGGTCATAATCAGACTCTTATTTGAGGTTTTGTGCTGTAACTGCTGGTTGGTTGTCAAGACGGGATACAATTCCTGACCAAGTAGGGACAGATGGGCCCCTCAAACCTGCTTTCTCTCAAATACTGTAGAGCACATATGAACTCAGTAGTTATTTCCTTACTTTAAAGATATACACATCCACTACCTTCTGGCTATCTTTAGCATTCGCCTGATGAAAAACCAAGATGCAAAAAGATATTAAGTGGTTCAGTAGTTAATGTTTTTTCCAGGGCTCCTTAACTGTATTATTGTTCTTACTGTAGTATTTTGCACTCTGGTGGAATACCCAAGTATGAAATTAATAAAGATCATATTTTATTACATCCAAAATAAATTGTTATATTTAAATGACCTTCCTAGAAATTGGCGATATAAAAACTGTAACATAAGAAGGTGTTTATTTCAGAAAAAATAATTGCAGTATTTGCTTGAAGTATCCTGAACATTTGGCAGGTTTTCATACCTATGCTAAGGAGATGTAAACCAGAAGCTGATAATTTAGCATCTACTATAAAAGGGTCCAGTTTAAAGTGGAAAGAAACATTCTTTGACTATTTTTTAGTTAAAACTAAACTCAGATATTCTTCCTCTAAATATTGTATGTGTAATTCTGGAGCCGATGTATCACTGACCTTCAACTCGCATTACTTTTTGAATATGCAAAAATGAACTTCCTCTACCCCAGCCCCTAGATATACGTTAATGCCAGCACTGAAGAGAGCACCCAATGGGGCCATTGAGGCAAGACCTGCAACGGGCCCACGTTTGCAGGTCCTGCCTCAAAGAAGATTTGCAGTTGGGCCGTGATGGAAATGGGAGACAGCACTTTGGTACTTTGTTGCTTGGACACTTCTCTTGTCCTTTTGTGGATATCCCTGTCGTGCACTGTGCATGCCCTTTTCTTGCACTGCTCTTGTTGGCATGAAAGACTCTGGTCTATTGATTTGACTGTTAACTCAGTTTGCTTGGGCAAGTCACAGATTTCCTACATTTGAAATGGAAAGTAATAACTTTCTGCCTTTGTAAAATGCACCTAAGTAAGTGTGTTGTACATTTATATATGAAGAGGCCATTCGGGCAGCCAAAAGGTGTTTTGTATTGACATGTCCTGTTCAGGGCTGGTTTGGTTTATAGTTAATTCTAAATTGAGACTCTTACTGGAAGGAATGATCTTATATGGTAAGTTAGAAGCAGACACTCTGTTATAACATATATATTGTAGCTAATATATATTTGCTCTTAACTGGTCTGTAATTGGTTAAGGGTTAGTGTTAAGTAGATGATTTATTTCCTGTAAGTCCTGCCACTTATTAAAGTTGTGACCTGCAGCAGGAAATGAGGTGTGGGCAGAATGAGACTGAACAGCTGCAGATTTTTGTAAGGGGGAAGTACTACTTAGCAGATTCCTTATGTCAATTCAGTGATCGGGAAATAAAACTAGGACAACAAAGTGTAAATATGTTCCTAATACACTACTGACATTTCAGTTGTTTTTGTTAATAGCAAATAATTTTCCAATAGCAAGAAAGATTTACAAGACCATTCATAGGTCTTTAATAGTTGCATAGCATAGCAAACAGACTCAGTATACTGTACTTAATAAAATAACATATGATTATTTTTAATAGAAAAATTGTGAAACCTGTTAAATATTTTCTTAGACACATTTGACAGTTTTCAGTCTAGTTATGTGATGTGCAAATTCCCTGATGCAAGATAACTTCTAAAACAGTTCTTTAATTTTCCTAGGGGAAGAAACTGTGATTGCTGTACCACATGGGAGTCGCAATGTGAGAATTACCCTAAAAGGACCAGCACACCTTGGTATGACTGAGCTGTTTTATGTATTTATTCATAGGCAGAAGATAAAACCAGAACCTTGTATCTGAACTCATCCAAACTTTGGGAATATGGGTAAGATCATGACCTTGATTCCTCTTCCCATCTTTAATATCCAGCCTGGAGATAGTCCTACAGAACACTGGAAGTCCACTTAGTAAAAAGAAATAGTATACTTACTGGTGGTTTCTAAATTTATTTAAACCAAGTAATTCTTATATAAGATGTCTAAAATAAGGTATACTCTTAAACTACATGCAAACAATTACATCAAAATTACTTTCAAAGGGTTATGTATGGGATCAATAGCACTTGTATAACCCAGCACCAGATTTCTGTTGAAGAGTCTGAGATAGTGTAAATAGTCCAGTTGAAGTCTCACTTGGTCAGTGAGCAGCGTTCGAGGAAAAGTAATCTAGGTAAAAATGAGGTAAGGTAAACAAAATACATAGACTACACAAGTCCTGTTCCCTTGCAATACTTTTGGTCATTACATACCAACTGTGAGAAACAGTTTGCTATTCTGTTAGATGTTTATTTCCTAATATTTTCTATAAGGCTGATGGTAGTATCTATGGTAATTTATTTACCCATAGGCCTATTTACATAAAGAACTAATCATTTCAATGATACGTGGGACTGCCGTACCAACCAATGAAATAAACCATACATTTAACATTTTGAGCAATCTTTTATTAGTAAAAGTGGAAGACTTAGTCTTAATCATATAAATAAAAACGACTTCTACTGCTCTGGGATATGTAACTAGAAGATAGAAATGCATTCTATTTGAAAATTACTCATCTATTTTTTTGCTTTGAAGAATATATTGTCATTTTCTTTCAAAGAAAAAATTGAGTAAGACTTCCACTTTACAGCAGCTCAAGAGTGACAATAACTTCTAGATATAACACTGATATCAACAATGTACAAAGCTGAACTGATCTTGAAATAAATAATATTAATGTAAAATTGTAGCAAGGGATGTATGAAGGAGTGATCCTGACCAGTTCAGGTCAGGATTTTTGGTCTTTCTTAAGTAGTTCAGCAGAAGGAAGTTGTTGTTTCAGCTTCGTATGAAGAAAAAGTACTAGATTCAGTGGCTCCTGGGGGATTTCTGGAAAGCTCCTGAGGAATGCAGCAGCAACTTGGTAACTAAGTACAGAGTGCTCCTGGCTTCCTACCCAGGGTGGTTCCGTAAAGAAGCTGTGGCTTGGCGTTACCTTTGTTAGCTAGCTCTCTAGCTGGATGAGAATTGTGAAATGTTCCTTTAACCACTTCCCCCAGCACATCTGTTTGCAAATCTGTGAGGATTTAGACATTTGTTACTTAAAATTAAAATGAAAGAGGTGAAAAACAAGTGAGAGCTGTTGTGGAGAGGGAGGTGGAAATTGCTTCTGGCTTCATAGCCAGCCCTTCAGGAACCGATGTTCTAGGGGTCATGCTTTGGGACAGTTTGCTTGTCCACCTTTCTGACTGTATGTATGTTTGTGGTTGTTTGTCACTTAACAGAAAATATCAAGTGATCTTTGATCTGCAACTTCTTTGATTTCTGTGTGGGTATGCTGGTATAATTAAAGGCAGAATTTAAAAAATAATCACCTATAATTACAGGCTCCATTTGTCAGAGGTGTTCCTCCTGGCTTGTAAGGAGTTGAATTTAACAGGTGGAGCAGGGACTACTTATTGTAGAATTTTATACTGCCTCCTGTTGCCAGTGTATATGTGCTCTTCAAGTAAAGTCAGCAGCAATAGCGAGTGCTCGAAGAGCACTATGGAGTGTCTGGCACTTTTCCCTTTATCTTGTGTTCTTTTGTGCTTCATCCTGGGCTTTATGATCTGCTCTTGTTCCAGGGAAACACAGCTGCTGGACTAATCAAAAATGGAAATGTGGTTGGAGATGTAGTGCATAACAGATTTGAAACAAATAAATGCTCTGAACATTGTTTTACAATCAGCAGCTTAGTGTTTTAGGAAAGGCTGCATTTCTTTGTAGCTGATAAGAATAAGTATTTTGTTTGTGTGTATGGACACTTTAAGACAGGCAACAGATTCACCAGAGAGCAAAGGTGTTACTTTGGGTTTTTTGCAAATAGGTCCCTCTTGTACTGCTGTCTGCTTGGGTTTTATGAATGATTTGGTGGAAAATAACCAAATAATTAGTACAAAAATGGTTATGAATAAAATGTTTCATTGTGTTGGTTTTGTTCTTGATTTGGACTGTATTATGGCTTTTCTGGCAGTTGTTTTAAGAGCATTAGAATCAAAAGAAAGACTGAAAGTTCCCTGAAATTAATCCTCCAGCAGAAGAAACAGGAAAACCAGAAGCTAATATTTTTACAAGTGGCTAATGCTAGATAACTGGGTTCATGAACCTAGGGAGGTTAAACTTCACTAAAAGGAACTGAAACTTTCTTCCCTTTTTGTCAATTTCTTCTCCGCTTGCAGTGATTCGCATTACTTGACGGTATTTAGCTATACATCTATGCACTGCTTTGTCTTTTGACAGACGCTGAGAGGAAGACCAATGTTGCTTGCATTTTTAAAAGAACGCATGTTTTATTTTGAGTCCCTGTATTGTGCTATCTACAAATGAATCGCATGGAAAAGAAAGAGCTCTTGGGTAGCAAAATGATTTGCTCCTCCTTGCACTGGGAGCAGGAGCTATTTCCCTGGGAATTCTTCCATGCATCTCTCTACACAGTGAGGTATCTGCAGTGGGTTCCCCATGCCACACTGCCCTACTCCTGCCTGCCACTAAGAGTATGGGAGGCTTTTGCGGTGGGTCTTCCATCCGCAGCTGGGCAAGGCATTTCCATGCGGAAAAGTGTTCTTTTTACCAAGGTAAGGGAAGTAACACAAAGACAGGCTGCTATACATCTTTGGCACCAGTGATTATCTTGTTAGGCACAGAAACAGGTGAGCACTCAAGAGAATTCCCTGTCCTTATGACTCTGCACATCTGGAGTCCTGAAGACCCCTCAAGGAAATGTTTCCCGAACTTAGGATGGGGAGGCTTACTCCTGAAGTCGAACTTCCCACCTCTCCAGGATTACAGGACCCTGCAGAACAAATAAATGTTTGGTGAATTCTTTTCTGAACCTTGCCTATAAGCCAGCTGGTGAAACCTTTGTTCCCAGTTACTCCTCTGAAATCAGTAAAGTCATTTTTTGGGGGGAACTGCTCCCTAATAAGAATTATTATGTTATGTATGTGTTACATACACTAGATGCTTGGTTTTACTCTGTTTTAGAAGCCTGTGATGACAAGCACTAGATACTACTGAGCAGGAATATATTGCATCAGAGGTTATCCATTGTGCTGTGGAATAGCTCCTCATCTCCCTGTGTGACACACTTCTGGGAAAATCTGAGCAGCTGTTTTAAGCTTCACTGACATGACCTCCAGAGATACAGGCCATCACTCTGTAGCTGGACCTTACAAATAAACACATGCTTTGGATTCAAATCTAGTGTAGCCCTAACATAAATGTATGTCAGCTCTCAGTAAGTTACCGTGTTCGTTGCTGAACAATATTCTTGGTTTGTGCTTAGAAAAACATACAAATTATGTTTTTATTAAGAAAATTAGCATAAAGACTGTAAAGTAATGCAGTTCAGGTCACCAAATTAACATCTTTAACATCGTTTTTAACAACAGCCAGATAAACGCTAGTTTCAAAGGGGTCCTGTACTCCTGAGGATCCTACTGACTTTATGTGGAGTTGGAAGTACTTGAGGTTTGCTGATTTGACTCTTATTCAACGAAATGACAGAATAAGAGGCACCATGCAGTAATACTTACTGTTAAGCAGTGTAAGTTTGGGGTCAAGGCTTGCAGAAGCTTAATCCAAGAATGCCGAGTTCTGGTTATTTAAAAGGTTATTTTGTAATGCAATCAGGAAAGAAATCTTCCATAAAAGTGACAAACAAAAATATGTAGTAATTGTCTAAATACTTGTTGCTTTTTCTGTGATTTGTTTATATCTATTTGTTCCCAATGGAAACACGTTGGACAATAGGGCACTTTGATTCCCAGAGATTTATTTTTTCTCTTTGACAAAGTGCATTTGATTCACCACTAGATTCCTACCCTATGATCAACATAAAGTCACTTCCTAGAAACATATCCTCCCTTAAACTTCCTTCCAGCCATGTATGTGATCTTTGTTATACCTATGAGCATAGTGGAACCTAATGCTTAGAAACTTGGGATAATGTTGGTACCTTTTCAAGGAAGTTAATTTCTTCTAGAATTTCTTCACTCTCTCTGGGGATGCTCCAGAATGCATTTGTATTTTAAAAGATCTTAAGGAAGAAAACAGTAATGATGGACTGCAGCATTCAGAGTATGTTTTCAGTGCAGGTAAAAATAGATGCTCTTAACCTAAATTATCTAGCCTGAATGAGGTAACTCTGTTTGAAGTACCAAAAAAGGCAAGGCAGTTGGAGAAAGCGGGTATTTATAGCTCGTCAAAAGGTTCCTTGTAGCTAGCCTTGAGCTCATCTGAGATTCATGCCCTTCTCATGCAGTGCTCTGATAGATTGTAACCAGACCAGTGTATTTCAAGCCATGCATCTTGCTGTGTCTATATGCTGTATTATGCAGAGCCCAAAATTCTACCTTCATTATGAATATCTTCCTTTAGCTTTGTCCACTTATAGTTCAGTCAGTTTGCTGGAAGTGACTCAATCCTAAAATGTTTCATCTGTCTTCTGGAGGTTGTGGACTGTTAGTTTAATCTGTTTCCAAGGAGTGCAGAACAGCTCAAAAAGGGTTTTCATCACCACCTGTTCTGAGAAAGGGACATCCCTCCGGCAGTGCTGCAGCTATCCACCTCCTGGCTGCGCTTTTTGCTCGCATGGGAAATATCCAAAGTTGAGTTAATGACCTCTGGAATGGGTAGAGTGATACAGGTATTGAGGTGAGTGTTTTGTGAGTTTGACACCATTCAGGCTTCTCTGGAGACTGATTGCTGAATTTGCTAGGCTTTTGAGTTGTATGGAATTATGACTTATTTTTCTGTGTATTGATTCTATCTGTTTTGAGTTTCTTTCAGTTTTTCCTGCTGAATCTATTGCCTTATAGCTATATAGAGCACTTGATGTAGGAAAAACTGTCTCAGAACTGCTTCTGGTATGAAAGAATAGTGTGTTCAGGCAGATATTCCTGTGCTGCCATGTCATGCATTTATATATCAGCCTATAATCTAAAGCAGCTAATGTTCTCACAGATATTCTGTGTGGGTTTTTTAATGCACATATACGGCTGTTACTTGCAAGGCAAAGTTGTAAACATTACTTTCTGACTTCCTTGAAAATAAAAAATATCCTGTTTAAGTTTACTAATTGCATGTTTCTTCTTTAGTTATAGAGTCAAAGACACTACAAGGAGACAAGGGAGAGCACAGTTTCAATGCTCCTGGAACATTTGTCATAGAAAATACAACTGTAGAATTTCAGAAGAGTACAGACAGGGAAATCGTAAAGATCCAGGGACCTCTTGGAGCAGATTTCATTATCAAGGTGGGATGTGTGTATGTACAAATCTACAAAGATATTGCAAGTATGTGCAACAGAGTAGGTGGCTGTCCATCAGGTTGTAGCAATACAACAAAATCTTTTAGCTAGCAATAAAGGAATCTGAATTACGGTCCAGAGATAATTTATACTAAGTGTATCCAAACAAATTAAAATGTTACAAGGTTAATGTCTTTGCTGTGGCGTAAAGTACCACAGGATCTTTAATGGTAAAAATGGCCAGGACTTTTGTTTTAAGTATTACTGAAAGAATAACAGCGTGATCCTGTGCAGTGGATTGGTGTTAATCCAACTGAAGACTGCCACCTACTGAATCTGAGCATTGCTTCCAGCAGCCCCCTAGAATGTCCCTTAAACATCGCTAATGCAGCTACTGACCATTTCTAATCCTTTTAAGTTTCTCTTCTACCCAGACCACATACGAATGGCTTGCATCATACATGCAGATATGTATATGTAGAAACATCGATATTTGACTGCCAAAGGAAGATAGTCATACAGTTTTCCATTGGAAATGACAGGTGTTTCGGTATTATCACACCACTTAGCTATATCTGTCATGTTGTAGAAATAGACTTTCGGTAGTTTTTATTTTGCATCTCTAATATCGCATGTTCAGTTAGACTTGCCTGAATATGAACCAGTGTGCTTTAATCAATCATAGACCTCCCTCTCCAGCAAATTTTAAAAATTTTGCTAACAAAGAGATAAGACAGAGGAATAGAGTTAGGAACTTTGCCAATCAAGGATAGATAATCAAATAGTCACATTAGTACCTTGAATAATTTGAAAAATAAAGCAACATACAAGTGTTTGACTATTGGAAACTTAAATTTAATTGTTACTCTAGACTTTCTAGAGGTTTTATGCCTGTTATCACATTACTCTCTGCACTGCTATTATATATGAATTATGTTTTGAAATGACATGAACAGTGGAGTACAGTATACACATGTGTTGTAATGGAAATTTCTTCAGACCAGGTACTCTGGATCAAAAGAGAGTGTGGTTCAGTTCTTTTTCTATCAACCCATCAGTCATCAGTGGAGACAAACAGAGTTTTTCCCCTGCACAGTGACATGTGGAGGAGGTAAGTAATGGCAATTCTTCAGGAGTGTTTACAGCTGAAAATTAAAAGTGGCTGATTTACAACCTTCATTCTGCATTTTTATTGATTAAATGTTGGTGTTTCTTTGCACACTGGTGGTTCTTCAGAAAAACAAATGACAGAGTAGCAGGTGAGTTGATTGGTTAAGTTAGTATGAGCATAAGTTTTTTTTACACCTTATATTACTGGAAGTCATGTTCTTCCATGAAGAATGATTGTTTGAGTAAGAACTTTGACTAAGTGATATGACATTAAAAGTGGAAAGTGACAGTTCATAAAGGATATTTTGGGGAAGTAAGCAAAGAAATACAATGAGATTTTAAAATAAGGATAATCAAGAGATGAAGAAGGTATTTCTGGCCACAGTAGTAAACATGGGGGAGAGTTTTAGAACATTTAGTTTAGAAATTAGTTACACAGAAAGCAGAATAAGTAAATAGAATTTAAAAAACATCAATACCTTTGGTTGTCTGATCTTAGACACTTAGTCCTGATGGTAGTTAGAGCAGCAGGTAGTGTGCTGTAGTGTCTACTCCTGGCTTAAACACTACAGCTTATGAAATGGTTAGATGAGGTGCAGCTCAGCTCTGCTACTGCTCATCCAGCCCAGCCCACTGCTCGTCATGTCTGGTGCTGCAAAAAGCGTGACCTCATGGCGGGAGGAGTGTTTGACATTGTAGATAGCTATTTCAGTTCAGCTAGCATTACCCAGGTCACCTGAAAAACAGGCTGGGATACTAGTGATACTGGTGTAGTGATTTTCCTGGAGAGTACAAATATGGTTTAAATAGTTACTTGCGACATGAGTAAAAAGAGTAAAAGATGTTTAAAGCACAATGCAGACAATATATGTGTATAATATGTAGTTCCACAGGAAACTACTGTATCTTATAAGATACTTGGCCTCATGAGGTGTGATTCTTGCTGGAACTGTGAGTGGCAATATATATCCTCTGATGATTCCATCGCACTGTGTTTATGAATTTTTCCCTAACCTATCTGACAAGGGGAGAAATGTAAAGCATCACAGTTATTTTTGATGACTGCATGTAAACACTGGATAACTCAAGGGACATATTTACCTTCAAACTTATTGGCTCAAATCCAGCCTTATTCAGACTGGTGTTATGGTTTGAAAATTATAGCTACATGTCAGTCTCTTTGAAATTAGCCAGGGTTTTCAATGCCCTACTTTGTAGCTGCATGTCTATAATATGAGACTGGTACCTTTATCAACAAGGCTTGACACTCTTGATGGCAGTCCTGAGAGAGGCCAGTAACTGAAGAAGCACAGAAACTAAGCTACTTGCTTACCCATGAAAGTAGTAGTGTTAAGAATGGCATATTACTAAGGCATGCAGGGAAGTTGTATTGCAGCTGCCTGGCTTTAACCTGTTATCTTAAAGCAGATTTAGTATCCAGATTGTCTGTTTGGCATCTTTTACTGCCAGTAAAAGAAAAAGTTCCTCACAACAGAGACTTGGAATCAGTGCACCACCATTCCTCACTGGATGCTTCTTCTACATATAATTCTGTAATCTCCATGTGTGGGAAGGGAGAGTGTGACGGGCATCTCAGAAAGCACAGTCAAGCTTGAATGAGCAAGAATGTTTAAAAATTGTGTTTATCTTGTTTGCAAGTGGCATATCTTCTGGGTCCTTTCAGTACTTACAAGAACTGGAACATACATGCTTTGAGCACTGGAACTGCTTAGTTGTTCTTTATGGTTATCACTCTCATGCATGATGACACTTTGAATCAGCCAAGAGACACACAAGTGAAGCCATTGATATATGATACTTAGCATTTTCAGTAGACACTGGGACTTGTGCTGTTAGTTTATTGACTCTATTTGGATTTTAATTCTTGTGGTTTCAAACTTTTTTTCTTTGCACATACCAGAACATCCTCCTCCTCTCCTCAGTTTAAGTCCAAGTCAGCTCTTTTGAACGAGTCTTTTTTTCTTAGCCAAAAAAGCAATGCAGTGGTTTATAAAACTCAGATCCCTTATTGTAACCAGTCTCCACACGGTTTGTTTGGTTTGTTTTCCTCACCAAGTAGTTACTTCAAGTTTTCTTTTGTTGGCTCTTCAACTAGGAATGTTCTTGAAACTATTTCTTGGTTTTCTACAGTTTAACTTAGCAATGTTTTTGGATCTCATCTTCAATTCCTCTGGCTTTCTGTTTTAAGTATTTATTTTTTTAGCATGCATGACTGTAATATAGCCCTCTATCATACATGGTAACTCCTCCTTGGGGGAGGGCAGTTATAAATTTTGGAACATGTAGTAGAACCGTATGACTTGTAGGGTTGCCTTTGTGACAGGTGAGCTGCTCCAGTACATGTATTCCTCTACCACATAAAAATATGTATGCTTTTACTCTTATACTTAGAATATTATTAGAATAGTGTGCCAGAGTCTCATCTAGTGTTAAGATAGGTTAACATAATTGTTATGCTGAATTGCCTTAAATGAAGATCTGGTGCTGCATGTTCCTGTGCAGTGTTTCCTTGTTTAAAAGCGAACCAAAGAAGAGTAACACAGGAAATTAATTCAATCGGCAGTGCATTGTTTGGGGGGTGGAATAAGGCTGCTTTAATTTATCTCCATTACCAAAATTTAACTTTGCTTCTGCATTAGGTTATCAGCTTAATTCAGCTGAATGTGTGGATATTCGTCTGAAGCGTGTTGTTCCTGACCACTATTGTCATTACTATCCAGAAAATAAGAAACCAAAGCCCAAGCTCAAAGAATGCAACATGGATCCCTGCCCTTCTAGGTTTGTATGACAAATAAATTTAAGTGTGTGGTATAGTCAGTTACTAAGGAGCAAGCAATCGTATTTACTTAATTTCAGTTCTTTTCATCTTTAAGGCTACTTAATCTTGGTTGATTATTGCACGCGTTAAAGACTGATGTCTGGCACCACTGCCAAGAGATTTGTGGCTCTTCTTCAGTGTTGCAGAATAGGAGACTTTGCTTTATACAGAGATATTGTAAATACCAATTTTCCTCTCCAAGGTCTACTTTATGTCTTGTGCTGAGTGGTACAGCACTAGTACAAGGATTTTGTGATGTTGTGTGAGGAGGACATATTGTTTGCCTGCTTTTGGATTTATTGATGCTGCCATTCAGGATTTCTCATTAGACAGACAGTAGCTCCAGTTCTCAGTCAGCGTACAAGTTTTGCACATGGTTTAACTTGGTTTATTCATCTGCCTATAGTAAAAGTTTCACTCTTCATTTGTACTGTGGAGTTGACACTTAATTATTAAAGTTGGGGAGGGGTTGTTTGTTTTTTTTACACTACGAATATAAAAAAAAAATCACTCAAAGTAAATGTATTTGTGGTACAAATACCACAGAATATTATTGCCAAATTATAAAGGCTATAGTATACATAAATTGTATTGAATTGCACTACAGTATTTCAAACTAACTTTTGGATTGTCTGGTGAGGTTTCCTGGCTGTGCTGAAGAATCTTAAAATAACATCACAGTATCAAGTCCCAGAACCTCACATTAATATGCCAGCTGGCCAAGCTAGAGTTATATGCAAGAAGAAAAGGAAACACTCTCAATGGATTTCATTTCCTATAGCTAAACTGTCCATTTCCTTTCATTCCTGTTGAACATAATCGTTGATAGTGACCTCTAACAGTTATAGATGTGCAGACTTTCAAGTTTTTTCCTGGAGAGTTGATCACTATATGGAGTGGTAAGACTTCAGTAATGCTTAACAGCAATGGGTGCCAAATGTTGCAAAGCTGGAATAGGAAAATTAGGGAAAGAAAGGCCGTAATTATCTTTTTCCTTGCAATTTTAGCTTATACAGACAGAAAAAGGGAAGTACTACTGGATATAATACCATATTTCTTAGTATTGGAAGTAAGGCTTTATGCCTGCCCTATGCTGTGCAGTTCAAATAAACAGCTCTAGAAGGGTCCTGAGCACCATTCAGGACCTATCTAGGATTATATCTGTGACGCATTTATTTCACTGCCACTCATGTTCCTCAGCGGTCTTTGTTACAGATATTAACAAGAAAATAGTTACGTACTTATAAAGTAGCACAGACCTAAAGGATCACGGATAATAAATTTCTCTGCTGAAGGCTTGCTTATTTAATTTTTTTTTTTGATGGTATGAAGTGGAGAAACTGTGTGGTGAATAGATCTTTATAGGTGCAGAAGAGGTAAGATTATATGAGTCATTGTTTGCCACAAGGGTAATGTGTAATGAATGTAAGATTCCCTCATTGCACGTTGGGAATTACTTACTTTAAGCATGATCAAGTAAAAGTATGTACTTGATGTACAGTCTTGGGTATGAGAAATAATGATGCAATATTTATTTTGTTGACAGTGATGGATTTAAAGAAATCATGCCCTATGATCACTTCCAGCCACTTCCTCGGTATGTATAATCAGGATAGCATATGTGTCAGCATTAGCACCATTTTCACTGCAAATATACTATTTGAGTACTAAGATCATGGAACATCTTCTGATTTTTTTCTGTACAGGAGAGCAAGTTTGTAACAGTCCTGTACACATTTTTGAAGCTTTTGATTTATTTCAGTGTGCTCTGGATGATTAGCTTAACAGTAAGAGGTTAATATGCTCTTCTTGAAATATCAGTGTGGAAGACTTTAGAATAAAAGTTGCCCCCTAAGCCTTCTCCTGCTGTAGTGCTGAGAAGAGCATCTCCTTTAAAATGCATGTATGAATTCTTGTCTTGAAATGTTTTTATTTTGAAGATGTATACAATGAATATATTATTTTATGGAACAGGTCTCTCTATGTTACAGGAATCTAGAAATTCTTTTTCCCTTGAGAGGTCTCATTCTTCTGCTCTTCTTTAGACCTACACTCTATTTATTGACATCAAGGCTGACATGTCACTTTAAAGATACTGAGTTGTCTGAGTACCTATTGCCTATAATTAAGTCATCAGTGCACAGTTTGTTGCCTTTTATTTTTTTAAATTATTTTTTACCTGAATCAGTCACAAGAATGTAAAACTTCTCTGGAAGGCTTAGATGTTTTGTAAAGAATGTTAGGACTAAAAAACATTGAGCCAGATTTACTGTTTATGTAAAGAATTATAGTCGATGGAGTTAGATGCATATTTATCTGATTTGAACCTCTGCTTTATTATGTCATGAAATGAATAATGTGTATTTTTCTAAAGAAGTAAAGATATGAAGTAATAAGAATGAAATCATAGACTTGCACGGCTCAGTGGAGCTACTGATTACAGCTGATATAAATGTCATAGTTTATTTCTGTAGCAATTTACACTTGTTGTGGATCTGCTGTCCTGTGATGTACTTTGGCTTCCATACATAGATTGAGATTTTTTTCCTCTACAGCTTTATCCTGTAAAGTTCCATAATTATATTCTGTGTCTCTCCCCTTCCATTTCTTCTGCCAATCCTTTGTACTTCAGATCTCCTCTGGAACTCAGCACAATTTATTTACATGAGTATTTCATCTTCTGAACCACTCAGAGCTTGGAGACCAGTTGGAAGAGAAATTTAATCCCCCTTTCTGTGCTTTACTGTGCTCAGCACATTTGCATGACACTGTGGTGAGATAGAATATGTCTGCGATAGAGCTGTGGGCAGGTTCTCTTATTTCAAACACTGAGAACTACAGACAGATGCCCACCTCATTTCGACACCTCAGTGTGTCCTGTCAGAAGGTATCATGGTCTTCCTGGTGATGCTCAGGAGCAAGAACTGTAAGACAGCAGATGGCCAAGCAGGGCTCAGAGTTGGTGCCAGCAGGAAGGAGAGAGAGGAAACAGGCTGTGTTCCACTGGGAGGGTGCATAAAAAAACATAACAAAGATGTGAAAGCACCTTTTCTTGCTGGAATTTCTGAAAGAAACCAGCAGCTGAAACAGCCAGTTTGTATACCTGCATCCTGAGGTGAATCCGGTCCAGTGCATATGGAAGTCTTGCTTCAGTGTAGCAGGATGTATTTTCTCTGTGCTGTTGTCTGTCAAGTGACTGCCGTGCATTAGTCTGTGCCAGTTCTGCTGGGGTTTCTTCCACGTTTTCCTTTTGCTTTTTCTTTTCTTACCTGTTTCTTACATGTTAACCCAAGACTGTTCTTGCAAAGCAGGCAGAAAACCAAAGTACTGTAGATATGCTTGAGCAAAGCTGTACAGACTCCTTCACCTCGACCAGCAGTCATACATCACACCTCCTACATAACACGAGGGCCATGTGGAGGGCTGCTTTGCACTCCTGTGGCGTTTACCACTACTTTCCCATTCACACGAGGAAGTTGTGGGAAAGTCATGGTGCGCACCGCAAGATCTTGAAAGAGTTCTCCTGTGGCTAGAGTTGTAAATGCCCCACTGAAATATTTTTACAGATGGAGAATTCTTTTGAAATAAATAGAAAAATTTCCCAGGATGAAAATTTTCTTTTAAAGCTTTTGGAATGCCTCCATTTATTTCAGACTTGTTGGACTGTTGAGGATCCCTTGACAGCTGTGGGTTCTGGAAAGTATCTCCTTGACTGCTTGCCCAAGACCCCCCTTTTCCCCAGTAGCCATGGACCTCACTCCATCTTGAAAATGCTTATGGGAGTATGGGATCTGGAGTGTGTTCGAAACTGATGAGATAAAGAAAAACAACTATAAAACTTCATGCTATAAACACTTGCGAGGCTAGTATTACATATAGCACAGTGAGCCTTATATATATAAATCCATGAGCTGCTAATTCATTGAACAGTTAATTGCTCTTTAGTTCCTGACTTTTGTAAAGAAAATGAGTTAACGCTGTCCGTTCATTTAAGTCAAAGAAAAGTGTAACTGTTGCTCTTCAAATGTATTTTGTACTTGTGATATGATATCAGTATCTGGGCATACAGCTTTATTCTGAATGCTTTTGAGTATATACTCTATGGTTAATGTTCCATGGCTTGCTGTATGTTTCATACTCATTCTTCTGTTGAGCTTAAGCACGATTAATGTGTTTTTGTAGGCAGTTCAATGAATTGCTTAAAATAGGAATTGTCCTTGATTTACCTGCTGTATCGTAGAAAGTGGGTAGTAATTACTTAAATTTACCTTTTTACATAGGCCTTTGCTTCATCTACTCTGACATTACAACTTCCTTTATGATAGCTAAGTCACTCTTGATGAACTGATTTTGGTGGGATATTGTAGTACTTGCTGAGTCCATTGTTCATAACAGATGTAATTTTTTTCATGATCCTTTCTGAGCCCCTGCAGTTGTAATAGGAATGAGTTTTAAACTAACAAGACATCGATGAACCATAAGATGTCCTGCAGGACTCAATCGTTTCCCAGGGCTTAGCTTTGATTTGGGTGGGTGGTGGAAAGACAGCAAGACATGAGGTGAAGGGTGAGGAAAAATTGCATGGGCGTCAGTGGAACCTATAGACAAATGCTATGATAGAAGCTTGTTATCTCTAAACTTGACAGGAGCAGGACATTATTGAAGTTAGTTTTTTGTTGAGAAGTGATTGCTTAAATGTACATTCATGCTAAGACCAAGAGATAAATGAAACAGAGTTTGTAACGTAAAAACCTCCATGCAATTCTCACTTCAGATGGTGCAGCAGTTTCCATCTTTGTTGTAGTTAGGTCTAAGTTTGTGGATAGATGTCCATTTTGAAGACATTCCCTCCCAGCAGGTTGTTTGTCATCCCTCTGTTGGAGGCTACTACCCCACCGCTCTGCTGGTTGACAGGGCTGTGTGAGTTTTCCTTAATCTATGCATTGCCCTGCTTCAGGAGAAATCAGCTAGGTTAGCCAAAGCAGCTGAAATGGATGAGCAGCTGCCTTTTGCTTGAAGCAAGTTGGAATGTGTGAATACAGAGTCATTCAATGCCATTTTAATGAGGGTGGAAAACTCTTGCAGAACTGCAGTGATGACCAGCCAAATGGTACCTGTCACAATTTAATTTGTTCACAGTCCTTATGGATGAAGACAGTTTAAAATGAAATGGCTGCGTTTACCCAAAGCAAGTATTAGAGGTCCCATAAAAATGCTTTCATGAACAGATTTTTTAAGGGTAGTCTGCATGATTTGGGCAGTGATGAGCAACTGTGGGTAATAACACCCTCAGTCAGCACAGCCAGACCTGTCTTTGTCTTTGGACTTCATATAATCTCAAGTACGTATGCTTCTCGGTCTCTGACAATGGTAATAAGAGTATATGTGACCATGTAAATTAACTGTGAAAAATATTCTATTTCAATGATTTAGACTATTTGCAAGTAAAATCATTCCAGTAGTCGAACTCAGTATAGTTAGGGTCTTTAACTGATGTTTGAGAATAAGATTTTCACTTATTTTGTGAAATGTACTTAAATTTATAGTTCTGTTTTTCTTCTCATTTTGCGCATGGATTTAAGCCTGGAATAATGCAAGGTAGGCCTGTAATTCAATGTATTTATATTCAGTGTGTGGTCAGAATCCAGCAACTGAACTATCAGTGTGTTTTAATGACACTAAGGTTGGATTCAGTATTTTGCACTTTTAATAGAGATTACTGGAATAAAAAATAGCCTTATTTTTAATATATGTGAGTTCTTTTTCCAGGTGGGAACATAACCCTTGGACTGCATGTTCAGTTTCCTGTGGAGGTGGTATTCAGAGGAGAAGTTTTGTGTGTGTAGAGGAGACCATTCATGGAGAGATACTGCAAGTGGAAGAATGGAAATGCATGTATGCCCCTAAGCCCAAAGTCATTCAAACCTGCAATCTGTTTGATTGTCCTAAATGGGTGGCAATGGAATGGTCTCAAGTAAGTTGAAAAGTAATTTGGACCTTTATTCTTGCTTTCTAAAGAAAGCCTCTAGTCTTGTGTTTCTGTGTATTTGTGAGCACAGGGCTAAGAGAAAAATATAGCCCTGAAAGCATAATTCATAGTACTTACCAGGAGAAGTTTGCGCTAAGTAATTTGGCCTGATAATCAAAATGTAACATGTCTGTGTGGAGAAAAATGCATAAAGAATTATTTATGCCTGCTGAATTCCTGCTTTACACGGAGGAGAAATCAGAGCCAGAGGTCAGGCCCCTTTGCAATCAGGTCGTTTGTCTCTCAGTTCTTGATAAATGTAATATTTCACTGCATATAATAGCTAAAGGCATGTCTGTCTAGGGGCTGACATGTCTGCAAGGGTGATTTTCCAGCATTCTTACCTTTCATTATAGTAACAAGAACATAAAGCCAACTTATCTTGGCTGTAGTTATCTGATACAGTCAGATAGCTCAACACTTCTATAATTCCTTAGTACATCCAAATGACATCACTGACATACAGTGAAGAAACTGTTCTTGCAGCACGTCTAACCCAGCTCTAAGTGAAAATGACCACTGTGAGAGAGCATATTCTCAGTACATAGCCACCTCTGTTTCAGACTGTTGCCAATCAGATAAGCTTTACAGAACCCCAAGAAATCACTTGCCTTCCCAAAACGTAGATGTTTTTTCCAGCATCAACTTCTTCTTTATTCACCTAGCAACGCAGGGACAAATTCATACGTCTCTGATACCTGATTGATTGTGGAAAAACTTTAGCGAACACATCATCAGTACTTCTAACTTGCTTTTTAACAGTATTTGTAAATACAATAAAAAAGAAACAGCATGAGATGGTTGCATTGTCTCCTGCAGTGCACAGTGACCTGTGGCCAAGGCTTGCGTTACCGAGTAGTGCTGTGTATTGACCACCGTGGGCAGCATGTCGGTGGCTGTAATCCACAACTTAAACTACACATAAAAGAAGAGTGCATTGTGCCAATACCATGTTACAAGCCAAAAGGTAACTGGAATTTTGTCTGGGTCTGTTATTGTTTTACATTTTTGTTAAGAGAATTAAAAGCCCCTGGTAACCTTTTTCAGAAATGCCAGAAGCTGGAATTTACTAGGACTTATTTCAGTCTTGGCAGAAACAAGCATTTTAATTATTGGTGCTAGGAAAAGTGCCCTGCTGATATTTTTTGCTGATAATGTGGCCAGACTGTCATGAGGTGAACATGCTAACTAAATCTATACAGCCTGGTCAAATTGGGAAAACCAGAATTAATGAGTTCAACATGTGGAGTTGTTCAATAATACTTTAAATGGGAATGATACTCCACATGCATCACCTGGGATCTTGTTCGTTTGCATCTCATTAAATGTGTCAACATTCTCAGTGGGCCTCATCAGTTCATTAAGTTATAGTCAAACTGGTTTCCTTCTCTCTTCTCCATTTCTGCATATTTAAACGGCCTGTAACAGTCATGTAAATTGACAAATATTCTCTGAAAGAGTTGGTAAGGTTTAAAACAGTAGGTGGGAAGGTGAAAAGAAAAAACAAAGATGAGGGGGCAAACTAGTATATCTTGTCCCTTGCTCATTTCTGTCCCTCTGGGCCCAGAAAATTTTAGTGGGTGCTACTCCCATTCTTTCAGTTTTTATTTGAAAGGCTATATTTCAGACCTTCACAATTCACCATAAAGATTTACACAGAAAAAGTGAAAGCTCTCTGTAGACAACCCTATGTTTCTCTTCAGGATGTTTTCAGAGTCTAGAGAATTCTTCAAGCAGAAAACTATTCAGGGTTAAACCATGAAGTAGAAACCAGCACTGAAATTTTAAGAACCTTCTTCTGGGGTTTTACTTAAGTTTGGAGGCATAGATCCTCAATTGGCTTACAGTACTGCGAGAAAAACCTTCAGAGAAGTGTAGGATGTATAGACAGATAAAAGAAGCTAGTGTTGTTTTTTAAATTAATTTCCAATTTTGGGAAAGCTGGCTAACTCAGAAAAAAAACCCATTTTCTGTGAAAATTTTCTAATGAAGCCAGTCTATCTGGAGAGCAATGTACGTTTGCTATGCTCTGGCTTCTTTTTCAGCTATAAACTTAAGTTATGACGATGATCCTACACTGAGATATAAGCTACAATCTACTAGAAACTGCCTGCATTTGGGGAAGATGTGGGAAGCAAGTAAAAGATTAAACAGGAATGGAAATTGGATTACTGGTACCCTTTCAGTAAAAAGGAGTGTCAGAATGGAGCTTAAACATCATGAAGAAATTCTCTAGTAAATTATGTTTTATTATCCAGTATATCTTTATTCAAAAGCATTAGATCAATAGGCATTGTAAAGTGTGAAGTGCTAAGGTGAATAATGCTAACATCTACATACTGCTTTGATTTTGGAGGAATTACTGAGTGGGTTTTTTGTTTTTTTTCCCTACCAGAAAAAAATCCTGTGGAAGCAAAATTGCCGTGGTTTAAACAGGCACACGAAATGGAAGAGACCAGAACAGTCTCAGAAGAGCCAACGTAAGTACCTCATCTTTTACAGTGAAGAAACATTTCCGGCATATTTTGCAGATCATCTGGAATGACTATTGCAATGCAGTTGGCCTTGACAGTTGGCCCTCCTTGCGAGATGAGTTGTGTTGTGAGCTGTTCCTAATTTTACATCTCAATAGCTTTGCTTCTGGAGCTCCTGTTCTGGATGACACGGAGCTACTCTATTATAGTGTCCCTATATCATTCAAGCAATGCAAAGGGATCTTAATTTAGCCTAATTAAGCCCTAATTAATGCATGTGGAAGCATTTCAGCAGATGTAAATGAAATAAATTCAGTTTTATCCCACTCATTGCTGTTACCTCAAGAATGTAGTGGTTGTATTAAAAATTAAGAGGTACTTTGTAGGGTTGCCAGGATTTCCTTGGGGGGTGAGACCAATGCATAAAGAGAGTGAGGAAAAACCTGCTGATCTCTGAGCTTAGCTGAATCTATGGGGATAAGTTGTGATATTTTACACGTGTGTGTGTGTGAAATAACATCTGGATTCTGTGAGTCCCCTTAAAAGCTGATGGGGGTAAGCCTTGCAACATTTAAGTCCTGGGGATGAAAGCATAACTTAAATCCAGCTGCACTTGTTCCTGTCCCTTGTATGTTAGGGCATCTACACAATTGCTTGTATGCCCTGTCTACATTTCATGCATATGTGTATCTAATATATTCAATATACATTATATAACTTTCTAGAAAGTAGTAACTTTCTATAAGGTTTTCATGAGAGATTTTGAACAATATTCCGTTGTGCTTAGCCAAACTTTGCACTCATTTGTAGTAATGTTAGTTTAAAGTAATTTAGATGAGCTTACTGAAGTTACTTTGGATTTATATTGCTCTGAGAGCGGAGTGTGCCCCATAACTTCTTATTTTTCTTCCTCCATCTAGCTATTCCTGATTTTTGGCACACATTCACCAACAGGTGTGATCATGGGTAATAAAATCTTTACACCTGCACTGATTCACAGAAGAAACCTCTTGCCAAACAGGTGTTTGCACAGTTATGGTGACTGTACTTTAAACTTTTCACTGCTCTAGCCTCTCAAGTCAAGTGTCAACCTACTGTGAGCGGTTATTTCACTTTCCAAATCGGTGGCCCTGAATTCAGGCAGGGTAGTAGCAAAGATATAAAAATAAAGTGTGATTGTCGAAGGGGGTGATGCAATCAAATGTGCCTGTTGAATGTCAGCATATCAGAACGAAGGTATATGAGGCCACCTCTAAAGAGGATTCAGCATGAAGCTATAAAGAAAATTATCTCTAGCATTACAAAATCATGCTGTTGCAACTGGGAGCTAATGTAGTCTCCAGGTTTTTAGGATTCTGCAGCAGCAGTCTGACAGAACAAGCAGGGAGGACTGGCAGGAACACAGCATGGTAGTTCAGAGTATATTTAGAATATAATATAGCTGAGCCGGAAACTTTGTAATGGGTTCCCTTGTACCTTGTTCTTACAAAGAAAGCAGTTATTCATGCCTTCCTAGACATGACCGATGTATTCCGCTGCAGCCTCACAGTGTGAATGCAGCCATGTGTTTGAGTTCTTAGTGCATGTCCTGTCACAGCTGTGCAGTTTTCAGTTTCCTGGACTTTTTTTTCTTCTTCACTTACTCTGGGGACCTAGATTTTCTTCATCTTTCATTCATGATCTTAACCTGTCCCGAGACTCTTTCCTTCACATTTTCCAGAAGCATCTTCACCTAAGGTGAAGGTTTTCTAAGAGGTTTCTCCAGGCACTTCTTGCTGATGACTCTTCTCTGCCATCCTTCTCTTTACTGAGGTGTTGCTGAGGTGCTGTCCTTTCCTAGTCTGGGTACTCTGGGCTCTCCTGGGACCCAGCTGTAATGCTGCAGCCAGATTCCCCTTTAGTTTCTTTTTACCTGTCTTCTGCTGCCACCTGTTCTTACTTTATTCTTCTAAGGAAGCTGGCAGGTAAGGAGAAATGAGAAATAACTGATCCCTGACTTCATCCCTTTCTGCAGATTGCCTGTTGGTCATGTGGACAGTCGTTTGCAAACAGAACGATTTCCCACTAGATGCTTTAAATCTCACGCCCTAACTGCTCCTGTCTTTTAGCTGGAGTGAGATTTTTTGGGTCAGGGTTTAGGATTTAAAAAGAAACTGTAACAATAGTTTGTTACTTCTCCCAGAGTAAATTATAACAAGATTTCCCTCTGGTTTCGATCTGTTTAACTTTGTTTTCTGTAATTTACACATGGCACAGTGATAACTCATAGCCCACCTCTGCCTAGCAGTAGGCTTATGATTTCCCTGGTAAAATGCCATCACTTTTAATTTTAGTTATTCTCTTGTCATACAAACTTAAACCACAATATGAAGTCTCAGCTGCTAGTCCATCCTTTTATTACAACTGTCTTTCTATGCTTTCATGTGATATTTTAGTTGATAATGAGTAAGAGAATAAATGCAGCTGTGTTTTAGAACCCACAAATGATGGATATGCCAAAAGTAGCTTGTGGAAGATAAATACTTCTGCTGCTGTGGTCTACCATGGCTGGTGTCCTGAATTTACATAGAGGGAGAATGTTCAAAAGCTTCTTTTGTTTATTATTAGCAAAATAAAAAATGACTGCCCTTAAAGTGAGGCCAAGAAAAATGTAGGTCTGACCTTTTTAGTTTTTAGTTGTGGAATGTGATGACAGTTGATACCAATCATTATTTTAAACGTTCTTCCCTCGAGCCTTCTTAGTTACAGTGGGATTCGCAGAGAAGCTCCAGCAAGGTTTTTGCATCCTTTTTATTAATCATAAGTTAAAGAAATAGACACCTCAACTGCCTTTCCCTGTTATGGCTTAGGACAAACTAAAATGCTTTCAAAAGCTGATGTATTTTTTCAGCAACCTGAGCTAAAAAGTAATCACCAGGTTTGTGGAGTTGCACTGGCTGAGTGTGAAATGCGGTGTCTCTCATAAAGGTTGCTGCTCATTGTGTTTGAGTCATTTTCACAGAAATGTCCCCATCGTGCCTTTGGTGATAGACAATTACACATTTTTCACAGCTTCCTTTCTGAAAACGGGCTGGTGACTTTGTCCAACACATTACGCTCGAGGCTGATAAAACCTGGCAGTGCAACTCTGCTTAGAGCAGGCAAGGGTGGTGCTGCAGGGAGGGGTAGGTGCCAGCATCATGGAAGTTCTGCCCCAGTAAGCAGCCAACGTTTTAGCCAGCCAGCAATAACACAACTCCGAGAACAAATACAACAACTCTGAGAGCAAGTAAATCAACATTGTGACCAGCCATTAGTAAACTAACATAATGAATGCTTATAACAAATTTGTTTTAACACGTTCTGGTCAGATCTGTCATTATCTCAACCCTTTGTGCCCCACATTGGGTGCCAAAAAGGACTGTCGTGGTTTAACCCCAGTCGGCAACTAAGCACCACACAGCCGCTTGCTCCCCTGCAGTGGGATGGGGGACAGAATAGGGAAAAAAAAGTAAAACCCGTGGCTTGAGATAAAGACAGTTTAATAGGACAGCAGAGGAAGAGAAAATAATAATAATGATATCATTATATGATATTTATATATCATTGATAATGATGATAATGATATAATAATATCATGATAATGATATTATAAATATCATCAAAATGATGATAAAAGAATGTACAAAACAAGTGATGCACAATGCAATTGCTCACCACCCGCTGACCCATGCCCAGCCAGTCCCTGAGCAGCAATCGCTGCCCCCCGGCCAGCTCCCCCCAGTTTGTATACTGAGCATGGCATCATATGGTATGGAGCAGCCCTTTGGCCAGTTTGGCTGTGCCCCCTCCCAGCTTCTTGTGCACCTGGCAGAGCATGGGAAGCGGAAAAGTCCTTGACCAGTGTAAGCACTACTTAGCAACAACTAAAACATCAGTGTGTTATCAACATTATTCTCATACTAAACCCAAGACACAGCACTATACCAGCTACTAGGAAGAAAATTAACTCTATCCCAGTCAAAACCAGGACAATGCTTCTGCAAACTTTTATCCAGGCCCCTTGGCTCAGTAGGGTTGGACTGGAAATATCACAAGAGCAGGCTTTTTTTCAGGATTTAGGCATTTCCTGTCTTAACTGAAAGCAAGAACTGCAGGTGTGAGGAAAATAATAATAAAAAAAAATATTAAAAGACACCATGTTTTCCAAGTCTTTAGAAAGCTGCAGAAGGCTGTGCTGAGTTAAGTTTTCAGTTCAGATTTGATTTGGTTGGGTTGGGCTGTTCTGTCCCAGTTTTATCATCAGTAGTTTAGGTCACTGCTTCATTTCCAGGTCATCCTACAGTGGCTTTTTCAGAGCGTGCCAGGTGAATGCACATTTCCATTAGCGTTAGACTGATAAAACTGCAGCATGGACATACTCTCCACTGCATCTGTAGTGCAGACATTATTTATACCTGTGCAGAGGATTATAGGAGCATTTGATTTCTACACTGCACTGGGAAGAATGACTGTACAAAAAGGCTGATTGTGAAACATTGTGCCTGCTCGGATTTGCATTTTTCCATTCTTTTCCTTTTTTTAATTGGAAGAGGAGTCTCATCTACAAACTTAGTTAAAGATCCCAGAAAATTTTCAGAGTTACCACCATCCTATCCATTCCATTATAAATTCCTGATGATCTGCAAGGCATCATAATACAAGTGCTTTGATACTTCTTAATCCTGACCTGAGATCACTCTGAGTGTATGTCCATCAAAGGCAGAGTGAATGTGCTTCAAGGAAGTATTGTGTCCAAAGCATTGCCATGTGTGTGCTGTGAATGACACTGAGTAAAAAATA
This sequence comes from Ciconia boyciana, assembly GCF_034638445.1. Taxonomy (NCBI): domain Eukaryota; kingdom Metazoa; phylum Chordata; class Aves; order Ciconiiformes; family Ciconiidae; genus Ciconia; species Ciconia boyciana. Next base: position 10,961,237 of record NC_132941.1, on the reverse strand, counting down.
TTTCACTTCTGAGGCTGATGGAGTTTGCTTTAATGATCTGTCACAGGCTTTGGTTGTGCATATGTTAAAAAAAAAATTAAAAAAATTCTGCCTGAACTCAAAATTCAGATATAATACCAACCTCTGGAGCTCTGTCACTGTCCAGTCAGTTCCTTGCTCTAATTGTGTATTAGCCGTCTCCATTGGCTTTTGTTGAAGGTACTTGAAGTGTGGCTTTAACATGGTCATCCTTTGAAAAGTTCTATAATTTAGGATTTTAATAGCTAAATAGTCATGTGACTAGTTTAGCAAATGCCAAGGTAGAATAAAAAGTATTTGGGGAGGATTTTTTTATCATCTTGCACTTCACTGAAAAATACCAGACACTAACACTCAACAGGAAAACCTCAATTATAATATAGGCTTGCTATAAGTAAAAAAAAAAAAAAAGCTTAGAATTTTTTGAGTTTCTTTATAAATCAATTGCTTGCTGAATGAAAAGATTGCTGTGGTTCAAAATTTCCTTTCATTTATACAGGATTTCAAAAGAATGCATCATACATTATTTTTGGAATGTTTTAATGCACTCAACTAACAGTATGCAAAACTAACACTAATTTCTGGTATGCTGCTGTCATACTTTTACCAGAAAAAGTTATTTGCTTTCAGACTGTAAACTCTTAGGTGTGGTCAGAACACTAACCAACTCTTTTCAGCTATAAATGTCCATCAATTTTATTTTTCCAATTAGGTACGTAACTACAAATGGACTTATACTTTTTTTTAAACAGGAGAGGAAAGTCATAATTTTAAGCCTATGCACAATGGCCTTGGTCCAATAAAGCACTTAAGTACAAGTTTAACTCTGAACACATTATAGTCCTATTGACTTCAAAGGACTGCTAATATGCTTAAAGTTAGGCACGTGCTTAAGTGTTTTGTTGGATGAGGGTGATTTTGCCATGGCTGCCCTAGGTAGTTGGCATGGCTGTCTTTGAAAAGACTGTGAGATCTGATGTTTCAGGGTTAAGCTGATTTTATCTGCTGGGGTAAGAGAAAGCCTTCCTTTGCAGCTTTTCCCACAGATGTTCAGTTAGAATTTGTTATCAAAAGCATCTGGACATTGACCCCTGCCAGCTGTGCCATTGGACTCAATGGGCTGTTGGGTTGCACCAGTATGGCATTTACTCAGATTTATCACTGTAGGACACCACCATCCACCATTTTGATAATACTCTTCCTAAAAATCAATCTGGTCATCTACTTCAAAGGTAGTCAGACTTGTGAAGTGATGAGCACTTGCAGTTTTCCTTGGTTTCAGGAGAAGCTGGGGATACTGTGCCCTTTACTGAAGTCTGTCAAGGACTGGTGAGCTCAAACGAAAATTTTGAGGCTCTGTTCAAGGAAACTTTGAAGTGACGGGCCTTGACATCTTTATTTATCTTCATAGTAGAGTTGTAAAAGTATTTCATCAACATTTCCTTAAAGAATAACCAGTTACCTTGTAACCTTCATTGGAAATGGGAATAGTCTTTTCCACAGGAGACAGTCTGTCTTGGGGTCTGTCCCAAGCACAGTTTGAGTGACTACCCCAAGGACTGAGTTAGAGTATCCTTACGGGTTACCCACTCATCTGTTCTCCTTTCTTCTGTTTGATTCTTCCTCTGTATATACTGGCAAGAAGTTATTGGCTCAAGATGATAAACTGTCCACAGAATCAACCACACTGTGTTGACATTTTTCTATGCTTACTGTGTATGCAGAGCGTAAATACTGATTTTTGTCTTACGCAACTGTTCTTATATTTGTAAGGGCAGCTTTCCTGCAGGAAAGAGAAAGATAATTCTTAATCAAAGATAAGGAGAAAATCTTTGAATCCTAATTTGGATTTTTCTTTCCAAATACATTTTTAGCATGGGTCAAATACCTCCTCCTATATCTCCCATTTGTGTTTTGATCATCAGATGCGTTTGGACATATGATAAAGAGCAACTGCAACCTTTTGAAAAAATGTCCTATGAAAGTCTGTATTTGATTTCTTATAAATTGTACCCCAGAGCCTCTCAGGATGACTTTATTAATGAAATTCATCCCCTTGGCTCTAGTGCCATTTTGAAAATTACTATCGCATATTAATATGACCCTCAAAGTCAGAGAATATAATAGACTAAAACCTCCTTCTATTCAGTAAATCCATGATCTGTAAAATAAGATTTTACTATAGTTCATCAGGAGCATAAATGCTTTCTAATAAAAATGATGGATTATAGACTGAGCCAGTTAGACCTCTTTATTGACGATGAGAGGCTTCTTACAAGATTAAATCTGAACAGCAGCCTGCTGTGGTGTGCATTGGAGATAGCTAGATTTGAAAAGTGTTTTTCTTCTGTCTGGTTGCTGATTATTAGTATGACATAAGGTGATGGCCTTTTTCAGATTTAAGCAGACTGCAAATATTCTTTTGGCATATGCCTAAGCCTGTGTACCTGGGGAGCTGTTTTATACTGTATAGATATGTCTTCATGGAGTTTCTCCTTTTTTTTTCCACTGAAGGAGTTTGAGAAAAGATTTAGGTGATGTCCTTTTTCCCAAAAAAGGATACAGCTTTCCCTGTTCCTCATGATTCTTTCTCCTCTTTTCTTACATCTTTTCTATTGTGAATTTTGAGAAATGGTCTGGGATGGGAGATCAGTGAAAGACTTAGGCATTCTATTTAAGCATCAGATAGTATTATGTATTGTCTGCTTTGTGTATAAGCATACATTTATGTGTTTTAGCTATGTTTTAACTGTGCACACACAGACACAATTATATGGAATAAAATGACAGTGTTTCTACTGTGCTGGGATTATTTGCAGGTTTATTCCTGAACCCTGGTCTCCATGCAGTGCCACGTGTGGCAATGGCATACAGGTGCGAGATGTGAAGTGCCGAATTCTTCTCGCGTTTACTCAGACTGAGGTTGAACTGCCTGAGGAGGAATGTGAAGATGTGAAGCCACCAACAGAACGAGTCTGTCACCAGGCATCCTGTGACAGTGATCCTGTCCCCTACACACCAGAATTTTCACATGCTGAAGATGGCAGTGTGATTTATGACTGGGAATACATTGGTTTTACTCCTTGTTCAGCCACATGTCTTGGAGGTACCTTTATTTATTTATCCTGAGTTGTAAGAATTTGGCATTGTTTGACATTGTTGGATCTTCTCTTAGTGTTACCCTAAATTAGCTATGTTGATCTGTAGGAAAACATGCAGCTTCAAGTTTTAACTTATTTCTAGATTATCCATAGAGTATTTCAAACTACTTTGTTTCCTTTATGTCCTGTGTTCAAACACTGAAATTATTTGGTTAAGTAAGGTGCAAGAAGTTGTTGATACAGCAACTTGCTTTAGTCTTGTTGCTGCTGGAGTCTCAGCTGCCAGGCAGTTGGTGGTACCAGCATGTTTAATGCATCAGTGACGGGCACGTTTAGATGACCTTTGTTTTCCTAGGAACTAGAATTGTATTGTTTCGGAGTTAAAATTCCCATGTTAATTATTCCTTATCTTCCAAAATGCTGCCATTTTCTGCAGTACAGTAGAGATACAAAGTTGTAATTAGGGAGACTTGCTTTCAGTCTGACCGGCATGAAGATCAAACGGAAGTTTGTTTAGGTCTTGGTACAGTATATCACTCTATAAGAACTCTGTGCCATACATCTGTCTGCAAGTAGTTAGGCACATTCCTTTTTGGGTGTAATCGAATCTCCCTGTCGTCCTAAGTACATGTTACTAGACAAGGTTGCTGGTGTTGCTACTACATACTGTACTTTGGGACTGAACACAAGTGAGTTATGAAGTGTTAAGTGGAGGCAGTGGAATTGTGAACACACCTATATATGACAGGACTGATGACATCAGTGGGAAGTGAAGACAGTTGTACCCATAGAAGAAATAAAAAATGTAGAAAAGGGGAGAACAGAAACAATTGGAAGCAGAGAGCCAGTCTAGAGCTCACAGAAAGCAGCCTCCTCTGTACTGTTCACCAGTTCAAACCTTGAAGACAGAAGTTGGGAGGGAAGCCCTAGAATGCTATCGGCAGGATGGTAAGTGCCTGGTAAGTGCCTCCTTTATCATTTACTACTGCTGTTTACTGACGAGGTTGATCCATAGGAATAGCAGCACATGTGATCACAAAAGCTGATGCATCCCATTCCCTCCACTGCCTTCAGTGGGCATTTTGACTGGCAAGGTAGAAGAGGCTATAGTCCAAGTATATACGTATAAAAGTGACACAGTAGTGACAGCTGTTGTGACTGAGGGTCTCTGTTTCTTCATTTTAATGAGGGAATTGTTTTTAGAAAGAAGGAAATTGTACTCTAAAGCAGAAGCAAGGCTTTCATTACTACTAGATTTGTAGTTCTCTTATTCATATCTCAACTGTTTTTTGTAATATGTAATCATTCCATTGCCATCTTAAATCCACTTTACTACTGCTTTTTAGCCAATATCTTTGTCAGAGGTGTTCTAAAACTCCAAAGTTTTTGAATTTTGAGGACATCAGCAGACATCTAGGCTGAAGTAATTTCTAGGCTTTGCCTGCTATGGCACATGTGCTTGTTCGCTTTGCCTGCGTCTTCACATGTGAGTTTGTCCATGCAAAAATGTTCACGTAAAAACTTGCACTTGGAGTGCAAGCTGATGGTAATTTAAGGAGCCTGTGCTGAAGACAGTGGTTTCATTTGCTGGCACGAAGGATCTTCAAAATGACTGATGAGCAGAATCCCATGTTTAGCTTAATTTTGTTGCTGAGGGAGCTGAGTGTGAATTCTGTTGCTGACTTCTGGCCATTTCATGAATCTGTGAGGTTGCCTGACCCAGAATTGTCCTATAGGAGTTCACAGTAATCTAACCATTTGTTTGATACACAGTAGAAATGATCCATTTAGAGAAGTCTGAAAGAAAATATCTGGTTGTGTTCTTGAGACTTCTGTGGTATCACTGGTACTATGTCTAGACATTTTTCTTATGTGATGCTCCTGGGAAATGTGGGAAGTTGTCAGGATATTTTATCAATGAACAGCTTCAGAAGTCCCTGTACTGTTATGCTAGTTAGGTAGCAGTGATTTTTCCTTCTATCAGTTCTGGTCTTCTTGCTGCCTTGGCAAAGGCTTTCAAACAGACCAAAAATTACCTGCCGATAAATAGTTTTAAGGGAACCAGACATCTCTTCTGTTTCCAACTTATTGCAATGTACTAACTAATGATCTCACTGTCTACTATTTTTCCATTGTGTAGTTCAATGGAGCTGATCCGTTTCTGCTAAGTTTTATGTTCAAATCTCATTTCAATTAGATGAACTCTTTCATTACAAGAAATAAATGTTGTCTGAGTTTGGAATATCCCAGTGTAATGTAAATTATATTAGGTACTTTTTCTCTAGTATGTATGTATCTAGCAGTGGCTATTAAAATAAATTCCTGTGGATTTCTGTATCCTTGGAACTCCCTACCCCCATTTCTTAGTGCTTGACTCTCTCTGAATGAGGGAAAAGTCTGCAGGGTCTAAGTAGGCTGGAAGCTTTATAGCCACTGTTTGAGCAAGGACTGAATCTCTGTTTCAGTGCTTGTCACTTGCACCTTTTTTTTAAATCCTCATACAGGCTAGACTTTTAATTCAAACTCTCCTCTGGTTGCTCTCCAAAGCAGACATAAAAATGCAGATGGAAACATTGTTTTTGAGGTATTAGAATTAGAGAGACAGAGCGATCTGCAAGGCATTATCAAACATCATCTTTACTTTCCAGTTCATCATATTCAGCAGGTTCTAGAGCATTAGTAACACGAGTCTTTGGTCATTTTGTGTGCTTTCTGCACCAAATCTCTGTGGCTGGTCATGAAGCATATTGGGTGCCATAAAATTTACCTCTTTTGAGGACTGCTACGCTGTGTTATGCCCGTTAGCATAATTAATACTGCTTTCATCAGTCTTTCCATGAGTGCAAATAAAAGTTGTCCAGGCTAATTGAGGCAGATGTCACCTTTAACATCTATGGGAAACTCTGTAACCATCCTGAAAACTAAAGATCTATTTTGTCTTCAGTGACCGAAGAAATCCCAAACTGAAAATAAGCCAGCTGTGTGCTCGGGGATCTCAGGATTTGCCCTCATTTTCCCAGAATGTTTGGGTTTTTGTTTTTTTTTTTTCAATCTAAAGAACTTTGGCCCTGATGTGAGAGCCCCCAACATAAGTATAAGTTTAATTTTCATAATATTGTCAGTGAGAAGGAATAGTTGTTATCAGAATAAAGAGTACGCCTGAGGAGAAGAAATGTTTTTCTTGTAATCTGTAGTATTTCTTTAGTGCTGTCAATCATTTAACTACTCTACAATATTTGAAAGGGATGTTTTCCATTTAAAAAACTAACTGAATGTTTTCTGGGTCCCTGTTTAAAAATACCTTTAATTGCAAGAGGCAGATTTTGGTATTTCAGTGTAATTATTATTATTATTTGTATTCCATATGCTTCAAAAATTATGATTGAGGCCCCTCAAAGTCATTACACTGGCTTAAAAATAATGAGATTAAATAATAAATACATATGCACTTCCTGTTGTTTCCTCTACAGTCTGTGGCTTTGGAAGCTTTAGGGTGCAGTCAAGTTGTGTTTTCAGGCTTTTGCCTGGACCATAATGGCTAAAAATTTACTATTTTATTTATAAGAAACCTGAGATTCTTAGAAAATCAATGGATTCTAGCCAAATTTAAGGGCTCTTAAGAAAAACAATGACCATTCTGAGACTCACGTATAAAGTTGGAGCATTTGCAATAGTGTTGTGGGCAATTTGATAACTGGTTACTCCTATGACTCATTTCATCAACTGCAGACACTAACTGCTTACTCTTTTACAGAAGGAGTATAAATAACATTGCCAGTTTCAATAGATTTACAGAGAGGCTCAAGCATATGTAGGACTTGGCATTTCTTCTGAGTTATTTTCAGCTGATAGTACATATTTTTAAGCAGTCACCAAACTGAGACTATCTGATAGAAATAAATGGTTGTCCTTCCTCTTCCAGGTATAGAGAATAGATCCACCCTCTTACCATTTGCACAGCGACTTTCCACCCCCATTTTCTTTGTACTCAAAAAAGGCAGAAACAAAAAGTCTGGGCTTTTTTCAAGCATTCTGATCTTTTAACACAGCTTCATGCACTGTGTATTTCACTGCACAGAAAAGCTTGTAAAAGAATGTAAATGTATGTGGTTTGAATGCTGGGTTAAAATAGAAAATATTCTATTTCACTGAATAGTAGGATAATTACTACAATAGTGCATCAGATTACTGTAAAAATACTTAATGCTCCCTGCTGCATACATAATGTTTTAGTTAAATTATCTACTATGTTTATATTATAAGCCAAGAAAGTCATACATATAAGACTTTGCTTGTTTGAATAATAGATTTTTCCATTTTCCAATCGACATAGAATAAGAAATTTATCAGTATTGAAGTTCCCAACTAATGTAAAATTATAGTTTGGGGTGAGAAATCTGATTAATTGTCAAGGCATTTTGACAGTTAAGTTCAAGGAAATGCTGCATCAATTAAGTGTAGTTATTTATTGAATAGAGTCCTCGAACTGAGAACAGGAAGGGGGTGCATGGTATGTTTTTAACAACTCTTTAATATCTATTTTGTACTTACGGCATCAAAACAGGGTGACATTTTTCTTTCAATAAGGTCCCTGTGGGGAGGAATCACTACTGCAGTTTGTGCCCTGTGGTTAAGTCAAATGAAAGAAACACCACATATCAACATTTTCTTCTGGTAACACAACTAAAGCTGGGTAGGTCATGCTGCAAGGCAGAAGTTGTTTAAGGAACTCCAGGTGGCAAGTTGCAGTCAAAAACGGTCACCTGGTATGACATGCCTTTTGGTCATTGGGCTGGCCAATTTAGTTTTTATAACACTGAGATAAAAAGTTCCTACAGGATTATTGCCGACTTAGATGGTCTGAAAGGAATCTCATTTCATTCCCCTTGTTTGTGTGAGATATTAAGAAGATATTACTTATGGCAACCTATTCCAGAGCAGCATCACCTCTGAGTGTGGTCTTCCCACAGGAACACAGTGAGGTCAGTGAAACTGAAGGTTGGTAGCATGGGTAGATTTTGACCTAAAACAGAGATCTGATACAGGCTTGATTGCTTGTCTGGTAATGTCATTCTGTTTCTGCCAGAACACAATTTCTAAATCTTTATTTCTCTCCTGTAGACAGTCAGATGTGCATTTCTAACATAAGAGGATAGGGAAGCTGCTCCTGTTAAACAAACACATGGGGATCAGTTGGACAGAAAACATTTGATTCCCTTGATTGTCAGTCTGGAATAAAATAGTAGAGTTATAGATACCATGGTTTTTTACTGGTTTGTCTTTTTTTCGGGCATTTTAATGTCTGCCTTATAGTAATGGTATTTGCTGTTAAAGGTTTCTTCTCAGTGCTGCTAGTAAAATACGTTTTACTCAATGTGTGTGTTCTATGCTAATGTAATTATCAATACTTTGACATAAGAGCACTGAATAGGTTGTCAATCATATTTAAGGTCAGGTCTTCTGTTCTATAAAAATTCATCACTTTGTGGATGTAGTCAAAACATTTATATAACAAGGTCTTTCTGAACTGAAAATTAGTCCCAGAGGGGATCTAGAGATGTACCAGAGAGCCTGAAAGAAACTGGAATCTATGTTATTGTGAAAATCACTGCTGGTCTACTCCTGCTGAAGTGTCTGAAACAGTTGGACTGGTTCAAGTGTTGCAAAGGGGGATTGTGGCCTGGGCTGGCTGATACGCTGCACTACATCAGAATTGTTTATAGATGGAAGGAACAGCTTTGGTTTATGAAGAGAATGACAGTGCTCAAGACGTGTTGTAAAAGAGAGAAATATGGACCATTGGCATGGAGACGAAACTTTCAGCGTAGGATATTTCATCAAGCCCACTGAAATCAGAGTGGCTAGTGATCAACAGTGCCAAGAAACCAGTCGTCATGCACAGTTGACACAGAAGCAGGAATAGTTATAGTAACCTTTGTGTAACAATAGTGGTGATGTTTTGAGGTAATGTCATAGGTGATACCATGAAGTTGTTAGTGAAGGTTTCTAGTTAAAAATGCAACTCCCTTTGAAACCTTAGAAGTTGGTCATAAGAAAACAAATATAACCTGCTGCTGAAAGCAAGTTTGTATCCTTACAAAATCACTGGAGATAAGTGAAAGAGAGGAAGGAAATGGATTTAAATTCTTTAAACTGTGGCTCTTCACAAGCCATTTTTACCTAGAAGCAACGAAATAGGTATTTTATTATTCGAATGCTTTTTTGTTCTACAGGATTATGATCATTGGCTTTGCTTATATAGAGCATCCCAGATACACAGGATCCCCCAGTACATCACAAACCATCTTGTCTTTCATGTGCGTGCGAATGAGCTTTGAAATTGAGCAAGGCTTTCATACTAAAAAATACGATATGTAAAATTGGATAATTACATAGGTTTAAAATAAAAGTAGTTCACAAAATGTGTATTTGCTAAGCTGACTTGTTCTAAAGCAAACTTATATTACATTTCATTTTGACTCATAGAAATTTGAGTATTAGTAATCTTTCATGCTTCAGTAATAAGATCCAGGTAGCAAGAGCTGTAGATCAGAAGGTGCCAAGAATGGTCATGAGTGAGGAAAGCTCTACGCTGCATCAGATTTGCTGCCTTCAGCAAAACTATTGCACCTCTTAGCCCCTATGAGCAAGGTTCTGTGTTTAGTCAGCCATTCTCCTGAATATAGTTTTGCAAGTTTTCTGCATTTTTTTATTACATTTTTTGCAGATCTTTAGCTCCTTAAAGTCAGGGTAAGTGAGAAGGAATCACTTTTACCCTGATTTTGGCAATGAAACCAGTAGTTGGCTTGGGACCATTACAGAACCAGGCAGATGTAGCATCTGATGGTGGACAGACAGAGAAGCCTATTTTCTGTTGGTTTTCAGAGAGGCAGAATGTCAAATCAAGCCTTTTAAATATCACAGAAGTAAAGTGCTAGACATAATTCACAAATATCTTTTGAGCATTAAATATATAAAGTATCCCTGTGTTCCTTTTGACTTGCGATGTTACTTTTAAGCCTGCTATCTAATTCAGTGTTTGAAGCTTTTTGACTGAGTGTTATTCAAGAGTAAGCTTTACAGAAATCTCTTCCATCTTCAGTGTTTCACGAGTGTTTTCCTTTTTAATTCAGGAACACAAGAAGCCATTGCTATGTGTCTGCATGTAGAGACAAAACAAGCTGTCAATGAAACCCTGTGTGACAATTCCAAGAGACCACCACCAATGACTCGTACTTGCAATATGAAGCTTTGCCCTCCGAGGTACACTGTCATAATGAAATCATACTGTGGCAAAGAAATGGTTAATATGACTTAAGCATCGGCTTTCTCAGAAAGGGTTCAGATTGCAGGACTGTGGTCTTGCTTTGGGATGAAATTTCACTGCTTCTGCCTTTAACAAGGTTTTGGGGTTGGTTTTTTGTTGTTTTTTTTTTGGTCTTGTTCACTCCTTTTCCACTCTTCACATCTCACTAATAGAATAGGGAACATTTTCTGAAATAAATCTCTTCTGTGTAGATATTTGCCAGAGTTGGAAAAAACAGCCTTAACTCTTCTAGTGCTACAAGGAAAATTTTAAGGCAATTTCACAAAAACCCAGAGAATATTTACTTTCTGTCCTTAATGAATGAAAAAAGTGAAATTATGATTTAAAGTTATTTTAATTTCATGCTTCTTTAGTAGCCCCACATAATTCTTATGGCTTCTTATGTTTATTTGGAGATCCCGGGAAAAGAACAAACCCAGTCCAAATCCAAGAAAACCTAGCCAATTTGGTCACTTGAAAGGGCCATATGTGAAATTTTGACATGCGCTGCCTTATTTACCCTTACTTTTGATCTCTGACATCCCTGATCCTTTGCATATTGTTTCTACGTGTTTGCCGAAACCTCCTTTTGCAAAACGTAGGGAAGAAGTTAACAGGAACAGGATGTTTTATAGAAAACATATACACATTTAAAGGAAGTTTTGTAAATGTAAGAAAGGTCTATTTACATATTTACATTTATAAATGTAAAAGTCAGCAGGTTGCCAACAGGCTGGTTTTTTATGAGGAGCATTCTGAAAGTAAATGCTGGAGTTGAATTTGTCTGGAAATGACTCTTTATTGCTTTATTGTTAATAATGTCTGCATTTCCTTGTTACTTGCAAGTTTATAAATCTCGTTTATAATTTTGCATTACAGCCAAACCGAAGGGATGTTTTAGCCATCTATCAATAACTATGCCTTCAGTTACTTTTTGCTGGGGCCTGTTTGGGTATGATGGGGTATGAAGTCTGAGGCGAGTTGCTAAACCGTGGGCTTTTGGCTGTGTTGTTGGAACAGGTGGCAAAGTGGCCCCTGGAGACGCTGCTCGGCTACGTGTGGGGTTGGGATACAGACGAGAGATGTGTACTGCCAGCAGCCGGGAGGATCTGCGGTTGCTGCTGAAGACTGCAAAGACAAAAAACCTCATTCTTTACAAGCTTGTAACCAGATTGATTGTCCCCCTGTTTGGCATGTTGAGGAATGGCAACAGGTATGACTGGGTTACAGAAATAATTCAAATGCATTCCTCTGGCTAGGTACTTGAAATTCTCTAGCTGGAATAACAAGGAAGGTAGCTCCTAAACTTCGGTATACAAGTGTTTCAACTGATTTCATTAGAACAAACTAATATGGGTTAAAAATACTGCTTTTGACTACTATGCCAACAGGTAGTCTCAGGATGAGGTGGAAAGTCCTTTTTAACATTTCAGAAGGCCGGATACCAGTTACTCCAGACATCACCTCTCTTTCTGTGCTCTGCAAACGCAATAATCTGCTTTTGGAGACATTGCTTCATTTTTTTTTTGTCTCAAGCACAAAGTTTCCTAAACTCCCACCAGATATATTAACTGATTGATGCGAGACATAGGCAGATCTACGTCTAAGATGCATGTTTTTCTTTAAGATTTCTACTACTTAATTGCATTCAGATGGTGTGACTTTTAAACTTAGTAGTTAAGTTCTCATAATCTCTAATATATTAGCCGAACATTTTAACAGAAGAATTTTCTACATGCTGCTTGCTTTTTAATTAAAAGTAGATGTCATCTTTCAAGAGAGCATAACTGGGGAGGGGGAGAAGCTTATAGTGTTTGTGTAAAATAGGTGTGATGGGTGAACACAGATGTCCATGCAGGTGTACATGCTATGTTCTCTTCTTCTTAGTGTTCACGTACTTGTGGAGGAGGGATTCAGACCCGCAAAGTGTACTGTAAGCAGCTGTTGACGGATGGAAGTTTCCTGAAACACACTGATGACACCTGTCAGGAACCTAAATTGCCAACTAGTAAACCATGTGCAAAAGTTGATTGTCCTCCTCAGCTAGTTGTAGGAGAATGGTCCAAGGTAAGCAGCCCCCAACAAGGATGAACCAAAACCTTCAGTTCCAACATGAGCGCTAAAGATTTCTGCTTGGGTGAATAAGATGTTTGGAGCAGTAAATTCACGGGGTAGCTCAAGGTTTTGCAAGGCATGTACCCAGCCTAAACTGTGTATACAGTTGCTGTGCACCCCTGCCTACAACCAGACTGATCACATCCCCCTTCCTGAGCTGTGTTTGAGTTGCTGAAGGACAAGCTGTAATGCATTGCATGCATTCTACCAGACATGTTTAGCTGTCAATTATTTCATAGTATGGCTTCCAAAAAGTAAATCTTTGCATTATTCTGGAACACAGCCTCCTTCTTTCCCATTTAACGCAAGCTTGCCTACCAGCCCCTGTTCAAAAAAGATTTATAAAAGTGAATTTAGAAGCTGCAGTTAAAGGTTCATGCAATACAAACTAGGAGAGAGGGTTGAGACACTTGACACAGACTGTTTGGAACGTGCTGAATTGTTTTTCTTATATACTAGATCTCATTGCTCTGTTCTGCCCATGGCTGGACATAAAGAAATACCATCACGTTATTTTAATTGTTCCTGAGTTGCTTGCTGGAACAAATTATCTATCTTATATTCTTATTGCCTGGAAAAGTGGAGAGAGTTTAATGTCTGGATAACACAAAGATTCATATGAACTAGAGTGTATGTACTCTTTCTCAGAAAAAAAAAACAACCCACAAAAAACCAAACTAGTTTAAAATTAGCATGTGTGGCGTGGGACACCAAGTTTAGTTTGACTGCATCCTTCCTTTCATAGTGCTCAGTAAGCTGCGGTGTTGGAATCCAGAGAAGGAAACTTGCCTGCCAAAACCTAACAGCAAAGGGCCAATATGTCACATTAAATGGATCAATGTGTAGTGGTCTGTCTCCTTCACTGCTTGTAAGGTCTTGTCAGATGAATGCCTGCAACAGTAAGTATGTTACTTTATGTAGTTTCTTGCTAATTTGGAATGATCTATTTATAAAGAAAAAATCTGTATGTAGGATAATTCACTCATCTCTCTCTACTTTCACAACATTACTAATCTGGCATAAACTGAGTGTCATAATTACTAGACCAGTAATAACAGTATTGTTTTAAATGTTTTTCTGCCAGTCAGAAGTAAAGGTTATGATCTAACGAAGTAGTTTTTTAATACATTTTAATGGCACATACCTCTAACTCTCATACTTACATTTGCTCTGCTTTTTCCTTTATCCTTTACGCTATCCCAGTTGCAAAAAAAAAAGAAAAAAAATCCATAAATTGAGTATAAATTACAAAGGACATTAGAAAAGATAAGAATCCAGTTCTGGCTTGTCTTTTCACTGTACATTTGCATTACACTGGACATTTCGCTTAGCATGGTGGAATTCAAAACCTGAAACTCTGTGCCAGTGATAACTTTAGGTATAATTTCTATCTTTCCTTGTGGAAATGAGAATCCCAGTCTCGTGAGCTTTGCAGGAAGTGATGACAGTACAGACAGTCTTCAAAAAAGCTAGTATTTTATTACTGTCTATATAAAAATCTTTTCAGAAAAAGCTGTCTATAGGAATTGTACAATCTGGGCACACTTGAGTTATGATACTGATGGTAGTTGCACTAATAGTGTATGTAAAAAGGAAAAAGCGATGGAAATACCTTACTGATATAGAGTATGTTCAATTACATACAGTAATTTAGAACAGGCAGTTCTAAATGCAGGTTCTTTAAGTCTGAACCTGTGCTCTCCTTCCTGTATAAAGGAGGTATTAGTTTGTAGGTTTGGGGAGCAGGGTGCTGAAAAGAAACGAAAAAAGGAGAGTTTTTAGTTTTGAGGTGGGGGAAAAACCAAAAGCCTTCATGAATGGCCTGGTTTTGATCACAGATCACAGAGATAGACATGTTTTTGACCCAATTCATAGTGCTGTCAAGAAATAGCTACTTTATACATTTTGAAGCTTTGCTTTAAAAATTATTCACAAAACAAAATAAGAAATAATTACTGATTCATACATAATATGAAACTTCTTTTCCTGGCCTGCGTTTCAGATTAACATGCCAAAATCCTGAGGTTCAAAACTCCACTTAAATAAAGCCCTGTGGACTTTCAGGAATGTCCTTGGCATAAGGTTTAATAAAATATTTTGAGCTGCATATCTATCTGAATTTAATTAATTGTGGATAGTTGAATGGCAGTGTAGCTGGTTTGCAAATTGCTTAGCACCGACTGATATTAAAGTTACATTGTCAGCTTCCTCCACAGTGCCAAGAAAGCAGGACAGTGGACTGCAGAGGGAATGTGAGTGTACTGAATGGGTGCAGGTCAAAGTCATAAAAGAGAACCATTGTCCTCTCCCTTCATCTCCAGAACCGTTTGGAACAAGGGAACCTTTGCAGCTCGAATCTGCCTGGCAATTCCCCGGCTAGGCAACAGGAGGGCAGGGGAAGGTGTGAGACATGTCTGTACCCATAGTTTCGTTTTGGGTTTTGCAGAAGGAGCCAGGGCAGCGGCAGCAGCAGCCTTTGGATTCGCAGGAACATGCAGGAGGCCTCTCCTCCTCCTGCAGCAATGAGTTCAGGCTGCCTTAATGGGGGTGTGCGTAAAAGGCAGGAATGTAGTATGGCCCAAGGATGGGCAGACGGCTAGCTACAAAGAGTGAAGTGGGCTTGGTGAAGAGTAGTGTTATGCGTGGCATGCGTGCTGTCAGGGGTTCTTGTCTTTGGGAGCAGTGTTTCTAAATGTGCCTCAAGATTATGCTTCTGTGGCTCGGATGAGCTCCTTCGTTTTTGCTGTCTCATGACACTGCTGAGGCTTTTTAGACTTAATCTTTTACCCTGGGACTAGTCATCATAGCTGTTTTCTACTTAATAAGCCCTATTAAGTCAGAAACATTCCTGACTGTGGGTTCTGAGAAATAGCAGTCTAACACCAGTCTAGCCTTGAGGTGACCAGGACCTGACGCCCAGTTAAAGCTGTAGAGGACCACTAGAGGTCATAGACTCAGATGGATTTGTACCAGGTGATAATGAGGTCCAATGGCTCCAGAACGATCTAATCCTTAAGCAAGATTTACCTTGTAGAAAAAAACCTCTCCCAAACAGTCTGTGACCTTAGCAGCTGCAAGACTGGATGATACTAAGGATCTAGAAAATGCATACTTATGTGGCCTCATATATTTATATGACCTTATATATTTATATGGCCTGCCATCCACAACTGTGAACTTTGTTTCACTTCTAGCCTTGCTCACCAGTCACCAGTAAAAATATACACACCCTTTAGTGTTGAACTGCTAATGAGAGTTAGTGGTCTTTCTTTTTTAAAAAAATGAAATGGATGAGACTTGTTAACATATTTATAAGTATGCACTGGGTTTAATTCCATGTTGGAATAACTAGTGTAAACAGAGCACAGCCTGAAGTATTTTAATTTGTGTGTTTAAAGTTACACTTACTGTGTCTGTAAGTTGGATTTTGGAAATGGAAGATTTAATACTGGAACACTTCCCTAAAAATAAATATTTGGGGCCCAGTAACTTATTAAAAACAGGACGCTACTTTAATAATTTTGGTAAACTGAGTGCCTAAAGCAATTTATTTGTTGTACCATGTGAAATGGTTGAGGGAACCATGTATCTGGATAACGAATACCGATTTAAAAGCTGTGTAATTATGAAACCATGATATCCCCACAGGTCTGAACTCATTACCCAAAACATTGAAAATAACCATTTTGTTTTATACGCATAAGAATGCACTCTAGGGTGTAGTTCATATAGTGTACACACTTATTGAATGCTTGAAGCATTTAGCTTTTCACCTATTTCTTCACAGCATATTTGAAGCATATGTATCTAAGAAGCATGCAGTTTTTCAAATATCATTTGTGTGCCATCAGTGTAGTTGTCATTTTATTTATGTACCTACCAAGTGGAATAGTAGTAAAGATTTCAGATTCGGGCGTGCTGAGAGGCATTTTGATTTGTGTGTCCATTTCCTGGCTCATCAACTCATTCTGCAGGCTCTGAGTTTTTTCTCTGTCGCATACGAAAAGGCTGGTTCACCCAACACAATTGGATTGTTTTCTAGCACCAACACAGAGTGTTTCCTGACTCTTCCCAGCTGGCCAGTTTCATCTTGCTTGGAACGAACTCAGGGGGTGTGTGCCCTTGCTCCACGCCTCCTACAGCGCTTTGTTTCTCACCTACCTAGTGTTTTCTTAGTAAGATTAGTTCTACTGATCAAA
Organism: Ciconia boyciana; assembly: GCF_034638445.1. NCBI lineage: Eukaryota > Metazoa > Chordata > Aves > Ciconiiformes > Ciconiidae > Ciconia > Ciconia boyciana. The sequence continues at coordinate 10,944,498 of NC_132941.1, read as the reverse complement.
GTGAGGCACAGTAGTTGCCAGCAGTGAGTCAACACAGTGGTATCTGAAACACTGCAATCATTCTCCGGTTGTCTCCAGTGTGCCTATCCAGCCACTGCTGGGAAAGCCTGCCTGTGGTGGCACTCATTCAGGCAGCTCCCTAGAAACCTTTCAGCATCCAAGCGCCTGCAGTACAACGCAGGAGGAGCTTCATAATACCCAGCGTCTCCATACCCAGTCTGCATGAAGCTTTATGCAGTTATTGTCTGCTTTTGTCAATTCATCTGATTACTATATTCAACCTCTCAAAATTTTGACTTATTTCTCTCTTTCCTGCCTTCTCTCCCTACTTTCTTGGCACAACACCGTGAGCAACTCATCTTTCAACCCAAAGAAATTACCCTCAGCCAATGATTACAGGGTGGCTTTGCTTGTTGCACGTACTGTGTCTTCATCGGCTGCTTCTTTCACCTCCTATGTTGCTATCAATTTGGCTTGACTCAATCAGCCAGCATAGCCAGCCAACAATTTAAATAACAGTCAAGGGGAGCCTTACTTTTTGGATAGGTTTTGTTCTATTTAGGTCATTCTGCACTCGACGGTGCTCAAATGTGGGGAAAGTGATAATGTGTTCAAATTTTTTTATTCACTTTTTCCATTCCCGTCATGCCTAGCCTTTCTGAGGCAGCAATAGGAAATGTATAGGAAATATAGCCATAATAGGATTATATATATAGTATAAATTAGTATATTATATACTACATCTATATATACATTTACATATGCGTGCACCATCTATGTCCTTCATATAGGTATATGTTGCCTGTATCTTTTTATTGTTAGGACACTTGGGAAAGATGCAATAGAATTCTTGGCTGGAGCAGCGGAATGTTATGGTTTCATGTTGTTCATATTTTCGCATTTTTGTGACTCAGATAAAAGCTCAGCATGGTACAATCTGACTTGAACAAAGTCAGGAAAAGCTCTGTCGAGCATTCTGTGAAAAGCAGATTTAGTAAGCATGAGTGCTAATGATTAGCTACTTTTCAACACTTTGTCTTCTTTCAGAGATTAAATCAAAGCTTCCAGAAAAGTATTCTGCTCATGGACCTCAGATTGTCAGTATTCACCGAGTCTATATTCAAACAAGACAAGAGAAGCGCATTAATTTTACCATAGGAAGCCGAGCCTACTTACTTCCAAAAACATCTGTCGTAATTAAGTGCCCTGTACGGAGGTTCCAGAAATCACTTATCCGGTGGGAGAAAGATGGACAACACTTACAAAACTCTAAAAGACTTGGCATCACTAAGTCAGGTTCGCTGAAAATACATAGTCTTGAAGCTACTGATATTGGTGTGTACCGGTGTATTGCAGGCTCTGTGCATGAAACATTTGTACTTAAACTCATTGGTACTGACAACAGATTGATAGAGCCACCAAATCTTAGAAAACATGCCAGTGAGACCAGTAACACAGATCACAACGAGGCCAACAGCTTTGGGGCCAAATGGCATAAAATGAGCAAAATGTGGCAAATGTGGAGTAAGAAGAATGAGCTCTATCTGGGTGACAGGCAAGTAAACGATCAGCCATTTCTGCAAAATCTTGAAACCTTTGGGAGTAATTCAGCAGAAGACTTCAGCTCTCGTGAATTCAAGAATAAACGACTGGAGGCAGCAGTTCTCCAAGGCGCCTACAGCATGGACACTGTGCAGTTTGAAGAACTGATAAGGAACATGAGTCAGCTCATTGAAACTGGAGAAGTCAATGATGACTTGGCGTCCCAGGTCATTTATCAATTAGTTGCTGAATTATCTGGGCCTCCACAATTAACTACTGAAAAATGGAAGGGGGCCCAGGATGAGAAACTTGCCTCGAAACTCACAGGCAAATCACCTAATGAATCTGAACGTTTCAGCACAAAAACTGTTGATAAGTTGATGTTTGACCAGAAGGTTCCAGTTATTATGAGGCAAAAGGAAATTCCTCGAGTTTCCTTCAACAAAACAGTAACTGTACGAATTGGAAATACGGTTTTTCTGACCAAGAATACTCATGCTGTCAATCTACTGTGTGAAACAGCTGGTATGAGTGAAGGGAAATATACTTGGACAAAAGACGGCGAGACATTAAAAGCCTCTGAGAAGTAAGTAAATATCTTGTCTCTTATTTTTTAATTACTTATTATGTCGCTATCAACTGTAAAAATCCACCCTGCTGTGCAATATTAAAACATACTGTTGTAAAAATGAGATAAGCATGAACAGTGCGCCTTCCATCTTTTATTTAAGTAATTTATTTTTTTTCTTTCAAGTGTCTGTCACATTGTTTGGCTTTACTAACATCCAAGTGTATGTCCATTTCCATGATATTACGTGGGAGGATTGACTTTTTTTACTAGGTGAAGTGTTTTGGGTGACCTAACTGTGTATTTTGTGATCTGCCTTAATCATTTCAGCTGCATCAGAAAATGAACAGATTTATAGTCAAGAAGCCAAGGATTCATTCATGTAGCAAATACAGTGGGAACACATTAAAAACTTCTGACATGGCATAGATGAAAAGAAATGTTAGTTCTTACTTATTTTCAGGAGGGAAAATATCACTAGTACCCTCACCGTCCTTCAACAGTAAATCGTTAGGTATAACTGTAGCTGCATAACTTCAATTTAAAAAGAAAGAATGAGCTTTTATGGATTTTTCTCAATACTTCAGAATTTACAAATATTTCTGTTGAGGACTGTGGAATACAAAATAATAAAGAACCTGTATTTGAGAACTATACCTGAAGAACAAGTACAGCAAGTGTGTGTTATATTCAGGTATTTGCTCAGGACTGAGCAAATACTTTTACTTCATTGCTGATAAATTAGAAGCTCACCTGATAATATTAACATTAACTTAGTGTGTGAGCCTCTTGGAATTACAGCTAGCTCTTGAGTAATGAAAAAAACAATTCTGAAATGATAAAGGCACTTTTGGATATTTCTCAACATACTTAACTGATTAACCGCACTGCCAAGAAAAATATACTTCTGCAGGGCTATCAATTAAAGCAAAGACACCAAAACTAAGCCATTTTAAAAAGTGCAAATGTTTTTGGAACCATGTAGCTCCCACCAGTTATGTTTACTTTGTGAAATATGTATAATTTCCTATTAATTTGTTGCAAGTGATACTTTCATTTTTTGGACATGATGGTGTTCTGTTTATTCATGAGTATCTTTTTGATTCCTAGTGTCTACTTTCATAAATTGCCTTAATTTTAGCCCAGACTGATATTCTTGCGTTTAAGGGATACACTGGCAAAGTAGGTTTCTTTCCTATTTTTTTCACAGTAAGGTTTCTTATACACAAATCCGTAGATATGTGTGTGTACTCGAAAGCCAGTGATGGTAATAATATTACATCTGAAAAAGAATGTGAGGAGGTAAATGGGCTGTTTATCTGGGGTTTGTAGAAGAAGGCCATGCTTGAGCCATGCATGAGGTGGCTTGTTTTGTTGAGATACAAGTATTTTTAGTATGTTTGTGTGTGTGTGTCTTACTTTTGTAAGTGTATTCAATATGGGAGAATGCCAGAGCTACAGTTTTTTTGGACGTGATGAGTGTACAGTGTAACTCATGTAACTTACTGCTGAGAAGGGGAACAAGGGGGAAAAGTCCAGGCTGCTGTTTTCAGCCTCTTCCCCAGCCTGGGATGCTCTCTGTCATATCTTGCCCCTCAGATGGCAGGCAAGGTATTCAAGGCACCTGTGGGTTTTTGGTGGAAGACTTTAGCTTTAATGATGAGAATATTAAAAAAAAAACCCCAAACCTACAGTAATTTGGAAGTCAGATTAGACCATACATTTGTGAATTCCCCAATCCTGCTGAAAACCAAGCTTGCTCTGGAGAGATGGATTTCTTGCCAAGCCTAATACTTTAAATTGTGGTAGCCTGATTTATTCATGCTGTTGTTCCCGAGGGATTCTGGTTTGTAGTAGCAAACTTGCTGTCCTCCAAAGGGCTGAAGCATCTTCCAGGCATGTATTGCTTAGCACTCCCCTTTTGTCGCCAAAGAGGAGGCGGAACTGTTACTGCATGCACTGGTCTGGAATGGTGAACTCCTAAAAAGGAGATTTGCTGCTGTATCTGTAACTCTCGCAAGAAGATTCAGCTGGGTTTGTCCCAGGGTAGTAACCCTTGTCTCTCCTTGAATATTCTGCAGGGTGATCCTGGACACCATTGGAAAAGTGCAGATTCAGAATCCTACCCAAAAGGAACTTGGTGCATATGGATGCCTGGTTGTTAATGATTTTGGTTTTGACATGGAAACATCGTTGCTATTGCATGCAGGTAAGACTGTAGCATCCACAGAATCGGGCATGTATTTTATTTTTTTAATATATAAGCACCCATCCCCAATCCCATGTGAAATAGTTGCTTTTGTTGGTGATCCATGAAACTGCCTGATTTAACGGGTGGTGATAAGATGGTCTTCTTGCTCTAAAACCACAGCAGGTGTGAACTGAGTCTGCTTGTATCTATCCCACCTGCATTTTTTGGCTGCTGCTTTGCAAACTGAATTCTGTTCCAAACATGATGAATTTAAATACAGCATCTATATTTAAAAGTCAAATAAGCTTTTAAAACTGATTATCCCTTTAATTTCAAAGAGGTTCCTGTCATCTTGCCCTCTGTGTTAAATGTTACAAATCTGGAAGCCAGCAGTCTCTCGGCAGTTGTTGGAGGTACAATCGTGGCAAGAATTGGAGCAAATATTATGGTTGAATGTCCAGTGAAAGGTAAGCAAGAACTCCACTGAAGTTCACTGTAATGTTGGAATCAGAAGTTTACCTTACATCTTGAAAAAAAAAGCCAGTGAAGGCAGAAAATCATTGATCATTAGTCATTTTTTATTAGGCATGTCACCCACACCAGTCCTATTTCTTTTCTGTCTGTCACTTCAATTTACACACACATGTACATGTTCAAACAGACTTTCCTTTAAAAGTGCTTTTCTTTCCATGAAGTGATCTGAGGCTCCACTACAGAACTTAAAGCCCACCAGCGTGAGTGACGATCTTGCTGCAATAGCAAGCATGGCCAGCTGACTTGCTCATCAGAGAACTTTCCTTATCCCTATTTGAGATGCACATATGTCTAGACTATTGTTAAAACCGAAAATGAAATCTCCAGCCATAGCTTAATAGAACTTTAAACCTGACAGCAGAGTAAACTTACCTTTTAGAGCCATCAGTCTGCAGCTGCAGTAAGGAAACAAAGAAAAGTGCCGAGCCATGAGAGCATATAGGTATTTTCTAGCTCAACATCTGTGGAGCAGTATTAATGTTAATCAGAAGCTACATGCATTAAGCAGTTCACTGCTTCATTTTATTTTCTAGTCCTTTGTTGGAAAGGTAGATATTTTCTTTTTAATCTCATTGTTACTATCTGTTAAGTTCAAATTGTAAGATTTAACTCATAGCGGCAATATTCTGTCTAATATTTAATAAGCTAAGGTCAGCCTTTTGTGCCTTGTTGAAGAAGATGTATGGAAGTGCTAATAACAATGAACATTGCAACTGAGTGCAAAGAGAGACTTCAGAGAAGTCAGTGTGCCGTTCCCATTTGTATTTCTGGGGGAGTACATATCAGAAAGCGTGTTGATACTGAACCAGAGTAGTGATAGAAAAATATGTATATGCAAATAGTTCTGCATACAATAGCGGCGCCAGGCTGACATATATTAGGACATGTGGCTCTGCTATTCACTGTTGTACCAAGGCTAATTCTTTGATGAAGTAATATTTTCCAACTATAGTTTGGCAACTCTATGTATAACTGACCTACATCTCAAATTCAGCAGAGAGTTAGTGTCACACTGTTAATATTAATATTGTTAGGATGGGTAAGCAGTTAGCAATTTAAATATAAATTAATATTTTCACATGGGACTGTAGATTTCCAGATGCTTTAGAACTGTGTATATTCATGAGCCAAACTTTAGTTATGCTAAGACACCAGTGTTGACTTAAAAAATGATTTAGCTAATTGCTTTATTTCCTGTCATTGCCAAGGAAGTAAGTATTACTGTTTGTGAATAAAATAGAGCTTGCATGTCTTAAAATGTCACTAAGCCTAGAAGCAGAAAAACTTATGAAATGATGTAAGCAGCGTTTTTCTGATCTTGTTTCCTTAATGAAAAGTAATAAACCACTGACTTTAGAAGATTGAACTTAATAGCACTTCATGCTAATATATTTGTCTAGTAGCTGGGACCCAAAAATATGTCCATTTGCAATGCAGCAGGATGAGAACTGTGTCGTGAATGCTGATAAAACATCATGTGAATTATCAGACAAGCAAGAGTTTGAATCAGAAAAAATACTAATATTTCTATGCACTCTAAACGTTCTGTTCCTACAAACAGACAATGTAAGTCTGCAAGAGTCCTTTTCTCCTCATCAGACATGTCAAGCAGATACAACTGATCTATTGGACTCTTGCAAGCCCACAAAATAGTTCTCCATAAGAAGAACCATCTAATGAATAAGGTGCCTGTGTGTGTGAAGAATATTAGTGCCGTGCCACTGTAGAATTCTTTTACATTTCTTGGTTGCAATGATTTCTGAGGGTTTTTTTCTGTAGGCTGGATAACCTATAATACTTTTTTATAGTTGTTCAAACCATAGTTTTCTCTGTGAATAAATCTGCATATTGAGTTCTACATTTTGTGTCTACCAGTGTAAGGTCTATTCAGGAATTTTATTTCTGAAACACATATAAAAATTATGCACATATGCAAAATGGCAAATTAATGGTTCATTTAGGAGAGAATATCATCAGGAGCAGAACTTCAGCTGGAAATAAGAGCAGCCTACCCGACAATCTGACAAAGACAGTTGTGAAAGGTAGAGAGGAGGTGATGTAAGGAAAGCTACACTTCCCAGCTTCCTCTAGGGGCTGGCTAATGGCTGGACAATACACCCTTTAACTACCCGAGGCCTGAAGAGAACCAGGTATATTCCACTGAAGGGGCTCTGGGTTCATTAGGCCGTTACACAGGACAGCTCTTGTTTGATGGTTTTAACGGAAAGGATGTGAACTTTAATATTACATACAGTGTTAGCCAGCCGACTAGTTTTTTTCTTTTTTCATTGTTACTGATTTGGTTCTTTTTGTCCTTTTGAAAGTCCGTCTTGCACACTCCAAAAATCACATTCAGATTGAAAAAAACTTCGAAGTGCTGAAGAGCAGTGTATCCTAATAAATAGAAGAACATCAAGGAATAGATTAAGAAAAGCTAGCTAAACTGCTGAAGCTAATAGTATCAATTTCTTTTCTCTTTTTAATTTATAACAAAACTATTTTTCCACTAATTATAATAAACTCACTTTTATAGCTCCCACACGAGCACATGCTAGAAGATATTCATAACATTCTGGATAGATTCATATTCCATTCTTACAGCCAAGAGCTTTTCAATCAACACACATGGTATAAATATCAATACTGATTGCTCCAAATTGCTCTTGGATAACATTTATTGTATTTGCAGAAAAGATCGTCTTGTGATTATTACTAAAATAAACTAAAACTGTCAGATTCCATTTATTGTGAAACCTTGAAAGTTCTCAGTTGAATAAAATTGGGGGGGGGGGGGTGTTAAAAATATGTCTAAAATGTGCATTGTCTGCCACCTGCTGGTGAGAGTGTAGAAGGGAAAGATACTGAGTTGAGGTTGTTTATCCATTATATTGCATCTCTGAAATACCTTGGCACAGAGGCTTTTAAAACTAGAAACTCTATCTTCATCCAAATTCTGCATTCCTATGAATATATTTTGGCTCTCTAAGAATAACATATTGATAAAAAAATTGTGAGAAATACACAAAACCTGTTGAATCAGGGTCATCTTTTTGCACATACGTTTCACAAAGTTGGACCACCTACTTGCTGCCAGTATTGGAACTTGAATCAGGTCCAGATAAATCAAGAATTTGATTTTCCATCTGTTCCTTCATTTACCCACGCTATTCTGAATGTAACTTTGATGCTGTTCTTTGTCTTCTATGCTTAACCCCTCAGAAGACATCTCAGTGAAGAAAAATAGCAGTTTAATACGTAGGATTCTGGCTCTTCATTTCTTTTAGGTTTTTTGCATGTTTTTCTAAAAGATATTAGTAATGGGTTTCAAAGGTTCAAAGGGATGAGTACAGATTTATTTTATGAGGAAGGAATGACACTATAATTAATATAATAAAAGGAAAATCTTTTGATCTTATGCTTCTTTTTACTGTAAGCGCGTCTACATTAGAGTTTTTGTTTGAATCAGGCATAAGAGGGAAGGACTGGAAGATTTACTTCAAAAGCTTAATTGCGCTTTGCTTTGTGTCTTGCAACAGTCTGGGAACCTGAAAACTGAGTCCCTTTGGATATAACTAGACTGAGAGGTCTGCCTGGGGACTATACCTGTTACTTTCCAAATACTAATGGGCAGTAAGTCCAAGGGTCCAGGCAAGATTCACCAAGTAGTCCAAAGCAACCTTCATCCAAACACACATCAGGTGTGTTTTGGGACCTCGGTACCAACGATGTCTCTTTACAAGCACATTCCTGATGCCCTCCGCTACTTGCTAATGTAGATATCATAAGGTAGCATCAAGATTTATAAAGGCTAATCAGATCTAAAGCTCTCTGCAAAGATTTGCAGCAGGATCACACTAATAATGTTTAATAGCTAAATGAGGGCAAAGGATGTTCAGAATTGATGCTTGCAGAATAAACGTACATATAGAACAATAACCTTAAATATAGACATGTGCACATGGCTGTGCCTGAATGCCACTCAGAGAAAGATTTGCGGAGTCATGCTGGTTAGTTCCATGGGAACACCAGCACACTCCCTGGGAGGTGTCCATAAAGGCAAATAAAAACCAATGGCAGAGGAATGGACAAAAGAATAGAAAATATAAATTGGCCGTTGCTTAAAGCTGCGGTGAATCCTGTTTGCAACTTGCTAATCTCATCTTGAAAGGAATATAGTAGTGCTAGAAAAGGTAGAGAGAAGAGCAATATTAGAGGAAACAAGCATGATGGTCTCAGTGTTACTTCTGGTTCTGGAAGCTAGGAAGATATATTGAGGAAGGGTCATTCAATAAATGCCATGATTTTAGTACTCTTTGCCTGCTCATCCCCAGTGCCCATCACTGGACACAAAGTGCTGAGTTAAGTGGACTTCAGGTCTGACCAAGAATGGCAATTCCTGTGTGGTTCTTTAATTTCTGATAAAATTATATTTTCCAAGTCCCTGAGTAGGTATCTACTTTATGACCATAAATGTCTGGGACCTTGGCGATATAGCATGGCTCTTCAGTAAAGTGAAAGTATAATTACTAACCAGTTGGGCAAAACAGTCCCTGATAACTGTGCTGAACTGTAGAATTACCCACGCCACACGCCAACCAAGTCTTTGTTGGGGGTCGGCTACAGAATTCAGTCTAGCAGTCATTTCTGAGTACATACTTAACTCAGATCCTTTTATTTAGTTGCCTAAATATAGTTGCCTTATTTTAAATGCCTGATTTTCAAAAATATTAGCCTTAAACTTCTGCAGCTGGAAAAAAGATCAGGTTCTCTTTGAGCTCTGACAGCCAGAGAACTAAACAGGACCCGACAGAGCTGTAGCAAGGGTGGGATGGGAAGGGGTCTTGCTTCAGGAACCCCTCTAAGGAGGTCACCAGATGTCAGTAAGTATATCTAAATCCTGCTAGATGTTGCTACCATCTAGGAAGAGGGGCTGTTGCATGGCTGGTAGGAAAAGGCAGAGAGTAATAGCTTTGAAAGATTGCAAGAGAACGGGGCAGTACCAGAGGGCAGGTTGGAGGATCATATCAAGTGCCAAAATGTCTCATTCTGGCTTTCTGTCCAAGACTATTGTTCCCAGTGAAGCTGGAAAGATTCATGCAGGTAATTTCAGTAGCAGCATGGTTTCGGCTTTTTAGGGTTCTCTAGAAGTTGATTGCTCAAGTGTAATTCAGATGAATAGAAAGACAGTTTGAGACTTCTGCTGGAGAAAATATGAAGATGTATCTATCAAAGAAATTGCACTGTAAGTTATGCTAAATCCACTGTAGGTGTTAGTGAGTGTAGAATAAATAATAATCAGATGACATTCAGCATGTGTATTATTGACCCAGAATCGTTTCCTCTGAAAGATGACATGCGAATTTAGCCTCTAAAGTTAGGTAAACTTTTAGCAAAGTGCAGCAAAATGTGATTTGTGCCAGTACAGTTCTGCCTTGCTGTTGAATGGGAAATACAGAATATTTTATGAGATTCTACATAGCTGGGGGAAAAATTTCTGAAGACATAGACAATGTTTTAGAGCAACTAGTTAGTAGGCCAAGATTTTTATGGTGTGTAATATTTCATAGGGCTTTCAAGGTTGGAGGAAATTTGTTTTTGAACACTGAATATTTTAAGGGCACCCTATAGTGTAGATTCCTTTTTTTTTTTCTTTTTTTTAAACACGTGTTTCACAGTCCCATCCGGAGCTGGAGTTTTTTTTCCATAACATTTGCTGTCCCAGGGCCACTCACAGTAGAAAATGACTTTTTTCATGGAACATTGAGTATTTTAGGGCTGCTCCAGTGCTAGTGGAAAATAACCTGTGTTTGAGGTCAGAAAAATAGATTAAACTAATTTTAAAGTTTTATAGCCACTTAAGTCTACAGTAGAAATTTTTACCATCAGAGGGTTTAGATCCATTGCAAGAGTAAGAGTCTGATTTTTAAGGTTTTTCTAAGACTAAGAAGGCCCGAGTTCAGGAATGCATCTTTGTTCATGGAGGACAATTACAGCCATTCTTAACTTTAAGCATGTGTTTAATTGCATTCCCTAATAGGGATGGATTTAATCCTATGCTTAAATGCTTTCCTGACTTGGAGCCATAGGATATGATTGTTTGATTCTGCTGCTAGCTGATGTCAGTGATGGATCTCCCATTTGAATCACTGGGATCTAAATTGCACTCACGGATTCTGAACCTTTGGCAGTTTGGGTGAGTCGATACCTTTGGGGTCATCCTCAGCTGCATCTGCGTGGAGGTGGGGTATGAAGGAAACAAAGGTGGCTACAGGCCATCTCTTATGTCTTCCCCTTTTTGTACTGGCTGGGGATCAAACCAGGAATTCTTCAGCTTGAAAGTAATATTTTCTTGGATGTAGACAGGGAATGACTTCCTTCCAGGATTACAAACTGGAAGATTTACTTTTATCCTGAAGAGAAGGTCTAGGAAATGATTTGGTGTCTTCTGATGGATACAGAAAGGCAGCCATTTTGTAGAAGAAGTTTACGTAGATGTGTTAAATCTGAACAGTGAGGTGAAAGGAAAGACACATTTTAAAACTGTCCAGGAAAGGACAAATGACAACACTAGAAAATTCTTTGAGTCGGAACCGAGGGCAGAAAATTATAACAGTGAGGAGGAAATATTTTTAAAATTAAATGTAATTAGCTTTTAAACATATCTGTTAATAGTCTTCTGCTACAATTCTGTAATGGAAAAGGCTCTTGAAGACAGTGTGAATGTTATTTTTGTCCATGTAAAGTCCCTACGTAACTCAGCCTTTATGTAAAGGAGAGTCAAGCATCTGCAGTAAAATTCAACCTTGTGCGCAGGATTAACTCCTCCATGAAGTCCTACAAATATGTCCCAAAGCTTAAGTATAATTTCAGTTCCATTCAGTTTGTCACCTTTAAGAAAAGAAAAGAAAAAAACACCAACACCTTGTGGTTTGGCTTACATTTGCTTAGTTTAGTTTCTCCTTGGATAAGAAAACAATACTTAAAACTTTTAAAGTTTTGTTCACATGAATATTAAAGGATAAAGCACAGGTTTTAGGCCTTACCTATTTGCCTAGAAAAAAAGAGCTTTTCTTGCATTTTAATGGTATGCTTGAACTCTATCCTGCAGTTTCTGTGTAGGAAAATCAGTGCTTTTCACAGTGCCACTGTAAGAGTCTTGTCATGAGGAATGTGGGAATTGTATACTTTGCCTCCCTGCTCACAAGAGCTGATAGATGAGACTTCACTCAGTGTGCAGTGCTGCATACCAGTAGGGAAGAAAAATCTTATCTCAGGAGTAGTAAATATGGAGTCTAATTTCTAAAGGAAAAGCATCGAAAATCTGCATGATGGAAGCTTTTTCACCTGAATTGTATAAATGGTAACTGCATGCTGGGGTTGTGTTATGCGCTGTGTTATGAGAAGGAGTTTTATGCAAAGCACTGTTAAGCACAGAGACTATTAAAAAGCTAAATGCACACCTAAAAATAGGGTTTTTTCGTATCCTCCAACAGTAAGAGTTTCTCCTGATAGGAATTCCAGAAATGACAGTATGCACAAGAACTCAGTGTCTCTCCTGGGAGTTATGGCAGAAAAGGATCTTTCACTGGCAATACGAACATACAGATCAACTGAAGCTGTCCAGAAGAGATTGAAATGTACACACTGCTTTGCTGAAGAATGCAAAGGAGCTGAACTATAAGGGATGTCTTTTTCTCCTGCTTTATTTCTTTAATCCATTTATAGCGTGTCTATCGGCAGATGGGATAGCACCACACAATAAAAATTTTTTCTGGCCAGATTCTCTACTGCATCTCTCTGGATGCACAGCTCCGAAAGCTTTTTATCACATTTGTGCTCACCAGTTTTGGGTTCCCCTGAAAGGCAGGGTTAAAGACTCCTGATTTCTAGCATACAGCTGTGTCCTGACTGCAGAGTGTACAGCGTCCTGCCCTCTCTCCTCCCTTCATGCTATACTCCAGCCTGTAACACGTCCCTGAACTCTTCTCTGAAAGGTATCTTCCTTTTTTCCTTAGCTCAGGGCTGAGGATTTGCCTTAATACTCTTAAGGGCAACCTAACCAAAAGCCCATGAAAAAGGATGCAGAAGGAGCTTGATTGCAATTATTAGTTGTTCTTAAGCAGATGGTCCAATATCTCCCAGGCTCACTCTCAGTGAATTGGTTTCCACATAATACAAAGGTTGGGGAAAGAAAAGGAACTGTGAAATGCAAAAACTTGAAGGGTCCTCCAAATGATTGTGGAGAGGCCAGCTCAGAGGGACTCAGCATACAGTTCACATAAAAACTATTAACTCTTAGATAAAAATCTTACTTCTCAGTAGTTTTAGGTAAAATACAATGCAGGAGTGTTGTGATTATCCCCATCACTATTTTCAGTTCAACAGTTCACGTTTATGGATGCGCCTTGAAGGTATCTAGATAACATTAACTCTGTTTTAAAATGATAGTGTGCGATAACCATGTATAATGCATAATAGTGTGGTTTTTTCCATTATGTATTTAACTGATCGTTTTTCATGGATTCCCCCCCAACTTTATCTGTAAGTGACAGCACCCCTAAGATTGCTTGTGTGGCTTCATTGTGCGTTTCAGTTGGACTGGCTGCTGGACTGCCATGCAGGGCTCTGTCCACACTTCTGCTCCTTAGGCCTAGAATTTATGTTTGTGTATTCACATTATTCACATGAGAAATGGTCTGATTTGCTTGTGTGTGTGTGTGTGGTATTACTTGCTTGTTTCCCCTAAATAGAGATATATACAGCTCTTTGGAGAAAGAGAGAGGGATCATTTGCTATAGCTTAAATTAAGTTTAAGGTGTGTGACATGCCCAATTTTGAACTTAAAATGAGAGACAAAGCTGTTATGCAAATTTCTGGAAACTGAACTCCAGTCCAGATTTTAAAAGGCCCTACATGTCTCTGAATGAGACACGGGTAGGAGAGTAGAGATATGGCAATTTTTCCAGGATAAACTCTAGGATACAAACCGAGTTTGGAAGAAATAAATATTTTACTTAAGTTAAATCCCAGGAATTAGGTACATTTCTGAATGCTGTGGTGAGAGCAGAGGGAGGACTGTATCATGGGGAGATATTGGGCTGAAGTTTGATAGAGGCTCAGGTTAAAAGCTTAAATTTGAACCCTTCCAAACCTTTTTGTGTTTTTGTGTTTTGTGGAATTTGACTTTAAATCTTTTGACTTCAGTCCCATCTCAACCATCCTGCTTCTGGCTTATTTTTGGCTCTGATTGGTCTGCAGGATTTTGGTGCCAGTGGGGGTAGTCTGGCTGCAAACCTCTAGGCCTTAGATTAAAACAACTCAGCATCCTCACAACACCTTCTCAGCCCATCTGTATAGTAAATATATATGCCTGAATGGCCATGGAAAGTACACTGTAAAGGAAAAATATGTCTGAGAATGATACACTTTAGCCAGAAAGCTGGGGTGAAATGGAAAAAAGACCCTTAAAACAAGACCTCATCCTAATTCCAAAAGGATTTTTTGAAGTGGCATAAAGCTGCTTCTGGAAACTTGAAAAACAGCCTGGTTTTTTGGACTGTTGTGCACTCTGCAGATCTGTACTTTATTTTATGCAGTTTCATTCAGTAAAACACAATCTCATGAGTTTAAAAGCCCTGAACAGTTGCTAAATTGTCTAGAATAAAATCAGTGATTATGCAGAAGAATGTTTCTCTGTGCTGTCTTTCTGGACAAAATGGTGGGGGGAGCTTTTTCCTCCAGTGAAATAGCAGGTTCCAAAAAATATGTCTGGTTCCTATTACAGTAAAGGAAAAACTTGAGGTGTGCATTGGAAGTGCTAAGCCAGTGATTGAAATGTTAAAGTTGTTCCTAAAGGCTATTCCACATCATGAAGACATCATCTGTAAAGTAATACTGCACAATGATCTGTGAAGAGAGGAGACTGAATTAGCATTCAATATGGCTGAAACTTCCAAATGTCCCACATTCAGGTCAGCTCCTATAGCAGAACCCATTTTGGTCGTCTTCAGTGAGCAGTGATCAATATATTTAGAGAAAACGGAGTTCAGGTGAAAAACAGTTTAACCGCTCCAACTTGTCTCGTGCCCTCTGCCTTTGTGCACCTCTGTGGCAAGTCACTGTGCCACGTATGTCAGACTTACCCAGTGATTTAGCTAGGATTTTGGAGCTTTGAAAGAGCACTTCTGCTGCAGCGGCTCAACCAGAGCACAAGCAATGAAGTGTCTGATCTGCCAACTTGCAAAATATCCTTTTAAAGGCAAATGTTTGAGGAAAATAAAACAACAGTAGAAGTCCTCCCACAGAGGTGGTACTGTGCCAGTGGAAAAATCATCTAATTAAAAATGAATGTCCAAAGTAATTAATTGATTAAAATTTAGAATGACAAGTTATCTGCAAATGCTGAGTTTCCCAGAGTTCAAGCTTTACAGTAAGAATTATGATATTACTTTGGCTTTCTATAACATGGTAAATGAGATTGCTTAACAACTGAGCCCCTCGTTTAGTTGTTAATAGCTCTTTCTGTTCCTTTTCCTTCACACTGCATTGTTACAAGTTGTATATATGACATCTGCTACTTGGAGAAGTTTTCAGGAGCTTTTTTGGCAGAAATTGGCCCCATGTATTTTCTAATCTAATTGTTAAATATATCGTCTTTTTCTTCAAGAGAAATATTGTGCCTCCATTCATTTTTTTTCTTTATTTTTAATTAGAAATTGAATATTCCTTCCTTCATATATTCTGGGGTGCAGGTTGAATGAAAAGATGCTGTGCAGGTCTTTACCTTAATTGGTCCTGATTGGGGTTAATAGTCTCACGTCTTTCAGTAGTAAGACACATGAACACATTGCTTTTGTAGGACTGGTAGCAGTTTTTAAAGCTTTTCTGTGAGCTTGCCTTACAGTGCTTAACCTTTAATCACAGTGGGATGCTGAATTATTAAGAGGGCTCACAACTGAGAAGTTTTGTTGTGACTGGAATAAGTACTTGTTTTGCTGCAATGTTGTTACTTGGGTTTACGCTACTTGTGAAATGATGAAGGAACTTAACGATTCTTGAATGTTATGGTAGCTGTTAGCAATACAAAACCTATGGTTTATCTCTCTCAATAAATGTTTTAATTATTTGTATTTGAAAGGTGTTCCCCAACCAAATGTAACATGGTTTAAGAAGAAAGACATTCTACAAAACAATTCTTTCTTGGTTTTGAATGGCTCTTTATTTCTGAGGAATGTTTCCTATGAAGATGCAGGAACATACACTTGCAGAGCAACTAACGCTCTTGGAAAAGCTGAAGCTGCGTCTGTTCTCCACTTAACTGGTAAGTGCTAAATGAGAATTCCTTACTGATAACAACAGTGAGCTACCTCGATTATGAAGTTTAACCAATAAAATAGTTGGGGGGATATTTAACACTTTATTATGAACTTGGAATTTTTGACTGCATCTGACTCCCAGGGATCTGTTCTCTATTTTGTGTTTCCTGTAATAGTGGATCTAGGTACAGATGGTTTGACTTGTGACTTCTTCAAAAGTTGTTCCATCTCCTTGCTTCCAGGCCACAAATATCAGCCCTTAAAACAGCAGACACATTAGAAAACTAAATCCACTGTCATATTACATTGTTCCCAGTGCTTTTATCTAGGGAAACGGGGCAGGCTTGAGTTACTCAGAAAATCTGCAGTGAAATGAAAGCAAAGGCTGTTTTGGGGTTTTGGTTTTTTTTAATTATAGAGGCCAATAAAATGTAGGGACATGGAAAACAAAAAATTCTGAGTATGAACTGCTAACTCTAAGAATAGAAAATGTAAAGAAAAACTCAATTTAAATGACTCTATTGTAAGTAGATTAATAATGTAATACTGTATAATACAATCATGCCTTGCAAATAGCTCCAATAAATGGATCATTCAGCTCTAGAGATTAACTTTCTTACCATTTTGCTGTACGAAGTACAACGCAGTTATACATGGCCAATCCTGCTACAAAGCTTTCTTTCTTAGGCACACATGTGTAGGGCAGGTTATAGATGTTTGGATCTGTTGGCCAAGGAAGACGTACCAAAGACATAATAGGAGTCTCTGTGTGAGGAGGAGTGTAGACTGAAGCTCCCTTCTTGGTTTCAATTTTCCTGGACTACATCAAAACTTCAGATGTTCCAGAGAGGAATATTATTATAATGACGTGACTGGGAAGATTGCTCACAAGAGTCCGAACTTCGTTTCTATTCCTGGTCACATGACATTAGTTTAAATAAATCTTGAGTGGATAGGAGAAGGCCAAATTCTGCAGGTTTTTTGGCTGTGCAAAACTGTGATGAAATGGGAGGACTTCTGGTGTCAGGACTTGCAGATCGCACTGACTCAATGTTGTCTAAAGCAACATCATGTCAGCCTTTTGGACATCGCTATGGCAATTACTGCCTGACCTGGGGCAGTCAAGCAGCAGAGCAAAATCTGTGTAGCCTTTCTCATAAAAGTTCCTAAGGACTGACAAGGCAACTAGCCTTTTGCCTGTATGGGACTGGCCTCACTGTGCTTCTGTGGAGACTTTTTTGTCCCAGTGTTTACACAGACAAGCAGGAGGCTTTGTACAGACATTGCACACTGTGGAAAAATGTTGAACCAATATAAAATGACCCACGGAAGTTAGAATATAACAAAAGATTTAAACCATTCTGGAAGGATAATCATATGCACATTCATTAAAACAGAAATGTTGACTAAGTGGCAAGAACTGTGTGTTACTGACAGATTGCCCACAGTTTTGGCAGTTATTCTGTCTGGCCTATGATAAAAAGGAGGAGTTGCTATAGTGATAGGCATATGATTCTGCATACATTATGCTATCTCTATGCGTAATGAGATTTTAAGAAATTTTCTTCTTTTTTTTCTGTTGTAGCACGTTGTCATAATTCCATCTAATGGAACAGAGGAATTGGCCTGAGAGAATTATTTTTCTTAAAATTTCTGTATGTGAATGACTGGTAATGAAATAATAAATAACATTGTCATGAGAAACAGGAAATACATCATACATCCTGTAAATTGTGTTTTTACGCTAAATGTTACAGGCTTATTTTCTAATAAATAAAATTCAATAACTTTGATTAACTTAGAAACTTGAATAAACTTTATAAATAATTTCTGCGTTTCCCTGTTTACATATCTGAAGTATACTTGTTAGATGGACAATTTAACTGCATAAATGAAGTTGATCTTAAAGAATTCCAAAGCGCTATTATCCTTCTGCTTCATAACTAGCATGTGGGATATTTTGATACTTTTTTTTTTTAGCATCTTGACTTAATTCTTGCTAAGAAGAGATCTTATGCATTGTGTTACAGAACAAAGATACATAGAGAGTAACACTCTATTATCAAAGGGAAGCAAAAGAAAGCGCGTCCTAATGGCATCTGGAATTGGTACAAATGTCAGTGTGGTACCTGGAGATCCACTAAGAATAGGTATGTTATCTTTCCTGCTTGTTCATTTAAATTATATTATTTATTCATTTCATTCAAATGGAGTGGGCCCGACGGAGAAAGTGAGTGTAATTCCTAAGAGTCTGGGTTTGGTGACCTTCTGGATTTCCTAACCATATCTGAGCTTTCTGTTACCAGGGAGGGACCCTCAGAGTAATAGACACAATTACTTTTTGATTCATCTTTTCAAAAAATGTTTTAAAATGGCGACCCTTTAGGCATCGTCTAGGTGACTCACCATGAGACTGAAGCTGTGTAATTTCTCTTTGAGCTTCACATGAAAATGATGTGAGTGGATTCAGCTGAGCTCTAGAACTGTTTTTTTATTTTTCTGTCTAAATGAATACATCTGTTTCCATCCCTGCTTGTGCCCATGGAGTGAAAATGCAGCAATTTAATTTAATGTGTTTATGACTCCTTTCCAAAACAGATAGAAACCCTTTCAGTACAAACCTATTTGCATGTTGTAGTCTGGGATGAAATCTTCATTCTATTTAAATAATTGTTCCCCTCCCACACTTCATTCATGTAGAAATTAAGTTTGTAAGAACTCACTGAAAGGGAAAATATAAAGAACTATAGTAAGTATACATCAGCTTACACAGCTGATAACCCTCAAGGGGCAGTCAGGATTTCGGGCCATAGCTTGGACTTCAGTGAATTCATGCATGCTCTTGTTTTTATTTAGACTGGTAAGGTCTTTTACGTAGAATCACACAATCATACAGACTTATTCACAAACACTTCAATGTGTTTAGAAAAAGCTGCTAAAATGCTGTTGATTTTTAGGTTGCCCGGTGCTGCCCAGCTACAGAAATACAGTTCACTGGCTTTTCGGAGATAGTCCAATTGAGGAAGTTAAGACCTTGGAATACCGAACCCTGGTTGGGGGTCGTATCCTAGAGGTGAACACCAACTCTGGTCAATTTGCTGGGCAATTCCAATGTTGGACTTCAGCTCGTGCAAAACCAATGTCAGTTTGGGTAAATGTCAAGAAGGAAGGTTTGTTGAAAATTATATGACAAATTCTTAAATTTTAAAATATTTTCTTTCACTCTGTAAAGACTTTCCTGAAACCTAACCTGCTTTTATACATAGAAAGTAATTCATAAATGCACATGTAACTTCACATATGTGAATAGTCCCATTTAAGTCAATCGACAATGTCCATGCTCAGAGTTGGATATGGGAATTAATCTGTATCCAAATATCATGTGGGGGTTCTCATTCCTTACCTGTGTAGCTGAGAAGCTGAGAGAATGTTGCCTGACTCAGTGTCTTGCTGCTTAAACAGTTTTAAATCAGGCAGGTTTTCTCAACTTTCCCTTCAGCAAATCATACAAATTCCTGCCATGATAGCCCACCAAACCGAAACAAAACTGACTTTGAGGTCATCTTTGGAAATATCTTAATTGTAATCAAAATAATTTTAATATAATTTTCATATTCCAGTGTCATTACAATGATGTGCTAGCCATCTTATTGTAGCCACCCTTAAACATATCAATGTACTAAGGCATGCTCATCAATTTTGGTGTTAAGTTTTCAAGAATGTTTTGTAATGTTCTCCAATATAATGTGCTTGCACAAAACTACGTTTCCATTAGTAGCTTATAAAATGTGCATCTGAGGATTATAGATGAATTTGAGTACAATCTTACATATGCACCAGCAGGACAATAGGCTGCATCTGTGAACATTTTATAAAGTTTGTAAATATTTGAAGTGCTTTAGAAATTAATTACATTATAACTGGGCTTTAAAAAAGAGGGCTGGGAACTTAGATCCTACTAAGAGTCTGGCAGCAAAGCACCAAACTCCATTTGACAGTTTAAAAAAAATACTCTTTAACCAATCAATACCCAGGGAATGCAAACCAAGTTTAAAAACAAGTAGCTGTTGAAATGGGAAGTTCTCGTATGTGATTTATCTACTATCCTATCAATATGATTTGGCTTACTGTTTATGTGCAGAGGACTCAAGCTGTACAATCAGATCTTGCAAATCTCCCACACTGAGTATAAATGTACTCTCAGTGACTGCCAGTGGATTACTTTTATGATCAAGAATGGTTCTGTATGCGTGGGGTTGTGGAGTCAGTTACATTTACAAAGTAATTTTACTGAAACATATATATGATCAAAATGTTCATTTTTTAAATCAGAAGTAAATAAAAATATTTATGAACTGAATCAGAAAATATCCTAATAGAGTTCATAAAAAAATGTATCCAGGCCTTGGTCCTAATATAGAGCTCATTAAAGTTAGAATTTCTGAACAGGTCTAGCCAGGTATTGAATTATCCACCTGTAGTCTTTAGCTGGACTGCCTTTTGGTTGCCCAGTACCCTTTCCAGTGAGGCTGGTCAGTATTTTGGGGAGATCCCATTTTCCAGTCGTGAGCTTTAACTCTGATTGTTGCTTATGTAAATGTTTCATCGCTGAAATACCCATGCATTTGTAAGACTGCAAAATCTCCTTTGGTGGTTTTTGCACAGTAGGCATATTGAGGGCACTCCTGAGCAGTATCATCCTAGTTAAACAAACAATACAGTCTCTCCATCATAGTTGCAGTCAGTAAATTTAACTATTTCTACTTTGAAAAAGGCCCTTTTGTATTATTTTAAGAAACCCAGAAGTAATAAGGAAACATTGAAAAACAATAAGTTAAAGAATTCATTATGTGCTGGAAGAGTGAGCCTGTGGACACAGCTGGTAGCTATCAATTATTCTTCGTTATTACAGAAAAATCTGACTCCTTCTGTGATCACATAAAAATCTGTCAACATTGCATAGTACTTCATCTTTTAACAAGCGTCAAAAAAAAAACTGGGGGGGAAGGGGTAAGTGTGGAATTGTGACTAAATATAAAGGTAGTAATTGTTAAGGGGGATTGGTTTTTTTATATAAAATGCTCTTTAAAACAAAATTCCTTTTTCATCTCGCCAGATGCCTCAGTGGCAGATTATTTATGCATTAAATACTTCTCTATAGTTTAGTACAGGATTCTCTTAAATCCTGAAATGATGTGAAGTGTCTGGAGTAAGATGAGTTTTCTTCAGAATATACTTACTGCAGAACAGCAGGAAACCTAGAGACCCTGATTTACAGTTTCCTCTTTTTAATGCTCATTGTATAAAAATGTTATGAAAGTTTTAGAAGTTCATCAGTTCCTACTGTGAGCCAGGTTCTGCCCTTCATGTGCACATGTGCTGATCCCATTTGCCTTCTAGAGAACTTCATGCTGGTATGTAAGGGCTGAACTTGAGGGGAAGCCGAGTAGGACTAAATTCTACTTTGGCTTATGGTCCCTTTTCACAATGCTGAAATATTTGCTTTCCTACAGAGGATGCGGTATCTATCTAGCTTACAGAATATGCTGCCAAATCAATTAAAATGTGACACAATTATGATGCATAGTGCCTCTCTCACACTACTTTCAATTGTATTTCTTAGATTATAAATGGGAATATGCCGAGTGGAGTACTTGCTCTGCTAGCTGTGGGAATTCAGGAACGCGCTCCAGAAGACTATGGTGCACGAATGCAGAGAAACAGAAAGTAAATGAATCATTATGCAGAGAGCTGCAAAAGCCAGTGATTATTTACCAGTCATGCAACACAGATGACTGCCCTGCCAGGTGAACTCCTTTCTACTCTATTTCCATGTGCTCTATGTGTATTAAAATGCACTCACAGCCCTCTGAAATTGCTTCTCAGGGTATACCCTGAGTCTGAAATGTGGGGTTTATTTCATCATGAGCCCTAAAGCATAAGAGATGTGAAAATGGATCACAAGCAAGTAGGGGAATGCTTGATTCAGCTGAATAAATGAGATCTGTGCAAGTCTCCATGCTGCTGCAGCAAGTCTTGCTGCTACCGCACTAACACCTTGAAAGCTAAGTTGGAGGTGTCTCTGAGAGACCAATGTGCTAGTTTTATGCAACCTGTGCCAATGCCCTGAGAGAAAACTCATTACGTTTAGAGCAGCCAGGATACTCATCAGTGGAATCTGTGTTCGCCTCCTCTCCTTCCGTGCCAGCAGAGCTCTGAGCAGGATGTTTACTGTGGAATGCCTCATTTGTCTCTAATGCCCCCTCACCACAGTGTCACGCTCCTTGCATGTCCTTCCTTGCCAATTTTCTCGCTGGATCAACTGGTGTACCTTGTGATCTTTGGGCAGAAAATTTATTAAATATTACAGGCAAGAAAATATTTCAGGCAAGTGTACCACAACATCTGATTCCAAAAGCCAAAACCTTACCTCTAGACTTCTTGAGCTGCACTGAGCATTCCAGCTCAACAAGGCATTGCTCAAGGTTTTTAGCAGGAAATCCCACAGGATCCCTCAAAACAAGTGCTTTCCGTTCCTTAAAAGAATTGGCCATCACTGTCAGCAACGTAAAAATCCATGAGGGATGAAAAGTCATGCACACATTTTGGAGTTGTCCCTCACTGGAAAATGTTCAGAGAGAAGTGTTAAGACCTTAGCTGACATTGTGGGAGTGCATCTTGCCAGTGTTCTAAACTGTGTTCTAAATACAGAAAACATAGCAACAGATAAATATCAGGAGAAATTTGTTTATATTTCATTATTAGCAGCCAAAAAATCAGATCATCTTAAATTGTGAGTCTGAACTCCAGCCAGCCCATAACAAGCAAACTTTTTGCCAGTGGAAAAATACTGAAATAGAACTACTAGTTTGAAACACACAGACTCAGTTGCAGGTTTCCCTCTTAAAATCCAACCATTCAGAGGAGTCGACAGAGACTTAAGAGGATACTAGAGGGCCCGGTGCTCCCCTGAGCAAGGTCATGCCTTTTCAGTAGATGAGCACATGAGTCTGTTAACCTTTTGGTGGGTACCTTTTACTTTAACTTTTAATGAGAATTGTAATAGGAAGTGTTGAAAAGGGCTTATTGTCCGAAAACCTGCAAGGGTACAATAAAAAGTCAGACTGACTGTGGCTAGTGTACTGTGATGCTCAAAACAATGTCAGTCATTAAGACTGAGTACCACAAGGACATCGAGTAGACAAATAATGCTTTACTTGGATGTATTGCTAATTTCTGATATGTTCTTCACCGAAAGGGTTGTCAAGCCCTGGAACAGGCTGCCCAGGGAAGTGGTTAAGTCACCATCCCTGGAGGTATTTAAAAGACGTGTAGATGTGGTGCTTAGGGACATGGTTTAGTGGTGGACTTGGCAGTGTTAGGTTTATGGTTGGACTTGATGATCTTAAAGGTCTTTTCCAACCTAAATGATTCTATGACTTAACAATCTGATTATCACTGGACCCAGAGTATTCACCACAAAAACCAATCAGTTATTTCATATGGCTAAACAGACTGGGACCTAAATTCTCTCTTATTAAAATGCTTAGATTTATTTTGCTTTTAATTTGGCTTTATGAATTTACCAGTGGAAGGGAATTGTGTGTATACTAACATAATTAACTCTACCTTGAATTATACATATATGCTAACATACAAATTGTTTTTCTTTTATGAAGTATTCCAAGCTTCCTATATAGGAAGTGCATCCCAGATACCCAGAAAATAGCCCTGTGCCTGGGTCCTAGTGCCTCTAATGTCTCCCCCTTCCCTGTGATTAGTGAACTGGGAGGGAAGTGCAAAATGGTCAGACTTCCCTTTCCATTTCCCCGCTGACTGATTTCTGCAGGATCTTCTCATCCCAAGGCAACTCTTTAGAAAGTATCCATATAATTATAAAGGCTTTAGATGTACGGTCAGTGTCATGGGCCCTTATTATTCAAAGTGTTTTGCATGTGTTTAATCACTTCTCTCCAGCACAGCATAGAAGTACAATTAAGCAAATGTAAGGGTTTAAGCATGTACTTAACTTGTGCTTTAAGTGTTTGCCAAATTTGGGCCTTGCTGACTTGCTGTGCATGCGCTGCACCAAATGTTTGCAAAAGTACTTGAGCTTTAAAAGGGAGAAAAAAACGAGTCCAGACTGTAAAAGATTAATCTTCCTTGAATGGATATAAACTGTTTGACTGTAAGAAAATGAAATAATTGCTAAAGAGAATAGAATATTTCTCCTGTTATCACAGTTGTGCTACACTTAAAGTCCCATTCTGTATTTCTAGCCTAGATTTATGAAAAGATCGAGTCAAATAAATTGTATTACCACCTGCTGCTTCCCCAGTATTGTTCCTAGCTGCCAGGACAGACTAAATCTTTGCAACTTCTAATCAATAAATATTCTGCTTGAGCCATTATCTAGCAAGATCTTGATGTAATAAATTTGGGTGAGTTATGACACCTGTCACCTTAGTAGTAAGTAAATCAGTACCATTCATTTTATAAGTTATGGAAAAGTACGCTGTCCTTCATTCAGAAATGTTAAATCCAGTAGGATCTATAGGGGTTACCTAATATAACCTTTTGGGTAACAAGCAAGATCAGAAAAAGCTGATTCTACCTTTTCTCACATCTAAAACTTGCAATGACAGGTTCTTTTGATTTTTATTTGCAAACAGATCGCTGCAAACTACCAGCAAGTTTGCAATGCTTTCACAGTTGCTATAAATTTGTCTCTGTTTCCTGTAGGTGGGTAACTAGTCCATGGTCTGAGTGCTCTGCATCTTGTGGCAATGGATTTCGCTATCGACAAATAACGTGTCAACAAGTAAAAGCCAATGGCAGTGTGCTGACGCTGCTACCGGATGCTTGTATACACACAGATCGTCCTGTGGGAAGGAAACCCTGTATGGGTAATTTTTGTGCAGTGGGGACAATACAGACAAAAGGACAGGTAAGTTACAGAGTTTGTCTGGAAAGTCCTTATGTTATAAAAGTGTATCAGTGTCATCATACCATTGGCTGAACATCTATTCTCTTGCACGAAGAGAATAGATGTGGCACTAGTAATTACCTTTCAGACCAGTGAATTACAAATCCTGGGGTTTTTTCATTTTGTGGTGTCTGAGCTACTTTTATTTGTCGAAGAAGTGATCTGAAACCTGACTATTAGGTTCAGTATATATTATAAGCTAATCCATTACTACGTATTCCATTTTTTAAGCTAGTATATTGCTTTCATCACAGTCTTATAAGAACACAGTTTGCATAGCTGTACTTGTGAAGTCCCCAAAGATACATGAATGTGCTTCAAAAGCAGTTGCCTAAATAAACAATATTTAATACACAGAACTCTGCTTTCTTATGTTTTCTATGTTTCTTCATTTGTGCAGTAAACTTGTGTTCATTTTGATATGTTTTTTATAATCATTAACACAGTATTTACTGTTCAATGAGCAAAGTAATGAATTTAGAGGATTACTGTTGCCGCATTTCTGATACAGGTATTAGAAAGACAAGTTTGTGATTGTCAGAGCTACAGAAAGAATGTTGTAGCTCTAGAGATGTGAAATGATGAGAGCATAGACAATGGATTTAGCTTTATGAATAGGTAGGAAAGTCAGTATCTTGGCAAAATTGCACACAGAGAATGCAAAATACCTAGGCCTTATCTGAACTGAGGTGTGATAGGGTGGGAGAAGGAGAAATACAAATCAAGAATTACGACTGGGTTGTGTAACTGGGTAACTGCCTAGAAGGGCGATTCTGTTGTTATTAACTCGGTTGTTTCTTTTTCTTTCCCCACACCCTTGTCTCTCACTTTTTAGTGTTCTGGTCGCTGTGTAGGCCGCCCTGTAGGCTTACAGCATCGTCACTTTATATGTCAACTTCGTAATGGATCTTTGGTGCCAAACTCGTCTTGTGATGAAAGAAAGAGGTATACAGTTTGAAGCAGTACAAGTTAGATTCTTTAGATGATCACATTAAAGATACAGGATTGTCAATGCAGTATAAATATGCAAATTTTTATGAATGAAACACAAGGAAAGAACATAGTGACAGTCATCCCTTTGTATACACTGGATGAATTCAGGAATCCAAGGAGAGTGATGGATTTGATCAGTGTCCTCCACTGTGCTAATGGCAAAGCTAGAAATAGAGTGAGAGAATCTCAATTCCCAAAAAGAAAGTAGAAACTGGAGTGATCTGCCATAACTTTTTTTATTACTGCTGAACTAGGTCTCTTCTGATATTACTTTTTATTCTGGTCTACTGCTGCCCAAATTTTATAAAACAAGAGTTTTCTTGTGCCTTATTTTGTGGACCATGTAAACTGGTTCACTAGTTTATGATTACCGAAATAAGGTGTACTTCTCTGCATAAATAGATCTCATTCTGCCTCTTAGTATGTACTGTTGAGGTACATATGAGGTATGTCAAAACTGAATGGTTGAGAAGGTATGACTTTTTCCTTCAAGGTAGACATTCTTTGAAAGAACTCTGTTAATTTGTTTTACTGTCTTTAAATAACTCCTTTAAATACAAAAAGTACAGGCTATACACCTCCACAGAATCTTAATCAGCAGATTTGCTTGGGACTATGGTATAGCACATGAAGGGATGGCAGTCTCTATAAAACACCATAATCTCGAAAAGGCTGAATTAAAGAAAAATTAAAACTGAATGTGAGGGTCTGGGGGCACAAATGTGTAGGTAGGACAATGAAGAGCAGGGAATAAATGGGTAACAAGTATATACATGGGAATTGTTACCGTGTTTCTCGATTACTGAACACTTCATATTTCTTGCTATAGAAGTGCTTCTGAATTGTGAGCATTTTAAAGCATTTTTGCTACACACACACTGAAATTTTGGCTCCACTGAAGTACGTTGTGAAACTTCCATTTACTACTAAGAGCCAGCATTTCACTTTGGCAGCTTCAAATGTTCGAGGATGTCCAGTGTCAGCATAGAAATATTACTTGTGTTCAGGAGAGAAGTTATGCACGAAGAACGTGCAGGATCCAGTATGCAACATTTCAGTGTCAGTTAAGTTTTAGTAAAGGTAAAACATTTTTTCTATTCCAGGATTAAGGAATTGGTTTAAAGAAACAGGGCCTTGTCTTTTGTTTCCTCATAAGTGAGGCATGATGAATGGGCACAAAATGAAATACAGGAAATTCAACTTAAATAGAAGAAAAAACTTTTTTTACAGTGAGGGTTCTCAAGTACCTGAACAGGTTACCCAGAAAGGTTGTGGAGTCTCCATCCTTGGAGATATTCAAAACACTAAATGGAGATGGTCTTGAGCAACCCGGTCTAGTTTACTGTGCTATGAGCAGGGGGTGTGGACTAATCAGTCTCCAGAAGTCCCTTCCAACTTCGGTTCTATCACTCTGTGAATAAGGGTTTAGCACAAAAGTAAACATTTAACTGCCATTTATTTTCCTCCACAGATCTCCTGTCAGGAGAAACTGTTCTTCAGAGGCATGTGATGTCTATTGGCGGACAGGCCCTTGGAGGCCTTGCAGTGTGGACTGCGGGAGTGGATTTCAGTCAAGACGAGTGTACTGTGTACACAGAAAGAATAACAAACCTGTGGCTGATCAGCGTTGCGGATGGAGGAAGAGACCAGTGACCTGGCAACACTGCAATGTCACATCCTGTGGCAGTATGTAAATGCTTGTTTATATATGAGCATAGTAATAGTTTGTAGCAGTTATATTAGAAAGTGACTCACAGTTGTACACAAATGATTCTACAATAATTTGATTATACATCAAAGGTAAAACTATCCTCTCCAAGGACCACTTCATAATCCTGGCGTTATTTTTCTCTGAGTAGGCCAGTTTGATGTTAAAGCCTCAAAAGCACTTTTAGAAACAGGATATTTAGGAAGTTGTTTTATGCAAACTTCCCTACATGACTGTGCCAGTTGTGACTCATAAGTCTCTGAGCAAGATGTTAATTCCTGAAAGATGGGGCAGTTTTCTGAAACAGAGAATAGGTAAATGAATGCAGTGAGATCACACCTCTTATTTGTGACCTAGTTTAGCTTTGAATCCACTATTGCCAGAAATGCAGAGTCAAATAATTACAAAGCTACCAGGAATCTATCAGTTGTTTACACTGACGATGATAAGTTCTACTATTTATCTTTTGTCCATTATAAAGCCTTTTAATGTTTAAATATATTTTTCAGAAGGCGAATGCAAGGATACAACTCACTACTGTACATTTGTAAAGCAACTAAAGTTATGCTTGATAGACATCTACAAACAAAGATGTTGTCAATCATGTCAAGAAATGTAACTTCTCTGGAAAGTTCATGACGCTGCAGTGAAGAGATGAGAAGAGAGGTTCATTAAACTAGCCTGCTCAAAGTATATACCTGTAAATAAGACATTAGCCATAACAGTTAAATGGAAACATGGGGCTAATGAAAAAACAGTATTGTAGATTGATATGCTGGACAGGGTATTTTTTCTGGGAACTTTTATTATCCACTCTTTGCAATGGAAATTTTAATGTTTTAAATATTTTCATGTCTGGATTAGGAAGATAATATCATGGCATATCATCTGTAAAATTTTACAGGCCATCACATTATAATTTTATCAGGGGAAAAAGCATAATCTAAAAGCACTAGGTAGTGCTTACTGTCCTTAACTTACAAGAAAAACAAAGTCACAAAATCCTTTGAAGAATTTTGGAATGCAGCAACTATTGACCCCTAGGTTTTATTTTTATTGTTTTATCAAATTTAACACAGTTTTTAAATTTATAGAAGCTGTGGCTTGTAGCTGTAAAATTTTTGGCAGTGACTTCATTTTCATAAACAGCTTGAGCTTAAGGGTTGATCTCACAGGATGTGTTTTACTGATGTTAGCTGTCAGATGGATACACAGAAGTACATTTCATTTTTTGTGCTTGTATTTATGTGTATGCAGTAAAAGACATTGTAGATGCTAGTACAATTTTCGAAACAGCAATAGATCTCTTTTGAATAAATGAGGTGTCATTTTCCATTGTTTCTATTCTGCTCCAGTCACTGAAGTACAATCGAAATTCTGGCATGATTAGACTTTTCTACTGATTTTAAATTAGACACAAGGCTTCCTTGTCAGAGCTGTGAATGAAATATTTGTGAGCACTGTTCTCTTGCACATCAAGTCAAATGGGGAGCCAATAACTGGCCAGACATGGCTGTCAGATTTTCTGTCTTGAATAAATATTTTTTTCCCCTGTTAATGGGGGAAAATGTGCAAGGAAGAATTATTAATTATGAAGATAGACAAGTGCAAGAAATCTATTTTGAGCAGTTTTCCAAGATGACTTTTCATCATGACCATTAACCATTTGAGTCTTTTGCAAGTTGTAAAATTCTGATTATGATATTCGTGGGTAAATTATTTTCCATGTTGCAGATTATGCCTCATTAGGGCTGTAAGCAGAGAGAACCCCGTAGGAGGCAGCAGATAGATATTTTTTTTCTTTTGTAGTTTCCAAACTACTGCACATGTTGCAGGCCTGAATGCTTGTATTGACTTGGATCTTGTGTTACATTACTGAACTACATTACATGCTAATTAGTGGGTATGCTGTAAGAACAGTTTTAGAAACAGCATTCCTGCACAATAGGTTTGCGTCACTGAAAATTAGATTAGCACTACTGTATAGAAAATGTTTAATGTGGACTATTGTGTCCAAGGCTGACTGCAAGGAGAGGATATTCCTGATCATTACCTTTTTAATCAGCAATGGGTCTTGATTGTTTAAGCAGTTTTTTAAATTAAAAGAAAACATTTGTAAGATACTTTTGTAGATATTTATTGTCTGATTTAAAAGTGCAATATTTTGTTTTGTACAGTGTTTAATAAAGATTTTTGGACATATATTTTTTCTTATTACCAAAATTTCTTATTCATGTTTTTCCTTTGTATTTAAAGTTTTGAAATGTTAACACATAGCATTTTTTCTTGCTTTAATTTTGTCTTTCAGTATGCATGCTATACAGAAGCAGTGCTGTAAATGTTTGTTATTGCAATGGGCATGACATTCCTCTGTAGATTATTTTATTGCTTCTCCAGTAACTGAAGGTGTCTAATATTTAGCTTTCTTGAATGTAGTTTTGATATTTCTGAAATAAACTCTAGTTTGATTATTCAACACTGTGATTACCCAGAGATTGTTTATTACTGTGATTTTCATGGTAGCTATGCTTTCATTCCAAGTGTTATTTTATCAACCTACTATGTCCATAATTCTGGGATTTTTTCAAAGCTAAGATTAGTTCTTATTTTTGACAGCTTATCAGACAGATTCTCAGCTTTGTTACAGTCCGCTTTGCACTGCTATTAAGAGGTAACATAGATGTAACCTGACTGAAAAAGTGGGGAAGAGAAGTTGCCAAAATCCAAATAAGTCAGCTCTGACTCACTGAAATCTAGAATCAGTATTCTGTAAGAAGGTAGAATA
The DNA here is from genome assembly GCF_034638445.1 of Ciconia boyciana. Lineage (NCBI taxonomy): Eukaryota > Metazoa > Chordata > Aves > Ciconiiformes > Ciconiidae > Ciconia > Ciconia boyciana. Next base: position 10,913,876 of record NC_132941.1, on the reverse strand, counting down.
AAGTTACATTTCTTTGCCAGGCCTTCACATACTGCACCAAGCAGATTTCATTTAGATCCAACAGAACAGCTCTATGTGTTATATTTAGTGGGTGATGGGAATAGCTACGTGAAAAAAACTTGTTTCAGAATATCCAATATGTGTAACAGTCTTTAGAAAGAAGAGTCTTATAAATAATATGAATGAGAAAAGCCTCAAAAAATTTTATTAAATTGAAAATACATGTCTAGCGATGAAATGGTGGTGTTTCAGTTATCCTAGATGGTAACATTGCCAAAGGTGCATGGGTCTATTTAATTTTCCTTTTGTGTCACCAATGCATTGTTTCTGTGCAGTCTTTAAAAAAAAAAAAAGACTCTGTACCGCAGTTCTGTGGAGCGTGCTGTATAGCATAGTGCACGAAAAGCACTTTTAGAATTGCTATTGAATCCATGAGTAACTTTTCCGCTTTTACATCTTGGTTTAGCATGACATCATAAAATGCTTTTTTAACAGCTGTTATTTTGAGAAATATTAGTTTTCCAGCCTGCTGTTCATTTTGTCTGCATTTCAGTAACATTCTGATTATGAAAAAGTTGACCTCAAGTATTGAATACCCTCTGAAGGTTTATGATGTCATTTGATGCTTTTCCTGGAAGCACAATCAGTAGGGTGTGGCTCTTTCAACTGTAATGTAATAAAAGCTTCTCTCTTTCACTATTAAACTTAGGGGAAAATGAAAGGGAATATGCCCCCTCGACCCTAAAAAAAGTCTTCAAACACATCTGCAGAGGAACTGTTAAATGTCTCTGAATATGCCCTCCACTTCCTCTCAAAAATTTTTGTACTGTGCTGGTAGGTGGCAGCAAATGACTTTCTATAACTTAACAGGGGGAAAAAAGTGACTTAAGAACTAAAAAAACAGCTGTGAAAATTACAAAAAGCATCTGGGCTCACTCTCAGACCCAGAGGAGGAGCCATTTTCAGCAGAACATGCAGGCGCACATAACTTCATGGATTCAGATTGCATTTCTCAATGAGTTTTCTTCCTCCCTAGAAAAGAGAGCTGGAGGATATTAGGATCTTCTGTAAACTTCTCATGAGGTACCAAGATTGTGTATAGGATATGGACTTGGGTAGGTGTAACTGTGCGAAGTTTTGACTTTGTTTCCTCAGTTGATGCCAGAGAGTGACTCAAGTTTCATAAAGAAAAGGGTATTTGGTATTTGTAGTTTGTGTTCTTCTGTGGTACGGAAGGATGACAATGAATTAGACTTTTCCTGTCCTGCTTTTAGGATATCGCAGCATTACATTGCCCTTGCTCATGCCCAATCCAAAACATGTCTTTACCAGCTGGGGACGTGAATAATCATCAGAGAGAAAAGTTTAATTGAATTGTTGTTTCATTAATAGAGTAAGTCATATTACAAAAAACACAGTACAAAGACAAAAATTACCTAAAAGTAACTGATGCTGTAATAATGTCTGGAGCTCTCTCATACAATGCTAATATATGCACAGATAATATACTCAGTTCGGCTTTCTTCCTTGCATATGATCCAGTTCTTGCTTTCAACATGTTTCCATCATTGATCTTAGTCCTTTTATTGGTGATTTGGTTTATGAAGTACAAGCACATAATTCTTCAGAACCCAAATGACTGCCCTATACCAATGCGTACAAGATATGCAATAGTGAAAAAAATCATACTGCAGTACTGTGATATAACATGATAATACTGTTAATCATAAAACTAGTTATTGGAACTTGCTTAAATCAAGAACATAATAGGACTGAAATCAGTCTAGATTTCCCAAAATCAGCTAAAGATACATAGAGAAAATACTAAATATCTCATACAGAACCATAATCATTGCATGTACAATTTCTATGAAAATTCCGTTTTCTGTGTATTTGTAACAAGTAATTCTTTGAAGAGCAGACACACTGAAGCCAGGCTGTCTAGAGATTTCTGCATCTCAGTTGATATTTCTTTTTTTAACTGAGTTTACACTATTTTCTGTTATCTCTACATACACCTTTATAGTTTTCTGCCATTTTCCCCTGCAGACTGCCTCTGCAGTGAACTTTGGCAGTAATAACACTGTTTAGCTTTAAAAATCAGATAGCAGGTTCAATAACTGTGGTGGATGGATGTTAACTTTTTGAACCTTATTCTCACTGCTTCCTCACCATCTACCTTAGAAACTCGAAAAACTATCATCTGTGAAATCTCTTTGTGAAATTTGATTAAATTTGCACCTTGGGTTTAAAAATTACTCAGGTGGGGAGGATACACGCTTAGTGTGTCAGTGTGTCCAAAGCTTTGCATCAGCTTTGTTTCCTTTTGAAGTAAGGCTGAAAAAGCACTATCAGAGAAATTAGGAAACAGAGTCTAATGACCTGCTACAGAAAAACAGCAAGGTTACTTCTTGTTAATTGCTATCAGAAATTACAGTGTGACCTTTATACTCTCCTCAGAACTGAATGAAGGGAAAGTAATGATGACTAAAGCTAAAACTAGGTTTTTAGAAATGCCTAGGTGTCATGGGATGCTATCTTGTGCTTTGGGCAGCAAAATGTAGAAAAAAAAGAAAAAAATCTTCTTATCAGATTACTCAAAGTAGTGATGACATGAAGAACTGGACTGATGAGCTAATTATTTAGATTATTATAGCATTATTTGCTTACTATGAAAAAGAAGTTACGATCAAAAGATACTTGCTATTTCATAAATACAATCAATTGATTTGCAGAAAATCTGAAAGAATTAAATGTACAATACATATGCTTGAGATGGAGCATAATGGAAATCTGGGAAGTCAAGAAAACTAGAATGTACAATCAAAAAAAGAATAGATGCCATGTCAGATGCATTATTCCTACAAAAATTGGCAAATCTTTATTAGTCTTGTAATAAATTTCTGGTTTTGCTTTGATTTTCTTCAAGGTATTAGTTTAAATGCTTTTAAAATCAGAATTTGCAAATTTGCAAATCAGAAAGCAAAATTAATTTGCTTTCAGTGTTATTTAAAGAAAAAACAAACAAGTAGGATTCCAATTATTTCACCAGGGTGATTGAAATATTGCATTTAAGTATTATGACAGAACAGCTACTTCCTTTGGAATAGGATTACTATTTGACTGGGAAAATTCTGGAGTAAGCTGGCGGAAGAATTTGTGACCATGAGAATCTGTGGTTACATAGACATAACCTGGAGGAGATGGGTAATTTGCTGGGCAGGTCTCTTGTTTCTTTGGGGTATATTCTGTGCGATACATAGTTTCATCTTGAAAAGGAGCTGAATTAGGAACTATAGCATGTACAGGTTTGAAACTTTGAGCTGGAATGATCTGATGTGGTATGTAATGAGATTTGAATGTAGTTAAATCATAAAATTTTCCCGTGGGTTTTGGGATTTCCTGTTGTTTCTTAGTAATCTCTTGCCGACAGCTGCCCCAAGCTTTAAAGTCTTCCTTTGTAGTAGTATTCCCTTGAAAAGGGGCATTGGTTCTTCTTCCATTAGAAACTGGCCTTATGGGGGCAGCAGGAGAAATCTCATGCTTAACATAATCAAGATGGCTCGTGGAGTTAAAATCTATGTTGCCTGGGGATGGAATGTACTCTTTTGTTTTGCGGACCTCAGGCAAGGAGACCAACCATGGCTGAAAACGATCCTGGAATTCAGTGACTCCATTAAAATGAGCATTGGATGCGACTTTTGCATTTTCAGGCTTGCAGCTTTTTGCAAGTTGCCCAGGTAGCCCTTTAAAATCATTCTGGTGGGTTGTGAGATCTTCAAAGGGTTGGCTGCTTGGCTTGTACTCTTCTTTCGATCTTACGAATTTTGGTTCCAGTTGATGAGCAATATAAGAAGTGCGATGGCTAGTAGTACTATCGAAAGGCACATCTGAAAGCTTGGCTACGCAAGGAGGTTTAAAACTTTGTCTGGGATTCAGTTCCCTAGGAACAAAGTCATCTTGAAACGTAGTAGAATTTCCAAACTTCTCTGTAGGTGGATGGTATATATGCTCCACCTTACTAGGTTCCCTTCTTTGAACTTCCCATGACCTATAGTCATCTTTAAGGCAAAAACAAAACTTCACCATACAAGTGTTATTACTTAAGACCATTCCTTTAAAATTAAGCCCAATTCTTCTGCTATTAAATCTTGCAGAACAAAGACAATGGATTTAAGTGAGAAAGATAATGTTATCTGCGTGTTTGTGATATGACAAAACTGTCTTCTATTATTAGAGTGATAAAAACAGACGAAAAAATCGTACATGATGCCCTATTTTGAATATTTCCTCAAGGAAAAAGAAAACATTGCATGTACATATTTAGTGTATGTTCTATACAGAAAATAGCCATGTACAGGTTTTATATACAATATCTTACATTTTACTTAGAAGTTTATGCAAATATACAAGACTGAAAGGAACCTTATAGGTTAATGGGTCATGTTCACTACTGATTGGGAGAATTGTCTCTCATAATTTCCATATCAACATTGCATCATCTTAAAGTTTGTTGGGATTTTTTTTTTCTTTGCTTCTGGGATTTTTTTTACGAACAGAGTGTTCTGCTCTAGTTACAAAACTTACTGTCCAGTCTAAACTTCTTCACGGGCAGTTGAAATCAATTTGTTGTCTTGCAATCACTGTACTTACTTCAGCTCCAGTGTTTTTGCACTCCTTGATCCTTACTCCCTGTTGAACTGCTAACATACATGAAGCATAACATCTACATGAAGCAGTTGCATGCTGTCTTCATTGTATGCTGAGACTAGGCTAAATTATTCATGATTTGCTAGCTTACTACTTACCCGTAGGCTAAATAGAAATGTTTAAATTTCTTATAAATTATTTAGAATTAATAAATATAAATAGAATGTATTTATATCAATGCATTTCTATCTAGCATAGGCCTAAGCTTAAAGAAGCTAGTGAAATATAACTCTGCCTTTTTTTCAAGAACCTTTTTTCCCAAATGTTATCCTTCCAACTCTTTCTTGCACCAAGCATTCTAACGTCCTGTTTTAATAGCCAAATCTGATTCTTGTTATCTCAAGCATCTTTTCAATACCACTGGCCTTCATAATCAGGAACATCTTGATTTTCGTGATTTATTTGATGATGATCATATAATTTATTTTTACTTTAACTGGGGCTGCAATGCAATACATGTAACAAATTCAGTAACACATTTTATGTATAAAATTTTCTACTTGTATAAAGTATATCAAGGTCACTTGGCAGAATGACTTAAAAGATTTAGTGCCCTTGTGCTGACCATTGTAATAGAATAATTTGTGTCAAAACAGATCATTACAAGGATGATACGCAAGCTATACAGTACACAAGAAAGAAATCTAAAATCAACTTTTGACCTACTCTGTGGAAAGAAATGTTACATGAGCTAAAACTATCTGAAAGATATATTGGCACTTTAACTGCAACCAACTTTTGCCTGCGATAGCCTCTCCAAGTGTATGTTAGAATTTCTCTCCTTCTAGCCAAGAAAACCTTAAAGAAGGCTTTTCGTTTAGAACCAATAAATGTCACCTCTAAACAACTGGAGTGCTGAACATCTTAAGGCATTATCACTTGCTGTTATGTCTTACTCTCTGGCCCAAACTAAGAAATCCAGTTTCTAATATAGATAATTCAAAATACTACCTTCATCTTGGTTATTTCTCTTTCTAAAGGCAGCATATATTATTACCTTGATAGGTTGGTATGGTATCCAATTTTCCTCCTGTAGTGTGTTTTCTCTCTAGGGGTCTTACTAATGTCACTGGTTGTATTTTATGTGCATTATAATCTTTCTGATATGTGGTTCCCAGTTCTATCTCTCCCGTCTTTGGTTTATGTTCTTCTTGTACCCGAAAAGGCCGCTTCACAATATCATATGGTAAATAATCAGATCTGAATTGGGGAAAAAGGAAACACTGGTTAAAAAACTTCATTTTTCTGATACAGTCACTTTTGTCATTTTTTCATTATATGGAAAAACAATGACTTACAATGTTTACTCTGAAAAATCAATCTGTTGCCATATGTTAGAGGGATAGTGAGGAGGAAAGAAAACCATGGTACATAAATCTAGGGTCTCTGATGCATGACATAGCCTTTATTCAAAGGTAGATAGTGAAGCAACTTTTTCAACACTCTCAGTCTCATTCCCAGTTCAAAAATATTCTTTAAGATGTCTGAAAGGAGATTAGAAAAAGTTGCTCTCATTTTACGAAGAAATGATCCAGAAAGCAGAAGTAGAGCAAAGATCAAACTAATACAAGGGGCAGCATTTACTAATTGCATGAGGAGAATGGAATATAATCAGAAACAGCACTTGACCATCTTTATATGGGCACATTACATTAAAAGGGTGTGTATTACATACGTAGGTGTTTAAACAGTATATGCAGTACACAATCAATCTTGCAGAAGGGCATGTGGCTTTTCTATGTATGTCCCTTTTGTTTTTTTATAAACAAATAAAGAAGTTTCACCTGTTGCCCTTATAGCTTAAAAAAAACCCCAATACTGGAAAAAGTAGAAGGTTTATGCCTCTGTCTTATTATTAATAATGAATGAGTGATGCTTTTTTCTAACTCTTTGAAAGATGTTCTTTAATTTTGTAAGCTTAACATCAGGGTCTGTGCACTGACAGGACAGACCTACTGAACCCCTTTACAGTTGGCTTTCTTCAAACTCCTAATAATTTAGAACTGTCTGAATAAAAAAAATCCCTGTTCCTTTTCCTTAAGGTTTCATTTTCCCATTATCTCAGATTCTACACATGTATTACAGAAAGTTCCCCAGCTTGCCAGCTTTTTCAGGCTCAATGAGACCTAGAGTTCCAAAACAGGCTGAAAACAAGGACAAAAATTGTAGATTATCTTTACAGGTTGAAGGATGCTGTAAAGAATGCAAATATTTTTGTATGCGTGCTTCACTATTTTTTATGACCTTTCTGTGGTAACTGTATTTCTACACTCAAAATTTATACTTTTAATTATGCTAAAAGTGTAAAGGATGCAGTGATTGCATTTTGAAAATTATTGCAATGTTCAGTCCCCCCTTAAATGAGAAAGTATAAGAAACTTTATAGGGTAATTGTAAAACACATTGCTTCAAAATGTTTACTTAAATGTTGTAATTCCTTCCATTTTCCCACGATGCACTTGGTACTCTTGTTTCGGCTTAAGGCTCCGGGGAGGAGAGATGTTGCTATACTTAGGATATTTTTCCACATACTCTGTTGTGAGGCACGGCTGTTGTCCATTATCATAAATCCTTGTGGGTTTATGAGGGCAGCGATGGCGCCTGGGTAAAACACATCAGATGAGATCATTTTGAATAGTTTCATTTAAGGGGAAAACCCATGCCCTATCTACTGGGAGTGAATAACAAATGGAGAAGATTGAACAATGTCAGTAGCTTGTGTTTAAAACTTTTCTGAGTGATAAAAACACAAAATATTGTGCTGATGGCACAGGTCCCAGAGCACAGTATACTGACACAGTAGTAAACAGTATCTGTGTGTTAGTCCTTAGTACAGAATACAAAGGATGGATAGAGTTGATCTCAGTCCTCTAAATGATGCTACCACCAAGATGCACTTTCCTCTCTTTTTTTAATCTTTAATGATATTACTAGTCTTATTTGTAAAAATAAATATGCTTCATTTCTCCTCTCACGTTGTCTGTTTTTTACTGTTTTCCCTCATTGGTTGTCTTTTTATTTCTGCGCATCTGCTCACCTATTTTCACTACAACTCTTGATTAACCCTTTTTGATTAAAATTTTAGTGGTGTTAAATCTCATCTGCGCTTCTAGTGCTCTAGGCCATTTCTGACTTTTCAATCCTTTTTTCCAAGGACTAAATCCTCTATCCAGGAACTATGTTTGTTTAGAAGTAATAACATCCCTTTTCCTTAATAGATTTTACTTCAATTACACCTGCTTGTCATTGTTGCCTATTTTAATGACACCATTGTGTTAAAAGGTGGTAAGAGGTATATCATGACTTAATTTATTACTTATACCTTGTTGTTTTGTGTAAATTACGCATGAAATTAAAATGTACATGTTATTTTCTATATTGCTTTGAAAATCTTGTTATATTAATTATAATTTGCATAACATACTTAAATGTCTCTGGTAGTTTGTTTCAAGTATAGTTTAAAAATTTTATTTTGTCTGACGTGATTATTATTGAATATCTCCTTTAAGGAGATACGTCATGAAAGATGTTCCTCCTACTTGTGGCTGACAACTTGCAATACTGGTTCAGATATAAGCTAAGGGAAATAACAAGAAATAAAGCATAATTTTTTAAATAAGTGAGTAAAATTCTGTACATGAAAACCAAAAATAACTAAAGAAGAAGAAGGGAAAAATGTACAGCTCTTACTGGGTACAAATCAAGTTTCAGGAAGCTAGATACCCAAGGAATAGTTCAAAGGTCTGCAGAGAAATTTAGCTAGCACTGAATACCAAGAAGGAAAAAAAATAAATTAAAGCAAGGTAAAATAGAATACAGAAACAGACATGAAGGACTCCTGCTGGGAAAAGTAAAATGAAAAAACCACTAAAAGAAGTTGTCTGGAACTGGAGATCCCTAAAGCTGGTATTACTTTGCGCTGCCTAACTTTGCCAGCTCAGTAGTTCAATAAATGAGAAATGAAGTAGCCCTGTCTAAGAAGCCAGATCTTTTCAAAGCCTCAGGTGCTTACTCCTTTTCAATCAAGCCAACAGATGGTCAAGTAACAATTGAGACATCTATTCAGAAAATATCAGGGAAAGGAAAAAGGAAGAGGAGGGAAAGAACAGAAAAGGCAGGAAAACAAGGAGGTGAGTATGTGCTATTTCTCAGCACGGTGCTTCCCTACCACTAAATTTTTCATGAAATTCAGTTACCACCTTAGTAATATTTTTTTCAGTAAGTATGAACAGTATATGCTGTGTCATGTAGCATCTAAAAGTAACAGCTAAGCAGAAACTAAAAACATTGAATGTATGTTTTGAAAGCTAGTTGAAATATAGGGTATCATATTATAATGTTCTTCACATATTTTAGGCAAATGATTCAAAGGAGTTTGAAACAAACAGTATTCATCTACAAAAACTCTGTTTTGACAGTCTTCAGTTTGCCATAAGCTGGTCCAGAAGACCAATCACCAAACAAAACACCTTCTCTGTTCTGGTATCACCAGTCTTTAAAGACTTAACTCCCACTATTTTCTAAGCAATATTGTCAGTATATCCCCCATATTGCTGAACAGTCATGCTACAAACAGAAATGGGTACTAGAAAAATAATTACTTGCAGAGTGAGCCTGTAGTTCTTGGTAGGTTCAAGACAGAGGTGAAAGTAACCTAATGTATCTCTCCAAGGAAAGATGCTTTTGTAATTGCCTTAGAATTCATTGCTGAATCAAAAATGTCCTTGATCCCAGTCATTTCTAGCATATGAAATAATTCTGAACAGCCTCTAACTATGCATGAAATTACATGGATTCAGACAAGACTGTTCAGGAAGATCCTACATCCTACTTTGTGCTGTGAAAGAACTTTCAGTGGGCCTAAAAGGCAATGTAAAATTACCTTAATATAAATGTGAATTTGACTTGGAGAAGAGATTAGGGGCTTTTTGGTTAACTGATAAATCTCTTTTGGATGTTGTCTAACTGCCAAACCAAAAGTTTTCTTTTAGATAATAACTTTATAAAACTGATTGCATAGGGCATCACAGCTCTTTAGAGAGACAATGCAAAGAATCATCAGAGAAGACAAATTACAGTTCTGGTAAATGAAAGACATTGCTTACAATTTGGCGAGAACTCCCTGAGTCACTGATTATTTTAAACTTGTTACTTGTAGTTATCTTAACTTCAACCCCAGAGATACTGATAATTCAAAATTAATTTGGTGAGAATATGCCTTCCCCCATGACTGACTGATGCCTGCTTTGATGGATTATTATTATTTCCCTTCTTTGAGGGAGACTAACTATCTTGTGGCTTGCATAACGTCTGAAAAGAATCTCAGTTAAATAAAATTGACAGTATATGGGCTTTCTGCTGCCAAATGCTGTTGCTCTCATTATTTTAACAGAATGATGCTGAATTTCACTTATATAGGATCTGGCATACACACATTTGTTTTTTATACATTGCTAGCAAGACCCTTGAAATTTTCCCACAAAGTATTTTCCTCTCAGAGAACTAGACTAATAATGAGAAAAGTTTAATGCTTATCATCATAAAGAACTTATTTTAAAAAACAAACAAAAAAACCCCCTCAAAGTTGTTGGTTTTTTTAACCACCAGTGTACACATTATGGTCTGAAAGACAGAAGTTATGTATGGACACTGTATTTTTGAGAGTCATCTGCTTTCCTAGTGTTGACAGGAGACCTGGTAGTTTTTATTTGGTTTGTGTGTATTTACATGTGGTCAGCATGAAGGCTTAAATATCCCATATTTTACAGAAATCTCTTTCCTCTTAACTTACATTTATTCAGAAATCTAGATTTTTATGATAATGATAACAAAAGTGCAATAAATGGGTAAAGGCTGACAGATTGAGAAGAAGATAAAGCAGTAGTTTATTTTTATGTCTCAAAACTAAGCTTCTATGCTTTTGTATGCTGTGATTATCTTTTATGGCAGACAAATACTATTCTTGAGTGCAGAGAGTTCATCTACCTCAGAGGCTTTATTCTTCCTTTGGAGGCCAGATTTAACATCCTGTATTTGCTGTTAGACATTTCTATTGAGCCAGTGATCTGAAGCCTGACTGTACTTGCTAGCAGGGGGTAATTTTCTCTTGTACTAAGTTAACACATTTGGAATCTATGGGAAATAAGAAAATAAAAATATTTCCTTCTCTTTATGGATCAATCCCAAGTAAGACTAGCTCATAGTTTCTCCACATTAAAAATATACCACTTCTAAAATAAGAAATGGATCTGGAATATCTTAGCAAACAATAGAGAATCCAGCCATTGCTCTGCACAATGCAGTTTTGAGAACATTTTTGTGGTTTATTAAAAAAAAATCCCAACCAAACTTACATCTCTACCATAGCAGCTTGAAAGTGATCATCATGCCGCCTTGGTAGCATCTTATGCTACTGCAAAAGTCTTAAGCTCAAAAGGTTAGAAATGATGTCAGTTATTAAAAATGGAGAAGTCCTCAGCATAGGACCTATTTTGCAAATTGATCTTTCAGCATGCTCAGCACTGGGTATACTTCCAGTGGTTTTTGGCATTACAATTATTTGCTGATTTTGAAAAAGATCACCTGATAGGCACAGAAAGTGATTAAGTCTAATAAGAAGGAATCTATTTAAAATATTCTTTAAAATCATGTAACAATTATTTGATTAAGAGCCCAAGACTGCAACCCCTAAGTATGAACACTAGCACTCAGATGTGAGCCTTTAATGAGTGGCTTGTATATGTCACAATGCAAAAAAAGTCATTCTGGAATTTTGGAGGCTCTTCTCACTTCCCTGTAAAGAGAAAGCAGAATAAAATTCCGTCTTACTGACTATCCTCCTCTGTACTTGTAAAATTTTTCAGAGTGTTTTTTCTTCTGTGAACAGCTAAGAAAGATAGTTTTCTTCTATTTTACTACTTAGAATTAAACAGCAATTATATCTCCACAAAATTTCCTGCAAATAGCTAAATGATAACTTCTACAAAATATTAGATCTTTTTCTTCACTTTGAAATCTCTTCTAAGATATGTATGCATTGCGATATCCAGGTAACACTGCCAAGCAACCAGTCTTCCCCTAAAAACAGAAAGACTATAGCTCCACTGAAGCAAACACAATGTCCTGCCTAAACCAATAATGGCTTAAGATTTTATTGACTGTAAAAACTTCAGTGATGTTTATTTTAAACCATAAGTTTTGTGTGTGTTTTATTCAATTATTCATATTATTAAACTGGTTTTGAATTGAGAATTTTCGCTTGAGTTGAACCTCGTTTTCTGCTGTCAGATTGTGTTATCTCACCATCTTTATACTTGAGCCTGAGCCAGACTTGATATATCATCATGAAAACAATGTGTTCCAACTCTTCATTAATCAAGGACTTTTGAAACAAATTTATGGGGCAAACTATACCCACAGTCTTGGCCAAAAAGAACATGAGAAGGTTTACATGCGGCCTGTCTCTCATCTCTGTCTACAGATCAAAAAAAGTGCCCGATGAACAGATAGACAGACTTCCCATACAGAAACACATAAGGAGTGTGTCTGCTATACAAACCTCGAAACGAAACCTGTAGTTCATGGTGCGCTTTGCAGCCATGGGATTGGCCCTGTGTTTTCAATAGATAGTGATCACACTCTTGTGATCTTATGATGACTCTCCTTGTATGTACTTGTTAGACTTTTTTTTTAATATTAAAGAGTGAATCTTAGAATCCTAGGATGATTATTTTTCCATGTTTTTTTAAGTAGACAGGGAAGAAATTGGAAATATTATCAGTACTGACTCCAAACCTATAAACATATATGGGAGTTTTGCAAGGTTTAAATCCATTATGATTTTGGAAGACCTGGCTTGTGAATTTTTTTACCTATGGCATTGATAATATTGCTTATAGACCTGTAATAGTAATTTTAAACCAAACAAATTGCCTGCTGTACCCTCTTATGCCAGCCTCCCCGGGCCAAAGAGGCTATAGGACAATGATGAACTGTGTGTCTCCATATGGGATCATGGAATGTAAATTAGTGGGGCTTCCCTTCACAGTGCAGAGTATTACTGCAGGTGATGTTAGAAAGGCAGACAGGTTAAATCTCTTTTAATGGCCGTAGTGCTTGTACAGGTTTCTGTCAAGGTTGATTTAGCCAGAACTCTTATGAGGGTTTCTTTGGTGCAGTCCCTCTCTCCACACAGCGGAGTTGGCTCTGCTTTAGGGAAAAGCCTGATCCTGAGGTTTAGTCTAGGTGGCTTTGAAAGGCTGTCCCCATTCTTCTCTATTGTAATGCATTTAAGATCTGCTTTTTCCCCTACCTGATGTAAACATGAACATATTACCTCTTATTTACCGAGGAGATCCCTTTTAGAAAAAAGGGAAGCCAGAAACTGTTGAAACGGCAATGTTACCCGCTTTCTGCCTTCCCACTGCTAAAAATACTAGCCGCGACCAGACATGGGGGTCCCCGTGCAACCCGGGATGGGTGAGGAGGGGGACAAGATGCAGGGTGTTTTTGTGGGGGTGGCGTTGGGAGGGCCCGGAGCGCTGAGGGGGAGCCACCGCCATCTTCCTGGGGGGACACCCTCCCGGGGACCCGAAGTCTCCCCCCACTCCCCGAAGAGGGTGGCGACCCGCGGGGCTGCTTACCCGCAGGTACAAATCTCACACAGACACCGAGGCGGCTTCATGCTCCCTGCCGCCGCCCCCGCCTCTCCGCCGGGGTAACTAAGGAAGCGCTCCGTCGCGCGGCAACGGCGGCGTCCTCGCGGTGAGCGGCCTCCGCCGGCTTCCGTCTGGCGTCACGCACCGGGGGGCGGGCCGGGGGAGGAACGGGCGCGGGCTTCCGGGTGCGGGCGGCGCGGCGCCGGGAGGGCGAAGGTGGGCTGTTCCCCTCCCCCTCCCCGTGAGGGGCCGTTTGGCGGGGGGCGGGGGGGGTGCGCGCGGCAGGAGGGGGGCGCGGGACCGGCTTCGCGCGCGCACCGGGAGGCGGAGCGGGCGCGCGAGGCGGGCGGCGCGGCCTTTCCCCTTCCCCGCCTCAGCCCCGGCCCTGAGGGCACCCCTCGCCCCGAGCGGCATTGCGGCGGTCCTCGGCGCGGAAACGGTGGGGGAGGTCTGCGGCCCCCCCCCGCCCCGGGGCAGCGGTCCCTGGGGCAGCGGTCCCGGGGGCGGCTGTGCGGAGCCGTAGCGTTGGAGGCCGGGAGCAGCCCCGTGGGGAGCGCGGCGGGGGGCTGCGGCTCCCGGCGGTGCCCGCTCGAAGGGGCGGGAGGGGAAGGCGAGACGTGGGACGGGACGGGACGGGACGCGCAGCCCCCGCGTTTGCGCGGCCTGAGTGTAAAGCGTGAGGTTGTGCCTCTCCGGGACACCTTCGGGTGCGGAGAGCCGAGCGGCTCTCTGTTCATACATAACGAAAAACTGACCAAAACTCCCAACCCCCTGATTCTTGTTAAACATAGAAACGTGTCCCGTGTTTTGTAAGTTTCTGGTATCCGAGGTGTAGTACTACAAATGGTGTCTGAGGAACGTGACACGCTCCACGTGTCAGAGGAGGTTTCCCTGATCACAACTTACGTAATTAAAAAAAACCCAAACAACCTGTTTGTTAAGTTGCCTCCTGAATAAAATACTTTGCTCCGTTCACAGAATTAGCTAACCATGGTCCTCACAAGTGTGGAAAAGATGGTTGGCCTCCAGAAGAAGACTTCTGGAATCAGGAATATCTGTATATTAGCCCATGTGGATCATGGTAAGACACGTGCTTGTGACTGGCAGAAAGCTTGTGTGTGTGTTAGGTTGAATGATGGTGAGATATTTTGGTCACTGTTTTAAAGCAGAAGGTTTTCACGGATTTAGCTTTAAACTGTCTTAATCCTGATTCTGGGAAGTAAATTTGCTTTAGGCACATTTCTTTTGTCCTGATGCAGCTTATCTTTTAGAACTTAAGAGACCGTTACACTATAATAATTCAGAATAACTGAAACCAAACGTTTTCTACTTTTGTGATGCTGAATGTTGGCATGAATTAACTATATGCGAGTGTGAGGTAAGCTGTTGTATTTTTATGCTTACTTAATGGATGAAGTTTGTTATGTAGGAGGAAATAATAAATGTTCATTTTAGGACATGAATCTTTTGTCTAATTGCATGATATATTGAAGTTCTGATGTACCGTTTGTTATTTCATCTGCTTTTCGGGTCATGACAGGTAACGTTGCATCCACTCTTCAGAAATAAATTTGTGTGTACCTGGTGAAGGTGAAGTTGAATAAACGGATTTATTAATATCGTCGCATCTTTTTCCATTGTCTGTATTAATTTAATTTATTTTTCTTTTCAGGCAAAACTACTCTAGCTGATTGTCTAATATCTAGCAATGGAATAATCTCTAGCCGCTTGGCAGGAAAGGTAGAGTTATACTGTCATTTTTAACAAAATTGTGGTGTCTATGTGCTGGGATTGTAAATCAGTGATGATTAAGGAAATTCCATTCCTCGTCTTGCTAAATCTCATTTTTGCGCAGTCATACTCTTTGACAGTTGATAAGTAACTTGTGAAGATAATTCTACAGATTTATCACCTCTTCTTTTGTTTTTGTACTCAGCTGAGATATCTAGACAGTAGAGAAGATGAACAGATCCGAGGAATAACAATGAAATCTAGTGCAATTTCATTGCACTTTGTGAAAGGTAAGTTGTTGATGCTGGCAAGTATAAACTTTAATATACATTTTTGTTAATTTTCCCTGTCTCTTCATTGTTGCATTTTTTGTATGCAGCTTTTACTTTTGTGTTTCTCAGTGTTAGGCCATGATTCTGCACTGGCTTAGGCATGTATTTGACTGTTAACCAAGATAATCAAGTTCCATCTCAGGGTTAGCAAAACGGTCTTCGATCGTATCTGTGAGTGGAGGCAATGAGAATAGTTGCCTTTATCTTTTTATTTTAGATCTAAATCTTTATATTTTAAACTTAAGTCTTGAAATAAAGTGACTGAAAGGCAAGATCTTCTTTCAAAAAACAACAAATTTTTAAATGATTTGAACAGTCTTATCTTTACTATACTTCTGTGTCAAGGTACTTGTTATACTCTGCTATAAATTGTTCAGAGAGTTATTTATAGTGTAGTTACAGTCTTGCCTTTGTTATGACTCCATGTTCCTCACCATGAATGAAAAACATTAAATACATTACTAACAGGCTTGTGCAGAAAAAAGAATAACTAGCAGAAAAATTGCACAAACAGAAAAGCCACCATTAGTCTTTCCATTTCAGCTACAGCTGATTATAAAAAATAGTTGAAATCAATGATCTTCTAGCTAAGTATTGTAAACTGTGGCTGTTTTATTGTTGACTCTGAAATGACCTTACTTTTATTGGTTAGAACCTTTTATGTCTGTTGTTTTTCTGTATTGAAATTTAGACTCTAATACAACTTCTTAAACAGGAAAATCGTTTGATCTGACTTTGATTATGGCTGATGATAAATGCAGTGAGTTTGTCAAAAGTTGACTGGAGTCTCCGCCAAGCAGAATTTTTTTGGAGAGTAGTGTAGAAAATACCAAAAACTTCTCCTGTATTGATATATTGAAGATATTTTAGTAATGTGGAGTCAAAAGTGTGTTTTCAAAAAATCGCAAGGTTAAATGAGGCATTTGATCAAGAATGTAGGGTTTATTTTTATGACAGTCTGTCATGATTTACCTTTAAAATGCAGACTGTAATGCAGTTGATTTGTGTTTTAGCTAGTGATCTCTTTGTAATGCTGCTACAAACTTGTTCAGGTTTAGACTTTTTCTTTTCCTTTGGTTGGCTGGTGTGTTTTTCTTTTTAATTTTCTGAAGGTAGTTGGGCATTGAAAGATGAAGATTGGCATTAAGAGTGAAATTAAAACCAATTAGGCACAAGCCACTAGATGTTATGCTGCAGACAGTCTTCCTGTCCTATTGGAGTTTTTCTTAAGCGTAATGGTTACTGCAGATTTAGTCCTTAGAAATTAATAATAGCTTAAGCAGTATAACTGGGTGGCTGAAAGAAATATTTTTGAAAACTGTTCTGAAATATTAATTTATTGTTTGATCCTAGGTGATCAGGAGTATCTGATTAATTTAATAGACTCCCCAGGGCACGTGGATTTTTCTTCAGAAGTATCTACTGCTGTCCGACTCTGTGATGGTTGCATCATAGTGGTGGATGCTGTTGAAGGAGTCTGTCCACAGGTGAAATAAAGTATATTAAATAGAGAAAGAGGGTAGGGAAGACAGAGTAAGCAAAGTCTTGAGTGTATTATTTAGAAATAAAAGATGAGCTGGTTTAAGAAGTTTTGTAAAGTTTTTAATAAATGACAACGTGCTTGAGGTATGAAAGAGGGTAGTTAGTTTCATAGTTGTGCTGAAAAAGTGAGCAACGCTGGTGAGTGGGTGTAGTAATGTAGGGTTGAAACAGCGAGTATACAAGTTTTCAGGTAATGGAATATTTGTATAGAGAAGAATTAAATGTCTTAAGGGAAAAAATTTAATATCTTTACCTGTGTTTTTAGGGTATTGAAAGTGAAAAAATATGCAAAATAACATTGAGATTGCTTTTCTTTCATGGCTTACTTTTATAAAGAGGGGGTTTTTTGTTGTTGTGGGCATTTTTGCCATGAAATTCTGCCATTCTGCAGAATTCTGTAATAACTAACACTGTGTACTACAGGAGTCAAATTTCTGGTTTGAATGTCAACCTGTCCTTTATTATATGTTTAATTACATTTTAGAATTATATTGTCATTGACTTTAACATTCCATCTCTTTTGTGGTATCAAACTTTCTGTAATGGAATTTTTTTAACTATTTCCTTCTTAATAGACTCAAGCAGTTCTACGGCAAGCATGGCTGGAAAATATACGTCCGGTACTGGTGATTAATAAAATCGATCGCTTGATTGTGGAGCTCAAGCTCACCCCTCAGGAAGCATACTTGCACCTTAAGAATATCTTAGAACAGGTATTCATGCTATAGTGCCATGTTCACACAGCAGATTTTGTTGAGGTTTTTCTCTTCCTCCTTTTCTCCATCCTTGAATTGGGAGAGATTGTAATTTTCACTGCCTTATAGCTGGAATAAATTTAGAGCAGCAGAACCAGTTTCTTCTTACTTTGCAGGATCAAACACTGTAACATCTAGTCTAATTTTTAACATTGAGATACATTTTATTTCTAGTTTGTTTTGAGGTCCATTCAGAATGCCTGTGATAGAGAAAAGAGTATTAAATGCCTCTTGACAGGTCATCAGGAAGAGTCTTCATTTTTGGAACTAATATGCTGAATGTTTTGTTCTTCCTGTTAAATTGCTTAAGCGTCTTTGGAGGTAGACAAATAATATCTTTAGACTGCTCCTGATATTGATGGATTTATGCAGGGATAAAATTAATTCATCTTTTAAGTTGTAAGTTAAGTTGCCTTCAAACTTCACCCCCCCCCCCCCCCGAGCTTACTTTTAAGCACTTATCTACCTGGTTTCCCTTTGCCCTCCTTTGTTTGTTGGCAGTATCAAGTTCCTATTTCACCATGCCTTGTTCTGAGAAACAAAGTGTATTACACATGATACTCTATTCAATCCTGATGTGGCTGACTTTGACTTGGAAAGTACACGGTGTTTGAGTCAAAATGTTAGTCTCATCAAACTCCTGTTGTCTTCATACGTGCAGGATTAGATACACAAGGTCTGTGTTTTAAATTGCAAAATGAATCACAGGCATGCTATCTTGTTAAAAAAAAATCTTTTTTTATATTTTGGAAGGTGGGGGAATTGCATTTTAATTGCAAGGGCTGTGAAAGAGTGAACGAATCTTAGGGTGTTTTTACATATCCTTCTGTAGATCAATGCAGTCACTGGAGCACTCTTTACCTCTAAAGTCTTAGAAGAAAGAGCTGAGAAAGAAACAGAAAGTGAAAGTATTTCAGACACTGCATCAGGAGATCAAATTTATGACTGGAGTGCTGGATTGGAAGATACTGATGATTCACATCTATATTTTTCACCAGACCATGGAAATGTGGTGTTTGCCAGCGCAATTGATGGCTGGGGTTTTGGGTAAGTCTGGGATTTAGTTACTGTCTTTTTTTTTTTTTTTAATTACTGCTATTATTTTTTACTAGCTATACTATTATTTTTTAAGTTAAAGTATTTTCAGTTGATTCATATTTCTAAAGATGTTTTTATATTTTTCTGTGATATGCAACTGTATATAATCAATTCTTATATACTATTAACACCGAACAGCTGAAAATACCACCAGCTTTGTCATCTGTGTGACAGGGACCGCTGTTCTACTTACACAGCAGCTGCTGAGTGCACTGTAGTGCCCAGCCTAGCCTGGTAAACTTAGTATTTTATTAGTTGATGACATTTGATAGGCTGTAATAGACTAGGCCAAAAACTGTGGCAGTACAGGAGCTCTTTCACAAGTAGATTGGACTTTCCAGCTACAGGGACAGTGACATTCATAACAAGCATAAGGTAGGCAACTGGCATCAGGGCAGTAGTTTCAGCTGGCTGGTTCAGTCCAGTACAATTCTAAGTCACAGCATTACTGTGATCTATTTTTTCTGCACCTGACTTTGGCTTGTCCTTGAAATTATGCACTTGTTCTCAAGTGTTTGTGCTCATCAGTCTTAATCTGGCTTTTTTTCTGTTCTTCATACAGGTGCATTTCTTATTTCTTGTTACCTGATATCTTTCTGTTTCAGCAGTTGCTAAAGAGCATTGCAGAGATGTTTAAGTAAACGTAAGAATTTGGGAATAGAACAATTTCAGAAAATTTTCTGGATTACTGTATTTGGGTTTGTGATCAGTTCTGTTTTTGAGTCCTGTTCTTAGTAGTTTCACAGGGCAGCAGGCTAGTGTAAAGATTACACATGTTCTGATTGCTTGGCCACAAGGTGGAGTCGTTGTCTTCATCATGAAAATACAATTAAAAGTATACACTCAGTAATATAGTGCATGTCTTTTAATATTGCAAAACCTTTTAAAAAAATCAGCTCCAGGATTTTTAAGTCAAAGTCAAGCTCTTAAATAAGATTCCATGCATAGTTTGTAGTCTAACACAAATATTTCTTATCACTGCAGAGGAAATGGAAAATAAAATAAGTTATTTTAGTTTAATTATTTGCCATGAATAATGATAATTTATAAAAAGAAAAATCAGAGTGTAAGTGGTGTAAAGGAAATGGAAAACAAATCTTCAAATTCTGACATGTTGGAATATTCTTTAGTCTGAAAGAGATCTTTTCATAGAGGATGTGTGTGAGGGGAGACCTTTTCATTTCTGAAGGCTAGAGAGGGTTTCCCGATACCTTTGGTGATCTGCACGTTAACACACATCTTATCTGAAGTCCTCCATTCCCATATGGTGCCCACAGTCACTCTTCTGTTTTATGGTGTGCAGGGAAACAGTATTTTGATTTCTGTAGGCTTTAGCTTCCCTGACTTGTAACTTTTCCTTGAAATTCCATGGAAAAAATGGATTATGGTAGTAAACTGTTGTTATACAGAGTATTTGGGATGCAACTGTTACAAACTTGTTCAAGTTCAGAGTTGGAATATGAATGTTTTCTTTAGCAGATGTTGAAATGATTTAGAGCTGTCTGCTATTTTTGTCCTGTATGGAAAAAGATTGGGCAATTTGCAGCTTACTTTTGTTTTGGATACTGACAAAGCCTATGGAAGGGAATAAATGAAAACAAAAAGCTAAGTTCTTGTTTTGAGAAATCCAAAGGTGGCCTAGGTTTAGTATTGGTATTCTAAGTATGCTGTCAGGGAATGCTAAACATTAAGAAAAATGTTTCTTAAAGAAAGTGATACAGTGGAGTACTTTTTTACAATACATAGAATTATAAGCTCAAAAGCAATTTAGAAGCTATTTCTTTAGCTCAAGCTACTTGATATTTGCAAGTAAATCATCAGCTATTAAGATTTTATCGATTACAGAACTACATCCTGATATAAGCCTGTGGTCATAAACACCGTATGATCACCTTCGTAAATGAGAAAGCAAGCATGTTGTTCTTAAATGGTAGGTGAATATAATGGGGTTTTTTTGTAAAAGTGAGAATTCAGATAGTTATCTTCCTTTCATGATTTCTTTTCCTCTGATAATTTCTCTGCAGATAGAATTAAATTCCATACAAATGTGGCAGAAAATTGATTTGTTTCTCCAGCTCAGAATTTTAGCAAAAAATACTTCAATTTGAACTGTTTGACACAGGAGTTTACTGATGTACTTCCAGGTTATGTATCTCTTTTGTAATAACATCAGTGTATATACAGAGAGGTGGAGAAGAAAATTTCTCTAAAACAGGGCTTGAGAGTCTCGAATTTGTTGTTTTCAGAGATAATACCTTGTGTTAATTTTCTTTTTTTTTTTTTTAAATATTTTTTCCCCAAAGCTTTTAGCACTTGCTATGTTAGTAACTGGTATTTCTGCAGAGTGGAATGTGTGATAGATGATTAATGGTATATGCTAGGATAATGGGAAGTGGAATGATAACTGGGCAAGCTTTAGTTGTTTCTTTGTATTTGCTATGTACCTGCCACTTGAAATGTTCGTCAGCTGGCTTGAACCTTACTTCCAGAGTTTCTGTAAGGCTCAAATCTAAATACTGGTTGTAATTTAGCTTCAAATGGGGCTAAAAAGCTTCAAAAGCTTCTGTTTATTCTTTGCCAATACTATGCTGATACAAGATGAACTTAAAAAACTTAAAATGCTTTTTATTGAATATGAGACTAAAAACCACGTTTGCTAAGATTCCCCAAATTTTAATTCCCTTCTGCTTTATGTATTGATACTTTTTTAAGATTATATTAATTGACCTATTGATGTACAAGATTGTATATCAGCCAAAAACATTTATGCATCTAACTTAGGCAAGGGGTATTAGTATTCAGCTGCTGGGTCTGGATCAGACTGTTTATACAGTAGACTAATTTGTGTTAATCTATTCTCTATCCCACAAAATGTGCCTACAGCTTGGACAAATAACACGACTCCTATCTGCTATGTTTCTTGTTTGTACCTGTCCTAATTCTCCATTTTTCCCTCACATATTGAAAATTTTTTAATGTATTTGTTGAAGCTGAACGAAGATTGTTGGCTTTCTGATACTACTTTGTTTCTTATAGATGAACTAGTGGGCCCTGGTTCTGATAAATCATATAATGGGGGGGGAAAGGAACGTTTTCCTGTATTAGTTTCAAGAGGTACTTCTGGACTGCCAGCAGTACAGTCTGGTGAAATATGATCAGTGGAGCATTTTCTTAATTGAGGCAAACCTTGACTGCTGTTACACAGTTGTGGGTTCTGTTCCTAAAGGTATTATGACTTGTCATGGCAGAACAAATGAAGCCATTAGGCAGTGCCAGCCTCATCCAGTGCAGTTAGTACATATGCTTTTCTCATAATCCTTAAGTGTTGAAAGAATGCCATAAATATGTATGCAGGAGCTGCTGGCACAAGAATCTTGAAGGTTCTCCCCCTGTTGAGAGTTTGGGGTAGTTTCTGGAAAAAGAAATCTCCTTTTTGGACATTGTTCAGAATGTATAGCTTATGTCTTGCTGAGATGGGCAGGTCTTTTTTTAGGTGTGTAGAAATTTGAGAATTTTGGATTTCAAAGAACAGATTATCAAATATAATTGTTCTGTAAATAGGATTGTTCTGGTTGTAAATGTGTATTTTTGTTTCTGTGTGCACAAGGAGCAAATATGTGGAAATTTTTTCTATTACTGCTCACTGAACATTTTCAGTAAGGAAACCATAGAATGTTCAGGACATCCTCTTTAGGTCATAAACAGCCTGCTTTTAATAACTCATGGGGACCACTGAACAATTGGCTTTATAACACAATTTTGGCATTACAGTTTTTGTATTATTTTCTGGGTTTTACTCATTATTAAAGCAATGATTCAAACAACAGGAAGTGCCCTAAGTAGTTAATTTTAAAAATAATTACCACCATCTGATGGCTCAAGTGTGGCTCAAAAGAATACTTGATTTTTAACTTGTACCATTCTGTCACAGGCCATAATTAAATGTGTTGTGGGATGTCTTTCATAGAATAAATTTGAGAGTCATCACATAAGTATTTAGAACTTTTGTATTATGCTTTTGAGTTTTTACGGGGGGGGGGGGGGGGGGGGGGGGATAGTACACAAGTATTTATTTCGAATAAATGAGTTCAGCCTTGAAGCTGACTTGAAACAAAACAAAACCATACAAATACTGATGACATTTTTGAGCTGTTAAGACTAAATATTTTTGCATCTGTAAATGTTAACCAATGTTAGCTAAAGTGAAGACAATTGGAAAAATGGGAGTAAAACAAGGATTTGAGATTTGTATGTGATTTTCATGTAAGCTGTCCGTTGCTTAGGCTGATAAGCACATGTAAACAGCATTACAGTTATTAAGATGCATTTTGTTTCCTTTCAGCATTGAGCATTTTGCCAAACTGTACAGCCAAAAGATCGGAATCAAGCCTGCAGTACTTCTGAAGACTTTATGGGGAGATTATTATCTAAATACAAAAGCAAAGAAGATAATGAAAGGTGATCAGGTAGGTAGGTTGTCAGAAATATTACCTGGTTTTTATTGTTTTGGGTTTTTTTATTCTATTCCTCATAGTGTATTCTGAAAATTGACCTCAGTACCTTTTCACTCAACATCAGTGAAAGTATAAAGTCACTAGGATAGCCTTGCATCAGCCCTTGGAGAAGAGAACGTTCCAAAATTGACCATTCAAAAGCTGCATGGAGGAAGTCTCATCTAACTGCTCACAGTTGCTCTTCAATGTCTCTGTTTACAAAATAAGGGACAAGGATTCAGCATAGAGTGAAACACACAAGATGAATGGAAGACTAATAATGTAGAAACCAGAGTAGTGAGTAGATCTCTGTCTTGCTTGACGAGTCCTTCAACAGCTAAGGATTTAGGATATTGGTGTTTAGCTTAGGATTTAGGATTTAGTGAGATCCCATTGAATGCTATACCGAAACCTTGGCCTGAAAACTACGCTTCTCTTGCATTAAGCATTTCCAGCACTAAAAGTTAAGAGGAGAGAAGGGACTTTCCCTATTTTCATTTAATGGTGATTTTTTTGTGTGTTTTCATAGGTGGGGATTAATAGTTAGAAAAAGGGTGATAACCAGGCTCAGGATAGACATGTTCTGTATTTATCAGGCTCTTTTTTTGAAATTCAAACCCTTGTCCTTCACTTTCAAGTTTCATGTTTATTTTGTGCCTTGTACCATTCTTATAAGACAGACTGTGGAAGTAGTGATCTTGTATAGAAAAAGGCAACTGTCTTGATTTGCAATTAAGGTTTTACATGCTCCTTATGAAAATGGTCAGTTAAAAGTGCAGTCTTAAGCCTATTGTAAAAGTGAGGAATTGCTGGTAATTAGCTGTATGTTTATGTTTTACCAGTCAAAAGGAAAGAAACCTTTGTTCGTGCAGTTGGTGCTGGACAACATATGGAGTCTGTATGAAGCTGTTATGAAAAGGTGAGATCTATAAAGTTTTCATGGAATCTCTTTCCATCTGCTGTGGTGATTTTTGAAATACTCAAACAAGAAATGTTGTAGATGCTTATTATGTATTGCTACTGTGGTTTTTATTCTATTTATTATTTTCCTTACAGAGACAAAGAAAAAATTGAAAAGATAGTCACCTCTTTGGGATTGAAAATTGGTGCACGGGAGTCACGGCACACAGACCCTAAAGTTCATCTTAATGCCATTTGTAGCCAGTGGCTACCAATATCTGATGCAGT
Source organism: Ciconia boyciana (assembly GCF_034638445.1). Taxonomy (NCBI): domain Eukaryota; kingdom Metazoa; phylum Chordata; class Aves; order Ciconiiformes; family Ciconiidae; genus Ciconia; species Ciconia boyciana. The sequence continues at coordinate 10,889,370 of NC_132941.1, read as the reverse complement.
CCTCTGTATCCTTAAGGAAGATAGGACTTTTTGTTATATTGGCAGTTCTCAGACTTCAAAGAGTGTTCACGTATTTCAATGTGTGCTTTGGTATGATTTGTTATCTTTTTTCACATCTGTGCCTATGCTAGCTGGACCTGTTTTCTCACTTGTAATATTAAGTTACATATATACAATTAGTCTTACATTTCTACCAACTTTGTGCTTTTGCACGCATCCTTTTCTTAGGAAAATAAGTTATGAAACTGGAGATAGTTTAACAATACACTTTCATTATGTAGTTTTATATACAAATTTTAGTGTTTTTCCTGAAGGATAAGCCAATCTCCTTTTTATAATAGTATCTTAGCTCTTCTGTCCATGAGCCATAGCTCTTAGCTCTTCTGTCCAGATACCATAAGTATCTGGTGTTATGTTTTAGGCATATGCATTCTTAATCCAAGGTCAGCCTTTGCTGTTTGTCTGCTGTGTAGACCGTCTTCTCATAGTTTATAATATAATACACATTATATTATAGTAGGTATGCGCAAATTATTGATGTATAAATACTCATTAGTTCTAAAATCTTGCACCAATTGTGCTATTCTTAGTTTCACAGTTGCACATAGGGTAAGCCACCCCTACTCAACTATCCATTCTGCGCTTGGATAAATGCCAGAAATTGTTGCTGACTTGAGAGGGAGCTGTATGCACTGTAGCAGACAGAGCTGGATTTTAGCTATCTGTTGTTGCTGGCAGTTAGTGCATGAGCATGATTTAAAGAAACAAACATTGAAAGCATTTGTCTTCCTTTTATTTGCATTCAGTCAGGAAATAGATAAATATATAAATATGTGTCCTTAGCAATGTGTTTTAGCCATGGTGTGTAATAAACTTCCCAGTCCTCTTGACATCACTGCAGAGAGAGTGGAAAAGCTGATGTGTGTTGGAGCTAGAACATTTGATTCTTTGCCACCAGAAACTCAGGAACTGAAAAGTGGTGAGTAGGTGTTGTCCCATTAACATGAAGGTTGTTTCTATCTTGGTGGTTTTGTTTGTCTTTGGATCATGGATCAATGTAGTAATCTCTGCTTAGATGTTTAATTATTTTACTTTAGTAGCTTTGTTGATGTTTGTAAGTGACGTGTCATGGTATTGTGTCTTCTTTTTATGGCCGTACATTTTTCTTCAATCCTATATATTCATGGGTTTTAGACAACTCAAACTGCAGGTGATGTAAAATCTAAGATTCGGAAACTGGGGATTTTGGAAGGATGTGAGGTTAATATTTGTTTTTAGTTCTAAACAGTAGAAGTTATCATGTAATTCAGAACTGAATATTTTACCAAATTCTGTACTAAAAACATTAATTTTTAGCCAGTAGGGGTTTGAATCTGGATTTCATTTTTACAAGTATATTGATTAACTAGGCCCAGCTTTTGGTAATTTAAAATAAAAAACATTTTTTGTTGAATTTATTGCTAAGTAGTTTGTGTTCTGAAAATAAGTTAGTAAGATGTAGCTTAGCTGTTACTATAAACATTATCATTAAGAATTTCTTCAACACTTCCATAGCTCAAGGTATAGCTTGATTTCTTAATTATTTCATAATATTCCAGAATGATACAAGATTAGCAAATAAAAACAATAGCCAAAAGACTTCCAGGGCAACAAATATATTTTGTTACCCAGAGTGTTAAATGAAGATATGAAATCCTGATATTTTGAAGTTGGTTTAAGTTTTGCCATCGACTTTATTGAGATCACAATTTCATGTCCGGTTCTGGCAGAGTTTCCAGCTTTAGCTAAGAGTTCCTCCTCAAGAAGGGTTTAGTAGTATGTTCAAATGCTGTTGTGTTGAACATTGGGATGTCTATATGCAAAAGTAAGCAAGAGGAAGTTTGATAATCACCAAGTCCTGTACTATAAAATTGTAATAGGGGCTGGAAAGACTATGTTCAATGATTTAACTTTGCTATAGGCAGTAAAAGAACTGTATATAGGCAGTAATGAAAATAAACTTGGTGTGCAGGATGCAGGAGAGCTCATAAGATGCTCGTATTCCTTTTTCTATCTTTGAATTGTTTATAAACATAGCCTCTGTGTTCATGTATGTCCTTGATGATAATTGTGATGCCTTGGAAAGGAGAATTTCTACTGAGTTCTTTTCCTGAAAGACGGATGAGAACTGCTGAAGCTGAATTAAGTAGTTAGCAGAACTGAAAATCAAAGTTGAAACTGATGAGGTGGATGTAATGCTCAGTGGTGAGCAAAGCTCATATTTCTACACGTATGTGTGGTAATCTCCTCTGTGGGGTAGGAAGTTCTATATAAAATCAAGTGATGTTTTTCCCCCAGATTTGGTAGTCTGAAAAAGAATGTTCCCAAATGATCTTTTCAGATGGGTTTGTAGTGGACAAGTAGGCCTTATATGTATGATTTTGTTGTTCTGTAAACATTCTTTCTAACTGAACAGAATATAACAGAATACCATTTTGTTGTAAGGTAGTAAATGTTCTCTGATATTTCAAGAGGTAGTTCAGTAAAAATTACAAGAAGATTCCATGCTTAAGCTAGTAACAGTTAAAAACATTTCTTAACTTTCTATGTGTAGTGAAAGGTGTTTACAGAACAATGTTTTGAAAAGAGCTTCAAGAAATCTAAAGGGATTGGATATCAAATGCCCATTTAAGATGAGATGTGAATGTCAAGTTGACAGGCTGTTAGGAATTGTTTCCCAGGGGTGAGGCAACTGATTTTTTTATCCTTTACTGAACATTTACAAGCATTATATTCTGCAAACAGTATTCAATACTGTATCAGTATAAGTTAATTAGAAGAAATTTGCCTCTGTAAACTCAGTTCTTACTGCTCTTGATTATGAAAAAATAGCATACTTCACATTTAGCGAATATCTTGCTAATTTTTAGTAGTAGTCTTGTACTTTGTTTGCTTAAGCACTTTACAATATAGTCTTTCCATACATCAAATAAAAGGGAGAAGTGTAGGAGAAGACAATTTATCTTCTATGTTATTGGAAGTTTTGAATGGTATTGTGTCTGTTTTGGATTTGATAATGTGTTCCAAGTTGGATGAAAAAAATAGTTTATGGGAATTTCCTAAGTATTGAATGAGTTTTGTGTGGATCTTTCATCCTTTGAGGAATACCCATTCTTGCAGTTAAGTTGTAAGAATTTTGTGAAGACGTGAGCATCTGGACATTTGCAGGACTTCCTCCTTTAGTTTGAAAGGAGGGAGAATACTTCGAGGTACTGCATAAATAGCTCGGTCTTAATGCTAAGCTGCTCTCTGTTTTTCACTCTAATCTAAACCAGCCTATGAACTCAACTTTAAATACGTTGGGTATTTCAAAACAATATATTTAGTTGGATTATATGTAGAGTTATGAAGAGTTCTATTTTTACAGTTTTGCTCATTTTATTTTATTGTGAAACAGACTTCAAGATATGGGCAGTGCTATCAAATTATTAGGATAGAGTAATTTTCTACTTTTCCTGTTAATTTGTCTTTAGCATATTATCCATTGAAATAGGAAATACGCAGTAATTCCTATAAAATTCATGGAAAGCCATAGTTTTGTCCATGCTCTTGGGGAAAAAATTGTGCAAATAACTTCCTTTTATGTTTCTTCAGCTTTTATGAAATGCAGTAGTGAAGGAACAGCCCCAGTTATTGTCTTTGTTTCCAAAATGTTTGCTGTTGATGCAAAGGCATTACCGCACAATAAACCAAGGTAAGAAAATGTAACATTTGACTTCCTGATCTACATTAGGAAAAAAAATTTATATTGCAAGCGTGGATAAATTGTTTTAGACCTGAGAAAATAATTCACGAATTCTTGAGATGCAATAAAATCTGTTCAGCAAGTAGAGATTTTCTGAATGAATTCAAGAGATGATTTTATCATATGAGTTTTAGAAGATTTAGCAAATTTGTTGAGGAGTAAAAAACACATTTGTTGAAGAATAGTACTTTTGTCCAAATATATCATCCTAATGCATACATTGTATGCTGTTTCAGGATGTTTGGTTGAAAATATGATTGAGTTGTAATGCTTTCTTAGTTTTTCAGTAAGGTTGTGTTGGCATGATCATAACAGCTTGCATTTGTACGAAGAAACACTTCCCATCAAATCTGGCATAATAGCTAAGCGACCATCCAGACCATTGCAAGTGCAGAATAAAATGGGTTAAAGTAGTCTAAACCTTGACTAACTTCTTGCAGTGAAGTGAAAGGCATTAATGCACTTCAAAATATTTTCTTCTGTGAGGTTTGGAAGATTTTTTGTCACAGCTATTTATTGTTTAATGACCATCTTATTTTCTTTGACGAGTGGATCCTTCTTGATTTCATTTCCCTGACATCCTTAAGTGGACTACTTTTAGCTGAAGCCATCTGCTTTTTTACAGAAGAAATGTACTTTTCTGTTGAGTTTATAAGAATGGAGTTCGTCTTAACCCTTCATCCCTCTAAGCCTCTGGAGCATTTTCAGTAGTCAACTTTCATATTAACTGTCCATTTTATGTTTTTCTGGGATTGTCACTGTACAGTGAAGTAATACAGAAAATATTAATCTTTCTACTAAATTAGACTGATTTTGACCGTTAAATCTTTGTGCAAAAAATGGTACTGTTGCTGTAGTAATATTTGAAAGCTTTACTACTATCTTAGGTTTCTCACACACTTCCTAGATTTACTTCAGTTTTATCTTACCACGCTTATCTGTGAATCTTACACCAAAAGTCTTTCTTGCACTGTTTGAATTCAGGGAAAAGGTGCATTGCACTTATGGGTTGACCAGACACTAGATGGTGCAGTTTTGCTTTGAGTTCTGTCTTTAAATGTGTCTGAAACAAGAGTTCTTGCTCAGGTACTGGTGTAGCACAGCAGTGCCATTCCTGCTTTGTCTGCTTTCCTGGATATATACTCTACTCACCAGAGAGGACTACACTTTCTGTCTGTTCTGTCACTGATAATGACCTGTTCTTTTATTTATTGGGAGGGTCGAGATTCTTTGACGTGATGAGGATGTAACGTAGAGGCAAAGGTGGCGTTTACATACACCAGACACAGAAAGTCTTGGATGTATTTTCAAGATTTTAGTCAAAATTTAAAAAAAGGAAAAGCTACCTACTGCAAGTCCTGGGTGTTTTGTTTTTTGTTTTTTGGTTTTTTTTTCTTTCTGTGTCATTTGCTTATGAGCACTCTGCCTTATGGATAAACTCTCCTTCCATGTCTCCTCTGATATTCATCTTACATTTTTCTTGGTGGGTTTTTTTCTATTCTCCTTAGTTATCCCCCTTCAGGAAGAGAGCTGTTTTACATGTGTGGTTATATGCCATGTGTTAACTTTTATTCTTTTAAAAGAGAGAAAAAGTTCCCCAAACGGACAAAAGAATATTTTCAAGAAATTTGCCATGTATTGCAGTTCATAATATGTGTATGACCAGCTCAATTTTTTTTTTTTTTTTGGCGAATGGTGCATTCAGTACAGAAGCTTATGCATTGTGACTTGTTGGTTGTATTTTCTCCTTAGATAAAAAAATGTGCTGCTCTCAATTTTCTTGGTTTTCAGAACACAAATATGATTGCATTTTTGCACTCTGATAAGTATTGTGTAACAAATCTGTAATTCTGATCATCAATCTGGTTTGAAAAACCTCAAGATGTTTACTGAGTTGAGTAGAGGATTGCAATTGACTGATAGTCCGAGTAATGTAGAGCTGGCCCAAAAATCCAAACAAAATTTATATAAATTAGGCTTTCTGCAGGAGAGGGAGGACTGTCCTGGAATTCTTTCTGGGAGACTTGAGGCATATTAGTGATGACTGTAGAGAATATGTCCTTTCTCCCTGTTTATTCAGTATATCATAAATTGTAGTGTTTTGCTCTGTAGTTTAAGTGAAAAGTATTTCTTGCTGGCTTTAATATTAAATTAGTCAATTAGTTACTAATTGGCTAGTATTAAAATAAAATCACATGACTTCTTCTTTGAGATAACCAGTCATTATCAGTACCATGTAATTTTGCTGATTAGGTAGTATTAACAATTTTGTTTTGAAGTGACAGTTGGATTCCATTTTTTGAAAAACAGTAATACAGCTAAACATGTATTTCTCGATATTTTAATTGTTAAGATTCTACAGGTAAGCAGTTCTTGAAGAAATCAGAAAAGGAGGTTAATTTTAAAGAGAAGGAAAGCTATCTCCATGAAACAAAATATAAGTGTTTTAAAAACACAGCATTGTGTAAATGTGGTTCCTAAGCACATATTTTGAATTATGTTGGCCACTGTGTACTATTTACAGTTACACAGTGAAGATTGTGCTTAACAGAATTGCGTGATGGCTGTGTGGAGTGTGTGAGATCCAATAATTAAACTGGCATTCCATGAGGATGCTCCATAAGAATGCCTGAACATAGGGAGGAACAAAGAATATGTACACTATGTTGATTAACAGTGGTTTCATGTTTACCTATTTAAGAACATTAATACATGTTATACATTCCATTTGCATGTTAATTTTGAGGACCCATGTTCTTGTGTATTCTGATGTTTGACTGCTGGACCTGTCTGCTAGGTTACTTGCATCCTTTGAGGTGGGTAGGAGAGGAAGTATTTTTAAGCATGTTAAAGCATGTAAAAAATTTTAGATTTTTCTCTAGATTTTTTTTTTCTTTGGCAAGACTTACACTCTTCTACTTCCAGAGGGAAAAAAAGTAGATCTATGCTACTGTCTTTTTCTTTCGTTTTGTAAGGTAGTATTGGGTAATGTTACCTTTTTGTAAATTTCTTAGAAGCTGCAAATTGCCACTGCAGTTTTTATAGTTTGCCTTATTTCTGCCATCTGCTTATAATACTTTTTAAGCATAGGTTGGGAAAAGCAAAAAGCTATTCTAAGTCCAGGGAGTACAATAAATGATGACGAAGGTTGGATTTTTAATTAAAACAACCTCCTTTGAGACTGCTGTTGGCAACTAATATCTCCTAGAAGGTGACTTGAAAAATTAATGGCTTCTGTACTAAAACTGCTATGTTTTTGCTTTTACTCTTTAAATAACAAAGTTTGTCAGCTGTTACAACACTATAATACATGGGAAAAAAATTTGTAGTCAGGTTACAACAGGTTGGCAGCTTATATTTATCTTCCCTTGGAAAGATTTGAAATTTGACTTTTATATGGTACCAGTATGTCCCTGAGTTTTTATCGGGTTTTCTAAAGAAATGAGAAATGTGGAAATACATTTTGTCTTCCAGTTTCTTCTGTCTGAACTTCTGAATTATTTGTTAATTTCAACCAAATCAGACAAAGGTGTAAATTTTCTGAAAATTGGTGGTTGGGCAGAGTAGACAAACAAATTAGGACCCCTGTTAAGAGAGCGTGGTGTGATCTCCTTCACTTTTGATATTAAAATATCTAAACCCCAAACCAGTAGGAAATAGGGCCATATTGGCTTCTTCTGGAGCTACTTGCTTTATGTAATGAGGCCATGGTTATTTGATCATGCCTGTGCTTATTTATTCTTAAGTATTGCTGTGTGCAGAATTAGGTGTTCATTCTGCATATGCTGTTTCTTTCTCTTCTTTCTACTAGTGTTTTACATTGAACTGCAGTCTAAAACAGAATGGTTGAGTGTAGGTGTATAAATAAAAGCAGCACTTGGCATTTAGGTACAGAGTATAAATGTTCCAGTTTACTCTTCCTGAGGTTCACAATTCTGTCTTTATCTAAGCCAGTGTAAAAGAGAAATATTTAGTAATTAGTTATGATTGCTTTCAAGTAGTTTTAGCTGTTGCTATGTGTATTTAATATAAAATACTGAGAAAATGTAAATTGGATATCAGATGTTTGTTATTATGAAATCCTCTACTAACTTTGTAGAGCTTTATGTATAAATGTCACAGTGATGTGATGCAATGTCAGCAATAGGAGGCAAACCATTTGTTACTTCAAGTCCATTGTTCATACAATCCTGCTCAATAATGTAAAAAAATAGGGTACACTAAGAAATTCCATTTCTGCTTTTCATTGGTAATAAAGAAAAGTCTATTGACCAAATAACCTGATGTTCTAAAATTATATTTCATGACTGCACTAGCAGATATAAAACCTATAATATCCTTACCATTTTCCTCCAGATAATATGAAAGGTACTTCTTTCTCCTCAGTCAGCTTGAAATCAGGATTTATTTTTTTTTCTTAGGTGTCACCATGGAATAGGCACTTTCCCATACAATCCTGCATGAAATTATGATGATAATTGTTTCTTTGTTTTGTGGTATAGCTTGTTTGCATGTCTTAAACCAACAGATTGTAGTGTACTTCATCAGTTTCCTTTCTAATGTTTCCTAAAAAACTGTATTGGAAAAAATGTAAATCCTGTGATTTTTGCCCAGCCTTCAGCTAAAAAGGCATTACATTGTCTTGATCAAAAGACGGGAACATTTATAAAGTTCCAAGCTCTGTAAGAAATTACTATCTTCTTACAAGTAAATTCATTTTTATGTTTAAAGGCCATATGACTTTCAGGGACTTCAGCATGGTCTGATCTCATAATCTTCTGTTTACATTAATAGTTTGTTCTAAATTGTAGTTAGTACATTAGAAATGAATATGACATGAGTCGTCTGAACCATCTGTCAGATTTTCAGGTTAACACCTGAAGATGGCACCAAGTTATATAATTAATAGAGTAACTGTCGTGGTTTAGCCCCAGTTGGCAACCAAGCACCACACAGCTGCTTGCTCACCCTTCCCCGCCCCCCTCCCCCCCGGGGATGGGAGGGAGACTCTGAAGAGCAAAAGTAAGAAAACTCATGGGTTGAGATAAGAGCAGTTTAATAATTGAAATAAAATAAAATAATAATGATAATAAATTGTAATGAAAAGGAAAACAACGAGAGAGGAACAAAACCCAAGAAAAAAAACAAGTGATGCAACCATTCACCACCTCCTGACTGACACCCAGCCAGTCCCCGAGCAGCAATCGCTGCCCCCCGGCCAGCTCCCCCCAGTTTGTATACTGAGCATGGCATCATATGGTATGGAGCAGCCCTTTGGCCAGTTTGGCTGTGCCCCCTCCCAGCTTCTTGTGCACCTGGCAGAGCATGGGAAGAGGAAAAGTCCTTGACTACTGTAAGCACTACTTAGCAACAATTAAAACATCAGTGTGTTATCAGCATTATTCTCATACTAAACCCAAAGCACAGCACTATACCAGCTACTGGAAAGAAAATTAACTCTGTCCCAGCCGAAACCAGGACAGTAATACATGCTTTTCAAAAATAAAAAACCCTACTTATGGTTATTGTGAAATAAATGTCATTGTGACAGTGTACATTTCAATCTAGCTAAGACGTTTGGAACTGATCTAGGAGAGGAATATGTAGTAATGGATGAAATCTGAATCTCTGGACATAATTTAGTTTGTGTAATTGTAAGCCTAAGAGAGAAGAGCTTGTAACATTCTGGAAGGGTTTTGCTTCAAGTTTCTTCTTTCTTTATTGCACATTTAGTATGTGAGATAAATCAAAGGTCAGTATATCAGTCAAGAGTGTTTTTCAACGCAGTGTATTGACAGCTTGATATTGCTATCTTAGTTTCATTACATATCTCAGAATGAGTTATAATTGCTATATAATATAATATGCATTATTGAGTATTCCCCTTTGCAGGAGGCCTGTAGGATTGTTGTATGAAATTTTATGTAAATTCTGATTTGGATAATTTTAAGTTGTTCATTTTGTGTATACACTGTTAATTGCCTAGTGTTTTCAGTTGCAATAGAAAAGACAGGAAATAACCTTAGTAGGTGTACATTAGTTTGTGAATGGAAATAGTTCCATAGACATTAAGCAGTTTAAACCAGAAATTAATGAACTTCAGAAGGATTAGGAAGACCACTGGACATACTCTGTGCTGAATTGTAGCAAAAAAGCTGCACTTGAGAGAGCTGTCCTTAGGGATGCTGTTGTCAGAAGTCTTTGAGTGCCAGATGGTGAGCAGAACAGCAGCCAACGATTTAACTAGAACTTAATTCTGAAGAGCAGAGTCATGAAGAGTAATCCAGAAGTTTCTCTATAAATTACTTGGATTTAAAGATGTTAACAGAAATTACCCCTTGATTTCATGAAGTCAAGCACATGTCTGTGAGCTCATGGAATTTAAACTGATAAAAACTGTATGGAGAGAAAGTATTCTCAGCCACATTGTATTTGAGAAAGTATTCTCAAAAACATTGTTCATGGCATGGGAGATGCATCACAGCCATTTGTTGACGGTAGTATCAATCTTTTGGAAATCAGTTGATGCTCTGTCTGTGATGTTTCCTTTTTAAAATGGTCTGAAGGTTAAAAGGTTAAAAAAAAAAAAACCATAACACTTTAATGATCAGAGGCCAATTTATTTTGGGGTTTTTGTTTTGATTATTCACTATGAATTTTTGAAATGTTTTGGAATTAAGTCTCTCTTTGATAACATGGAAGGGCAGAAAAGCTATCTTATTCAGAGGATTGATTGCATGAAGAAGTTTAGTTGTCATTTAGTTTGAACTAAATGAGTTATCCTGGGGGAATGTGGGAATAAAGAAGTCACCAGAAGTTTGCTTACACTACCTGAAATCTGATTCATTTAATCAACAATCTACTGAATGGTAATAGTATGTATATTATACTCTTTTCCACATTATTATTTCCATAGCATTTTTTTACCACATGGTTGAGGTTAAGAGGAGTTAGTAATAACGTGGTTACCCATCTATGTCAGCTCTATTACTTGTGCTTGGTTCACGTGTATGGTGTCTGGATGCTGTAGCATCTCTGTGGAGGTAGGAAATCTCTCTTTTTCTTTCTGCTCCAGAATTTTGATTTACTGTTTTTTGTGTGACTGCGTGGTCCCATTTTTTTCTGCCAATATTATGAGGCTGTAGAGCCTTTCTTATGGAGTGAAAACAGGAGAGGGAAGAAATATGGTAGGGAAGAAGAGGAGAGAATCTTTCTTCTGGTTTGGTCAGCATTTGTTCAAAATTGATTTCCCTTCTGATTGGTTCTGCCAACTGGAGAAATTGAGTAAATCAGGGTATAATTTAAAACTGGTTTTGTTGCAGATCCAGTGCCTTATGTGCATTAATCTTGTTCTGTGTTCTGCTTGAGTGTGTTACAATTGTATATAAGGATTTATTTGACAACATTATTTGACAATATTTTCTTTTTGTGCTCTCTAATGATACTATTGGGAGTGACTAATTTTATAGAAATTGACGCTGACAGAAACCAGGATGGAAGTCTAGGTTGTACCTACTAGCTAAAGTCCCACCTACACTCAATCTGCTTCTTATCAAATTGAGAATATAATTAACTGTGCTTATGTGTATTGCAACATACAACTGTGCATTCAGAATTTTAAGGTACCTTTAACATTTGTGATTAGGGCTCTCTGACACCTAAATATACTGATACTTTTAAAAATACTATGTAAAGGGGAAAAAAGCAAACAAACTTTTTTCTTTTATTCTCAGGATTATTTACACAAATGAAAAGTATTTTTGGACAAATGTGTTGGAATGCATACGTATGTCCTCATGTGTATACTATACCATCATATATAGACTGCATTTATGACACCCTTGGCTGTCTCATCTGTACTTTCCCTGTCAATCTTTCTCCTCTGGGAATTTTTCAGACATTCCAAACCCTTAAATAGCTTTGAACAGCTACCTTCAGGGGAAAAAAAAAAAAATCATAAAAAAGTTTTCTTCTCCACCATCTGCTTTGCATTTTCTATTGTTAAGCCTCACTCTCTTTTGCAATAAAATAAACAAACCAAACAGAAACACCACACTATCCCAAATTTCAGAGATACATATTCTTAATTCTGTCACAATGATTGTTTAAGAGATTATTTTCTCAAAAGAAAAAAAGAAGAAGAAAAAAAAAAAGTTGCTGAGAAGTTTGTAGTGGCGATTTTGTTTTACTTATGCCTTTTGTATGACATGTAATGTGTCTGTCCCGGGTTCTGAGTTTTGAAAGTCTGTGCTTCAAATTCTGACTTTTTATCCTGGGGGCCTCTCTTAGGTAATTTTTTGGAGAGATTTTTAATTTATGTATAATTTTCTTACTCTTTTGAATTGAATGTTTGGATTCAAGGTAAGCATGATAACTGTGGTCAAAGTTATTTCCTCTAGTTCTAAGAAGAATTTTGATAACATGAAGGGTCTCATTAAGCATTTTTTAAATTAAGTCTCTTGCAGAATGTGTTGTATGCAGAAAAGCATCCATATTATGATATTAAAAAAATCTTACTGGCAGTGAGTTGGTCTCAGCCACATAAGCTGTTCAGGGCTTTCTGCCCCTAAATCCAGTTAAGGGCAGAGTAAGCGTCCAATAAGTGTCTCTACTGGCTACACATAGAAACTTTGACCCTTAAGTGATGGGTTGTTTCCCCATTTGGGAGTGTGGAATAGTTGATATGGGGATGTGATTCAACCTTTTTTTTTTTTTTTTAGTAGAGATCGTATTTATATGCCTGTTCTGTAAAGAAAAATTACTGCTGTAGTGCTTCCCACTGTTTTCTTCCTCTTATCATTCATTACTACTACTGCTATTCAAGAAATCTTGAACTGTTTTTGTAAGTGTAGAAATTAAAGGGAGGAGGTGACTTGTCCAAGGCTACTAAACAATTAAAACTACTAACAAGGCACTTTTTTTTTTTAATGCTCTGTTCATCAGGCTGTGTGCTTGATACAGTTGACTGAAAGAATCCTAAACCATCTTAATACTAAGAACCGTTGTTCTTTTCTCCATCATATGAGCAAATGCAGACGTAAGGACACATCATGTAGATGGGGTTTTGCTGTGGGATTATGTTCACCTTCTTGAGTTGAAGTCAGGATCTAAGATTTTGTGATTAGTTTGTCCAGTTGTGTTGTACAAATCCATGTTTCATGATAGAGAGAATTCTTCTGTTTCTTCTCTTGAGTTAGAATTCCGTTAAGAATATTCATATAATATAAAAAATACATTGGTTATTATTTTGGAAATAAATTATTTATTAATGCTGGAAAGCAATATGTATTTCCATTACTCCCAATGCAAAAAAAAAAGAAATTGCAAACATTCTAGTTCCATGAAAAAAATTGTATCTGCATAACTTAATTATTTTTTCCTGCTTTTAAGCCACGGTGATAAGGATTTATTTTTTTTTTAATGTAGGCACCTGACAGCACATTACATGAGCAATTGTTGATATTGAAATTACTAAACAGAACAGATTATTCTTAAGAGTATCAGTAATGATTATAGCAGGATCACAGGTTCAGCTCTTTTATGTGAGAAATTAATAGAAAGAGAGGAGGAATTGGCAAGAGAGGTGACTAGTATCTGAAATTAATGTCCTTGATTAGACTTTATTAAATTAGAAGATAACCTCCTATCACAGATTTTTATTTAGGGACAGATTTAAAAATCAAATGGACAATTTCAGGCAGTGCTGTTAGATTTCATATATGCATAACTCACTTTGCTGTTTAAAATGAGTGAAAAGAGTTGTATTTAAAAAACAAGTCTGTTTATATTGCCTTATGTAAGAATGATAATGTCATTCTTTAATTTTTATTTTTTATTGCTTTAAATCTTATGTTAAAGCACTTTGTTTTAAGGCAGGGTTCACCAGTGAGTAGATAGAGATTGCATCAGAATATTAAAATGTTTTTTTGTTGTTGTTGTCTCAGTTTTAAATCTTTTGTCCTTTATGAAGTTATTCACTTTATGGAAAGGTAGCTATAGCAAGCAAAGACTTTTCCCTGCTTTTGAACACTTGTTGTAAAGTCTACCTTAAAATAATAAAGGTAGCACAAGTAATTTAAAATGACAGTATTTGATCCCCTTGTATTTGGAAGAAAAGTCTGGTAGTTTTTCCTAACTGTCTTGGTATAGATAAGCTTAGATTAGTACACTGTATGCTTAGTCTTAGCTGTCATTCTAGCTCAGGACAACATACTGGACATGGTGTAAAAAGCAATTTTGAAAATTGGCTTGGATCTTTTCTGAAAAAGTGGGAATTCACATGTCAGTGGGAGAAACTTGACTTATTTTAACAAACAGAAGTTTAACATGGTGGCCTCTTCCAAAACATGGTGGAGGAAGAGTTTGCTAATTTTAGCTGACTTGAAATATACAGTATCATTGGGACAAAATGCATTCTGCATAAGTTTTTATTTATGCTAAATATAGTATTCTAATTATTGTGATTTAATTTATTTTAAAATAAATGACATTTCCAAATACTAATGTTTTAAAATACAATGTAGGCCTTTAACTCAAGAAGAAATAACTCACCGGCGTGAACTTGCAAAACGAAGGCATGCAGAAAAATTGGCAGCAAATCAAGGAAAGGAGCTCTCAGAAAAGCCCCCAAGTGAAAATTCATCTGAAGTAACTGGGAACATTGGTGGTACAAAAGGTATGTAATGCTCTGCTATCTATTTTTCTCACAGGATGTTTAATAGTAGTGTCTAGGTGTTGTCAAGGGTCTGTGTACCTTGCAAAGAGTCATCCACATGCCAGTCCAAACAGTTCAATAGATGGAAGTGAATGAAGAGGGAGGAGGGATTTATAAGAAAGCTGATAGTTCATAAATGCTGTAATAGTGCCGTGAATACCTGTTCCTCTAGCTGGAGAGTGTGCTTGGTCTCAGTATTTTGAGTCAGTGAAGACAGATGATGCTTGAAGGAGACGTTCTGCTGAAGAACTGAATAATTTTCACTCTACGTAGAAAGGTGTGGCGATTGACTTTTGCCTTGTGTATGAGGTAGAAAGATTCAGATTTCTTTAGCTTACTGCTAGAACCTTCTTATGGACTTGTTACTGGCATACTGTATACCAATACAACTTTAATTCCTTTAAGCTTTTATGAGAGTAACTGTTTCAGTAACAAAAAAAACCCCTGCCTAATAATAAATTGGTACAAAAGTAGCGTATAAGCAACAGAACTGGATTATGAGTTACGATGAGGCATTTGTGCAGTCTTTCAATGCATCGCCAGGTGTGATAAGATAAGATGTAATTGATTATTTCTTTTTCTTCAGATGATGAGGCAGGAACTGCTTTTATACTTCATATATTTTTCTAACTTTGATTAGGTGAAGAGCAACAGCTCACTGGTCAAGTAGAGATCATGACCTCAAAGGCAATGAAACGGGAAGTAGACAACAAGGAGTCTTTCATTGCTTTTGCTAGAGTGTTCAGTGGCGTGGTGCAAAGAGGGCAAAAGATCTTTGTTTTAGGACCAAAATACGATCCTGCTGAGTCTTTGCATAAGGTAAGAGGTGACAGTGAACTGTTACCATAACTTGGGATTCTTTTGAAACATCGATGACCTAACTTTTTACACCTTGCTCACTCAAAAAATAATAATAAAAAAAAGTTCAACTCAAAAATTCCATAAAGTATCAAAGTAATTTAGGTAATTGTGGTAATAGCTGATTGTGTCCGTAAACTCATTATAAACCTTAACATTTCCAAAATAGTTTAAGTACAGTGTTGTATTAGCTAACAATAAATCCAGTATGTGCACACTTTGATTCAAAGAAAATGTGTGAAGGAAAAAACAATGCTTGTGGGGAACAGGAAGCTGCATAATAGTATTGAAAAAAATGGTATTAAATGTTTCAAGATTGTGATCATAGAAGTTCATTACTTATGAATTTACTTTAAAACATTTATCAGTGGCAATGAAAAGTGAGCTAGGAGCAGTACACACCTAAAAATTACCAAAGAAAGCATTATTTTTTCTTTTCTTGGTAACATTTGCTCATTTGCCACAAGACTGGATTTTTGGAAGGGGAAAAAATATTTTCAAATATATGTTGGTTTTTAATATCTAACTTTTGAAATGAAAATGCTTTAGAATGTATTTCTTAGCTTTGGAGTGCAAGGGGGTTTTGAGGAAGAAGTTTTTATCAGTACTAAGTGATAAATGTCCAACACTGGTTGTTTTACTCCGTGTAGCTGTCATCCCAGTGTTCTGCTACAAATGATCTGCCATTGGTTCCTCATATGACTTGCTGTACATTGGAGAATCTCTACTTGCTTATGGGAAGAGAACTTGAAGATCTTGAAGAAGTACCTGCAGGAAATGTTCTGGGTAAGATGTAACTAGTATTTAGTTTCCTAGAGCTTCAATCCTTGTATCGTCCAAAATACACTGAAATTGTTTTGATGTGATTAATAATAAGAAAACTTAAATAAATCTATAAATGTTTTTAGGTATGTTGTGTGTGCAAAAAATGAAGGCACTCTAATTAAACTGATTTCTGTGAACTTTGAATTGTGAGGAGGGAAAAGATGCATCAATAGGAGAAAACTAGGGATTACATTAGCCTGTTATCTTCAAGTTGGAGTATTGCCAGGTAATCATCGCTGCCCGGAATTACCAAAGGCAGCAGTAAGGTCTCATATTTTATAAATTGCAAGGGTTATTTATAATATTTTCCCAACAGTGGAAATTCTGTAATATGACTTCTCTAGTGATGCGGATAATTGTAGTTTTATTTATGGGTCTGCTTGAACTATGGTGCTAAAAATTATTTCTTTTATGACTGTGGCAAATTTTGCACTTTCTCCATGGACGAGGTTCTAAGTGATAAGTCATCCTAATCATTGAGTTATGCTATTTTTGCTTTGCTCTAGAGTATGAATAGCATTCTTTGCTGGTTTTGTCCTTCATTTGTCTTTTTTTAATATCAGAAGTAGTGTTTAGAATGTAGAAAGTGTAAACTTAAAAAATTATTTGGTTCTTTATTTTTTCATTTTGTGAATGAAAATGTACGAGCTACAGCAAAATATAAGAATTTTTTTCATGTCTATTGTCTGATTTTTAGAAATTTATAGTAAATATATAGTAAATAGAAAATAAGTGTACTCCATCTGGGTTAGATTTTTTTAATCTAGGCAGTTAACCATGGTGGTCACTTTTAGCATAGGCCTGGTGTTCAGAACATAAGCAGCTGGTGAATTAGTTTTATTTGGAACCTTAATATTTTAAAATTCTGAATTATACCGTACTCTAGTCTGATGCCCAAATTGACCATTTTAGTATCAAAATGTGTTAAGTATATGGTCTGTTTACTTCAAAAAATGATTAAGAGTTTGGAAAATAAAACCATCCCAAAACACTCTGCAGTAGAAGTGAAAGGATATCATCTTCATGCTTGACAAATAATAAATACTCCTGGAGCTCCCTCCTGCAGAGGAAAATATATTGTGAGAATTATATTATATCTTTAATATTAAAAGTTGGACCAAATTTCAAGAAACATTTTTGTAACCAATTAATTCTACCAAAAAGTTGTGAGTAGTCTCTACTGCTGAAGGCCACTCTTCAGTGAGGTCTAGCTTTTCCATGAAGAAAAGCATATTAGTTGAGTAATACAGAAGTTCTAAATGGTGACACAAGATTTGTCATATTTAGAAGAATTAATTGGAATTTTAAGATCAGAATTAACAGTCAGAGCTCTTAGCCAGACTGTGTTTGGTATTTGATCTCTTTTTACCAGATCATTGTTTAGTCTCTTTATATATTGACAAAACAGGTTTTCATTTTTACCTACAACATACAAGCTCAAGTAAAATGTTTTTGGTATTTTTTTTAAACTGATGTCATTTCAAAGAATTTTTAAAACTAAAAGCCCTAAATACCTTCTTGTTCATTTGTTTCTCCCATTTTCCTGTAAAGCTGCATTGTTAATTTACATAAATTCAATAAATACCTTTACTGATTTGATGATGATTTACCACACTCAGGAGAAAATGCAATACATTTATATGAAAGGAATCTGTAACAATGGTGATGCAAGACTTTTATTATTCCAGTTAGTAACAATGATTTCTGTTTCAAAGGCCATTTATCTTCCAGCTTTAAAGCATACAGCAGTGATTTCTCTCCAGCCATATAAGGAAATAGCTTGTAGATTATCTAGTAAATTAAGGAAGCTTTTCTGAAAGCTCTGTAGTTTTACTCTGTATAATTAAATTATTGCCATAAGGAATACACAGTTAATCATGACTGCCTATTTCTACTTTAAAACTCGTGGTATAGGGATTTTTCAGATTTTTTTTCTTCAGGGTTTGGGGGGGCGGTTTGCTATTATTTATAGGTTGTTTCTTACAAGGAAGAATCTGCTTGGTCCTAGTGAGCAGCCCTTTTACTCTTTATACTGGCTTATGCAAAGGTTTAATAACCAAAGACATGGCTTGATACATAGGTTGTTTTACTGAAGATGAAAATATTTGTCATCCCTTGTTCCTTGTGTTCAATTAATATTTCCTTAAAATACTCATCTCCTTTTAATTGCTAAAAATCTGTCAAAATATTGTAAGACGAAAAGGTAATGAAGCATACTGTATTTGAACTGCAAAGCTGTCACACATTCAAGAACATCCAGCTGAAAAGGAATACTATGTCCCTGTCTAATATACATAGCCATTCTGGCAAGTTTCGGAAAGTTATTTTCTGGTATTATTCTGAGTTCCTGGAAGTTAGGAGAGACAGACTGCTTTGCATTAGTTAATTTGTATTGCAAATTTGCAGCTCAAATGTTTTATCAAAAGTATTTGTAAAAAAGCTTTAAGCAGTATGTCATTTTCAGGTAATGGCAAACACAAAGTACTGCCTCCTTCAACATAGCTGTTTATAATTCATAATTTTTCTTCTTTACAATCTCTGTGACTACTATACATTTTTTGTAGTCCTTGAGTAGGAGGTGAAATATGATTTAAAACAAATGAAAAATTTCTCAGGGACCAAGGATAATAAAGTCTTTGTAATAAATCTTCTTTTAAAAATTATTTGTCAGAATATTCTGTGAAAGGAGTAAAATTCTCATCTCTGACAAAAACACCTGGTTTGTAGAATTTGTAACTTAGAAGCACTATTGATTTCTACACGCTGAGAACTAAAAAGGAGTATATGGACAAAATGCCTTCTGAGGAGAAAGTACTGTCTTCTCTTTCAGTTTTTTTTTCCCCTGCACTTCTGTCAGAGGTCCTGTGCCAGCAGACAGGAAATTATACTTCATAACTGATACTACTAGGTTCTACTTTGTACTACTTTGAATGAACAGAGACCTTGCAGGAGGAGAATCTAGTTACTGGAGCAGCAGATAAGGTTATACTAGATTAGGTACATGCCCTTGGGTTCCAAATGGCACTTGTGTTTAGCTGAAACTGCTGAATGAAAAACAGGATAGTCATTGGAATGGGCCATGAAAAGTATTTTGAGGTTTAATTTTGAAAAATGTTGAAGTACTGATCCAAAAATAAATCATGTGTCTCGATGCACTGTTTAAGGAATGGCTTATTTTTCTCTATCGTGTCACAGGCCTTTTACATGGTATGCAGTTGCTGAATTTGAACCTCCCTGTGGTCATCAGGTCTGAGAGTCCTGGGAGTGAGAGCCTTGTCTTGCAAATGGTCCACCTACTTGTCGTTATTGCAGTGCTAGCCTTCTCTTTCTCACTCTGTCCTGTCTTTAAGGGCTGTATGAACTTCTGTACCGGCTTTACTTGTCACAGCTGGGCTAATGCCGCCTTATCTTAACAGAAACACTGTTATCTATTCTGTAAATTCTAACTAGGTGTATCAAAATCATGTTTAAATTGCAAATATAGAAGTACTCTGTGCTTGCAAACATTAAATGTGACAATTATGTATGTCACCTAAATTTCTATCTCAAAATCAGTTGAGATCTTTTGATTCCAAGACATCTTGGGCACATTTTGTGCTTACCTTTTGAAAACTGCCTGAAAATATCCATTGGAAAGAAAATGTTGTATCGTACACCTTGGACGCAAGTCTATGTGCTGTTTAGAAAATATTGTCCTTCTTTGTCTTTAAGGAGAGAAACAATACTTGAATATTAAATTCCAAAGCCTGCTTGGCTGATGTATCCTTGCATGCTCTTAGTGACACTATAATTAACAGTGACCTGTGTTTGCATAATCTAGTGCTATGCAAATAGCAAGCTACTAAAATTGCCCCACCCTCTTTAAAGATTTATCCTTCTTTGCTATGACAAAAATATATCGGAGAAAGGAGCTTGATATAGACAATCATCTGGCTATCCAGATGCGTTGAGCTTCTTTAGTTTATTGAGTACTATGGAAACTTAGGTTCTTGTGGGACACTCCCCCTTGTTGTACAGGGAACGTCTGTGGTACTGGAGGTTCCTGCTACCATGCAAGCATCTTCTCCAGATGTGTTGTATTTGACAGTTTAGTTTAGTTACCATAGCTGCTCTTATTAGTGCTTAGTTTCCCTTATAAAAAGGAGAACTATAAATGGTCCAGTCATGAAACATTAATTGATTTAATTTGGATGTTGTATGTAAGTTCTTCTGTTTGCCAAGTAGAGTTAGGTATTGTTTAACAAACTGTAGAGACTGATAATGCAGGTACACAAATAGAAAAATTAACACTAACATAAACAATTTTTCTTTTCAAATTTTTTTTGTTAACAAAAGGTGTGGGGAAGTAGTATTTATTATGTCATTTCATGAATGAAAAAATGTTGCTTCTTTACCAGGAGGGAAAACAATAACTTAAATTGAAACAGTGTTAAAAGTTCTATGAAGGTTATTATAGGCAAGTTTTAAATTATTTTGGTTGTGTTTCTATGTTAAGAGTATTTCGTCTAAATCAAGACACTACCTCTGTCACACCAGTAAGTGTTTTGAAGCATTAATAGGTCTGTATTCTGAGGAATGCAAGAGGAAGTGGGGATGGTTGATTTATGTGTTCCCATGCAAGAATCTCTCTCTTTTTAAAAAATGTATTTATTTATTTAAACCAGGCAAAGGAAAAGCGTCATTTTGTAATACTTGTTTTTATATTTGTGTGGTTGAAGATGATAAAAGGAACTTAGTGGGTGATCCCGAAAGTGACAAAGGAAAAATTAGAAGGCAATATGTGAGGAAAAACTAATTTGGGCTCATAAGTAAAGATTTGAGCAAGTGCATGCTCTCCAGATAGCTATAACAGCTTCCTTTCCCCTCTCCTGCACTCTCCCCCCCCTTTTTGTTATTTTTCTTGTTGCTGTCCTGTAATTGAAGGACAAATACCTTTTTTGTTCTATGCAAAAAAGGGGGGCGTTTAGTAACGAAAACAGTTGGAGGTAGTGTAAAAATGTATTTTAAATAGGCAAAAAGAAGTAGTGTGTTTTTGTGATAATACCATGCACAGCTGAAAGTCTAGGATTCCCATACTGGGTATTGATTCTTATTTCTAAGTAATTTAGGCAAACGCTGATGTAAAAACCAAGGAACATGTTTCTGAAAACACTGGTTTAGGTACTTGTATGAGTACAAGCATGTTTAGGTACTTGCATAAGTGAATAATGTGGTGGGTTTTTTTTAAACTTGGCTCAGTGTCATGTTTTTCTGAATAAATAATTGAAGGATCATCAAGTGGTACATTTTTTGTTAATTGGAATAAATTTTATCTCAAGGCATGTTGCACGTGCACACTCATGCATGTGCACACCTATGAGTTCAGAATAACATGCATCTTAAAATTGACATGTATACTGCTTTTTATCCACAAGTACCACAACAATAGTCTTGTGTTTGATAGGATACAAAAACCAGATTTTTCTTAGAGCTGCCTATATGACTATTTAAGTGCTTTTTGTGTTTTGTTGAATATTCTTAAAAGCAAAGCTTTTCCCTAACCACTAGATTTGTAGTGCTTTAGTGTAATGCTCATAGGAGGCTAGATGATTTCCTGAATGTTTTCAAATGCAGTTAGCTATGTGAATATCAAGTGTTCTACCAAATTAAGAGCATTTGTTTCTTTAATTTACCAAATGACGTTGTTAAAAGTAGGAATCTAGAAGTCACTCCTGTTGCCAGCTCACTATGAACTGACTTCCTACATGACAGACTGCTGTGTACCTTGGTTTTCCCATTTCTAAAATGCTTGTTTTCCCATACAGTGTTCTTTCATCTTTTAATTATTTATAAAGCACTTATAGGATTCTTGACATGACAATATGACATGGGAAATGTAGGTGATTACGGATTCATACTTCTGGATTTTTTTTGTACCTTTCTGAAGATAGGTGCCATACAGCTGCAGCTAGCGTGAAGAGCTGGTATGAAGTACAGCTAACCTCATTACAAGGTGTCTAACAAGCTTTTTATTCCTTTAGGACTTCATAGAACAATTTAGGAGCTTTTAATAAGCAGCCTCTGTTAAGAGCAAAGAGCAGCTGCAAGCAGCAATGCCATTTTGAAGGCCCAGAATGGCTTTCTAGGACTGATGCCAACTAGCAAGCATTACCACCTTCTGTGAAAGCCCTAGGAACAGTCCTGCTGTTGCACCAGCCTTTTATTTCTGTGCAAACATTTGGTGGGCTAATTTCACTCTCTGAATCAGTAATGTGATTATTTAAAAAAATAAAATAGCCAGCTTGAAGTGATTCCAGCTGCATGGGCTGTCTCATCTCAGCATACTATGATCAGTGAACACAGGAGGGCAGTCTTTCTCAAGAATGTTACTGAAATTAGCCGAAAATAGTGAATGAAACAAAGAAAACTCATACCTTTGTCTTCAGTTTTGGAATACTTACCATTTTTATTGCTAACTGCCATCTTATAACCCCAATAAAATAACCTTGCATTTTTGACTAGTTTATAGTAATCCAGCATTATTCAGGAAAAGGTATGTAATTGAATGGAGTTTGTTATTGACTGACATTTTATCTCTGTGAACTGTTGGGTTTACCTGACATCATTGTATATATATTAATTTCCTACCCAGTTAATGTTTTATGAATAGTTAAATCGTTGAAAATATTAAATATGTTCAAATTTTTTCTTTGAGCTAAAGACATAATAGTTAATCTGTTGTTTGGCCTCTTTCAGTGCTGGAAACTGAAAACATTTTCTTAACTCTATTTTTGCTGTAGTGGACTTAGTCCCTTTGCAGTTACTGCTCTTTGCTATGTGTGGTTCCAACAAGCAGGCTGAGTAATTTGTGTTGCTGATTGGGCAATGTAACATAACATGCTGCACAGCTAATGAACTAGTATCAAATGAAATGAGAAGTGTGTTTTGCTGATCATCTGATAAGTTTCCTTTACCCTGTTTGCCTTACCATTTCTGCTGTTTTACTTGTGATTCCATTTCAGGGGATTTGACTTGACAAACTTTATTGCAAAAGAAATAGGTGATTCATTATCTTGATTTCAAATCAATATCAACATATCACTGGAGAGTGAAAAATATGATGTCTTATGTCAGAGGTATAGCACTGACATGTGCCTTTATTGACCCAGCTAAGGTTTTCTGGGGAAGAATACTTTGAATGGTTAATAGTTTCCTTATAAAGCCTTTTTAGTTTGGGTGTTTTTTTAATTTATATTGAAGAATTTAAATTGCTTTTTGAGTAGCTCTATTTTTTCTATTTTTCTGACTGTAGCTTCTTAAGACTATAAACGGAAATCATAAGTGTAGTAATTCTTTCTGAAGAAAACCACTTCTAAATTCTCTAGTGCTTCTGGAATTTTCTCTGCTCTAATTTTCAGGAGTTTATTATTACATCATAAAAATGTGTTTAGTCTTGCCACTGGAATACAAGGGTTTTTTAATCATATTTTAAAATTGAGCTGTATAAGATTATTTAAGCTAAAGTCATAATATATTCATCTAGCTAAAAATGCCTTTAAGTTTGACCTCTTGACCACTGTTTTAATGTCAAAAAAATCAAATAATTAAGTTTTTGAGGAAAGGAGAGAATGCAATGAAACATTCTGTATCAGTTTTAAAGCAACTTTTAGTTATTATAATCTGTAAAATCTGAGCTTTCATGTAAATGAAAATTAGGTTTCTAAATAATCTTCCGAATGTGAGACAAGCGCTCCTGATTCTTTGGGGTTTGTATGCAGACAGATACTTGCTGATGCTTGAGGTTTCCCAAATAGCACCAGAAGGAAAACTGCCCAGACTTGTCGGTGTTTGCTGTTGCTACTTATATGCCTGTGGGCAGCAGTGGGACTAACAAGAATCAAGACAATTTCATACCACTGCTGCTTGAAGAAACTCACAGCACAGCAGCAGGCACATGCTCTGCAGCTACTTAATAGAAAAGATCTAGAAATAGACTGGAAAGAGGGTTTGAGGTGCAGGCAGTCGTCTCTCTTTATCACCCCTCTGTTTGCTTCAGAAAGAATTGATTTTTGGCCTTGGGACTTCAAATTTATTAGATGCCTATTATTACACTAATATACATTGATCAGAATTCAGGGCCAGTGTTAAAGGAGACCGACTCCTTTTCCTTGTGTAAGGGTGGAGAATTGAGTTATGTAGTCATTAACTCTGGGCAGATGTTACTCAGCCTTTCAATAGCTAAGTGTTTGTGGGTTTAGGTCCCAGATACTAGCTGGCTTATCTCCAAAATTTCCAAGTCTTCTGTCTGAGTACTTGGTTGGGTGTGATTTTTCAAGTCTCTTTAAAATGAGAGGATATGGATTTTCCCCAGTATTTCACAGTTGCTTTCGTTAGTCAGCATCAATGTATTATTTTTAGTCTCTCCCTCTATGAAACTGAGTGTGTCCATGTATAAATAAAGGGAGAACATTTATCTACAGAAATAGCCATATTTATTACTAGGCTAATGAGCCTCTTGTTTTTTCAAATACTGTAAGAGAACAAGAGTGTTAAAGTAGTTAGTATCACCAATGTAAAATGGTAATAGAAGTCTTAAGGTGAAGTTTTGAGATGATTGGCTGAGCTCACATCCGTAGTGTTGTGTTTGGGATTTTTTCCAACACATTGAGATGCATCACTGATGATTTTGGGAAATTACCTCACATTTTAATTTGAAGAGCCTGAAAACTATACCCTCCCTCAATCTGCTTGTAAAAATTACTTGGAACATGCTTTTGTGTTTGGTGGTTGGTTTGTTGTTTTGTTTTGTTTTTTTTTAAACCAGTATCCTCTTTAAAACTGGAATGTCAGTATTTAGTAGGTGGCAGTTTGTAGTACAGCTGTGTGCTCTCCTTTCTTACGATGTGGTTCTAACAGGAACCATCTAACTTGCCTTGATTGATTGA
The DNA here is from genome assembly GCF_034638445.1 of Ciconia boyciana. NCBI lineage: Eukaryota > Metazoa > Chordata > Aves > Ciconiiformes > Ciconiidae > Ciconia > Ciconia boyciana. The sequence continues at coordinate 10,864,265 of NC_132941.1, read as the reverse complement.
AAATCTGTAAAGAGACTTTAGTATCCATTGCTAAATGAAGATCTATGATAAATTAACCAAAGTGACTTTGGTTTTGTGCTCAAAGTTGTCAGAATTCCATTTCTAAGAATATCTTGCCTGTTAGTGCCGCTATGAAATATTGTATGAAGAAGTGGAAAATATTGGTTCAGGGATGAACTTGGACACTGGGGCACTAGAGTAAATGGCTGAGAGATTCAGCAAGCATGCCCAATTTGAGGAATTAGTGTTTAAGGTTCAGTTATCAACAGAGGTGTAAATTACCTGATTTAACAAGGATCTGTATTTAGACTATATGATTGAACCTTTTATCCCTTCGTACAAAATTGTATTAGGCTTGTTTTCCTACTTCTGAATTAAACACGCTGGAGAATTCCATTTGCAGAAGTAGTTTGCTGTAGAACTCAAACTTTCAGAAAGCTGTTTTAAAGGAACATTTCCTTTGTTTAATGTGGCTGTGGGTTTTCTAAAATTCAAACTGAGAACATGCAGTGTCATCTCAGGAATACTTACAAAATAACCGCTTTAAGTGTAAATGAGTTTGAAAATATATGCCTTATTACATGTAAATTCATGTATAGTAATTCAGAAGTAAAAAAGGAACTATAAATCAATTCTGTTTAGGAATGTGTGCAATTACCAATGCAGAAAAGAAGTTTTATTCTTAAAGGATTTTAAGTTTTGCAGTGTTATTTATGGAAAATACATCTCTCATGCTACTGTGATGGTATACTTGAATCAGGTAGTGACATTTTTGAAAATAAGTGTGTACTTTTAATCAGCTGACTATTCCTTTAGCTGTTCTGGTCAGATAAAGTTCAATGTTGATCAGATGAATTAAGCTTTTCAGTTTCATTGCAAAGGAAGTCAATTTATGTACTAAAAGGTAGTTGTAAAATGTCTTTGTCACAATATCAAGTCATAGTATACTTCAAGGCAGATAACTAAATAAAAATGTAACTGGAATACTGTCTCATAGGTATCATTCAGGCTAGACTTTTACTTAAGTGTGGAATTGCAAAGACATTGAAGGGTGTCAAAACTTACATTAAATAGTGAAACTATCCTCTTGGATAATCTTTGTTTTCTGTATCTGAGAGATACATTTTAGATGCATGTGCATCTGCATTCCTAACATAGCTTCTCTCTTGCTAGGCCTCGTATACAGTGCTGCTTCTCTATCCTTTTGCAATCTCAATCAGGACAATGTGCTTTTCCCGACACTTCCTTAGATAATGCAAACTACCTGCCTAGCTAATCGTGTTAATGATACAAAATATTTTCATTTCTCATGTTTATCTGTGCTGAAATACACCATGCGTAACTTGGGGGAGAAGAAAGTTGGATCTAGAAATTACAGTTTAGTTGTCTTAAAATGTTATCCTCTCTGTGCCCTATAGGAGGCAGTGAATGAGTGGTGGATAAAAGTAGTTTTTCTAGGCAGTGTAGGTTTTGTTGGTTAAATCTAGTTTGTCAGTATTTTTGCATAGGTCCTGTCTTCTGAGTAATTTTTCTTAAATCTTAACTTTTTCAGCTTTAGTACATCAGGTAGTTGCTCTCTATATATGTGGGTTTTAGCAATAGAAAATTTATAATTCTCTTGAATTTGTAATGTTCTCTATTTCTGTATAATCTCTTTTCCAAGGTTATGCAAAATTTACACTCCTTTACATGGCTTCGATTGAATAAGGCTTTTTCCCGTCTTTATACTTTAAACAAATATCCTGTGAACAAAAGTTCTGAAGAAAAGAATTGGTGGTTTTCTTTGTTTTTTCACTGAGTTTCAGTTTCTCACGACATATGCACAACTGTCTGATAAGGATTATATTTTAAGTTGAATATCAAATGATCTCAATATTCAGAGCATCTGAATTATGATGATGATGATTCCTTGACAAATTAGGGTAGTTAGAGGATTGTCATATAATTTTCCATATGTTTCTTTACTAGAAATGGAAATAGGAACCAGGTAACTTGTTTCATCCTTTAAACTGTTTTCTTATTCACATTTAATGTGAAGCTAGAGGGCACTGTTTTTCATACAATACAAAGATGTGTAGCTATTTCAATTTTGGGTAAAGGTCTCACATGGATTCACAGCACTGTCAGTGTAGGGAAAACTTTGGATTATGGTTTTTAATGTGCATTTCTTCATGCAGAAAATCTACAAATGTTTTGACTCTAAATTAAATTAATCTCAGGGAATATTCTGAAAGCCAAAAATCTGCAATCAGCGTGGTGTCTATTTATTAGCTCAACTTGGAAATAATGTACTGGTTTCAGAGGCAGTGTAGTGTTAAGTAAAGCCACTGTCTTGAAAACATCTTGTTTAGCTTCCTATTCTTCTTTGATACTTCCTTTGTCCTGAGAAAAGCTACTGTTTTATATGAAAAAGAGATGGGAAAATTCTCCTCTGAATGTTTCTTTAACTTTCATGGCTACACTAATTGCCTTCTGCATAGAGTAATAGCCAGGCTGTAGAAATTAGGCTGGACCTCCCTCAGCTGTCTTTGGAGTGTTAACATGGCTCTGAAATCTACCCTTTTTCCCCTAAGCTCCCCACCCCAAATCTTAGTGTTAACCTCCTGTTTTCTGTTTGGATTCCACCTTTCTCTCTGCCTTTCCATCTGTTACTCTGCCCCAGCTTTTTATTTTGATTACCTTAGTTATCCCATGTCAATAAAGTAATACGAGAATATTTTAGTTAACCACAACCTACGCAAATGCAAAAGCTCTTCTCCTAACTGGCATTGTTTATGCAATATAAACCTCTAATCCATGAGGGCAATTTATTTGAATGTGTTTTAAATTCCTGCTGGAGCACTTCCTAATCTTAGCCCGGCCTCCTGTGTAACGGAGAGAGAAGCAGGATGCACGCTTTCACACCCGCATGTGAAGAAGTGTTTGTCTTATTGTGTAATAGACCTAGTGCCTGTAATATACAGCGTTCTTGCAATAAATACCATCTGTGGTTGTGAAATGCCTCTACGTCTACATTTGATCTAGCCACAAAAGCCTTTTATTACTTTGTATATTTCTCTTTTGCTTTCATTGTCTGTTGTTACCAAAATTTCTTCAAGGAGTTCAGAAAAAGCAAGGAGAGGGTTGCAGTGAGGGCATGGGAGTCTGAGCGAGGAAGACCAGTTTGGAATTAATTCTGCAGATAACCCCAGTGAACATGAACATGGTTGCAGAGAATCGAAATCCTGTGTAACAAATAGGAAGGTTACAAAGTCAAGAGACTGTTAATAAAGGCTATATTTTAGTGAGTTATTTTCTAAATATTTTCCTGAGATTTTGATGTTGTTTCATGCTTCACATTAAATTGCAAAAGTGTTGTGAGGGTTGTTTGGCCTGTATCAGGGTGTGAGTCATGAAGTTGGCTTTGTCTGGCTTGTGAACTGTGTGGGGGAGTTAAGGCAGAGCTATATTTAGGAGTATCAACTGATGTCCAACTGTGGAGCACTGCTAAACAACAGTGTTAAAGGGGCAGCACTGGATAGTTTAGGCTCAAAGTTTAGATTGTTTGTAGTGGTTTATTATTTAGTAAATAATTGGAGAAGCTGATATTTACTAGAAAAATTCTTCTGCAGAGGTTGCAAGCCAAGCAGTGTGAGTTTCAACTCCATTTGTACTTATCTAGTAATAGCTATTCTAATTTCATTGTCAAAACTGTATGAATTGAAAGTAGCAAGCATAGATAAAACTTCTAGTTTCATCTTACAGGTTTCAGAATCTGAATTTGTAAGAATTTGTTATTTATAAAGAATTGTTTAATTCCAGTTATAGGTAGATAAGGGTAATGTTTGAGGGGCTGACTACTGAGTTTTTGTCTTAAGATGCAGAACAGCTGCTGACTTTGAAATTTTGGCATTGATACGTGGAACCAAATTTAGGTACCTTTTTGCATCTAATTAAGACTAAAAGTAATATGGTTCTTTTCTAACCTTTCTTGCTCCCTACTACCTAATTCTCTCCAGCGAGGTCTGTTATGTATTTGGGCAAAATTCAAGCCAGTGATTTTAAAAAATGAGAGGCTCCATTTTCCAAGACTGCTCTTCTGTCATAACTGTCATGGACTCTAGCTACTGTTTTTTGTGGGGTTTTGCGTTTGGTAACCTTCCTTTGTGCAGGCATGTTTTGGTAGATAATTCACCTAATTTGGTAGCGAGCATTTTATATTGCCATCTTTGTTTCTGGGCCTGTTTGTGTGAAGACAGTGATATCACAATAGGAAAAATGCAGTGAATTTAAGGACTCCAGCTGAGACGTGAGTGAAAGCTTTGCCTTACAGAATGGAGAGATTTCTGTCATCCTCATGAATTTGAAGCGGGCAGGTTTTTCAAAGGCACTTGGTGTTGGTTTAAGCACACTATTATTGATGTGAATGTAGGCAGACCTGAGCCAAGACAATGTGCTGGTGGGGAAATAGAAAAACCACACTTGGAATGTATAAATTATACAGTTGTTTAAGTTAATGTATGGGAGATAAGTCAGTTTATCTGTTACTGTCATTTTAAGCTTCATGGGCTAAAGTATCATCACTGCCAATTTTGATAGAAGTCTGTTTCGGTGACTAATTGGATTTCTGAAATATAGTATTGAGCAACAAATACTCATTTAAATACTTGGTGTTTTCCAAGTGTCATATGTTAAGATTTGTACAAGTCATGCTTTATGCAAATGGGTCAACCATTGCGAGTTGCATGACTGTGAGCCCCTTAATCTAAATGAAAATGCAAACCTGCTGGTAGTTCTTGTTACATCAGTTATTGCACTTACACACCAGCAAAGACATTCAAACCGATTCCCCCCTCTTTAGTCTGCTGGAGCTGTTGAGGACAAGGAAGTTGAAAGCACACGTGATGAATTCTAAAGAGAGCCTACATGGTTCATTGATGCCAAGAGCTGTGTGTTGAGAAGCTTTCAAAACGGGACCTAAAATGTATGGAATCCTGATGGTTACATTTTTCAGAGCTTTTCCACAAAAGACTAATTGTTTTGTGGCATGTTCAAAAAGCAAGTTCTCTGAGCAGGGGTACTAACAAAGCCTGGATTCCTGTGGACTGGTGTCCTTAAAATCCTCAGCTTCCCTCTAAGCTACGCCTATCCGGCAGTTGTGCGTGTCCCAGTTGGCCAGCCAGGATGCGCATGCTGGTCGCCAGGCAGCTGCTTGCAAGCGGGATATATAATGATCGTGTTTTGCCTGCCCTTTTTTTCACTGAGCTCACCAATTTTGGTCTCTCTTCAGTACTTAACCATTGATTTTACATAACTTGTGGAAACTTAATTATATCTGAACCCTCTCTCCTCTCTCACTGGTGAACTGAGGGGAAGTTGACAACATGTTTAAAAGTTGTTGAGAGGAGACTGTGTGATTACAAGCATTGCATTTACTTTGGAAATGAGACTAAAAACATACTCCGTTTTTAACAGATTCTTTTGTGTACATAATCCTGTCAGGAAGTATGACATATACTGTGTTGGAAGCGTTGTTTCTCAACCAAAAAAAGTCATTTAAGTAAGCAGCCATTTTTAGCAGAAATGCTTTTCATTTTTAGTAGAAAAGGTTCATCTACCCAGAACTCTTCCAAAGCATTTAAAGCTGACACCTAGCAGTGGCAAATGGCCACGTTTCTTTTGTTCAGAAAAGCAGCTGACGTTCTGTGTTTTAAGGTTTTGTTTTGTCTTGCAGCAGCAGCCGAGTCACTGCTGTTGCTTGTGGGTGATACATGATACCGCATCTGTGGACTCTTCTGTTTAGTCAGCAAAAACGTTAGCCAGACCGATCTAGTTTCTGAGGGGGTAGCCGTGGGGCATGGTGGCAAATTAACTTGTTTCAGGACCATGAGGCGTTAGCTCCACTTTCTACGTGGATGGGAGGGAAAAAGGGTCTCTTAACTAGTTCTGTAAGATGCTGATTGTTAAACCTAGACTTCTGGTTGGCTTCGCCATGCCATAGGAGTTTCACTGTGATTAATATGTTGATTTGCTTTTTCTTGGGCAACGTGTCAGAAGCAGTGTCTCTTAGCAATGTATTAGTCCTTTCTTAGTTGAGGGAGTGAAAATTGGGTGAGAAGGAAAATTGCCTTTTTATTAGGTTAGTTTTACCCTGTTTATTTAGTATTCTGAATTGGCTCACCCAGAATGTGACAAATGCTAGTGCTGGGGAAGCCAGAAGTGGGGGCAAGCTTGCTCTTTTTGATGGCAACTGGCAGCTAGATCATCCCAGCTGTATTTGAGATGATGTTCTTAGACTACCTTTTGGAGTGGGGTCTCTTTTCCTTTTATCCTCTAATGCAAACGAAGCACTCAGTGACTGGTGTTATTACTGTTGAAAAGGAAATTAAACACTAAGGGTTTGCCAGATGTGGAGATGTTAAAAGCTCCAAGCTCCCTTCCTGGTATCTTTTGTCAGTATGAGGCTCATGTTTTTAACAAATGAAGAGAGCAATGTTGGGGATGTTACCATTGCATGTAGACTGATGGGATGTAAATAAAATTAAATCTTATTAGTTCCTTTTTTGCAAGGGGGTATTAACAATCAAGATTAGTTCTATTTAATTTTTCTCCATTTTGAAATAGAGGAACATTTTAAAGTCCAATTCAATGATGTGGTCTTCTGCACTAGTCTTAAGAATTCTCGTATCTTAGAATGATCTGTATATTTTTTTCCCATTTTCTTCTTGACCTAGAGCTAATAAAAGTTAATATTTTGCAATATTTTAGGAAGCCAAAGTTATATGGACTAGAAATTACAGTAATTACTCTCAATGATACACTAACTGAAGTAATCAGAAATTAGGGGGGAAATGGCAGTCTTTTTTCCTTTCCTTTGGGGAAAAAAGGTTGGGGGGATAAGGAGTAGCAGTCTTACTTTTTAGGGGTTTTTTTATGTTTTAAATAGACATGATTTTGGTATGCTTAGTTTACACAGATGCAGACTGCCACAAATACTTAATGTGAAGCTGACTTGTAAAATTCATGACTTAAATATAGTTTTAATTTTGTGGAAAAATAAGGTTGTTTTTTTTAATCGCTGTGACAAAAACCTCTTTTAACTGGAATAATGAAGGTCTAGCAGAACACTTTCTCCAGAATTTTATTATTTTGTATTTTTAGGTAGTTTTGTCAATGATTCCTCTGTGTGTTTTGAAATAACTTTCTGGAATTCCATCTTTAATTTTCACTAAAAATTTGTCACTATTCTAGCTAAATTTTATTTGATGTGTTTGGAGCATATCTCCGCCTTTCAATCTGAGATCAGTATTAATGGCCCAGTCATAGGTTTTCATGTGGCAGTAACTTCTTTTTTTTTTTTTTTTTTTTTTTTTTCATTTGAATGCATTTTCTGTTTATTTTGGAATTTATTTTGCTATTAAATTGGAGCACATGATAAATAACTCCTTATCAGTAACTTCCTAGGCTGCTGATATAACAAGTGTAATTAAGGCATTCCCTGTTCCCTCTCATGCCATCTGTTTGTACACCCATTATGTCAAGTAGTCCTAATCCGAGGCATTGGGAAGGTGCTTTCTTTTGTTAGAATCTTTCTTCCAATTAATTATTCCCAAAAATATTATTGCTTGTAACTACAAATGAGTTATTTAAAGGTTTATTTTAGCTGGACATCAAATTTTATATTATTCTTTATCTTTCTTGAAAATTATTGTATTTAAAATAAACATCAACTTCTGCATAATGTAGACTGAAATGATCCATTATTCATGGTACTTTGGAACACTTCAAGCCATATTTCCCAAGACAACAAAATAAGCAAGCTGAAATCACTTCTAGGCAGATGGGGGGAGGGGGGAGGAGTGGAGGGTTGCCTTTAAAGGAGAGCATTGAATTGAATTTTGAAAATTGAATTTTAATTAGTTACTTGCACATCTTCAAGTTAACAAGATAAATGGTCAATGACTTAGTAGGGCATTTCCCACAGGGTATTGTACACATTTAGTAATTGGTATACTGCTTCTACTTGTGATGTCTGAAATACCCTAGTAACTGGTTAGTCTATCTTTGCATTTACCTGATGTATTGAATGATAAAGGCCTCATATTCTTTTTTTAACTGATGAAATGTAAATCAAGTATATTGGGATTCTACAGTTAAACAAATTCTAAAATCAGCACAAGTATGGACAAAATTTAATGAGCTTTTAAACTAACTACCATTGTCTTTTGTAATTGGCACTTCTAGTAGTAGGTTCCAAATTCCCCACGTACCTAGGATATGTAATGAAGAACTTCGAGCAATATGTTCATGTAGCTTTTTCTGGGCAAACATGACAAAACCTCCAAGACTTCTACAGATTAAAATGAATTCCTTGCAAGATCAGTGCCTGAAGGCCTCATTAATTTTAACACCACTTACAATTGATTCTGGGAAGTAACAGATGTTACTTATATTTTATAATCTTCAATTTAAGAAAACAGTATATACATGAAGTCTGCCCATTTTTAGGACACATTACTAAAACTGAATAAAACCTAAAATGGCATTTTCTCTTAATGGTTGGTTGGTTGTTAGATTATGCTATAGCTAGTCTGATTTATGAAGAAATCATTTGATGTTATTGATCTATTAGCTGAGATTAGTTATTTTGCTCTGTTGTGGGAAGCGTTTGGTCAAGAAATTAGAAGAATTCAGTTCGCTATTGTGCTCAAAACCCTAATGAACTTTAGATCTTCACTCGCATCTTGCCTCAAGTACTCTCACAAAAATATTAAAATATTGTACGGGGCTTTATGTCTTCCCAGTGTCTACTTAAAAATGAATATTGAACTTTACTACATTTTTAAATGGAAAGGCTTCGCCTCCATCTCCTTTTGTCTAATGTTGAACACTTTTCATGCTCAGTCTGATAGAGCACAATTGATTCAATGCTTCCCCTCGCAGCCTTGGGCTGCTGCCTCCCTTCCTTGCTTTCTGAAGTTCTGTATACATTTCAATGTAGGTGAAAAAACGTTTTAATAAAGTGAGAAGTGATTGTTTTGATTAATACTTCCAATATATAATCTATTTATGTTACAGACGTAAGAAAATAGGATCCTATTTTAATAGATCTCCAGAACTGAGCATGTGTGCATAGCTAACGTTATTAATGGTGGTCCTGTAATAGAGAAAAAAGTAGAGAAATTGTAACTCTACTAATGTAACTACTATGATATATATTCAGTGAGCCAGAGAGGTTTATTTTAAAATATTTTGAATTTTCTCCTCTTTAACTTTCTCCTCCTTTTGTCCAAAATATAAGCAATATAAACTGTGTCTTTGCTAGAGGACTGCTGGAACATAGAGATTTGTCTTGTTCTCCTGCTACTTTGAGGGTGACGAATCTTAGGTCTTTTAGTGTGTGTTCCTTTTGCAAACTTAATTAGGTATTGATATCAAGCCTAACTAAAGCATTCTACCAAACACTTCAATGTTTTATTGGGGTTTGTTGACATTTTTTCATGGATAAGATTTATTACCGATTTATAATGATGTACAAAACAGCTTTATGAAGCATCAGTAGCCCCATCTTTTTTTGTCTTCTATGAGGCAGATGTCAACATTATAGCTGAAGTCTTGCAGAGTTTCAATATAGGAATTACAAATGAAAGAACTTTTTTGTTAAATACTTTTGTCATTGAACCAGTAGAAATCATCAGTAGACACCTAGCATGTGTTTATCTGTGGGACAAACTAGGGAGGCTTCCTAGAAATGTCCAGAGCTATACCTGTGAGACGTTTCTCATCTCCAAAAATACTTATTCTCTTTAGAGAGCATAGTTAATGCTCTGTTGTCTGGAAGGCTTTCTTTTTCCTTAGAGGATTGCTGGGCAAAATTTTTTCCCTCGCATAGAATCTTCCATATGAATTCAGCTGATCTGTTTTCCAGTACAATATGCAATTTCATGGATTTATTTATGAAAGTACATTTACTACTACTAATAAAAAAACCCAACAGATCAGCATTTCAAGGGACTTTTAGATTATCGAAGTAAATATGTTGAAGCAACCATTCCTACATTCCATTTGTTTGGGACAACAACCATGCTGAACTGCCTCTGAAGTAGTTTAGAAAAAAATTAAGTAAATTCAGATGTGTTGCTGTTGGGTCAAATTAAAATCGTTTATACAAAGTAATTTTAAATCTAAAATTTGGTTTGTGTTTCAGAAACCCTTGAAGAGTTCTGTATGGTGCTAAATGCTTTCCACATGCAGTAATGGAAGTATTAATTTGATGTACAGGCTAACCGAAGTGAGTTCCAGTGCCTATGTGGTCACATTGTACAAAGATCTGTCCACATATTTACTGTTGTTCTGTATTGCTGCTTTCAAGTGATGTCAAGTTGAGCTGGTGTATGGAAAGGAATTATAATGTGTGGGCTCAGGCAAAATATATTACATGTATACTACTGAGTAGAAATACTAACATTTTTATAAAAGGACAAAAGGTACCGTTTAGTGCCTTTATCAAGAACACTTTACAGCTGAAAGATTAAAGTAACTTAAATTGGAGTAAATTTATTTTTTATTTTTTATTTTTTTTTTACTTTTTGTTGTGAAGCTATCAGTGCGTTGTTTCCATAATACGTAAAGAGGAATGGGGGCAGGGTAGAGGTCTAAGCATGAACTTTCTTTCAAGTTTCTATGCTAAAATTAAGCTTGACCATAAATATTTAAAAATCAGGATCATTTACTTTAGTTTTGAGCTCCAAAAATTAGTATGGCATGACAAATGAAATAATTTTGTAGCATAAGAAAAATATCATTATCTGAAACACTTTCATCTTCTATATTTATTTGCCTCATTAAGCAACTTAAGGAAATCAATATTTTATTTTGACTACACCTATTTGTAAACCCAGAAGTCAGATTTGGAATGTTAACTGATTTGGGTTTAATTCTGTTTACTTTAAGGTAAATTTGTATTTTAGCAAGCAAATTCCTGACTTGGCTTTGGTTTCTGCTTTTTCACAAAAACTGAGTGCAGGTAGATCTCCATCCATTCACTTTATCATTTTAAAGGTGTAAATTCTTAATGTGAAGGTTTTTTATAGTTTCCTTGAAATTGTTTTTAGTCTAGTGTGAGAAGAGTATAGGAAAGTTCATAATTACAACTGTCAACTCAATCAACAGTTAGGAGATGTATGTTACCATGCAGTCTAAGTACTTAATCAAATATATGGTGTTTTTTTCCGAAGAATGGCAGCAGAAGATAAATGATGCTTGTTTACTCATTGTATATGTTTGCAATCCTTTTCAAAACTATAGTCGTGCAATAGGAGATTTTAGTGGAACATGCTGTTAGATCACGTTACTGCTTTCCTTGCAGTTCTTCTAAAAGCAGACAGTTTTGTTCTTTGAACTGCTAGTCTTTTTCCTAAAAGAACTCAGTGGGGTGCCCTCGCACTTTTTCATCTTTTACTACTCGATGATTCAGTAGTAAAGCATTGAGGTGCTTGTGTCAAATGTCGCTTATTGCATTTAATATCCTATTGCATGATTGTGTCCCTTGGGGAGAGGGAATTTTGTTATAACTGCATTAATAATATGTCTGAGTTTACTCTCATCTAATCAGAAAGTTATGCTCAATTTGCCCTCAAACTGCTGTGAACCTAAAAGTAAGGTTCTGCAATAAAAGTATAACTTAACACCTTTGTATTGAGGAACTGAATTCATGTTTCTGCTTGTTAATCTCTAGCACATATTTAGGTAGAACTTGTTTCTTTGAAGCTCATGAAGAAACTGGGACAGAGCTTCTACAGTTTATTGAGTACTGGTGATTTTTAGAGATTCAGCTCTAAAAAAACACATTGGGAAAGAGGAAGTGAAATACAAAGAAAATGTTGAATTAACTTTTTCTGTAAAATGATTGGAAAGTACTGAGAACAGCTGAAATAATGCACATACTTCACAATATTCTGTTTTCCATACAAGCAATTTCACTTGCTTCGGAAGCAAGTAAGAACACTTGAGGGGGAAGTGCACAATTACAGATGAGAAGAGGAGGCTCACCGGCAATCTGTGCTAACATGTGGTCTGTATTATGGAAAAAAGTTGATGAAATCTCAACTAGAATGTGGTCTGTGTCTTGATTTACATTCCCTTCCTTTCCAGAAACAGTTTCTAATATAGAAAGGTCAAGTTCTGACCTCAGATGTCTCTATGCAGTGCCCAGGAGACTCAAGAGAAACATGCTTAAAATCTGAGGCGATAAATGTATAATACAAGGTATTCTTAAGCCATAGTAGCTACTTGTCCGAAGTCCCTACAGTTACCATTATTTAATCCCAGTAATTTGTAAAACACTTTTAAGATTCCTCAAATATACAAGGCATACTATTGTAACCTAGTTTAATCCTACCAAAAGCCAGTTTCCCCTTGCAAAATTCCGCCTCTTTTTTCTTTTTTCTCCTCCCCCTCCTGCCCCCCCCCCCCCCTTTTTTTTTAATTAGGGATAGTAATGGAAGGAGGGAGGCTGATACTTAAAGTGTATGTAGAAACAGTGAACCAATATTAGGCACCCTAATAGGTAACAGTGTGCTAATGGTGTAATCTTTTCTAGGCTTATGCTAGATACTGGGTAAAGGAGAATCCTGTGAATAGATTTGAAGGAGAATGATGATTGTTATGGAGTTATTTTCATTAATTTTTTCAAATACATTTTGCCTTTCTGTTTTAGTTGGCTTTATTTACTTTAAGGAGAAACTGGAAACATCTAAGAGCCAATGATATTTTTAAGGTGGATTTGTGAATTTATTTTCTCATATGTGTTTTTTTTAAAGCACCTTTGAAAAATATTTCTTTTCAAATGTCTCTCGCTAGGGAGGAAAACAAAGTATCTGTATTACTGCCCAAAGAAAATTATAGAGGTCTGTTTGTACACTCCCTTTGCACATGCTCTTTTTAAGATTTCAGATTGTGTAGATTTACAAAAGTTTTCATCACACCTCCTTTTACATGAATTACCAATGAGCTTGCATGGTCTTTCTTCACTGATCCATAGTGCAGTGCATGGAGCATTTAAACCAGGAGGCTTTGCATGTTGTAAAGTCTTAACCTTTCTAAACAAACAATGTTGATAAGAAATGATATATTTCAGTGCAAGCAGAGCCTTACTGGGAACACTAACGTTAGCTTTTTGCTTTACTTAGTTCCTTACAGTGTTATTCCAAAGCTTGACATGTCTCCATTCCAAAGCAGCCACGGATTCTTAAGTGGTGATATCATCAGTGAGAGAAGATAAAGATCCACTGAACTAATGTGCTGAGGCTAATAACAATGTGGCAGAAGTTAAAATTTAAACAGCTTTAATTCTTCTTTGTTTGATTTTCACACTGCAAACGAAATTATTTCCTTATCTGATTGAAAAAGTTATGCAAGGTGGTGGTGTCTGCTTCATTTTTTGCATCTTGAAAGAAAATTAAATGCTAAATCTTTCTACATCAAAGGAAACTAATTACATATATCTTGAAATTGATCTGTTATGTGTTCAGATCTTTATAGCTGAATTCAGCTGGAAGGGTGTACTTTATTTTTAAAGGCTGCAAAATTAGTGTCTAAGGTGTAGTGGTTACCAGCAAGACACAGAAGCGAAAAGTAAATCTCTTACTCCTTTTGAAAATTTCAGTCCTGATGTTCTTATCTATTTTTACCATTTAGTTTCTATCATGTGTTAAAAACACTGGTGATACAAGTAGGTATATACTTGATTTACTATTCTTATCTTCTAGGGCAAGTAATAGAAAGGACTTAACAAAAGAAGGACCTTTGTAAATCTAACATTTCTCCATCTGTGTAATAATTCTCCCTGATGTACACTATAATTTGGTCTACTTTTAAATGACAAACAACCAGACTCGGAAGGTATTTCTTAACATTATCTCACAGGCTTTTAATGAGTTCCTTGTCTATTCAGAGGAAGTCTTATTTTCAACCTACAAGTTGACAATTGCTGCTGAAATAATAACTTTAATACTTTGAAATATGTTCATTGTTGGTCACAGCATGATTTGTCAGAGTAATCTGAATATAGTTATGTAAAAAGCAACTGGTTACATTTCTATAAATGTGGATGATACTCTTAATATATGCTATCAAAAATCAGTTTGATAAACAATTATGTGTAGGATTGGCTTCTTTAGGACAAGAGAGAGAATTTGTAATCTTTTAAAAATTGTATCTCCACATAATATTTGAAGTCTTGCCTGTTTCTTTTAAAGGTGGTATCAAGTTCGTAGAACTAATGCTAGTCTGTCTGTGTGTTTCTGTCTGAGTGTTAAGCTTTGTAAAATTATTACCTTTCTTTCAGTTAAGTCCTTGGCACGTAGAGACAGAGCCCTGGAGAGTGGTATTTTTCAGTGTCTGTTATTGTTCAGGTCCAGTTGAGTTCAGGCACTGCGTTTCTTTAGTGACCAGTAGTATGTGGGAATACTTTTTCAAAACAAAAATACTATTCTGCAGTAGAAGCAAAGCATGTAGATGACGAATTTAAGAAAAAATAATCTAGTCTCATACTTACTAGCAAATCTCATATAGTATCCCTTAGTAGGCTTGACTTTTAAGCATGGGTAGCTTGCTTTGCAGTTCTTTACACTGTAATCCCCTTAATCTCAACAGGACTATGCACAAGAAAAAAAGATACTTATAGTAGTAACTGTTTAGTAGATATGGCTCTTTGCCTTACATTATAAAATCTGTAAAGGTGACTTGACTCCTGACTGGGAAGAAAAGGCTTTGCTACCAAGTACAGTGTTAGAAGTAGTGTTACACAGTATATAGTAAAGTATTTGATATTTCTAATAAGGAGTTTTTAATAAACTCTTATGTCTTTGAAGTTTACACACTCTCCTGAAGAGTCAGAATTCAGTGCTTTCTTTTGTATAGAAATTAGGTGACACACCACAGGCAGAGTTTATAAAAAGAAGCAGTTTCCTGATTAAGTTAATACTCACATTTAAAAATTCCTATAGACATTTTTAACTCCAGTTTCTCGTAAAAATAAATAAATAAAAGCAATGTACAGCAAACTGCCTACTGGTGTGCATGTTTATTTGTGTGACAGACTGCATATTTTGTAGACCAGGTTGTTCTTTGAGAGATGACTATTCAAAAATACTTGCAATGCTTTTTAGCATTTCATTCTTTAAGCTAACCTAAAACAAAAGAGCAGTAGTTTGTCTCACCTTCCTTGCTTAAGCAGTTTTTTCTTACCTTTGGTTCCTTTCTTTTTGAAATTATTGTACTACAAAAGGAAATGTGAAGTAAAATGTGTTTGTTATAATGATGTCTTTCTTCAAGGGCTGAACAGAACAAAATCTTAAAAGGGGAGGCGTATTTATAAGCTTAATTTTGGAGTGGCTTTTCTAAGTCTATTCAAGTAATTAACATTAATATACATTTGAGATCTGTGATCTCAAGTAGTATGGGTAAATTTCATTGGGATGAACAACAAGTTTAAGGCTGATGTATCAGCATAATTAGTAGAATTCTTCCATTGACATGTCATGTGGTACTTTGGAATTAGTTATGTTACATCTTCGTCTAATATTATTCAGAAAATACATTAGCAGTTACTCACTCATAATCATATTATGCAAAAAAGTGTCCAAGAACCTTTAATCTTTATGGATTTTTTTGCTAACATTCATTACTAAGAATTTGTAAATTAAATAGATTCATCAGGACTGGACACTGCTCTATGCTAGCTCACACGGTTAAGCGATTAAAATGCTCAGGTTGTAAGCCTAACAGGTTTTCATGAAAACTGATGGATTTTTTTTTTATTCTTAGTGTATTATGGTTGCCAGACACTAGTATAATTCATGTATTTTTACCTTCAAATGTGAAACAAAAGAGCAGAGAGCTTTAAGGTTTTTTTTATCATGGTAAGAGTACTGTAATGTGTGTCAAGAAACGAGTGAGTCTATCTGAAGTAAGATTTGGTAACTTGACTTCTCTGGTTCACATTACACTGTGAAAAGAAGCTGTTCGCCTCCCACTCTAAAATAATTTTCCTTTTACCAGCTGGAGAAGATCAGAATAAAATGGACCCATCCCTTTTCTCAGTCCCTGGTGGTGATGATGATCCAGCATTTGTTTTTCATTCAAACCACATGTTGAATAAGTGAAAAAGAGGAAATACATGCTGGTCATAGGTCAGGTGCAACACAGAGTTTATACAGATTTATTTTCTTTGTAGCATCTGCTATCCTGCATTTAAAGCTATTGAGTGTTGCTCTGCTTCCAGTTATGTTGAGGTAGGTTTTCTTAAATAGTGACATTTCACGTTTTGGTATATCCTACTGGCCAGACATTCAGCCTTCAGAGCTGTAGAAACAGCCTGATTCTACAGATGATAACTCTGCAGCAGACTGTCTCTTCAGAATTTAAAATCCCTCATGATCTCATAGGGTGGAAGCTGACCCTCTTTGTTTCTGGCCTCAAGTAAAGAAGACTAAGCCAAAAAAGAACCTGGGAAAGTATTAGGGTGATAATGGGGAGCTGGGGTTAAGAACTTCTCTGCTTATTACTGCTTGGGCGTGTAGGAGAGAAAGAGGAGGAAGGAGCACAAATATACAGCAATCTACAAATGCAAATTTAATTTTTAAGCAGGTACAGATTATGAGCTAAAAGTTTTAGTTGCCTCGTAATAAGTTACATGTACATTTAATTTATATTCCATCAGAAGTACTGCAATGCTCATTGCTTATGATTGAAGGAGAATCAGGAAAAGTGACTGTATATATCGGTATCAGCTTTATTTGTTGTCTTATTACTCAGCCACTTCTGGTAGTGTTTTTACAGCCCTGACTAAATTATGAATGATGTCCTGTTGGTCAGGAATTTGAAGGCAGTAATTTCAAATTGTCTCAAATGTGCCAGCCAGCCAGCCAAGACTAAATATGTATTTACAGCAGCTATTTTGCAGATTTATAGCTAATATTTTTTCTATATTTTTTCTTATCACTACAGTTTAAGCTCAGTTTTCTCCAACTTGCCAGCATTATAAAATATATTAGGATTAGAATTAATAGCTTGCTATATGATAAATTAAATTTTACAAGATTCAGGTTGAAGAAAAGGGGAATCCCAAATGGGCATGGGGGGGTGGGAAGAAAAAAAAAAGGCATTCTTCACAATAAGAGCAATTAAGCACTGGAGGAACTTGCCAACAGAGGCTGTGAAGTTTCCATCATTAAAGGTTTTTAAAACTTGACTGGACAAGGCCCTGAGCATGTGATCGAACTTTGAAGTTAGCCCTCCTTTCAGCTGGAGGTTGGACTAGATGACCTTTGGAGGGCTCTTGCAATCTAAATTTTTCTAAATTTAAACCACCAAAAATAAGTCTGAGCTGTACAAAGTATTGGACATTTTAGAAGGGAAAAAATTCCTCATGTCCTTTCTGTTCTTCAGAGTTATAAACATGCCTTTTTAAAATACAGAGGGAATGCAATGGGAACTGTGAGACTGAGTATCAAATGTCACACCAGAGACTTGAGTACCCAGATAATGCACAAATATTTTAACAGATACTTTATATGAACAGTGAGGAAATTTTTGAATCTGATTTTTGTAATTAGAATAATTTCAGCTTTTTTTAGCTTGATGATCAGGTCTTTAGTCTCATTTAATATGACAGTGGGTGATTTTTTTGTTGTTTTGCCCTTTTTTTTCCCCAATTTCTATTAGGAATAGGAGGTCTGCAAGATTTTGTGCTAAAGTCTGCAACACTCTCAACGTCACCAGCTTGTCCACCATTTACACCTCTCAACTTTGAAGCTACACCAATTGTGCGGGTAGCTGTTGAACCGAAACATCCAAGTAAGTTTGAAGGAGAATGGGAATGGTAATGCAATTCAGCGTGGTAGCGATGCAGCTTCCCACCCTTAGTGATTTGGCTAGTTTATGATCTATACGCTGAATTGGAGATTGACCCAGTATAAAATGAATATATATGTTGCCTAGAGGGCCATACTTTATTGTCCTTGTGAATTCTTTTAGCTGGCTAGCTCGTGTCTCGGTAGGTAAGGAGATACAGAAGACCTTGTTGTGCCCTTTATGGTCAGACTTAGCTATTCCACAAGTAAGACACTACATGATGCTAAAGGTTGGGTATTCCTTTACTTTGAAGGTAAGTGTATCTTTGGGTTTTTCACTTCTGCTGACATTCTTTATGCTACATCATTAAGCTTGTCATATAGATTTGCAGTACTGCTTCTAATTGACACCACCCCCCCCCCCCCCACCCCCCCCCAAACCAGAGAGTAGTAGATACCTGGAAGTATTTGAATTTCAGCCCAATTTCCATTTGTTGTTGTAGTGTTAGTAGAACCAAAATAACTAGCTTTCTGTTCAGTTACAAAATACTCTAACGCTAAGATTACGTGTTTTTTAGAAAGTGATTGGACGGTTTAGCAGCTGTTTGTCCCACGTGTCTGAATAACAGATAATCATATATTGTACATCCTGCATTTGTTAAAGCATTTTTGGAAGTATTGGAAATTACTGGTTCTACTGAGTGTAGTATTAAGTTGAAAATGTCAAAAGAATGTAATTCTAGAACTACTGACCAATTTTGGGGGAGTTTTTTTTCCTTAAGGAAATGAAGCTGTATCGTTCTTACACCATTGTTTAATTTCTCCTCTCTGGCAACTTCTGAATCTATGGTTTGAACTAAATCTGTTAGAGGGACAGAAGGCTCAAAGGTAGCTACACTTGCAAAAGTTTCCTGAAAATCAGCTGCTGCTTGCATAACAGGAAGACAAGCAAAATTTGGCCGTTGCAGGCTCAGCTTGAAAGCAATCAATTGTCCAGTGAGCTGCATATAGTCTTGAGATTGCCCTAGCACACTGTCTCGTGTGAGTGCCCTGGATTTCCACAGCAAACCTACCTCAAAACTTCATTTGCTTATTTGGAAAAATGACTCAAATACAAATTATTTCCCTATGTATATTTTACAAAATAACTTCATGTGTTCACATTCATGTCAAAATCTTCTTGTTTGGTTACCTTAAGCTCTGAAAGAGAAAAAAACCCAACCAAAACTATTCATCCCTCTCAGTGGGCTTAAATGCAGAAGACAAGGTTGAAAGTCTTTGTTCAGCTGTGTTGGCCATGTGAGCTAACACTGTGTGTTTTCCACTTTTTGTTTATTTTTATGTCTGGTTTTCAAGGATACTTTTCTATTATACCCTTACAAGCTTAGCATTAAATGTACAATATCATACTTCTTTTAATAGACTCCAAGTGAATGACAAGCTTAATGTCACTCTTCCTTCTGAATATGAATATGCATTCCTAGAGAGCCTGTGGGTATTCTTTACCCCATATGTAAAATAAGAAAAAGGAATAATAATTAATTTTTTTTAATTGTATCAATTATGAAAGGCTGCTGACATGAGGTGTTTATGCATAGCTTTGATGTAATCTAGCCAAATTTGACTCAGCTGTGGTGGTTCTTTCTGCATTGACTTTAAGGCAACTCTTTTTAAACACCTTCATTTTAGGGACAGCTGTGTTTTGTTTCACTGAAAAGCTCTCACATTCCTGATTTTTCCCCTTTTCAGGTTGTAATATCATTAAAGCTTTTCAGTGGCTTCCAGCTAGTTTAAATCCTTCCTGTGCTTCATTGGCTCTTATGCCTTCTAAGTAATCCATGTGGAATAATTTTTGCTTTTATTTTAGTAAAGTTAACATGTTATTATTTATGTCTTTGGAGCATTTTAAGCATTAGAAATTTACAGGTTGCTACACTTAGCCATGAAAGATTTCAAAGAAATACAATTATTTACTGAAAGATGACTTTAAAAGTTTTAATAAATAAGAGAGGTTATATCTCTTGATAATTTGTGAAAACGAGGAGTGAAATCCTGAAATTTTTAATCACTTCATATTGATAACATTCAAATTTTTTATTGGTTGTGAGCTGTTTATGAGCTGTATCTGTAGTTAATTGTATATAGGAAGCAAGATAACATAGTCATAGTCAATAGCTAGCTTGGTATACTAAACCTGTTGTTAAACAAAAATCCATTCAATGTATTCCATTCAAATGGGTACTATGGTTATGATTGTATAATAATGTGAATTTTATCATCAGTATGTAAATTCTTGGTGACAAATTGTGAGTATAGCTTATGGCTTCAGTTGCTGCTCTTAAAACATACCACTCTTTGTGACTCATAAGCAGAAATTTGCCCACAGAAAGACTTCAGAACTTAGCTGAAAGTTTTTGAGTATTCCTGAAATATGTATTTGTGTTTAGACTTCCATAAAAATGAGTGTTAGTATTTCTCACTTTTATATCCTACTTCAAGTATTCCTTCTTCAGTACTACTTTGTTAATAAAACCTTATTTTGCCAGGTGATATGCCTCAGCTGGTCAGAGGAATGAAGCTTTTAAACCAAGCTGATCCGTGTGTCCAAGTTTTAATCCAGGAGACAGGAGAGCATGTGCTAGTGACAGCAGGAGAAGTTCATCTTCAGCGTTGCTTGGATGACCTGAAAGAAAGGTTAGAGGGGCAAGGAGGAAGAAATATTTTTAGTTCAGTAGGTGTCTGTTGGATTTCTTTGTCAGATGCGTATCTTTGATTTATATTCTGGTAAAATAGAAGCTTCATCCACCACCAGTTTTTACCATTGGATCATAATTGTACCTTTTGTGGTACAATACAAGACCGAAGTTGTATGTGCACACTTTATCCTGTTCCTTTGCTCTTCACATTCTTTTTTTTTTTTTTCAAATGTTAATCTGTTCTCTTACTCATGAGCAGTATTTTCTGCAAGCATAAATCATACATTTAGTATCTTCTAATGTTTCTTCAAATGGTAGAAGAACACTTGTCTGTAACAGTCCTTTCCTATAACTTCATTTACTAAAATGTGACCCACAAGTTTTTCCCCAAAAATATAGGGAAAGTTTATTCAAAATACTTAAGTCACAATTGAAGTAGTGGGGCAGGATTCTGATCTTAGCATCTATCATAATTGTATCAACTGGGTTTTGAAGAGTTGATATTTTTGGAATAATTACAGAAACTGAGGAGGTTCTGCTGAGTTGAAACTACACTGAATTGTATTTGTCAAGATTTTAATCAAACTTTTCCAAAGGCACATCTTTAATTTTATCTTTCCCAGTGTGTATTTAGAAAATTATGCTCAAGTGATACTTATTGTCAAAGATGTGGAGAGACATGGAAACAAATAAAAGATCAGTCATCCATGTTTATCTAAATGATTAAATATGGATGTTCTGCTTAATTTCTCTAATTTTTTTTCTTCCTAATTAGCTCTTTTTGAATAGAGTAATAAATAGGACCTCTTAACTTTGAACACTTTATTTTCTGCATTTTACAATAAAAATTTTTAGAACTTTCTGTTGAAAGAGCATTGCAAATACTAAGCATGAGGGGATTAAATTACCCTGTTCAGAATGAGAAACAAAGAGAATGAGGATGGTGGTAGCAGTGTGGGGTTTTTTGTTTGGTTTTGTGTTGGGTTTTTTTGTTTGTTTGGTTTGGGGTTTTTTTTGTATAATACAAGTGCATGGAAAAACTGAAAAAGGATAGATCTCCTGGTTTTGAGTCCCATGGAAATAAAGTTGACAGTTACATTTGCTATTCCTCTGCAACTTTATCACTCTGCCAAAATTTACCACAACTTAGGAAATTTTGGTTAGTCCTTTTGTTGTCATTTAATGAACCTGCTCAGACCTCATGGGTGGTTAAGAAGGATACACAACTCTGAACTTTGAGTCTGTCAGATAAATGTAATAAATCATTCTTCCTTTTTTCTTGCCATCATTTACATCATTTGATATGCCTAAAATGTTTCAGCTGACTTTAAAGCATCGCTTCATATCATGAAACTGTTATAATAGTGGTTGACAGTCCAAAGGACAAAATTATTTCTGTTGACTTAATGCTGGTTGCTTGAGTAAAGCAGTGCTTCACTTCCATTTCCTGTGTCATAACTCTTGGCAGTTTTTATTCATGCTTAGTTACAAGAAAAATCCAGGCACAATCCTAGCTTGGGTTGTTTTTTTTTTCTTCGAGTTGCACTTTTCTTGGAGTTTAGACTAATAGCTTCTAAAATAATCTAGCTTAGAGCAATTTTTGATGCAATGAATTGCACCTCATATGAAGGCTTAGTGCAAAGTTTAATAAAAGGGGGTTTTCAATACCAAGATTACCAATCACAGAGAAACAGAGATAATGTTCATCAATGTTCCTTGGCTTGTGAAGTATTTCGAATAAGTTGCTTTAGAGCTCCTAGGTCCATGTAGTCCACAGTGCAAAAGACAGAGCCTTTGGTTGTTTCTCAAGGCTCAAATTATATAGATTAAAACTGATGAGTTACTTTAAGCTGTGTTTGCTTGGATATAAGTGCCTATGATTTCTGGTGGTGGCAGTTGTTGTTTTATTGCAGGCAGCTATTCAGCTACTAGCTTTCAGCTGTAGCTATTACTAATTAGAACTGAGGCTTGATGCAGAATAGTGCCTGTTCTAAAACTGATTACAGCAAAATATTTCACCTTTAGAATGAGATAGAGCTGAAGTATGAGTGTCCCTGAATGCACTGTATTAGCCTCACAGACGTCCATGCAGTCATGTAAGTAAGTAATCCTTTAAGTCATGCATACTGGAACATGATTTTCGTTAATTTTGGTTTTGAATGTAAACTATAGCAGCATGAAAATCTAACTCTACCTCCTTTATAGGGATCAGTGACTTATCCTTATCCAAAACCTAACTTTCTATTTGTATAGTAAAATAGTTCTATATAAACATTAATTAGCAGGAATGTTGTATAAATAAAGGTAAATAACATCTGGGCCTTAGAAACAAGTCATTCCAATTGGTCTTGTTTTCTCCACATGTTTTAAAAACTGAGCCTAATTCAGCTGGCAGTATCAAATGTTATTTTTATGCCTTCATACCCAAACGATAAACTAAAACCCATTCTCCATTGATCTGGTGCTGGCTTGCTATACCACAGGTTGTAACTGTAGCAATGAGATAGTAATCAGTAGAGTATAATTTTTATAGATTATATAGTTAGAAAAAGCTATTACAAATCTTTTGAAGACACAAGATTACCATTTTACCAGTGGTAGGAACCTTTCATTTCCAAACAAGGTGTTTCCTGGGAGATTTTGCTATGAGACTATTGTTTTTCCCCTTCAGATGAGGTGAAAAATACAGGCTATTTTCCAGATCTGATGGGAAGCTTTCAACATTCCAGTATCTTCAGCTGAGTTAAATCCTGAATGTATTTGAACCAGATGCTGATTATGTGCACTTAATAAACATCCATTTCACAGTTCTAAAAAAACCAGGGTTTTGCCATGGTGCCATTGGCAATTTTCAGCTCCTGTGATTACAGTAAACAGATAAAATACCATACAGGATATTTTGAAGTCATGAAGTTGTACTTGAAGATAAAACAGGTGATCCTTTATGAATAGAGATGTTTATTAAATATATGAAAGAGCTAACAAATCTGGCACTTCCTAGCTGGGTGGTAAAATAACACATTGACATACTCAAAGATGTGAAGCTTTTGCTTTTAGAGCATTTTAATCACTAGTAATTAATTTTTCTCATCTTGTGAAATGCCCTTTAAAGTGTAGTGAAAGTTTTCTTGCAGAGTACTCACCACTTCAAGACAAATAATAAATACGAACTGATCTGAAAAAATTGCTGTTGGTTAACAGCATTGCTGCAAACAATATATCAGTTCCTTAATAATTACATTTTATTGCTATTATGCCAATATTACAATATTGTTGAAACTTCTGTCATTCTGTCTTATTGTGGTCTGCTGTGCTTGTTTTTTTTCTAAATATTTTTATTTCCAACACAGGTTTTCTTCACTGTGAGCGTATTTCCCAACTTAGTTTAAAAGAAAGAAGAAAGCTTTTTAGGTTGTATTTTTCAACTCTTGACCCAAAATAATTCCTTTAAAAATTGCTAGTACTCTTGCAAAGCAGACTATAAATTAGTTATAGTTAAACAGGCTGAACTGCATTGGTAGGATTTTTTCCTTTCTTTTAGCGTGAAAAAAGACCAAAATCTTCACCTACTGTCTTACACCCCATTTTACTTTATGCTTTCTGTGGTCCTTTAAAGGCAAAGATTGAATTTACCTTTTCTTAATTAGTCCAAAAATAAGATTCATCCACAGCATTAAAAATCTGTTTGTTTTCTTCCATTAGGAAATTTTATTATCTTTGAGAATCTTCCAATGTGAACTCTTCTAACAAACTGAGAAGTGTTTAATGACCTGAAATAATAGGGTTTTCTGGTATAGAATTGATGGTTTAATTTTTGTCTGTAGTTAATGGTCAATTTATTTTAATTATCTCCCATAGTTTCTTTTATGTTTCAGTTTTGTATAAAGCTGTACTTACAAAAGTAACTTTATTTAAAAAAAATTACAACTTGATTTTCATTGACGTGACTGTAGACTGTAAAGCTACTTGGATGTATGGAGAGAAAGGGATTGTGTTTAGCTTTATAGCAGAGAAAAGACTGCTACTAATGACGGGTCTATACATGAAATAATTATCTGGCATAATTCTATAACGAATGTGTCCCTTTCTGGTGATACTCAAGAGTAGCTATTTCACTTGAAACTTGTTCTCTTCCTCAAGCCAACTTAAGGGCATTCCAATGTAGGCAGTCATTGACTTCTACCTTCAGAATAGTGCCTTGTGTATTTACATTTGTTACAAGATCACAATTGTGAATGATCCTTTAGGTTTGCAAGGAGAATAGTGGTTAAGGCTTCCAGTAGCTAATCACAATATGAAGTCACCAGGGGCTTTTTTTCCCTACATTAATCCTCCTTCTGCTTCTGTGCTGCAGTGCTAGTTTCATGCACATGGGCAGCACAGTATTGTGCACAGATTGGAATCTGCTGTGCCAGGAGTATGGAGAAAACAGGAGTATCAGCTCCCCAAGTGCTCCTGGCTGCAGAGTACTTGATCTGAACCCACAAGGTTATAGAACCGTGGCTCCACACTTCTTTATAAAAGCCTGTTCAGCTTACGCAGTGCTTCATCTTTTCAGAGCATCTCACTGTAAGAACAGCTGTACTGGTTCAAACAGGGTGTCCGTCTTGCTCAGTATCGTATCTCCAGCAGTGTGGCCTAGAGCAGATGTCTGAGGAAGAGTAAAAACAGAGTAACCGTAATGCTTTCCTGGGCCTTAATTGTTTTCAGTTCAGGGACAGTTCAGGGCCTGTTGTGGTTTGGTTGTCAGTTAATACTGATCAACCTTCCCCATGCCCTTCATGATTTTGTAGACTTCTGCTGTATCCTTGAAACATCTGAAGGCTACTTGTACTTTCATACCTTTGATCATCCTTATTCTCATTTTCTTCTAGTTCTATTGTATCTTGTTTGAGGGGAGAGAACAACAGCACGTAGTTTCCAAGATGTGGGTGAACCGGTGATTTACACAGAGGCACAGCAATGCTTTTTCTTTTATTTTCTTCAGTTCCTTTCCAAATATTTCTGAAGACATAAGAGGCAATGCTTCTTTTTTGAAGTACATAATGCTTTTAAGAGTTTGAGTTTGAAGTGCATTATCTAGTAATCTGTGTTGCAATCAGATTTATTCATGAATATCTGTTCCATGTTAAGGCCATTGCCTTACCTTTCCCCTCCCCCCCAAGTTTAAAAGTATTTTTTTAATTTTAAACTAATTTTTAAACTTTCTTTTACAGGTTTGCAAAGGTACAGATTAGTGTATCAGCACCTATTATACCATTCCGAGAGACAATAACAAGACCTCCAAAAGTTGATATGGTGAATGAAGAAATAGGAAAACAGCAGAAAGTTGCTGTCATACACCAAACAAAAGAGGACCAAAATAAAATTCCTGAAGGAATTCAGGTTGATTCAGATGGACTTGTTACGATATCTACTCCAAATAAACAAGCTACACTCAGTGTAAGAGCAATGCCGCTTCCTGAGGAGGTAACTCGACTTCTTGAAGAAAACAGTGACTTAATTAGAACTATGGAGCAACTCAACACATGTCTGAATGAAGATAAAAAAACCCATGAGATAAATCAGAAGACTCTTGATAGGATCAAGGAATTCAAACAAATGTTGGAGCAAAATCTGCAGGGAAGAAAGTGGAGAAATGCTGTTGATCAGATCTGGTCATTTGGACCACGGAAGTGTGGGCCTAATATTTTGTTATATAATTTTGAGGGCTATAAAAGGTCTGTGTGGCAGTGCCTTGGGAATGCTGTGAAAGAAGTAAGTAAATACAGAGACTTTGACAACAGCATAGTAAGTGGATTTCAGCTGGCTACACTTTCAGGTCCCATGTGTGAAGAACCCCTCATGGGTGTTTGTTTTACGGTGGAAAAATGGGAAATGAATAAAGTTGGAGAGATGCTGTCAACTGGTAATCAGGATTCAGGGGAATGTGATGCCATAGAACACAAACAAAATGAAGATACTACTCTCACGAGCGGTTGCACTGATGAAGTTTGCAGCGCGAATGAATACCAGGACAGCAGTCAAAGTGTTCCAAAATCACCTGAGAAAATTAGTAAACACAAAGGAGAAGTTTTACTTGCAGATTGTTATGGTCCCTTCTCTGGACAACTGATTGCCACCATGAAGGAAGCTTGCCGTTATGCTTTGCAAGCAAAACCACAGAGGCTTATGGCAGCAATGTACACATGTGAAATTATGGCTACTGCAGAAGTTTTAGGTAAGACAGACAAAATAAACCTTTGTCAAGAATTTGCTTTCTGAGTTCCAAGGTGAGGTTTTATAAATTAGACTGAATCAAAAAGTATAACTTGATAAAAAGTTTTGTCAGAAGTTTTTTATAGTTCTCCACCAGATTTGTACAATGACTCTCTGATGCCTGTAGTATTTAAACTGTTCTGAATGAAAATTTAGCTTATTCCTCTTGCTTATTTGAAACATGCATAAATAGCAATGCTACACTTTTTTTGGAAGTGCAAGATACAAAATGTTGCCTTTTTATGAAATTTTTGTAAGATCAACTTCAGTAACCATGAATACCAATATTGTGCCTCATTATTAAGCATTAGTTCCATGAAGAGATGAGGAAACCTATCCAGTTTGTAAAATGAGTGCAGAATCTTGGTTAATGCCATTTCAAGATGTTTTAAGTTAATATAATAATCAATATAGAAGTAAAATCAGGAAAAAGAGAGAATCTTAAATTATTGTTACAGTCCAGTTGGTAGATTTTTAAATTTTTTTTTAGTAGCATCTGTATCCTTCTGGTATGCAAGTTGCTCACCAAATTTGTGTCACTTATATTACCTTACCACTTATACCTACTTAAACTTGTTTTTATGACCTACTTACAACACCTCTTAACTTACCCTAACATTTGTTCTTAGAGTTTTCCATAGGAGCTGCTCACACACTGAATCTGATCCAATGCACCAAGATTTTCTTTAAAACTAACTTCCATTGCATTTAAGCTATCAGCAAATTTATTTTGACTATACTACTCATGACAGAAATTATAGTATATCCCACATACAATAATTAAAGATTTGGTTATTTGTTGTAAAAATCTCAGCTGTTGTGCACACAAGCATAATGATAGCAGTTAGACAAAACAAATTGGTCTGAAGAGCAAAATTTACAATTGTATGCAGTGAAAAGAAATGCCTTTGGATGAGCAATTGTTTTGTACAGATGCATGATCCTGTTCTTTTCTGGAGGTACTCTTTAGTAGGCCTGCTAAAAGGTGTCCTGCAGTAAGCTTATTAGCACATTAACTTAAACTACAAGTTACTATGACATAGGACTTCTGCATTTTTAAACTATCTTTAATTATTTTTTAACATGTAAGAATGCCTATCAAAATTAGACTTTGTAGTGTTACACATTACTGTTCCAGAAGCACATTAGCACAATACTTCTGAATCTCTACATCAAACCATAAGCAAGATACCAATTTTCAAACCACAAAAATACTGTATAAATTGCTGGTTTTGAAAATGCTCACTAGCAAAAAAACATGATTGTTTATAGTGATGTAATTGACATGCATCGGCTCATCAGTTGTGCCGTAAAACCAAATGGAAACATGGCTTTCTAATGCATATATATATATATATATATTTAATGAGTGTAATTTAGGACTCAGACATGGAAGCAAATTAGTCCAGTCTAATGAATGTGAGTTGTGTGGTGGACAGCCATGGACATGCACTTAGTTAATTACAAATTCATGGGTTTAATTTTTATTATGGAAGTTTAAGCTTATAAAATTTATCCTCATTATGGGAAGTGAAGACTATGTATGCTATCCAGTAAGACTTGGAAGTTGACATGTGATAAACAACTGGCTTCTGTAACTCTTCCAGTTGGTCTTCCATATACTGATACTGAGTTGACTTCAATATATCTTCATATTATCTGATTGTTTCTAAGATGTTAGTTTCTGAGGAAGCTAGGTCTTTTCTGTTAGTTGCCTCAGTATATAAAGCTTTTTCCATCAGACTTCTCTGACAATGCAAATAAACTGAGCTGGAGCTGAGAAGCAGGGAGGGAGGAACGCAGAAATGTGTTGCAAGCTTATACATGTCTGGTGTAATGAGCCTTGGGTTTAGACTTGGGTCCCACATACATCTGTTGTTTCCCGGTAGGTTATACTTTGAGCATCTCATTCCTACAGTTAGTTCACTAGAAAAATCCATTTGTACACACTCCTGCTTTATGGAAGTTCTATGTAAACTCCAAAAAGCTGAAGAATGTTCTGAACTAGTATCACGTGTTTAATTATTACTGGCTTTTGCCTGTTGATATTCCTACATTTTGAGCTCTTCTTCCCTTCTCTCTTTTGTATTCTGGAGACAAAGCTAGACTGTCTTCATTTTGCTGATGTCAGTGAAACTTAGTTGGGAAAGGACTTTACCAGACTCTGTTTTACCTTTTGTTTTTGGATTTTGACAGCAATTCTTATGTTTTCATTTTTAAAAAATAAAGTTATTAAAATGTCAGATTACAGCATTTTAGGGGGCAATTCACATCAATTCATAGTATTGTCTCTGGCTCAGTTGTGTAAGTGAAAACATGCAGAATCCAAAACAGAAAAGCAGCTCCTCCTTCCCTGTTTGCTAAGTTTATCGTGACCCCTAGGCTCTTGCAAATGGTGATCCTGTTGTCCTTCCACAGTATTTCTTTCCAGTATGAAGCTTCATCTTTTTTAGTGTGCAGGGAATACCAAAACTGTTTAGCATTTACACTTGACGTACTGAAGTATCCTTCAGTAAAGTGGCGAACAGGACTTAAATATTTTAAGGAGCTGGACTTAATACATCTTTAAAGTGAGCCTATTACTCACAGGCTTATTCTGTATGTTGCAGCACCTTGAAGCTGTTTTTGAAGTAGTATCATATTTTCAAAATAACTGTTTTAACTATTTTGAATATGAAGATCTCATGGTATTTCTTGGTGATGGATGCTGCTAAATCCATTCACCTGATTCACGTAGAGGCAGAACCACTATTTCTTCAGTATACTGCAGTCTGCCCATAGTAGTAAAACTGAAGACCTTATATAACTTCTTTGTGACAGCATTAACTGAGACAATACTCTAGACTGCTTGGATGAGATACATGTAGCTAGAAACCATTTAGTAAGCTATAAATTGTCTTCTGGCTTTTATGTTTCAAAGAATAATCTTCAGTGAATTATGGCCATAAAATATGTGCATCTAAAGTGCTTTGTGTTAAATGTTACCTTACTTATTAATATGTGTGCAAAGTTTTCTAAGTCCTACTTAAAGCAATTAGTAAAATAAATATTTTGAATTAGAACATTAATAACCTATAAAGTGGTTTTGAACTTACTTGCTTTAACAAATGGCTTTAATATATACTGTGTGGTACATACACAGTATATGTACAGTGACCATGGTGTGATGCTCTCTTGCAATATGTATGCTTAAGCTTGCATTTTAAAGCAGTTACTGAATTGTGAGCTGTGCTGAGATATGACCCTTTCATATCTGAGAATTTTCTGGACTCACTGAAATTTCCATAGACTTGAAATTGCTTAGTTATCTTAACAAAGGCTATACATGCATGGCAAACTCAGTGACTTATCTTCAGAATGCCTTAATCTTTTTGTGATTTTAAATATAGAATCTTAAGAATTTCCTCAATTTCCTCATGAGCAATAAGAAGACTATTGTGCATAGTAAAGGTGAAGTTCAGTCAGAGGAACAGTGAGGAGGTCCTGGTAAGGGCACGAGCAGATAAAATTATCAGTGATGGCAGAAAGAACACTTCAACACAGATTTTAGAGAACTATAAACTGAAATGATTGGTGCTGAACTGATGCTTCATTACCTGCATCTGGCAGGAA
Organism: Ciconia boyciana; assembly: GCF_034638445.1. Taxonomy (NCBI): domain Eukaryota; kingdom Metazoa; phylum Chordata; class Aves; order Ciconiiformes; family Ciconiidae; genus Ciconia; species Ciconia boyciana. The sequence goes on along the minus strand of NC_132941.1, from coordinate 10,833,865 downwards.
GATTTAACTATACTAGCTGTGTGCTTGTGCTGAATTTCCTGAATAAGGACCAGATGCTGTATTTAAAAAATAAAGGCAGATAAACCCACACCAACATTTCCTCTGGTGTCCCACAAAAGGCTTACAGTATATATGCAAATCAATGTACGTGGCTATAGTATTTAATGTTATCTTTCTGTCAAGTCAGAAGAGGTGGCATGTATTATGAAGTAATGTATATTTCTAATTATTTCTAGTAGGAGTCAGTTTTGCCCAGATGTTTAAAAGGTAGTAGTATGCATTCATGTTTTTTCAGTGCAATATAATATAAAATATTTGAACCTCTTAGAAATTGATATAAACTTGTTCTTCACTACAAGGTACTTTTGAAGTTAATTTGTACAGCTAATACTTACTAACTATTCACATTTGTAAATGAAGGCATTCCTAAAATATTTTGTCAGTGCATAGGTTTTCTTATATTTTTATTATCTTGATCAACACAAATGTATTTGCTAGTTTTTTTCTGTAGAATACTTAGCCCATAAGTTTGCAAAAACATTTTAAAAAATTAACTTAATGCCTACTGTAAAGTCGAACATGGGCGTTTTCAGAGCTACTTTCATGATATATACACTGTATTTCAATGGATTGAGTATTAATTTGGGAAAGAAAAATAAAAATTATCCATGACTAACTTAAGCCTGAATTAATTAAAAGACTAATTGAACACAATAAACATAATAAATATGTAGCATTTCAGATAAACAAGTTTTCTGTGATTAGAATAGCCCTGCAGTATCTGGGACAAGTACCATATAGGGACATGGTGATCCAAACAAACTTCTAAAGGTAGCTAAGATATGATTCCTCAAACATGGTAATATTTCTTAGTAATGTTACTCAAATATTTGGTTGTAAGAAATAAAGCAAGTTAGGCACATAATCTGGCAAACCGTCTTTTAAAAAAATAGCCAAATTATTGTATAAAACGCACCTAGTGCAAGCATTTTCTAGATCCATACAGCAGTAATAATTTATTAAATGTTACTCATATGGTTTTGCACATTGTACTGGCAGAATACGTTGTTTGTTTGAATTTAATGGGTCCACTTAATTGACACAGTTACAGGGAAGAATTTTAGCTGAGGAAATTATGTATTTTACTTAATGCTGAAGTTTCCTAAATGAATATTTATGTATTTCTCTTCAAGACGTGGAGTATAAATATATTGGTAAGCTCATCAAATTATGTCTTTGCAGGTCGTGTGTATGCTGTCTTGTCCAAAAGGGAAGGCAGAGTGTTACAAGAGGAGATGAAAGAGGGGACGGATGTGTTTATTATTAAGGCAGTCTTGCCAGTAGCAGAAAGCTTTGGTTTTGCTGATGAAATCAGGAAGAGAACTAGTGGCCTGGCCAGTCCGCAGCTGGTGTTCAGCCACTGGGAGGTAAAAATAATCTATTCACTCCATCTGTTTTGGTGATCTATTTCCTGTAGATGTGGCAGACCGGAATAATAAGCGGAAAAGGTTAAGTTTTGGTCAAGACATTTGATTAATTCCTTTTTGAAATGAAGAGGGGAAAAAAGTAGCTTTATAGTAGTCTTATTTGCTTTTATAGATATGCTGTTCAGAAATGTGTTTATATTTTGTTTAAGTGGGATGCTTTTTTATTTCAGTAGAAAGTAAGTCCTTCACAAATGAAATTGATTCTTCATAAATGTGTTTACTTGAATTTTATGTACCTTTTTTAATGAGTTCTCTGGTAAACTTGTTTGGAGAATGGGGAAAAACAAAACAAACAACCTACCCCTAATAGAAAATGTAACAACAAATCTAATGCATATGAAAGTTAACCTTTCAGAGGTTAGCAGACACTTAGGTATTTTTTTGTCCTTGTATATTCCAAGTCAACATATATTTTCATACTTAAAGGCAAAGGGAATAGATTTCATTCTTTCAAAATTAAGTCTGGTGATAGCAAGTGGAGGTGTCCTCAGAATCATTCCCTTTGGTCATCTTTGTCATTAAAGAAAAGAAGTGAAAGAGAAGGTTTAAAGGAAGTATGCAAGTGGGAAAGCTGATAAGGAGTGTCATCAGCTGAAAGTGTACTGTATTTTGTTCCTATGATGTGGATAGTAGGTCTTCAAGGAGAAATATAAGAAGCTGTAAATCAGAGTTCCTTGTTCAAGACAAACAAACTTGCATTGTAGGGCTCCTCAGAAGACTCCACTGAAGGAGCTAAAAATGTGTTCAAGGGCAAGAGTCAGTGGGTATAATTTTGTCACATTAAATTTTTAAAATAACTAAAGTCTAGGTTTTTCTGGGTTTGTGGGTTTTGGGGGTTTTTTTGTTTGTTTGGGGTTTTTTTGACAGGTGTTCCTTTATTTGGTGTTAGGACCGTAGAAACTTTTGTAAATGGATTAGAAAGTCTCTTTTTTGTTTGTTTTTGTTTCATCTTCTGATTTATTTTGTGACCTCAAATGTCAAGTCTCTGAGTACAAACAGCTATGGATTTTTGAGGTCAGTAATACTCCATGCAGTTGCCAGCTATGGTCTGTTTACCACTGTTTGTCTCCAAAGTATGTGCTGGTTTTTCACGTGGTGTGGATTCTTCTTCATTTCCTGTAGCTAAATTGTCCTACTAGGTAGTATCCGTTAAATACTTCAATAGCACTATTTCTTTCTCAGTAATTGTGACTGCCTCAGGAATTTTATGTGGATGCTAATGGAAAAGGAGGATCTCTGCAAACCAGCCGAGTCACGTGCTATCAAAAGAGTTGGGAATCCTTGAAACAGTACACTTGGAAAAGTATGTTATGTCTTCCTTGGCAATGGTACCTTACTGGTGTTAGCAAATGCAGCGGACCAGGGACTTATCTCTCCTCCCTCAATGTTAATACTGATTCATTTAATCTTCTTGTAACTAAGCCTGACTTCACAGAGAACTGCAGAAGGGAAAAACAGAGCTACACTGAATAAAAAAGAAAAAAAGAAAAAGGCAACCCCCCCATAGATGGTGTATGCACAAAAAAGTAGATAACGCAACAACTTTTTGAGTATAGGGATATAGGTGTAAGCCAGTAACAGATTAGGTACCTCAGACCAATGAGTTTTGGCAGGATTGCATACAGTAGTTTTGTCAGCTTTGGATGTTCAAAAATTTGGCTGAAGTGCAGCTGGTGAGGTTTTGTGGCTTAACTGGTCTTTTGTCTGAACTGCCTCTGATATCAGTGCCCTAAAGAAGTATCAGTCAGAAGGACCTTAATTCCAGCTAACCATTGTTTTGTGCCAGTTTCTTTAGGGTTTGTAGCTACTGTGCTCCAATACTAAGCAAAAACATAAATCCCTTGCCTCTCTGACATTCCCTTCTATCCCCAAACCTTGGCGTGTATGGTCACTCTGTCAGTTGTTATGAATTTCACATAAGAAAATGTTTACACGTAATTACAGATATGCATAGGAGAGAGAGATTTGAACAACTGGCAACATTCTCTAAAACTAGCCCTCAGGAGAGATTATAATTACAGCTAGTATGTTAAAATGCAGTGGTAATGGGAAAAATGATGGTGTAAGTCAGTCACCTTTCCACCTGGCAAATCTGTCGGTGGGGAGGATTGGTTTTTTGTCACATTAAAAGTCATGCTTACATATTTTTGTGACAAAATAAGCCTTTTACTAAGCCACTAGCAATGTTGGCTCTGTGCAGCAATGGCAGAGGGAGTACATTTTACTCTCACATCATCAGCAGAATTGCTAAATAAATACAATTTTCAGAATCTCTAGTGGTGGTATGACAGAGAAGCCAGAAAAAATGGTTTTGTGTCTTAGATCACATGAGTAATTTGTAGAGGGTTTCTCTGTTTCTTTTTCTTTCTGTATTCTGCTAAAAACAAAACAAAATCCCCAAATAAATAAAAAACCCTATCAGGTTTCATCAGGTATTAGGCATGACTTTGACAGTGCTACAGTACTGATGAATTATGATGGTGTATGTATATACGTATTAAACACCAGCATTGTATTTGAATCCCAATTATTTAATGTATCATTGTGTAAGATAATATGATGTGAACTCTGTCTATGTGATCATACTATTTTTTTGTTAGTGCTAAAAATGGAAAGGGACTGCGGTAGCTACTTGGTTTTGTTTTGCATTTCCTATGTTACCAAGTGTATGGTTGCTGCTTTAATTGCATACTATCCAAACCCTTCCATGACATTCTGAATTAATTATGTTAGTGGTGTTTTCTCAGTGTGCTTGGCTCATTAGCTGAGTACCTGGGACATGTATTTCTCTACACAGATTCCTTCTAACGTGTTGTTATCCCCATTTTACAGATAGTGAAATACCTTTTTGGTATTTTTAACTTTTAAACACTTAATCTCATGGAAATCACATGCATAAAGTATGTTTAAAGAAATGAGGTTTGAATTAATTTTTTATTATTATTATTATGTTTCATTAATATGATTTGTAGATTATAAACACAGGAAGGTCAATTATAGAGCCTACGTTTAAATGGAGCCATTTTGGTCTCTGTGGAAATGAAATTACCATTTTTTTTTCTTCAGTTAATGAATGTATTTTGTATAGTTCAGATTGCTCCAGCCCAGGGGATGGAGCAATACACAGATCGAGGTCTATCTTGTCAGATACTCCTTTTTTATTCATTTCTTCTGTAATGCTTATACAGTTTATTCCTGCCTGTAGAGGATGGCACCAAATAACCATTAGTGGAAACTTTCAGTTTGGTCCCACTTTAAACAAATTGATTTTTAAAGTTAGTCAAGTATTTTCCTTTATGATATCCCTAGGCAAACGTTAAGTGTATTGGGTTTACTTGGCTGTATTTTCTTAGATTTCAATATAAACTTTCTTCTGAATTCTTACTTTAAAATATATAACTTTGGGATAATTATGAACTCCTTGTATTTTTTTTTTTAATCCTTGAGTTAATAATACACCTTCAATTAGTGTATGTTTTTGCCTAAGCCTGTTTCCTTTGTTCTCTCTTGATTCTTTGCAGTTACATCTTTCACTCAGTCATGTCATTTTATCTTAATCATAAGGTTCTTTGAACAAGAAGATATTTGTGATTGCACCATGCTTAGAATAATGGAGCTCTAATCCCATTTGGGAAATCTGTGTTACAGTAAAAAAAAAAATGCATGAGGTTCTATTCAGATGCTGATTGAATTCTCGGCAAGTGCGGAAATCGTCAAAGACATCTATTAGTTGTAAAGTTGTGAAATGCGAGTTAACATGAATACTATACATCTTTTAAATTACATAATGATTGGCTATTAGACACACTTTTATTCTTGGGGAGGGCATGGGTGGACTGTAAACACATGTTTAACCTGAATTCTTTTTCAGTATCCCTTCTAAGTAGAATAGTGTCTAGAATGTGCTTCAGGGCTCTGGAGAAAAGTAAGAGAAGGACTGCATGTAATAAGTGTTAAGAATATGAGGCATTCTGAATCTGGAAGTTTTATATTCTGAATTTTAATTCATTCCTTCCGAATCGCTAAGTAATTTTACAACTCAGAAGATGAGGGCTTAATACAGAAGTTGCTGAATGAGTTTGTTAGGCCTGCATTAAACAGAAAGCAGACTAAGGTAATGAGAGAGACTCTAAGAATCTGTGAATCTATACTAGGTTTGAACTGTAGCTTTACATACATCATTGTGCCGGTGACAGTTTAGGCATGTAAATGAATTCTAGGAGTAACCTGGAGCCTTTCAAATATGAAAAGCTCATTGTATTGGCCAGGACATCTGAACCTAATTCAAATAGTAAATAAAAGTGGTAGTGGTGTGGCTTTAATTTTCCCTCTCAAAACATGTTTCTTAAGTAATAGGAAAAAATGCAACAGTAGAGCCACACATCTCCTTTTTTCTTTCCAATTCCCGAATTCCTGTTTGTAGCTGCTGACTGAAGTCAAGGCTAAAGCTCAGCTGTCACTGATTGAGACACAAGCAAGGATGATGCTCTTGAGCCAAAATAAACTTGTATGAGTTTATTTTATAACTAAACGTGTAAATGTTCATTATTACAATATTTATTGGAAGAAGAGTTCTCATATTTGACTTCAGGCATTTTAGGGCCTCGGCTGTCCCCTTTATATATTGTGAATGGGATCTTTGAATTATGAAATACTTTTGGATGCTCGTTTACTTTGTAGGGAATCTACACTCCTAATACATCTCTGTAGGTTAAACGTCTGAAGTTCGACTGCATGTTATTCCGTATCCCCTTAAACCTCCTGTCTCTGAAAGAAAATGAAAAGTTATGAATCTGATACTTTTTTGGATTTTTGAAGCTTTTGCAAGATGGCTATGGATATGAAATAAGTGAACTTTTCTGGTGGGTTTATAACTTCCATCTCTCTCGCTTGCTCTCTTTTTTTTTTTTTTTTTAAATTGTATTTGTGCAAAACCTTGTAATTTTCAGTCAAGAGCTGTTGAGAGAAAATACTTTTAAAGAAACAGAGAGAAATAAAAATGGGAGACTTTTTCCAAGTTAGTTATGAAGAGAGCAATCTGTTTTCACGCTCTCTTTTAAATGCCTGTATAAAAGTGTATATAATAATCTTGAGAAGAAGATACATTGTGCTTATTTGTTTGATACATAAATTGATCTATTGTGATGCAAAGTGGCAGCATTCTGTGAAGTCAAGATTTGACTACAAGGTAGTCAAACAATTGGTAAAAAGGGAGGCTGAAAATTAGTTGTTGGGTTTTTTTCCTTTCAGGATGTGATATAGAGATTAGCCATTTATAAAATAGACAAGCTGGTACACAAAGTATTTGGTACAATATGAAAGATTGTGTTTTAACAAAATAACTGTGACTTGTTTTTATTTCTAGAACATTTATGTGTAGGTGCTTCTGTAATTCTTTAGCATATTGTAGATATTTCTCCTCCCACCCTCTGCTGTTTAATCCTCATCCCCAGCATGATGTTTTGTGCAAGTGTTTCAGGTTCTCAGCACTTCCCACAGTCACTCAGTACTCCTAAGCAGGAAAGGAGGTGATAGCTGCTTTCCAATGTGATGGAATGGGTGCAGCAAAATTGAGAAGCCAAATCTACAGAGAGAATATTCTCTTCCTTTCTGAATAGGAAGCATTTGGGGCCTGTAAAAGCTTATAGAGGAATAAGATACCTGTTATGAAAGCATTTTTCACTGAATAAAACCAGTAAGACCCCATAGTTTGTTAAACAACAACCAAGAAAAGACACAAACTTGTAGAATCTTTCATTGAGATTTTAAGTTGTGGTTTCTTTCAAGGACAGGCTAAGATCCTGGCTGCTTTGAAAGCAGAGTGGCAAAATTAGTAATAAGTTTTTACCTATTCTTCAACTGTATATTGCTGAGCAAAAGTATTTCAACGCTGTAGTACAGAAATCACTTCAAAAATGGTATTCAGACTGCTCTACATTACAGGTTATGGCAGCTCCTAGTCATAAGCTAGCATCATGGCGTTTTACCTGGCATTGAGGGAAAGCAACTGTTGATGTGGAGGTTGCCTTTTAAGTTGCCAAATGTCATCTTGCAACACTGCTCTAGGATCTGTATGTTCTTTCACATGGAAGTAAGGAATGACTTGGAAAACTACCTAGCATGGTATTTGTTAGGTAGTAGTGGGTTGCCAGCACTGCTTTCCTGACTCTGTAGCTGCTTGGGTTAAATACAGGAATTAGCCAGTCACTCGTGTACCTCTGCATTACACTGTGTGTGATACTCAAGGAAGGCCTTACTTACTGAGATAATGGGTCTTTCTGGATCTGAGGTCACAGGAGGAGTGTAGTCAAGAAATTGTCTTGAGATTGTCATCTCCTCCCTGCCCCTTCTCCACATCCCAAAAATGTACAAGGCACTGTTCAGAGTCTATCCCAGCCCACCTGACCTCAGTCTTATCGGGTACCCTGCCTGGTGTTCTCTGTTCTGGAAGCACACTGCCAGTATCCAAATGGCCTTGCAGCGTTTGGTTATGCTCAGTGCAGAAGCACTTTTACAGCATTACCCAGCATATTACCAAAAACTCAGCAGATAAGTTTTTCAAGGTCACATTTCATATAAACCTCTGCGAAGTTCTGTCATTTTACCTGAAAGGTAGAGATAATTTCCGTTTGACAGGGCTGCTTCAGACATCTAAGACATGCATATCAGCTGTACCCTTTTAGTTGCATAGTCTATGTCATTACTAAGTGATGGACACCATTTGAACTGTGAATGTTCTTGAAGTATCTTTCTAGCATCAGTTTTTCTAAGGTAGAAAGGATTCTGAGACACTGAAGCCTGCATCATCTTTGAAATTGTGCATAATAGTTCTTTTGAAATTTTTTTTGAAAAAAAGCTTCTGGCATAATGTTTTTCCTGGCATGCTAAGGGCTGCCTGTGGTAGTGCCCAATCGCACTGAATTTAGTGGTTCTTGGGATTTCTTATTAAGCAGTTCACAAAGGCCATAATGTTCCTTGCTGGTCTTAAAATCTTCATTGGACAGTGTAAGACTGCTCTTTCTATTCATGGTCCAACTAAAGCATTTTCCACACTGATGATATTTGGCTCAAAAGAAATTTTCTGTCCTCACCAGGCAGTAAGGACCAGTAGGGGAAATGCTACTAGGAACATGGCTGTGTTCCCAGATCTGCCTGACCTTTTGGATGAACTAGGCAGATCCCTTCTGTTTGCTTTTGATGCTTCTCTCAACCTTGTTTTGCATAATTAGGCTGCCTTAGGCAGGGACTGTTTCATACCATCATTTTGTGAAATACACTAGACAATGGGACCCAGATCACTATTGGAGCCATCTGGGTGCCACTGAAATGCAAATAATAAATCATCTTCAAATTAAGGCTTAAAATTCCAAGTCCTCTTGAATTAGAAGTGATCTGTTCTAACTCAAATCTTATTGAAAAGTTTGATTAGCTTACATAATCATTTGCAGAATTTAGTACACACTGTATTGTCTTTCAGTGTTAACATGGTATGCTCGTAGTATTTGTATTTTTATGGATTAATTATTACAGGTATTCAGATTATGTCTCTGATAAAGATACAGGCATTTATTGTTTGAATAATTGATGTGTAGGTTGTTAGGCTAAAAGAAAATGACAGCTTTTTTGCCCATGCTACTCTGCATGCTGTTACTAAACAAGTCTTATGAGACTTCATTGTTTGGGTGTGTTGGTTTGAATAGTTGTGATATTTAATGAAACGTCTTGCTTTAGAATGGTTTCTTTTTCTCAAGAATACCCTTGCACTTACAGTATTTGAAGTAATCTATTCACTTCTTTTGAAATACCTAATCCCAGCTGACTTCATTATAAACACTGTTTTATTTATACCTAGAGTAGGCTCATAGTTCTGCAATGAGCTATGGAACACACTCTTCGGCATGTATTTGAATTTTTTTTTTCCTTTTAAGTATAATGGGATTCTAGTGATTTGCTTGTAGTCATACTTTAAACCAATTATATCACTCAAGACTTTTATAAAGTAGATCAATGAAGATATTGTTAAACAATACTATTAAGGAAGATTTCCATCACTTAAGAATTGCATTTGCAATAACAGATTTAAGAATTGTATCAGCTGCACTAGTTCATTTTACTGTATTGCATTTTATATGACTGCATTTAGAGAAAATAGTTGTTCTCTGATAGAGTAAATACTAGTCCAGTGATCCACTACACAAGTCTTGATTTATAATTCACTTTTTAAAAGAAATTGTTTTCAGAAGAGCCTTGCAGATGGACTGTAGACATATTCGGTTGTGCTACCTAGGAGGCAGTAGCTGTCTTGCCGCTTTGTCACGCAGACTCTGGAGGAGTAATCATGTGTTCATTCTGGGCTGTTTGCAGTTGAGGCTGCTGTTGTCCCCATCAGATTATTCTGGTATTCAATAATGAATAAGCATAGGCCAGTGGCTGTTTTATGCTGTGACAAAGAAAGAATTCCTAAGTCCTAGCAAGTGTTCCTGAAGAAAAGATATGCTGAATTTTCTAGTTGTCAAATCACACGCAGTATGGTGGTATTTTAAAATATACTTTACCATAATGCTAACAGTATCATCACGTCATTGGGTTTACAGCGTCTTTCTCCTAATACTGGTTCATTTTGACATCTTTTGTCTGCTAAACTTGAGGTATAAACAGTTTGGCTTTGATAATTTTCTTGTCACTACTGCTCAGTGGTTCACAGACACACATGGCACACAGGCAGAATGAGAGAAAGGCAGGCTAAAGACCTTTGATAGAAGGGTAACTGAATTGCTTGAGTCACTTAAATATTTTCAGCTGTGAAAGGCATGATATTTTGAATTTCCAGTTCTGTTTTGATTAAAGTTTTTGTTTAGGAGTGTAACTTTTTGAAAAAGCACTGTTAAGATGCTATCGCATTTCTGTTTTTAAAATGAGTCTTAGGCTATAAGTTTTAGTTTTGTACTGAAAAATTAGTATGTGGAAACATCTAAATAATTTTAAATTAAAAGTGACGTGCAACAGAATAGATAATGTTTGTGGGTGTCTTTTCTGCTTTGATCCTGTGGATCTTCCAGGATCCACAGTAAATGCCCTCTGTTAAATGGCTGCATCATATTCCAGAAGGATTGGTCCATTTAGAATCTAATTCATCATTTAGGACTTCATCCAGACAAAAACTCAATTTCTGTCACAGATTCCAGAGTCATCCCTATGCGGTTCCCATGAATACAGACAATAGCTCAGGGTCTAAAAAGCTTCTCAGCTCTGATTCCAGGAAACCATTCCAGACCCACCATTTTGACAGCTGCTGTTGCAAGCAAATTGATGACAATGCTTTTGGACCATTATACGGAAACATTTTTTTCCTTTTGCTTGCTTGCACTGTATTCATAGAGTATGGGGAATGATGGATGCCACCTGCTATATGCATTTGCTTTGATTCAGTAATATGATGTGAATAGAAGAGGGACAGTCTAGTCTGTGCCTTCACCTTCACTTACAGAATCAGAACTTTTAAAAAAGAAAACTTCTTACTTTTTTTGTATTGCTGTCAGTAACGTCTCTGTGTAGTTATGTTAGGGTTACATAAACATGGCCCTTCGCTGACTTCTTAAAGGAGATGCACAGCTGATGCCCGAAGTTCCAGCTGACTCAGTAGATCTGGCTTGCTCTTTCTCATTACTTACCATGGTGTGGTAATACAAATACTGTGTTCTAATTAACCTCATCCTTTGCAGTGTGCCTGCACTATTCAGATAGGTATGTTCCTCTATCAGAAATTTTCAAATGGCACCGTAACTTGCTCTAGAAGCAGTATGTAGTGCTTGAATTATTTAGACAGGTTGAGAAGCAAAGGTATCCCCTGTGGGTACGGAGGTGGCTTTTGAAACCTAATTTATGTCTCTTTACAGTGCTGCTCTGCATCGTGTAGCAGTACAAGGTTCACTCAGGATTCTGTAGCCCTGTGCTGCAGTAAGTTTGCAGGTTTACCCTGACTACTGATTTGCTGGCTACTACATACTAAATAGTACATACATTTGAGCCTCCTGTTACGTTGGCTCTCCTGAGAGCTAGAGATACCTGTTGAAACATAAAGAATTATTATCAGCAGAAGAAGTATCCAGTGCAAAACTTGAGTTAACATTAGCAGAACAAGTCTTCCATAAATTATTGAAAGAGCCAGTCTGTCAAACCTGGGGATTTTCTTAAGCATCCATCACTACAGTATTGTCATGGTTTAACCCCAGCCGGCAACTAAGCCCCACACAGCCACTCAGTCATTCCCCCTGGTGGGATGGGGGAGAGAATCAGAAGGGCAAAAGTGAGAAAACTCATGGGTTGAGATAAAGGCAGATAAAGCAAAAGCCGTGCACACAAGCAAAGCAAAACAAGGAATTAATTCACCACTTCCCATGGGCAGGCAGGTGTTCAGCCATCTCCGGGAAAGCAGGGCTCCATCATGTGTAATGGTTACTTGAGAAGATAAATGCCATCACTCTGAATGTCCCTCCCTTCCTTCTTCCCCCAGCTTTATATGCTGAGCATGACGCCAAGTGGTGTGGGATATCCCTTTGGTCACTTGGGGTCAGCTGTCCCAGCTGTGTCCCCTCCCAAGTTCTTGTGCACCCCCAGCCACTGAGTTGCCCAAGAACCACTGTTTCTCTCTGGGCAGAACTTCTGGGTGTTAGATTTCTTGCTAATGTAAAAAAGACTTCATCAAAGGGGATAGTAACCCTTTAAAGTTATCATTAGTCGTAGCTGTATAATCTCCCTCAGCAATACAGTCTGGAGCAAATCCATTGAGCATGAATCACCTTTTCTTATTCATATGTTTTTGGACTTTGAAATTTTTGTTTGTTCAGCTCTTTAGGCAGATCATGAATGGGGAAGTCCCTGGTGTTTTTCCATCATTAAGATGTTTAGTATGAACATGGCTACAACTTCATCAAGTCAACATGCAGATTTTGCCCGGAAGTTGGAAAAAACCCAGTAGTCGTCACTGCCCCTTTTCTTTATTTCTAGCACATAAAGTTATGGTAAAACTTTTAAGCTCTCCAAGAGTGGGGACCATTCCTTTTTTATTGATGTAACCTCTCAAGGAATCACCTTTAAGTTTCTAGGCATTGGTTATAAGGCCTTGTACAAGACATCAGAATGAGTGTAACTCAGGCAGATTCTTCTACGGCTAGACAGTCCTTACTTTTATGTTAAAAATAAATGTAGAAACATTTAGAAAGCTAAGTTTCCTACTGTTTATTTCTGAGGTCTGCTTCTGTTTGGTTTTCAGCCAGACAACCCTATGCATAGTCATTTCCCACCTAAGTAATTGAGATTGGATGTCACTTTCAGCGCGAGTAATACTCCACTTAATTTACCAGGACTATGTATATACTTAACTGTAACATAGTAGAACTATTTTTGTTGGTTTAGGGGCTTAACATACTATTTTGCAGGATTGAACCTACAATGTTACCTAATACAAAATAGCCATCTTCTGCCATAGTAATTTTCCTAAGTCCCCATAAAGTATAATTTGTTTGATTGTGTTAGGTGTTGTTTAACATGAGGTATTAAATTAGGACTTTACAATTGTTGACATTTCTGGGGAAAATTGCCCATCTTAAGCCATCATTTTTTAATTCCTGTTCTTGCAATTTTTTTTTTAACTTAAATAAGCTTTAAGAAATTTTGCTTGGTTTGAAATATATGGCAATTAGAAGTATTTGTCAGAAGAAAAAGTTTATAACACTAGAAAAGGTTTATAACGCTAAGCTAAAAATTGGTAGTTTAGGGAAGTTTGTTCCCTCCTTGTCAGTTATTAATGTTAGTGCTAATATTATATATTTCAGAAATTATTATAGAGTGATGTCCTCAATTATTGTCATAACTATCATGATTCTTACAGTAACTAATACTTGTCTGCACTTCTTTTTCCATGAGGATTTTGTTTAAGAAATGGATACAGTATAACCTTTGTTTTTTCAGTAAAAAGATATTACTTGTAACTGCATCTTGTGAGGAAATCTACAATCATTTAAGTGAAATAAGTATTTTTGAAATTTGCAATAGAACCTGAGTAACATAATATGGTCAATTTTATCCCTTCCTAATGCTCACGTTTAGCATTCTTGGAAGGTGATCTTGTTATTTTTCACTAAGTTCCTTAATGCTCATTAACTACAGTATTTTTTACTCTGTTTTATGGTTAGTTGTCCACTAATGGGAAGGAAAGTTACATCTCAGGACTATAAACCTATACAATTTTGGTTGGTCACCCAGACATCAGTTCACTAGGGAGCATTTCATAGATTTGATTACACATACATGTTATATGAGCTTAAGACTTGTTGATCACTCTTAATGACTTGGCAGTAATTTCTGGTTCCTGCAATAGTTTTAACATATGAGAACTGAGATGGATTCTTAGGAGCTTAGAATTGAAAGGGGGTCCTCCTTTTTCTTTACATCTTAAAACATTTACTTAGAAACCTAAAACTTCTTAAAGTAATATGAGAGTCACTAACAGTAATGGAATCATTTGTTATCTTTGGCTAGCTAGTTAAGCATTAAGCCTAGAATTTGTGTGAAATCTACATAGTCTTTTTGGACTTTTTTGGGGAATTAAAAATGTTGTAGCTTTGCTGTGCAGGATGAAATGGTGAAAGGTTTTAAATACTTTGTAAGATAACTACACCTTTATCATACTCTCTATGGTAGTCTGAGAAGTGCAGGGTATATAGGATGAACTGGGGATAAAGATACATGCAGTTATTTTCTGATCAAGTTAGATCAGAAATCTCTTCTAGAGGACAGCTCCTGAGATACTAAGCTGCAAGAACTGCTCTACTAAATATGTTAGCACCAGAAACAAGGACTTTTAAACCATCTGTCCAATTCATAGGGATTAAAGAACAAAGGGCACGAAAATGAGCAGAAACCTTCAGTTCTTATAAATTCTGATAAAATCACAGTGAGATATATTCTAAATAAGGAATCCCTTCTTGAAAAGTGAGAATTTTCTGAACATTATTTGGCATTGTTTGCTGACTGGCAGTTAAATTTGCTTTAAAAAAACCAAGTTTGTATGCAGGTAAATGCAACTGAGTTTGAAAACCTTTTGTGGGTTTCTTATGGCAAATGCTACATAGTGTATCTTAACTCTTGTTTTCTGCTTAAACAGCTAATTGCAGGCTTTCTAGAAAACTCCTATCTGCTCTACTTTCATATTGCTCTACTTCAGAGATTACCTGAAATGTACTAACAAACCTTTGTATTACTTTACCTTTTTTTTCTTTTTATAGATCATTTCAAGTGACCCCTTCTGGGTACCAACCACTGAGGAAGAATATTTGCACTTTGGAGAAAAGGCAGACTCAGAGAACCAGGCCCGCAAGTACATGAATGCAGTAAGAAAGCGAAAGGGACTGTATGTAGAAGAAAAAATTGTGGAGCATGCTGAAAAGCAAAGAACTCTCAGTAGAAATAAGTAGCTGTGTCTGCTTCCTTTCCCTCCTGACTCAGCTAAGTGCACGTGGATTATTTTCTATGCAGCAGATTCAAAATTTCATCTGGACTTTGTTCTTTGACACCACTTTTCTTATATGATATAATGTTTGTGGCTTATGTTTTAATAAACTTAAGCCTTTCCAACTTTTATACAGAGAAAATAGTTTATTTAAATAAATAAAATATAGTCATATTCATTGCAATTGGTCTCAATTTTTAAAACTTACTGCCCTATTGAACTTTCTGTCACAGGATTAGGAACTCCTAATTTAATTTGTTTCTTTCTGATTTATCAGATGTAATTACAGTTAGAGCTGGTTAGCTAGTTTGTTATAAATAAACTGTGCACTGAATTTAGCTCCTTAATTGTTTTGACTCTGCTTTTTAAAATTTATTTTAATTTCTGTAATGTATTTGTTACTCACCAGTACTTTCCATAGTTACCTATATGCAAACAGATGTAAGTCTCTTAGGAGTTTCTAAACTATTTGTTTTACTCTGTTCCTCATGTAAGCAGTCATCTAAATCAGTAATGTGTCTTCCTTAAATCAGAGGGCAAAAATAGTACATGTGGAAGACTAAGCACTGCAAACCAAGCAAGATTTGTCTTTTTTCCCTCCTTAGAGCACATCTTATTAAAAAGTTCATATGATTTTCCTAATCTGGGAGCTGCCATCTCTGAACTAGGTGCACAGCTACATCTGCCAATCCTGTGTGAGTGTTTACAGACTCTTGCAGAAATTTCTACCCATTCAGCCTGTTGTCTTGAATTCAGTGAAAGGAAACATTTGCAAAAATATACAAAGTGTCTTGCTGTTTGCATGTGTCTAGGATGCAGAACACTCCAAAATTATTCAGACCAAGACTAAAGGAAAAAAAGTCCTCACAGGGTGTAAGTTTTAGTTAAGAAAAATGGAAACCTTGGGTAGAAGAGAAACATGATGCATGAATTATCTTCTCATTTGGCTGCTTAGATTTGTAAAAGGAAAGGACAAGAGTTCTGGAAGGTTAAGACTGAGTAGATTGGTGTCCTTGAAGAGTTTCTGATATTTAGTTAAATGAATGGGAAATAAGTCCTTAGATCTTGTGCCAGCTGACTTTCTGCTACCTTTTGCTAATTGCAAAGAGTTCTGTTTCAGATAACCATGCAAATGGGTTGTCCTTTTCTTTCTAGAATATAACCATTTCTTTGTGATTGCCTTGTACTCCTTTAGCACCTACTTGGTCTTTCGGAATAAGTATTCTGTGGGTGTCAATTAATGCAGCAGGCAGAATTTACTCATATCAGTTTTGCTTCTTATGAGAAAGAAAACTGTTACTAGTTTCACAAGTAGAATGATTTTTGAATGCTTAACTTTTGTTTTAAATAGCAGCCTTTTCTTTTCCAGCTTGTTTGCTTTCATTATGGAAATGTTTCCTTTTAAGATTGTATTTATGAATTATTCAAGCAAATGAAATATTTGCCTTCCTTAGAAGGTTGTTTCATAAATGGCTGTTGTTTTGCAAGGGGTGTCTGCACAGCAGCCCTATTAGAGCTTGTACAAACATACTTGCGTAGTTTGGGCACTGCCAGCTGGTATAGCCATGGAAGGCATGGTAACTTACTGCAGCCTGCAAAAAACAGTCCAGACATAAATGTTTGTAATGAGATCTTGGCTAATACAGCTACTCTGCTAGCTGAATGCAAGATAGAGTTAGGGATGTCTGGCTTGCAGTCACAAAGGTGCTGGAGTAGGTGACGTAGAGAGGGGCAGGTTGGTCATTGTTATGACTGCATAATTGTTAACTTTATACTACTATACTTGAGTAAGCAGAAAGAGCATTAATATAGATTTTTAAAAGATTTAACATAGCATTCGTATTTTGTTATGGCGTATTTTCAGATTGCACCTTAAACGGAATAAAGATTATAATTAATTCAGGATGTTGCAACACTATTATTTGTAAAGAGAAAAAACTCCACTAACTAGCAGAAGAAAATCAAACCAACCTGCAAGAAGTGCTAGCAGCAATATCTGAGATGTGTTTTCTTTAGTAACAGCTACTGGTGGGAAGAGAATCTAATTGCTTATGTGCCATGAATCTCTAACTATTTTTCTCTGGATTATTCAAAAAGTAACTTGATGTAGCTGTTTTTCCCCAGCTTTGTTACACATATGTAACAATATGACATAATTTTGGAAAATCTCTGCAAAGCAGGATAAATAACTTGCTGATGGAGCAAGCCATGGAAAGATTAAATTGAGAGCTAACCATTATATAATTTCATTTTCCATTACCAGCTTTATTGCTAAATATAATACATATTTAAAGTAAGCATACACAGCTTTTAAAATATTTTATGTGTGTAAAAGTTCAGTACACTTTTAACTTTCTAAAAACTACGCACTCAATTGATGTGATTTGGCTCTACTGGCTTTAGTAGAATCAAGGCTCCTTACAATTGATAATGTATAAAAACAACAGTCAGCTTCTGTGTGGTAATATTTATTAGAGAATTATAACTATTCACTGGGCAAGCCATATGATAATCCAGATGATTCCACTTTGTAGAAAGAAAAAAATAAAAATAGGAGCTAGATTTCCCCAGAGAAGAATAAGGACCAAGCATTGGCCAGCAAGCCCCTTTCTCTTGTCTCCGGCCACACTTCTTTTATGTTCTTGCTTTAAAATCTTTAATTTTCTCAAGCACTAGTAATCGTACATAATTCACCATTTTTTCCACATTTTTTTTCTTTCTTTCAACAAACTTCACTTACATTTTAAAGCAGGAGTCCAAATGAGAAATCAAAGTAGAGCTGAAATCTGTGCTGTATTTTCTTTCCTACCCATCTTTCCATGTTAGTTTAGGACTTCAGCTGCAGCCTTAATATTACAATTGATGAGGACAGAGACACCAGAGAAGCACAATATTTCTGTACCAAAACATGTAGTTCCCAAATCAGGTATGAATACAATCTCTTGACTCTCTCCTAACCTTAGGAACCAACTCTTCTTGTTTGAGAGGCTAATATTTGGAAGCTTTTTCGGTGGGAAATAGAGTGTGTCACTCCTTCATAAAGTCAGCTGCCATGCTAACAAGAAGAGAGAAACATGCAATGTTTGAATTGTACGCTGTACTTCTGATAAAAGACCATTTAGAGCATGGAAGAGTAGCTTTGGCTGTAAGTGATTCTGGAATGCTTTATTAGATTGAATACTTACTCTGATAGCAGAAGGGTCCTGGCAAAATTCTTGGACTCCAAATGGCCATTGTTTTGAGTTGAAACTCTTCTTCAACAAATTAGGGTTGGTTAAGCAATCACAATTATAAATGTCCTTTACATCTCTCACAGTGTGTGGTAGAACCCTCTGCTTTTCTGTGCATGGTGTTGGGTTATAAATATATGGAGAAAGCCATACTAAGCTTATAGGAAGGTTGTGAGTAGCACAGTTCAAGTACCTTGTAATCTTCTGAGTAGTCCTTCCAGTAGCATAAGAGGGGAGAGGTGGGTCAAGTCAGGCATTACAACAGATGACAAATAAGCAACAAGATTCCTCTCATGAAAAGCTGTGGGCAGGAAAATTCTTTAATGCTACTTGAGGAATCTTTAGGTGATCTTTCAGACAGCCAGATTAAAAGGGAACCTTAAACTAATGAGTTTGGTACAGCTAGGCCTGGCATATTGCCATGCCTGAGAAAAATTGTTTTTGAGGGTGCACGGAGTGACCTGTTTGTGCAACTACTAGAGACCCACGAGGATGAAAGAACCTCAGCTTTTGCGAAGTGCTTGCTTGTTCTTTGTTTCCACAGACTGGGTGAGGGGAATAAATGTCTCCAGTATAAATGAGAAACTCTTACTTTACACAGGAGGTAAATACACTGTACTTGGCAATTCTGGGACTAAAACAGCACTCTTGATTAGAGAGATGTTCTTCAAATATATCTGTCTGAAACTTTTTTCATTTATAAACCTAGTGCCAGACAAGTACCATTTACAGATGAGACAACTTAAAGAACAGAAGCTTGCAGATCTGCTTGAAGCCTTCCACAGTGTGACTTGGCAGCAGAACTCGAACTGGGAATTCAGGTGACTTTTCTCCTGGCCCTGATCATATCAGCCTAAATTCTTTGGGCAAGGTGTCTTGAGGTTTTGCTTCTTCTATTAGGGTTTCTCCTTTCTAACTTCAGTTTGGTTCAAAATGCTGTGTAGACTTTTCTGTGCTTCTTCCTAGTTTCCTTTGGAAGCAGAAATAGAAGTAGCATGTGGAGGAGAGGATGTGAATGAGCTGGATTATTTTGTCAGCAACATTTTTTTTTTTTTAATGCTTGGTTTGAATTCTCACATGGCTTTTGATTCATTTTGATTCTTGTTCATACCAGACTGCCTGTGAAAACGCAAGAGTTGAAACTAGGCAAGGGAGTATAGTTTTCTTTGTTGCATCATGTATGGGATAAGGACAGTCAAGAAAATAGTGATAAGGTCTTTTTAGTACCTGTCGTGTTGTTGAAACATAATCCTTTGGTATTCATGAAATGTTTTGAAATCTTTCCCTGGAGGGGGTTAAATGTTAATAATTTTTTTTTTACTTCTTACTACTAGATCCCCACTTACAGGATGCCTATAAGAAATTTCCAGCAACTGACATTACTTCTGATATGTAAAATCCATGGAAACGAAACCAATTCTGAAACATGATTTTTAAAGATCAAATATTTACATAAAATTTCCAGGTAGTAAATGTTCTCTTAATACTGTAATTTGAGGGGGTTTGCATTGTTATTATTCTCTTATTTTGCTATAGCTAAACTTTTCTATGGATCTAAAAGCCTTTAATGAAATTTGTGTATAATACAGGTTATCATTTACAGGAAAAGTGACCTGAAAAGAAACATTTTAAGCTAAGTAGTATTTTAAAAATCATGGATGCACCAAAGCTTTCAATTTCAGACAGGAATATTTTCTTCCTATATTTCCTCCCCCCCGTACTGATACAAATCTTTTTAGAATATGCAGAAAGCCAAGTAAATACACATTCCTGTTTGAAACAGCTTTTTTATTTTTATTTCTTATTTTTTGAACTTCAAGCTTACAATTTAATTCTTCAGATTCACTTATGACATCTCAACTATGACTGAGGTGTAAGACACAAACATCCATGTTGGTCGTGTCACCAGGCACAAGGTGTTTTGAGACATTTCCACAGCCATAACTCAGGCTTCTTGGGAATTTTCTGCAGAGTGGGATCCAAAGAAGTTGGGGAAAGGCTGGCAGAATGTGGAGTAGAATCCCTTATATTAAACCATGCATAGATATGTCTGTAAAATTATAAGAAGTGCATACATTTCTTATTGTGCTATTCTTCACCAGTTTGCAGTTTTACTCAAATTTGCCGTATCTGTGATTTGCTTCTTCAGTACAGACCTGAGAAGGAAAATAGAGTGTTAGCATGAGATGTCTGTGTAGGCCCAGCTGATTTTACTGGTGCTTAGACAAGTAGTTCACATGCAAGATAAAACATTTGCATGTAGATACCATTTTGATTTAGCAGTATTTCTGAATTTTGGTCTTTCATCTACTTGATGTGGCTTAGTCATATCCTCTATTGTGAGTGTGTGCTTTTTGACTTGTTTTGTGCTAGTTTGGATCTACTGAAAAGTAGATAAGATTAAAATTAATATTTATTTTTATAGTTTCTATTAATAAACTGAACTGAAAAGTTTGGGGGGCATTGGTCTTTTACAGCTGTATCATTTTGTGATTATAAAACTCCTGCAAACCATGACTAACAGGAGGAAAAAATAGATACCCTGAAGTAGCGTGGTTTGGGCTGTTTGGCAGAGACTTTTCTGTTTCAACAGATGCTGTTTTCCTACAGAAGCTTTATTTATTTATTTATTGTTAATTTATCCTTCCTCCCCCTCTACTCATCCCTCCTCCTTCATTTCCTATTTTACCAAGGATCCAACTCCATAACCCCTCCACTGATTCTTTAGAGGAATATTTTTATTATCAACTTATTTACTTCTTTTTACTGAAACTGTTTATCTTCATAAAGACTTGCTGATTCTGGAATTTGAACAAAAAAAAACGAACAAAATTCAGTAGTGTTTTCCTGTTAGCATTTTTGATGGCCGTGTAAAAGGCTTGTCCTTCACCCTTACAAAACTGGCATGTCTCTCTGTTCTCCAGTGAGATAGCTAGATGCATTTTTTCCCCCACAAAAGCTGCTGGTGTAAAAGGCTAACAATAAATAATAATCTGCACAGGCAGCAAAAATAAAACTTTGTCAAAAGAATCTGTAGCCTTTTTAAACCCTGCATTTCCTACATGCTCACAAACACATTTGCTATCCCCTGAGAGGGAGGGGAATTCAGTAATGTTATGCTACTTTTTTGTGAAGTGGCCACAAAGCACAGCTAAAATATGCATCTTCTCAAGTGGAATTACAAATGGGAGGCAGATTGATCATCATCACCAATTCAGTGCTGTTTTTTTCCCATCTGTGGGGAGCTCTTTCCAGAATTTTTCATATGGTTCTTTTACACTGTAATAAATTAAGTCAGGTAATGAATAAATCACTCTTGTTTCATTGCTTTCTGAATGATTTATGCCAGTGTAAACTGCTACCCTGCAATATTCTGTCATTTGTTTTGCTGTAGCAAAGGCCTCAGACTTAGAGACAGGTCTTAAGAAACTTTTGGGCTTTAGTGATGACTCCATGACAGTTATGTGTATCATTGTCCCCTCTGCCATATTCTCCTGAAAACAATAATTCTGGATTACAAATTGCTTAAAAAAGAAGGAAAATCCCACAATCTTAATGTAAAAAGAAGGCTGTGGAGTAAGCAACAAGTTTTTAGAGGGGGTTAGTACAAAATGATCCCTGGCATTCTAACTTGGTGTGCCCTACAAAATCAAATTTTTGCTGTAGTGATGATTTCATAGCATTTGAAAAAGGGAACATCCAGCTGTCTTGTAATTGTAGGATTCAAGAAAATGGTTTGGAGTGACCACCATGCAATGCAAGCCTAAATGCTGTCCTTAGGGGAGCTGTAAAAAGGTTGACATGATGAAGAGGCAGATTTAATCATGCTTCAAGAGGACTTAACAAAGTCCGTGGAAGCTTCAGGAGTCCCACTCCTTTGCCACATCTGAAGGCAGTATAACTTTTTGGCTAGACTTACCACCTGAGTACTCTGAGTATTTAGTCCTACTTTGTTCAAAGGGGAGGACGCAAAGTCAAGGTCAGTCATGTAGGAGTAGGGACTGAGATGAAAAAAAAAACTCAAAAATTTTCAGGGCAGGAGTGATACAACCATTAAGCAGTGGTTTCTGGTTGCCTCTAATATATGTGTTTGACTGTAAGTCCTCTTTTTTTAGTTTTCTAATGCTGCTTTAAATGATGATTTTATAACAATCAATCTAATTCCAAAGGCTGATTTATTTGCTCAGTGATACAGACATATCCAGAGCCAACTGGTGCTGAAATACAGTAGCAGGCATGCTATGGAACATACTTGCAGCTAATTGTTTTCTGTCTTTCATCTCTTGTCATGGTAGCATTTACCTTTAGGAGGTCAAGAGAATGGCTCTTTAGAAGAAAAAACTGGCATTGCTTCATGGAGTGACTGACAGAAGGAGCTGTGTAAGTGGCAGCTGAAGCTGCACTTCCCCTGGAGACTAGGCACAGTATGCTCATGACAAGTGCTGCTATCACTGGTCTGGGGATTGAAAGCTGATCCTATTTATGAATCCATGTCTTCTCCTTGTAATGTTGCTGTCATGCAGTATGAACAGCTTAGGAAGGTTATTTTAAATTAACCTTCCTGTGTTAAAACAATATCTAGTCTGTTCCTATCACATCCAACATTGTAAGCATCAAGGCCAGTGAGTAATTGACTGCAGCTGGTTTGAAAGGCGAAGGCTGGAGAAGAAATGTAAAAATGCTGTGGAAAAAAATAACATCACACTTGTATGGGTGCCTTTATAGTAACTGTTTTAATTGCATAATGGGATTGCTTTGTTGCTCTAGAAGTGTTCAATAATAGATAGTATGCAAGTATGCTATATGGAAGATATGCTGCCTTGACAGGCAGAACTTAATTACCAGTCAGAGCATGCCTTCTGTATAGCCTTGCCTCTGCAAAGGAAAGCATGAAGAAACAAGCCTCCATAGCTTGTTTCTCTGTCTCCCTCGCTGTCCTGCAGATTTCACAGAAACCCCTTTACTGTGGCAGGCTCATCGTTTCAGGGAGAGTGGCGGAAGGGAGCTGTGCATTCCCAGCAACAGAAATTCCCTGGGTACCAGTTTACTGACTGTATAGAAAGCAGCTCTAAATAACGTTTTTAAGCCAGGACCCAGCAGTGAATCATGGCTTCTGTTGAATCTTGCTGCTGGGACAGGTGGAGCCTGAAGAACTGTAGATTCGTGCATGCTAGGATATTTGAAGGGATGTTGTTCTGAGATCCGTGGGCTGCATGAGGTTGGGCAGCCCAGGGTCATGAAATTACAGACCTTACTCTCCTCTCATGTAAGAGAATGCTATAAGGGAAACTCCTTAATTATTTTCTTGTTCTTGTGGTTCTCAGTTGAGCACCCCAAAGCTGAATACAGCTAGATACATGAAGAAGCCTCTGCCAACCTGGGCCAGAAGAGTTTGGGCTATAGAAGAGTGACTGCTTTCTGATAGCTGTCACTTGTGCTTGAGCTTATCAACATCATTTCTTCCAAGCCAAAGAGAAGATGCTAAAACTGTGGTTGACAAAGGAAAATGGCGGCTGACAAGCTGGGCTCTTCTTTTGCTCTAGAGCTTGCAGGTAATGTATTTGTCTGGCCAGAAAGAATGAAACTATTTATTTCCTCACAGCTAACTAAAAAAAATGGCTGCATCTTCTAAACATGTCTGAAAGGTGAAGTAACTTTAAGGTTCCCTTGCTTTTGTTGTATTGATGTAAGGGCACAGTATAAACAGATTTAGTGTTGATAATAGCAGTTTGGACTTGAGCAATGTCATTGTCATATTATGTGTGATTCACTCTGAGACAATCAAAAGAGACAAGTTTCCCAGTCCATACTATTGGCCATGTTAACCCAGAGAGTGTATGTCCTGTGAGCAGGCAGCCAAAGGAAAACAGAGGCCGAAAGAGTCGAAGTTGGATATTAGCTTTAACCTCAGCTGGAAGGAACAAAGGAGCTGTTCAGTGAAGAAAATCACTGAACAGTTGAAAGAACCACTGAACGGTATGGAAATCATACATATTTTGTCAGACACTCTTCAGTGCAGCCATGTGACTGGCATGGCATTTGCATTGGTGTGGCAAATTGACTCCCTTGTGTTGCCTCCCTGGGGGATATGCAGGTCTTTTGCAGCTGATTACATGGAAGCGTGGTATGTAATACAGCCTAGTCTTCAGTTTTTAGTACATATAGATTGAGATTTAGGACCAGAATCTCATTTTGGGTAATTCATTGTGGTTTATGTGACTTCAGTTGAGTCCTGTTTGATTTCTGCCACAAGAGGATCTGATTTTTGTGCCACTTTCATTTTGTTCTTGACTTACAAAGTGACAGGTATCTGTGATAATGCTAGCTAAGCCTTTTTTCTTCATAGGTTTATTACTGGAGAGCAGAAATATGTCTGCAGACTTGTGAGCACTCCTCTAAATAGCAAGCTACTGTGGATAAGGAGACTGTTAATGTTGCCAACTCCATGTTTTTATGACAAATCTTGTGATATTTTGTTTTTCCTAAAAACCTCAGGTCTTGTATTTCATCAGAATCTCTGTTTTCATTTAAAAAAAAAAAAAAGTTTCCAGCTTGATGTTGGCATCAAATTAGAGAAAAACATGAAAATGTTTGCAGCTTCACCATGATGGCAGAAAAACCAAATGCATATGAGAACCCCCAAATATAGTATTTTGCTTTAAAAGCAACAAACAAAAAATCCCAAACCACCAAGTAAATGAAAGACCCGTGGTTTTGAAGGACAGACTCTTAATGTCTGTGTTGTGGTCTTTTACTGTAACTGTAAAAGTGACTTTTGTAATACTTTTTATAAAGTGGTGGTGGGTTTTTTTTCATTGCAGATAAGCTTCTTGCAAAATCCTTATTTAAAAATAAAAGATGTTGAATCCTTTGGAAACATTGGTCACTTTATAAAACAAAGAGCTGCTAATAGTCCGTGAACAGATGCCTTTTTCTCTACATTTAATTCTTGATCTGAGTCTGCATGATCCAAAGCAGAAGGGCTGGAGGCTGACAGTAAATCTGCTAAAATATCGAGCTGTTGGTGGGGGAAAATGCTAGTCTTGATTCTTCCCTCCTTGCTGGATGTATGCTGAGTTACCTCTGCTTTCTGTCAGGGTAAATGTTTAAATAATAGTTTGTTCTATTTTCATTTTTAGACCTTGGATTTAATTTTATAAAGATTTACAGCCCTCCTTTAGCCCCTAGGTTGCATCAGAGCAAACAAGTGTGTTTGTACTGTGCTTTTACTAGAGAAGTCTCAAGTCATCACTTCTGTGAATTGAAGTGCTTAGGGTAAATCTGTGGCGGACTGGGCAACTGGACCAAACAAGACTACAAGCTGAACTAGAGCTTTCCTTCTCTCACCAGTTCTTATGAATTGGCCTTTCTTCTTTGCTCTGTGAGAAAGACTTAATGCTTAAGTCTGGCACAACATCATTATCCAGCACGTCAACAAAAGGGAGAGAAATGACAAGTTGTTGTTTGATATTTCAGATGTAAAAATCAATTTGAAATTATTTGAGATCAGCTTTAATCATCCTGAATAAGTAATGAAAGGACAAAAAGTCACAGTGTAAGCTTTTCACTCTGCTTTTGTTGACAGTAAGTGCTGTTGTAGATGAAGCAGTAATCAGGGCCAGAAGAGAGAAAGATGCTTACTGGATAAATGGGCAACCTTCACTTTCAAAAGTTGTGCAACCAGAGGTAACATTATAGAAGAGAAAATAAGAATTTGGTAGGTTCAAAGGCCTTTTTGCTACAAATATTATTTTGGAAAGGTTGATGGAGTTGTTACAGAGGAGGTTTGCAGAAATAATGATTTCCTGATACTTAGAGACTGAAATTCTGCAACTTTTGTCAATTTCCAAATCAAAGGGTATTTTCCATTAATTTGAGCTACGTTGCTTTTATGTTGTTATCCTCTAAAAATCTTTTTTTAGTATTATAGCAAAGTAAGAGGAGTTTGTTTATTTTGCATCCCTTTTACTCTGTGGATTTAAACACATCTTTTGAATCATAGGTATATTTTCAGTGTTTCAAGGCAAAGATGGGGACTTCCCCTATTATGCCGTATTTCCTTTTCTGATGCTGCTATATGAAACCTCTTGGTGATGATATTCATCACTGACTTATAATGACACACCCAAAGAACATGCTGCTTTTCTTTTGAGATGTAAAAATAGGGGGGAACATCCCAGGAACTCATCAAGTTATCAAAAATGTGTTTTCTCTTTTCCTTCAGCCCTGGCAAATGTCTTTTTGAACACTACATAATTTGCTGTATGATGTTTTTTAAAAAGCTAAATGCATGCTTGTGGGAGTGAAATGAATGATTTGTGGATTGTGTAGCAGAGTAGGAACTGGTGGCAAAATCTGGGGTGTTTTTTTCTATGCTGATTGCTCAGGGATGTATTATAATATCTAATCAGAAGTCATTACCAGTTTATGCAGCATTAATTCGTACAGCCTTCCATACGTACACCCTGTTGGGTCCCTCAGGGCAGGGTGGTTCTTTAATGGACCACATTCCCGAGATCAACTGATAGGGCTGCATCATTCACCTTCACCCACACAGATGATTTGCAAAGTGAACAAACATTTAACTGCCTCATGAAAGAAGTCTGAAACTGAGTTTCCACTCTCAGCACTTCCTGCTAAAGGAACAGCCTTGCGTTTTGTTCGCTTGTTTTTTTAAAAAAAAATTATCCTACCCTTCTAGAAGGAATACCCAGAGGCAACATATTTCGTAGAGGGGTCTCTTTCCTCATGGTGGTCAGTCTTCCAGCACACCAATATTAATCAGTAATGGAAATACCTGATTTTAGAAACTCGGTAGGCTGTGCTGGGATGTTGTGATAGCACCGGGTGGGAATAGCTGTGACGCATGTCTACCACCTGGAGGAGCATTCACTGTAAACTCAATGTGCCACAAAACGTTTGTCAGGCAAAACTATTAGAGTTCTGGTACAGGGCAAATGGAAGGAGGATGAGGGTTGCTGCTAGGAGAATATGGGGGTTCAGAGGTGGGTCTAATTTTATTGATGTGTATAAAAAGAAAGTAATAAGTTAATAATTCCTGTTCTTAAGAAGGATGTTTTGAATACTGAGAAAATCCTTCTCTACAGCTGTAAGATGCATTTAAATTACCCAGCGGAAGCAATGATCTGTATTCATGTAAATGTGTTTTGATGTCCTCTTAGAAGTTTAAATGAAACACCCACATCCAGGAAGCTAGTTAGCTCATGCAGGAGCACAATTGCAATTCTTCATTAAACAGACTATGTAGGACTTATTTTTCACTTCAGAAGCACTGAACTTTGGCAATTTATGTTTATTTGAGATGAAAGAGGCAAGCTAACAATTCAATGCTTATCACTTCTAAATAAGAGGAGACCTTGTGTTACAAATTAATTCATCATTTTAAAAAACTGTCTTAATTTTTGAATGTGTTGATGAACTGCTCATTCCTGTTGGATGATTAGCATCACTCCCTGTTCCGTAGAGACAGCTTTTCTTTTTACCACTACACAGCAATCTCCACCCGCCATACCCATATGAAAATGTTGCAGGAGGTAATAGAGATACAACCAGTAAGATCCTGTAGAAATTACTCAAGCAGTAACAAAAATGTGGATCTTTCCTCAGGTTTTTTAAACTTGAGTAATTCTGTTGTCTTGGTAGTGAACATTAGTTAGCTAGTGTTGTAGCTGCTTTAAATCAAAGAAGTTAAACGATTTATTCTGGTTGAGAACCTATGAAAATCAATTGGGGATTTTATTCTTTATGCAGATTTGGATCTTAACCAGCCTGTAGAATTTTAGTGCAGGGAAAAGCTGTATATTAAACCTTACATGAAGGTTCAAAGGCAAACTCTCCTTTGGTAATGAGCCCCATTATTTTGTTCCATGTAGGTATCAGTGCTTCTATTTGAAATGGAACCAGATCTTCTATTCAAGCTTACGTATGTTTATAACAGTTTCTTTGTAATGTTTTAGCAAAAATGAATGGACTGGGACCCTTGCAGAGTAAGCTTTTTCGTGAGTGAAGCTCAGAGCAAAATCTACAGCAGTCTACTGTATTACATTGGAAAAAGTGCTGCCTCTGTAGCTTTTATCTAATGCTCAGCATAGGCTTTACATGTAGGTCTGTTTGATTATTGCGCCTTGGAGCAGACAAGTGTATGGAATGATCTCACTCTATTGTCAAGATAATTTGTCTTTGGGGATTCTGACCTTTTTCACATTTCAGTGACATCATCCTTTTTACAGACTGTAAATCACTAATGTTGACTCCTGGCCTTGCTAATAAAACCTGCAGAAATATAGTATGGAATAACAACATGCTTATACTAATATTGTTAGATGCGCAACTAACTTTTAGCTGCTCAAAACAATATTTTAAAGGTAGTAAATTGGGATACACATAGCCTCATTTAATGTTCCTAACATGTCCATTATATGCCAACCCGTATAGTATGCACATCTAGCTGAGCTGTAACTTAGGTGTTTTATTTTAATTCTGTGATCTAAATAACTTTATTAATTAGCCTGAAACACAACAGCAAAGAGAAACTCTTTTCCACAATCACCAACTTTTAAATTTCTGAAACATTGCAAAAAAATCAAAATGTATGGGTTTACCTACAGCAAATGGCCTTCATTTATAGAAAAGGCAAGTTTTACGTGACCCAACAAAGACAATTTTCTCATTTAACACAACATGTTTTCAGTGGAACTTCTTGCAAAGGGTTCTTTCAAAATACCTCTGAATGGTGCCTATCAGTTTCTCCAGTAAATACCTTCATGTTGTCATCCAGGGTATTGCAAGGGGTGATGAGTTGCGATTTTTCTGAGTCTGAAGAACTTATTCTTGCCACAGCCTATTACTGGGTCGAAGCAAAGAAAGTCTCTTTCTTTGTTGGTCCTTCCATGTGTTGGCTTGCGTGCATTTTATCTTTTGGGGGATATGGGTCTTCTGTGTTATTGGTATGAATGTCTAATACCGAATTAATGCCTCATATAATGGTATTAAAATCAACCAAATCAAACCAGTGTTTTCAGATCACTTGTGTGTCTGAGAGCAATTTGTGTACAGTCACTTTCAGTCTTTCTCCTGCATATTCAGACAGTTTCCTGTTAATGTTTGTATGGCTTTTCACGTGCAAGAGGAAAAGAAAACTGTTCCTAAGAAGATATGATTGCAAGGTGTGGACAGTTTGGGAACTAGTTGGAAGACTGTAGCAATTATTTTTGACCATTTTCTATTTCATTTCAGGCTGGCACGTGTCCTTTTTGCCTTATTAATGTGATCTGTGTCCTATCCTCAGTTAAAGGCAAAACGGACAAAAATTGAAGCTGCTTTGCAGTAGTTGCCAATGTGTATGGTGATGTGTAAATACAATTTCTGTGAAGCTCCTATCTCTGGGATTCGTTTCCACAGGAAAAGCAGAATTTCACAAGCCCTGCACTTGTGATTGCTAATCACAATTTTAATAACCAGATCTCTGCTTTGAGTCATGTATCAGTTCTAGGTCCCCGGTGATACCATAAATGTTTTAAAAATCTTGGCTGGACAGTAGTGAAATCCAAGTGTGAAAAAGATCAGCTTTGTACCCTTTTCCTTTCCCTCCTTCCAGCTTGCTGCTTTTTCTCTTTGCCCATTTTCCTTTATTCCTTGTTTTCTTGGGAAGCTCCATAGCTGTAGAATATAAGTCAAAAGACCAGCAAGATTGCATGTTCTTTGCAAGCAGCCAGTGCGCACTGTGTATTATCATTCGTTTATTTTGCAGTACTCCCCACCAAGCTAAAACTCACCTGAAATCATCATTCTGTGCTTTTCATCTTAATGTCATTATTTCAGTTTCTTGTTCAAAATATTGTTTTCTCCGTAAGAGTCCATGGGAGGTATTTGCCATTTTAAACTTTTTTTAATGTCTTTAAGGAAATGTTGATAACAGCCTATCTTTTCCTAAAAAGAAAAGAAAAACAGTGATTTTTTTCCTCACAAGTCCAGACATTTCCATTCAGAATTACATTTCACCTCATAGATGTATTTAAAATCATCTGTGCATTTTGTGTTTGTTTTCTTTGTGTACAGAATTACGTGCTGTAGACAGCGACTTCTGGGCCTTTTAGAGCTGCCGATCAGAAGGCAAATGGGAGGGAAATAGTCTGAAAAAAGAACCAGACTGTAGTCTGTGTTGTGCTCTTTATGTATTTTCCAGCTGGTTTTGCTTCTAACCTTCAGCATTCCTCATGGGACACTGATGCAAATCTGCATTCACTTTTTTTTTTCCTCTTTGTGTATAACACGCAAGACCTAAAGTAAAGCACTAATTTGCAATATTAGGAAATATGGCTCGGTGTCTCTGTCCCCGGTGTGAACGTGCACATTTAAATATGAATGAAAGCGGGCCAGAACCCCTTGAAGCTTCGCGTTGATGCACAGACTGCCTGTTCTTTCCGGTTTAAGTACTGTACTTTTCTTTTTTCTCCTTTGCCGAACAACAGCTACCATATGGGCTGGGCTTCAGCCAGTCAACTACTAAATTACAAACACTCTTTTGACTGTAAATTGAATGGAAAAGGATGTCAGTTATCGCTTTCCTCCTGTGGCCACACCACAAGAGCACCTGCAGTAAAAAACTGGTATTCATGCTCTGAAAGGCACCACATGCTTCTATTGTTAGCCAAACAGTATCTAACCTTGGCTTTGCTTACCCCACTCCTATCGCAGTGAGAAGATTGCAAAGATAAGAGCCTCACTTTTGAATACGAGTTCACTTAGAGACACGTCTCAGCACTTATCCACGGTATTTTGTTTCCGCTAAAGGAAGTAAAAATCTGTTTAGGAAGATGGCTATCTGTGGTATCCTTCAAAGAGGAGGCTTTGACTTAGGCACATGTTTACCATATTTATTTTGAAGTTTGTTATGAAATTATAACTGCTTTCTCTGAAAGCTTCGCACTGTAACTGGTTCAGCTCACTTACAGGATTATCTGGTTTCCAGCCCAAATGGCAGAACAAAACGATTCTGTTTCTCGCCTGTGCAAAGGTAGTCTGGAATTTGACCATTCCTCTATCCCCAGGGCAGGTTTGAACTAGAAGCTGCACCAAAGTGTGCAAAGAGGATTTGAGCAGGGAGAAATTGATGATGTCTGGAAGCAGTGAACTGGGCAATCCATTAAGGGAGACAGCTGTTAGGCCAAGAGAGGTTCCTTGTATCCCGATATGTAATATGACAGCTGAGCTGGGGAGCCGGCTGTGAGCGAGCCTGCAGCTGCTGCTGTCAAGGGCCTACCAGCCGTTGTATTCTAGGAAGGCTGGTGAAAGTCTCCATCATCTGCTATGTCCATTAACTCTTCCTTTCCGAGAGAGAGAGAGAGATGTCGTTATTGAACTAGTCAAAATGTTTATTCAGCCTGTGATTTAAAATTATTGGGAAGAATGGGCAGTTTAATAATTAGGGTATTTTCTTTTATCTTCTGAAGCCTAAAGCTACATGGCTGGCTAAAATATTAATGTTTTTGTTGAGTTCCCCAGCATTACATATCTAGCATTACATATCTATCTGCCTTATGGCTTTTGTTCAAAGACTCCTTAAAGTTCAATGCCTACGAACATAAACTCCACTTGGATCACTAGAGGGTAGTCATTAGGTCAAGGCTTAGTGCACTGAAAAAGGTATTACAGTCCTCAGGAATTTATGGGGTGACCAAATAACACTCAGAATGTTAATTTACAATTACTGCTTATGACTTAAAATTGTACCAGTTGGAGGCTTTGAGCATTTTTGCCAATGTTAAAACCCACAATACTTAAACACAACCAAATAATTCTAACATTAAGCTGGCTGTGCAATTCTGCTAATTATCTGGCAGCATACAACATCAAAGAGGTTGTGTATTTTTATATATCACACTGCGTAGTTGCCCTTCTCCCCAGAAGTGAGTGGATGGTAGAAGCTACTGCTGTTTGAATAATCTCAAAACAAGATGCTGATTTTCAAAAGTTGTTTTTAGAAAATGCTCTGTATCTTTAGAGAGTTTTAAAATCCTTTCTTCTGAGATGGTAGATGATACCTTATATAATGAACAATGTCAGATGGTTCATCCTTGGTTCCTCTCCCAGCCCTGGGCCGCCTTTTAGCATTCATGCATATTATGACTACCTTAACTAACATGCCTGGAAAGTATTTCCAAGTGTTTATTAAACTCAGAGTCAGAAAATTAAATGTCTTTTATGGTGATTTTTTGGGTATCCATTTGTGCCCTTGTTTCCCACTATCTGTGCAGTGCTGAAAATTAATAGCCCAGGTTTCCATTACCTGTACCATTTATGAATGCTTAGCCTTCACTCTTCCTTTGTTTCTGATTCTAAACATTTTGTAGATAAAGTGCACATACGTACAATATTTGCTACTTTTTAATAAAACCTGTAGGATTTTTTATTATTTGTGCCATTTAAAACAGGTTTGGAGAGATGCTGTGGCATAGCTTGGCAACTGGAAATCTTGTGGCTGCTTCACAGTTAAGGTTGTACCTTGTCTCTCATGGTGAGCTTGTTCTTCACATCTTTCCTAGGTTCTTAAAAAATAATTAAATATGGTACATCTTCTGGGGAGGCAAGTCCAAGTTTGGGATAAAGATGTGAACATAAGAGCATGAAAAATTTTCAGTGTGGATAAAATGTATGTCTCTATTTCTGCTTCTCTCTATCACTCACCGCCCTGGGCTTGTACCCAGAGAATCACAGAATGGTTGAGGTTGGAAAGGACCTCTGGAGGTCATCTTGTCCAACCCCCATGCTCAAGCAGGGTCACCTAGAGCACATTGCCCACGACTATGGTTTTGAATACCTTCAAGGATATTTTCCAGACAGCTGCTTGCATTCACACGCATGCCCTTGCTAGAGGTGCCAAAATCTTTTAGAAAAGAGATTTCTCCAGAGGGCCCTTCTAAGACCTGCTGGACCACACGTCTTACATGCCAATCTTACCTAGACCTTACAGATTTCGGGGCGGGGGGACAGGGACACACAGACAGAATTCCTAAATAAACAGAAAAAGCATGCATGTAGGGAGGAAAGCGTGTATAAATGTGAACATCTGTTAGGCCTGATCGCACCTACAAAGACGTTTCTCCTGTTACAAGAGTTTTCAAACCTTAGAAAGTCTCTGAAACGTGCAGGTGGATTCAGAAATTTGTATTTCTGCTGGAGTCGGAGGTTAGAAGTGTGATATTTGTTAGTTAAATACACTGTATATACGATATTAGGAGAGACAAATCCTATTCCTATCCAGTGTCTTTTGATAAGCTCAGTGTGAGCTTGCATTCAGATATGCTCATTCTGAATTTACTTTTGTTCAGAAGTATTTTGGAGTTACTAACATTTATATTTTATGCGTCATATGTTGCCATCACTTACCTTAAGTCAAGCAGCTGCTTTTATATCCTGTTTTTCTGTCTCTTGCTAGCTCTGTGCCTGGTATGGGACTTCTTGCTGCAGTCATTCTGCTTTGGACATGACAGTTATGTAAACAGAGAGCGAGGATAGGTGTTGCTTCCTTTGGACTGTGTGAAAGTGGTGCTGGCAGCACAGAGAGAGTTGGGCTGAAGTAACTTTCTGCCATTAGAAGAATAAAAATCTGAAAATAATAAAGGTCTGAATTGCATCTAGAGGTAAGGTGGCAGTTTCTTTCAAAACCTAAAATATGGATCCTTGCTTCTTCCCTCCCCTGAATTCCAGAAAGTATGATTTGTCTTTGATTATGCATGGGTTGAGTTCTTTTAAAGCAAATGTTTTTGAATGGGTGGTTTCTTTGGTATGCTGAAAGAAAATAAATATATTCAAAAGGGCTGAGAATTTAACCCCAGAAAAGTGCTAAAGAAAAGCTAGACAAATTCTTGTACTGACTCCATGAGCCCTTGAGTGACAGGTTGAGCACCGTTTCCCCATTTGCTTAATGACACTTAGAGTCATCACAAAGTTCTTTAAGCTTTTGTCAGGGCTGGTCTGTGGAAAAGAGTTACACAAACAGAGTAGTGCTGTGACAGGAGCTGAAAGTCAGAACGATACTGATGCAGGCTCTGCTGCCATGGGAGGAGGGGAAAAAAACCCAAACCTCTAGCAAGTTACACCCACGCTGACAGTTCCCACAAGGCTTTGCTTTTACTTCTGCTTGCTCTCAGGGAGGCTTTTCCTGCCTTTCAGTCATCAGCCCCTGAACACTTTTCCTCTCTGGCCTCCTCAAAACACCCCCAGCTACCCCAGGGAATTATAGCAAATAAGTGAGTAGCCCACAAGGGCCCCTTGCCTAGCAAACCCTCCAGCATCTTCTGGCATTTTAACCAGATGTTACCTACATCACCCAACTCACGATGACAAATGTTTCCCCAGTATTTTTTTTAAGGTGTAGAATACAGAACTCAAAAAACATGTAAGAGGTTAATGAAATAATTTGTATTTAGTGTTGTCTGCTTAGTACTGTGCAACCCAGGAGCTGTCCCTGACTTAATGCTTTAAATAAGCTCGTGCAGCTTCTGTTACAAAACAGAGACCTGGCCTTGGAAAGAAAGAAAGAGGTGGTTTGAAAGAAGGTGGCATGGGAGGCTCTAACCCTCCATATTTCCTAATGGGATGTCAGTAGCCTACCAGTGACACGATGTTTCCTCAAGTCTCTTCCCTTTGTGTTTACATTTCTCCTGACAGCTGAGAAGGAACAAGTTTCTAAGGGCCCAAGGTTTTTTTCAGCAGCACCCAGAAGTCTGGCACCTTACCCTGGCCTTGTAAGTCTGCAACACTGGCCTGGAAATTAAATGGAAACAGACTCTCTCTTGAGAGTCCAGCTCCCTCCTCCTCCTGGTTAGGCCAGAAACACTGTGAGGACAGATTTCCTAGCAGTATCCTGGCACTTTCTTATACTTTCCCGGCCAAAACCAGAAAGTGTTAAAAAAAAAAAAAATCTATAGGAAGTGGGAGGAGAGGAGACCACTGGATATTTTTAAAACACAAATCTTATCTGAGTTTTGAGAAGAGAGTTTTGGGTCAGTTACTTTGACTGGTTCATCTACCCCTCTCCTAATCCCTGTGTTTACTGCAGAGCTTTCTGGTTTCCTTCCTCTGGTCCCCTTCGTTATGTGGGTTGGCACAGGGCCTGGGTTCAGCTTCCCTTCCCCCTTGTGCACCTTGTGTCCCCAGCCACCTTTGTGTCCCTTGCCTTTGGGTCCTGCAAAGGCAAGTCTTAATTCTTCACACACTTTTTTTTGTGATTTGCAGCTACTCAGGGGTGCCCTTTGCAGGCTGTTGTGCTCAACCCTCACTGCTTTGCCTTCAGCTTGGCCTGTGGTTTTTGGTTTCCCTCTTTTTCTTTTTTTTTCTGGCTGCCCTGAAGTGCTCAAAGTGCTGCTGATAGCCGATGGAAAACTCAGCAAAACGTTCCATGCAGAGCACTTGCTTGCCTTCGCCATCCTTTGCTGTGCCATGTTCATTTTTATTAAGGGTAGCTGAGAAAACTACCTTTGGGTAGCTGAGACAGGACCTTTGGGCTTTGGATGATCTGCTCCTGCTGCCCTCAGACACAACATGCAGGTCTGGACCTCTGTGCTGCTATCACAGCAGAACCAGCTGGAGCACCATCTCCCCTGCATCCAGCCCAGCCTTTTAGCTCTATGACTACTTCCATTGGTCCTCATCAGGAACTTGCTCTTCAATCAGCTGTACAAGCCAACTGCTTCCAGCTTTCCCTGGTTCTCTTTCTCCCCCCAAGTTATCCAGACAGCTAATCCTTCTCTCTAAGTTCAGCTGTCATTTTTATGGTTCCTACTAGCTACTTGTCCCTTTCTCCCTTGTTTTGAGAGGTCTGGCAGCAAAGCCTCAGATGTTTCGATACTCGATGTTTCAAGATTTTTATTTGCCTGGTAGATAAGTAATGATTTTGGTAAGGAGTTAAGGAGGCATCTTCTAACATGATGATGGCTTGGTACTTTCCCAGCTCCTCAACTTGATCAGTGCTGTATAACTCCCAGGTAGTGTTAAGCACTTTATTGTAAGCCACAACGAAAGACATTTAGCAGCTCAGAGAAAGGTGATGTGACAAGCTGAGCCCACCCTGTCTCGGGCTGCCTTATGTGACAAGCGTGGAGAGGAGGCTTCTTTCCTAGTTAAGGTTTCAGAAACTCACTGGTCCATCTTTAATTAGGAGGGAGTGTTTGCTAAGATTTCTTCAGGTGCAACTGTTGGAAGCCGATCAGTATGGCCACAGGCAAAGACAGCGTGTGAACACCAGAGCCCACCCCTTTTCAAATACTACCAAGCATCCTTTGAGGCAATTTTCAAGAACTTGGTTAGCATCGGCATAGATCTCCTCCCGTTAAGAGTGGAAATTTTGATGTTGAGTAGGGTGAGGCCAGCAGTCTCGAACAGTTTTGAAAATCTTGTCCCCAATTTCTTGGACCCACACAGACTTGCAGCTACATGTGGCTGCTTGCCTGTGCCACACGGCCATGCGTCCCTTAAGTACCTTGCTTTAAAGTACGGAGCTGTCCCTTTATGTCACTTCCATGTTAACACAGAAATAGCCTGAAGCAAGAAAAGCCAGTCTAAGGGTACCCTGGCGATGATTTCAGAAGTCATTTTCAAAATGAGGAGCTCTTGCTTTGAAAGCCAGTTGGATGCTTTAGATACCAAACTCTGAAGGAGGTGGCCTTGTCTGTATTTCTTCCTACCTCACAATGTCTGCTTCGTGCACTGGAATTGGCCTTTGCTCTCCAGATTTCTTTACTGCAATGGTAGAACCTCCTTTATTCCATCATTAATAACTATGTTGGATTTTATTTTGAAAATGTTTTCTCTATGTGCTCCCATCTCTCAGATTTTATTCCAAACCAGTTTTAAGGATTGCAACCTCTGCAGGAGTCCCTACAAATCTTATGACTGGATCTCATGACAACAGCCTCTTCAATGTTGTTGATTAATCTTTGTTCTCTTGAAGGTTAAGAAGTTTGCACAAATAAGAAAGCCCTCTCTATTACTCAATAACCAGCCCAACTTACATCCTAACACTACAGTGGAAAATTTGACTGTTGTGGGCCAAAAGAATCTAACCGTGTTACCAAAGGCATTATGCAAGACTAAATGAAGTTACATTTTCTTCAGACTATTCAACTCTCTGCATAATTTACTTAGTATTTTAATCATCATTTTGAACAGCCCTTACTTTCTGAAAGGTCAGAAGTAGCCTAAAAATAGTTACTGTCATCTGATGGCTGCTTTGCTGAATATGAGATTTGATCCCCAATAGGCAAGATTTTCACATCATAAAACTGTAGTTATCCTGGAAATAACTAGCATCCTTGCAGACGGTCTGATACAGAAATGCAAAGCTTGACTGTGTGCTCTTTGCTTTTAGAAAGTGCTGTTTATATGGTAAGCTCTTTGGGGCAGGGACTGTCTCGCATTATGAATGCTTCATACAACTGAATCTTGAATTGGTTGAGGCCTGAAGGCACAAATCTAATTCCAAGAATAGTATGACTGAATGGACATGGAGACTAAAGCAACTTTCTCAGTCCTAGACATGACGTCAGAACAAGATTGAGGTGGAAGTGGGAGAACTTGTACTGCGCGGGCTATCTGTTGTTTGGATGGAAACAGGACTTCATTCTCTAGGTTTATCAATGGGTCACTGTTAGTGAGTACTCCCAGTTCACTTACTTAAACTTTAAGATCTTTCTGAGTACAGGAATTGCTCTTAAAATCTTGAAATAGTCTTATTTCCTTCTTTAAAATACCAATGAGAGAAAAGTTTTATTTGCTTTGATTCTGCAGTGAATGCCGTGGTTGCTGCTGGTTGTTAGCAGTGAGGATACATGCAATAACAAGTGCCAAGTGTTAAGGTCACTGTAAGCTTAGGATTAAGGCATGAGAAGACTCGGTTCACAGGAAATTAAGAACTTTTTTCTATACTTGTTTTGACTAAAAGAATAAAATCCTATCCTATATAACACTCTGTTGCTTGATCGGGACATGTAGGAGAAATGAAGATAGACCTGGTAGGCAACCTTATAAACGTTCATCTTAAGAGTCAAATACCCAGACATTAACTGTATCCAGAAAAGTGATAAATATCTTTCTGCTTTAAAACTGAAGCATCGTTATTCCTATTAGCCAAGATCTTGCTGTTCACCATTGCTAAGCAGACTAGAGCCTTAGTAATGAGGAGCTAAGAGGGCCCACAAACTAGCAAGGTCTGTTGGACTCCCACTACCACCCCCCTCGATCTTCTACACAACTGCACCTCAAGATCTTATTCTTTGAAGATCTTTGCTAATGTCCTCACAGGCTGGAAGTTGTAATAATGTTTCTGATATTTATTACCGAACCCCGTTGTTCTAAAGCTGCTATTTCTTTCCCTTCCTTTTCCTTTGCACTCAGCTTCAAGGATGGTAGGAGGAAATCGGGAAACCCACCTAACAGGTGTTTAATCTTGGCCAGACGGGAAAATTCGTGCCTGGCTCCAGAAGCTAACCTGTTTGGTTCAGAAACCTGGTCTGACAGTGATGCTGCTACCACCCAGTGGGCAAGGCACCTTTCAGCAGGGAGAGCACCTGTGCCTGCAGGCAGTGTAGAGAGAAAGGCAGGGGCTGAGGCTGCTCAGAGCCAACTGCTCCCTCATCCCTTCCACTCCACCAGCACGGCTGTACTGGGACAGGCCACAGGTCTGCCTGGACCAGCATCTTGTTTCTGATGGAGGCCAACAGTTTAAAAAAATATATATATACACACATATATATATATGTGTGTGTGTGTGCGCGTGTATATATAAAACCTTCTGGAGTCAGGCAGAATTTTCCCATCTGCCCAGGATTTTTATATATATAAATATATATTTATATAAAAATAGAGTCAGTCTCCTAGCTCGTCTCCTTTGTATCTTCTGAGCAGAAGGAGGAAATGGAGATGGCCTAATCTCCTCCCAGTCCAACCAAATACTAAGTGAGGATGTACAACCAGAATGAAGTTTTTAGACATAGAAGAGTTGTTTATGCAATTTGGGTTGTTGCTGTTCAGTAATTAATGTGGAGTGGCTGGGGGAATCTCTAGTGCTGGTAGTCACATAGCTCTAACAGAGACATCACCAGCCAGCAGGAGTAGCTATAGGAAAATAATCTGAGCATGTAGGGACAGATACTTGCTACTGAGAACATGTCTCTGGTACAATGTGTGCATCCTTGAAATAGAAATTAATAAGCTTGTGTCTGGATTTGGAAAAATAACATGCGTGTGTGTGTGTGTGCATGGCAGGAAGCTGGGCCTGTAGTGTTTGGCCTGGCTCCATCTCCTGCTCACCTACACATACAGCTCCTCACACCTGCAACAGCACTGTACAGTGTCCCTTATCGCTCTCACAGGCATTATTAGAAACACAGTGTGGACATTTGCTGTACCCTGACTCTGTAAAATGGATCATGTTTCAAAATGCATTAGTACCTGTGGGTTAGTGAGCCTCCTCACTCCTTTCCAGACAGGTTCTGCTTTGAAACTCATGCTTTTTAGCACTTTCAAAAAATATCTATCTACACCTGTCTCTTGGCTCCCCTTCCTTCCCCAGGGTCTATCATGATACTTTAATAGAGCTGAATAGCAGTACATTGGCATAAAATTGTGTTTAATGCTGTGTTTGCTTCCATGTTTGGATGTGACCTCTTCTAGGCTGGATGAGACCACAGTGAAAATTGAGTTTAATAATGAAGTGGAATCACAGAAATATAGAGAAGATGCCACTACAGGTCATTTTGTGCTACACTTTCATCCAGGCAGGATTGAATAGAACTCTAATTCTACTCCTGACAGGCTGTTTGACATTTCTGTTTTCTGCAGCAGTTAAACTCCAGTTTTTACTCACCTGCTGATGCAATAGCTTCGGCTCAGTTTGAAAGGAAAGGAAAGAATAGATAGGAGTCCTTGATATGCATCTAAGCAATAGCTTCCTCTTGCAACCAGACCTTGCTGGCATAGGTCACTACATCAGTGCTCAGAGTTGAGTCTTGTAGATGAGCAGCGTTTAAAATTTATACAGCTTTTAATATGCCCTGGGCTAGCCAGTTTTCAATTACATTCATGCCTGCACCTTCTCTTTGATGTGCAATGGTTAACCCTTTGGATACACTCTCCCAGTGCTACCTGTGCCAGTGATGCTGTGCACTTGCCAGGAACAGATCAGTATACGCCAACACACTTCCCAAGGCAGGGAGTCAGCCGTGCACTCAGCTGTTTCCATTTCTGTCATTGTTTTAAATGCCATTAGTGAGGCATGAAAGTATTCTTTTTCTGAGGTTTTTTTTCATGGGATTTGTCATGGTCTAGGGCACAGCAAGATACTTTTTTCCTCTGCTCTGCAACCATGTATGAGTGGCACTTGGGCATGTCCCCTTCCCCCTGGGAACCATCCAACTGCAGGGAACTATCACATTCTCCCTGGGCACTGGCACCAGCTGGTAGTATATGGGCACATTTATCTTCATTGAATGCCCCTTTCACCCTGTCCATCCTGTGGCGTGTGCTATATTTTATTTTTCCTTGTTAAAAAGAGCCATTCCATATTCTTCTAGGGTCTGCTTCTAGGGTCTGCTATTGTTGTTTGACAGTATAAATAGTTAGAAGGGTCTGCAGAAAAGGCTGTCAGATGGGTTAAGGTAATGATCCCTTAGTTATGATTCCTAGCAATCTTGACTTAATTTGACAGTGGAAGCAATTTAAGGAGTGAACTGCTTATTAAAATGACCTCTACTGCATGTGTCTGTGCTCAGTAATTGATACAGATTAGCCAGGAGTAGTGTAGCTTTTGATAATGGATTAATCCTGGAAAGCTGAACTTTTTTTCTTGGGAGCAGCTCAGAACAAGTCTATGGTTGCTGCAGGCTTCTGTGTTCTCTGTCCTCTGCAACATCCCCCTACTCCAACTCCTTAATGGATCAGTGCATACAAAAATCTCCTTTTAAAGAGACATGCACTTACAATTATAATGGTACCTTTTAGCAGAAAATGCCCTCAAAATGGAGGCATAAAACCAACCTAACAGTTTTAAGGACAAAACAGCTGTGAGGTTTAGAATAAATGGGGGTCTTAATTTCATTTTATTCTTTATTGCATGTGGAAGCATGCCAGGACGAGCATGCACACATTGTCCAAGGAGCTTGCAACAGCAGTTCTATATGTAAGGCTATTCAGTTTAGGAGTGTTGATCTTCTTGGGAATGCACGCATGTACCAGTAGAGGGCACACAGGCTTCATTAAATGGGGACATGTGCTAATTAATAAATCTCAGAAGTAGGTAGGAGCCTACCTGCATCCATATTGTTCCCAGACAAAGCGCTCATTCAGCTGTGCAGAAACTGCCCGTTCCAACAGACTTGTGTTATCTGAAATAGGCAGGAAGCGAGGGGGCATAAAGCACATGTTTGGAATTACATAATCCGTAGTCAAACTGTGATCATGTTTCATGTTCATGCTTAGTCAGACTGTGGCAGTGATTAGGCTTGACTAAACAGTTACTGTACCTCCCATTTTTTCCGTTGTGCGGCATCTGCTAGCTCTGTTCATCATTAAAGTCTCAATCGAGGCAAGTGACACGTGGTGTGGATCAGCCCCATAATGAACTAGGGGAAATCAGGGAGAGAGAGTCAGCAGTTTTTAAAACATATTAGCACAGGATTATTGGGAAATGTGAACTTAAAAGGAAGGCTATCTGCATTTTAGAAACTAAATCAAAGATAAACCGTACAGTAGACTCCTCTGTTTTATCCTGCCCAATGCACTTGCAGTACATTCATAATCTTCATAAAGGAGAAAATGAATTGGTGAAATAGGCTGTTTTATGATAATATCCCATATGTTATCAGATTCATGCAGGCAGAATCACACTAATGAAGAGAAATTGCAGTTTATGTAGGGCTTGCAGGCCTCGCTTAGGCAGATTAACAGTGGCGAGGGTAAGAGGCAGCACACTGCCTTGGCAGGCTGCCCAAGAACTAATCAATGCAGATGGAGTCAAAGGGACTGCGAGTCTGATTCCCAACAGTTTCATCTCGGAACAGGATGACTATATCCATCAGTGCTCCTTGATAAGACATCCTTTAAGCTTGTGGTAAGAATGAACCCATTTGGGGAGGCAGAGACTGAGCAATACTAAAAGCGATGACTCCACATGCGGTGCAGGGGAGAGGTGGGTGTTTAATTTTAGCTGCTGACCTGATTTCATGCTGAATGACAAGTATCTGTAGGAATCCTCAAGGGCCAATCAGTTGCTATGCTAGTGAGGCTTTTGGAGAAATGCATTTAATTTTATTCAAGTAATGCCTTTAAGGAAGCAATTATGATTTTAGCTCTCAGAAGTTCTGACTCCTTCAGGTTGATTTCGGCTAGTGCTAAGCTGAACCTTTTTCATGTTTCATGTTGCTGAAACTGAAGTTTAACTCAATTGTGTATTTAACATGGTACACACTAATGTTCTGAAATACCCTGATTTTCCTCTGTGCTGTTCAATTGTTTCACCAATAGGAAAGCAGATTTGGTGCAGAATCAAAACAATTGAAGTCCTTTTGCCATTTGCATGCACATCCTGAAGTGAGGTTTAGAAAATGAAGCAACTGCAGAGCCTCATTGTTGAGGAACTCCTTTGCAGAGGGTTCTCCTTTGTGGCTTTGTGCTTGAGGAAAGTGTACTTGTGGTGACCCAGGAGAGGGCTTTCATTTTTCAAGAAGGAAGGCTGGCAAAGATCTCAGTCCACATATAAAGTCCCTTGTCATAGAAGACACTCATGAAAAAAATATGAGAGTTGGGCCCACACATGAGGCAGATGCTTCACTTTTCACTGGTGATAGAATCCTGGCCACCACGAACATTAGTCACTTGGAGTACTTCCCTTGGCATAGTGTGTTTCTAATAAAAAATGAAGGCTGCTTTCAGCCAGGAGCTAAGTATCAAATTGTCCGGTATTATTGAATATTAAATGTAAAGTAGTAGGGCTTTTACTACTGCTAATAACATGTGGTAGCATGCTCAGTTGTTCTGTTCATACTCCATTCTGCTGCTGTTGCTGGCTTATGTAGGTAGGGTTTGGATCCAGGTTTGGTTCATGCCCATCTTTCCATAGTCATATTGATTGACTTGAAAATTTATGTTTGAAGATCACGTCGTATTATCCCCCCTGCTTTTGACTTCAGTGAAAAATGGCTGGACCCAAATGCCAGGCTTTGCAGACAGGATTTGTTTGTTTTCTGTGGCTAGTTGCTGACTGGAACCTCAACTGCACGTTTGTATTGGCTTTTTATTTTCAGTTGTCTCTGAATCTGTCCAGTGATTAGTTTGTTGACAGATGGCTTTTCCCTTGAATAAGATACAGTGACTAGATGTTCTGAATGTCCCAGAAGGGCTCTGGCATTTGTCCTCAGGACAATGAAAAACACCCCGGCATTTTCTGCCTTCTCTGAATCTGCCTTTCATTTGTGTATTGTATGGATTCCTCTAAGGATATGGAGAGAAAAATGTTAAAATGTGGTTATAGCAGGAAAAGTGACAGTTCAAAAAAGCCTTTTACTCGGCATACCTGCAGTTTCTGTGTATTGCAGTTCACACTTACTTGCTTCAGTAAGTAATATGGTTTTTACCACTGTTTGAAGCTAACACAGCAGAAAGAGAAGGATAGATTTGATTCCTCTTGCTTTGTTTTGAGTGAGTTCCCATCCCTTGCACCCATGCAAATGGTTTGAGGCTCTGAGGTTGCACAAACAATGCAGACAGTAGAAAAGAAAGACAACAGGGTTTTCACATGGGTATAGCAGGAGCTGTGGGACATTTCCTCAGTGGTGATGTGCAAGGAGAAAAGAACTTGGTCTTACTCTGTCTCCAATTTGAGCCTGCAGGGTTGGCACCTAAGGGAGAGGAGGATCCCTCTCCCTATTGTCAATATGTTAACCAGTCTTAAAATGGAATTGCTGAAATATAATCGCTGAAACACGGCATCCCGTGATGCTAGGACTGGTCCCTTTTCCAAAGGGAAAAGAATCTCAAAATTATAATACTTGATATAATCTCTTAATCACAGCTCTCATGAAACAAAAGCCTTCTAAGAGCATCCTTTCTTCAACAGTTACAGACAAAAAAGCCTCATCCAAGTAATGCACTTGCTGAACCCACTCTGCTGCTGCAGCTGGGTACTAGGGACAAACTCACTCTTTTCCTCAGTGACAGTGATGTGCAGAAATCTACCCTCTGCCTTTTTTTTCCCCGCACCAAATTTTTCAATTTTGCAGCATGTGAGTCAACTTGTAAAAATGACTCACAAGCTCATTCCAGCTTTCTGAATTGGGAGCCCAATTAAAATACTACTTGTAATGCACATATTGAAGAGAACGCAAAGTGTCTGTTCCTGAGTGTCAGGCATTAGCATAGCGTATCTGAAGGCCTGTCTTGAGCTAGTCT
Source organism: Ciconia boyciana (assembly GCF_034638445.1). Lineage (NCBI taxonomy): Eukaryota > Metazoa > Chordata > Aves > Ciconiiformes > Ciconiidae > Ciconia > Ciconia boyciana. The sequence continues at coordinate 10,789,175 of NC_132941.1, read as the reverse complement.
GATACTTGCCAGCAGGAAACCTTGTGTTTAATTAAGATACAAGTAACAGAAAAAATATTTTGAAAATCGACTCAGGTAAAAAATATATAATTAAACTATAAATGTGATTAATTATAAATATATCAAAGTTTATTAGTTTTAAAATATTTCTTTATATACATACAATGCCATTGTTAGATAGAAGGTTTTATTCATAAGACACTGAAAAGGTTGTTTTCCTGCAGGGCTAGAATACCTGGCAATCAGCTTCTACTGCTGCTGGTTTGACTTTTGAATAGACATTGTCTTAGGTTTAACTCGGTGTCATGTAGGCAGGTGCCCCTGTAGAACTGCAGGGGTAATTCTTCACAATCTCAATCTTTGGCCTTCAGTGAGCCTTTACATCAGGACCAGCCAATCTTTCTGACATTACCACCCACATACCAAAATCCTCTCTGAAAGGTGATCTCACGGAAGAAATGGCAGTAGCTGTACTGCAGCACCAGGAACTGAGTTTGAGTGCACTGCAGGTCGTAGAGTGACTCAGTAGTGTCAGTCCCAGCTTTCCTGACACATTTCCTTTCAGAGGTGAGGATTCAGTCATGCTGCAGGTCCTGTTGACATAGTCCTGTTATCAGTCCTTGTTTCACAAGGCCTTTATGGCCCTTACATCAGTCCTAGCATCGACTTGTATATGTAAGTCATATATAGCCCAAAACTAGGCATCGTCCATGCCAGCACCACATCAGCAATCATATTTTTGCCAGCAGGCAAAGGTGTCCAGAGAGAGCATGCAGGCTGAAAAACATGTCATCCAAGCTCAGAAAAGATGATATTTGTGACATTCACATGTGGCCCTTTAACTAACATTACTTTCTGGCATATACATCACAGCACTTTTACCTCCAAGATGTTTCTATGGCATCACTGTGAACCTTAGGGCAAGACGGTGAGAGCTGCAGCAAAAGGCAAGGAATCACTTGAGGGAAAGATGTTTCAGAGTGTGATCGCTCCCTGGTGTTATCTCCTCTATCCAGCTATGGCCCTCCTTTTCGCAGGCTTCTGTGTGGTTGGTGCAGAAGAGAGGTGATACCTAGAAGCAGCACTTGCTCAAATTCTCCTCTCTGGGCCCATACCACCATTGTAATTTATGCCCAGTTTCCAGAACAGTTGGGTATAAAATAACAAGGTCTGTAAGCCTGGTGGTACCATGCTACCAGCCTTCTATGGTTGAGCAAAAAACCCCCAGTCTTACAGTAAAGGATTCACTGACAAAAGCAAGAACCTCAAATGAGAAGTATTTAAATAAACAGCTATTCTGTCTTAAGTTCTTACTGAAAAGAAGAAAATAAACTGGTCACACATTCTGGGAACTACATGCTCAGGAGTCTATTTTTCTTCAAATACAAGTCTAGTAATTGTAAAGATGAAGCTTGATCTTTGTCCTAGCAAAGTTCATGCAAATCAAATGTGCACATACTGTTACCACTTATCAGTATGTAAATAACATATATGAATAATTGCCAGTAGGTGGTAGTGTGTGTTTTTCAGATAAGTTTGTAAGTTAGTACTGCAAGTGTTTCATGTTTGAGGTGATTTAGAAGGATCCCATCATCTTTAATGTATGATCTCAAACCATCATTGCTTTGAATTCAGTCCCTGGTCTCACTGATTTAATAGTTCTGTTTCACAAACATCAGTCCATCTCAGAGGGGCATATTTTTATTTTCTTTTTCAAGCTTATGGACACATCTAACTGGAAACATTTTGAAAAGTGCCAATTAGTATGAGCCCTGAGAATTCAAATACATGTATTCATTGGAATGATTGGATTGCTCTCTAGTGTTTCATTTTAGGAGGAGAGGTTTTGATAAATAAATGTATTATTTTAATGATTTATAAACTTAGAATTGCTCTGTCACAGAAGCTGTTTTGAGAATTCCTGAAAGAGCTCACTGGAAAAGGAGCAATACAATTACTGGACATCCAGTTCTTTTCAGTGTCTCATTGTCCTTTGTAAAGAAAGGAAAGAAGCGACCATCTGGAAGAGACTAGGGGTTTCAGTGGAAACCATCACTTCCTTGGCCCCTGTGTTATTCCTTGCTGCAAGTAACCTAAATCAATGCTGCTCCCCCAGCTCATTACGCAGGAAGAGATTGCCCACTCTCCCTCCTATGAGAGTAGTTACTATGTCTCCTACAAGCGTGTCCCTGGCTGCACATTCATCCTTCCTCAGGTAATGACCAAACTGCTCTTGCAGCCCGGCTGGTCTCTCTTACTGGCTTTGTTGTGCTTTTGGGAAGGGACTGAATTTTTGTTTGGCGGAAGAAGGGGATGCCAGTGGTAAAGATTCTTTCTGTGGTGTCGCCTGCCAGGAAGTGAGGCAGAGGTCGGGAAAGGCTCTATAAATACTTCTGCAATAACTCAAAGGCAGTTAGCGTTTTGGTTGATTTGTTTTTCCTGGGGTGTATGAGACTGCTCTCCTCTGTGCAGGTGTCTGATTCATGTGGGGCTTCCTTTTTCTTTCTCTTCCTACTTGTTTCCTGCCTCTGCAATTGTCGCTTGCACTCGTAGCACTTTTACTCAGCCCGGCAGTCCCACTGAATGCAATTAGGTTATTTGTGCAAATGCTTTTCATCATGAATACGGTCTGCAGAGTCAGACCTTTTGCTTCTTCCTTCTGCTTCTAACCTGTCCCTCCCAAGTTTCCTTTCTCATTGTTTTTCCTTTCACTTATGTCTGCCTGCTGTTAGAGCAAGCTAGCAGAGAAGGAAGTGGGGGAGGGCTGTTTCTGCAGGGGTTTCAGTGCAAATAGCTGCACGGCTTATAATTTCTTGAGCAGATTAGGGTGGTCTTGGCATGCACTCAGGCTGAGAGAGAATCACTCATTGCCAGGTGAAGTTAATGTGTTTGTGCCACCAGTGTCCACAAGTTACACTGGCAGGAATTGTAGTGAAAATATGGAAGGGAGCAATGAGACCTGGGATCTAAGTTAACTGTGTGGTAGAAGGTGGGATGGAATCTGATTTTGTGAAGAAATTACTGACTGGAAATGGTATCAAGTTAGACATCCAAAGTTGGAGCCCATTTGGAAAATGCTGACCTTAATTTTTCTGTTCTGCTTTCTGTGTTTCTAATGGTAACTTCTAGAGGCAAACTCCAGTAAGAGACATCCATGCTACTCTGATGTGTGTCCTTCCCAATATATAAATGTACCTGTTAGTATACTGGTAACAGAAAACAGGTTAGTGAGAGTGGGTTTCATTCTTGGAGGCTGAGTTCCATGAAAAATGTAGACTATCGAAGGGAGGAATCTCAGGGTCAGAAGCTGGTTGTATCATGTGGAAGGCAAGAAACCACAAACTCAGTAGTAGAGACATGTTGCAGAAATGAAAACGGAGATGTTAATTTAGCAATTGAAATCAGCCATGCCGGAGGCTTTTTAATTGTGTTTTATTTGTACAGCAACAAATAGTCCATCTTGGAGCAACAGTATCTCTGCTGGATGTTGGTGTTTCTTCTTACTCCGTGCACTGGTGACATCATGCTGTGGGGCGATAGGTCTCAAAACTCCTTTGAGTCTTCTATTTAGAAGTAAGGAGAAGAGTGGGAGGTAGCTTTATCTAAGTGCACACAATATATAATCTGTGAATGAATAAAAAATGTGAGCTAGATGGGGCGTTGTTCCTGTAACAGGACCAACTCATCAATGCTACAGCACTCTAAAAAAAGAGATATTCCTTCTCAAGCTACATGTAACATAGGGTTGTGCTCAGAAATGTACCTCATCTCATACACACAGATTCCCCTGAATATGGCTGAGCTGCCTTTGTCCTTGTCTAGACAGTCCCAGAGTGGGGCACAGTGCTAAGGTTTTTCATCTGAATCCCGAAGTGCTTTTCGTCTGGATTCAGTTCTCCCTCTTGAGTTAACATGGTCTGAAATACAAAAACTTAAGAACATAATGATTGTTATTTCCATCTTCCTTTCAACATTTTCTTTCTGCTAGGAAGCAGGAAAAGCATGAGGGTGACACACTTCAGTTCATACTCTCACCCCTGGCTGCCAGAGCTGTAGGTGCCAGGGAGGCTTTGACAAGGCAGATTTGGTGAGGCTGAGCTGTGGCTTGTTCCATTACATCTTCCCAGTACAGCTGTGGGGGAAGTCCTGACTGGGAGCCTTTAACACTGAGCATGATGCATAAGCCAGAAAGATGTAAACTAACCTCCAGCTCACTGGCTGGAAGTAGGAGAGGGAGTTTTAGAAATCCCATCAACTTTCACCCAACACCTTTGCTTCCTGTTGTAGACAGTGCAAGTTAAAAGTACAATTGAGGGTCTGGGTTCCTTATCTAAAGTACAATTTTGACTGGGAGTTACTAAAAGGCAGTAAAAGTGGAAGCATATTATGCTTTTTTCAGAGTCCCTTCTTGATGATTGCCATTTGAGGAATGAGGATGTCGAATTTGCCACGTTGCACAAAGTTATGGCAGCTGTTCCATATTGCTAGATTGGAAATTAAAATGGAGATCTATTCAAATTGTCTGACACTTCCAGCAAGCTTGAAAGCAATGCTTTAAAATATAACAGAACTCTAATTTGGGTCCTGAGGGATAGTCAGTAACGTTGAAAGCAAGCGTTGTCTTCCAAATGGTCTTTAACTACTTTGTGTCTTTTCCTTTTCCTTGCTAAATTCTGCTTTCCGTGGCAGCCATGTGATCCAGCTGAAGTCAACAGGATTGCTGAGAATGTCAAAGACCAAATCCTAGGCGAGACCATTTCAGTAGGTCTAGTCTGTTATGAGTATAAATATTTTCAGGAATGTTTAAGCTATGGTAACCTTTTAAAAAAGAATAGCTCACGTTTCTATTTTCTTTCTTGATAAATGTGTGGTGCCTGAATCTTAACAGTTTCTTCATCTAAAGATAAGAGTGGATTTATCTGTATCTGTAGAGGGTAAGGCAATCTCTTAGTTTAGGAATCTGTAGAGGTCAGCCTTTGCCTGTCAACACACAATCAAATCTAACTTTTGATCCTAGTGCTGCTGCTTTAGTAACACGGGTTTTTATAAAGGCTAGAAAAGCTCATGATCTAGGAAATGAAGTTCTTTGAAACACGCATAATTCCAGACCTGTGCTTCAGAACTCAAAACAAAGTTTAGCCAGCTTGATTTGTTGTCGCCATAAAATATTATTTAAAACCATTAATGTTTTTATCTGGTAATTCTTATTCCACAGAAAGAATGCACTGTTGACATCTTTTAGCATTTTTTTGTTGTTGTCCTGAATATGCCAGTTCATCACTCATACTGAGCATTAATCACTAGGGCAAATGTAGCATTGTGATCTGTTCAGGAAATATGTGATGAGGCTTTATAAAGGCACTCCATAAAAACAGACAAAAGTAGTCTATGTTTTTCCTTGTGGGTGAAATTCACCTGCCCAAGTCTCAAATAAATACGTGACAGACTCTTCTGCTAACACAGTTCCAATTCCACTGCTATCTGTTCTGTTTTGTTTCCCACACATCCTGTAATGACGAAGATACTCTCTTCTAAAACACCATTTGCTTTTTCAGGGTGGCACTGGAAACTATGAAGGGCTCAACAGGCCCTGGAAGGAGCAATGTGCTATTGATTAATTTGTCCTCTGAATGAACCCTGGTTAAGAGCTGTATTTCCAAAATTCTGGATGAAAGAATCTGTATACAAATAATGGCAGGAGGAGTGCTCTCTGAGATGATATGACTACATAAATAAGCAGTTCTTCAGTGCAGCATGTGGTTTTCTAATTTCCAGTAAAATGGAATGAGTCACACATGACAACACCATTGCCACTAACCAGTGTGGCATGGCATCTGAAAAAGATAGCACTGGAAGGGTGTGAACTGCAGAGCAGATGATGGGGCTTGAAACATCTTGTTTGCTTTGGCAGAGCAACCAAAATCTTGATGCTTTCCCACAATCTGCTCCAAGGATATAGGTTTTGCTGTGCTGTATCAGATTATTACTCTGGGAATTTGCGTGTCCTGCCTTTGCCAATGGACAGCTCTTGATGCTTCAGATAAAGATAAATGCCCAGACTCCCCACAGGGGAATTCCAAAGTTAGATGGTGTTTCTTCAAGTAGGGTTTACGTTACTGCAGAATTACCAGGGGAGGTTTTCTCTCTCCGGTACCAAATCATAAAGGATACATGTACTCAGGCAAACGAAGGCCCAAGACAGCTCTCAAGTCCAGGCTCACATACCATACATATTATTTATATGTAAGTACATGCTCTGGTATGGGCCTTAGGCTGAGTTCACTCCAGAGGGAAAGTCTAGCCATAGTCATGTCTTAGCACAGGCCCAAGATTTCCTTCCTCATGTTTGGAAAGGTCCTGCTTGGCAGCCCGGCTGCACAGGAGCAAAACTCCCACTGACGGCTGCTGCTGTTGAACCCTGAATCTGAGAGGAGATGATACGGAGTCGCAAAAGATGAAGGCCCAAATTAAAGGGGTTAAAAACAAACCCTTCCCCTCTATTTCTGCTCTCGGGCCTCTAGAACTGGGGATCAAATCTTCTGGTGTTAAACTCTGAAACTTTTCATGCAAAATGCCTCCAGCAAAACTAGATGCATCTCTTCAAAAGCAAGCTGAAAATGACCTAGCACACATGCTAGGTGCCCTAATGCCCAGGGCATTAAGGTTGTCAACTTGGTAGTCATAAATGACTTGTGCTTTCTTGGATCTATTATATGAAAGTGGCATCAGACACTTTTCCTTCAAATGTTTCTCAGAACAAATACTTGTTAAAGGCAGGGTGGGAGGAGGGTGCAAGTAATTATTTTTCTCCTGACACATCCCCAAACACAGCACTGCTGAGTGCCATATTTAGGCAGAGTTAATGGTGATGTTCTAGGTGCCCAGCATTATATTTTCATTGGTTTATGTTGCTTTCTCCCTGTCAGTATTGTCCACACTAAAGGCTCCAGACGAACAGTAGTTTAAGCTACAATTTAATTCCCTGTAGATGGAGATTTGCTGTGACAGAAATGCCTGTCGTCCTGGCAGTCTCTCACATCTGCTGGAGGCAGAAGAGTATGTGAAACAATAACTCTGCCAGCAGATGTGGTTCTGTAGGGACAGTAGTGTCTGTGGTACGAAAATTCTCTCCCAAAATACAGATCTGTGGGGACAGTAAGCGTCTGTGTCTGTGACAACTTTGCAGCATCTGCTCGGACAGTAATGTCTGTGATACGTAAATGCATCTCTGCATCTGCTGGGTCAGTCAGAGAGAGATGTATTGTATATATCCAGTTTTAGATGTGAAAATCTCCTTCACTTTCCTTTGATTTGGGGAATTTGTTTGATTCTTCTTCCCACAGAGTTAATAAGAACCTTCTTATGTAAGAAGAGCTAAAGGTATTCGTGAGTCTTTTGCATGTAGGACAGACATTGCCACATTTCAGCTGCCAAGACATACTGCTAGATTTTCTCCTACCATAGTATTAATCATTAATGGCTTTGTTCTCAATGAACAGCCCGAGTATCTTCAATGATGCTCTTGTGAGTGCTAATGCTTTGTGGTTGCAGTGAGAGCATCACATGAGAAATGTGTTTGTTCAGAGCGGCGATGCACCACAAACACAGCGTTCTGCCCCAGACCAGATTTCAAACATTCATAAGTACAGGTGTGCGCAGATAAAGATTTTTAATTTGGCCTCATCTCTAGGTTAGGTACCAGACCCAGGTTAGGAAGGATTGCACTGGAGACAGTCAATTTTCCAGCAGCAGCAACTCCATTCAGATGTCAGGGTATTTTGCTACAACAAAGGCTGATGTTGACATTTTTTCTTGGATAGAGACAGATGCAAGACCTGCTGCCTCAAGGTTATCCATTATACAGTATATTAACTAGATGTTTTAACATTACGCTTCCTGCAGAGACAGAAATGAATGATGATTAATACTTATCAATTAAAATCTAATCTTTTCCCATGTGTATTGATATGCTGAACTTCAACCTACAAGGCAATTCTGTGACAGGAATTAGATATTCTTTTATTGGAGAGCACTGGGATTATGGTCAGGGGTATGTTATTCACTCATTTATTATGAGTATTGCATTTGTGCCTAGATTTTGCCTAGGCATTGTATGTAAATATAGTCTCCGTATGAAGGAGTTTATAAACAATTAGCATTAAAGGGACAATTATCTTCTCTTCCTTCTTGCAGCAGCACTGAGTAGGGGGGGAGGGATGGAGGAGAGAGGAAGCAAAGGTTGTACATGTTTTATGACCATAATTAAAATTAATTATTTCAGAGATTAAAATTAAATTAAAATTTAATCATAATTTACTATTTCAGAGATTAAAACTGATGAAAGAAGAGTCAAGGTTATGAGCTACCTTACAGACCTATGGGTTATCTAGCTCAGTCTAAACACACAGATATAAATCTCTTTTTTTTTAATCTAGCCACTGTTTAATAGACAGTGCCCACGTGTGTGATAGGTGCTTTACAGACTTGAGACGCCAGTGCTGCACCACAAACCGAATACTGGCCCAAGGGCCATGGTAACAAAGAGCTCCAATCCCACAGCCGTGCACAGAGGGGCACTCCACTGAGAGCGCTGCACACAGGAGCAGCCTGGAAGGCTGGACTCTAAACACATAATGTGAGGGCAAAGGAAAGGCAGAAGTGATTTTCATTTTTGAACTCTGGTCGGCATGGTTGTTAAACACCATTTAATTCAGATATATTGTGCGATAACCCTTGTTCGTAAGTGAGAGGCAGAATGGAACAGTAAATGAAGGAGGCCACTTGCAATCCAGGTGGAGAGTTTTAAAGTGGGCAGGCGATCTGGCTGGTTAGTTCTGATTTATTATAAAGGCATCTTTATGCTTTTTGAATTGCCTCCCATCAGTCTTGTTAAACAAAACTGCATTCTTATAAGGCAGTTCATCCCCTACACATATGCACACACTAATCACTCATGTCAAACGCATATGAAGGAAGTACAGTATGTGATGCCTATTAAAAAATCTTTTTTGTTTTAATACACTGGAAAAAAGCATTTTAGTTTAATAAAGCCATTAGCAACTGCTGTAAGTTTACAGTACTGTATCAACATTTTCAGGGACTGATTGTGACTGTTACAGGTCTGAGACTTTCTGGTTTGCGGCAAAATTGCTTTTCAGAAGTTGTCCCAGAAGATCTTTGTCTTTAAAAAAATATTTTGCAAATGAATTCTATAACAGGGAGAGGTGTAGAATTACAGGGATGAAAGCGCATGTGGGGAAAATCATCAACATCATCTCCCTGTTTGTATTTTTTAATGTGACATTCCTTATCACAAGGGAAAGAGGCACTCCTGCAGCTTCCCTACCCCTGAGCCTCCTTCCATCTCGGAGAGGTATCACAAAGCCACTCACTAGTCCATCTCCATTTTATTTCTTGTCTTTTATTAACACAACCATACTGTTTTGAGAGCTCTGCCCATCCCTTAGTATGAAGCATCCAAAGCGGTTGAAACAACTGGTGGAAAAATAATAAACATTTTCAGCTGCAGTTGTTCAGATTCTGGATGAGTTGTTTATAAACAGCTTGTCTAGAACTGTCAAGAGGTGGAGCTAACATCATTGAAAGATGATAAATTCTGACACGGTGCTCTGAGATTTCACTGCCACTGAATGTAGGTTAATATGGGATTCAATAGGAAATCTGGCTTGTATATTGCTATGTATGACAGGAAAGGAAGGAACTTGTCATTTGTCTGCAGCTTGCTAATTGCAGTTTATTGCACATGCAAAAGGTTAATTTGGGTATGTTATCACAGTAATCACATGCACTGTCTCAGAATAAACTATATTCCTAATCTTATTGATGATCTGGCCTGTGGGGTTTGGGATGTTATTTTGTAAGATTATGGCAAATAAGAATTTTACAGTAAATGCTGTAATAGTCGGCAGTAGTGTCCTTAAGTGTAAGCAACTGGGATGGAGTGGATTAGCAAGTCTCTCCTATGAAATACTTTTCCTTGGCCCTTAATTTAGTTATTCCCTGAGATGCATGTAATTTATTCTTTGTGATGATACATTGAAAACATATGTCCCATCTATCCTAAATAAAAATTATATCCTATTCTTATTATTGCTAATGCTTTGTATTTAGAGTAGCATGTAAAGGCCTCAGATTAACTCATGACCTCTTCATGCTAGGTGCTGTATGTATATACACAGTAATCTCACTGCCCCAAAGACCTTACACTTTAATTAAATAAAGGTTGGAGGAAGGAAGTTTTATTACCTCTGTCACAAATGGGAAATGATAACAGAGAGAACCTAAAAGGACTGAGAATTACACTCCTCCTGCAATGAGTCCTGTATTGGCCTGTAATATATCCTCCCTTCCTGCTTTTGTTAAATTGCTGGAAATTGGTAGGTAGATGGTTGGTCTCTGCCCCAGAGATGGAGTTTGCTATAATTCTGCATATGTTTCAAGGTTTATGGAATGAAGGGAGTTATGCAGATAGTTAACACTTTAATGTAGATCTGATTAGGTTATTCTGAAGAAATACTTCTGTGGAGTAAGTAGATTAATTTGAATCTTGTGTGCATTGCTTGTTGCCATACGAGCACACTGTTGCATAGATTCTGTGTTCCCAGGGGGTCTGTGCTGCTGGTGCATGCGTGTTTTAAGGTACATCAGTATAACTTCTTGTTGTTGTTATTATTCCCCGTAGTTTGCTCTTGAATGTTTTCTAAAATAGTAAAAAAGCAATAGCCCTCAAGGTGTTGGACCATTCCACAGGATTCATGGGAGGCTTGAAACACCAGTGCATGCTTAGTCTCCCAGAAATGCATCTCCTTCTCCCCCTGCCCCTGGAAAGTATCATGCTTATTCTGAAATGCATTTTAAACATTTTTAATTAGAGCTTCTAGCTTAACATTAAAAAATAAAGCTAGATCTGCATAGAATCTTGCTTTGAGAAATTTTTTCCTATAGAGGAACATAAACCTGAAGGTAACATGTTTTCCTTTTTCTCCTTAGTCAGTACGTGGATGTTCAGTATAGTATAGTGACCTTGGGCAGAAACACAATCAGAGTTTAAGCGGTTGGGGTGGGAAGGGGGACGGAGGAAAAAGGGGATAATACAAGTCAGGAGAATAAACAAAATGACAAACAGGTAAAATCCAAGCACAACCCAACCACTCTCCTCATATCTTTGCATTGCAGTATTTATGCCCCTCACTGTTGGACTTCAACAACAATAACCCTCCATGTTGGTATGTTTTTCCCTCATCTCTATCCTGTCCTGCCCCTATCTAGTAAATGGGTACAGTTATTTTCTGTCTCACAGATTTTAGTCCTTGAGTTAAAGAGACTGCAAAGAAGCAGACTTTTCATTTTTATTTTATTTAATAATAAAGAGCGTTATTTTTATTGCTGTCAAAGGTTCTGTCCATCTGCTTTTTCTCTGTTTAAAAAAAGATGCTCAATGCTGAAAAGAGTTAAGAGCCTTCTGGATCCTTGAGCATTACAAGTAATCTCTTGTTTACTCCCTATGGAAACCATCACTGCTGCCTATGGAAGTAAAGTGTAAATTTGTAAAATAAGTAATCTTTTAAATATGAAACTACAGAATTTCCTTAGTTGATGGGGCAAGCTAAGCACTTAGGAAAGCACATCACCAGTGTATAACCTTGCTAGAAAACAATCCACTGGAGCTTTGTTGTAAAACATGCAAACATCCTGAGGAAGTGACAGTAATTTGCAATAAACACTGCATGTAAACAATTACCTGTGACTTGTTACACTTGTTTGTACAGGCAGCTGGCTAAACAGATCCGTGTGCACTTGTAAACGTCTGTCCCTGTCAAACTTGGTACTGGAAAACAATTACTTAGTATTTGATTTCTCTGAAGTAAGAAGTCACTCTTTTGTACCTGACAGCTGGCAAGGACTAAGTAAATGTGGGTGCTTATAGATACATGGAGAAAAGCTGGAGAAATGCGATGGTGGTGGTTTTATGGGAATGGTGAGGACGCTTTCATGTCTATTCACCAGACTGAAGGAGGGTTTTTGTGGCAGGGTACTTGGTGAAAAAGCCGTTTTTACTGGTTGACGGGTCCTCTGGTGGCAGAGAGGTGAAAGAAAGTGATTTGGTCATGCAAGGTCCAAAAAAGAGACAGGTGTTGGTGAAATTATGCTGGAACAGTTATGCGTGATGCCTTCTTCCCCTTCAGACCCTTACAAAACAGAACATCGAGATTGCAAGTTGCAAGCCAAGGGAAGCCGGGGAGCACAGTATTTGTCAGTCACGCTGCAGACTGTAAGTCACAGGTGTCACCCCGCTCGATCCCCAGGTAGGCCAGCCTAGCAGGCGGCTGGCGGAGGACACAAGCTGGGCTTCACGGCCCGTGCAGCCTGACAACAGTAGCACTTCAGTAACTGCCGCCACCTCCACAGCGCCCAGGATGCACCGAGCCCGCACCCCTGCCGGGGCAGGCGCGGGGGACGCGGCTCCCCCTCCAGGTGCTGCCCCCCGCAGGGCGCTGCCCGCGCCCGCCGGAGCCTCTCGGCCGCAGGGCCTCCAGGGAAGACCAGGAGGCGCCTCCGCGACCGCAGCCCCCGGGCTCGCAAGCGCTGCCTTCCCGCTTCTCAGGAGTCCGCGGCTGGGGGCAGTCGCCGGCCCCGGGCCCGCAGGGCTCCCGGCCTCGCCTCGAGGGGGGCGGCTCCGCCCCGCCGCGGGGCACTCCCGAGGGCGGGGAGCCCTGGGGAGAGGGTCCCCATGTCGGCACGCCCTGCGAGGGGCGCAAAGACCCGCCCTCCCCGCGGAGGGAGCCGGGCCGGGCCGGGCCGAGCGGGCGGCGGATCCTGTCAGCCCCGGCCGCGGCCCCGCGCGGGCGCAGTGCGGGGGGAGGGGTGCGCAGGCGCAGGGCGCGCGCCGGCAGCGGGGGGAGTCTGCGCGGGAGCCGGCGGGGGGCTCCGCGGGCCGGGCGGGCCGCCGCCGCCCGCAGGGTCTCCTGAGGGGCGGCTGCCCCGGGGCGCGAAGCCCGGCAGGCAGCGGCGCTCCGTTTGGCGGCCGGGAGGGTCGCCCGGCCGGCTTCGGTCGCTGCCCGCCGCCTGGCAGGCGGGGTGCGGGGGTCTCCGGTGCCGGCGAGCGGCAGCGCGCTCCTTCCGAGGCGGGCGGCACACAAAGGACCGCGGTGGCCGCCCATCTCGGCGCGCATCCCCCGCCAAAAAAAAAAAAAAACCCACCACCCAGAAAAAAGCCCAAGCCCCGCCGCCGGCTGGCGGCCGGGAGCGGGCCTGCTTTCGAGAGGGCGGGGAGGGACAATACACGGACGGCGAGGAGACGGGCAGCCGGCGGACAATAGGCGCACGCCCGGCCGGGGGATCGCAAACAAGCGCCGGGGTCCGGTATTGTTCCGCGCCCGACAACAAAGAGCGGAGCCGGGCCGGGGTGCGCGGGGGGGTGCGGGGGTCAGCGCCGGCCCCTCCGCGCCGCGCCCGGCCAATGGGCGCGCGCAGCGATGGCGGCGGCGGCGCGGGGCTGTCAGCGATCGCCGCTTACGCTGCGGCGCCCGGCGCGGCCCCCCCTCCCCTCCCTCCCTGCCTCCCTCCCTGCCTGCCTCCGCCCGCCTCTCCAGAGCCGTCTGGCTGCAGCAGTGCCTCAGACAGAGGAGGGGAGAGGAGGAAAAAAAAACGCTGAGTGAGTGGAGTGGAGCCTGGGAGGGGCTCCTTAAAGAAACGCTGCCGCCGCTTGGCATTGTGGCCGGCGAGGAACTCGAGGGGGGGAAGCCATCGGAGCTCCTCTCGCTATCCTCTTCCCACCCCCCCACCCCACCCCCAGCCGACAAAAAAAAAAAAAAAAAAGGAAAAAAAAAAAACCTCCGGGGGGGAGTCGTGGGGGGGGTCCTGAGAACATCTTATAAACCGGATTGCACTGAGAGGAGGAAAAAAAAAAGCAAAAAAGATACAAAATATACAAGCAAAAGGCAACAACTCCCCGGTCTCCAGCAGTCGCCCACCCTCCCTTTCCTTCTCTCCTGCTGGCCATCTGCCTTGGGTTTTCCTTTGTGTCTGATCTTTTACTACTGAGCCGAGTGCAGGAGGAGGGTGCAACACACACAGGGACTATGCCTAGCTCGCTTTTTGCAGACATGGAGAGGAACGGGAGCGGCGGCGGCGGCGGCGGCGGTGGTGGTGGTGGAGGGGGAGAGACCCTGGATGACCAAAGAGCCCTTCAGATCGCCCTGGATCAGCTCTCCCTGCTGGGGCTGGACAACGACGAGACGGGCTCCATTTACGACAGCGAGCCTCGGAAAAAGAGCGTGAACATGACTGAATGCGTCCCGGTGCCCAGCTCGGAGCATGTCGCTGAGATAGTGGGGAGACAAGGTGGGTGACTGCATGCGAGGGGGTGTGGGTGAGCGGGTCTCCCCTCCGCGCTGCCGGGCGTGCGGCTCAGATGCGACACTGGCCATTCCCATGAAAACTGCAGCCCTACTGTGGTGGCCAGTGCCGGCTTCCCCCAGACAAAGAAAGTGCAGCAAACGTGATGTTTCCGAGGAGCGTTATGCATCAGTTTCGCGATGCACTTTCAGCTGCCGGGAGGGGAGGGGGGGAAATCACGAAAATATTAAAAATCGCTCCTTTCCTCCGGCTGCAAAAGTTAGATTTGCAAGAGGAAACGGGAAGAAAATGGGAGGCTCGGTGCCTTTTTTTTTTTTCCCCCGAAGTTAGAAATCGTGGATTATTTTTAAGGAAGAGAAATGGAGTGGGGAAGTGGAACAATGGGATTGGAATAAAGCATCCGCAGTGGGGAATGTGCCTCATTCGGTACAGCCGCTGCTCCTCACCTTCTTAAGAACTGATTTTATTTTTCCGAAAGGAAAGTGCTGAGCAGGAATGTGGACTGGCGGGTGTGTTGGTTTGTTAGGGCTGCTTGCATTTTATTTTATTTTTTTTCTGGTCGTGCAGTTTTTCTGCACGCTCCTTTTTTTGTTGCCGTTCCTGTGCACTGCACGTTGGTAGTTTCGGGGCAGTTTGCATGGCAGATGTGTCGGTGGCCACTTGCGATGCCTTTTGGGCGTGTGCCAGGGCTGTGGGCTGGCGTGACTTTACACCGTGACTGGGGCTCCTGGACGAGATGCCAGCGATCACCTGGGGCAGGGGGCAATGTGTTTCGGGTGGGTGTGTTTTTTTTTTCCCCTCCCTAGCTGCATCCAAATAATGGGTTGTAACCGGTTCTCCCCCACCACCTCCCCTTCCTCCCCCTCCCCTTCGCCCTCCATCTCCCGCATCTCGTTCCCAGGTTGTAAAATCAAAGCTCTGCGGGCAAAGACCAACACCTACATCAAGACCCCGGTTCGCGGGGAGGAGCCGCTCTTTGTTGTGACGGGCAGAAAGGAAGATGTGGCCATGGCCCGCAGGGAGATCATCTCGGCGGCCGAGCACTTCTCCATGATCCGAGCCTCGCGGAACAAGAACACGGCCCTGAACGGCACCGTCCCCGGCCCGCCGAACCTGCCCGGCCAAACCACCATCCAGGTGCGGGTGCCTTATCGCGTGGTGGGCTTGGTCGTGGGGCCCAAGGGGGCCACCATCAAGCGCATCCAGCAGCAGACGCACACCTACATCGTGACCCCGAGCCGGGACAAGGAGCCGGTCTTCGAGGTGACGGGCATGCCCGAGAATGTGGACCGGGCCCGGGAGGAGATCGAGGCGCACATCGCCATGCGCACCGGCGGCATCATCGAGCTGACGGACGAGAACGACTTCCACGCCAACGGCACGGACGTGGGCTTCGAGCTGAACGGCACGGGCAGCCTCTGGAGCAAGCCCACGCCGCCCAGCATCACGCCCACCCCGGGCCGCAAGCCCTTCTGCAACTACCGCAACGACAGCTCCAGCTCGCTGGGCAGCGCCTCCACCGACTCCTACTTCGGGGGCGGCACGGGGGGGGGCGGCGGCGCCCGCCTGGCCGACTACAGCCCCCCGAGCCCGGCGCTGAGCTTCACCCACAACGGCAACAACAACAACAACAGCGCCAACGGCTACGTGTACGGCGGGGGCGGCGGCGCCGACGTCCTCTCCTCCCCGGACTGCTGCTCCGATCTGCCCTTCGACTCGCCGCCCGGCTTCGACCTGGCCCCCGCCCCGCCGCCGGGGGCCGCCCTCATCTGGCCGCAGTTCGAGCGCGGCCCCGCCGCGCCCCCCTCGCCCGCGCCCTCGCCCGCCGCCGCCGCCGCCGCCGCTGCCGCCGCCTTCCCGGGCGCCGCGCCCGCCAATGCCAACCTGGCGCTGCTGGTGAGCGGCCCCCGGCGGGGCGGCGGCGCCCCGCCCCCGGCGCGGCTCTCCCCGCCCCTGCACGGCAGCGCGGCGGGGCCCGAGCACCCGCTGGCGCGGCGGGTGCGCAGCGACCCCGGCGGGCGGCTGCTGGCCGCCTCCTACCCGCTGTACGCCAACGGGCTGGGCTCCCACCTGCCGGGGCTGCCCTCCGACTCGTCGGCCTCCTCCTCCTCCTCCTCCAGCTCCTCGTCCAGCTCCTCCTGCTCGTCGTCCGGCGTGCGGCGGAAGGGCAGCCGCGACTGCTCGGTCTGCTTCGAGAGCGAGGTGATCGCGGCGCTGGTGCCCTGCGGCCACAACCTCTTCTGCATGGAGTGCGCCAACCGCATCTGCGAGAAGACGGAGCCGCAGTGCCCCGTCTGCCACAGCGCCGTCACCCAGGCCATCCGCATCTTCTCCTGAGAGCCGCCGCGGGCCGGGGGGCGGCCGGGGCAGGGCCGGCGCCGAGCCGGGCCGGGCCGGGCCGGGCCGGGCCGGGGGAGCGGCGGCCGGGGCAGGGCCGGTCGCGCCGGGGCCGGGGCCGGGGCCGCGGCCGCCGCCCGCCGGGGAGTGCGGGCTGCGAGCGCGCCGCGGCCGAGGGAGGGCTGGGGGGTGGTGGTGACAGCGGGTGCATGCTATAAATAATAACGGGCGACTCCATTCTAGTGCTAGGCTAGTTTTTACACTGTACTTTAATACGAAGCTTCCAAAACTCCCCCTTTTTTTAAAAACAAACGAACAAAAAAAAAAACCGAGAAAAAAAATATTGAAAGTAGAAGATGCTTATGATGATGACAATGGTGTGTGGACTGTTAGTAAAACGTGCTGGTAGTTCCTAGGATGCTTATTGCGAAATAATTAAATCTATGGGTGGATACTTTTCTGAATGTTCTTGAAAGGGCAAGAAGTTCCTGTGAAAACCATGATACTGCAGCTTTATCAAAGTTTAAAAAAGAAAAAAGAAAAAAAAAAACTGTAACATATCTCTTATATATATTAAAAACGTTTAAAGGTTTTAAAGATAAATTGCATTAATACAGATTGAAGTATTTTATTCTTTTTTGACTTGAAAAATTATATTTCATATTGCAAAGATGTTTACAAGTATTTTAATTTAAGTTCAGTGAACTTTTTGTAGCTGGGTTAAATCTTTTTTATTTTAGTATGGCCTTATGGCAAAGAACACTGTATTATTTTAATATCACACAATTGTGAACGGAATTACAAACCATAAAATGTGTAATGCTTTGAACAGTATTCTGTTGGGATGGAGATTTTATAGGTTCAGAAAAAAATCTTTTAAATCTGCTTCACCCAGCATATTTTCTATTCAGTGATATAAAGCATATTTTATTCTATATTATTACAAAAATGGAAATGTATAAACATGTCAAAAGGAACTGTTGAAGCTTTCTAACATTTGTATAAATAGAATTCAGTGGAAATTACAAAAATTCTGTTGCACCACTATAGTTTTAGTATTTCTATTTTAATACATTTGTTTACCACTTGTTTATGTATATGTAGGTGACGTTACTTGAGCTTAAATGTACTTTACTGAGCAAAGTTTAAAAACAAAGTATATTTTATTTTATGATAAAGGGCCTTTAACCTCATGGTCAAATACTAATATTATATTTGCTGAGACAAGATTTGAAATTGTATCAAGAGTTTTATTTTTCTGACATTTAAAGTT
This sequence comes from Ciconia boyciana, assembly GCF_034638445.1. Taxonomy (NCBI): domain Eukaryota; kingdom Metazoa; phylum Chordata; class Aves; order Ciconiiformes; family Ciconiidae; genus Ciconia; species Ciconia boyciana. The sequence goes on along the minus strand of NC_132941.1, from coordinate 10,771,186 downwards.
CTACATAATAAAAGTAAAACTTAAGTAATGGTGCTACTTCATGTTTTTTTAAGTATTTCTATATAAATAAAATAAAATATTACAGAAAAAAAGTACTCTGTGTGGTGATTTTATTTGATGTGCTGAGAGTTTCTTCTGCAATTTTTCTTCCCCGCTTGTAGCACTGAAACATGTTGGGAGTTTAAACTGTGTCATGTTAACGTTGCTGGAACTCTTTAGCTTGTGAAGGCTTCCAGAATAATCCTGCCAGCAATCATACTTCAGAACATGTTTTTAAGGAAAAAAAAATCATTTGTTTTTTTAATATGTGGCATATTGCTGGGGTTATTCCACATCTAAACCCACCATTTTTTCAGAATTTTGAGTCATGAAAAATACTTGGTTTTGTATGAATTGTTACTTTTAGCAAATAACGCACATGTGAAACAGAGCTGATGGCTTTCTTAGCTTTCTGATCTAAAAGCGGAGAGCAGGGGAGGTTCCTTTGTTGTAATGTGCTGATGGAGGGCTGAATCCTGCAGGTCCTGGCTCTGCCGTGCCCAGGGACCTCAGAACCACATCCCAAACTTGGTGTTCTCTAGAGTGGAATAAGGGCTTTAGTATCCTTCCGGAGTTCTTGAAAGTGCCTCTTGGTATTTGGCAGTTGTGGTTCGCGTAATTGCTGTTGACAAGCTTATTTGAATAAAAAATTTATTGCCGTGTAAAGTTTGTTTGCTTTTGATGGTGCCCGCAGAGGTATTGGGGTGAAGGAAGTACAGATGCTTTCTGACTAACGAGCCCATGAACCCACCAGGCAAACCCTGCAATATTTTGGTGCTGGTTGTAGTCAACGTGTTTGAATGAACTTGCTAGATAGAGCGTGTTAGAGCAGATTTCAGAAAGTAGCTGCAGGTCACTTTAAATGTTTCTTTTTGAGCGTGCCGGTGCACTTTTCAGCGGGCGACTGAAAACAACAAAACAAACCCAAACTGTGTAGCATCTTTCATATGTTTTACTTTGTGCTCAGCAGTGTATGCCAGAGCTGCTCTGCTCTGCTCTCCTTTATGGACTCCAGAGCTGCTGGTTGGGTGGGAAGGGGGAGGAGGGAGGATGCGGCAGGGGATGATGGGATCTCTTTGTTTAATTTGATTTGATTTTTGCTTCTTTCATTGAACTGTGATTGTGGTGTCATCTGATTTATAGAGCTAAAATCCCTCACTGAGTGTTGCATTTGTCTCAGGAAGCTTGTCATTTTGAATGGTGGGAAAAAAAAAAAAACACCCAATGCCGTGGAAAAGAATCCAGAGAGTGGCAGAGAAGATGTGCTTAAATACAGAAGTGGTACAGGCATTGAAAAAAACCTTGGCAAAATTGGTTAGTTTAAGGGATCAGGAAGTTTAAGTCCAAGTGTGTATTTTCTTAATGATGAATGTTTAGGAAATGTACTCAAAATGCGTCAATCAATTTCTTGTTTCAGTGTAAACATCCTGTGCTGTTGTCTGGGAAAAGTTGTGAAAATGGCTGTAAATAAAGACGTGAATTTGATCAATTTGCTTAATTTTCCGAGCTTAGTGAAACTGAAAGGTAAATAGGATGAACAAAAAGTGAAAACTAAATTCTCCTCCTTTTTTTTTCCCCTTAACGTACAATACTGTGTGTCTCCATGGTGTTAATAGCAGCAGTACGGAAGACTGAGCAGCCGTGGTCCCTGTAAGCAACAGCACTTGTGCAGCAGCTCGACAAACGCCCCGACCTGGGCGGCGTGGCAGGGCACTGCTCAGCTCGGCCGCCAAGTCCCTCATTAAATGCAACCGGCCTCATCGTCCGTGTTCATCTTGAAGGACTTACCTTGGTATTTTCTTCACCAAACTGTGGCTGAAAGAAAGGCAATTCCCTCTCTGTCCGTGGCCCTGGGTGCCTTTTCAGCCTCTGTGTGCTGTTTCACCCCCGTGCATGCTCCACGTGCGTATTGTTTCGAGGCAGGAAGATGGGCTGCAGTGCCTTAAAAACTGATCGTGTTCATTCCTCTTTGGGAATTATTTCACCTGCAGAGGGACCGGTCTGGATTACTGTTGCTTTGGTGTCCGATGATGCAGCGAGTGCCTTTTACCCTGTCTTCCACACGCGTGTGCCTTGGTGGTGGCAGAGCCAGCCCTTTGCCGCCCAGCATACCGGCAGGGTCAGCAGCATCCACCCGCGGCACTTCCACCGCCCGGTCACTCCAGCTACCACGGGGCTGGTGTGTCCCGCTCCGTTGGAGGGCGTTTCAGAGGTGTACTGGCATGTGTGGTGTCTGTTGCATTACGTCTCCTTGCTCGCTGGGTTGCAGTGATGTGCTCCAAACCCAAATCTGCTCCTGCTGGTGGGGTGTAAGGTCCCTTGTCTTTGGCTGGTGGAGATGAGCGCACGTGAGCAGAGGCTGCGTGGAGAGGACCATGCAGGCTACACGTGTGCGCTGCCCCCAGCTATGCATCCTGGGCCAGATTTATGCTGTAGGTCAGTCCCTCGGACTGCAGAGACCATAAATCAGCGCAGAATTTGTCCCAGGGTCTGGGGCCATATGGCGTGCAGGAGCAGGAGAGGGAGAGGGACGCCCGTGCGAAAGGAGAATAAAGGCCTGTGTTTGGTGCAGGAATATTTCAAAGCCTGAGAAAGGGGCAAAGTTCAGTTCCTAATTGAGTGCTTTGAAACATATAGATGTATATGGTCAATGTTTATCTTCCAGAACAAAGATCACTTTGTTTCTCAAATGTTTGTGTGTCGGTGCTGAAAACTGTACGCGGGGGTCTCCACCACGAGAGCTCCTCTGCAATCTCTGGAACTGCTCGGGGTGTGGGTGCCCCAGCGCGTGTGAGCAGGCTGGCCCTGCCGTCCCAGCCGGCTGGGTGGAGGGGTCGGCAAGGACCTGCACGTTCGTCGTGTTTTCCTGTCTTTGCTAATGTACGTGTATGGTTCCCAGTGCGTATACACATAATTATCTCAAAAAAGGGTACATTTACATTTGTAAGAATTATTATATACGAAGTCCTGAGCTTAATTATTCCTCTGTCCATATCTTGTAGTCCACAGAATTTGCATAACAATCAGACATGGAAGCCAGAGCCCATTACTGGAAGAAAGGTCTTTCCACTATATTATTTTGTTGCCAAATAAATTATAATGATCAATTTAATCTAAATTGACTCTTTAGATTTTTTTTTCTGCAAATCGATTGAAATGAGACTTAAAAGCAAACTTTAAATTTAGTAGTAAGAATCTAGTACAGTAAGGTATTTAAATTAGATTGCTGTTTGTTTGATGTTTCTCACTCCTCTCTGCCAACCCCCTCACCCGTCTTTTTTTCTCCATTCTCCTTGTCTTGCCGTTTCGGAAATTGAAATGATGCTTTGCTGTCACTGACGTGAATGGGAATTCTGCTGCTGGAAGAGCATGCAGGTGAGTATTGTGTTTAATTGATCTAGAAATAGCAAAAAGTAATTACTCACCCTGCCTCTGCTTATTTGCGTTTCCTGTACCTGTTGTCTCTCTAGTAGAGATGATTTAATTAGAGAACAAAGGCTATTTTAAATCTAAGGTAGTTAAGGGATGCTTCCGTCTGTATAATCATTTGAATTTCTGATTTACCTTTTTATGGTGGTCTACCTGGCAAATGCCAAAGGGCCCGAGTTTGCAGGTGAATAAGCGCCCTCTCTAATGGTGAGTTTTGTGGGAAGACACTCATAACTACTGCATTCTCTTGCTTTCTTCTCAGAAAATATATATATAGATATATATATGTGACCATATATTCAATATATACTTGTGTACATTGGTGACTGCTTAAAATCCTCCAGAAAAACACGGATTAGAATGTCTTTCCTTTTTCAGTGCGTTAACATTAACAGAAACCTGCTGTAATACTAGAAAAAGTTCTATTGTAGTTTTATTACTTAATATTAAGGATTTTAATGAGGCTTCTAAGTTGGATATGTAAAATAATTACATCTCATCTAATTTCAGACTTTGATTAAAAAGTAAAAAGCTTATTCTGCCTTAGTTTTAGTGAATTAGGTTGTATCATGATGTGCTTATATAGTGATGAAGCTGTGTCAAAAACATCTAAGCATTTGGTATATGGATTATTCTTTAATGTTATCTGTACACGTATAGCGTGTGTAACTCTGACTGTGACCTAGATATAAACATGCATATATGTACAATATTGGGAGTACCATGTAGCCCTGACCTTTTCAGATTTGTGCAGTTTTGGTAAATAGCCTCTATCATGTGATGCTGAATTTGTGGCCTTAAGGAATCTCAGGTGGGGCCGTGGCTACAGGAACCACCTGTATCCATCCTGGGCTGCATTTTTCTGAGTTTTGGGCTCCATGAAAGCAATAGCAGAAGACTCCCTTGATCAGGATTTAATTCTCCCCATAAATGGAACTCTGTCAAATAAAGTTTTTTTGTATACAAAATCTTATCCAAGGCACACGGATAATATTTCTCCCTCACATGGGTTTGTTGGGTTTTTTTGGTAGGGAAGTTTTTGCCCTATCTTTTGTAACAACTTATAGCTCTCCACTGGTAAGAAGATTATCGGTTAAGAAAATCAGTCAGTTAAATACATTCATACTAAATGCATCTTATACCTTTACCACTACAAACGTGATTGATTAGCTGTCTCGAGAAATTTATAGCCTTCCATAAGATTGCACCAAGAGAAGTGCCTTGTTAGTTTTAAATGGAGAACAAAAAGAGATTTTTGATGTTCCTCGTTACTGGTTTTCCACTTGTGCTGGAGATAAAATACAGTAAAGTGCTTTTTCCTCTCATGTATAAGGGCTCTTCTGCCTTTCATACCTGGTAGAATTGTGCGGCCCACTTTACATTAGTATGAATGGCAATTGCCTTGTAAATGTGACTGCCATGAATGGGTGAATAGTCTGTCATCTCTTATTTTGTCCTTTGTCTTTATGTTTTATTCACTTTTACCCTCCACAAAAGAGCCTTGATTTAGACCTGAGAAAACAGTCTCCGTTTCATCTAGCGATGCTCTGTTTCATTATAGATCTAGTGGCAGGTTTTATTTGATTTTGATGTTCTTTATATTTTGATGGGTATACTAAACAGCAGAAGCTATTTTAATCAAAAGAAAATTTCAACCAGAGCATGACCTATAAATAGGTGTTTTCATACAGTCACAAAAGTTTCTGTTACATATTTGGAAATTATTTCCATGATTTAACTGCAAAGGGCAAGTAAATCGTGCCCCTTTAAGAGTTAGGAACAAGTGTTTTTCAGAATCTTTAGTTCTGCTACTGAGGCATTGTATCATCTCGGCTAATTAATTTCACCTTTTATATGCTTCAGGATTTCCATCTGTGAATGAACTAATGACACCTACTTACAGGCAGTATTGCGAAGATTAATTAATTGACATTATTGAAGCATCCTGAGGTGGAAGTCCTGATGTAAGTACAAAATATTATTACTGATACTTCCTAATTAATCAGTTCACAGTAGCCAGCATGTGATAATCATATTGGTCTAGAGCAAATAAACACAGACCTGGATTATATTTAAAATCTGCAGGGGTTTTTTCAGATTTCTGTTTTTACATGTTATTGAAGAACCTTATAAAGTGAGTGTAAGAATCTTCCTTCCTCCCGTGGCACTTACAGGTGTGTGCTTGACTAAGGAGAAATATGTGATCGCAGTGTTATATGTATAGGCCTGGTAGGCTTTGCTGAGGATACAGAAAGGCAACTTTGGCTAGCAATTTTCTTGCCTCTGCTGGTGTAACATCACTAAGACTTTAAAATGTGATGCCCTTCTTTTTTAATGGAGATGAAAACGTTAGCGTTATAAAGAAGCGTACAGCAGCGATCTACTAATCCCTGTGCATGTGGCTGGGTATCACTGAACAGAGCTTTTCCTGCATGAAGGAGGATGGGAGGAGTGATGTCTTACATCAGGAAGCATCGGAAGGGAATTGATGTTGTGAAATTGTTCGTAATTTATACGGATAATAAGATCTATTCTTACTACTCATGGCTGGGATGCTCTTTGCATAATGATATGACTACAGCTGTGCAGGTCTTAGACCACATGTTTTAAAATGGCAAGAATAGCTGGAAACAGTGGAATTTGTCTGAGCCTTGCTTTAATTAAATACTAAGAAATGTATACTTAATTGATTATAATGTTGAATACACAGTTAACATTAAGGTGAATGTAGTTGCTGTCTGTATCAGTTTCTGGAGACCGATCACATTCCTAAACGACTTGATACACTTTTTGCTGTTCAAAATGTAAGTCACAAGATTTTTTTTTTAATTATTTGCAACTGTTGCACAAGTGCAGGCGGGAGGTTTAAAGCTTCACAAACATTTGTATTTCTTTGTCCTTATGTCATTTCTTAAAAAAAAAAACAAACTCAATCACATGCAATTATGAAACTACTTCGTGTTTGACGCAGTTGAAGATGTTTTCAGGCCACAAAAATGTAACTTTCTATGACTAATTTGAATTAAAAACCCACTCCAGCAGAGAATGTCCTCAATCTTTGGAGTCACATGGTTCTTGGAAAGCTCTTTCTTGGCTGTGCAGGAGGTCAGTCTTTTAAGGAGAGAGTCCGTGCACAAACGTGCAGCGCTGCTAATGAGAGGAATTTCACACTTCTCCCCCTGACACAAGCTCTGTGTTCATCCTGCCGCCCGCTGCCTCTAAAGCCTTTTGGTATTAGATGTTATAATGGATGCCGGGCCATTACTGAGCTGGTGTAGCAAAACGCTGTAACTCTAGCTAAAGAGATGGCTTCCAGAAGGTAGGGTCACCCACTCTACAAAAATAAAAAGTAATTAAAAGTAGGGTCTCCTGTTTGTCTCTGAGTGTGTCTCTGCTATATGGCTGCCCTTCCTTTCCCCAGTGGTGATTTTGAAGCCAAATGGCCCTTTCATCATCACTCTGGCTTAGCAGCAGAGTTGTCTGTCGATAATAGCAGGCTTCACTTCTTCCCCAGCTAACTGGTAGTCAGACAGCCAAAGAATAGCCTATCCAAAATTAGGATATGCTCAATGCACCATCCACTGGTGTTGTTCCCATAAGCCTAATTATATGACTTTTGGGTCAGACAATGTCTCATTGTGTGGCCCTTGGCAGCTACAGAACGCCTAATGCTGCATGAATGTCTAATGCGGAGTTTGATGACTATGACCAAGGCTGCAGTTCCACGCTGGAATTGAAAACATCCGTGTAGTTTCCATAGAAAACCAGGTCAATGGTGCTTCCATAAAGCATTAGCCCCAGGGAAAGCTATTGGTTGCACGTTGCCTGTACAAATCCATGCAGGGTGAGCAGTTTACGGTGCATTTCTCTTTCAGGTAAATTACAATTAAGGCGTCAGATTGATTTAGTCTTTAGTGACCTATTTCAGAATCCTAATTTATTGCAAGCACCATCCCTCATCCATTTATCTCCATCTTTTCTTCTATTTTGTGCATTTAAGAACACTTATGAGGTATCTTACGAACATTGCAAGCACAATGATTATAGCTTTGTATCGGTAGGTGAAAAAAAAACCTCTTTATGTTTTCTTTGACTGTGAAATTTTAAGTAGAACTATCCTATCTTTACAACACTTCCTGTAAAAACCTGCCTTTTTTACAGGCAAAAGCAAGGTATGAATGTAAAAGGCAATTCATTGTAGATGAAGGCTGTAATATGCTTGTTCATTTCAAAGGAGAATGTATAACTAATTATGTTTTAATTAAATCTCTAACGTCAACAGCTGTTTTTAAGGGATCTTTTTAAGCTACATTTATTTTTAGTATTGTTTAAGATCGTCTTTCTTTGCATGCATCTCCCTTCATGCATTATTGCCTTTTAAAAAGTTTTCCTTCCTTTAAAGTGTCAGCTGCCACTGGCATATATTAAAGGCTAAGCGCTGGTAAAATTCATTTTTTAAGATGCTGGCTGTGACTTTTCTAAGTAGAGAGCAAAAAGATGTGACACCACCAAAATGCCATTTGTTCTCTTTTTCGCCCAGAAGTAGAACGCTCCAGTTCCAAACCCCAAATCGCCGAGGCTGGTTTTCAGCTGACAGGGGTTTATGTTGGCTGGCTGTTATCAGCTCCTCTACAATGCAGCTGCTAATTACAGTAATAGCACAACTATCTCTTCAGACTGAGTGAGCCACACTGATTTAATCCTTTCCTCCCTAAATCAACAGCAGCATCAGTGAGTGTCCTTTAACTTGTAGAGAAAAAAAAACCTAACCCCTTTTCACATGAAAAAACTTAGCCAAACTTAGGGTTTCACATATCAGGGCTTGGTCCTATTGACTTTCCTGAATTCGTGTCAGCCCACAAAGCTTCAGGTGTCATCGCAGCTTCCATGTTCTTGGTCTGTCATTTCCAGCCTGGATCATCCAGCAGCTGAGAGGAAGGACAAAGGAGCCTTTGCTCAGCCTGTAGAAGTTTGGAAACTCTTACATGGGACTCCCAGAGCCTGCTGTCTCCCAGCCACTGCAGGACTTCGAGGTGGGCTCTGCGTTGGGCATTAGGGCCACAGCCACACCGGTTATCTCCATCCCTGGCCTGGCGAGACCCAGATCCGTTGCTCACCATCTCTGCTCTGAGGGAACACAGCTCTACCCTGCACCTCTCCACTTCCACCCGGGCACACCTGGCAGCCATTACTGTGCTTCTGCGGAGGAAGGAGTTGACTGCTCCCCGCAGAGCAGCTCCCCGCAGGTAGGCTCAGCACCTCCGGCACCCTGCGGGGTATGGCTGTAGTACTGCTGTACCTGTCTCATCCACGGTAAAATCATTCAGGGGCATCTTCCAGCCCTGTGAAGGAGTTAAAACCCACCCCCTTTCTCTCTGCTCTGACCAGAGGCGTTGGTTCATGTCACAGTGGATTTGCAAGTAGCTTATGTCTTGCTGATCGCTAGCTGCTCTCTCCCTGCAGTTGCTGGGCTTCCTGTAGTTTTGGGATCAACCCACAGTAAAGATACCCTCTGTAATCTCCTCTGCTCCCCCTATCACCTCCCCTCTTGCTGAACTGGATGTTTTTGCATGATTCAGAGTCTTAAGCACTCCAGAAATTGAGGGAATTGTTGAAGAGATGATTACTGTATTGCTGTGCAGGAATATGTAGCTAATATAAGTTTACTATCTAAGCTCTAATTTTCTGTAAACATCAAAACCCAGTAATCATGAGAGCCTTGTGTTGGTTTGGGAAGGTAGTTCCATTATAGATTGGAATGCCAGTGTATTTGCTAAAATTGCATAAACAATAAATAAGAATTCATTATCTTTTTCAGGAAACTAGCCAATAGGCTCAGAAAGACTTGACGTCTGAGGCTAAGATAATAATTGATGTAGTGGCAGTAAAATAATGGCAAATCAGAAAAACTGGTGAATCTTCTACTTAACACCTGCAAATGCATGGTGATTATGTTTTTCACTGATAAATGGAGATTTGTGAGACCCATGATTTGCGAGAGTAGAGCTGACCCTTTGTATTTTACTGTTAAATTTCTCTTCTCTCTTTATAAGTGCACTGCATCTAATTTTGATCTCAGGCAAGTGTAAATCGCACTTAACACTGGTGACATCACTGTAATTGCACGTATCTGAAGTCAGTGTATTTGACAGAAAATCAGACCTGTTTGGTCAGATTCCTCAGAGGGGGAGTCTCTGAAAGCAGAGCAAATTCACGCAAGGGATATGAATTATCCTTAGCCCGACTCTGCTGTAAAGGAAAGCTGAATCTGACCAGCTTAGTGCCATGGCTTGAATAGGATTTTTGATGAAGCATGCCACTCTCTCTCTACAGCAAAAATGTCTTTTATTTCAATAGTGTAAAGCAATCAGAAATACTAAGATGTGTGGCGTTTCTTCAGCATGGTGAAGGACACTCCTATGTCCACTTCTGATGGATGGGTCAGCCGTTCTTGGTGCAGCAGGCAGCTCAAACCGTCTTAATGAATTGATGGGGTAACTGAGCCTAAAAATGATCCTTGGGGCGCTTCCAAGCATTTCTGAGAATATCATAGCAAGCAAAAACACTTGTTATGGTCTTGTGGGACATTCACAGGACAGAGAGTTAAGAGTTGTTGGTCTTGCAGCTGTGCCTTCTGATGTGAGTAAATCACTAGATTTCTCCTCTCAATTTAGTTATTAAACAGGGAAATAATCTTGGCTTGCTGTATTAGGGTGCTGTGAAGATAAGTTAACTTCCATTAAAACATGCTTAAATTCTGGATTGGAGAGCATAATAGAAACGCGAAGCATCTTGGTATGTTAGACGCTGTGGAATTAGCAAGCATGGTTAGTCCCTAGTGTTCAACAACTTCTCTGTATCGGGACAGAAAAACAGGGCCAGTAAGAAACGTGCAGCAGCTAGGCTGACGGTGGCTGCAGTGAAACAGCATTTTGATTTGTTAGTCTCTCAAAACTTTGCTTAATGTGTTACTATTTCTTCTTGTTAGAGCTGATTGAATTGCATAAAACTGAATTCCAGGAGCTGAACAGCTACATAGCATTGTATTAGGAGACATACCAATCACTCTAGGATTACTTTCCTGATGTCAACGACACATACTGCATACCAATATCCGCAGTGTACCAGAGATGCTCTTCTATGTGTCTGGAAAACTGCATGACAATTTGTGCAAGATAAGCATATCTTGCATGCTGCGTTATTGAAAAGTTGAGTAACTTGACTAGTGTTATTTTCAATAATATTTACCAGCAGACTCAATATATTGACTTTTTAGACCTACTGTCATGTTGGATTACCATTACTGTCAGATAGTAATTGCAAAATGCTTTTGTTTTTTTAGTGTTTTCACAGGTAACACTTTTATTTAGCAGAGAGTCATGTAGAAAGCTCCTGTATATTTTTATCCAATCTCCCTCCTACCTTTCACCTCTCAGGTCACGGTAGCACACAGACAAGCTGCAGCAGATGAATTGTGCAGGGAAACGGTGAGGATTTGCCCTGATGCATTGAAGCATTCAGAATATCAAAACTCCTGGTGAATCCTAAGCTACCTGAGTCAACGCACGCTTTCTTTCTGACCTCAGTGGATCCAGGATTTTCCGATCATGTACATTTGCTGCCTGGAAAACAAGTAAATGTTGCTTTGCCTGTGTGATCACACACATAAGGCTTCACGGAGCAGGTATGTTCTGTGTGGCTGATAACTCGGGGAACGCGTGTTGTCTCTGTCAAAAACATGCTTTTCCTGTTGTGAAGGCTATTCAAGTTATCTGTGTATAATATCATGAGCTGGAAGAGAAAGGGGATTTTGTGCCCTTTGAAGAAGCTCCTCCAGATTCTTTTCTGTCTCTCTTCAGTGTGATACACCACTATTTACATTCTTTTTTATCTCCCCCCCCCCCCCTCCCCCGCTCGCTCTTTTCTTTCAGGCAGTTGGAGTCTGGCTTTGGTCTTGCTGGTGGATGTAAGTTTTCATTTCAATGCGTTACTGGATTTTTTGGTTCTGGTGCAGAAGCCAGGCTGTCTCACAGCGTCTCCTCTTTGCATTAGACCCTGTCAGGTTTCTCCCGCACTGATGCACTTATTAAAAGCTTAGTTATTTATTCATTTCCTCTTCACTATCTTTAGGTATATGCCTGGACTTGGAAATGATCAGTCATGTTTTTTTCATGTTGCCTTGCTCTTTTTGTTCTCTTATATCAGTATGGAAACCCATGGTGTTGGTACAGGACTCACCCCTGGAAACCAATGTTTCTGACCCATTTATCTGTACAGATTATTTTTCTGGATTATCTTTTCTGCTTTTCTGAATAAAAACTGCTAACATTGAAGACTCCAGGCCCTTTCTTTTTTCCTTACTGACTCACCAAAATATAGCAAAACCTTTCCATTTACAGACCTGATTAACCTGACTTTTTCTCATTGCTACGGGAATGTTTAAAAAGCTAGTCCATTTTCAATTATTGCTTGTATTATTGTATATTATTTATCTACCAGCCTTATTTTTTTCTTTTACTACTTCTGACCCTCTTAAATGAAAATATTTTTGAAAGAAATAAAACTAACATGTTACGATAGGGCCTATTGGTCATGCAGGGCTGGAGCGGTCTGGCTACTCTATTCCCCAGCTCCCATAGCTGCGAGTGCCCTGCGAAATGGAAGAGGCAAGCCAAAAGAGAGGAGGGTGCTCTGGGGTTTGGCAATGACCCCCTCCAGTGCTGCCCTAAAGCTCTGGCTCGTGCTGCAGGGTCTGCAGGGACCTCCGTTGTATACAGCCACTTCAGCTGTGTTCTGGCAGGAAGGTGGTGCGCGGGCTGTCTCTGCCCCTGCTCCAGGAGGGGATGATGTGCCTGCAGACCTCTCCTAGCGAAGGGAGACTAAGCATGACTTGGGTTGCGTACTGCGGAGGAGCTTTGGAAAAAGCTGCCTCTCAGCAGGGATGCCCAGGGTGAAAGGATGGTCAGATATGACAATTTTGCTTCAGATGGTGTTTTTGTGCAAGGTTTTGGTGCTAACCTTGACTGAGCAAGGTGGAGATGACTTAAAGAGTAAATAGCATATCGCTGCAGCCCTCAGAGACCAGACTGGAGTGTGTGTGGAGGGCGAAGGGGGCTGGAGGGGTTCCTCCTCCTCTGCTGCGTCACATAAACAGCTGAAAGAAAGCTAGGAATTAGAGATTTCAGTTGGAAACAGCAAATAACACCAGAGAGAAAAGGCCAAGCCACAGATAAGCATGGACCTATCTCAAGACAAGCAACTACCTGAGCGTGTCGAGCACTTGCATGCACAGAGTGAGAAGCGAAAGACAGGGAAGACAACTAGGTGGAATAAAGGTTTTGAATCCAGATGTTCCAGTCACACAGTGAGATGTGGTTTATTTCAGGGGAGTGAGCATTTGCAATCACCTGGATCATCTGCTGGTACGTATCTAGACAGGTGCTGCTAAACCTTCTAAATTCAAATAGTTTAATTCTGAGGGAAAACCTACTAGTACAGACCAGTCTGGAGACACTCTTCTGCATGCAAATGGGAAAAGGGGAGGATTGCTTTAGAAGCACAAATGTAACCGACATAGCAAAACAGAGGAAAAGGAAGGTATGCTGAGAAAGCAGCATAGAGGGAAAAGCCAAATGTCGGGTAGAGGTAGAGAAAGGGCCTTTCATGGAGAAGTCACAGCAGTGTAGTGACTGCATGGAGAGCCACTAGCACTGCCCTCTAAAAGCTGCGTGGTTATTGGAAGTTAAGGGGAAATTCCCTATCAGATCAATCAGTGCTTTAGATGGCACAAAAATAGGCAATTTCCATACTGTAAGTTTAATTTGGTTTTCTTTTTTTTCTTTTTCTTTTTAGTATAAAATGTGATTAGATTCCAGGCAATTCCTTAGATTTTGAAGAGAATGAATGCGAGGCAACGCTGGGGCATGGCACAGGTACGTTTTCACAGGTGTCGTGATCATTAATAAGGGGCCATTCATGATGCAGGTTATCACCTGGTGATATAAATTTGATCTGAATCAAGAGGCACAGTGCAATCACACTTCTGTCAAATTAGCCAGGATGAATGACGCAAAGTTTATGCAGCTTTATGTTTTCAGATTAGCTTTATGCTTGCTGTGGGAGGACGGCTGACAGTGAGCCAGACAAGGTTAGCAGCTGATCTGGCATGAAGTCTTCCAGTACAGAGTTACCCCATTAAAAAATTTAAAACAAGTCTGCAAAGGCAAACTGAATTTGCATTGGCCCAGTGCTTCCCATCCAGTGGTCACAACATTGTGTAATACCATAAAAGCAGATTTAGTTTCTCCTCAGGTTGCCAGCACAGCTCCCTGAGGTTCAGTTTTCCGAGGCGTAAGCCCTTGGTAACCCCAGGCTGAGCAGAGCAGGAGCTCAGCACGTTGAGGGGCAGCCTGGCAGGTACCGTAAATGCATGTGTGGGGTGTGGACTGGTTGTGGGTATGTGTGGAGAGCCTCAAATTGCACTTGCAACTTAATTGTGGGGAAGCGATTGGTTTGGGGTTGGGTTTTTTTACATAACTGTCTGCAAGTTAATTCTGAAAAGATACCTGCAGATGTTTCCAGTACAACAAGCTAGAGAAGAATGAGCTCACCTGAAATGGTAGGTTAATATCTGACTTCATGTTAAAGCTGGTTGCATTCCCTGGAGCCAACTGTTAAAATCTCTGCTGATTTCCAAATGGGTGTTAAAGGCTTCCTCCAGCCAGCTCTGTCTCCCTTCTGTGCCTCCTCCTGGAAACCTCTGGCTCTGAAGGGGGCTTGTCCCTCTCCCCACCTCCTTTCTCCACCTTACATGTTCATGCTGTCCTTTTCTCCACCCTGCTCCTGTATGTTTCAGCTGCATTTGCCCCACTAGTAATTAATCTGGCAACACACACACGGTAACAAGACAACTGAATGTCCCACATAAATCAAATGCAAATGGGAAACTGATGGTGACACAAACATTAGTGGACAGGGGCCAGGTGGGAAGAAGCTGGTGTCCTTCTTACAGGGCCAGGGTGTGACTCTTCTTCGGTTTCATGAATGTAATTTGCTTTCACTTGAATGATGCCTTTCCAGGGCCTGGTCCATGAAAGGTACTTGTCTGACTGCAGCTGGTCACTCACTTCAAGACTGGAACCAGTACCAGGCATACTTGAGGTGGGTGAAGATGGCCAAGGGAATCTCCAGTTGCTGTTTGCTAAGAGAACCATCATTACCAGCCTGTGTTGTACCTGTTCTGCATCCCTGCTGCGAGGGGGTGTAACATCCTGGGGACTGGCTGGGAAGAGCTGGGGGAGTCTTGAATTTATGGACTCACAACTCTTTACAGTGTAGCATCAATAAGAGAGGCTGTCTCATAATTTTAATCTCTGCTGGGATTGAAGGGGTTTCTTAAAATCAAGAAGCATCTAGTAGTTTGGGCTAGAGGTGCTTTTTCTCTCCCTGTGAGCAAGAAACAGCTTGGCTGCCGGCCAGCAACGTTTTCTGCTAGTACAGCTTCACCAATGGCTGTAAACAGGTCCCAGGTTGGCTCATGTCTTACCATCATTTAGTTTTACCTTAACACAGATTGTTTTTTCAGTTCTCACTAGCAGAAGCTGTGAAAAAAATCAGATTAATGATGTGTTTCTCGTGGTATCAGTTTAACTTAGGATGATATCATTTCCCCCTTTAACAAAATGGATTGCTGAAAGATGTATGAGAACAGGTGAACGTTTTCTGCCTGAACAACTATACTGGGAACGATAGGTTTTGCATAGGTCTGCTGTGCCGGCAGCTCGGAGAGCTGAAAAGGAGCGTGGTAGGCACCATAGCAACTTAGTAGTGTAAGGGAACTCCCCTTGAGCAGAGCATTTCCTTGGCTGGATGTGAACAAAACTTTTTCTCTGGACACCCACAGGGAGTGGAGAGAAAGGACTTTTCCCTGTCATGACTGTGAGCTGGCACTTGCCCTCTCCCCTGGCTCTTCAGGGTGCCTGGGTACCAATTTCTGGTCCTTTGAATTGTACCTAACCTGGTGCCCAGAGCTGAGGGAATGGAGATCCCGCGCAGGAACACTGAGCCCGGCGTGTTATTCTTCATTCTCTCAAAAATGGAAAGTCATTAAAAGTAAAGATGATGGATAAATGGTGTTTAATCAAGAGCTATCTTTAAGTGGGTTCAATTGTGAAGTAGCAAAGGGGTAGAGAGGCTAATTTCCTTATAATAAATGGCTCCCCTTAAATTTGGTCGTCAGAAAAGGGTAATACATGTTTTGTGGAATAAGGAAACAGCACTGCTAAAAAATAGTGCATGAATTTTCATTGGTTTTCCCCAATTTTAATATTTATGTTGGGAGAGGTAGGTCTCCTTTCTGCATAAAAGACAATTTAGAAAAAATAGAGAAGCTAGAAGCATTGCTACAGGATTTTACCCCTCCCACCCCGAGTGTGGCCCTGATGCCATGTTTCTCTGTGGTTTCTCCTTTCAGTGCTCTGTCAGCCAGGATCTGAAGGGGAGCGTGAGCCACTGTGATCACCTATGGGCTGGTAGAGCCCACGGGGAAAGATGCTGTTCTGGAACTGCTCCTACGGCGCTTTCCACACTGTTCCTGCTTCATTACTGACAGGAGTAACTGAGCAGGTGGCTTCATGATCTTCTGTTGCTGCAGCTTTGGTCAAACTATTCCATATGTGGTTTTGTTAAAAGATATTTCACACAAGGTTTGTGGGTTTTTTTCCCCCAAAAAAAGCAGTGACTGCAAGAGAAATTTCTCCTTACAGTTCCCCCTAGGAAGGATTACCCAGGTGTCTGTCGCATGGCTGCTCTTGCTCAAATCTATAGAGGAAAAGGGGAAATTGTGGCAAAGAAGGCAACTGCTTGGAGGTGTCAGTCTTTTTTCTTTGGTAGCTGAGAGTTGGGGAGGACTTCTGGTGGCTGCTTTCTCTTGCTTTCAACTTCTTCATGTCACAAGAAACATTCCTTGCAGGGCAAGGAATTGGTAGAGCAGGTCTCAGCCCTGTGTTTTCATAGTACAGGGTGGTATTGGCTTCCAAATTGTCTTTTTCTCCCAGAAGAATATAGTGATCATTGGTGAGAATAACTGAGTTGTATAGAAGACAGCTTCTTCCACCCGTCTGCTGAGCAGTACCTTGCTCCAGTGGAGCTATTCTGCCTGTTTCTGGGAGTCTACTTGGCATCAGTAAAGTTTTCAGCCATATTGGATGAAAATGAATTCTGTAAGAACAATTTAACCTTGCCTATTAACCTATAGATGAGCTCTTAAACTGATGTTTAGATCTCATTGTCTGCCCTATTTGAAGTGAAAGGAAGTTGCCCAAGTAAGAGATCGGAATCCATTCAGTTGTGTTTTCAGTTTCTTTGTGAGAAATGTGACTTTTCCTTTCCCTCTCCGGAGGATGCACGTCCCTCCTCCTGTCAGAGCAGATCAGCACTGGCATCCATGCAAATCTTCTTGCTCTGCTTTCCCCATTGGGAGCTTTCTGACCTTGCTGCCCACACTGGCTCTCTGGAAACCACCTTTCCTTCCAAATCCCTCAATTAACTGTGGATGGTGCCAGGAAAGAGCCTGACCCCGTTATACCTTCTCTGAGCCAAACCTGGCTATTGGCGGAGGGACTCTCTGTATGGTTCAGCTTTTGGCATTTCTTTCTGTTCTTCCCAGATAAGTTGACTGACCAGGGAGCCCACTTGGCCATAGCACAATTTAAGCTGTACATAATCACATGAGAAAAATGAAAGTGAAAAGCCAGTAAAAGTGTGGTTTCTGGAGCAGGCACTTCACTGGGCTGTGGCAGATCTGCTTTCAGGTCCCAGATCTGCTTCAACCATCATTTGTAATGTTATGCAGGTCACTTAACGCCTCCGTGTCTCCCTTTCTAGTTTGGTCAAACGGAGGGAGCAGTGCTTCTGCTTCGTCCGATGGCTGTGCTTTCTGTTGTCCATCCTTCGGAGCAGGATTTCTCTTTGTTTATGAGTTACCCAGCATGACAGTGATATGATCTTGCTTGAGGTCTGTGCAGTCGCCAGTAATAGTAACACAGACAATCAGTTAACTGAAACAGAAACAAGTATTCAAACAATATGCCTGTGAGGTTTCTCTCTTCATTGGATTTTATTAGGATGTATTCTTTGTTTGACTTACTTTATACCTCTAGGAATATTTATTTAGCTTATTTATGACATTATGGTTTTCTTAGAAAATCAGGACGTGGTTCTGAGTGGTCAGATGGATAATGCCTTTATTCTTATTGTTTCTCATGTAATAATCCGTAGCCTTTACAAATATCTACGTCAGGCATTGAATGTATTCAAATTCTTGCATAGTTTTTGTTCTCTCAGATACGATGAAATACCTACCCCTAGCTGGCTGGATCTGGACCCTCTGTTCAGGCTGTGACAGCCACGTTACTCCACGCTCAATGCCGCCGCGATTGCCCGACTTTCAGCATGAGTAAGAGAATCTAGTTAACAGCAATAGTATGCACTTTATTTTTGCCTTTCAGAGGTTATATCTGGTGACTCTTTGACTGGAACGATGAGACTAACTTCAGTTTTGCAGTAACAAAGCAGCTATGAGTTTTCTGGGTAAAGTATATTTCGACTGACATACAAGTAGCTGTAGCTTTGCTGCACAATGGAGAAAGTGACTTCATTTAACAGCTTTCTGTGCCAAGAAAGAAATAAAACAGTTCTGAGAATGTTGAAGATTTTTTTCCTGTTTTAATTTTAAACCTAAAAGAAAAAGCAGTTGCCGTATAAGTCCAAGTCAATGGAATATATAAATCTTTAAAAAGGTTTCATAAAGTAATAATGACTTTAGTATATGTACCAAATGAGATTAAAGAGCTACATTTGGTTCTAATACAGAGTTTCACATTCAAAAGGACCATCAGTTTCCTGTTTAAAATCTACTTATATTGAACTGAATGGAGTTCAAACATAATGCCATTGTATTTCAGACATTTATCTTAATTTAAAACAGCTGAAAAACATTAATAACAGAGCAAGGAGATGTGGAGGTATAGGCATTTCTCCCTTCCTTCTCTGCTTTTTAAAATAATGAACTCAGATATAACATACACTGTTCTGCCACTCTTGTAAGAGACAAGGTTCAGTGTCAGCCCCACTGAAACCATAAGAAAAGTAGTCTTTCTGAAGGGGCGAAGGACAGGAGTGAAACTTGCTTCACAAAGTGTCTGTGTCTGAACAGGTGGGTTAGACAATGATTTATTGGGGCAGTTTTTACCTAGATAGTCTTCATGAAGAGTTTGCAATACAGGCACACTAAGCAGAAACACACCGGCATGAACACTTTCCCACTTTCTGGTTTCGATCCCAGGCTCCTCTTTCTTTCCAGTGAAAATTCTCCCGCTGCCATGGCTGTCTTTAAATGTATAATGTCACAAATCATACCACTGTGTGTTTTACACGTCCTTCGTATGAATTTCACCTTCTCTATTGTAATTCCACAGAGGAATTGTTCATTCTGTGTCAGTAGAGCTTTTCAGAATTGTTCAACTTCTCAAAGCTCTGATTTGTTGTCAATAAAAATCAAAGTTGATTTCTGTATTCCTGTTACAGCGTTGTCACTCAGGAGGAGATGGTGAGTGAAGAAAATGCATGATGAGCGTATCAGAGGTCAGTTTTAGCATAAATACTTGAAATACGCTAATAGGGGCTGGGGCATTCTTGTGCCAGGTGCTGTACAAACACAGAGAAGCGATAAGTCCTGCCTCTGAAGGTCTGTAACATAAGTAAGCTTTACAATAATTTCCCAGTGAATTTTCACACCAGAATAAATTACCTCGAAACCCTTTCAGAATGAGAAAGGAATCATCTAGTTTGATGTTCCATTTATGTGGGAGCACCTTTTCCCCAAAGATGCCAGATATCCCACCAATCAACGTATCTGTCTAGTGGAATAATGTGAGAATGTAGTTTTTATTATCAGGATCTTCCCAGGGAGCCTAAGGTACTTTGTAGTGCTATATTCTTTGCAGTTCTCAGAATCATGTGTATTAAAGGTTGCTTAACAGCTGGTGAGTCACACAGCTTGTTCTTTGAGCTTGAATGTTCCATTAGGACACATCCACTAGAGGTATTTTAACCTTTGAAAAAATCAATACAAGTGGCTTAAGCATTCTATGTTTTAAGAAAAAAAAAACACAATAGAAAACCCTAAATAACAACAAACTGCCTGCATGATGTTTAATACATTAATCTCTATTCTAGTGGGTGCGTCTCAGGGGAGTAGCATTTGCTAGAGAGCAGCACAGTTCTGGTCTACAAAGTCACTGTCCTTGGGCACCAAGTGAAGCTGAGCCTCTGTAGGAAGTAAAATGTCTTCTGAATGAAAAAACCTCTAGTTCATTTTGTTCAACATTGCATGTGGGGACAGGAATGGCACTTGGAAGACGAGTACTCCCTAATTTCACTGAGGAGTTGGTCCTTTCCCCAAACCATGAACTGTAGTTACTGCAGATAATTGCAAATATGGCTTGTATGTAGCATGCCACAGTGCTTGACTAAGTAGCCAGAATGAGAGAGGAATTCTGCAGGCAGTACGTATTTCCCTCTAGTTTAAATGCCCCTGATGTTAAATGAGTTGAACTAGCCCTATTTTAGCCAAACTTCTTGAGGAAATAAAGTATATACTCCCACTTTGCCGGTCAGTGCCAGTGCCTCTGCTCTGTGATATAACTCTTGGTGGAGAAAGGCTGATTTAAATCAAATTTGACTCAGAGATGAAGGGCTGAAGGATATTGTGGTCCTCCAAATTTCATAAGAGGAGGCAGTCCAGCAGAGGGAAAACAAATCAGTGCTCCCTTTAGGGAAAATACTGCATAATTAGCTCCGTTGCATTATTAGAGACCTGAGAATCCAGCCCTCCACCATGCACACACATGATATAACTGAAGAAAACCAGATTTCTGAACTTCTGCTCGTGGAATGGTTCCTTTGCATGAAAAAGCAAAGTGGTTTGATTTTTCTCTTACGGTATAACCTTGGTGATTTCATTTCGCATTATTTCTCCTCGGGATAAATAACCTAGCTGCACCAAATCAGCAGCCACATATCATGACTCCTGGATTTCCTCTGCTTTGGTCTCTTTGGCATCAATTCTATCCTGAGTACGAGGTGGAGAGGTCTCACAACGCCTCCCATCCTCTGAGCCAGCCGGGTCGGGACGCGGCCACAGCTCTTCCCCTTGCGTGTGGCTGAGGGACGCGTCGGTGGCAGGGCTGGCTGGAAGCAGTTTTGGGTCACCGCCTGATGTCGTGGGCAGCGTACAAGCTGGCGGTGAAACCCTGGCCAGACCGAGGTCGATTCAGGATCCTGCCGCAGCCCCCGGATGGCGAGCAGAGGGCAGTGCCCAGGACACGGCAGTGACAAGCTGTCCCTTTTTGGGACATGGTCCAAAGCTGCCAGGCAGCCTCTGTGTCCCAGGTTTCAGGTACAGCACGGGGTTGCCATCTCTCTGCTAGGAGCGGAGCCTGGATCTGGTGGAAGAACAGGAGAACAGGCTGTGCTGACCTCCCTAACGATGGTGCGTACCGACTGCAACATGCTGTTAAAATTTGTTAGGGTTGCTGTGAGGCAGAGCGCGGGGAGAGGAACGCTATTTAATACGAGGAGAATTTTCTGGTACTTAATGCCACCAGAATGTCAGAAGAGTTAATGGCAGATGTGGTTGTGAAAATGTTCTGTATTTTTAGACAACCTTTAATTAAGACACTTTGTATGTAGCAGCGACCAAATAATATGCTGCCACTTGAAAGCTGTCAGAAGGGAAAAAGTGTACAAAGCTTCTAAATGCAGCCCTCTTTATTTTTATCTGAAAGTGAATTAGGAAATCTTTCCAGTAACAATAACTGTCCTTTCACATGAAATGATTTATTTAATGCACACTGTAAATACTTTGGGCATCTATATGGATTTATACTTAACCCCTTTCACTTCATGTTGTTTAATCTAGCCTCATATTAAAAAGATTACATCTGAAAGCTGAATGGGTTTTGTGATCCCAGCCTTTTCTTCCGAGACTAATGTTTTATATAATTATTTTGATACAGCAGAATTTTTTTCATCCTTTCCTAAACCTTTGTAAGGGGTGAATAGGCCTTTCAGGGTTTTCATTTGGATTGAATTAAGAGAAAACAAACGTATAGTGTACAATTCCATTTTGAACTTGAAGATGCTTTATTAATAGATTATATATTTGCCTATAGGGTTAGAAAGATGCTAACACGATAGAGGATTCTCTAACAGAGCACTAATTCTTACTTTGATATAGCAGAGATATAACATTTATCGCATAAGCTTGGGCTTGGATGGAAAGCAGTGAGGCTTCAGTAAATCAAGACACAAAATATCTGAAAGAACTGTATAAGCATCATTTTGACGTTTGTCGAATTTTGATACCCATCACTGTTAGGATAAACACACAGTAAGTAGCAATTAGATTATTAGTTAGCCAATACATTATGCACATTTAAGGAATTAAATTGGTTAATGTATTTAAACTGTTCCCAGCCTGCCTTCACAGGCTGCCATTTGAGGTAAGCAGCAGGCTAATGGAGCGCTGCCACGTCCCTTGGCGTTCGCCTAGCAGTATGCGATAGGATGAACAATACCCATCCAGGCGACCAGTGGAAGACACAACCTTTAAGAATTGCAACAGCAATAAGTCTTCTGTGTGCAGGTGGATATTCATTTACAGGCTCGCTCTGTCACCTGTGGCATTACAAAATCTCTATAGGGCAGAATCAGGCCCAAACCAACCCAGCACAATTTTGCCTTCTGCAGGACTGCTTGTCTTCAGCTGAAAGTACACACGAGTGGAAATGATAGCAGGTGTGCTTATTTTCTGGTTTCTCAATCCAGTTTCAGTGTGTCTCCTTCATTCTTCGTGTTTTGTTAATTTTGGTGGTGGTATATGCTTTGATATGCTAATGCGTAGGGAGAATGTGCCAGCAGTTGCACAGGGGGAGACAATCTCTAAGCCTCAAAGGCTGATGAGGATGTTCCTACAAGTCCACATCACTGTGCATCACAGCTAACAAACGCCGTCCTGCTTTCTGCTGTGTACCTGTCACCAGTTCATTGATACCTTTTGTAATAATCTGCTGCTTATTGAAATTATTTAAAGCATCCTTATAATGCTATTAATATGTATTCTATAGCAGTCCAAGTAAAAAAATACTAACAATATCTGTAGTCAGTGGTAATGCTGAGAGAAATTTATCTGAGTTTTCAGGTTCTAGCTCTTCTAAGCTCAGGTGCAAAAGCTCACTGAAATGCCCTCTGTGTGTGGTAAGGATGGTAAGAAAAGAGATAAGTTTCTATAGGTTTTCAAAAACAGAGGGGCTGCGGCATGTGCAGGTCGATTGGCCCTTGTGCATATGGCTATGGATTGTTTTTAGTAGTGTCCTGCAGGTGGAGAACACACAAAAAGGCAGCAGAAGAACATGTCCTATTGCTAAAAGCACCAATTTATTTTTTTTTTTAATTGAAAAGCTCTCTGTAGTTCAGTAAGCTTTTAGTACTTCTCAAACCCTTATTTCTTTGGCAGGCAAAGGACAAGTTACCTGATTGCCCTGTTTCCACAGGTGCTAACACATCACCACTTCATAGTGGATCAGAAACCAGAAGAGGAGGAAAAGGGAGGATCCATTTCTCATGTTATTTTTCAGAGAATCTCTTCTAATGCCTCTGGGAATGGTGCCACATATCTCGAATATCAGCATCTGAACCAAATCTGATGTCTTTGCTCGCACTGAATAGCACTCTATTCTGCTATCAGGCCTACAAAAATGCTTGAAAGCTGTGAGTCACAAAAATGCTACCTCCCAAAATAGTACTTTAGGCAGTGATATACTAGAGCCAGAAATCAATGGGATTAATAGTAGTGCAGGTGATAATGATTGTTACCAGAAGTATGAGAATTTGTTCCTGAAAGGCTCTTTTTGAGCACCCTGTATTGGTGGTTAACAGCATTCCAGTGAATATTATTTCAGAAAGACAAATTTTACGCTGAAGGTAATGTCTTCTGTTAGGCTGGCTCATACAGTAAAAATCCATGGTCACAGCTGGAAGCACACAAGCCCTTCTTCAGGGCTGATACTTGAACCCTAGACAAAAAGAATCAATTTATAAAGTATAGTACTTCCATTTCAGTGGCACAATACCCAAGCTGTCCTTAGCAGCGTCGGTGTGCCTGGACTCACAGGCACACGGGTTCCCTGTGCTACCCAGACTCCATCGAAATCCGTCCTGTAAGAATGGCTCACATACAGAAAGGGGAGGGAAAATACAGATGCATCCAAAAATGGAACAAAGAGACACTGTCCCTGCCAGGTTTGGTAAAAATAAAACAATAGAGCTGTCACTGTCCTGGGTTGCTAATGAATTGTGATGGATTGAGATAGCTCCATTAGTTTTCTGTGAAGGTGAATAGTGGAGAAGAGCTCCTGACCTGTTACTTTGGTGTAAGCAGGGGGTGTGTCTGTGCTTCAGTGCCTGCCTCAGACACGTCTTCATGAGCTTTAATAGAGATATTTTGACAATGAGTTCACTGCAGCTGTAAAACCCACTCAAGAAGCTGGCTAAAAACTTTGGTGATTAACTTGTGTTGTTACCACCAGTTTCAGAGCTGGTTTAAAACTAGCTTTGATAACATCTATGGGAGTTGCAGCATGCAGATGTACGCCTAATTTAAGTTATTACTAGTTATGCATGAATCTACATAACAATATAAGGGCAGGTATTTTTCCTGTTGTCACCTGAGCTGTGAGAGCAGAGCTAAAGGAAAGAGGAGTTAGTCGGTCACATGTTGAATTTTGGCTTCTCTAGCCAGCAGACAGTCAAATACCTTCTTAGAAGGGAGCATCTGCTTCAACAGACTCAATTACCTAGTTAAAAATGACTTGCAAGCTAGCAGGCAAGTTTAGCCTGGTGGTGCTGAATAAAAAAGCTGTTTATGCTATTTTTCAGTATTCGTTCAATATCACAGAGTGCTCATGCTTGACTCTAATTGCTTTTCTATGCAGCTGAATATCAAGGGGCTGTGTGGCAGACGAAGGTGATCACTAGAAGCCCCATGGCTTGGTGTGCGTCAGCTGGGAACCTACTAACAAGCCTATAAAGGTCCCCCAGTGCTTGATGGGGGGGTGGTATAGTTGTAGGGTGAGGGGTTTTTTTCTTTTCTTCCTCACCTCTACCCCCTTTCCTTTTCTTTTTCCTTCCTCTCAGGGCTGTATGGTTCAGCTGGGTTGAAAAGTGATTTGGCATGATCTTTATGCCTTTATCCCGGCTGCAGTATACCTCTGAGGACATGCTTTTTAGTTGCTCTTTATTCTTGTCTCCAGGAATTTTTTCAAAGAGATGCTGTACTGATTTTTCTGGCAGGATGCTGCTATTGTAGCAGCAGAGGGCTGTGGGTCCTCACCAAGAAATAAATGTCAACTTTTTGCCATGAGGCAGTGTGTCTGCATCTGCAATACTTCTGATGTGTGGTATCACGACTTAGTGAAGAGATTTTGACAGGTGACAGCACTTCAGAGGGTAAGTTAAAAGCAATATGCACTTGCTTCACTAAACTGGAAACACACTTTTACTTACAGTACCTGCTAACAAAGAATTGCAATGACTAATCTTCATTTAGAGGCTTCAGTCTTACGCTGCATATAGCTTGTCATTTGAAATACATCCAGAGAGACTGACTGTGTGCTTAGTAAAGCCCTGCATGATGCCAGCCTGGTGCTCAGAGATACAGTGGCTGTGTGTCTCGCAGAGGACTCCTCATTCCGACTGTCAGACAGACTTGAAAAGTGGGCATCTGATTGCGCTATGCAATACGTGTACGGTATATATTTTACTGAGTCAATGTGCTGAATTGCTTTTCATTAGAGGCTGCTGGGCTGGGTTTAGGACTGGTCCTTGCTGAGCATAGCTTTGGTCTCTGGCAGCTCTTGGGCTGGTGAGCCAGGGTAAAGATTGAGGCTTTGGCTGACAGGTACCAGTGATCTACATCTATTGATTATCCCCAATGTTACTATCTTCTCGTCCACATTACGCTTTTGAAATTCCCTCTAATAAATATTTCTTGCTGGATGCCCTCCCAGAGTCTCTTCCAGTAAAGCTGAGATGCCTTGGAAACCAGCTCAGTCAGGCTCTTACCCACGTGGATAGGAGCAGGCCTTATTTCTGCGTGGAAATTAGCAGACCTTTGCCGAGTCAAACGGGAGACATCTTCCAGCTCCCTATGGAAGCAGCTACTAGGAGACACATCCAGAGCTGCGTGTACCTTCACCACAGCTGGTTATTCTCTGTGTGGTTTGAGCGAACGTGAAGTTGCCCATGTCTGCCCAAGGGATGGTGGCATGTACGTGGTGAATAGGGGACAACCAGTATAGCCTGTTCTTTATTACCTTTGCCCTCAAATTTCCTTCTTGCCTGCATCTGGACAGCAATGTTTTCTCTCACCTTGTCATCCCTTCAGCAATCTCTTTCTTCTGTTCATGCTGCTTTTAACTTTTTGACTCTCTGGTCTCCTCCAGCCCCTTTGCCTACATGGGACGAGTAGTTAAGATTTTTACGATCTTAACTACTTTGCACGATCTTTGCACGATGCCGTATTGAACTTCCTGCCTTGCTGCTTCCAGAAGAGCTCCTGCCACCCTCCAAAGTACTGTGGCTATCGGGCACTGTCACTCTCTTCTCACTGTTGTGCCCAGAGTACCTTTGTGTTGTGAGCTCCTTGAAGCAGAGGAATTTCTTCTTGTTATTTACCTGTCTGCTGTGAGCCGATGTTTACACCGGCGTGCGGTATCGATAATACTCCTAGCCTGAGTCACAAAATGAGACATGCCATACTTGACACAGGAACACACGCTCTTCCATTAGCATTCGTTATTTGTGGTCACAGTCAGGCAGATAAAGATTGACACTGATAACTGCCTGAGGAGAGGAGCTGTGCACCAGCCTGCGCTTTGCTCGCTGCTTTGATAATGCCGTGATGAGAAGGGAACAGCCCCACAAGTGAGCGGTGGCTCCCTCCTTGCGTTGGCTGGCAGGTGTTTGGCTGTCATCTTCCATTTTTCCCTTTGGAAAGGCAACACGGGAAAGGAATTCCCATTAACAATTCATATTTATTTAATTAAATCACACTTAGCTAGTAGCCAGATCACTGAGACTACCTCTCCGAACAAATGAAACCAGACTTACTGGTGCATTTTCTTTTTTGCTACCTCTTCCTTATTTGATATGTATTTACTTTTTTCGGTTTTTTTCTTTCTTTCTTTTTTTTTTTTAATTTTCCCCATTTTTTGGCAGTGCCTAAGCACCCTGCACATGGACCAGTGTTCCACTATCCTGTAAAGACAGGCAATAGGGCAGCTCAGAAGGACTTACAAGATAAAGTATCTGTTACATCTTTCCTAACGTGGACCGAGAGCTTTCTGGGGCTGAGGCTTCTTTCTTCTGTTCATTTATAGGGTGCTGGCTGCAGTGGGGGTCTCAAGCTCATGTTTCACAGGAGCTACTGGGTATACATCACAGCACTGTTTTGTTTCGTAGGTCTCTTGATATATGAATTGCTGATCAAGACTCTTTTAATTGTTTGAAAGAGCTCTTAGTGCTGCAGTATTTATTTATGTGACCTTTCTGCTTGCAGGCAAAATATCTATTATCTGCTTTTACAAAGATAACAATTAGGCAGCTAGGATTTTTAAAGAAATTGATTTTTCCAGCTGCAAAATTCTCCTTTAAGGATAGTCAGGAAACGGGTATTTAATCAGACTGCTGTGGAAATGCCAGTGTTATATGGCTTATAGCCACCAAATGGGTTCTGTAGAAACTGTACGTATAGAATAGGCAGACTGTGACTTACGAGCCCAGGAATCGAGCGAGCACATTTGTAATGGGATTGTTTCTGGGAGGTCGCTGTCATCTTTGAGAGGTGACCATTGATGTAAGTAATTAGAAATTTTGTGTTGCTTGGGGATGCTAAATGAAAATGGGTTATTAAGCAGGTTTTACTGGAAACTATTTATGAATAACTATCTCCAGAATAATCAGAAACATGAAAATAAAAAGAATAGATATGTCATTTAAAAAAAAAATAAAAAGGAGAGAGAGATGGGATCAAAAGGGATCTGGAATTAACATTCCTCATTATTTTAATGCCAGAACATGCTTCTGTACTATTAATAGAAGTTAAAGCTGCTGCAGATTTTTCTGACTGCATTTCTACAGCTTGAAGAATCATAATCATCCTAGGGCTGAATATCCCTTTCTTAACATTAGCACCTGTTTTACCTTCCTTAGTTTGTCTCTCAGAACAAAAAAGGTCCTGTAAGGTCATCTTCAGCTCTGTCCAGAACCAGGATATTTTTCTTTAGTTTAGTCATCATAGACCAGGCAGACAAGCTCTGAAATCTTTTGAAAATTGAATAGTCAGGTATTTTTTTTTCCTCTTATAAGCATTTTACAGTACAGCATTTTATTTCTTACGTCTTTTAATGGTATTTCCTTCCAAATACATTTTTCTCCCTATGTAACATGTCATTAAACTACAGAGAATTTCAGCCTGGACTTTCCCCAAGCATTATGGGCTGTTCACAGCCAGCCCTGTGAAGTCGGCTATTATTCCTCATAGCAGGGTTTAAAAATAATTGCCCAGCTCCATTTAAAAAAAAGCAGTTAGATAATGATTTAGTCTATAAGATATATTTATCTGTTACAGAGCTTGGTAATGATAAAGACCTATTTGCATACCAGGCCAAAATTATGAGACTGATTATTTCCATGTGCAGCAGGGGCCGGCAGCGTGCCCAGGGGTGCCACCCTGGGGATGCTCGGGTGGGAGCACCCATGGGTGCACCACCCCACCCCTGCTCTGGGCAGCTGGCACAGGCCAACACTGGTCTGGGATGTGTTGAGCTCTGGGGGCTCGGGCCGGTGCCCACGCCGAGATGTCTGCTTGAGCGGCAGGGTTGGAGCGTGGGCGCAGTCGTGCGCCGACATGCCCGAGATGTAATTTCTTGTAGAGTGGTTTTGGGAAGGGGCCTTCCCAGAGACGCGCTCCTGAAAACCTTGTAAAAGGATGATGAAAAGGTTAGGGAAACCAACCCTCATTTGCGTGAATGCTGTTGGGGTTTTTTTGGTTTACAATTTAACAGCTCTATTTTATTTGAAATAAATGACTGCAGTTTGGATCTGATGTAAAGTCCATTGAATATGATAGAAAGGCTGCTGTTGCTTATAGTGAGCTTTTGTAATGGTTATTTTAGAAGACTTTTTTTTTCCTCTCAGTTATTAATTAATTCTCTTAGTTTTCCTTTTAATTGCTGAGACAGAAATTCAATGGGCTGAGTGGCACTAAATCATTCAGAAGATATTTGAAAACTGTGTTTTCATGGGGAGGTGGGGGATATTATCCTTTCCTAGTGCACTGAATTAATCCTAGAAAAATAACAAGAATTAATGTAATAGGAGGATATAACCAGGCAGCCACAGTTGAGAACAGGTTATTTTACTTACTTGCCCTGTGATTCTGTGGTAGAAATATGGGGTCAGGTAATAAAACCAGAACACACTCCCACTTAAATGAATGGAGCCATTCATTTCAAGGACAGCTTCAGGGTTTTTTAGTCTAGCAACGTAACTAACTGAATTCCCTGCAGGCAGATGAGCCAGTGAAGGAAAAATGTTCAGAATAAGGATTCTGGGTTATATGCTTTCGAGTGTTAGTTTGGGTTTTTTCCCCCTTTCTCTTTAAATGTTGAAGCTAATTACTCTGGTGGGGCTGGGGAGGTGATGGAGGCGGGGAAAGCTGGGTTTGGTAGAGAGGATCTTTGTGAACGCTTTCTCCAGGCTGCAGAAGCAATTGAACCACTACAGCTCTGCAATTCTGAAATTCAACTAGATTCAGTAAAACATGAGCTGCCTTTTTCTAGGTGTTTGGAACAACCCAACGAGAAACCCACCGCTCTGAGTGAGACCAAAATTCTTGGGATCTAAACAACGAAACAATGTTATTATGTTTTAATACAATAATATTTTAAGATAACAATAATGACCTTATTTCTCTGCTAGAGGTAGGTCATAAAGATAAGCACTTCTGGAGCACTTCACTCCTTCCAAGTGCTGCTCTGCTAACAATAACACCTGTGATGCTGAAAGCAGATACAGAGGGCTCTTCACTTGTTTATTTCTGCAGAAGGCTGATCCTGACTGTGGGAAGACTCCTACTAAAGACTAGAAGAGGCTTCACAAGAGCCTTTTCCCCACTCAGGATAATGGTCTCTTTCTCAACAGGTTTTCAAAGGAGAGGAGAAGGAACATATCCTATGGTCAAAATAGAGCGTTGCAGAAAAATAAAGGTATTTCAGATGAGCACATCTTATGGGTGTGACTCTCCTGCTAGAAAGTCAGTAGCAATGCAGAAACATGGCATTATCCTTTGCAAGCCCAAAATGCAAGCAGTTCATCATCACCCATGCCCTGTAGGACCTTGCTTACATTTGCACTTGTTTGTGATCTTGGGGAGTGGTGGATAAGTGGATACTGCTTTGCGTTTTTGTTTCTGAGTTACTTGGTCTGTCCCCTTCAACAATGGAGGGCAGAGGGAGTCGGCAGGGTATTTTTGGATCATCCAGAATGTGAAGGAGGGAGAAGGCATCACTGCTCTTTTCCTGGAGTAAAGCAAAAGATCATCTTGTGCCGGAGAAGCAGAGAACAGGATCTAGCAGATGGCCTCTCTCCTGCTGTTAGATATCACTGCTGCTTCGCACGACAGGGAAGACACTTGGACACTCATCAGTTGTTGGGTTTTTTCCTCCCCACATCATAAACTCTGAGGGCTCCCCGCTCTGGTTATCTTAAGTGCTCGCTTTGTCCTCAGTGAAGAGGTAGAAAGGGATCCTTCACAAATCAAAGGGATTGCATAGGACATCAGCCCTACCTAATGTGTCACGGATCTGTTTCAAGGAATTAGCAAAGGCTTTCCTCTCGGCTGGCACTGCTGTCAGCTGCTGTTCCGTCTTCCTGTCTAGCCCTCTGGAGAGCTGTCTCTCCGTGCTCGTGGGCTGCAGGATCTAAGGTGGACTTGTGGCATCTTTTGCATTTCCCAGGAAATATAACTCAGACTTTAGCAACTGCTTGGCTTTTTATATGAAGTTGAAAAGACTGGGCTTTCTTTTCCCCTTTTGGACATATTTCGTTGTGTATATGATCCCTCCGTACTGACGTCTCAAGGCAGCATGGGGAAATATGAGTCTGGGGAAATATGAGTACAAAAATGAATGAGAACATGGGCAAAGAGGTGGTTTCATTTCTGATTGTATTTCTGAGTGAGCTTAAACTTGCTCATTTTGTACCTACAACCACCATAGCAGAGCAACGATCCTAGCCCAAAACTATGTGATAGAGGTGACACTCCTGGAACAACAGGAATAGGAGAGTGATTGCAAGGGCAGGGAGCTCAGCCTCCAACCCTGGGCAGTCTCCCTTATGTCTAGGTCATTCCTGGTAAATGTTCAATGTGTTTTTGAGGCCTTCCAGTGTTGGTGTCTCTTCAGCTTTCCCAGCAGTCTGTCCCTGGGTTTCCCTCGTCTTACTTCCATAAAACTTTTTTCTGTAATATCTAATGTCTTTCCTGCAGTATGAACCCATTACTCTTTGTTTTGTCTGCTGCGCATGTGGTGAAAGATGCTCCCCTTCCTCTTGGAAATGTAAAAATTGTCTGTATTTATTCATATCTCAGTTTCTTCTCATTAAGCTCTCTGTTCCCAGTTTTCGTGCTGTCCATTCACCTCCTCAGCCTTTTTTACGTCCCTCCCTCCATTTTCCTTTGTCTCTTGAAAAATAAAATCCTCTTTTCACCAAAGCGAAAAACCAATTGGAGGAAAAAGAAACCCGAACGCAAGATGAGTTTTGCAAACCCTCACGCAGCATCTCAGCCCTTTGTCTGTCTCCTCTGTTTAGACAGCAAGCTTTTCAGAGGAGGGGCTCTTTTCCTGTGTTTGTACAAGTGCTTAGCAGACTGAGGCCCTGATATAGCTGGGTTCCTTAGGGGCTATCGTAATGCACAATAATAATGAACCATATGTCGGTTTAGCCAGGAAAATACTAAAGCAGCAGGCCAGTAGGCAGATTTTCCCTTAATGGACCAGGTATTGCTTAGACAATGCAGACCGTTTCCCCTTCTATCCCACTAATAATACACTTCACTTCTAGAGGAAGTAGTCCTAGGGATGATGACGTATTTTAAGCTTTGTGGACTTTATTGTTAGTCTAATTATATTGTAGACATTTAGAAGTATGTTTCTGGAGTGTTTTGCAAAGCAGGCGTTCATGAGTTATCTGCACTCTAATTCTCATGGGGCAGCAGTTGTGAAGTGGTGTTAGTGTGGGGCCAGCCCTCACCTCATACATAGCCCAAGTGGTGAAGCCCAATATTGGCTTGGGCTCAGCACCCTGCCAAACTACTTGCTTTATTGTTTTTTGGATTACTTTTGGTTTGGCCCACTGGCAGAACACGTTTGTGTCAGCCTGCAAAGCATTGCACAGGTGTACCCCTAATAGCTAGACACAGTTATCAGCCCATTTCAGGTAGGGACCAGCCTTGAAGTTATCAGCCTGTTTGGTAGAGGGATCTGGTAGGTGCCAGCAGTATTGGTTAATTTTGCAGCTAGATGGAAACTCCAATTTTAAAAAAAAAAAAAAAAAAAAAATTCTTTCAGGCTCCAGAGAGATGTTATCAACATGTTTTATTTCACTCTTACCATTTTTGTCTTGTTATCATCAAAATATTTTGAGTGAAGTTTTTGTTGTGTAACAACACTTAGAAATGTTGACTCTAAGATGAAGCATTTTGACTTTTTTTGAGAAGAATTAACTTGGAATTTTCATTTCATAAAAGTTTTTCAAAGTGTCCTGGATCAAAGCAAAAGGGATAAAAGGCCATGTGTAAAAATATTAGAAAGGATCCCAAGATGCCCCAGCTTTCAGCCAGAGGCTCTGTGGGACCCCTGGAGGTCCTCACTAGCTCTGGGTGAGCCTGGCAAAGTGACGATCAATGCAGAAGTGGTTCCCGTGGCTGCGCTGTCCTGGTCTGGCTCTGCTAGGAGCCAGGTGTAAATCTGCTGGAGCTGGCTAAGGCACCTCTCTGCTGTACAGAGCTCAGTTCAGCAGGAATTGCTGGGAATTGGGGGAGGGAAATCGAGGATTTGCTGCTTGGTAAATCCTCCCACTTCCCTCCTCCCAGTGGAGACATTTGTGATAATCATGGAGAATGCTACCACTTCAGCCTGCAATAATAACCATGGAGCAGCGCTCTCACTCGTAATTGCGTTACTGCCCAGGGGAGAGAGAGGACTGTTTTCCTTTTATCATTGTCTTCGGTGTTGGGTTTGCTTTTTCCTTCTTCTGCCAATTAAATATTCCTACATATCATCATCTCAATTCCTTTCACCAAGTAACACATGGGGTTATTTTTAGGCAGTAGAAGGGATGTGCAGGGCACTGTGAGTCCTGAGATGTTGGGGTCGATATTTATGAGTAAATTCAAGCTGAGTACGATCTGCGCAGTCCTGTAAAGTGCAGATCGGTTTGAATCGAGAGAAGTATTTCAGTGGATTTATTGTTGCCTTTGATACGCTTTTTATGTGTTCTTGTCAGAAGCTGAATTAAAAAAAAAGTGCTGCAGTTCAGTGTTAGCATGTAAAAACATAAAAATCTGGCAGAGAAAGACCTGTCATCATAACTTTCATCATGTTACAAATCCTTACTTTGCCACATCTGCTCATTACATGAGACAGGCAAGAATTCAGAGCAGCTGAGCTTTGAGAAATTCTGTTGCAGAAGGTAACAACTGATTAAAAGGTCAAGAGATAGCTTCAAAAATTTTCCTATGGTCTTTTCAGTTCATGAATTTTATAAGCGGGATGCCAGCAGACCGCATTGCTGCATATGTTTAGATACAGATTACACTGGGGAATGAATTACAGTGAGGTGTAAAATAAGTGAAATGTAAGCTGTACGGCAAATGTACTTTTTAAAAAGGTTGGCCTTTTTGTACAATAAAAGGAAAAAAATATACCATGGCCATTTTGTGAGCACAGTGGGTGAGATCAAGCGTGGAGTGGTAAAGTTAATGGTGCTATGGCGATTCATCTTAGCCGATGATCTTGCCTATGGGCTCTGACTCTGCAACTTGGTCAATAAATGTGATTGTAGTTATTATGTTTAAGAGTAGCTATGGATTTTCAGTCAGAATGATCTTTGCTTTTGTTTTTACCATTATTCTCTTTCCATCTGAAATATAGTCTTTCTGCAAGAGCACTGTTGTTTGGCTGCATCTCCTCTCTGCCGTAAGCTGCCTCTGAAGGCAGAGCGGCAGCTCCCAGGGCGGCGGGTGGGCTGGCCCCCGTGCAGGCTGAGCGCCCCGGGGCTGCTGCTCCTGGGGGCCGCGGGGCAAGCAAAGGGCTGTCTCCCTCCTACTGCTCTACCTGAGCAGCCTCCTCCGTTACTGGAGGCTTATAAATTCTCTGCACCTATTCCGAGATTAAAATAATGGTAATTTTAGTTTGATGTCTAATTTTCTCTTTGGGAGATTTTAAGCAAAAGAGGAAAAAAGTAAGGTACTAACATAATCCAAGGATTCCAGAAGCTGGGGATTTTTTTTAAAAAAGCCTCAAACATTGTGCTATTGGATAGTTACCATAACAAAGAATGGAAAACAAGGTGCTAGTTGTGTTTTCATCTGGTCAGATGATTTCAGAGGTTTCATACCTTCTGCACAGAGGAAAAAGGCTTCCTCCAAGGTAGTTTGCTGGCTGGATTTTAAGGTCTTTGGCCTGTCTGAGTCACCTGGACAAGTAACTTCACAGCTGGCTGGTGTCAAGGCCACATATAGCTGTCCCATAGCTCTTGGATTTTAAATGGCAGCGTACATAGTCCTGTGTGGCAGTTGCAATAACCTCTAATATATAACATTTTTAAATGTACAAAGATACATTTGGTATAAATATAGCTCACAGCATGAGGCACTGAATAAAACATTTCTCTCATCGGGGAGGATCATGCATAACTTACTCTTGGATCTGCTTCATCACTCAGGCGTTAGAGAGTCACCCCTAATTTGTGAAAACATATGGCTTATTCCACCCTTCCACACTGAAAATTCGTTTGAGGCACGCTTGCCTGCAGTCTTGTGTTCACCATCTGGATCAACCTTCTGCAAGTCGAGGTAATTGGGAGTGATGGTAAGGGGGAGAGGGAAGTGCATTCCTCCTCCTCTGCTAAAATCAGAGGACATCTCTTCTAACTCTTGGCTTCGTTACAGCCTGATGGACTGAATCTCAGAAAAAAAATTATGGACCAGGCAAATAGCCAGGTTACTGAAAACACATTTTAGCCAATAATTATGAACTATAGAATCATTTAGCTTTTTTAGACTACGTCTTTATTAACTACCTAGCAACAGTGAGTTAGGGAAAACTTGCTATGGATCCAGTAAGAAAATATCTGGTATGTCACAGGCCTATTGTCCATTCTGAACCATAGATCTTCACTAACTTCCATCCACCCAGAGGTTTGAGCTCCCATTGTTCATGCTAAAATTTGATGGAATAGGCAAATCTTAGACTGCACACACTACAGTTCAGCAGGAGTCTTCCACAGGCCATGCATTACTCAAGCAGGAATGAAATACATACATATTTTCACCAGTTCCTCAATCTCAGTTGCTCAACAAGAGACAATTGATTATCTACATGGAGCATCATTTGAGTTCCTATTATTTACAGTGGTCGCTCAGTCAAGTCCATGACAAATTAACAATCCTGTTTGCTTGTTCTGGTTCATGGTTTTGACTGTTGTGATTCAGCAAGGACTTTTTATTCTGTTTTGGCTCAGAAAAGCAGTGTGTGGCTTGTTCAGGTTCTCCCACTTGCTCTGATGCTGGATCCACAGTACTCTCCCCTGCTCCCCTGGAAGGTGCCTCAGCATGTGGTCAGAGCCCACCTTGCACGCGGGTTGGACAGGCTGTACTCCCCTGTGCATGCCTCAGGCTGGGCGACCCACAGAGACCCACGATAGGCATCGTCGTTGCAAACCGCCGAGGTGGCAACTGTATCTCACTTTTATTGCAGTCCTTCAGTTACCCCTTCTTGATCTTTTTGTACAAAGAAGGTGAACTAGTAGCTCATTCTGGGTTTGAATGTGGAGTCTTGATGTGTTCAGTTTTGCTCTGAGGTCCCCAAATTGCCCATGTAAATTTGAAAGAAAGTTAATACTGGCTTAAGGCATCCTTACGCTATTGAAACTGGGTGCATACTGGGGTTAGTAGCAATGGTAACAGTCTAAACATTTTTTTAGAAAACAAATTGCAGCTTTACCCTACACCGTCATACTGGTGTAGAGCCCCTGTGAAGCAATCTCAATTTCTTTCAATAACTATAACTTCATCCTTTTTCTGAAACAAGACTTCATTTAAGTTAGTTCTGGATTGGTACATAGGTACAGAGCCATGTATCCATCAAAATAGAAAACTGAAAAGCTTTCTTATGATGCCGTAAGCCCCTAACAGTCCATTTACTGGCTGTGTGTAAAGCACGGAGTCTGCAGTTAAAGCTGCTTTCCCTGCCTAGCTTCTCCTACGTGTATGCTTTTAGCATCTTGAATTACCGGGAGCTCTTCCCATCTACTACTCAGGTAGCAGAATAGCGTTTGTCCAAACTGTCCGCATGTGAATTAAACTGGAGTTTGCCCGTTGCCTGTGAATCCAGCCAGAACAGGTATTTAAGCAGGCAATGGGGCATACAGGGCTAAACTGGGGTCAGGATTTGCATGTGATTCCTTCCAGATGGGTGAATTCCTATTTTATATGTTGGAAAGGGTTCCCTGTGGCCATGTGCACGTCAAATGATTTGTCAAGATCTATCAAACAAAGGAAAGTGGCCACCTTAACCCCACGAGTCCCTCTGGAGTGGTCCCTCTGGTTCCCTCTCTGCCACAGCTAAAGGAGACCATGTTTGTGTGAAGGCAAGCCTTTCCCTCCTGTCTCAGAGGCCGCTGCCGTGTGCTTTCTTTGAAGACATTCTGTGCATTGTCTGGCCACGTCTTTCATTACTGCTAGCTAGTGCTCAAGTCAGGTTTCCCTCTTTCAGGGCTGGCTTTCAGGTCCTCCTGATTTTGGGAACACTAAACACACACGAAGTAATATATTACTTGTTTCAAAGTTGAGAAGGATATAAAAATATTCTGCACTGGCAATGCCTCTGAACAGCTTTCACAATTTCCTCTCCCCACCACCCCCACGTATACTTTCTCTCCTGTGCATTTCTGCAGTAATACCATGCAGGGCTTTGCGTTGGCTGCAGTCAGCTGTGTCCTCCGTCACCCAGCTACTCCTTCACATGGTTGTGTATCCCAGGGAATCACCCATCATAGTCTGAGCTACAGGGTGGGAGAGAGAGGCGAGCGGAAGTATTTGGTGCCTCAGGACGGTGAGATCTTTCTTACTGCTCTGGGGATACTTCATCATATGTGGGCGTGATTTCAGCCTGTGATCCCAGGCTCAATTTAGTTAAGGGTATATATGATAAGATTGTGCC
The DNA here is from genome assembly GCF_034638445.1 of Ciconia boyciana. Taxonomy (NCBI): domain Eukaryota; kingdom Metazoa; phylum Chordata; class Aves; order Ciconiiformes; family Ciconiidae; genus Ciconia; species Ciconia boyciana. Next base: position 10,734,095 of record NC_132941.1, on the reverse strand, counting down.
TGTCCTGATCTACCCTCTTTATTTTTTTCTCTCTTAATCATAGTGTGCAAAATGATTAAAACAGATCAAAATGCAAACCAGCACCATAATCAAACAGAATGTAATAGCTGGTTTTCATGAAATAACATTAAAATAAAAGATAAATAATTTATGAGTAAGTCCCTCATCAACTTTGGATGGCCATAAAATGATGCTAATGAGCTACTGCCCAAAGCTCAAGAATTTGTGTAGCAAGACTACCTGAGTCTGGCTCTCTTGTCCAGGCCCTGAACGTGTGTCAAATTGCAAGGTGCTCCATATGCCTTTCTTAAACAATCTTATCTTACCACCTATAATTCTTACACATGTAGTTTCAAATTTTAAAATAACTGAATTTATATGCATCTGAAGATTTATAGGCGTACTGAAGATGTTCAGTATTTTACAAATGTAAGTTTTTATTAATGAACCCTCAGAAGCCACCTGTATGCCTGGTTAGCCATACCCTTGGTTTACTGAGAGAGACATCAGGGGACAACAAGGAACAAGAGTTCATGCAAGGTACAAAGGAAAACTCTGGCATGGGTACAACCCAGGTCACCAAACTAGCAGATTCTGGATTATTGGTATTTTTGAAAGGTTTTGGCACCAGCATTTTCAGTACTTGCAGAATACCTCTGAGTCAGGCAGGTCATAGCAATTTAAAGTTCTTGGATTTTTTATTTTTTTTTTTAAATTTAATTGAGCTATAAATAAGCATCTGTACCTCCAACATAAAAATGAGACTGAATACTTTTGATGAGCATAATGAATATTGTCTCTAAAATGGGATGTGAGTATGTTCATAGATGTAAATTTGATGGGCTGAATAGCCTGAGAATACTTTGGGAATGCTTGAGGAGCTTCTTTCTGTTCAGATTACCAGTTTTTTTGCCATATGGATGGGTGTAAATGGAGATTGATGGGAGGAGCTGTTATTGTAATGTACCCATTAAGATGGTTCCTTTGTTTCAATATGTAGATTGCATTTTCAAGATGTGAAGCTAGTTTAAACAAAATGAGATGTATAGAAGCTTTATGTTCTCCTTTCTCTTCAGCTTCTGCTCAGACCCATATAATTTTCAGGAAAAGGTTAGTAGTTTGTAGGGATAAAGCATATTGGTGCAGAACACAATTTCAGTCTTCACCCATATTTTGCATGAAAACAGCAACATCTGATGAAAATATTTTTTTAGTGGGAAGGGTGAGGAGATCATAACTCGATCAGTGTAAACCCATTCATTTTAGAGTCATTCTCGAGCTAAAATGGGCTATTGGTATGTAAAGAATTCAATTCACTTTATAATGTCAAAATCAAGTATATATATCAACCTTGATTTTAAACCTTTTGTTTGGGTTTACCTATCAGCCAGTGTGCTACCACTCTTGGGACACACATGCAAAGCCCACACCTACGTATGCGGTTTCAGGGCTGCTTTAGTGATGCTCCGCAAGGCATGACTCTGCAGTGCTCCTCTTCCCTACGCTGGCAACCTTCCTCTGACCGCCGTAAGGAAAGGATATTCACTTGCTTAAACACGTTTGGTGAAGGAAGGTTTTATGAATTGACTAAGGCAGTCAGTCAGATTCAGTTTTACTCTTACGGGTGGTGTCTTGTACAAAACAATATTCTGGACATTCAGTTAAAATGAGGGAAGCTACCTTTTTTTTTTTCCACTGGACATCTTATTTGCTTCAATTTGCATGCTATTTATATTTTTACCATTTAGTGTTTGTGATCTGTTTACTTTTCCATTCCAGCTCATTTGCAAGCTGACACAGGATGTTGCATTCTAAGTTTGGAAACCATTTGATTTTGATACAAAAAGCAGATCGATTGCAATTCCCAAGATGAGAGCATGGTTACTAATTCTATTGGATATCTCAAAGCAATTTCTTGCCGGTGAAAGGACTGTATCTTTTCTGCCACAGTGAATTCCATACATTTTAATGTCTGCATCTGTGATTTTTTTTTGTTGTTTTATTTTTTAAATGATACCTCCTCTAAAATCTTTTGAAGACACTGATTGTCTATGTTAGAGTGCACCAACCAGTGCTAGATTTCTTGGCAGCAAGATGTTATTCATGATATGTATATTAGCTCCACATTGTCTTAAAGAGTTTGCGGGTAGCTGGGAAAGACAAGACAGGTATTTGTCTTGTGAACGAAGCTTCCTATGCGATTTCAGCTGAGAGCTGGGTTTTGGAGCCAACTGAGCTTTTAAAGGCTAGGCACATTTTAAAAAATCTAATTACTATTTAGAATAGACGGTAGCATTAATTGCAGTCAATTCTCTATAAAAGAAATAAACTATCACTTAATTGCATTTAGATTCGTAATACAAAAGTGTATCTTGATTAGAGAAAGAAATAGATCAGGTTAATTCTTTTATTTGGTAACGAGTGAAATTTATACAGAAAAATTGCATTATTCTGTGGAGCTGTCATTGGCTTCTTCCTGTAGTTGGTTCTCAGTCTTCAAATAGATATTCAAACACCCAACTGTCACTTAAGCTTTGGATATTTTTCCTTCTCAGACAATAATTCTCTGCACCCAAAGTTGAAAGTTTTCCAGCTTTATGCTATCTCTGTTCTGTGGGGGTGCAGGTAGGAAGCAACTGTATAAATTGGCATGTATATTTCTTCATGGTATAATTTGCAATCAAGTGGAAATGAAACTATTTCAGTTTTGGTTTGTTTTTATTTTTATGACTGATTCAAAATCTTGCTTAAAAATTCCAAGTGTTAGTCCAGGAGGGGGCAGGAAAGAAAGGACACGTGTCCCAAAACACTGCTAGGGAATGAAAGGTGCTGAACAGAATTATTTTCTGAAAGATTGAAACCTGGTGTGTTGTGTGAAGTCTAATTTTAGACCACATTATGCTGCAATATGGTATCAGATTCAAAGAGCAGCAGGTGTCAGAGAATCTGCTAGCTGACACTCCATGTTACAGCAGAAAAGCTTTATTAAATTCATTTTCTAAGCTGCAAATAGGACTCTGACATGGTGTGAAATTCAGCTAAACTGAACTTCTTCAGCTTCTGCTCTGGCATGTCATGGATTTTCTGTAATCGCCCACTGTGATCTGGCTAGCCCAAGTTTGGAAATGCTGGCTATTAGCCTTAGCAGGAAAAGTCTTTGCTTTCAAGCACTGTGTGCTTCCCACCCGCAACCTAATGAATCCTCAAGGGGGTCTGAAATGAGGCAAAACCCAATCCTGAACCGAGTGAGAACAGGAAAATCTATTTCATGCTTTTCCCACAGGAGACGGGTCTAATTCACTGAGAAATATTTTGTGATGGGGCTGGGGTTATCTGGATGAAACAGTTATTTTTATTTTGAATATTTGAAATATGGCTATACCCTAAATTTCTGTGTATGAGATATTTTCCTGAAAATTTAAAAGGTTTGTCAGGGTAGAGATATAAATTGTGTGGATACAACGTATCATGGCAAGGCATTTTTAATGCATACTTTCTATACCAGTCCTGCGAACAAGCAAAGCCACCCCAGCACAGGGAAGGGCTCTGCTGCGGCCCCTCCACAACGGGCTTCATGCTGTCACCTCTCCCGACCCAAATGGGAGACGTGCGCATTGGGCTTGTGTCTCACGCTCCTCGGCAGCCGGAGCCCTGTCTCGCGCGTTTGGGGCGCTTGCCTTCCAGTTCTCTGCTTCTACTTGAGCAGGCTGCAAAGCATTGGCTTAGTGGTACGTGGGCTAACAAAGTCTTCCAGAGATGGACAGATAAGGGGCAGGAAATATTTGCAATACTGCTAATTTTGACTGTGTAGTGCCCTGATTTTGCCTGTAGTTGTTGTGTAAGGGGAATTCAGTAGCCATAGCAATAGGGATAGTGTTATGAGAAGAGTTGCCATAAATTTTAGACTGCTCTGACTGGGTTTAAACATCCCTGAAAGTGTTGGGAAGCAGCAGAGAAGATCAAAAAGGAATTGTCAAGGCTCTGAGAAGCCTGTGGAATTAATTTAGAGAGCTCCCCTCGGACAAAACAGTGTCAGGTAAAGACAGTGTTTTATACAGATCAGATGTGATCAGCTGGGCATTGCTGGCAGTCCTGGGGAGCAGCAGAACACAAATAAAAAGGAAATGTTCAGGCTGTGAGTTAAAGTGCTTTCTTTCTCTCCTAACTTTTTTTTTTTTTGAGGGGGGTGGCGGGAGGATTCTTCCCTGCTTCTTTTTTGGAGATGATTCCATATCTGATATCACAAAGAGTAAAGATATAAAATGCACAGGAATGCTTTCTAGGGGTGCTTATAATTGATGGCTTTCTATTCACAGTTCGGGTGCTTGTTGGGAATCTGAACTGCCTTTAGCCAGTTAGGCTGCTTTGCTCAGGAAGGTCCTTAGCAAAGGAAAGTGGATAAACATAAAAATCTTCAGGGAAGAACTGGAAGATGTGGGGTTTGCATACAGAACTCTTCACAGTCTGGCTGCCTGATTGCTCCTATAAGTTGTGAAAGATCATGTTTTTGGGCAATGGAAGATATTGCTTTTGGTTATCTAGTTCAAATTCTCACCCGATAGCTCGACAACGCAAGCTGTTGTACACGCACTGACTTTGGTTGCCAAAACAACAAAAACCCCCATAAGTTTGGCCATGTTTTCAAATAGAGTAGTTGTATTTGTTACAGGAATGTTTGTCATAATACATGTGAAGTGCGGCTAAGCAATCATCTGATCCAGGGCTGGAAGATCGGCTCATGGGCAGGCAGATGCAGCGGGACACCTAAAAGGTGGCTTTGGCTTTGTAAGCAGTACAGGGATGTGAGTTGAGCTGTGTGGAGTCTGAACAGTTTGGAGTTCATCTGAAATGTGAAAGTAGGGCAAAGTGGCCTTGTCATCTTGTGGGCAAACATAAATAAGTTTGTAACAGTCAGTGCAAACCATTCATTCAGCAAGATTTTGAAGCTAGATTCAGTGTAACTGTGTTGTTCCATATGAATCCATATTGAATTTCTTTCTTTAAATGAACGTGAAGTTCTAGCCAAATCCTCACCTGACGCTTTAAATATAATTAAAGTTAAGAACAATGTTGCTGGGTTCTGGGTCAACCCTTCAGATTGCTTTCAGGTATCTCCAGACAGAGAAGTTCATTTGTCCGGACTGGGCTCCTGCCGCGCAAAATGCATCGGGGTATGTATAAGAAACAGCCAAAAATGCCAAGCACCCACACTGTGCAGGGGGCTGCAGTGCCACTTGATGTGCATTGTTAGAAAGGGTCTCTGCAGGACTAACAGCAATAGTGGTATTTTATTCTAACAGATAAAACTGCTAGATGTGTTTGTATTTGAGATAGGAGTTTTTATTCTGTTCATAATTTTTTACAAGGAAACAAGACTTCAGACTGAGCACTTCACTACTTTGGAGAAGAAGGCAGGAGAGCTCTAATTCAATTTCTGGCACTGCTGTTTTAGTGCAGAAACCATCAGTATCCTCATAATGTATTTTCAGACCATATTATATGGAGGAAATCTGTGACTTCATCTCAAAGGTGACCTACAAAGGAAACTTTAAAATTGGCTTCTACCGCTCCTTTTTGTTTTGTTTTTCCCTTTGGGTTTTAAAAATGTTGTACAAAGGTCTGGGGAGCTTTGACTATTCCCAGCTTTCTGCTTGCGGATTTTTTTGTTATTATATTTAAAAATAACAGGAATGCAAAGTCTGCTTTTGCTGCTCTCCCCCTCCCCCTTCTTTCCCTGGACAATTCCTTGGGGATTTCAAGGACAGGAAAGTGAAACATGGCTCGGAGAGTCGCAGGCATTTCGTTTTTAGAAGAAGAGCTTTCTTCTAAGTGCTTGGACTCAACAGGTATTAGTGCAACAAGCAGAATATTGGACCTGAACCATCCTGACTTGACATTTCTTCTCTCTCTGGAGTGCAACTTTCATCTTCTTTTGCAGTCATAATTACATTAGTTTTCATAGGGATTTTTTAGGATAGACAAAGTATTAATTTTTAATGTTAAAATATTTTTTCGCCCTTTATAATTTTTTGGTATCTTCTCAAGTCATTTTATACATCACAGATAAGAGGAAGAAATAATTTCTTTGTTTTTAAAATAATTATTAAGAGAAGACTCCAGAAGCTCTAGGTTAGGAGCAAAAGTGAAGCGAGCAGAAAGTCCGTCTGCCTTCAGTACGAATACAGAAGTACGTGGCTTCACAAGCTATGGTCCCAATGCTATGCAGGATTCAGTAGCTGGGCAGGCATGTTAAAAAGGAAACCATTACTCTATGGCTGATCTAGCTAAGGAAAGTTGGATGTTTATGTGCAGCAGGCATTTTACATTTGAAATCAGGTCTGAGTGGTGGGTTAGCGTGCAAACGTATACAGAGGAGGAGAGTGAAAACCATTCATTATGCCAATGGTACCTAAAGTCTCACACCAGCGAGGTGATGGGGTGAGCCAACAAGCGCGTGGGGAGCAGTCGATCTGACCCGCTGCTCGTTTTTGGATGAGCCGTACGCTGTGTGTGCAGGAGGCTCCTGCTGGTCTCAAGCTACTGCTGTGGTTGAGGTGCCTCCTAAAAAGGTGTTTGCTGGGAGATGCGTGCAAACAAAATTGCTCATCTGGCTCAGAGCCTGCTTTCTACTTATGCCTTGGGGGGCTTATGGGGAAAATGATGTCTGGGAGCAGACTGACATGCAAAGCCCATGGGTCATACCTTGCGTTCCCTCTGTGTTATTTTGTCTGCTTGGTTGGGACGTTAACATAATGAATTTTAATTGAAAAAGAAAAATCTTTTGGTGGAAGCATATTCTCGGATGGGGAAGTATAAATTACAGAATAATTCATGGACTATTTGCAGCTCTTGAGAATTCAGCTGGTCTAAATAATGTATGTTTACACATACAAATTGTGTGTGTGTGTCCCTGCATATTTTAAATGTTTGATTGTTTCACATTAAGAAACAAGTGAACAAGTGCTGACTGTAGAATACTGGAACACTTGCCATTTTGGTTTTAATCTTTTGCTATTAGTATGAATCCTGCAAAGATTTTTTTTTCGTATGTTTTTCATACCTGCATTTTATTGCTGGCCTAAAACTATATAGGCATGGCAGACAGACAGCATCTTTTTAAACCCTGAAGATACTAGTGAAGAGGATCAGTAGGGGCCGGGCAGCCATCATCCCACAGATAATTAGGGATAAGAAGCGGTGGAGGATCCAGCGCTGCCTCCTTCTCTGCCTGCCTGTCTGGTGGGCTTGCTCCATTGCACAGATAGAGCTGCTTGGTACTTCACACTGAATAAAATTGCATGAGAGATTCTCAGTGCCTGGTGCTCTGGCTGCTGGCTGTGCTAATGACAGTGCAGTCCCAGCGCGCTGGCTAAGCCACAGCACAAAGGGGCTGCGGGGCTGCTGCTGCCCGGCGGCGGGGGCGGCACTTCTCTGGCTCGTGCAGACCTTGGCCTCCTCAATACGCCTTTTTGTAAGTAAAGGAAGAGTTCCTCTCAGCTAGAAGAACAGAAAATAAAATGTTGTGGCTTGCAGTGTGTGTACACATGTGTGCAAATGCCATAAAAATCACCTGCTTCTTTAAACTCAGGGTGGGGAAGGGTTAAACAGACAACAGTAAATATTTGGAGCTGGATGGTGGTAATCCAGTCACTCAGATGCCCAAGCTGCTAATGGTTTGCTTCTGTGGATGTGTTTAGACCTCAGGCTGTCATCAACTCTGAAGGAGACCCTGAAGATGAAAGAATTTCAGTGTACAGCCGTGTCAAAGGCTGCCGCTGTATGTGCATAAGCCTTCAGCCTTGTCTTCCAATGCTGCCTGGCCATGGCTGTGCACATTGCTATCCTGATTAGGGAGGACAGCGCGTTCTTCTACAACTATACCTACTTTGTGTCAATCTGATAGTGTATCTGAGTAGAATATGCCAGTGACGAATTTAAGAAAAATCATGAATTAATTGGAAAATCTGAAATAGGGCTGAAATGAGAGGATCTGCAATTCTTTCCTTCTAACTGCAACATCACACTTGATGAGTACCTGCAGGTTACACGTGCTCTCTGAGAAGGCCTGAATGAAGCAATGATAAATGATAAGCAGCTGGAAGGGATCTCCTCATGTAGGTAACTTGCACACCTCGCTGCCCCATGCTGCCAAACATAAACAGGGAAAGCCGCACCACTCACCGAGCGCGGAGGCCAGGGTTGAAATGCAGGGGCAAAGCACATCTGTGGGTGTTCAGGCTGCTTTTGAAAGATTAGGAAAGAGCCCTACTACAGTGGGATTGCTTGGCCAGTGTTATATGGATTCACAAGTTGTTGCACAGATTGAAACCAAAATGCAGTCATAGTGCAAAACACCAGGGTGAGATGTGGGAGCAGGGAGAAAGCTTTCTGAGGTAATTCATGTTCAGTATTTTGTAACAATTTTGTCGGTGAAGGGGCCACAGTCCAAAATTAGATTAATTCACTTCCATGTCAGGATAGCAGCTAGTCCCAGCTGTGTGAAAGAGGGTCCCAGTGAGACTCAACTGGCGGGGCATTGGCAGGTGAAGGTTGTGTTGGTACTGGGGTGGACAGAGGGCACTGCCCAGCCTGGGCACACCATGGGCAAAGTACCTAGAGGAGGATGAATGAAACAAACTGATGCTTTGGGAAAAGGGGGGAAAAAAAAAAAAAAAGTGGGACTTTGTGATGAAACACTAGTTTCAGGTCATTTCAGACTCAAGCACATGGGGTGAAAGTGACATCAGGCTAACAAGCGTGTCCTGGGCACTGGGGTGGTGGAGTGGCACGGCTGGTTTAAGGACAGCCGTGGAGATGGGCGGCAGCCCCGTGGCAAGGCATGCAAACCGCAGAGAGACTGTACCTGTGAGCTCCGTGCATACAGGTCACTGAGCATCCCCGCAGAGTGACTGGTTTTGGTCGTTACTGATTTGAGCTGGATTCAAATCAAGAGCCCAGAGGCAAAAGCTGTGATTTTTGTAGGGCATGATGGCTTATTTAAATGCAGAATTCTGGCAATAATGCCTTCACCTTGGGACAGTAAACTATCAATAGCTGCCTATTAAATAGCCTTGTATTTTAAACAAGATATTGGTAGTAACCATCATTCACTATTAAGTGTAAACAAGTCCCAGAAGTGTTGCCAGCTCTGTGAGTTTTGTCTAATCTGCATATCTATTAAAACTCCTTTTTTGCAGCCCTGGCTAGCTGCATTTTAGAGTTATATTTCTGTCACCACTCCTGCTCCTCGCAGGTGCAAAGAGTCACTTCCCAGTGAGACAGGTTTACCACAGCACTTTTTATGTTGGCTTACCTGGTACTAGCGCTGCCAAGGCCCCATGAAGTCCCAGTTTGAGTGCTGGCCGTGGCTGCATGCAGATTGCACGCACAGTTCAACTACCAGATGGGGGACACTAAATCTGCTTTGTCTAGCCAAGAGCTGGCAGACAGAGCACCACTGCTGCTGTCAGCCAGAGAAATACTGAAAATTGCTCAATCAACATAATTCATGAAGCTTTGTGGCAGGTCTGCAGCTCCACAGGCCACTGCAAGAGTGCCAGATCAGACACGGGGCTGTGCAAACCCATGGCTGTGCTCATTTACTCGGAGGGCGTGCGCAGCTGCCTGCCACTGCCCAGTGCGATGGCTCTTGGAGATGGCTCTTTCAAGGGGAAAATGTTGTGAACGACACTGTTGCCCAGTAATTCCTGCTTTGTTTGCAGAGAGGGGTCATGGCTAAGAGCTCTGTCCCTGATCCCTTTTATGATGTTGCCTTAAAGCACTCTGAGGACCATCGAGTTACTTGGCTGCCCCCACCCTACCTGCCATCCCTGCTTGCCATAAACTACAGACTCAAGGTGAGGGGAAAAGAGCAAACAAGTTTAAATCTTTGTGGGCAGAGCTAGGTAAATACTCCAGCAAGTCTTCTCAATCATTCTTTCAAACAGAAAAAGGTTTAATCTGTGGGATGGTATTTCCAGCCCTTACTTGCTTTTCATGCTCTGGGGTAGTGGGGTTTCCAGCGAGCTCTCCTTGAGCAAACGGAGCCTTCAAAGGTCCTGGCAAAAGTGAAAAGCGCTGCGAGCTGTGGAAATGTGCTGCCTTGTGGTGCTAGGTGAAGTGTGCATTTGTACCCAGTGTGTTCAGGTGTCCAGCTGAAACATCCTCTTCGTTTGGTCAAAAAGTGGAAGAAGGGGCTGACCATGAAGAGCAAGTAAATAGTGTGCAATGGGGAACAGCTCGCTAGTGTCATGATCAGAGAGTGAGCGGTCCTGCAGTGGTAATGCAGCCAAATAGATGTAGGCCAAACATTGAATTAATTTAAAAATAAATAAAATTGTATTTTTCCATGAGCAAACAATAATATAGTATACTTTTCAGAATCTCCCTAGTTTTTTTATATCTTAGACTGTAAATTGTCTAACCTAGTAGCTCTTCTTATAGGCCTGAATCCTCCTGGAGATGTCTATTCAGCATATATGTGTAGGGGTGTAAATGGTCGTACACGTGCAGGTAAATCTGCATATATGTGTTTGCATTTTGGTCTGGCCTTGCAAATGTCTAGCAGAACTGTTTTGTAGTATACTGTACGGAATATATCTTGCAAATACTCTTAAAGAATCAATTACAGAGTTAATTCAATAGCTATTAGTAATGAAACGTAAATGCAACTTTACAATTCTGCCAGCTGGCTAAGGTAACGTGCTTTCATCATGTACAGAAGCAAAGCATTTTTCAAATCTCTGGCTGAATATTACAATCCAAAATTAAATTATAATTACCAGAGGGTTTCGTGGCAGCCTGTAGCCAGACCAAAGAGGACTCCTCCCTCTCGTGTGTCCTGCAGGAGCTCCACTCTGAAGCCCGGATCTGCAGCTCACCACATCTGCTCAGGTGAGGCAGGCAACTGTCAAGAAATCTGAGTTTTTCCAGTACCAGCAGGAAACTGGTTAGGAGGTTTCATCAGCTGGTTGATTTATATGAAAGAAGGTAGACTTCTGTGCTTTGGATTGTGGCACTAGTTTTCAATTTGTTTTGACCTTTTTTCCACTCCTGTCAATGGTAGCAATGACTTTTGTTGACCACGGCTATATTTCTAGGTCTTGTGGGGATATAAAATTTTTGGCTGGTCCTGTGTAAGTTCCCATCCCAACACACAGTGCAGTTTCACACAGGATGTCTTTCTATCACTTGCATGTCATCCCTATGTTTTCCATAATGTGGCACATCCTCAGTAATCCTGTACTTGATGCCATAACAGAGGCACACAGTGATATTTTGTAAATAGCAATCCAGAAAACAACAGACTACTGCCATGTTAATAGAGTATTTCAGTAAATAGGATGATAGTACAGTGTATTTTTATGAGGTGCTTTGTTTCTGTTAGTGGCCACTGGGTGGAGGAAAAACTGAAAAAGCTGAAAGTAGGAGCATAGAAGAAAGTGGCCTGATTTCCAGGACATTCAGGGCGCCTGCAAGTCCTCTTGCCTTGCTGACAATACTCAGCAGCTCCTGGAAATCAAATCACTTGTTTAGGTGCATGATTTTGAAATATGGCAGGCCGGGACTGGGCTTGTGATAATTCCAAGACACAGTTTAGCAAAAAGGTCGAGAAAAAAGTAAGCCATGACTGAGCGAGCGAAGCTTGAGCAGCAGAAGGTGGCACGCTGAGCCAGCACCAGTGGAAACAGAGTTTGGAAGGGAGCTTTTCAGGAGGAGCTTGCTAAGAGAGGACAGTGCTTATGCTTGCTTTTTCTTTATAATTTTCCTCCCTAATAATTTAAGATCTGGGGACCAGAGGATTTGCAAAAGTCAGTGGGAATGTGATTTGGCCATACAAATACATTTTCTGACTACATGAAGTATTCCATACAGAAATTAACTGTGGGCGCAATGATTTAAAATACTGTTCCTTTTGATGCCCCTGTGGTATGTTAATCTGAGGTTATACGCAAGAAATTACTGTTTATAACCTAGTTTCTTCACTCTCCTGCAGGCTGGGGATGAGACTAGCCCCTTAAGTTGCTGCTAACGCTTCTGCAGCATGGGCTCAAAATTAAAATGAAGCAGTTGCTTGGAAACCCTCCTCCTCTTTATGCTACTTTTTTTACTTTCTCAAGATGTGTCTTTCCAGACTATTAATTGTAAGTGGCAAAAATATTACAGGCGGAGCTGCTGGTGTCTCTTACTGTGAAGACTGTGTAACATTGCCTCTTACAAGCCCCTATTTTGATTGGCATACACTTTGCCAGACTACAACCATTTTGAATGAAATTTGGAGGGAATTTTCTGTGCTGGGTGTCTCCCTAATCTCTTTAGGAAAAATTCAGCCAGAATTATTCCAGAGGATAGAGCTAGAGAACAATACACTGGCAAAACAATGTGGTGAACTTTGAAAAGGTAAAATATCTCAAGGCTTTGAAGCAAGTACCTGAAATTCAGTGGGGGAAGGATTGTCTGGCTCTTTACCCAGGTCTATATGTCTTACCACTTCTAATCTATGAATGTTTGGCTAAATTGTAGGGATTTCCATAGCTCACAATTTGCATGTGTCCCATAGGGACAGCTTTGGTATATTTAGCAGCTAAAACCAGAAGCGATTTCAGCCACACTGGCTACTCTGGACCTAACTGAAGTCAGCCCTCCAGGGGTTATGTCTCATTGAAGGGATATGCAGAAAGTGGATTAATTATGTGCTAAGAAATCCTGATCCTGACATCTCTGAAATTCTGAGTACTCCACTTTGCAACCTTAATGTTCTTATGGGATAATTTTCTTGTGCAAAGTATATATTTTTAAATTGGGCAATTTAAGCATCAACTGCATATATCTTAGAATTTCTGCAGCACTTTTGGTATGGAAAACTAATTTTTTCCATACAATTTTATTACTGTCAATCTGTTGGGAATTCCAACGGGCATGGGATCCAATATCTTTGATAATGGGGATGTTAGTGCAAAAGGCTATGTGTAAAATTTAAAGTGCATGGATCCATAAAATGCCTCAGAGTTACCCCTATTATCTGTACGAAACAGTCCTACAGAGAATACACTGGGACTGGATAATACTGAGAAGGTGGCTTTCCTGACACTGGATCAATGATTTATTTTATTTTGGAAGTCTCTTCTGAGGAGTGGGGTGGGGGCAAGATAATTTTGAAGAGGGTTTAGCAGCATAAGATCTCTTGTGCAACTAAGCAAATAGCTAGGCAGTCTGGTTACACAGAGTTCCAAAGTACACTAATCATGCAAATATTTTTTGGGTAAAATGGTAAAATGCTGTTTGTTTCAGTGGCATGCAGAACACGATACATACTTTAAAATCCTTATGTGGAAAAAAATATTGGTGGGAAGCCCTGGATTGTAGGAGCAAGACAGGAATTATTTGCCTCTATATTTCTGGATGTTACTACACACCATTTTTTCCCCCATGTGCTAATGGCAGCGCTAGGTAACTGGGTGTTTGGAGGCACAGGAGAACTATGTTGTGTTCAGCAGGCTCTCATGACTTTCTGGGTCTTGCATCTCCTAAATAAGGGCAGGATGATGGGTATGCGTAGGCTAGCGGGGCCACGAGGCATCATTTGAATAGAATCGAAAGGGGTGTGGGGTAGGGAGGAGATCAGACACAACTTTTTTTTGACTGTGAAATCTGGTTTAAAACAGATGTATTGCTTTATAGTCAACAAAAGGACTACCATCTACCTGAGCTACCTGGACCTTCTTTTTCCACCTGAAAGTTTTGTTTGGAATTTGAGGACTTTGGTGATTTTTGAATGTTTTAAATATCTGGAAATCCTGGAGACGCAGTACTTTGCATAGACGGTGTGCCCAGGCAGCTTGACATGCCCTACATACGCATCTCGCTGGGCCTGCTCTGCTCAGATGTCTGGACGTGTTACTCCTTGGGATGTCCTGGTTAGAAATGCTGCAGCCCAGGCCTGCCAACCTGAAGTCACACGGATGCTACGTCTCAAATTTCTGTATTGCAGAAAGCTGGCAGAAACTACGTATCAGCAGTGCTAAAATATGGCTGAAATCTGTGTGCATCTATCGGGAGCTGTGTGCTAGCATTCCCTCACTCAGCAGGGGTGTGATGAGTTTTTCATTAATATTAGCTCTTTGGAAGGAGCAGATGGTGCCAAGATCTTGCACCTCAGAGCCAGAATTACAGTTTGGAGCCAGCTGCATCATTTTCATTAGCTCTAGAGTTTCACAGACCCCTTCTAGCCTTCATTTCCCTTTGTAAGTGGGGCAAGAGTGCCAGCTCAATGAACTGATGTGTTAAACATGAATAACATGTTGAATGATTATTCTGAGCATCAGTGCTGACTGATGAGGGAGTGCCACGTTTCCAGCCTCTCTCTTGCTGATGGCATATGCTGCTTTCACCGATAAAATCTGTAAGCTCTAGGAAACTGACTCTCAAGTCACCTGGAGAAGGCCATAAGGCAGCAGCAGCAGGGCTGTCCAAGGGCTGGATGGCAGGAAAGCCTCTGGCAGTTCTACATAACTGCTACGTGGATGGTGAGACTCTTGAGGTAGAAGAGAGGCAACCTGGGAAGAATGGATGAGATCAATATTTTGTACTTGTATTTTTGTGTATCAGATTGGTGAATGTTGCATCAACACAGACATGCTTCATAATACCGAGATGCTAGAACAGAAGGATTTTTAATGCTCTGAAGGACAATGATAAAATGAAGATATCTAAATGAAGATAAAGATACTGTGGTGGACCAGTAAGATGTAATCCTTACAGATAGTGCAGAGATGGAGAGGAGAAATCAGAGGATCTAGATGAAAATTACTCAAAAGCTTCTAAAATAGAAATAGCAACTTCAGGTTGCAGTGCTGTGGTAGGTTTCCATAGGCTGATTCAATTAACTATACTCTGCTTAAGCTCACTAGGAATGTGTTCAGACACATGACTGAAGATACAGTATGTGTAGCTTGTACCAATAGCAAGTGGAATTTTGAACATTTGGCTTAAGTAATGCAATGTGTCATTTGCTTCCCAATGCACTCTAATCTGCTTTAAAACACAGATGGGTCATCTCAATACCATAGAGTTACAGACTTTAAATGTCCTGTACATGGCAAAATAATTTAACTCTAAGAGAAAGGATGTCTCCATCTCAGTGTTTACATTCATCTAACTGTTCTGATTCTGGCATACAACCTCTCTTTTCCAGGACCTGATCTGCATACTGAAGTCACTGGGAACATTGCTTTTAGCTTGGCAGGGACTATAACCAGTACTGACGGAGATTATTGCTCTTGCTACACTGTAAGTTTGGACAAGCTAGCTAAACAGTGCAGTCTTTTAAGTGGATGGTTGTAAAAGGTTTTTAAATCTTGTCTTTTGTCACTTAACGGCTTTTCCCTGCTTGTTTTTTCTTGTTGATCCAGTTGGTTAGATGCAAATGCAGGGAAACCATCCAGGAATACAAAAAAAGTATCAGAAAATAACTTTCGGAACAGTTGAAAAGGACTCTCAGACTTCACTAGGCATAAAGGGGTCTCATGGTAGCATTTCTTTTTTCAAAAATAAATTGTTGATTATTACTGTGCCTGGATTTAATGGAGTGTAATGTATTCCTTTCCCTAACAACTGGCAATTAAACACAAAAGGTGAAATACATCCCACTGAAGGGAAGGGCAAAACTCCCACTGTCTTTGGTGGGACCAGGAATTGACCCAAAGTGTACATGGAGAAATACTTTGAACACAATGTTATAAGCTATGCTTTGTGGTAGTAAAGAGCTTTTATTAAGCTCACAGCTCTAGCTATTCACATGATGCGTTTGAGTGGTCTTTGCTGCACTGCTGTTTTTCTGACTACTTAAGGGCATGTATAATTATAAAAGGGGAATTGGTGGCTGTGTGTGTGTTTCCTTCAGGCAATAGATACAAACAGGGCCTCCAGGTATCAGCATGTGTCTGGAAGGTGGAGGAAATGTCTCTCTTGTAAGAGAGGGAAGTCTCGTCCCAGGCTTTATTTCTTTCTCCTGGGCCAAAGGAAGGCTTACAGTCAGCTCCACCAGGTTTCTGTTCCAGCCGTAGTCACTGGGATTAACTGACACTGTGGCTTTAACCAGGTTGGTTAATGAGTCCATGTTTCTTGACTGACTGGTACCTACTGCCCCCATGCAGAGTTACACATCTTGCAGTAATACAGGTACTATGATATCCACTTTAAAAAAAAAAAAAGTGCTGTCCAGCCACATCGCTTCTTGTCTGCCTCTTCCTGCTTGCCAAGGCTTCATTATGAAAAGAACTATTGACCTCATTAGTAAATTAAAAAAAGTTGGGCTGGGAACATACAAAATATAATTTGTGGGGTGAGAGGGAGGAGGAGAGTACCTGAGGCAGGGATTAATAACTATTTTGGCCCAAAATGCTCTCATAGCAAAGAGATTCTCATTTAACTCTGACACCTTTACGTGCTGTGGGGGCTGCGGCGGGGCTTATCCACCTCTCCTCGCCTCTTTCTGGTTGCAGCTCTCCATCGAGGTCTCAGGAGGAGGGAGAGAGGACAAGAGAATTCCCCAGAAACGAATGAAAGAGTCTGGAGTGGGAGCAACAGTTGCGCTGCTCCCAGAGCCTGGGAGCTCTTGCAAGGCTCTTGGCTGGTGGCTCATAGGGATACTGCTTGTTACAGGAGTGAGGTAGCCAGTAAAGCAAAAAAAGAAATATAAGCATCAAAGCTGAACACACTAATTTCACTGCAAAAGTGTATTGTAGCCTCCTTCTCAAGATAGCCTCAGATAGGAGAACAGTGTGATGAATGTAAAACAGGCCTGTGCAGATCCCCTTCTGAAGGGTGTTACGTATGCCCTTCACGTGGAGGTTATTTACATGTTTAAGCAGCGATCGTTGTCCATTGCGCTTTATTTCCAACAGATGAAAATCCCACAAAAACAGCTTCTGCTGGATCTCGCTACATAAGCCAGATAGTTTTGTGGCTGGCTGGTGCGCTGGTAAAAGCAACATTTACTAGTGTCCTTTGCACAAACAAAGGAGGGCCCAAAATGGGAGAAGCTTTAGCTTTCTGTTGATGCTTCTTCCAAGGGTGTCTCTCCTTCTTGTGTTCGAATGTCAACAACTTGGAAGTCCTTTGGTAACAGAATTTTCTTTGCTCACTTTGACACCGTGAAATGAAACTCCATGGTGGTATAAATGAATGTGTGGGGCTGTTCCTGGACGCTAAATGCCCCACATTGTGCTTGTGTGCAGGGAAGTGATGTTCGTCCTACTGTGGTCATGGGACAGAATGACAGAATCCCTTCTCCCCCTGGTATAAGTTGCGTGCTTTGTTGATTCTTAAAGAAATTCAGGTTTAATACTCATTCACACTACAGCTGCATGTAGGCTCCCGTGGTATGAGAAATCGGGGTTTGTTGCTTTGGTCTTTTTTTCCGTGTAATTGGACATGAAGATTGACTTGAAGAGATTCTCCTGGCAGAAGTAGGGGCATCACTGAACACACATTGGAGCTTTTCTTGTTTAAAGATAGATTTGCTTCGTGAAACCCGCATAAAGAAGTCGCCATTTAGAGAGGAATACTAACAAAGGATTTTTTTGTTCCCAAATCATACCCTATATAGTGAATACTATGGCTGTTAAAGGGATTTCATATGTACAAAGGGTAGGATACAGTAACAGTTTTTCAATTAGTATAATATTAAAAATATACAGTATGGTTGTACAGAGCTGAAAAATGGTGGTTTTGTGATATAGTCAAGGGAGTAAAAGAGTGGAAAAAATACATTTTCATCTAGCAAGACTTGACATGTGCATCCACTTCAGGTTTTGTTAATAATGTTCTTAATTTGCAGTGTGTCATAGGAGGGCAGCATTAGTTATTGTAATGCTGTATTTATGATGTTATCAGTAGTAGAGCTGCAGTATAGTTTTCACCACAGAGCAGAACTCGGATTACTGTGGATTTAACATGAAAGTTCAATAACAATAATTTAATATGTACTATGTACAGTTAGAATGATAGTTCTTTCTCTCTCTCAGCAGGAAATAAATGTGTTGGATCATTAAACCTTGCTACCCTGTTCCCCACTCAGAAAATAAATATACAGATAGGTCTACGGTTTCATTCTATGTAGTTACATTGGCTTTAGTGGTGTGACACTGATTTACATCAGGAAAGCATCCAGCCCAACTGTCAAAGACAGTAGCTTTATGCGGCCATAAAAGTCATGGAAGAAAACATCAGGATATCAAAGGTATTGACTGTATTTTAATATACTTTGGCAAAAAAGAAACTGGGGGATTGAGAGAGAAGTGTGTTTACTTTACAGTCCTTGACTTCTAACTTCTGGTTCAGAGCAAGCTGTCAAAGACCAAACAAACACTGCTTTCTAAAACTTTTTCCAAGTGAATTTATTGCTCATGATACGTGCTGAATTAACAGCCCTGGAGACTGAAGCCTTTTAATTTGGGTGGATTTCAGGATTCCCACACAAAGCCTGAATGTTTCCATTTTTGGGAAGGGACTCTCTCTATTTGCCCCTCATACAGTTCCAGGCATGCTGTTGATACTCAATAAATAATCATAAATGACAATAAAGTCAGAGTAATGTGATCTACGCAGCTGCCCTGGATGGGGCTTGGAAGATGGGACTCACCTTGTGCTGGGTCCCAGTCCTGCTGCACCTCTCTTGGCTGCTGCTCCTATACGTACTACTATGGACTGCAGGAGCAGCTGCTGGCCTCTGCCTGGCTCTATAGGGGCTTAATAGGGTGCTCCAGCCTGCTCTCTTTCTTTTCTCTGCCAGATTTAGGAATCCCCAACTTAAAGGAAGGGATTGCTTTCTGCCTGCTGCTAAAAGCTATTTTTAATTGTCCCTTCTGGGGTCAGGCTGCTCGTTCTGCACCTGAAGCTGAATGTTTTTTGAGCTAAAACAGCCAGGAATGTTGTATTGTTCCCATGGGTGTGAGGAGCAGAGCGGCGTTCAGAAGGGAGGGAGGCGTGCCGTAGCACAAGTGTTGACCCTTCAGCAACGCTGCCACCATGGGTAGTTGTCCATGTACTTGACATGAATTAAGAAAGAAGGAATTGGAAGGTTATGTGGAAAATTTCTCAAGCTTAGTATCACATTACAAACTGAAGCTGTTACGAGTTACAAAAGTTTCCCATCTAGCTTCCCCTCAGACTTAAGCATCAACCCTGGGCTTGCTCAGTTGGTGAGCGAGGGTAAGAACATCAGGGAATAGTCTGCTCCTGTAAGGTGTCAGCCCAACTGTTGATTCCTGGTGTCACCACAGGAGCAAAGGCTGGTAGCACCTTGCAGGAAACACACACATCATGCATGACTGGTCTGCAAAGTCCTTCTCCTTCCCCCATCCAGTAAATCCAGTGAGTGGAGCAACAGGTTTAAAGTGCCCTATATAGGGGATATATGTTGGCGTTTGGACTCAGTTGTGTGACTTTGCTACTAAGAATGATCTTGAGCAGGTCACTTATACTTAGAAACATGAATTTGACAAAAATTACCAATATAGGGTAAGAATGACATATGCTAAAATCAAGATGTGGGAGAAATGTGAAGAAGCTGAGCCAGGTTTTTGCCCTTTGAAGACAGGGAAATGTCTGTGTAATAAGCTACCCTTTATACCAGACTAAAAAGAAATCATTCTTTCTTATTGTTGTCACATTGGCCTGGAGTATCACTATGAATACATCTAGCTGTTTCCAGTTGCCTTTAACTGAGCTAGATATTGAATATTTGAGTTCTTTATAAACACAAGATGGAATTATCATCATTTTCCAGAAGGCTCACAATGCAGTAGAAACAATTCAGCTAAAGTAAAGTATTTATTAATAATTTCTGAAATGCTGTAAAGATTATTTCCTTGTCTGTAGCTAGAAAATGCCACAGTCCCTGCTTCTGCCTTCACAGGAATAATCCATTGTTGGCTCCCAGGCACTTCCTATGGGAAGGCAGAGAAAGAGCCGTTCCTTACAGCATTCAGTATCCCGTATCTGCTGGTTACAGAGCAGTGATTTCTGGTAGTTGTTGGTATCTGGCTATTTATCAATGGCCAGAAAACCAGACATTAAACTTTCAAGTCCATTAGGAGGACTTGGGCTCATGCACTGAACTGATTGATGCTGCTTTATTACCAGAGTTGGCATCCTTCAGATAAAATAAGGGAGTTGGTTTTTGTTTTTTGGTTTTTTTTTGACTCACTTCAATTACAGCTCCACCTGCAAAGGAATGCCTTGTTTCTCTTTAATTAATGACATTTTGGATTTTTTTTCTCATTTTCTCCCCTCTGTTACTCCAGCCTCCGCGGCCAGCTCAGCATACTTTTGATTAACAGGAAAAGATTGTATCTGTCTCTAATGTTAACCCTGTCTCCCTCCTTGCCCTTGTGGGAATGAAAAAATCCAATGGCATTACAAAAGGAACCATGAAGACTTCTAATGTCATCCTGCTCAGCATTCCCCTTTTTAGTAAAACAAGCTTTAATATTCAGGACATTGAATAAGCTGTAGTGAGTGCCAATTTCTTGCTTGTATACTTGTTGCATTGCCAAAGTCTCTTTGGCTCTACAACAGGGATGCACAATAGTAGAAATGAGTAAAGTGAAATACCAGATCCAGCTCTAATCAAACTGTGGAGGAGTTTTTATTTAGATTTGAACTTTCTCACACCCATTTCTATGCAATAGTTGCTGGTGCTTGGTGGCTTGCCACAGCATAAATATCATATACTGGAACATGTTTAGCTTTAGAGGATTACCTGGGGAAAAAAGCCTTTCCAGTTGTCATGCTTTAAAAGGCCTGTTTCAACTTTGACTTCCCTCACCCCTCCTTTCTTGCTTTTTAACATCTGCATGTGAATATAATAAAGTGCAGATTGAAGCTGGTCCTTTACAGAGAAGGAAGAGCACTGGCGTTGTAATTGAGATGTTACTGCCTGCCTCTATGGCACATATTAGCTGAATAAAACATGCAGTCAATAAAGTGAAACAAAACAATAAAACTAAGCCCTTTGGTGCTCTGTTATAGGGTGTTATGCAACATAGAAACCTGCAGTCATAAAACTGAGAATGAGGGAAACCTTACACTTTCAAGAACAAAGGCATCCAAGCATTAAGTTGAAAACAGCACTAAACTTCCATTCTCTTTGCACCTGGAAGCAGTTAGTTTTAAAAGCCATACTGGTTTATACTGTTCTCTTCCAATTTAAATAGGGCCTTCATGTGTTCTTGTTAGATGCTTATACAGAAACATGGTTTTAATTAAGGCATGCATTGATCCAAGTCCAAAAGATACATTTATTTCGGAAGATAAATTCATTAGCTATAGGCATAAAAAGCTGGTGTTCTTACTGAGACAATTCCAGCCTTGGGAACTATGTTCTGTATCCTTTCTAAGTGCATAGTATGCCATACAGCTCTGTTTTGTATGGCATCAATCAAATGTACTGTATCCTTAAGCCGTTTGGCATAGTTAATTTTGAGAAATAAAGACAAGCTGAAGGAAGAAAATTAAGATGTATAAGCATGGGAGGACAGATGTTTTCAGCTGTCAGATTTCACTAGCATTTATCAGTAATTTATGTGTGATAGTTATGGAAAATAAATCCTAATGAATAATTTATTGAAATATATAAGTTTCAGTAAATTGCCCAGACACAGTAGCAAGTTTCAAGACTGTCTTTGTAGGTATTTATAGCTTAAAGATATTTTTTCAATACTTCTTGGGGTGTAAATGAATAGACCTCTCAGGGTGTATTTCTCATCAGATGGGCATAACTCACTCCCTGGGCTTAGAAGTTGGAAAATGTGTAATATTTTTCACAGTTCTTAGTTTGTTAAAATCTGTTCCCCCCAAATATCCTCACATGTGTATTCCTGAAACTTCTGGGGCCCAAGGAAAGCACAAAATATAAAAAATGTTGCACAAATAAAAATTACTATTTATGACCATCTCTTTACAGCAGTAAAAGATTAAAATGTTTATATAACTATATAAAGTGAAAAGTTGCAAAATTATAATGTGAAAATCTAGGAAGAGTCAGGAATTTGGAAAAATTTTCTGCCTCACTTTCTCCCTCTTCTACTTTTAGATAAAATTTGGTATAATGTGCCAGTTTCTGAAAATGTATTAATGTGCATGCTTATAGATGCTAAGAATGGTGCACCATTTTCTGATAAACGCTTTAGTAAAGTCTGGCCTTTTTCCATGAACTCAGGCTTGAAATTATTTCAGGCAAACATATTCTTGACTATCTTCATTCACAAGAAAGGCCTCATCTGACTCCTGACCGCTTTCATGCTTGATGTTTTTATGGACCTCGTTTAAAGTCAGGGCCCATGACAGATGTGCTTTTACATCAATGAACTTTGAACATGGCACTGCAGGTTCAAACGCTTGCAGGCCTGGGTCATTAGTGTGCCATCTGCTTTCCATGGGGCTACGGGATAGACCTTATTGTACCTTTTAAAGGACTTGGACTGCATGATCAGAAATACTCCTCAGTGACATACATCTCTTCTTTGATTATACCGTACTAAGCTAAAGAAAAGACTGCTTTTCCACTTTATTACTGCTAGTACTGTGTAATTAGACCTCATTATTTGCACCCTTTCTTAATGTGGAGTTAAATAATCCACAGAGCTTGCAGTTTCTTGCCCTATATAAAACTGTTGGACACTGCACACATCCTAAATCAGTAAAGTTTGAACAGTTCAGCACCAAGACTTTAGTCATGAAACGCTGCAGAGATTAATGAACCTTAACATTTCTTTTTACTGGTATCTGTGAATGTAACCATCACAAGGCTGGATAAATGCTTGATCTCAAAATGTTGTCATGGATGGTGAAAATATTGACAGCCTGCTGACCTGTTCAAAGTGAATAAACTTAATGTGAACTGGTTTGTTGCAATGGTAGGATTGCTACAGAAACTGCCTAACATACTCTATACTTACCCCTTCTGTTTTCTGCTCCACCTCAGAAAAAGCTCATCATGAAATAAACTGACAGTTTGCCAAAGCTGCTAGATATGCAGTGAAGAAGTCTCTGCTGTACTATGTATACTATGAATATAGATTACTTAAAAACCCATAAAAATATGAGTTAAGGCAATCAGATTATTGTATTTACCTTCAGAATGGAATTTTATTAGAAAATCCATTTACTTGAGCTCCTCAAAATCTAATCCTGTTTTGTTTTAAAAAGCAGAATATATATGTTTTCCTCATGTAATACAGGATTGTACTTGTTTCATGAAACTTAATTTCTTCATATGTAAATGCCAGTTTATGATTTTTGAGAGGTGGGAAGTCTAAGGAGCATGCAGTAGTTGTGGGAGGGAGCTAGCAGCCATCAAATAGTGCTTTTTTCCATGTCAGCATTTGCTCGCTTCCAGTTTTATTCATTCAATATTCATTCAAAGAATTATTACAAAGTTTTGAAGTGATCAGACAAACCAGAAATTTGTGGTGGCTTTTTTTTGCTTTTAGAAAGGCCTCTAGAGATAATAGAGACATCCACCCTCCCTCCCTCCCCAGCCAAAATGAAAAGAAAATTCATGTTTGCATTATCACTAGGGGAAGATGTAGTGGAGAAGGAGGAAGAGGTGACAGTGATTTTTCTCAAAAGCTTTATGATCTAGTAATGTCGATTAAGCACCCAGCCTTCAACCTGATGACACTGATTTTTTGTGTCACTTTTTTTTGCTGGCTCATTTGATGATTTTTAATTGGTGTTTTGAAGGACACTGAAGGAAAACTAAAATTCCACTTAGGAGATATTTTCCATGTTGTCCCATTATTTATATCATAAATCCTTTTTGTTCTGTATCGGTATGACACCTACTACAAAAGGACCTTGGTCTATGATCAGAGGTCCTCTGATTTCCAGAGAAGAAAACTGGATAGAGAGTTTGGGTCCCCCTGGACACGTTTAGATCAGGAAAAGTCTCTCAGGGCAATGCCTGCTTTGGTTTGAAGAATTGTGGGTTGCTTCTTCTATTTCAGGCAAAAAAGCTTACGAAAACTACAGCAAATACATGAAGTAAGTTTGTGGCCTCTTAAATGAGTGTAGTACAACTCAGCTCCCCGGCTCTGGCTTTCTGCCTCCAGCGTTGCTTTCGAAGCACTAGACAGAGGGTCTCTGTTAGAGGTGAACCTTCACAAGTTCTTCTAACACTCAGAAATTTGCTCCTTTCCTAGTCAACAATCCTTAGAGCTTTTTCATGTTCAAATGACTCTTCATGCCCTTGTCTCTCTTTCTGGAAATTAGTCTCTCAATTAGTATAGATACAAACAAACATACTACACACAATGTGTGTAACTATACTATGTCCATGTTAAACATTGAACATACAGCTACCAAGTAAGTATATAAATAAAGGTTATAGAAGATGAACGATTATATACGATACTATGTAAAATCAGAGAATTAGCATGGTTTCCCAAGATTTCTTTTTAAGAATTCAACAACACACAATTTACTGAATATTAGAGAAGCATTTTATAGACTAAATAATGGTTGTTCATGAACTTAAGTGCCAGCATACAGATTTACTGTGGTGAACTACAGCATTTCTTCCTTGGAGAAAAACACAGCCTTGCTCAACATCCTCCAGTAAAATAAGCATTTTAAAATTACTGAAGTTACAGTATAATTTATAGTTATCATTGTAAGCACTGAATTTTCAGACCATTTCCCTATTTTCTCACTGGTGAGGAATGTTCAAGGACTGTAATAGCAGCATGGCTCCTATTACAAAGTTAAACTCCAGAAACATTTAACAAGGTGAAAGTTCTAAAATTAGCCTGTTTTCTCCAGCCCACACATCACACACCTGTGGGAGAATGTGGCCATGTACAGTGTAGTCTACACTTTCTTTCCTCATTACAAATCAAAACACTCTAACCTAGCATACAAAACCAAGCATTGCCTATTTTCATTAAATCAAGAGACCTATTAATTCCAGATGTAAACCATGCCACTTATCCTTCTCGAAGCTGGAAAGGGTATTTTCCTGTACCTGCGTCTGGCTTTTAGCACGTGATCTCTTTCTTCCACATTCTCTGGCCTGCCCATTGCACAGTGCACCCCTGAAGATTTGTTGTTTCAGTTGTGCACACAGTAAAGGCATGTCTACACATGAGGAGTTCAGCAAGTTCAAAGTTTTTAACTTTCTCCAACATGCTTTCAAGATATTTGATCAATATGTGCTCACCTTCCCCACTTTAAGTGTACTACCTGACCCGTGATTGCTAAACTGGGGGCTACAAACCCCTAATTGTCAATGAGTACTTTCAAGAGGTACGTGACAGTTATAACAAGCCTAAGAAAAGTTATTATTATTGTATGATATGGGGTCTTCCTTACAGCTACAAAAAAATTTAGATGTTCACAAATAGAGAAGGGTAGAGAACTACTGACTTAGACAATTTGTTTTCAAAGTAAGGATCAGCTTAATCCTGAACCGTTTTTGGATGTTTGTGGATCTAGCTTATTTCTTAGAAGCTATGTGTTTTACTGATGGCTTTGCAGATTTTTAGCAGGTCTGTTGGTGGGAGCTTCTTTGTGAACAAAGATAATTTCCCAGGAATCACTGCAGTTGAAACTGTTTGGGGTACAGGTAGTAAGTCTGTAGTAGTAACTAACAAAAATGACCACACCACTTCATGCACTGATGGTTTCTGTCACAATGAGTTTAAGAGGTTTTTTAAGCATTGATGTGATGGAAGGAGTGGATCCTTTAGTTAGTTAAATATGTGTGGATTTGAATAATCTGATTGACTGCCAGTTGACAGTAAATTTATCTGTGGTAAAGGGTCCATAGAAGCTGATTTTAGTTGTAGTCCTTCTAACACGAGAGGAAGAGAGAATGTTGGTCTTATTGTGAAATGGGCACTGGATGTGACTTGGCAGCCCTCAGAAAAACTTACTATCATCTCCATTGCTACTTGACTAAGCAGCAGCGCACAATATATTGCTGCCGCTAGTGAAATTTTATACTTGTGTTGATCTGCACAACAGTAAAAATTGATTTTGATCCTAACATTCAAAAAGGGGAACAAAATTGGGAATATATGGATAAACTCATCAACAGCTGCTCTTGGGCATAAATTTTACAGGAGAAGATTTCAGGGGCAGCGATTGCTTCTTTGATGTGTCTTGGCATCGTGACTAACACTGAGGGGTAGCAATCTGTGCCTGGGGCTCGTGCGTGCCATGGTAAGACAAATGACTGTTAAATTGCCCTCGCTGCTGCTAGCTTTGTGATATATCTGAGTACATAAGTGTTTATAAAAATTATTTACACCATATCTTTGCTTTCCTTGTATTTCAGGATAGTACTTAACCAAGATAGAGAAGTAGGCTTGTGAACAACCAAGGGAATAAAATTGTCACTGTATTGCTGGCAGACTTTGAAATGAAAGTGCCATGTAAAATTTTTTTCCCTGTTTTTCTTTAACTAAGAATTAAAAAAAAGAGTGTTTAAGGCATAAGTCAAGTTGAAAATGATAATTATTTTTGTTGGAAACATGATGGAAAATAGAAAATGAGAGACAGATGAGTCACGTGATTCTTAGGTATAGACCCAGCGTATAAAGTTCACTGCCTGGACTGCTGCCTTTGCAGCTGAGAAATCCTTTTATTTTTTTTAAGTGATTCATTTGGCACTATGTAAAAGCAATAGAGGAAAATATATTTTTTTCAAGTCTACTGTATACATAGTTTGGAGATAGTAATCTACAAATATTTCCAGTAAAAATTTTTGTTGTGTTGCTTTGGGTCCTGTAAAAAGTGAGGATTTTATAGCATTTTCCAGCTATCTGTTCTCCAGTGGTCCTTAAATGCAAAGACTACAGAAAAAGCCTCTCCTGAAAAGTTACTTGTTGCCACTGAAACACTGACTGTTAGTAAAATTAAAACAAACATTCTTTGTATAATTTATGATTTGATTGCTTTCAAAGCTGGAGTGTGGTGCTTGCAAAAGGACTTAAATTTTTTTTTTTTTTTTAGCTTGCATGGCTTGCAATGAGAAAAGGCATCATGTTAATCATACATAAAAGGACACACAGGTTTCTTATGAGAGATAACGGGGTAACATTTTCCACTGTGTTACTGTAATACAGTAAATTGGGAAAATCCAAGCTGTCACTCATCAGGAGCCGTTCTTGCTACAAGCTGGCTGTCTCTGAACATTCCCACCCAGTGGTGCCCATGAACAGCAGCATCAAAAATAACCAGTTGGGAAACAATAAGATGAGAAGGAGATCGACGATGATGAAGATGTCTTGGGAGCAAATTCCCTCTGCACGGTGCTCTTAAAGAGCTGTTGACTACATACAGTGTATTAGCACGTTAAAATGCCTGGGAGAGAAGTCTGAAAGGAGGAAACTGGCTTGCTGATAGCTACATGAACTATATAAAGGTTGTGAGGGTCCAAGCACTGTGCCTCTGCACAGCTGGTGTTGGATGCCATTGCTCAGAAATCTTCATGCTACTTTTGAGCCACAAGCGAGTCTCTATTTTGAATATGAATGAGTGAAGTCAACTGCCCCTTAATTTATACACATTGCCAGAGACTGTCCCAGGGTTTGGAATTAAATACTCCAGCACAAATCTCTTTAAACCTCTCCTAAATAAGAAATTATGCTAAAGCTCTTTAGTAAGGAGGTTCTCCCCCCTGTTGAAATAAAAATCAATTATGTTTGCTCTGCTGTGAACAATGTCGTTCCGTAGCCTTGCTTTCTAATTGGGTAATGCCTTAATGACCTGCTGGGAGGCTATGATGCATTGCTTTGGACCCTCTCTGCAGGCTTTTAGACTACCAGTCAGATGTCAATGAAGCTTGACTCAATAGGGGTTCTTTTTCTAAAATTCCATTATTCATCAGGGTTTATGCACTAAAATGATCACAAAATAAAACCTTCACATCAAGCAGAGTTAAATAGAATTATGGATGCTTTACTTCATTGTTACACTCTGAGATTGTCACTGGATTAAAATTAGGTTCTTTTTTATTTGTTAAATTTGATGAAAACATTTTCTCGGTTTTGGGTTTTTCTGTTAAGAAGCACTGAAAGAAGCAACTTTAAAGTTGTTGGTTTTTTTTTTTTTTAATAAGGAGGTGTATATATATTTTAAATGAGTTTTATCTATTACTGTTTATTTTAAACCATGAAACAAATGTTTAAAAAACTCTTATTCACAGTCAGTGAGTGATAAGTATGAGATCATTTATTTCACTTAATAGCTTTTTTGAATCATTCTGGTTTTCTATCATAATTGGGATAAATAACATAAAAATCCTACATTTGCGTTGTATCTTCTTCCTAACGTCTAATAGAGCTCAGTGAAGTGGAATTTAAAAAACTCTTATTAGCTGTTTTACGAAACTAGTGCCTGAAGAGGGGAGCTGCTAGTTCTGGAGGACTTCTCTTCCAGAGCAACAAGGACCATCATTTCCTCTGCATGGAGAAGATGCTTTCCATGATGAGAGCCTGAGGATATGTAACTATAAGAAAGGTAAATTTAAGCTGGTAAAGCATCTTTCCTATTTAATACATACATATACACACATAGATACATGTATTCAATTTGAAAAGTAAAAGGAAATTACAAATGTATGTTTTTTAACAGCCTCAAGAAAAGTTTTATAGCCATTTAAACACAAGTAATTCTGTTATGCAGTAACAAATTAGGAGTTACCATGGCAACTGCATGTAATAATTTATTCATACTACCTCTGGAACCCATACCACCTTCTTAACATGACTGACTGATGTGCTGTGTGAAATACATGTATTTCCAAATTAGTAAGGAAGTCAGTCATATCATTACAATAAAATGGCACCTTTCCCTCAAGTTTAGAAACGTTAGTGAAATGTACAAAAATACAATTCCAAATAAGTGAAATGTATAAATAAGTGAAAAGTTTATTTGGCTTTACTTTTTCAGGTCCATATGTTCTGGAAAATGTTCTAATTTTTAAGTTTTAACCTTCTGGTGTTAAAATAAGGCCAGAATTAGTATCTCTTAGGATCCACATCAGTGAGATATTAATTTTTTGTCAGAATCTTCCCTCTTCAGAAAGGTAAGAGATTTGCTGCAGATGCTTCACCTTCATCTCTCACACTGAACACTGCATTTTCAGCGATCCAGTTCTGTCTGTCAGAACTTCCATGTCCTTGTCTCCTGATTAATACCATCACCTTTACTTTTAACAAATTTCAATGCTATACTTTGTATAATTGTCTAGCATATAGGTACACTTTATCGTTTGCAGCCTATCATTAGTAATACATAGGATATTCTCATCTTACTGATTATCTGTCACACAGAGGAAAATTAATTGATGTTTCCTTTCACACATGAAGGAGATTGATACAACTGTTGTCCTAAAACCTTGGAAAGCTGCATTAAAACCAGGATCCCAGTCATTCAGACAATACATCTCAGTCCAGTATTTAGTTAATTTTTTCACATTTATGAAGGTTTCATCAACATCTGTTTCTCTTCAATTGCAAACTAGGTCATGAAAGGTAGTCCTAACTAGAGTTTCCTTATATCTGCTAGCAACTTCTTTAAAAGCCCATTTTCTCCTCTGTTGTTCATTATTTAAGCAGTCTGCCCAAATATGCTATGTGTTAAATTGTCTCCAGGAACGAGCACCCACCACAGCTACGACTGACTACACAGGTTTCTCAAGACAACATTACCCAGCCTCCAGATCCGGTCTGCCTCTGTGCACAATTAGAATGATAAGCTTTGAAATCTCAGAAGTTTGCAGTTTCTTAATATGAAAAGCCTGTAATCCTTGAATAATATATTGCACCTTGTCAAGAACAAAGCATATTTAGAATAATTGGAGACTTCATAGCTTAGTATTGATCAGTTACTTAGGGTGAGAGCATGAGCTGGAGATTTGGAATGCTACAGGCTCACCAAATGCTGGTTTTAGGAATTTAGAGAGGCTTCTTATGGATTCAGCCCTCATGTTTGATCTGTAAATGCTAAAAAGCTGTTCTGTTTTATAACACCATGCCCCCACCCCTATCGTGCAAGAACCATTCTCTGCACATCTAATTCTAATCAGTAAAGTAAATAAACTTGAACTTGCAATACTCTCAAGAGCACTTGCTCATGTTTTCATAAACACTTAGGAAAGGACCCAAGTTTCTGGTAGCTAATATTAAAGCCCTAGCTGAAATACTCATTCTGGCTGTCCCAAACTAGAATTTCTTCCAGTATGCACTTGGAGAGTTATGGGACTCTGGAAGGTGACATGACACTCCACAGGAAACCATAAAGTCTTCTGGCTCTGAAATACAGGACTGCAAAACTCATTAAATTTACTTTATTCATAATAGTTCCGGAGGTATCTTTTCTACTTCCCTCTTCTCCCCCCCCCCCCAAATTCTGTAGATCTGTTTGGTTGTTGGGATTAAACAGTTGCATTTTAATGTTTTATTAGGCATGGCAGGAGAAAAGCCTGGTTTCTATTTGAAATGGCACAAAGCAATTACAAAAATCAATACACAAATGATATGATTGCCTGGTATTGAGCTACAGTTTTAATGGTCATAGAAAATTAGTGGGCCAGTGGGCTTGTCGTTACCAACTTCACCTCACAGTGCAGACCTATCTGCTCCCCAGGGAATGAAAGGTTACATTTAACTTGGATATATATAGAATGTTATGGAAGGCAACTATCTTGCTAATGGGTGAATTAATGGCATCTGTCTGACAAAGCTGGACTTCATACTCAGAGTTGGATCAAATCTTGAGGTAGGGAGATTTTTGCTTCCTTCAGTGTTTCTGGGTGTTGTCTTCTTAAATGCCCCAAAATGTCTTTTTTAATGCTTGAGGATTTATCTTCTGAAACAGTAAGGCTCTGGGGGAGCTTACCCCAGTGTACGAAATTTGTCCAAGCTTGTTCAGTACTGAATTTCTTAAAATAGTACTTAAGTGTTATCTAGGCCTTGTGCTGTTCTCTTTGCAAGCAGCTGGGTCACCCTGAAGAATTAGGTGCTTAACTTATCCTGCCTGAAGAGATAAATTTATAATTTAGGCAGCTTTTTATCTAACTATGGGGCAGCCCTTGTAAGTTTTCAAAGAAAAAAAAAATTAAGTTTTAATGAGAAAACCTGTTAAATTCTAACTTAATTTAAAATATTCTCTCCATATTTCTTTCTTATAGTATGGGAAAAAGAAAAATGAGAAACTAACTGTTGGTTCAAATCCAGACATACGTGTAGAAGAAAAGCACATAATGATAATAGTGCGGTTGATACTGAAGAAAATACCTTTTGCTCACTAAGTCTCCAACAATAGCTAGAATTAGCTTATTTTACACTGATACATCCGTGCATGTACTCATGCATACACATTGTCTGTGAGAGTGAAACTCCTGGTTTAGCTCTGGGAAAGCAAACCAGCAAATTTCTGGTATAACAGATGTTCAGCTGAAATTTTTGGCTGCTACACTTACCAAAGATGAGAGACGAGAGCTACAGAAATAAAAGAACTGCTATGGATTTTCAGCTTTTACATGGCTTCCATCCCTTTGTTCCACAGTCCCACTTACTAGAAAAACTACAGAGAAAAGTATCTTCAAGTGGCAACTTTTTCTCTTCTGATCAGTTTTTACATGCTGTAGAAACTGAAGTTCAGGAATTCATTTAGTAGCATAAGGTTTTCAGGATTTGCATGAGCCATAATCAAACTCCTTGGATGGCTGAACTGTCAAAGATTGTCTTCCCTACAGCCTAACTGCTGCCTGACTCTCTCTGTTCCCCACTGATGCCCACGGGGTTCCCGGTGCACTGCCTGTGAACATCAGGATTGTGTTACAGCAAGACCCACCATCGTGTGTCTCATTATATCTAGACTGAAAATTTTGGATGTAGCTAAGATGTCTACGACATCTCATGCATTTGATCTCAGACTTATGTCAGGATTTCAGATGATAATTTTGCAGACTTCTGCAAACTTCTCTAATGTCTTAAAAGCACAGTCTTCCTTTTGTGGTAGACCTGACTGTGATAGTAATGTTTTGGCTTGGAGCTGAATGACAACTTTTCAGCTTTACTTTTCTTTGCTTACAGAAATGTTGACATTATTAGAATATAGCTCCAAAGGATTCTGGTAAGTTTTCCATTAGCGGATTTGTAATGAATAGTTTACATATGACATCACAGTTTTTTCCAGGCCAAGACACTACTATGTGAGGTCTTATTAAAAATACTAAGCTGAATTCATAGTTACTATGCTAACTTTTAAAAGAACATTGATAGAAAAGTAGTATTTTACCATTAGAGTGCTGGCATTTTCTGTCTCTCAGATACAGAATGTCATTTGCTGTGAGGTGTTTTTCTATGAAAAGATTACCTAATATCACCTAAAAATGACTGGGATGTCTCTGTCTTTGTAGTAACACAGGAGATATTAATTCCTGCCCTGACCAAGAAACCATTGTGAAGAAATGTAAGTTCAATAATTTAATGAGCTTACTGCTGTGTCCTTCCTGTTTTCTTTCAATTCATCTTGCAAATTGCTCTCTTTTATTGCTTTTAATTTCAGGAACTGTTTGTGATTTGATAGTATTTTCTGACATTCACCATGAGATGTCTTATGCTATGGATACATTAGCAGACACATCAGTGCAATAGGGGCAGATTGGCTGACTAAAGAAGCTGGTGCTGAGGCTTCTGCAACCACACTACGTGTTCTTTGGAGATTTTTCTTCATAATAAATTCAGTCTGGTCTCCTGGGCTAAATTTCCACATCACAAACATGGTATGAAGCTGCCCAAAGGAGCAGCTATTGGTTCAAACTCCTATGTCCCTGTAAGTTGGTTAACACCTGAAGACGGTTCAGTCCTCTCTGAAAGGAATCAAACAAAACTGCTCTGTCAATCAGACCAGCATGCGGTGACTGGGTTCAGGTGGGGGCTCGCTGCTGCTTCAGAGCTGGTCCGCTGCTGCAAACCAAAACACCCATGTAGGCACAGGTCAGCTGCCTCTGATTTCTCATAAGGAAAGTTTTCTGAATTTCTGAAAACTAGATCTCCGTAAGATATCTCAAATTGAACAGTCAAAACACTAGTCACTTTGGAAAGTGTAGATCACAGTAAATAAATGATAAATGGTTTAACAGTGTCAGTGCATAGGAGCAATTTCACTACCATTAAAAGGAGTGCTCTGATACAGAACTGGATAAAAGTTTTCCAAGTAAAGTGACTTCACTGGGAAATGAAGAGACAGAAATATCAAAAATTTTGGGTAAATCTGGGGAATTGTTTCAGCCAAAATGTAGAAGCAGGATAACATTTTAACATATCAAAACATTTTATTTTATAGATGGAAGTTTTTCAGACTGTTTCAAAATATTTCACTTTGGGTTGAAAGATGTAGCTGACTTTTTTGGCTTTTTTTTTTTTTTTTTAATTCTGTCAAAAAGCCAGAAACATTTCTGTTTCACATCAAATTTTTTTCCTGATTTTTTTTTTCTAAACCACAAAATGGGAAAATTTATTTATTCACTTGCTGTTTCTTATATGTTTAATTAGTTTCAGATGTCAGATCTTAAATACTGATCTTCTCCAGGGTAAATACTGATCTCCAGGTGTCAAAATTTTCTGTAAAGCAGTTTTGGTAAATCAGAGCATTAGGTAAATAAAAGGAATATAGAGCTCAGAGCATAGCTGCTTCACTGTTCTCATTATCAGTCAGAGACTGCTATAGTTTAAAAAGATTCTTGTGCTCTGCTTCTGATTCCAGCCCAAACCAAGAATTTCAGAGACTTGACAAAACATGGAGAGAAGTGAAGTGAAAGTACATACTGTTCTGGTATAGCTCTTGCTCCAGCTGAACCAGTTCACCCACTTACTGGCAATGAGAATCTGATATGATGAGGCCTTGTGGTCATGCATGAGCAGACACTCAAGGGGACAAATGAAACCCAGGGCTCTGCTAAACGAGCTTGGGTGGCAGTGTGAAGCACCACCATCCTTGGCTGTTGGCTTTGTGCTGCCCCTTCCTGCCCTTTGTAGGCACTCCTTGCCCCGGCAACGAAGCAGGAGAGACATATGCCTGTTGTCTCCGCAGTTCAGCCTGGTGTCCAAGTGCAACCCACCTTCTCTGGCAGTTTAAGCTAAAATGTGCAGTTCTAAGCAGAAACCCATCGCATCCTGCTACGTGGCTCTGGAGGTGGACACAGGGCTGAGAAGGGCTCAGCTGCTGGCTGCCTCCTCAGGAGTCTGTCTGGCAAAGCTCTGATATAGGCAGGCTTAATTCAAGCATATAACTGCATCACTTTGCATCTGCAGGATCTCTTTAAGGTATGTATTTTGCAGAGGTTGTTTTGTAATATACCATACAGTGTATTGGAATGTTTAACAAGGAGCCACTCCTATACTGGTAACTTGAAATCCCCGAACTGGAAATCAAGCTAAAAGCAAATTCTCCCTGGTCTTTTAATATCCTACTACACTTCCAACAAGCTCCATCGTTAGAGGATATTAAAGTGCTTTGCCGGGGGGATGCTTCCTTTCTGAGGTAGTACACAGAGATCTGGGTTTGAGAAGGTTGTCAGATTTGTCCAATATCACAGTTTGGTGGCAAAATTTAGCTCCCAACCCAGGTCCAACCAATAGTTAGTGCTACCTCTCTTAGGGATTAGTTGATTTAAGTAAAGTGTCATAAAGCTGCATTATTTGAATGAGCTAATAATTCTGAACTACCCTGGAGTAGCTGGCAAATCTGCAGCAAACAAACAAAAAAGCAAAACCCTTGTCACAATTTTACATGTGAATACAGACATGGCAAACTGCACCAAGTCGATGAAAGGGGTAAAACAGTCCTACAGCACATCTTTACCGTGCAATCCCGTTTGACACAATCGGTGCTCCTGGTTTTTGTGGGAGCTGTTCCTGGATTTCATCTGCCTACGAGGAGACAGAAATGCTCTGCCCTAGGGAGAACAACTGAGGGGAAAAAAGTGTTTCTTAAAATCCTCAGTAAAAGCCTCTCCGCTTTATCTAGAGCTCATTAGAGAGTTTAAAGAAAACCCAGTGTCGTGTTTAAATGCTTTTTCCCCCTCAGTTTTATAGATAGTTAAATGGCACACAGGTTGTGGCTGTCTCAGCCATCAAAAGCTAAGAAAGGAGGTTAAAAGACCCCAGGGATCCTTCACATTAATTACTACCACTGTCAGTTGGTGTGAAACTGTGTTTGGGCCTTTTAAAAAGGAAGAGAGTGTAATTTGTGCTTTCAGTTTGGGCTGAAACAAATCCTGCACATACTGATGGTATATACTCACATGTAAAAATGACTAATTTCTTGTCTCACTGAATTCTTGTAGTTAATCTGGAAAAAATTTATGGGAAACCCCCTCACCCTACCCCAATAATTACAAGTGAATTTTAGCAATCTGAATTGGCAGAGTCTGTAAAACTGGCTTGAATTAATTGGAAGCCTAATCCATGGAAATTCGCTAAAAATGCATTATTCACTCCAGTGTAGCAGCAGGGAGGAGAAATGAAAGAAGTAGAGAGGAAAAGCAGAAGCAGCACCTAAGGCAAAGGGCTGCCATTTGAATTCCATAACTGAGGGTGAGACAAAGACACCTCTTTGTCCAAGTAAACTACCTTCTGAAAGGGAAAATCTGAAGAAAATACAGAAGTATGCAATCTGAGCATTGGGGCTGGTTGGACTCTGCATCTCCCATCACTTACAGTGGTGCACAAGAACAACCAAAGTGAAATTAAGTTTCTATAGCACTGCAGCACAGTGTATGGGATGCATTTGCTCCACAGTCTGCCACTCAATTTTGTTTTGTGTTGACAGCCTGCTGAGAGAGACATATACAAAATAAAAATTGAGGTGCACCACAGCCACAAGAAGACTGGCTTGAAATCCCTTCCCACACCTGCATCATGTCCCATGTGATGGCAAACCAAAAAGAGACATTATATGCAAGCTACTAAACACCTGGATGCGTGCAGAGAAGTGGCAAAGGTTGAAAAGATAGAAATTATCCAGAGTACGTAGATGACAATTATCTCGACAACTTGTGATTATCTTGCATTACCTAACAAATATATCTCAGGAGGCCAGAGAAAGAGAATGGGAGCTGAAAAGAAAGCAGATTAAAACCTGTTTTTCCTTTTCAGCTGAAAAGCCGCGTACTATAGCATAGTCCTATCCCTTCTATTTATGACTGTATATGTTATAATCAGGAGTGACAACTTCAAATTAAGTCCTCTCCTGAGTAGGAAATACCCAGAAAAATGTTTGAGGCTGTCCCATTGAATAGCCCAGGTCCTGAGTAGGGCACTGCTGCTAAAACCGACACAGCAAAATGGGAGAATGGTTGTCTGAAGGTTTAGAGAGCTGAACTGGCTCTCTGGGGTGAGACAAGTGCCCGGGCTGAGTGCAGGAGGGGGACTGGACCATGTTGTTGAGCAGAGAGGAGCAGGATTAACCCTTTTGGTAGCAGTGGGTTGTTAGATCAGCTCAGTCATCTTCCGAATCCTCACCTTAGCGTGCCCTGCCCCTATTGTTTCACTTGGCTGTGTTATGCTTGTCCTAAAGTCTTTGGTACTATTTTGCACAGTACTCATCCTTTTTGAAAAGATGGCATGTTAATCTACGCCAGCAAGGTGCATAGTTTGCCTACCAGAATTTGGCACATAGATACATGTTTATTGCAGGAATTCAGTGTTTCAAAAAAAGAGAGCAAATAATGGAAGTCTTCCTTAGAGGTGGGGAAACTGAGAACAGAGTTTTGTGCTTGCAGAAAGACAAACTCATTTTCACACTCCTCAGCAGAAGCACAGAGAAAGTTAAAGCATGGAGCTCGCTTATTATTTTTAATTAGTATTGCATCCCCAATACACTATGACCTGTTTTTTGGCTTTGCCACATATGTGTTTTATGATGTGTAATCTCCCAGTGTCTGTTTCCGTCATCTATAAATTGGGCTATGTGCAGACACGCTGCAGGGCTGTACACAGGCGTGGGGAGGAGGAGGAGGCTGTGCTGCCTCACAGCCGCTCCCCGGCGCTGCTTGTAATTCACATGTAAAACTGCTCCTCGACTTACATGTGCACACCTCACAGGGGGGATGTGGAGGTTAATTAATTGCTGTTTGAGAACCGCTTTAAGATCTTTGGATGAAAGTGCAACTGAATATAAAATGATTAAATTAATTTTCCGGTTGGTGTAATCTTCATACAAGCAAGGAAGGATAATCATGGCCCACATCCACCTTCCGTGCTGACCTTCACAGGCACACGTGTGAAGCGCTTCTGCATTCCTCTTGGGGAGCAGATAGGGCAGAGGGCAATTTTGTCACGGCCTGAACTATTTGCCTTTTGCTTAGACTCCTTTGCAGAAGGTGGCTGCTTCAGAAAGGCTTACCATTTTAAAGACTACGGCTGGCTCCAATGGAAGTCATTCGCCATGCCTAACACAGGCTATTTGGTGTTTGGTGATGGGATGGGATACAGGTATGTCACAGAGCAGCAATCCTCTGCAAAGAGCTAAGGAAGGGCCTAGTGAATTGCTTAGACTTGCGTAGCTGACTAGAAGCAGCTGCTGCAACTCTGACTGCCCCAGCCAAATGGGGGCTGGAGGCAGAGGTATGGGGCTGCCACAGGAGCCACCAGAGGGAAAATGGAGGGAGCAGGACGCAGTGTGAAGGAGAGGTGCAAAAGTCTGTGCTGCTCACCAGGTATTTGTGTGCTAAAGTTAGAAGAAGTGGAGAGAGGGGCTGGGATGGGCTCTTCTCCCCTATCAGCCTGGAGGCAAAGGATGAGGGAGGTCTGTAGTGGGGCATAGCCCATGGCTCTTTGGTCTTTGGTATATGGAATTAATCCTTTTTGCTCTGGGAAAGGTGAGTCCTTGAGCTATGCAGATAGAAAAGTTTGTGGGTTTTGTGCCCAAAATATGGTATGAAGAGATTGCCTGTGGGTACTCTCGGGGCCTTTTTGCAACTTAAAACTCATTTGCTGTGAAAATGCCGTAAGCTTCTCTGTAATCTCTAATATGTTTGATTACAAACATTATGTATGGGTAATGATCTGAGAAGCTTGGCCACATGTCTGGTTACTCTGGAAAGTAACTTCTGCTTTAGTTTACAAACCTACATCAGTTGGGAAGCATTTGCAGAGGTCAATCTCTTAATTCTTCTCCCTGACAGTGTCCACATTTCCCTTCTGTAACAATCTTTCTCTCTCAAAAACAACAACAACAAAAGATTTTCAGAATTCAGGGGCTGACGAAATTAATACCACTGTGGTCCTTGTTCTCCTTTTCTACTGTATTAAAATCCTTCTGTGTGTGTAATACTAAGGCTGTTAGGAAAGCAGAAGGAATGGCCTCATCAACTACCTGGATGGGCTCGCTCTTATTGGCAGATACAGTCATATCCTGGTTCTTCTGATCAAAAAAACAAGCAATAATGTCTAGTAAATCCAGGTTTGACTGCTACAACCTATGAGTCCCCCACCAGTTTTGTATGTGATAAAAGCCTCGGATATTTTTCAGGTCTCTACATCCAATTGCTAAGGCAAGACTGAAGTTTTGTTTTTTACTTAATAAGTTTCAGCAAAGGAAGGATTGATTTGTTTTCAGGTGCCTTTCTGATGGTATGCTGTGATTGGGAAAACTCTTACTATCTCCCAGGAGCAGCCTGTTAGTTACTAATATCAGAGTGCGTTGTACTTGTACTCTGATTTCACAAGGAGCCATATGCTAAATTCTATACTAGTTACTTGCTTTAAACATATTTAACTGAAATTTTGTGTAGAACTTATCATTCAAAGGGGAAATTATACTGTAATAGGATTTAATGAATTGTGTGCCTACAAATGCAACATAGCTTACAAAATGCTCAGACAACTGCATAACTGCTTGTCTTGTAAATGCAGCAGTAGAAAGCTGTGCTCCTTCTCCTTTCCCAAGCATGGTTAGAACCTGCAAATTAGTTTTCACAGTGACAAGGTAACCATTAAACATTAATGGGAAACACATGTGCAATTGTGTTGGGTTGCAATTTTGGAATGCCTGGTTGTGATTCAAAGATATTGCATTTAGTGATGTTAATTTGAAGGCTGTCATTGATCTCTGGTGCAGGATCAGACCCTAATTACTAATTTATAGGTGTGAGCTTAGCATGGTGCTTGCAGATATGCTACCATCTTGTTGAGGAAGGAACCTAGTCTGCTGTTTATTTTAGTTCTGTTGGACAGTAAGATTAGATCTTGAGATTAAGCTAAATGGTTCATTCATCATTTATTTATATCCATATTCATAGTTTGAATCAGGGTTGTTGGGGCTTGTACAGCCGATTCTCTGTGGTTCCTGGAGCTTTCCAACCAGCTGCATCTGGCACTTGGGACTGGGGTGCAAAAGCAGAGTGGTGGTGGTGTGCAGCAGTAGCACTGCTCTCTGCTGTGTCTGGGCTGTAGCATCGTCCTGTGAATGCCCCCTGCCATTGCACGGGTGAGATGGATAGTGATGGATAACCTAAACCAGGAAAAAAACAAATGAAGTCTCATGCACAGGGCAAATAAAAACATCAGAGATCTGAATATAAGGGACGAACTTTGTGGGGTAACTGCTAATATGGGTGAACTTTCAGGGCTTTCCCTGTCCCCTGGGGAAAACAGAGCCCTTCCTCTTTGGGATGGTCTGCAGAGCATTTTGTGATTGCTTCGTCAGTAACAAAAAGTTACAGCAATGACAAAGCACAGCTAATAAAGGGGGAAAAAAAATTAAAAAGAGAGAAGGAAAGGTGAAGTAGCGAGACAGAAAAAGAGGGTAAAAGACAAAAGGTGAAAAGAGAGAGAAAGGTGTCAGATTTCTTTTGGCATTCATGTGCTCTGTATATAGAGTTTGAATATATTTTCCAGAAGAGGATTTCCCCTTGCATTTGCAATTCAAAGCTTCTAGCAAATTCCACTGTTTCCCTTGGCACTTCTTCAGCCTCTGTGGATTTTCCAGTTCTGCTTTTCAGATGCAGTGCAGTTGTCAAACTGTGGGGTTTTATTTTCTTTTTTCCTGAAGTACTGTGCCTTAAGGTGCATTGTGGCATCCCTTAAGATTTTGGTTCAAAAACTGAAAAGATGCAAGGACCTTGTTCTCTTCTGGATTCCTGGTTTAATTCATGGTCTTTAGGACTCCTTGGGTATATGACAATGTTGCCTGTCTTCCTTCACTTTATTCCCTTGCATGAATAAGCGAATAAGAAGATTTGGGATTCTCCATGGTATGGGTAGATTGTGACACACAACTATTATGTGCAAGTAAAATACCAGTAATGGGGTGGTTTGGACATGCTCATAAGAATAAATATCATCAAAGGGGATGATATATTTGGGATGATAAGTAGAGACATAAGAGACTTGCTACATCACTGTCTTAGGAACAAAAAAGCTTCTACCCCATATTATAGCCAATTCCATCTCCCCTGTATGCTTATCCAAAATGTTCTTTTTGGCTAGTCATTTTGAAATCGCATCGATAAGAAGGTAATAAATGTTGTCTAACAGTAAATGGTACATATGGTAGTTTGCTTTATTTTTACCTCTCCTAGTGTATAAAATTAATGATTTTTAACAGAGCCTTGCTTTACATGCATGCTGTTAACAAGCCAAAAACATTTCATGTTTGTCAAAGCAGGACTGCAAAATAAAACTGTGATCACTAAAGGCTGAATATCTGGAGAGGACCTTTATTGTGGAGAGCAGAGAAGTAACTAACATGTGGCTCTTCAAAAGCCCACATGCAGTGAAGATGTGTTAAGAAAGTGAAAATTGTTTCAACTTGTTCTGAAGTAGGATCCTGCTAATGGATCCATTACCAACACGAAGACATGCAATAAGGTTTTTCCTAATCACTGCTGTGATGGGCTGGTGAAAGT
This sequence comes from Ciconia boyciana, assembly GCF_034638445.1. Lineage (NCBI taxonomy): Eukaryota > Metazoa > Chordata > Aves > Ciconiiformes > Ciconiidae > Ciconia > Ciconia boyciana. The sequence continues at coordinate 10,693,165 of NC_132941.1, read as the reverse complement.
ATTTGGGATAAGCTGCAGTAATAGCTAATTGTATGTGGAGGCCCAGCAGCTCCACCAGGCAAAGGGTTTCAAAGGGCTGCATGGGAGAATTCACTTCATAAGAGGCCCCTTTCAGATACCCTCCAGGTTTGGAGCTCCTTTCCTTTTAGTACACATTCTGGGAAAGCACTTTTATAATCCTCCTTTAGAGTTATTGCAAGCGAATGCAGTGATGGTTCAATGAAAAAGCATGAAAACAGTAATGGAATTTCTTTTCTTCTTTTTTTTCCCTTTCTTTCCTAATAGGCCCTTTAGAAAGTCAGACCATATGTGTAGAAGCCTTATTAACTAGAGGCCAGATTTGGAAAGAACTGTGGTAAATTACCAAAATGAATTTGAAAATAAACCTAGGAAGCACACATTTGAGTTCTAAATTGGTACCTAAAAAATAAATAAATCAGACATAATTATTTGGTATCTTACAACAGTTCAAATAATGTTTGGTGTAATTTTTATAAGACTGAAACTTATTAGGCAGAAAGAGTACTGTTAGGAAAAGTTTAGAATGCTGCATATTTCACTTTGAAATAGCTTTTCTGTAAGAGAACTATAATTTTACATTCTCTGTATGTAATACATTTATTGCAGAAAATGATTTTTCGTAGACTCTGTAAGTGTTCTGGGTGACCTACATATGAAATACATAAAAGCATTAGACTGTTTTCTGTAGCTGAATTTTAGCAAAAGCTAAGACTAGGGGTGGAGGGAGAAGGCATTATTTCTCCCTCCATGCACAAGGATTTTTTTTTTTTTTTAAGAATTCTAAAATATTTTTGGTCTACAAGTGTTTCTCTGTTTATACTTGTTCCTAACCTGTTACAGGTATGTGCATTGTAGGGCTGTGTTTGGTTGTTTTTTTTCTTGTTCCTTGTGCCAGCATAAATAGAAAGGATGAATAACTTACAGAAATAATGGGAAAATCTTAGGAAGAGTTTTATGCCCAATTCAGATAAAGGCCTCTGTTCAGATATGATATGAATTTTGTGTGGATTACATGACTTTTCTGTCCAAAGGCCTCTGAAAACTGTAACTTTCACCCTCTCATCCATAATAAGAATCTAGCAGCTGGTCACTCTGTGGAAGGGGGAAGAGAAGAGCTGTTAATTCTCTATTTAATTCAAATGAATGATGATATCAGAATGGTTGGGGTAAACTTGGTGAATTTCAGAACAAATGTGCATTGCATATACAGTGTGATTGTGTCCTTTGGAGAGAACATATTTATTGTTTCCCTCCCCAAACTACTGTTAGTTACAGCATGGTCTACCTGGTTGAAGTAATACGTCTTCTTTACTTTCCATTAACCACTTTTTCAGATTTGCATGTGATCCTGCAAACTATTCTGACAGAAAACCTGCATGGTACAATTTGCAAAACTGAAGTGTATCTTTAATTCAAAAACTTTGGAGCAATTTAAACTTCTCTGCAGCTTCTTTTTTAATTCATTACTGAAATAAATATTCTTATTACTGAAACATCTTGGAAATCACCGAATAGACCATGTTAGTGGAAAGTAATATGAGAAGCATAAAGAAGTACAGGAGAATTTTGCATATTATATAATTCCCCTTATCTATTATAAAATGCACATTGGGCTTGCTTCTAGGTTATAAACTCCTTAAATTTTTCCTTTTTTTTAAACTGTTTTCTCATGCTATGGTTTTTAGATGGCTATAAAAAGGCAATGTTGGCTGTTACATTTTAACTGTCTCAGTAGATCAGTGTGGGACAACTTTGTCCTGTTATGGGTACTTTGTCTTTGGGATTAAAATTTTCTAAAGGTGCCTGCAAACAATGATTGAGAATCAAGAATTTGAAATGTTGTTGTGCATAATGATTTGGGAGGGGGAAAAAAGCATGTTTAAGATGGCAAGAAATAACTGCCCTTTTCTGGCTAACTTTAGGTAGAGGGAGAAGAGAATGGAAAAGAACAGCAGAGAGAACATGAGCTGCTGCTGCTTCTTGCTGCTGCTTCTTGCTGCTGCTTCTTGCTGCTGCTTCTTGCTGCTGCTTCTTGCTGCTGCTTCTTGCTGCTGCTTCTTGCTGCTGCTTCTTGCTGCGGGTGTGTGTTTAAAATCCCTAGTCTCTAGTGCAAATGGTCAGTCAGGGAAAACAGGGTAGACTTGCTACCTTTCTGCACTGGTCAGGTTAGAAATAGTTGCTATCTGACAAAAGAAACCTGCCAATGGAAAAAGTCCAAAGCAACATGGAGTGGAAGAAAAGCTTGCACTGGTAGCTTTCAAGGCTGAGACATGCTGTGACACTGTTTCACTCCATGTGAAACAGCAGCCTCATAGGATTAAAGGATTCTTCTTTAGCATCCTTATCTCAGAATACATCTGACTCCCTTATCTTAAATTACTCTAAAATGACAGCCTTTTGGTGGATAAATTAATTTTAGGCACGTATTTTAATCATAATAAAAGGCAATGTTTATTTAGAAATGTATTTTTCCATGTCTTGATAGTTTACCGGACACACTAATCAAGCATGGTTCTGTGGTTCCTTGTGGCATCACGCAAATTAGCTAGAAATTCTGCTATGAATTAACATAGATTTGGCTACAGATGGAACTGCAGGCGAGTCATCATCATTATGGTTTAAACCTATTAATGTTTACAACTGTTGTTTTAAATCAGATTTGTTTTTAAATAGGATGATTGTGAGAATCCTTTTGAGTTTTGAAGATGAAAGAAAATGAGCAAAGAGCTGGTTAGCTGTGGCATGATTTCAGAAAATAATAATTAAAAATTGCAATATAGAACCCCTGCTCTAAGATTTCAGTTATGCTTGTGGAAAAAAGATTGTTCCTATATGACTTTTTATAGAATTACTATTGTAAATCGGATGGATTGAGTTGCTTACTTGAAGTGGAATATAATAAACTCGTAGTGTGAATACCTCTGCTTTCTCAATTACTTCCAGTTTATCTTAAACAGGACACCTATTACTGAGCTCCCAATTTAAACTATTTAGTCTGAATATCTACTCTTTTACTCCCTCCTAAATGTGACTGGATTCAATTGTATCAGAATTTTTTTTTCTTCAAGAAAAGTCTGATTATAAATGTAGGCCAAAGAGCATGCCGAAAGGCCTGGGCAGGTGTTGGAAACCTGGGATGCTGAAGCACCACGTGTTTTGCTACTGGTGAGATAATGTCATGTTTGGCAAACAGCTGAACATAGGAGGAAGTGAGGTTTAACCTTGGCATAGATATCGGATGATGAAATTGCATAATGCCACACCATTCTGGGCATTAAGATGTGCATTAGCTTCTGCACTTGAAATTTCTCTGCAGCTTCGTGGACTCTACAGAAACCCTCCACTATGCTGATCTTGCTTGTATTTTAGAAGAAACAGATAAATGACTGTTTAAAAAAATAAACAAAAAATAAACCAGGCTACAGGTCCCAATGTTTTTGAAGAGGATGTTTTTGAAGAGGAGGATTTTGAAGAGGAGGATTAATGGCGGGTAACTGCTTATGTATGAAATGTATTTTTGCTTTCTAAGTAGCGTTCCAATTGTGGCAGAATTGTGTCATTTTTTTGGCTTACTGGGGAAAGCTTTGCTATACATTGGACGCTAAATCTATTTTCCTTTTTTCAACTATGAATTTCCATCCTCCTCTGAAGTGGAATATTGACAAAGCGAGAGAGGGTTACTCAGATCAAGTGCATCTCAGCAAGCTGTCCGTGCTTTCTATAAGCTTTGATAGGGGAGCAATTAGTGCCACGTCTGAGAAGCTAATGCCAACTTAATACCCCTTCTGTTCTTGACCCCAACCCTCAAGAGTTCATGAAAGGTACCTGTTGCAACTACTGTGTTTGTAATGCAGGCACATACACGTTTAGAACAAGTTTCTGAGCATCAATCAGCAAGTAAACAACTTCTGGTCTTTTCTGATTGTTGCCCGTAAAGAGGTTTTTAAAGAAGAAAGAACTGAGGCTCCTGAGAGGCCTGGCTGATTAAGAGCTTTGTTATTTGTATAACAGCAATAAATACAGGATTGCCTCAAATTAGACACTTATCTAGTCATAATACTGGCATTTGATACTTTAGGACACTGAGGTCAGGCATCAAAGGTGATGTATTTGGTAAGTATGACTGCTGTTCAATATTAAAATGTCAGAAATGTAATACTGAAACAACAGGATAGGGTATCCTCGATTTGATGGGATAAGCTACTACATATAGGTTACACGTGAATGCGTTCATTTGATTATTTTAGAGAGCAAAGTCATATTTGACAGTCTGCTTTTGGAGGTTTTTTCATTATGAAATCTCTAACATCTGCCATTCAACTTGATTCTGCCTGGCCAAGAAATCACTAGGAATTTTGCTTTGTTATAGAGCAGTTACATCACCGCAGAGGGAAGACTGCTGAACTTGCAAGCTGCTTGTTTCTGCTGTGCAAGCATTCAATATTTCACATGATAACTTTAATAAATTTCATGCCTCTGTTTAGGGAGATGAGCCTAATAAAGAAACAGATATTTAAAAGTTATTTTTAGTTAACATTTAACATGACCAAGGCAAGTTTCAGGCAGGTTAGTAGGAGGTGAGAAGTTTGCAATGTCCTGAGGCATCCAGTTCCCTGATCTTTCATATATGATTAAATTGCTGTTTCTAGATGTAAATCTTGCCAAATAGCTGCTGGCTTTTTATATAAATTACAAAAATGTAACAGTGCAGAATAAACTTGATAAGCTGCATGAAAGCAGAGAGTGAGTTACTTATGCTCTTCTCTTGGCTAATTGCTTATATTCACTGGTTAGCAAGAGCTCTCTCTTGTCATTTTAGCCGCTATGAATCGCCAGGTGTACAGCAGCTAGAGCTTGAAGAATTTTTTTTGTAAGCAGATGCAGCAAAACATTTCTGCTTCTATTCTTCATCTTTTTTTTTTTTTTTTTTAAATTTATTCTGGTTTTGTGTTAGAATTGAGGTACACAGAGGGAGGAAACCTGAGCAAAGAACAGACTATGTATAACAATGCAGAGGTTGTACATCGTTAAAGTGCAAGAGGAAATTCTGTCCTGTTCCCTAATCATGGGGTTCCTCTTCTGCTAGGCAGTCTTGCCTGATGTGTGTTCCATTTTTTTAAATGTAAGAAAAAGATGGGTGTTGGTTCAAGTGATGTCTGTTGAAAATTATTGCACTACTTTGGGAATATTTGAGGGGATTCATGTCTTCACTTGTGAGACTTTGGAATAAGGAAAAGTGGGCTAGCAGATGCCAATGTCCTCAAAATGACAAGCAGTTTAAGCAGGAGAGTCAGAAAAGCTGGAGAAGAAAATGGAGACCCTGTCCTGCATCCTGTTGCACGGGAAATATGGTGACACAGGAACAAGTGTGCAAGTACACCTTTCTGCAGCAGTCTTGATGTACGAGTGCTTCTACCTGTGACCTTCTCCCTGCCTTCTCTTTGAAGGGGGTGCAGAAAGGGACAGCAGGGACAGAGCAGAAAGAAAATGTTATTCTCTCTGGTATGGAAGTCTATAATTATTACCTTCCCCATGATGACGGTATGTTTTTTAAAGTAGCTGTTCACCTCTGGGAACAAAACTAAATGCCCAGCTTGGCCCTTTTTTGGAGGTGATCTTGGAGCGTATGGTAGCTCTGAGGCCAAACACTATCTGCTGAAAGCTATTTATTCATTATGTCCTGTAAACAGAGGTAATTGCGTTGGGTGCTGTGATAGTGCCATGTGAAACTGGGTAAACACAAACTAGCCTAATAGGACTTAGGACTTAGTATGAATAATTAAAACACAAGCAAAATGCATTCATGGCAGCTTTCTAATTCTTTAACTCTGTCTCTTCACCTCTATCTCGTTGCACAGTGCTCTGAGGAGTGTGTCTGTGGCATCCATCTTATCTCATAAGCCTTCCCCCTGCTCCTTGTGTGTGTGGCGAGGAGAAAATGGCTGCCTTGCTTCCTGCCAGCGGCTCCCCAAAATGTAATGTGGATGAATGCTGCAAATCCTCTCAGGAGATGGTTCTGTAAGCAGACTCTTACAGGTTGTAAGCAATAGCTATTGTTTTCATACCCTGAGAACCGTATACAAATTTTCCCTCTGTTTTTGGGCCTAGTCAGCAGAGAGGTGCCAGGCTGGAGGGCTATGGCAGCACTTGCTGTGCCTACTGAGCAGCCGACTGGGGGCTGTAGTTAGCAGCTCCTACTTGCAGGAATTTGCATCAGAATATGGCCCTAAGCATCCCATCTAGATCAAAGTGGGAAGCGCTGCTCCATAGGCAACAGCGAGGCTTCACTTTGTTCCTCCCTCTCTTATTACAGCCTCTTACCTGCATCCTCTCTGGGACACTTGTGTGAGTCAGTGCCAACCCTCTTTTGAATTGTTACTGGGAGGAAAAATTTTGAAGTCATAACAATTCTTGCTGTCTGTATATAATATTTTTTTGCTGGCATTGTTGATGTCCTTGTGTTATACAGCACTGGTTTTGGTTTTGACTAGGGTTCACAGCATTTGGGTCTAAAAAGGAATCTGAAAGTAATTCAAGTCTGTGCTGGTTTGGTGAGCATGTCTTATCGCTCTGTGTCCCAGCACAGACGTCCCAGCGCTATTTCTTATTTATCTCAACCTCTCACTTGCTCTCTCTGGAAGAGGGCAATTTTTAAAGTTACTTCCCCCATGCTGTCACACTTTCCGTTCTAATCTTCCTCCTCCATACTGTAATTCTGATTGGAAGAAGTGATTTAACTTCACTGCTGTTACATGTAGGTGACATGGTAATGGCTAGCAACCTCAGGTCAAGGGACTGTTGTCTTTACAGCCCCAGCACACAGCAATATTGCAGGCAGGAAGGTCACCCGCAAGAGTGGGGGTTGATGGAATAAACTGAGATGTTGCTGTGAGAGAAAATGTGGAACTTTAAATATGGCCTGAGCACATAGGTCTCTGTGCAGATCTTGAACTTTGTATTTTCCTGCTGAAATATGTCTGGGGTATTAGAATGTGAGTGTGTGAATAAATAGTCTGATCTATGTTATTTCTCTTAATGCGAGCCACTTCATAAAGAGTTAAGTAGGTTCAAGGAGGATATTTTATGGATATTTTAATCTCAGAGACACACACACACTTAAATTCTTCTCTGCTGTACCTTTTAAAGGAAAAAAAAAGTTTTCATGTCCTGCCCTCCTTTACCTCCAAGAACAAATTCAGGGGAAAAATCTTCAGTGGCTATTAAGTTCTACCACAACCTTGTAAAAGAAAACACTAAGGCCCTTGTGTTATCATCTCATTAGAGGCTTAAAAGAAAGGAAATTCAGAGTTAAGGTTGTATCTGTCTGAGTCATTGTCTCAGACTTATATACTTGTAAACAAATGTGCAGTACTATGTGTTTAAGGTTCAAATGCTCTGAGCAATTAAATTGTTCAGTTCTTAATAATAGTGTATAGCAAATGTCATACGAAATGTTGGCCCATAAGTGTAACACATCCCTATGGTGGGGGTGCCAATAGCCCTATATTTATCCTCTTGCCAAATTAGGTTCTAATGCAATAGCAATAATAGGAACTCTGTAACTATTCAACATGCATATTGAAACAATTAATTTGTGTTTAAATACAGTTTAATTCTGGTATTCCTTAGTCTTGTGAGTATTCTTGTTTTCTGGAGGGTGGGTTTCAATAACAGTTCTCTCACTACAGATATTAAATAAGTAATTTAAAACAGGAGTTCCTCTGGCTCTGATTTAAGTTGAGCCTCCAAGTGTACTGTGATAAACAACTAAGAGGGAGAATGAAAAGATCTTCTTAATTTGGAGAAAGAAAACCTAACTTTCATTCTGGAAAGCAATTGGAAAATGATGCTTCCTTTGTGAAACTGCATCCTGTTGTCCGCATGTCCCTTTGCAATTTAGCTGAAGAGAGACATAATTCTAATATGTTTGGTGATGCTTGACAGCTCACTCTGTGTGTTTGCAGTTGAGGAGATGTATGGTATCTTATGTCCTGTTACAATTGCTTACAATTGCTGGTGCTAAGCAGCAGTTTGCTTGTCTTGCCCTTACAGCTTCTCTGGGAGCCAGGTGAAACCCTTGGGATTTAACTGGGCAGGTTGCTCTGTGGCTTGCAGGAAGGAAGGCTTTTGGGAGGTGCCTGCAGAGGTGAGCAAGTAGGGAGCCTGCAGCAGCAATTCGGCCCAGGAATTGCTGGGTGAGACGAGTAACCCCCAGGCAAGCTTCAGAGGTGATAGAAAGGAGGATGACCTCCTGAGGACTCAGCTGGGACTGTATAATGTTTGCTGTGAGACACCAGTAGTTAGACTGAAGCTAAGGACCAGTCCTGCAAGTATGGGTCAGGAGGATTTGTATTTAACCCTTGCATTTTAATCCAGTTCACTTAGTACACCTTAGAGAGTTGACAAAATCTTAAGGAGCCTGCTGTGCCTTTGGCTGTGTGCCATTTTAAGGAAAATGGGCATTTTGCTTGGGGTACTCTCACACAGTGATTGTGTGTGGCAATCTTCAATTTCAAAAATTGAGATTATTCAAAATCAGCCCCTTTTTTCATAGTGTAGCTGAGTTTCATGAGGTTCCTTGACAGAAAAACTGGGATTTGCCAGTATTCTGCTTTTCATTGATGTTGGACTGGCCTGTACTTGGGGAATAATATGTTGATGAAAACTAGAAAGAGAACAGCCACCCCACACAATCACCACATATCACAGACTGATCGCCCTGCAGTTTCCGATTATCTTCGTGCACACGGTTCTTATCTTAAAAGCAAATACATACTGCTAAGGAAGGATAAAAGAAAAACAGGGATACCAACGCTTGGAAGCTAAAAGCCATGCAAGTTCCAGATTTGGCCGCACTGTGTGTTATGGATACTGTCTACCTACCTTTGCCCACTTGCGTGTTTTTATACCTGGGAGTGTTGTCTGTGCCCTTACAAAATGGTTGTTTGGGATTCATTTTTTCTCCCTCACTCAGGTGAAATGTCTGTACCTCTGCCCAGTACCTGCACAGTTGGTTGCTGATGTGTATTTTTGTGTGCACTGCATGGTGCCTGTGCTTCTAGTTCTGACCAAGATCCTAGATGGATTATTAGACTCGTATTGCGTATGAAAGTGCAGATTACTTCGGGTGCAAATGAGACATGATCTGCCTTAATTCAGTCTGAAGAACTGATTTATTTAAAAAAAAAAAAGTTGAAATCTGCCTTAATTCAGTCCCAAGAACTGATTTACTTAAAAAAAAAAAAAAAAAGAGCAGGGTCATAGTCCTCATAAGGAAAAAATGTGTGATTTGTTTTTTACAAAAAAACCCCAACCCAAACAAAACCCCAATTGTTTTCCCTAAATTGACTGCAAATGTGCAAGTATAAGTAACATTTGGGTTTCTTTAACAAATTCCCAAGTGATTCAGCAGTTGCCAAGGTAACAGTGCTACTTTTAATAACAATAAAGGAAGCATATAAAACTTCCACATTTCTCATTGTCTAAGATAATGCTGCCCTGATGCTGTCATAACATTATTAGCATGTACTTTCTTTTGTTCATTGAGAAGCATGTCTGGTTCATAAATTGGTTGTATGGTAGCGTCTAGCACAGTGGGGTCTGAGCTCATTAGGACTTCTGGATACTACAGTAATGTGAAGAAATAATAAAGTATTTTTTATCTCCCCATCCATTTCTTAGAATGTCCTTTTTTATTTTGTTTTCTGTGGCTGTTGTAGTATGTGGTTGCCTTAGAGTAGTTAGTTGAATATTACTGTGATCTTTTTAATGCAAAAGCATCAGTATGTTATAAGCAAGTCCTGCAGATAGTCTTCATGACTAAGCCATACTTCATAAAACATTGAGAGTACTCTTTTATTATTCATGGGAAGCTGTGTATTACTAAAGAAAACTCAATTTCTAGTATTAAAATGTTGTTGTTCTTGCATCTTTTAGAGCTGCCCTTTTCAAGTCTAAATGGATGTCTTCTGTTGTACTTCCCCCCTCCCCCGCCCCGAAACTTGAGCTTCAACTGAACTTTGGCAGATAGCTCAATGTGGTTACTGTGGATATAAACCCCTAGGTCTGGGTGGATTATTTGCATTCTGAATACTTGACCTCATATTTCATTCTAACTGAGTTTTCCACCTTTCTCTCAAGATTTTGGCACTTCACGAATGAGAGAAACCTGTTTTCCTGCTTATATTTTTGCAGTCAAATCTGTGATTTGAAGATCATTCTTCTTTTGGCCTCTGCAGTTGTGGCAAAATTGAGTCTTTTAATTAAAAAGGTCATAATAAACCTTCAAGAGCCTTTCACTGGAGATGTGGGCTATGTTATTTTCTTTTAAAAAAACCTATTGCTTTTAAATATTTTTGTTTTGAGGAAATTGCACTGAAATTGCATGAGTAGTTATAGACAACTCTGTGCCATCAACTGGGTTTCTTGTTGCATTGCAGATACTAATGTTTAATCTATGTCTCTAAATGCAGACTATTTTAAGTTTGGGGTTTTTTTTTAAAAAAAACAAACAACCCTCATGGGCTGAAGATGTGAGATGTGGAAGGAGGAATCACTTCCCTCCCCATTTGCAGTCTTTGCCGGTACTGACTCCCTTGGCTGGTCATCTCTCACCAACACTTAATGACCTCAGCGGAGCTTAAATCGGGAATTAGTTCATTGCAGGATTAGATGATAGTTTCTGAGGTATCATCTACACAAGTGTCTAGTTCAAAGCAATAACGTATTTTTGAATTTACCAGTTTACTATGCATTAGTGTGGGTCATGGAGTGCTCCCACTGCATGTGAACGTGATTCCTTTCTTCTAGAAAGAACACAATTGTTTCCAGGAGATCTGCTGCAGCTGCCTACCTAGGACCTCTCATCCAACTCTGATGTGGACACAAGGGTCTGAACCAGTGTCCCACCCTCAGAAACTTCTCCAATGTGTACTGAGCACTTGTGCACCAAAGGCATGTCCTTGAGCTGCTGAAGGATTTTTACCACATGTTTTCTCTTCTTAGCTTGCTGTAATCTTCGGTGTCTGTCACGTGGGATTGGTTGCATGGCATCAGTGAGGGCTGACTGAGGATACATGCTGCTTTTATGAAGATCTTGAACAGATCTTCAGGTAGGAGTGCACCTCGGAGCACACAGGGCCCAAGACTGTCACATGGGAGAGCCCAGAGGAGGGTATTGCTTTTGATACACATCCTTAGATGTCACAGAAGACCTTAAAGAGGCAAGCATGATGTCTAGGGACACCTCTTTGGCCTACTCAATGCTACTGTCAGTGTTGGAAACCCTCTGTTGTGTTATAGATGTAAGATCATTAGTACCAACTCTGTACCTGCTTTGATTATGCCACATAGGTTATGTCTATACTGGAAAGATATACTTTAGGATTAAAACTAAGTGAGTGCATTTAAATTTGTATTTTTATCTTTGTCTAGTGGCTTTCATTACAGGAAATAAGAGTCTACTTTATCTGACTCTATATGAGGGCATGTTTTATCCATGACAGCATCAAATATTCAATATTTATGTTAAAAAGTTAGCTACGTTAATACAGAAAAACTCATCCTAGGGCAGAAAGTTTGCTGAAGGCCTTTGACCCAGTGAAGTCCTCCTTTTATTTGGCCTCTATGCAGGAGTCTGTTCCAACTTGATTTTGTCATTCAGATTCTTTTTGCTTACACTAAGATGCTTTGGGGCAGGGATTGTCTTTTCTGGTTTGTTTGCACCGTGCCTGGGACAATGTGGTCCTTGTCCCCTGTGGGGCCACCTAAGCCCTGTTGTAAAGCAGGTAATAGGTTACGGCAATTGAGAAGGATAGCTCAGGAACAGCGTATTTACTTATTTGTAAAGAAAGATATTTCTTTAAAGGAGATATAAAGGAAGAGCAGAATGGTGGTGACTGTTAATAATGATCTGTTATAGGAACGGACTGGAGCAGATAGTATATCTGCCATAATTTACAGCTTGAAATACAACAGTACTGTTTTAAGCTCTGGACAAGATAAAGTGTTTATAAATCTTTTCACCTCTATTCTGGGAGAACTTGTTTTTAGGGTAAGTATCTGGTGGGCTGTATTTTAAGAAGTGCAGAGCAGTTGTTTCTTCACTGCAAATTTCATTCCTCAGGATTACAGTAAAGGGTGTCTGTGCTTAAAAAAACCCAACAAAATGCTCTCTAAAACATAACAATATTGCATTCTGCCTCTCTGTCCAGGCATGCATACACCAAAAGTGCAAATTTGCCATTTCCAGAGAAAATTGTTGCCTGTTAGTGGCCAAAGGCTGATGTAATAGCAGACTGATGAATTCAAGATGTAATTTTCCACATCTTTACTATTTCACTGTTTGGCTGGCATTCATCCTGCTGTTATCTGGTTTTGCCTCAGTGCAAATATTATTGATAATATTCATAATATAAGAGAGTAAGTCCTTAGTCTTCCATTCTTCCTTTTTCTATTTCACTACAATTGGGCAAGAGTTTTAACAGAAGAAAGTCTGTAGCTTGGTGCTGGCCTGTAGGAAAAGGGGAACTGTTTTGGTTTTTTTTTTCCTATGATATTTGTCAGTAAGGAAACAGAAGTATTTGACAAAGCAGAATCAGACAACTTAAAATACTTCCAATGTGCCCAATTCCTGTGCTCAGCACTCACCTTCTGAACAACTGCCTCGTTCTTTTCACTTCTTTGCTGAACACATCTGGGAGTTGTTCTGCTTAGGAGGTGTCACTGGGTATTTTATCTCCTAATGTTTATGCCCATGATCAGCACCCTGTCTGCCATGGGCAGAGTAACATTTCATTTTGAAATGCAATGCAATGTCTGGACCAAATCAAGTGATGCCGGAAAGAAATGTTCAAAGAATATCTTGGAGAAAATGGGGCTTGAGGGCTAGAGGGAGAAATTTAAATTGGTGTCAAATGGTTCTGAGTTTTACTTGGACTGATGGGCTTCTGCTGATTCATTAGTGGATCTGCCAGTAGGATTGCTGCTACATTAAAACACAGGCCTGCCCAGCCTTGGATGGAAAAGCAGGAAATAGCCTAAATCCAGTTAAGGACTGAGTTATTACAAGCTTCTGTCCTGGCCTAATTGGGAGCAGCACTGGACTTAAGAATATACAGGCTAAGGGAGTGTTTGAGCTTTTCCTGTAAAACTTGATGCTCAGCAGGAAAAAATTGTGCCAATTACTATTCTTTTAAATTATAATAGTTGGCTGTGAAGAGAGCTGTGAATGAAGCACTGATACTATTTAGATGATTTATTGGAGATGATGTAGTAACATACTTGAATTCAGAGAAGCTTAGGTGACATTTTGATCAAGTATCAATCAAAGGTGATGCTGCCCAGGGCCAGAGCTGGCAAATACTGTCTCTTTTTCCAATTGCAAATTAAAATTGACTGCTATTATCATAGCTGCTATTCACTGCTTTAGTCACAGGCACGTTTTATTTATTTTCACCACGAACTGCTTGTTAACTATTCTCTTCCACTATTCACTCTTTGTGGTGGATGCCTTGTCACTTGGCTCACACAGCATAAGAGTTATTTCTGGATGGATGGCAGAGGTTTTTTTTCTTCTTTGCTGCTTGATTATTTTTCTAAATGACCATTTACAAATAGATCGTGCAAAGCATTTCAAGATAGCTTTAAATAAATGCTGCATCTTGTGGAATACTGATATCTGTAGAACTTTTCTTGTTTGGAAATACTTCAAGTATCCTATCGCCACCTTACTAATGAACAACAAAGAGCAGCAGAGCCAATGCTTGTATCATTGAAAACATTTGCTAACAATTGATTCTAAAGTTTGATCAGCTCTATCAAAGAAACAAAACTTTGATAGATTAGTTGAAGGTGTGGTTTTTATAAAAAAAGAAAAGAAGTTAAGGCAGCTGTAAGCCAACCTAAGACATTCTGCACTGAAGCATTTAAAGTCTCATCATAAATGTTTGAAAGGAGTGATTTTGAGAGCAGAAACTGCTTTTACCTAAAAAATTAATTAGAAGAAAGGATGGAGTGGTCAGAGGGTTTAGATCCATGCAGAAAGCAGGAAGCTGATGTAATTCAGCAGTTTTTCATGGTGTCAGAATATGGAAACATGCTGCTGCTGAGAGGTGCTTAGTGTGTGTAGACACCAAGCTACTTAAGGCTGCAAAGTATTCAGGAGCAAAGATAGCGTTGAAAAAACTGTCTAGCAAGTTAAGATGTGTGAGGACCATTACTGTTGTCACTTGAGAATCATTACTGCTGTCACTGAGTGGTGGAGTCCTGTTTTTCAAGTTTTTTTTAAGAAAGTATTTTCTATGGCATGACACTTTATGGTCATGCCAATTGCCTTAACGAGTGCCTGAGACTGGAACATGTAGAGTTGTGAATTTTGTCTGATCATAAATCACTTTGCTAAACATGTTGTGGCAATTACTGCCCAAGATCAAACATCTTTTGCAACTGCATGTTGTTTCTGCCAGTAGGTCTTTTTATTAATATTATAATTTACTTTTAAAAAATGGAAAAGGAATTACTGATAACACTCCCAGTTATACTCAGAGCAACATTTGCTCTTTAGCTTGGTAGTCATTTAAAAAGCATCGTACAGGGATTCAACAGAAGAAGAATGCAACGTATCCAAGGAAATGGTTCAGAAGAACATTCCTTTTAATCACTTTAATAGTGACAACTAGGTGACTGGAAATTTTGTTATGAAAATGTTCATGGTTGGGGTAATGCTGTTCCTATTATTTATTGCTACTTGATGACTGAAAAGCCAGGTTTGAAACATTGATTGAACTTCGTGAGTAGTACTGATCAGGCTTTGATTTGTAACTGGGTGAAATAAAACTGTGTATTCCTGGTAATCTCACATGTAAGCAAGCAGTTGGGTGAATTCAGAAGAGGTCAGAGATTATGAACAGAGAGGAAAAGCTGGCTTAAATTTTTTTATAAAACATCCTCAGGAAATGGGAACTATATGGCATTAGTATGTGCCATTCAAGATAGCTACATTCTCTGGAAACCAAGGTAGTGCAGAAACAACATCTGTGGTAACACTCTTTCATGTTCTGGTGTCTTCCATAATGTGTACCAGTTATGTTCTCCCTTGCACCACCAGCATAGTATTTGGATGCCAGTGCTGACCTTTAAGTAAACTAAAAAATTGCAACCCATTCAGTCTGTGGAAGGCTACCTTTTCTTAGATGGCCTCCCAGAGACCCACTGAAGCCAGGAGGTCAAGGTAGCTGTTGTATTCTGATTTCAAGCTGCCCTTCCCAGCTGTGATGGACAGCTGTTTGGTTTTGGTTTGGGATAGTTTCTCTAAGGAATGACTGGGCGAATGCTCTGGAAGGAGGGAGAAAGTTCACAACGGGGAAAAGGTGATCTACTGAATGCAGTCACAGGAGAGATTTGCAGACTGTGGGATGTGGTAGGTAAGGATTGGCAGAAGAGGCTACTTAAGAGTGACTGAGGATCTTATGCAAAGAGCAGGGAGCAACCAGCCAAGCCTCAGGCACAGCAGGAAAGGCCTATGAAGAATGAGAATGTACTGGGGAGAACTTGCTGCAACTCAGATGCTACTGCTTGCTTTAAAATGCAGCAAAAAGCCACAAAAACTATTTTAATATTGTCGCTTTAGCATTCACTCTTGCTTTTTGGTGGAGTTTCATGCTGATGACATGGAAAAATGTTGCATTGCTTACTCTTTCTTCATGTGAACCTTTGTGAAAGTGTGTATGCGCAAGCCTGTGCATACATTATATATAAGGTGATATCTTCTGCAAGCAGGGTTGTCAAGCCAGCTTGTCATATTGTTAGGGAATTATAAACTGGATGGTGGGTCATATTTATAATACATCTGGCTTAAGATCTTTGGCATCAGACTTTCTATAGGATCTGACAGAACTGAAATGTGTTCCTCTCCATTTTCTTGTTCAATCTACAATTATTTGTGTGCTTTGACTTATTTCTTACGTTTTTTGCATAAGAAACCTCTGGGCACAAAACAGATTGCCGCAGAAACACAAAGTGCTCTTCTATGGCTGTCTTCAGCCTGTGATGTTTTTCCCAGGCTTGGGAGCAAGCCAGTGTCCATGCATTGCACTTAGGGTGCGGCTGTGTCTTGCTGGCATTTCACAGATCAAAAAACCTCTTCTGTCATTCGTTCTGAACTCAAGAGATTTTTTTTTTTTTTTTTTTTTTTTTTGCTTTAGGAGGAAAGTTGAGCTAGCCCTCATCTTGCCTGAACTCTAATATGGCAATATTTTTCCTTTGTAGATCAGGTTGCATATGGCATTCAGTTTTTGCCCCAATATTGTTACTTGCTATTAACAAGCTGCCACATTCCACTGGAGAGTTGGTTGCTTCTAGGCAAAGGGTGAAGTGGAATTTATGCAGAAAAACAGAAAAGAGCTTTGAGGTCCTTGATATCTTATTTTTTAGACTTCAAGTAAGCCAGATTTGAACTTCAACTTTTTGCTTTCTCTTTGTGACATTCAGATCAGGTGGACAGTGAGATTACAGCAAAATGCCTTTTTGTGATTGTAATTCCAATGTTTCTTGAAAGACTTGTACTGTCAAGTGTATTTGTGTGTGAACTGTTTTGCTTTTCTTTCACTTGAACGAAGGTTTTAGTTTCAAAGGCCAGTACATGTATGACTTGGGTATCTCTTTGGGAGGCAAATGAAATTTTTTTGGGGGGAAATAGCATGTCTTACTTTCATTTTCAGCAAATAAAATAGCCAGGCTAAAGGAAGAAAAAATCTAGGCTTTCAGTTTAGAGAAATCTTTATTTCCATAAAATTGCACACCTGTAATTAACAACTGGTGTTGTAGCCGTGCAAGCTTTTATAACTAAAATGCTCGTGCCCTTGATTATCTGACTTACAGTGGCAGAACAGGCTATTTAAGTCATTGTGATAAAATGAATTGAGCGTCATGGCACTTAAACCTCTTGAATACTAATGGATTTAAAGCACAGACTTTTTGAAATGGTGCCCACTCATCCTCATGCTATTCATCCTGCTTCTCTTGCTCTGTTCTCTTCTAACCAGTGATAGTAGCACTCAAACATCTGGACATTTAAAAAACAAAAAGAGTGAAAATGAAAACACGTAAGTATTTGGTTTAAATGATATGCACAGTATCCTCTGGGATGAAAGGAATGCCAGAAGGATGTAGTATAGTGTTATTTACTCTAGATACTTAGACTCTCCTGGAAAATTATTTTAGTAGTCACTTTTCAGGAGAAGTGTGTTTTGAAGGAAGGGGGTGGTGATGCAGTTTTTCACTTATTTGCCATACTGTGAAAATCTTTAGCTGCTGATAAACGTAAGGCTGTTGATCTATGTAAGGCTTACAGTCTGCTGTTTCTCTGCAATACTCTTAGCTCTCCACTGCCACCCTACTCATGCCTATCATTGGGAACAGTTTGCATATGAATTTTCAGAAAAATTGCATTGGATTAGTAGGATGGGCACAGCTGCTTCTTAGACTTCAGCAATTCTTCAAACAGTTTTTATTTGCAGGGAATCTCTGCAAACTTAATTAGAAAAATATAACCATATACACCTTTTAATAATGTAAGTGACTCAAGTTACTTTATTGTTTGAGATGATTACTGTAAATAGGACAAAGAACCAATATTTACTCTTGCTTTAATCTTTTCCTGGTGATTCACAGGAACTGGCAAAATTAAACAATAATTAGGATCTTATTCCAGTATAAGAAAATTCCTATCATTTAGCACGTGGTGTTTCTCTGGTTAGCAGAGGGAATCTGACTTAAGAAAATGCCTCACATCTTCACCTCTTGGTGAAAATAGAATATTACTTCTGACTTTGGTGTGGCTGCATCTGTTGGAGAGTGTGTATGAATATGTAAATTATGCTGGATGTATGGCCTATAAAATGGTTTTGGGATCATAGGATAAAAGTTGCTGTATGAATGTGAATTAAGTTATCTGAGGAACTATAGCTCTAGGGCAGGGATGAAGGTTTTTTGCTAGGGCAGCTTATTACACCCCTTCTGAAGCTACTAGAGTACTGTGTATCTAATTCTTCCTTGTTGCTTAACTGACCTGGGTGATCTAAATGCTGCTGTGTCCTGTTGTATGACAGACACTTCTCTGGACGCATGTCACTGTGATAGTTTAAGGAATACACATTCAGTCACACCTAATAAATTTGGACTTTGCAGAAAAAGAATATTGTGATCCTGACTAAGACTAAATGATAAATACCAAGGGCTGAAATACTTAGAGCCCTTCCGACTAGTGATTCCAAGTGCTCTTGTAGGGTAGGTCAGGAAGGTGCAGATCCAGAAGCAAATATTTTGCTGCATGATGGAGCCACAACACCCTTCTTTCCAGGAGAAACCCTCATTCACTTACTCCTAGGATGCAGGGCTTCTCCTGGGGCATGATACCTATACCAGTGCTTTCTTGTTTTCTTTCCTATTCTTCCTAGCATCACCACTGTTTTCCTTGTTTTAGTTTCCCCTCTGGGAACTTATCCATTCTCCTTTAGAACCCAGATCTTCTTCAATTTTACCCTCTTTTCCTTGCTCCCTGTCTTTTCCTCTAAATATCTTGGCTTCAATCTTTTAGTCTTCCCTTGCCCTTAAAGGCCTTATGACAGTAAGTTTCATGGAAAATTTAGCTTCCAACTCTTCATCTGGGCATGTTTGGGAAAGAAGAGCTGCATTAGCAACTGGAAGTTCTCTATGTGCTGTGCTCTAGGGAGATGATGCACACAAAAAACATGCCAAGAAAAGATTAGTCAAGGTCAGGGGCAATCTAGCCTGGACTTGCCTGGGTCAAAACATGCCTCATTTCTAAGTGCAAGCAAAGTATCTACTTTTAATGTTTTTCTAAGGCAAGGACATTTTGATTTGCATCATTCCAAAGCTTCTGTGGGCCATAGGTATACCTAGATTCCTCTGATCAGCCTGTGCTCCATAAAGATGGTAGATAGGTATCCTTTGGGTGATGCAATTAAAATCTACCTCCAGCCCCCTTGCTGTGTCCATCAGCAAGCCAGTGGCATCATAAACAGCTGATTCTTAGGACTGTATAATGAGTAACACTTGTGATTGATTACCTTCTATTTTTTTTGGAAGACTGATGTGTAAAATTTGTCAGTTGGGGATCCCTTGGAGCTAAGAACATGTTTGATCACATCTGCTGGCAAGCAGAGGCCAGCAGGGTGTGTAAGGGGGAGTCTGGCCTTGGGTTCAGGTGATTGCTTTCCCTAGCTATTTGCTCTGGCACTGCCTGAGATGAGAAAGCAGGGGATTTCTGAAAACCGGTTTAGCTCATTCCCAGGCTGCAGGGGAAGGGCATTCCCTCCTACTCTTCCTTCCTTTTCTTTGACAGTCCTCACCTTCTCTGTCTTGCCTTGGGGCTAAAAAGGGGCTGGAAAGAGAAAAAGAGGAGCAAAGATGTATGTAGGGTTAGGCAGCAATTAAAATGGCATTGTCTGGAGGGTGGGAAGGAAAGAAGAGGAAAACTGTTCTCATTGCCCCAGTCCTGGTAGTTTTATTAACTCCACCTATACAGTCAAAAGCAGGAGACCTGCAAATACTAGTTTTGAGCACCTGTACTGGTTTAGTGGATTACTAATTGAGGCCTGTGAAGGAGGTTTGTCAGTCGAGGCTCTTGTTTACTTGTAACATCATAAGTGTATGTTTGAAAGAACATGTTGTTTGTCATTTTTCCATTGCAATATGTATACCCATCCCCTTTCCTGGGAGTCTAAACACAGAGGCTGATACAACTGCAAAAGATGTAGCACTATGGATCAAGGAATAGCAAACCAATTTGCATGAGATTACCAACATCCAGAGAAGAAGCTGCAGGAAATGATTTATTTACTGACTTTTAACCTCATCTTCTCATGCTGACTGACTGCAGATAACTTGCAATTTGTTTCATGCCAAATAAAATCTACAGAGGCTTGTAGGCCTCTCTTATTTGGACAGTTAGTTGGTCAGATTGAAACTGAATATTATGGTTTCATTTTTTAGATATACAAATAATATCTTTTGCTTTTCCCTAAAAGTGTTCTGATCTGCTAATGTTCCTGCCAATAAACTCATCTACTGGATTATTCCTGGAAAATGAACAGAAGAGTTTATAAACTCTTCATGTAAATTATTTCTTTTAATTCGAGCACTTTTGCATGAAACTACTTTTTTTTTTTTAGGGCATTTCTTTAACCAAAGAACAGCTGCTTGCCAAGCTCCACCTTGACCTCTGTTTACCTTTGAGGGCAGCCAACTTCTCTTTTCATCATTTTATGTATTGAAATTAATGGGTTTTGGCTGGTTCAGCAGAAAATGTCTTTTTTCCTCAAAAGCACCCTGAGAGGTTGTTTTTACAGTACCATTCATGCTTGAACAGACATGGTAAGTACCAGAAAGTCTCACTCAAGCTGTCTCTTGAGACGTCCAGCTCTGCTTTGCAGACAACTGAATTTTCTGAACTTTTGGGTTCCTATCCTAAACCAAACCTCTGAACTGCTTTTGAAGCCTGCCTGTTCTTACAAGAAACCTTAGTACAGAGGAGGCTTGTTTATGAAAGGATATATTAGACTCCTTCATTTGCAGCCAACAAAAGCAGCTCTCTCTCTTTCTGGCTGCTCTAATTGATTTTTATTTTTTATTTATTGTTTTGAAGTTAAACAAATAATAGATTAAAAACCCTCCAACCAATGCCTCTAGGTATTTTTGCCACATAGTAAAAACACAAGTGCTAGTGCAAACAAAAAGCAAACCACTGAAGCCTGAAGTATAATGTTGCTTGCAGATGCTTTGTCCGTGCCTATTAACTTGTTCATGACCGCATCTGTTTTCGTGGGCTCTGCTGCCATTGCTCTGGGTTTGTGATGTTGGAACCAGCAGTGGTAGCCTGAGTTCACATGAAGCTGGCAGATATGCAAGAAACACAAAACTTGTTTTGGTGCAAGTATAAGAATATCTGAGGGAATATAATAAACAAAGTTGTTTTGTTTTTTTTTTTTTAAGTGGACTTTATTCAGTATTTCCCAGGAAGAGTTTAAGCAAGAATATACTGCCATGGCTCAGAACAAACCGATAATTCCACTTTTGACCCCAATTCCTAAACCTAGAAGAAAAATGACAATTAAAAATCCTCTTAAGAAAACAAAGCTTTGTATTCCCTCTTAAAATTCAGCACGAACTAAATCTTGTAGTGTTTTCAATCTGGTTAGACTTCAGCTAACCGTCAGTCTTTCTCCTTTTCCCTTCTATTGCACTACTGTTGGCAGCATTTAATGAATTTTTAAATGTATGTCATGAATAGGCTGGGTCACTTAATAGAATATGAAATGTCTTCATGAGAGAAGCTTTTTCCAGAGTCATGACAAAGCCATTAAGAAAAATTAACCTTCTTTTCCATTCATTTTGAGCCACAACACTTCTATAGAACATAATTTAAGTTTGAATCTGTAGTGAATACACAGTTTGATCTTAACCTGTGTACATTCACAGGCCTTTTTACACATTTTTACATGACAGGCAGACTAGATCCGGTTCAGCAAAGCAATGAACAGAATGATCTTTTGCTGAGCTGAGTGATAAAGTGTGGTTCCTGAGCTGTTATTTAGGTTCTTGTGTGCCTCTGGCCAATTTCAAATCCTGGTACTGGGTTTCTCTTCCCTGTAGCCTTCATTTAAAGGTAATTACTGACCTTAACTGACCTACTGACTGCCTTCCCCCAATGTGTGCTACTTCAGATGTGAAGGACTGCTGGATGTGTCCACTATGCTTGGTATTCTTCAAAACTATCAGTGGGTCAGATTCAAAGCTAAAGGATGAACTCTGACATCAAGTGATGAACTTTGACTCTGAGTCCATGTGGATTCCTTATTTATAAGAGCAAGGTGCCTTTATGAACCAACAATGGCAAGAAACTGCAGATCTTCATGAGGAGACCAGAAAAGAAGGCTGATCATGAAAATGAATGGAGATATCTTGTGTGTGCTAAGATTTTCTTCTGAACAGATAACATTTTCTTTGTTACTCTGAGCCCATAAATTTATACCTAATCTTGGCAGAGAGCAATCTCTTTTTTTGTTTCATAATTAAACTTGTTTAATTTATTAGTAAGGAGATAACTTTTTTTATATGCCAAGAGCCTGTCTTTGGAAATTATACAGTCGTCTGTATTCTGTGTTGCTAGATAATGGGATTATGTGAAATTTAAAATATACCCATTATTTTTGCATATTACAATGCAGTGAAATTTATGGGGTATGCTACAGTTTGTGTAGCATCATGACCATTTTTGTGGTATTTAACTAGCACTCACTTGCCTGAGCACTCTTAAGAAAAAACCCAACCAAAACAAAACCAAAAAACCACCACAAACCAAAAACAAACAAACAAACCCCAAAACCAACAGTGGTGGTGGGGAGAAATTGTTATACCTAAATGTTATTTGGCTTTCATAACACCTAATGCTTTAAGCAGGTCTTAACTCTCCCCTCCCCCCACCCCCCCCTTAATATGTGAGAAATATCTACTTATAGGAAACTGGTAAATGGTTAAACTTTCTAAAGGAACTCATTATAAGATCGTAAGAATTAAAAATGCTAAGAACTGTAATCTGAGTTAGTTCTACTGTAAATGTGGGCTGATGCAGTGTTGAATCAGTCATTAGCTTTGAGGACAGAGCACTTCGAAACAGTCCATTAAGGCAAGAGATTGCCCAATTAGATATTCACGTGGCAGTTAAAATTGCATCAGAATGTTAACCACTTCCAATTTTCAGTCAAATGGCCTTTTTAAATTTTGACTGAAATGTTCTTAGTTCTTGCTGCATGGCAAGAGAGAAAAAAGTGCTTGAAATACTTGTTAAAAATAACTAAAACCCCAAATCCACATTAAGATCATGCCAAGTTGTTCTGTATGTAATTTGAAAGGGCTGTGATATTCAACTTCAAGTATTGAGAATTTTAAAGGTAATATTAATATGCCCTTATAATATTACCATACTAGTGTAAATGATGCAAAGATTTCCTTTGTAAACTGAGACATGAACAAATGTTTTGAACCAACTGATCTTCAAAACTTTTGATGCATTTCAGAGCTTGGGATATTTTTTTTAAATTGCTAAGGGAAGGGAAAGAAATCAGTCAGACATTCTGGCTGAATCAACCTTATTTTAAATAGATTTAAATGCTATTTGTACTCTCCTTGAAGAAATTACAGCAATCACTTGAGAGGGGGGCCTTTACTGCAAGGTCTACAATTGCTGTTAAATTCTGTCTTATTAACCAGTCTCCTGAGAGCTCTTGGATTTGTTAAATTTTTGTCTTGTTTTTTTTTTTTTTCTTTTTTAAACATTGGTTCAGTAAATAGACATTTGAAAAGTACCTTGGGCTAATGGAGCCATGGATTCTCCAGAGTGACACATCAGTAAAGTTGATATGAATAAATTAGACATTATAATACTAGAGTCAGACATTTGCAACTGTCTAGTGAAAACAAGATAATAAAGGCACAGATCAAATTACCTGGAAGTCTGCATTAGTGCTCTGTACTCCTGTATGTGCCACACAAATACAGTGTCAAGTATATTAGAGCAATTCCTTCAGGAATGACAAGAAATGCTATAATACTGAGACTGTGCTAAGAGATGAATACTTACTGCTTGCAGGGATGGCTATTTTAAAGACAGTGCCAGGGCTATTTGTTTTAGGAGTTGATCAGCATCTCCAGATACTGTTAGAATTATAATCCCAGCACTGCTCTCAGTGCTACATTTAGAAAGCTTGTTTTGGAATGTTTATAAGAATATTCAAATTCAGTTAATTTGAAGTCTCTGATATCTTGAAAGTTTGTTCTGCAAAGGATCAGCCTAAGAACCCCTTTACCCCAAATTTGGGTTGGTTGTGTGGTTTTTATTTTTTGTGGTGTTTCTTTTTTTTTTTTTTTTTTTGACATGAAAAGGAAAGGAACTCCTTTCTTCAGGGAGTCAACATGTTGGTGATGTTGATTATTTAACACTTCACCATATTTAGATATAGATGCTTCCTAGGGGAAGTCAGGTCCTTGGTGACTGCCATTGTGGAGTGTGTGCATATTTTGTTTGGGTTTGGTCTTTGTATGTCAGAATTTAATAAGAAAAAAGGAACAAAATGGGCTGTACCAATACTCCTTGTGCTTATTCTGGTATATGCAAATGAGGCTACTGTTCTTCCTTGAAAAGTCATAAGGGGAATTTGGTGGGAAGGAACTGGGGATGATCTGTGCTGTCATTATTTTATTTCCTTTGAAACAAAATTTATCTGTCCCTTTACTAACACTTTGACATAAGTGCTCTGATATAGTGTATGATGTCGTGTAAACACTGCTCAGCAGGACTCCTTGATATGTAGGGTGTTATTCCTTTCTATGGTACTGTGGCAAAACCCAAACAATACTCAGTGGGTCTGTGTTGTGTTGAAAAACATAGGAATGAATAGAGAAAATGTGTTTGATAGCCTTGCTCAGCCCTTCTCTCCCACAACTTCTCTATCTCCACAGTAAAATGATGTAATTTATCCCTGTATGTGCTGCTCTTAATAAAACTGAAAATGGAGACCCTGTGCAGTGCTTTGCTTAATCTATTCCTTTCTCAATCTTCTCTAACACCATGTAGCTGTGTTATTCTCTCACTTGAGCAGAGAGCTTAAAAATTAGCCTCTCATAATTTAAATTCTCTGTTGCTTTAAAAAGTGGGCAATTCCTCCTTCACCAGAAGAGATCTAAAGAAAGTACAGCTAAATGGAAAAATGGCAAGTGTGTGTGTGGGGGGTGTGTGTGGTGGTGTGGGGGGGTGTGTGTGGTTGGGGTTTTTTTCTGGTGTGTTTTTTTTTTTTTTTCCTAAAATTTTCAGTACAAAGGGCTGGAAGGCTATTAACCTCTTTCACATTTATATGTGCTATATATTGTGTATTAAATGCCAAATAGTTGGGATGAGCACAGAGTTGATGATATTTCAAGTTTCATGTGGCTGTGATGGCATGAATGCAGGCATTAGGCTAAAAATCATAAAAGAAAAGTAGTATGCCAAGTTAGGATCTATGAAAGTAAAAATATTCATAAGCTCTTGTAAAGTCTGACTTAAAGTATTTTCTTTTTTCAACTTTATAAAATAAACTAAACTTGTTAAGGAAAATTTCTTCTATAGCATAACTGGAAAAAGTATCCAGTATATGGTTTCAATTTAATCACTGCTTAAATTAATAAGCAGTGGATGCTATTAGATTGAGGGACTGAGGGAGTCCTTCACTGGGCTACCTATGAAAATATAATAACTTTCTCTCTCTCTTATTACTTTAGATTTAGAAGCCCAAAATGTAGTGCAAGGCACTCTAGTAACTCCTTCAGTGAGAACGCAATGATTGAAAAATATGAGAAAACTATTCAGACTTACGATGAAAGATTTGCAGGTGCAGTAACTATATGCTAGAAATGCAAAGATGTCTTTTAATCATCATTCAGATTTGCTTCTACAAGAAAAACAACACAGGAATTGTTTCAAGATAATAGCAATGGTAAGTAATATGTGGCAAGCATAACTGGTATCTACTGGTATTGCATGGGGAAATGGAGATTAAAAGCTTTAAGCAGACTTTAAAACAAATAAATAAAAATAATAAAAATGCTCAGTTTAGATTCCCAAGGTCTACAATGTGACTAACATATAACACCTTCATTTGAGAGGGTCAAGTAACATACTGGAAAACTTTAGACTGCACTGTTTGATGTCATTCATGTGGAAAGTCTTAGAAACTGTTTTAAAGTTTAAGTGAATTTTAATGGCCCAAATGAGAAAACACTTGGAAAAAATGTCACACAATTAACTGTTTACCTGCTGAAGTATAAACCAGTTCCATTGGCAGGCTGCAAAGGAGTGTGAAAAGTCAAAGAGATCCTTCCAGAATCATAAAAGCTCTGAGGAAAGTTGCATAGAGATGATGCTGAGTATTACAAAGTGCTGGTAGCTCTTTTGCCATCAGTGTCTTGCTGTCCTCTATAGAAGCCAGACAACAAAAACCCTGTCTTGAATGTGCTTAAAATCTTTAAAGATGTTAAGAAAATAGTGTATTAATTTCATTTAAAAAAACCAACAACAAACAAACAAAACCCAAACAAACAGAAACCCAAAAAACCCCCACCAAAACAAACCAAAAAACAAACCCAATATACTTGGGGGAAAAATGGCTCAGGGGGCCAAATTCAGGAAGCAAATCAGAACCATCAATAAGCCTTACAAGTTAGGAAGGGACCATAGTGTGACATCTTAGGATCTGTGGTGGAATCCAGGCTTTACTTGTGTACCATAATTGCCTCTGATAATGCTATACAAAGCAAGGATTTCAAGGTTAGAAATTGATGAAAAGGCACAACAAATAATGAGGCCTCCCTCACTACTATTAGATACAGGAGATTCAGATCATTTAAGTTTCTGCTCATAAATTGCAAAACACAGTCAGTTAGGAAGCTATAAATGGGGCAGGGGGAAGCCTAACGGACAGTTTAAAACATCATATATAACGGGTGAGATTCCAGAGCACGCTGCCCAGGAAAGACACTTTCAAGTGAACATAAAAATCCTTGAAGTGCTGATCCCAACATGCACAGCTGCAGTAAAGGCGGCAACAGTGTTACTGCCAGAGGACTGCAGTGTAAATAAAGGAGCTGCCTTTCTCGTTATCTGCTGGTTAGAGCATGAGCACAGGGTCTGCTCAGTGTATCTTTGACAGGAAATAGCC
This sequence comes from Ciconia boyciana, assembly GCF_034638445.1. Classification (NCBI taxonomy): domain Eukaryota; kingdom Metazoa; phylum Chordata; class Aves; order Ciconiiformes; family Ciconiidae; genus Ciconia; species Ciconia boyciana. Next base: position 10,666,373 of record NC_132941.1, on the reverse strand, counting down.
ACTCTTAATGGGATATGAGGGAGATGAATCCAACTGGCACCATAAATCTTGGAGGTGTTGGTAAGCGTAAGGAAATTAGGATTCTTTTCACTGCAGAAAGGAGACAGTTTTATTACTACTTTTAAAGTGTATTTTTTTTCCTAAGTGATATAGGTGCCTATTTTGAAACTATTTAATTTAAATATAGCAATGAGCAAGGGAATGTAATCTCAACAGAAGCAATCTGTGGTTTTGAGTAGGCTATTTTACACAAACATGATCCAAGCCAGCTGTATGCTAGTTTTAAATAATTCAGAGTAGGGTTTGGTGTGATCACCCATAGTGCAGTGTGCAAATTCAGGCTTCCAATACAGTTGCCCAGGCAGTGTTGCAAAAGATCTGCTTGGTAGATGATACTTAATAGCTCCAAATGGTGCATTCCTTCTTCCGCTGCTAATCTGGGCCTCCAGCATCTCTCACTTACCAAATCCAGTGGTAATTGTTTGGATGCAAGTGGTATCTCTTGGACTAAATGTTCCTGGGTAGGTGCGTGGCCCTCCAGGCATCACAGAACAGTGGTGGAAGAGAAGGTGGGTGGGAAGGTGAAGTATGTGTATGTCAGTGCAACAGCTTTTGCAAACAATTGCAGAGTTAACATTTGCATGTAGCCGCCCCCCCCCCCCCCCCCAAGTTCTAATGCAATGGCCAAAGGCAAGTTCAAAGCTGTGATCAACAATGCAGATAAGACTCACCAAAGGACCTAGCTAGGCACCTCCTGTGCCGAGAGGTGCCTTTCCTGGGGTTGTGTTGGTGGGTTTTTTGAGCAAACTATGTCTGTTCCCATTTGATGGACAGTTCTGTTAGAATCTTTTACTGTATAAGCTGGCACTCTTTCTTTGTTTTTATAACATGCTCATCACCATGGTATCTGAGCAATTTGTTTTGCATTGGTAACTTCAGAGCTTCTGCTAATGTATAGAATCATGTTTTTCCATTACTTTTCCCAAAAGGCCATTACCTATTTTCCTGTACCAGCTGGGGACTTCACTACAGATTAACAACCACCCCCCTGCCCTACACCCAAACTGGAGGAGTTGGTTTATTCAGATTCCCTTCTTTCAGAACTGTGCAAATTCCTCAGTAAATGGGCTGGCACACACACCATACAGCTAAGTGTTTGTGGGGTTTTTTTGTTCATATACTCAGACTAAAAATGTATCGTTATCTGCAAATTGTTTAAATTCTTCGTGCCCTGCCTTGGAAGTCTATTTTAGAACTGTTTTATATGAAATCTGTGGTATGGTTCTTAGTTTTTCCACCACCCTCTCTGTGCTATAGCTTTGCATGCAACCCAGATGCTGAACTATTATGGATGTTTAGTCACATATCAGTGGAAGATAAATTTAATATGATATGCTGAGGGTTTTATATTGCTGTGTCTGATTTCTGATCAGATTCTTCTGAGCCTAAGAAAGAAAAGGCTTTTTCCTACTATATGGAAGGGCTTCAAATTCCCCTGCATCTGAAAGACAATGTGTTTCTTTTCTTATTCACATTGCTAATAGTGATTTCAGTAATTCCATTCTGATCTTAATAGCACTTGTTCTTACTCAATTGCCTACGTATTTCTGATCCTTACTGGATCATCCTCAACGTTGATACTAACAATAATGAGGGGCATCTATCCCTTTGGGCATGCCTGTAGGTTTCAGTGGGCATTGTAGATACGTGTTGTCAATGAGGTAGCTTGTGAAAAAATGATGACAGTTTGTCAAGGAAAAGTAGTTTCTTGTATCCATGGGACTGCACTGTGTAAATCAGGTATTTTTATTTGCTGAAGTTATATGAAATGATCACACTGACAACTCATTTGGCTGATGTCTCCAGTTCCAATTCCTCACATAGTCTGGTAGCACAGTCAGTGAACACAGCTTTGAGCTAGTCTGTAAACTTCCTCGAGTTTGATTAGGGCTCTCCCCCCCCGCCCCTGCCCCTGAGAAAACTAGGGTTATAAAACTGTTGGTTAGGCAGGGGTTTCACAAAACAGAAATGGAGAAAACTAAGTAGTAAGAAGAGTGATACCAAATTCCCCTATAACTTCAGGGAACCTCTGAGTGGAAAAGTTCCAGGAGCAGGGGTATCTGGCTGGTGGTATTTTTTTTAGGAGAAATTAAATGAAAAGTTGCACTTAGGAAATGGAAGATTCAGAATACAGTAATTCAGACCTTGGGAAATGATCAAATGGAAACTTGTCTGCAACAAATTGCTTTAATGATCAGCATAAATGTGTTTTAATTTGGATTAATTACAGTCTGGGAAGACTTTACTTCTAAATAAACTTCAGGAAAATGTCATCTATAATGAATATACTAAATAAACTTCAGTATAAATAAATGGGTCATGGCTCTCCTTCCCACTGAAGACTTGCTGTGTTTAGAAAATGTAAACAAAGCCCTGCATATATACTATACCTTAAGGTATTTACGTAATGACAAAAGATCACTTTTTCATTTTCCAACCATCACCAAGGGATTGCAAAGCAATCAAACTTTAACAGCCAATTAATCTCTCTAGATGATGTTTGTGTAGCACTTAACCAGTTTCAGTAAATTAGATCCCTGTGGGCTGGGCTGTTACATTGATAGAAATGTTACTGCTAGCTGGAGGCATTCATTTACTAGTTTGTAAGAACAGCAGTATTGAGAAATCGTGAGCATATGGAAACAAACTCTGTGCACCTTTTTATAAGAAATGCTGTTTGTAAAGAATAGGAGGTTCTGGGAGTCACCCAGCATGGAGCCTCGCTAAACTAAATAAGTAGTTTGTCAGTTCTGTTGGACTGGAGAGACTGCTGTTAAATTCCCTGTAAGAAACAGAAGAAATCCATTGGGAGGCAGCTGTGGCTAAAGAAAGGTAATTCATTGCAATAGCATCCGCTTAAGCAAACTGTTAAAGGAGCAGATTTACTTAAAGTACTTCTCCTGTGCACCTAAGCAAAATACATTAAAATAATTAAAAAAAAAAAAATCTCCAGGAGAGCAAAAGCTTTAAGTATACATGAGATAAAAATCTATCAGAAAAGTATAATCTTGGAATGAAGTTGGAAACTTTCCTTTTCAATGTGGTGGTTTAAGGCTTCTGCACTAGTTTTCAGGCTCCCTGTGTGCAAGCTGAAGCCCACAAAGCACAACTGCAAATCTCCAAGTGAAGAGCTGCATGACTGACATTTATGTACCCATGGCAATATAGCTACAGTTACTAGGTGCTGGATTCTCTGTATGTGTTCCTCAAGGATCTTAACAGCACCATGATTTCTATACTAGGTTGGTGTAAGGATTCCCTTGCCCATCATGACTCTGGAGAAGGGTCCTGGGGACTCATGAATGAGTTCAGCTCTGTCTGCTCCTTGCTTTGGTCAATTCCAGCTGGGAGCAAGGCAAGAATCCTGTATCAGTTGAACTGTTCCTGCTTGCAGCTGTACCGGTGTTGCATTCAGGATGCAAATAGGGACAAGGGAGATGACTGAAAGCATTTCAGTAACAGTTTCTGATCCATGGAAATGTCAGGAAGTCTTGAGGGAGAAATTAATTCCTGACAGAGTGAAGGCACTTGGTAAAAGTCACAGTTTAGATTGCTGCTCTTGAATCACAGAATCGCATAGTTGGAAAAGACCTTTAAGATCATCAACTCCAACCGTAAGCCTAACACTACCAAGTCCACCAGTACACTATGTCCCTAAGCACCTCATCCAAGTGTCTTTTAATTACCTCCAGGGATGGTGACTCAACCACTTCCCTGGGCAGCCTGTTCCAATGCTTGATAACCCTTTCAGGGAAGTAAAATTTCCTAATATCCAGTCTAAACCTCCCCTGGCGCAACTTGAGGCCATTTCCTCTCGTCCTATCACTCGTTACCGGGGAGAAGAGACCGACCCCCACCTCGCTACAACCTCCTTTCAGGTAGTTGTAGAGAGCAAGAAGGTCTCCCCTGAGCTTCCTTTTCTCCAGGCTAAACAACCCCAGTTCCTCAGCCGCTCCTCATAAGACTTGTGCTCCAGACCCTTCACCAGCTTCGTTGCCCTTCTCTGGACACGCTCCAGCCCCTCAATGTCTCTCTTGTAGTGAGGGGCCCAAAACTGAACACAGTATTTGAGGTGTGGCCTCACCAGTGCCGAGTACAGGGGCACGATCACTGCCCTAGTCCTGCTGGCCACACTATTTCTGATACAAGCCAGGATGCCATTGGCTTTCTTGGCCACCTGGGCACACTGCTGGCTCATATTCAGGCGGCTGTCAACCAACACCCCCAGGTCCTTCTCTGCTGGGCAGCTTTCCAGCCACTCTTCCCCAAGCCTGTAGCGTTGCATGGGGTTGTTGTGGTCCAAGTGCGGGACCTTGCACTGAGCCTTGTTGAACCTCATACAATTGGCCCCAGCCCATTGATCCAGCCTGTCCAGGTCCCTCTGTAGAGCCTTCCTCCCCTCAAGCAGATCAACACTCCTGCACAACTTGGTGTCATCTGCAAACTGACTGAGGGTGCACTCGATCCCTTCATCCAGATCATTGATAAAGATATTAAACAGGACTGTCCCCAACACAGAGCCTGGGGGGCACCACTTGTGACCAGCTGCCAAGCGGAGTAAACTCCATTCACCACCACTCTTTGGGGCCGGCCATCCAGCCAGTTCTCTACCCAGCAAAGAGTACACTTGTCCAACCTGTGAGCAGCCAGTTTCTCCAGGAGGATGCTGTGGGAAACAGTGTCAAAGACTTTACTGAAGTCTAGGTAGACAACATACACAGCCTTCCCCTCATCCATTAGGCGGGTCACCTTGTCTTAGAAGGAGATCAGTTGGTCAAGCAGGACCTGCCTTTCCTAAACCCATACTGGCTGGGCTTGATCCCTTGGTTATCCTCTACATGCTGTGTGATGGCACTCAAGATGATCTGCTCCATAAGCAGGTATGTAGTCAGTGACACATGGCTGGGATCGCATACTGATGTTGGCACATTGGAGGTGAAAATTCTGTGTGTGAGGTTGGCTTTTCCTGGTAAGGGTCAGGGAGCCTGTGGAAATTCAGAACTTGCTGTTGTTACCTGGGAGATGTCAACCCAGGAGTGTCATGGCCTAATCTGTTGGTAGGTCAGTTGGAGAGGCAACTGGTTTATATATATCTTTTTTCAATGACTGGTGAATGTGCTCAGTGTGACTGGATGCTTGCCTTTGAAAGAACAGACTGCCCGAACCCTGCTCGAGCCTGCGGCAGTACCTTGGTTCCCAGAATTCATATGCTACAAGGTGCATGTGAATAGTTGAAGACTATAAAAGCTGTTCACTGTTCTGTGGGTGTTTGCTGAGGAAAAAACAGGGCTATGAGCACCTGCTGAGGAAGGCAGGTGGTAGCAAATAGGACTTGACCTTTGGACATGACTTTCTGCTTTATTCCTTCTGATAACTTACATTATCATGCAGTGGCTCATGATGTGGCCTGACCATACAGTGTTTAGCAGGGGAAGGTGTAATTATATTGTTAGACAGGCAGCACATACACTTGCAAGGCCAAAGAAAGAGATAATGAAGGAGGTCTGTTGCTGTATTGCATTCCCATTGCTGAACTTGCTGACTATGGCCTAGAAATGACAGAATGGTTGAGGTTGGAAGGGACCTCTGGAGGTCATCCGGCCCAACGCCCCTGCTCCAGCAGGGCCACCTAGAGCCAGTTGCCCAGGACTGTATCCAGACGGCTTTTGAATATCTCTCTCCAAGGGCAGAGACTCCACAACAACTCCCTGGGCAACCTGTGCCAGTGCTCGGTCACTGTCACAGTGAAAAAGTGTTTCCTGATGTTCAGACAGAACTTCCTGTGTTTCAGTTTGTGCTCAATGCCTCTTGTCCTGTCACTAGGTGCCACTGAAAAGAGTCTGGCTCGATCCTCTTGCAGGGCTGAGTAGGGGGGAAGTTTTTGCCTCCCTCAACCTGCTGGCAATACTTTGTCTAGTGCAGCCCGGGATACCATTAGCCTCCTTTGATGCAAGGGCCTGTTACTGGCTCATGCAAATGCTACTGTTTGCTTACGCGCAGTCGTTCTTGGTGGCCTGTTTGGCAGGACTTGGTGTATTGGCTGTAGTGCTGAGAACAGTTAGTTCTTTAAACTTAAGTGGTAAGTGCTGCATCTGTGGCAGTTGTCCTTTGTGCTCTCTTGGTCATAATTGACCCTTAATTCTACCAGCCTCTTTTAGGTGTTTTCATTCTAGTGCCTTCCAAACACTGCTCTGGACTTCTGCAATGAATACAGGGGAATGATAAATTTAGCTGCAGATTTCTAGCTTCTAGATTTCTCCTTAGGCAACTGGAAACATGATGAGGAAATGCCATGCATTGATTTACTTAGGCAATACAGCAGCTTTCATAGAAGGAAAGAGATAGCTATTAATCAGGTAAATAGAAAGTAGCATAGGGTATGTGGATACAGTAAGAGCAAATGTATAGACCCTCATGGGTCTGTCTCGCAGTATTTTAGCAGGACTTATGCTGCAAGTGTATATGTTTAGAAATTCCTCTTGAAAGCAAAATAGGAATTTCACCTCACAGTGCAGCAATTGTAGCACTTGCAAGAGTGGACAGGAAGGTTTTTGGGTGTGGATATTGTGGTCAAAACATAGTTTAGAACATAGGGAAGCCTGTAGTATAAATGTGCTATTCATTACAATTTTCTAACAAGGATGTGGTCTGAATGGTTGATAATGAAATGCTTTCTCAGTGCAATGATTTTACTTACTGTTTACATGCATAATGGACAACTTTGGATAAGTTTGGATAGAGGCTCTTTTTTGAGAACAGATGAATAACTTCATGTATTGAATAAAATTACAACTTCCTAAAATGACGTGCTGGGAAAATAAATGTATCTAAGTGATACTTGGCTCTAGGGGTGACATGAAAGAACAAAACTTCAGGACTCTCTCCAGCCAAGTGAAGTTCTGACAAGGTCACATAACAAAAGCATAATAATATCACTCTGGGTTTCTAGTTATTTCAGTATGTGCTCTGACCAGTGAAAGCATTGCTAATTTTGTTTTGCACAGCTGTCCTCCATGTCATGAGTTTGTATTTTTGTATTGTTGGATCTTGCTCTCTTCCAGATATGCCTGTTTTCTGCCTCTTCTGCAGTAATAAGTAGCTTTGAGACTGTTAAAATAATCCTCTCATAGTTTCAGCTGAATGTGACAACAGAATATTTTTCTGCAATTTAATAGCTGGATATAACTCTGAAAGGTTATACCACGTATCTGCTAAATATCTTCACTCTGCAATGCAGGCAGGCAAATGCATCTGATTTTTACACCATAGTTTGTAATCAAGCACTGTCAAAGCAGGAGTGAGCGGTGTAAAGATTCAAGAGGTGATGTTTCCTCCTGTTCAAACACTAGACCTTTGCAGAGCATTTTAATGGGGTGGGAAGCTGCAGAAGGAAAACCATATGACACTTCAATGCCTCTTCTGAGATCTGCAACTTGGGAGACTGCCAGCCAGAAGGGTACAAGTCAACACACTGCTCTTGTCACCTACATGTTCTGTCCCGCCCCCCTACCAATCCCCCAAAAAACAAAACAAAAACCCAACTTAAATTCATTAGATGTAAAGGCTTGTGGAGCCTTAATAGCCCATTGCCATCCAAGGCAGGGTAGGTGCTGTTTCCTGGAGGAGGTCAAACATACAAAATCTAGGTATATGGTGCAGGATGCCTCAGGCAGCAACCAAAGTTATGCTGAAGTTTGGTCCACAGGACCAGTCCTGGAGCAGTGGAGTGGTGATTTCAAGATTTCATAGACTATCCTTCTATTGAAGCACTGCTCAGTATCTGAATTATCAAATAAATTTTGTAGCAGTATTTGAAGCATTTACTCTCTATTTTCTTCAGGCTAGTATGTTGCAGTTCTCTGAGTCTCAGAGCTGACTTTCCTGTGAACTAGATCTGTCAGGTAATAATTACCATGGTCATCTCTTCCCTCTATAAAAGAGGAGGGCGTTCAGTTCAATAACAGTTTAGTTCTGGTGGTATGTGTGTTTCTCTCACGGTCATCTCTCTTACACCAGTGGATGCTGGCTTTGGTCTCTATCTATAATATTTTTTCTGATACAAAGACCTCAAGAAAGGCTGTGTTCACCATGCCCAAAGACAATAATACAGAAAAGTGCTGGATTAAAATGTGGGGTTTGATATTGCACTAGGGATATGGAGGGGAGAACACAGCTGCTTGTATTGGGTGCTTGTGGGGTTGGGAGGTCAAGTTTCCTATTTGGTGAAAATTGTTGTACAGTTTCTGGCAAAAATTCTTCATTTTAAATTTCAGAGTGAGGGAGCTCTTTGCATGAAATTACTTGTATGAAAAGCCTTCTAGGATGGGACAGGCCATGTTATAGGGAAACTGATTGTGTTCCTTCTGGACTGAATTTGTAAGCCTGGTCTTGATGAGAACTGTTTGAAAGTATGATAACACATGTTCATCTTGACTTGAATCTGCTGCTTAAGGCAGTGGAGAGAGTTAAATTAATTTAAAGAGAATTTTTAAGAAGGTATAGATTTTTCTCATTCTCTTCCTTCTCTCCAGACTACATTGCATCTACACAGGGGGGAGTGGGAAAATACCCAACACCCCTCTTTTCTGGAATAAAAATTCTGCACTAGGAAAAAACACATTCAATCTCATACTCATGTATTTGTGAACAAGCAGCAGTATTCTATGCCCCTGGGACTGGCTCCCATCCAGAGGCTTACTTAGATTGCAAGGGGGAGCAGGTGGCATCTTTGCACAATCTCCAATTTCAGATTGCATGTTATGTTTAGGGCAGCTTTAGATTCTAGCCAGCGCTCTGTGGGAGCTGCTTGGCACAAACCATCTGGTAGAAACACTGAATCAGCCTGGTTTGGTCCTGTCCTCTGGCTGAGGTGGTGGGGAAAATACCTTACTTTTTTTTTTTTTTTTTCCTTTTTCCTGCTGTGTGCAACTTCAAATGACCTTTTGACTGGGGACTGTGAATTGAGGATCTGCCAATGGCAACCTGGCTCTAAATTGGGTCTTCTGACTTGTGCTTTGAAGAAATGTTCTAGCACGGGGGAGCGTTTTTAACTCTAGGACTGTGTTGTGATACTATATTCCCATCTAAATCACCTTTTTTTCCCCAGTCTGAAAGTGTGTCATAGTCCTAGTCTGGAAGACTGGAACACTGGAAGATCCAGTGTTGGCGACATTTTGCATCTATAATCACCCTTTTCTTCTACAATTTCCTTGTCCCCAGAGCTCTTTTGAGATTAGAAACAGAAATGGACACAGTTTAAAAAGGCAAAACAAAACTTGGATGCCACCATAGGTTTGTAGTGACAGACATGTGAAGGTGTTTTATATTTCGTTTTCTGCTCCTTGAAGGATTGCTCCTCTGTTTGATTCATTTTTCCTTTGTTGATGAACACCAACCTGACACTTCCACAGGACTATCCACAGATTTCTTTTCTGAGTGGCAATAGCTGACCTAATCACTGTGTATCACGGTTGGATTGATTTCCCCATCACACCTGCAGAGCGTGACTTTGAAGTTACTGATGTTGAATACCATCAGATAAGGGCTCCTGGTCTCTACAAGAACCTTTGAGGACTGGCCAAGGAAACTTAGAAACCAGTCAGGGAATAGAGTTATTTTGTGTTTTAAGTTGTTGGCTTTTGCTGTATTGCTTTCATGTCTTCACACCTCTGGGTTATTAAAGGTTTGTCCAAAAAGAAAGAGTTGGGGGCAGACTAGATTAAACAGAGTGCTAGCAGTTCACTCCTTGGGGCTTATAGGGACTACTGTATTGGTGAAAAATGATAAATTTAACTCCTAAGCCCAGAGAGGGTCTGAAGATATATCGACTTAGGCAGTGTTCCACCCTAGTGTGGCTACATGGTATAGGGGTTAGGGGAGAACAAGTGGCCATCCAGCTTGGAAAGAAGACAGACCAAATGCAAGTCTCTTAGCACCAGCCCTCTTAGAAATGCCTGGAATGCTCTACACAAGTAAAGAGTTTTAAGCCATTAAATAAGCCTAATGACCTTATTAGGCCTCACTGAAAATGGAAGACAAAACAGCAAGAAGCTAAATATTGCTGTTACTGCTAATATATTTTTAAAAGTTCTTAATTTTGTTGTGCTTTCTCATTGTGCATGATACCTAGTCAACCCAGTGCCCCAGGCTAATATTTTCATTAGTATTCCTATTTATCTTCAGTAAAAATTAGTTACATCTGAAAAAGCATATGCACAGGATACGTATAAACTGTGTCCTGGTGTTGGCAATTCTGTTGTTCATGCTTGTTAACTTTACTGTAGCCTTAGGGCTCTCATGCTGACTCTGTTAAGCATAAAGTGCTCTAACTCACAGAGTACTGTTTATGTGTTAGGCCTTTAAACTTATCTTTACAAACATTTCTGCTAGTTTTACTGTGTTCTTTACCTTGCAGCAGTTCTAGGTGTTCAAACTATACAACCAATGCTCCTTCGCCTGTGTGTTTCCTCCTTTTCCTACTCTTGCTCTTTTTCTTAAATATCAATAAAGCAGTGGGGAAACAGCTCAAAAAGAAGAGATCTTATATGTGGACACTGAGGTTGGTCATGCACATGTAAAGTGTTTCAGCAGTTCTGTCTAGGATGGGGGAGGGAGAAGGACAAGTACAAGAAAGAGGACAAAATACCTTATGGTAAAAGTGCATAGCAGGTCCAGGAGGAGAAGCTAAGATCTATAAACAGCTACGTCCCAGCAGTGCTGGTCTTTTGTTGTCAAAAATCCAAACTCAATCTTTGTTAAATGTAGTTAGATAATTTGTGTTGATTCTAAAATGAAAGTGCATCAGTAATAGCAGTCTGACTAGTGTTCATTGGGGCCAGCCATAACGTGGGAGAGTTCCAGCACATTCACGTGCCTTCCATACCGATTCATGGGAACTGCAGATCACAGAGCTCAGGACCTTAGCAGTAAATGTAGAAGCAGCTTGCTGTAGTTATGATAGCTCAACTACTGTAGATACCTCCAACATGTTACTGCCTGAAGACACTGCTGCTCTTTGCTCAGCCATGTGCTCTGCATCACCTAAGGCAATTTTGGGATCTGCAGAGTCAGGAGAGGGGGTAAGGAAGGCGCATAAAGGGGCAGGAGGTGAAAGACTTTGTGGTGGGCTGCAGTATAGGGCTATGTGGTATTAGGACTGGAGGAAAGGGATATGGTGTTGAGGTCCTCATTGGGGATGGCAAGATGTGCCGTCAGGGAAAGAAAGAGGCTGGAGCTCAAGCTTGAGGTTGGGGTTTGGGCAGACAGACCTAGACTTAAATAGAAGTAGCAGAGTAACAGAAGAGGCTTCTGCTTCTCAGCACTATTTGAGGCCTTTAATCTAAGACCAGTCCTGTTTCCACATCTGTCATCCTTATCTCTAAACAACAACAGAAAAAAAATCAGTGAAACTAATCTGCTTTATTTGCAACGGTTTGTACACTCATCAGAAAGTTTTAGGGAGTCTTCTATTGCATATTACTATAAATTAGACTCAGATCTGCTGGACCCTGTGTTATACTGCACCCTCTAGAAGCAGATGTCAATATGTCTTAGTGAACAGATTTCATGTTGCCATATGGGTATGCAGTTTTGCTAACAGTACATGTGCCAGGATATTCAGAAATGGCTAGTGATGTGGAAACCTTCATTGCTTGAGTCTTCAATTTTGACTTGGTTAACAGTTGTGACTTGAAGAATTAATAAATAAAATAATAATAATTTAAAAATCCTTGCTTTAAAAGAAATAGTGCTTGGTAAGCCACCTTTGGAGGGACACACAATGGTTGAGACTCATGTGTCATCAGTTGCTTTTTGAAAGCCCTGATTCCTGGTTTCTAAACTGACAGGATACTGAATAAGTGAAATGCCTAACAAAAAGGAAAATGTCTGTCAGAAATATTGCAGCTTCCCCCTGTAGGAGGATGTTTTAAATGTGAAACTTCTCCTTCAAATATTCTGTGTGAAAGCTGCTTAAAAAAGAAAAAGTTGAGGTAATATTGCTGTCTATTTTGAACATATTTCAACCTTTCAGTTCTTGGTATGCTGTTGTCTGCACATGAGATCCTGCACTATCTCAGAGAACGATGGTGGAAGGCTGAATGTATGTTCATTTATATGCATCTAAGGATTTAGTCACAGGCAACATAGACAGTTATGTAAAATATATCCTGGGGAAAGGTATTATGGTGTAACTCTTCTCATGATGAAATTCTTTAAATAAAAATTTAAAATGTTTAGTTCAATCTTGTTGGTGATAGTGAGCTCTGCACCTCTCTCCATGAACTCCAGAATCCTTTAATCTTTTGCATTTGCTGCCATTGCACCTACTTCAAAGCATTACTGCAGGCATTGGAAAGGATCCTGGCACTCGGTGGGAATAGGGCGGGGATGTGAATTTCTGTCATCCCTTGGAAACTGCAGCCATTTCTGAAGTGTCAGTGTGATCTATCTTTACAAAAGGGCAGCAGGATTATGCAACTAATTTGGGAATATAGGGAAACACGTCTGTATTGTCTGTAGTTTTGAAAATGTTTTTTAAAAAAACCCCAACTCTTTATACTGAGAAGTACTTGACAAATAATCTAAGGAGAGAGCTGAATATAGTATGGTAATGATAGCTGGACATCTATACGGATAAATGACTTTCTATATGGATAAATGTCTTGTGGTTTTGAAACCAGCTTTAAGAAGATGAACCCTGGACACAATCCAGCCATTGGCATGTGGGGTCTGCTGGTACTGGAATGTAGCAGAGGGTCTTGGGGAAGAGCTGGAGAAGAGAGAATGAAGTGTTAATTTGAAGAGGCAGGGCTATGCTAGTTTTAATAAAGAAGGTAGTCTGAATTTTAGCTGTTATCACTTGTCTGTCAACTGATCTTTTAAGAAATAAAATCTACTTTAGGGCCTGTTAAGTTTTAGGTGAGCTAACTTAGTACGATGGAAGCTGAGGGTGGTGATGCCTTACAAGAAGCCAGTCCTACGTTATTGGTATCAGTAGGAACAGTATGTCAAAACTCCTGCTGACTGTGGTGAGAATGATCAAACTTGTAGTGAAAATATTTGTCCTCTTTCAAGACTGATATATTTGTATGAATACACAAAAAAAGCATGTCATTCACAGATACTTTTGTTTCATATTGGCTCATATTTGGAAAAAAGGTTCAGTCATAAAAGTCTCAATCATTAATGGCATCTACTTACACTGAGTTGTGCTTTAGCATATACTTGCAAAATGACAAGATACTGCTTTTCATTGAAGGAATTTAATTGTGGAAGAAGCTGTAAGGTTTTTATGGTACTTAGATTGTGTTTTATTTTAAAGGCCATATTAAGAGCATTCTACAATTAAGCTTCAAAAGAATTAGGCACTATAATGCATTTCAAGCTGCCACTGTTGTAAAGAATTACAATTCTTGGCATATAAAAAGTGACTAAACTGCTCCTAACATTAAAATCCAAGTGCACTATAGTTTTTTGTTGTGCAGTGCACTTAAGTTATGAATTCACATGGTGCTAGGAACAGAAGGCAATTTCCAAAGTGCTTCCAAGGTTGGAGAAATTTGTTTGTTTGTTTGTTTTTAGGCAGTGAGTTTTCAAATAACCTGTACCACCAATCTCTCACAGTAAAAGCTGAATCAGTTGGAAGGATGTCTTTTGTGGATAAGATATATTTTAAACTAATGCTCAGACTTCTAAGTTTTGCTGTATTACAACAGCTTTGTTAGCTCTTAATGAGTGCTACATGTTCATGCTCCCAATTAACACACACCCTGATATCAGGGGAAGAAGAACAATTTCCAAGTTAGAGCTCAGAGAAATACAGGTCATACGGTCCATAAGTTGTCTTTTTAAATTACAATAGCACATTCTATGATTCTATGATTGCAAAAATAACTTATAAGAATAATTTTCTCTAGAAATTTACCTCCAGCCTTTAATTGCTGTTGGAAAGGAAGGAACTAGACTGCACTTTGATCTGTACTTAATAAACTTGATCTTGGTTTACACTTCCTTCTGTTATGAAAGATCAAAGGACACTTAAAGCTGAGACCTTCTTGGATTTTGCATGTTTAATGTGATGTTATTTTGTTTTTGGTGTTGGAGACAGTGCTGTTTCCTCAAGGCGATAAGCTTAGAATAGGTAGCTATTATTGAGCCTTTATGATAACCACTCTATGTTAATGTTATAAATGCCCAAACAGAATATAATCTGTTCATACCATATGACTTCTCTTAGCCTAGTTAGTTGGCAAAGATCAAACCAAACAAGCAAAACCAGCAAAAAACCAATTTACGTGTTGCCTGGTGCTTTATAAAAATACATACTCTTTCTCTACAGAGATTGTAAAATCCATAGACAATCTATAGTAATCTTGGTCAAAAATTAGTACATCCTGTACCTAAAAAAAATCATGACACAAAGTGGCCAATGCTGACATGAATTCATTTATGTATATTACTAGACATGACATCATTCACAAGGAACACGTGTTCCTTCTAATTAATTTTGAATAGGACACAACCTCTTACCTGCCCAGGCAAGAACAGATTAAGAATTATTGTACATCTGTACAATAAGAGATCAGGCTGTCATATTCATTCCAACTTTCTAGCTTTCTGCATAGATGCATTTTACAAGTATTGTAATTGCAATATTAGTGTTGAGTTTTTAATTGCATGATTAAGATATGGTGATTTTAATCAGTGTACTTTATTCCACAGACATTCTGCTACGTAACCATATGCAACATAACCACGTTTTTGTTGCATGATTGTATGAATCGTGGCATTAATAAGTGGAGGATTCTGTAGGAGACAACAAGAATATAGAGTAAACAGTGCATACAAAAATTAAATTGAACTCCTAGATGTTATACATAACATCCTCTACTTTTTAACCTTACTTAATATATGCACATCATCTATAATTATTTCAGACCTTCACATCCATAATAAGGATTGGCCCTAAAATTATATTTCTCTTATGAGGTTTTCTAGATGTTTCACTTTGTCCAGCATGATATAAGCTAAAAATGAGTTGGTCTGGGATGGCTGGCATATTAGATAACTAGAGGAAAAAATTACAAATACAGTTTTACCACCTGTTCATCTTTGTTTTTCCTTTTCTTTTTTAATTTCCGAGATTGCTGGATTTTGATAGGAATTGCTTGCTTGCTTGCTTTTCCCAAAGCCGCAAAACCTAATCTTATTGGACTATAAGCAGAGTATTGGAAGAATCTAAGCAATATTAGTGTTCTAGGTTTTGCTAATATACACTGTATCAACAGAACACAGTCTATGGCAGACTGATTCTGCAAGCTCAGCAATCCTAAACTAGGCTAATGTTTGGCTGTGAGACCACCTGGGAATTATGGGTACTGTAGGCACAAAGCAAGAGGTCAAGATCAAACTCTTGGCAAATATTAGACCACAGATGCTGAATGAGCAGAAAGACTTCATTCGGTACCATCACTGCTGCTGAGCTGACAGATGGGAAAAAAACCCCACAAACAGCCCTTCCCCCCAGTGAAAGCTTTCTGTTGATCTCCGAATGGCTAATCACACCCAGAAAGCAGCACCCTGTAGTTGCCTCTCTTTGGGCTAATGATACCATGCATTATCTGTCCATGAAAGTGAAAAAGTTTTGAGGAAAGCTAAAAAATTCTCTTTTGTGTTTCTCTCATGAGACAACGTAGGACAAATATTACCAGGAGACAGATAAGAAGAGGGAAGTGTGGACCTGTGGCTGAAAAACAAGACTGGAACTTGGGTTTTGCCAATTCCAGCTTAATGAGTGGTTTTGCAGCAGAATTGTTCTGGGGAAGGGGTGATAATATAAAAATCTGCTAGGTTTGGTTTTTGCTGTAAATCTGTAGTAGGAACAAAAAGGAAAAAGAGAAATAAGTTACCACTGCAGGACCGCTGGGAGCCAAATTTTCTGTCTCTATGAGTGTCAGCATTATGAAGGAATACTATCTTCTGAATGTCTGGCATTCCTAATTATTGTGGTAGCTAATTTGTCCTGTCTTTTTCATATTATTTTATGACTTTCTATCTGATAAAGTGTATTTTTGACTTTGTTGAAAATAGTGATGTGTAGCTTTTCTATAATTCACTTTTTAATGGCATTGTTTGCAGACTTACCAGGTGATTAGTGCCAAGAAAAACAATTATTTTGTAGCTACTTTCCTATAGTTGAATGGTATCTCTCCTTTCCTGATACTTTATAATCCCAGAAGATTTTTTTTTTTTTTTTTCAGAAGTTCTGGAAGGCAAAGATTAAATTTCACTAAGGTCTAATCAGATTTTCATAAAGTTGAGCCAGAAAATGAGGTTGCTTCCCTGTCTCCATTTTTGACAGGTTTGCACTTTTTTTTTTTTTTTAAATTGCATCTCTGACTTCCCTGCTCTGATGATCACACACTTGTAGTCACAATATTCAGTCTCCTTTTCAAGAGAGGAAAGCCATGCAGAGCGGGCTGCTAAGGAGCTCACTGCAATGGCAGAGTTCTTGCTTCTGTTCTCCTGAAATTTTTGTAACACCTTTCCATGTGTGAATTAGAAGAGTAGGGCATATGAGTTCTTGGCTGCTACTGCTGACTTTCCTAGTATAACTATGGTGGTGCCCTATGAACATCTCTAAAGAAAACCAGTGTCGTAGCAGAAAGGGAAAGCTAACAGAAGATCTAGGTAATGTTCATAGACTGACCATAGGCAGGTTTACTGCTGTGAGAGAGTTTTCCAGATCGTTGTAACATGCAACGCAGGTCAGCTTCTCTTGGTTCAGCACTTAAGTAGTATAAGGTCTGTGCTTTTGGAGAGCTCAAAGTGCAACTCCAAAGTACAAGTCTTTCACAGCACCATCTTTCACAGCACCAGTCAGATAACCTGCTGTTCTGCAGTATGCAGTTATCTGACTGTGTAGAGCACTAATTTATTGATTGCTGATTAGAAATGCTTCACGTTTTTCAGTTTTCTTCAGTCCTACTCTTTGCAACTACGCTAAGAGATAAGAAGTGTGAGGTGCTGGCTTCACTCAGGTCCATGGCACAACTTCCACCTCCTTCAGGAAAGCTAATTTTGGTTCCATGTCCTCCTAGTCCTTCTCTGCTTTTCCACTTGTTTTTCTTGTTTTTTTTCCCTTTCCGCTAAAGGATTTCTCTCATGCAGGCAGAAGAGAAAAGGGGTGGTGGTGTGTATTTTCTCGTACTTACTGGGTGCAACAGTTATGAATAAAATGGTTGTGGGAGCCAAATATGTGATAAATAACTTTTTGGATTGTAGTTAATTACTCCTTTGACTAGCTGTTTATCTGCTTGGGATTTTGGGTGGATGGATAAAATGGATATGCAACAGAAACAAAGGGGTGGGGGGGGAGAATTTAAAGATAAAACAACATCTTTCATTTTTTCAAAGATTATTCTTGCTCTGCTACTTTATGGAAAAGCAAATCAATTGAGTAACACTGTCACTACGTCTACAAATACGCTGCTAAAGACATAATCATAAAGAGGAAGAACTAAAAGATGTATCTTGTAATGCCGGGGCCAGAAGTCCACCTGTATGCTATTTGCTAGTGTTCAGTACTGAATTATTTGCCCCCTTGAGGTATGAGGGCCAAACTTTGTTTACAGATTGCACCCATTAAAAACCAAGAAATATTAGTTTTCCAGGGATGAATCCTCACATCCGTATGCTCAGATGACAAGCATGTCACCCAGAGGGTTGCTTGTGATAGCTGTGCTGTCCAGGAGAGCTCAGTGTGATGTACCACACCAGGCAGGCAGAACTGCAGGGTAAGGCAGAAAAGCCACTGTGATACGGTATCCTGTGTGCTGTTAACATCTACTCTGGTCTTTCAGCTGAGTGCATCTGTGGGAGCAGCGTAATGTTTGTTTCCATCCCCATTCTTCAAATACTGTAGAATTAAAATTATGAACAAACCAGCCTGGTAAACTTGGCAGATTCTGACTTTATTCATGAAGGCAGACCTAATGTTCCCTGACAAAATGTTCAGAGAAATTGTCTTGTAAAATACAGTATCTGCCAGTTTCTTAATACCAAACTGTATTCCTATTAGGACATAGTGTTAATGATTCAATAGAAAATACAATGCCCGGTGCAGAGTGAATCTGAAATCATTTAGCATACTTGATTGTTAACTGAGCTAACTATCCTGTGAGTGCATCGGCTGCCATCTGTCCATTTACTGACAGCCTTGTTGGGGCGGAGGGGGGGGCGGGGGAATCTTGAGAGCTGGCAGTGGTCCAGTTTGCCGCAGGTCTGCTTTCTAGTGTTTTTGTAACAGATGTTGTGCCACATGCCCAAAGCTGCTGCCTGTAAGCTGCTGTGTGCTCAAATTTTTAATTTTGGGGGTGCCTGAGTGTCTTTGACACAAGATTTGCATTTATTTTAGCAGTCCATCATGGGGTGCCTTTGTTATAATCATAATCTGATGAAAGAGCCAGAGCCAAAACCTCTAGGCCTCTGTCACAGGTTTTCTGATTACTTCAGTGGACATTGGATTGGCTTGGATTAACAACTGACTTGCCAGTTGTTAATATTTTTCACCTTTTCTGTTTAATTCTATGTATTTTAAAGTACAGCATTTATAAAACACTTAATATGAAATTAGGGAGCCCTCAAGTTTGCACTGTGCTTTTAAGGAATTCAGTGGTCCCTGCTTATCCGGGATGCTCCGAAAGTGTTTATATACATAGACACCCTGCCTCTTATGCACAGAAATTGCACTGAATTCTTCCTCCTCTGTTATCTTCCGTATGTAACATAATTCCACTGTAAGCCAGTTGATCCTAAATTAATGTAAATCAACCAAGGTGAGGTGAAGCTTTAGAAACTGCTGTGTTTTTCAATTCCATGATTAAGATGCCTTGCTCCTCCTGTGAAGCTTGGTTGTTGTCAGAAGAGTAGCAGGAAGGAATTATCATCTTCTGCAGCAACCCCTGCTGCTGCTGATAGGAAAGATTTCTTCACCTCTTCCTTGCTTTTCATTAACAAAAAGCAAAAGGAAAGAAAAAATAGGTCAATTAGGCAATGCAACATCATGTATCTCTGTACACTTTCTACATGTCATCCATTTCAAGAGGTTTGCTTTATAAAACTGATAACATGGTTATCCACAGGATTTTTCTTCCATCCTAGTTTATATTTCCACTTGATCACTTTGTAGTGGACTGCCTGTATGATTTCTTGGAGGATGAAAAATTGTTTGACTGTGTCTGTTCAGCTGTAAAACCAACTGCCCAGGGATTTGCTGCTGACTGTGTGTAAATAAAATATAGTACAGGAGGTGACATATTTTATGTTAGGCATAGGAAACTTTCCGATATCAGTAATTCATTTATCACCTTTCAATGGAAAACTTCTAGGTTGTTTCTTCAGCATGTAGCTTACCTTGCCTTTGTACGCTGTCTGAGCGTCTTTGAGCTTAAAATATTTGGTTCAGAGTCTCTGCTTTTTAAAATATTAATTGAAGGTGTACAGAATAAAAATGTGATTACAAGACTGAATCTTCTTGGTTAGTCTCCATTGTTCAGTCTGCTAAATGCTGTTTGCCTGTCAGGGAAAGGCATCCCATGTGCAGAAAACACTGCTGGAGTACTGCAGAAGTGATGTATTTAGATAGATAGGCTGAATTTTGGCAAAGGCCTTCATAATAACTCTAACTAGAATACTAACTAGCTAGTTAATCATAATCTAGGATCTCAGGCTGAGAAATGCTACTAGTTCATGCTGTGTATGCAGACATCTGTAACTCAGCAACAAATGTCACTCTCTTTCCAGATGAGTTATTAGCAAATGTTAAAAAGACAGGTATACAGTAAAAGTTTAATGCCTATGAAATGACCTGGAAGGCTGCAAATGCCTTAGCATATGGAATATAATTCAGAGTAATAAAAAGATGAGCATTCCAGAGTATTTATGATGATTTAGAAAAAAAAAAGGCTGCTGCCATGTAAAAACAAAACAAAGAATTCAATTTACTGTTCCAACAATGCATGCTTTACAAACGTACATGTTATGGTTTACGGAGGCATTTAGCTGAACAAGGCAACAAATGTTTTCTGCCATGAAGTAATATAAGAGGCAATGTATTTATCTACAGTTGAAAATGTGTAGTTGCTTTCCTAAAGATTGGAAGTAATCTTACTAAAGCAGAACAAGAAACTGTTACAATATCAAGATGTCAGTAGAGAGTGGACAGAAAAACTTCACTTAGTCAGGTGAAGATACGGCATTTATCTATCTAGTCTGATAAAATACCACACTTTTCTGTAACTACTAGCATAAGAATAGAGTTAGAACAAGCTGTAGCTATCACAAGCATTTTATTTTCCATACCGTACATAGTTTAAGTTACATAAAAGCAAGTGTCTGCAGTATTTCGCTAAAATATAGACAGCAAATACTATAACAGTTGCATGAGGACAGTTTCTCTGGTTCTTACCTGTTTAATCCAGAGACAGATGTTGACAGTTCTGGTGCATAACTGCTTGTGTCAGTGCTCCAGGATGCAGCACAACTCTCTGCGTGCTGGCTGTGCATTGGTATAGATACTGAACCAGATCTGATTAATCGTGGTACCAATAGTTTGGAAGGCAGGCAGTAAAAACAAAGAACTTGAAAGTTCATATAAATAAGGCTATGTAGGATTAGAAGGATAGATAGGAGATAAAAAACTAAGGCTTCTAAAGTCAGGCACTCTCCCTCTCCCTCGCCTTTTCTCCATTGCTTAGCAACACTCATGGGTGAACTTACTCAAAGCAGAGCTTTGTTCCCAGATGTGATTTCAGTAATATTTGCAGGCTCAACAGTTCTGAGATGTGAAAATCAACACCCTTCCTCCCCACCACCATTAGCCTACTTCATTAAATAATCTCTTTTCCTCTCTCCTTCTGCACCCTGGGCATGTTTCAGTTTTTGTCTGTACTGTTTTGATCTAACCAAGAGTGATGTGGAAGGAGGGGGGAGGTTCAAATAAAGCTTTAATTATGGAGGACACTCACACAATATGTGCAACAAAGCTGCATGTTGAGCATAGAATTGGAGTGTAAATGCAGAATGGGTCAAGAAAAGAACTGTTATTTCTCTCCACTCAATTTGATTTTTGAAGTTGAGATTGAATAAATGGTATTTTTCATGCCAACAGTTACATGCTGAATTGGTATGACCAACCGCATATTACAATATAGCCTTAAACAATCATTTTAAGTAGAGAGAAGCTACAGTAGCTAATTGCTTCCTACATAGTTTCTCTAATTTTGGCAACACAGTGACATATCAGCACTTCCTAGAAATGCTCAGTTTGCCAGGCTAATCTGTATCTGTATTCAGTCCTATTTCTGGAGGATGATCTGGTTTATCCATTCCGTTTCCTCTTCCTTCCCCTGGCTGTTTTTCTGCAGTTCACTAACTTTCAGTTCTGGGTGGGTTTTGTGTGTGTTTTCTTCTGCAAGCCAGAAGATGTTGATGTAAGTCTCTTTGATCTTGGAGACAAGCTAGATCACTCACAAAGGAGACTTCTGTTGAAACGCAAACATTTCTATTGAAGTCTCTCTCAATTTATGTGCAGAACACTATGTTTATATGAAAGACCTGTGTAAAAGCTGGTGGTAAGTCTTCAAGTGTTGTTTTCCTCCAACAGTGCCATAAGCATGTTGCTGATGTTCCATTGAAAACTCCCTGTGTTTTGAAATGGAAGACTTTGCCAACATGGCAAAATGTTGGAGCTTTTGCCAGGTAGAATGATCTAATGTAAAGACTTTTATATTTAGGCATCTATCGTGGATTTTGAGGTTGATAGTCAGCTGAATTACCTACCTTGTGAAAACAGCAGTTTTGGGTGGCCTGTTGCTCGGAAGGGGTGAGGTACACACTCATGTGCTCCCTCAGCTCTAAGACAATGAATAAAATGAGGCACCGTAAGAAAAGGCAGGGCATATAAAATGCAGTGGCAAATCTCTAGCATGTTTTATCGGATAGTCACAAAGTAGATTCAGGGAAGAGGCTGCAGAACTTTTCTATGATGACTTGGAGAATTGTAATTTATCTTGAATCTAAAATCTACTTGCCTCAGTTTGTCTGGGTAGAAATCAAATGAAATTCTGAGTTATTGTGCATTCTCTTACTAGGTCTTGCGTCATGGAGCTTTGCTGTAGGATACTGTCCTTCCAACAGGAGGTTGAATTAATGAAGGCCTATGTATTCCTATGTGAAGTTATTTATAAAATAAAGGAATGCCTGAGAGCTTTTATGACAGGACTACTGAAGAACTTTGTGATTCCTTATTCTATCTCCTGTATGCTATATTTTATCTCCTGTATGCTAGCTAGTGTATTCCTACTGTTACACCTTGTTTCTCCACTGAAAGTGTGTTATTCCTTTCATAATCTTTCATTGTAGCTGTGTAGTTTCTTTACTTAAGTGTTTGTTATTATGAGGAAACACCAAACAAAAAGAAGAAAAGAAAAACAGGACTGAGAAGGTAAGTTTATTCTTTTGTCTGAGAAAAGCAAGTAATTTCTGTATCATTGATAAGGTGTCAAACTGATACAAATACATTTTTTAATTCATACACTAATTGTTTAAATGTATACCTAGGAGTTGTTTGTGACTGTGTGTCGTTCCTCAGGAGTGTTCTCCCTTTTACGACAGGTGGTGGATCAAATGTTTGCTAGGTGTTATATGTGCCCAGGTAGTGTGCCCAGGTAGTGTGCTTGTCTGTAAGTGCTACAAAGTACTGTAGTACTTCCAGTCTCCTTCCCCATGATTGCTTCCATCCCCAAGCTTTTCTGTTGCTGACAGAGAATATTACTTCTCTCAGTGCAACTCTCTCTGTATTGCATCCCTTATGGTAAGGCAAGGTAACCCGCCCCCAAATCACCACCCCCCCCCCCCCCGCCCCCCAAACCCCATAGCTTGACGGATGTATTTTCAAACAGCATAATAATTTGCAGAGAACTTGAAGGGTGCAGCAGTCCTCTAACTCTCTAACATCCTACGGTATTCCTCTATTTCTTTACTTAGTTTTACTACAGATCATGGATTAAGTTTAAGAATAGAAGCTATAAATCACATCTTGGTGGAAACTTTCTCTGGCTTTACTTTGCAGGCCCATTTCTTGGTGGAATATTTGATGAATGTAACTATTAGTAGTGTGAAACATTTGTTAGTTCCTCAGAACAGTGCAGAAAGACACATAGTCCCTGGCAGTCCGTGTACTGTACTTGTCTTGTATATTGAGACATTTTGTTGCACTACAGAACTGAGTTATGTATGCCTATCCTTGCTTCTGTTATCTTGAAGTAGGTAGTTAGAAATCATATGGAAGCTAAAGACGATACTCTCTGATTCCGAAGAAAAACCATGAATTTTTCTGCTATACAGTGTAATTCTACGACATTTCCCTGTCACTGAATGTGCAATCAGACAGCAGAATGTGTCTGAGGAGAATCTTTTTCTCCTCTCATCCCTTTAAGTGAAAGCTTCTCTTTCAAGAGTTAACCAAAGACTGGAGATACCACTTGCTGCAGTGTACTGTTGTATGAATTTGGTCTAAATAGCAATGGATAAGTAAATGGGTTGCTCTGTGTTGCTCTCTCACTCTTCTGGTAGAAGTGGTTTTCAAAGGGAGGTGGTAAACAGTCTTTGGAGCACAGTGTCCTCTAATCTACCTGAACAGCTTTAGGAGTTACAGTGTTTGTATATGAAATCTCATAAAGCCAAAGGGAGCTGTTAATTGCTTGGTTACTGTCACAGCTGATGATGCCTTGAAAGTGAAAAACACTATTATTGTTAGTGATTTTTTTAAATTTTTTTTTTAGGTACTGTTGTATTTTTTAGCCTGAATACATTAGGAATTGTACCGTTGGGCTGATCTGAATGAACAGTGGATCGTTTTTGCAAATATCTATCTGACAATCAATTGTCATTTCCTTAAAAGTAGATAAAGGTTTTTTGTATAATATAGCAGTTTGGCTAAACATTCAATTGAAAAATGTACCGCATCTCAGTCTTACTGGCTTTCCAACCTCTTCAAACTACTTGAACTATTGATAAGTGTGAAACCTGGTCATGGTTTTGCAGGAGGCCATGCAAGGATGGAACCAGTTCTCCGTTATAATAGCCCAGTAACACCAGAAGTTCACAAGATGCTTTATACCGTTAGGTAGGATTAGGCATAGTGGTGATGATGAGGCTGAAGATAACACACTTATCTTGTGCTTTTCATGTTCAAAGCACTTTAAAGACAGTATTCAATTAATCTGTACCACAGCCAGAGTAAATATTCCAAGTCGTTCTCCAGCTCAGTTGCTGGCATTATCAGCACTTTTCAGGTGATGGGGTATTCTGCGTTTACTCTTTAAACTCCTGTTGCACTTCGTTGAAATCATGCTAACTTTGCGATTCTGGCGGAAACCCTGAAAAATGCTGCTTTTATTTGGAACAAAATTAAATGCTTGACTTTGAGCATGTGTACAAAAAGGTGTGGAAAAGCAGGGCTGGAAAAGTAGAGAAAGTTGAGTCCTGTTGTCTGAGTGTTCTGTCCTCAAGGATTGCACTGGAGTATCACTTTTGTTCTTTGTACTAAGGGCCTGGATTGAGCAGATTACAATTGTGAACCAAGATTACACAGCTTTTGGGGGAGGATCCCAAACACCTAGGTTGTAAACTATGGTTGTTATACCAGGTGTTTCCAAAACCTCTCTTCTTTCAGTCTCAGAATGCTATTGCTGCTGTCAGCATTTGAGACATGCCACCCCCTTCCCCTGTTATTTTTTTTTTTCTATGCAAAACTATGCTCATTATACCAGGTGTTTCCAAAACCTCTCTTCTTTCAGTCTCAGAATGCTATTGCTGCTGTCAGCATTGGAGACATGCCCCCCCTCCCCCTGTTGTGGTTTTTTTTTCTTATGCAAAACTATTAGGTGAATTTGCAAATTCATTGGGAAAATCAAAGACATGGGTTTGTTTGGCTTATTTTTTTCCTCCAGAGAAGGCACTGTGCATCTGGAACTTTTTTGTTGCCGAGTTCTAGCACATGGTGCTGTCATGTTAACTTTCCAACTCTCTCACCCCTTGTGTCTCAATATTTTTCTTTACTTTTCTTTATTTCTGTTCTTGGACTTTATGGGAGAAAACGTGCAACATTTGTGTGCAGCTGAGGACAGAGGGGAGACTTGGACTGAGCACAGACTCAAGTGTTGTTCTGATATAAATAGTGTGTAATAACTGTGCAAAGCAGATTTGCTGTTACAGACTCAGCCTTTGTGCTGCACACACGAAAGTCTCCCGTATGACATACAAAAATGAAATATGTTACCTTGTTTTTGCAGGCAGTTGTAGACAAAAGGTAGGCAATGAGGCTGATCTTTCCTTGTTCCTGTGTGTTAAAACTGAAGAACCAGTAAGTGACATATGAAATCCTTCAGTAAGTTACTTCTGTTATTAACTGCAGTGTAGTATTTCAAAACTTTTTAACCCTTTTATAATGGAGCTTTTGCACATTGTTTAAATAACCCTGCCAGGCAACTGTGTCTTTTCCTGTTCTAATCACCTACCTTTTGTGCTGGGTTCTGGGTAGCCTGGAATGGCGCGCTGGGAGCAAGAGTGGAGCCCTCCTGTGGCTAGTTCAGTAGGAGCACCTTCCCATGAATGGGCTAAGAAGGTAGGACACCCTGGGCCAAATTTTGTTGGGATTACACCCTATCAGTGTTATAAAGACATTGCAAAATCTTGATCGTTTCCCAGTTAAGAAGTTAGTACACTGGGTGCAGGTAAATTCTGCTTCTGTGTGTGTATTCTGCTCGTGCTTCCTACTCCTTGTAGTTCTAAGGAAAAGGGTAGAGCAAGTGACTATAACAACCCACCAAATGATTCGGGGTCTAGTCCTGCAAGTTCCTAGCCACTTGACAAATTTTATTTGCAAACAGTTGTATTTATCCTATTCTGTAAAGTAGGATTTTTTTGTGTCTAAGAGCTTTTAAAAATTAGGGCTTGAAGGGATGATCTTGCTCTATTGCAATAGATTGTTTTGTCACAGACTTTAGTGGGAGCAGGAGTGAACCTTAAACAGGTAAGGTTTTTTCCTAACATGGCTGCTTTAATAAGGGCATATTGTCTCATCAATTTTTTAGCTAAACTCCCTATAGAAATCAAAGAAGAGTTCTGCTGAAAAATCAATTGTACAGTGTGACCTATAGGTACTGCATGTCTTGCAAGATTGAACTGCTCTCTTTGTAATTTGGCCTCTTCCGCACCTCCCTCCCCCCCCCCCCCTTTTTTTTTTTTTATTAAAACAAAGCAAAGCATGTGCAATCTCTTTGGAGCATGTATTTAAGCATGCTATCTGATGGCTGAAACTGCTTCATTTCCTTTGGCTGTGGGGAATAAGTTAGCTCCACGTGAAGCTTTACCTCCTGCAGACACCAGAATAGTATGTGAAATATTTACCATTTTAATTGTGTGAGGCTTCATTGAAAACCTTATTTTCCTTGCTACGTGTCATTTGGAGAGGCAGTGCTGAACTATTGCTGAAAATGCTAGCCCTGACAGACAGGGAGTATAGCACTTGTTTAACAAAGAACAGCATGCAGGCTCCACATACCATAATGCTTAAGGCTATATAATTCCATTTTCTTCTGTAGATTTTGTTTCATTTCTTTAGTGTCTGCAACACACAAGCTTTTAGTATTCAAGGGAAAAAATTCAAAGCCTGCCTAATGCAATGTCATGTGCAGAATAATTTAGGTTTTATGGTAATAGATGCTTCCATTTTTAACCTAATTGTGATATATAAAGAATATAGAACTCTGTAAAAAAAAAAAAATCCCACCCAAAACAAAAAAACCCACAAAACAAAGCCCCTTCAGTTTTCACATTTCATGTTAACACTGTTCATATAAGAAAACATGTATATGTTTAAGTATTCCTGTTTTTTTTACTTCTAGTCCAGAGGAAAATTACCTTTCCACACAAAACCTACTATTAGTTCAACAGATGATGCTTTTCATGACACAGTGAAAGAAATGCATCCTCCAGGCAAAATCATTAATTTTTGCTTAATTACCATATTGGGAAAATTTGACTTTTTCACATGAGCGAAAAACAGCTTTTCATGGCAAATTTGTTTGTCATACTCC
Source organism: Ciconia boyciana (assembly GCF_034638445.1). Classification (NCBI taxonomy): domain Eukaryota; kingdom Metazoa; phylum Chordata; class Aves; order Ciconiiformes; family Ciconiidae; genus Ciconia; species Ciconia boyciana. The sequence goes on along the minus strand of NC_132941.1, from coordinate 10,639,152 downwards.
TCCCTGCCTTTAGTCATGAAAAAAAATCTGATAGGAAAAGATGATATTTACTATTTGTGTAAATTAAATTTTTCATTGCTCCAGCTAATAGCTCATATCAGTTGTCTCAAGAGCATTCACCCATACGAAAAGCTACAATAGCTTAATTATCCTAAAATGTGGATTGGTGGGTTTTTTGCCTTGTAACTTATTCCCCACCGCCCCAGCCCTGAGATGAGTCCCTCAATCTGTGGCTGGATTTTCATTCTTTGCAGGGACTATAGCATACCATAGTATGTGTTTTAGGTAAACAAACTCAATTATGTTGAGCATGAATTAACACATGGCTTCTCTAGCCAAAATCCAAAATGTTTCTGTAACTTTCCTTTGCTTTTTTGTCTGGGTCTTACATTGCAATTCCCAACTTCAGCAGTGACTAGAAGCGGAAATACCAAAATCCTAAGTGAATAATATTCCTAGTATTTCTCACCTGGATGGAAAGCTAAGAGTGGGGTTGACAGACTTTGACAGATGCTATTTCTATGTTCACCCCAGTTTTTCACATTCACGTAGTTTTGTATAAAGTTCAAACAAGACCCTTTGTGAATTGAACCTGAAGCTCTTCTGAGATTCAGCCATTGTCACTAATTCTTTCTCCTACTTTGACATGTTTATAATTCATTATGTATCATGTATGCTTTATAAGTGCAAGCCTCTTAACTCATTCTGACTAGGTAGAAATTACAGGGTAAAAATGAACTTCACCTATGTTCGAGCAGGAGTAATGATGCAGCATTTATGAATGAGAATGTCAGCCTATATCCATCACTAATAGGAATTTTCTTCAGTGGTTACCTGTGCATAGCTGTAGACTAAACAAAATAATATGTATGATCTACAGCTAAGGTAGAAATGTGCTGGAAAATGCTCAAAGCTCAATAGAGCTATTGTACAGTGTTTTGGTGGCAGGTTGGGCCAACTTGCTTTGTGTGGAGACTTCAAAATTACTTTTTTCCTCCTTTCCTGGGGAAGCTGGGATGTCAATTTTTCATTATGTTACTTTCTAGTCAAATAACACAAAACATCATTTTTTCCTGCTGTAGGTAATCTTTGAGGCTAACTATATGAAGACTCAGTGGCAAAGGGAAAAACAACAATTTTATTTCTGTGTAAAAAACCAATTATGTTCTTTCTGACTTTGCTTAAACTAAGAAGAATCAAGCATCCAGGTAAATTGGTAACTTCAAGCAGTGCATGAGGTGTGGGCTTGTGTGAGAGCATGTAAAAATGCAGATCTCTTTATTATCTAAAAGAATAGGGAAATGTCCACAGCTGGGATTTTTTTTGTATGGAAAGGGAATGTACAGAGAGCACTAAGAAATGTTTCACTAGTCCCTGAAAAGGAAAGACCTTAGGTGCAGTCCATGCAGCAAAATCCTTGTCAGCATAGACCAAACATAATAGAACACTATCATTGTAAACAGTTTAGCAGTCTATAAGATCTCTGTTACCTGTTGGTGCACACCTTAACCTGCCTTCCCCTTGAACTGGAGGCAACTTGCACAAATACTGTCACATCCATTTGTGTTGAGGGAATTAATCATTAGAGCTGTGGGCGTGGAGGGGAAGCTGAACATGCTGTGCCTTCTGTACGTGCTCCCTCCCGTTCTGGCTGAGGATGCGCCCAGCAGGTCAAGATGTGCTGCCTGGTGCTCAGGATGCCCATGTTGTGCCAAAGCTGGAGAAGGTGCCCGAACAACCCATGTAGGATTTTATTCTATTTGCTTATTTAAGAAAGTGGAGGGCAACTTGGGGGAACATCTAAAGTACTTCAAGTGTTTAAAACAAATCGGTTTGTGTAACATAAGACATAGCAAAAAAGTGTGGTGGTTTTTTTTTAAGTCTTTGTGGGGTACATTCTAGTTTCAGATTGGTGTCTACTGCTGTTGTCATGTGGAAACTTTGCCCAAGTAAGACCTGTGGACTGGGACTGCTAGCTCAACTCCTCTGAGGCATTTTTAGTGCTATATAATGAGAATGTTGAGCTGTAGTTTTCATAACTGTGATGAGTTTTTAATGCAACAAGTAATGTAACCAACATGAGAGGAAAGAGGTTGTTGGGCAGAGGGAGAGACCTTGTGTGTTTCTCTGTGGTCTTGTTATCAAACAGAACCAGGATGTTCCAGGGATCTCATGATGAAGATCAAGCTGCCAATTACCCTTAGAGTATTCACGAGTTTCTCTTGTATTAATTTCTCAATGATTTTTTTCACTCGTCCTGAGAAATACATATCTCTTAGAACAAACAAACAAACAAAAGCCCCAACCCCTCTGTAGCCCTTTGAGTCCCTCTCTTTGTACTTTTGTGGTAATGTAACTATGGGGGCTGCCACACCATGTACCAGGCACTTATTCCTGGAGTAAGCTTATGGAAAGTTCTTCAAATTACCACTTGGTACTAGTCATTCCTAATGTGTCAGGCTTTATGCTATGGTTACAGTGGTAACATAAAAAGAAATGAAAGGCAAAATAGTGTTACTTTGAAATGGGAGCTAAGTGCGGATTTGAAGTGTTATTCTGTTCAAAGAAAATTAATCTGGAGCTTCACATCCTGGTCACTGGCAGTTCAGTAACTTATTTTTACCCTGTTCAGTGTCTGTATTTTGGTCTTGTCCTTGCAAATGATTCTGTGGTTACTGCTACTTTTGTTAATCTCTTCCACCATGAAACTATATATACTGGTGAGATTTAAATGCTTTGGTTGATAAAAATATTTTTGTAGTAAAGTAGTCCAAGTTGACTGATCTGATCCAGACTGCAATTTAGTTGAGCACCTGAGTCTATACGAAGGCCTTGGAATAGTAGATTCTGTTTTAAAGCAACTGAAGGGGCAAAATGAAAAGCCTCCAAAGCCTATGGAGGCTGAAGGGCTTGGGACTTCTGAAAACTAGGCAGCTCCTTTTATGTTTATGTCCGTACTTAAGTGACTAGTCATAGGCACTCAAGTTTAAAAAGCATTGGTTGAACTTTTTCATACAAGTGATCCCTGTGTGAAAAGATCACAAGAAATAAGGGAAATAGGATGCAGTGATCCCATGAATGGAGATATCATTGTTACTAATAAAACCCAAACAAATATATTGGCAAAGCAACTTCTGGTAGGAAAAGTTGGAAGGACTGAAAAAGATGTAAAGAATAATCTTTGGGCAACGTGGTTAGAGATGGAATACCTTTGGAAGCACATTGGGCTAATAAAGCATTGATTATAAAACTGGAGGGAATACAGCATTTTATAGGAAACTATCTTGCTGATTTGGAGGGCAAGGAAGGAGAAAGAACAGGAGAGGAAGTGAGACTCAAAAGGAAAAAAAAAATCTATGGAATTGAAAGAAATTAATCCAAAGAGTTTTAATACTTGATTTAAAAAAAAAAAATCCTTTTGTTATTCCCTAAAATCTTATGTTATCTTACTGCTTTGTATTTTTCCTGCTTTGTTTGAAATAGTATCTTTAAATACTATGAAAGTTTTGTATATAGGAATCAGCTAGCTTATGGGATTTCCAGAACGACTGGAAGTAATCTTACAGTGGTAATATAAATATTCATGTTATATGAGGTGCTGTTATCAGCTAACATGGGTGAAGAAGTTCACACTGTGTAGTGTGCAGGAATGAACCCTAGTTCCTTGGCTTGCCAGAACCTATCAGAGTGTAAACTGTGTAGTTATGTATCAATAACTGTACAGCATCCCTATGTTCCAGTGATGAGACAATTTGATTTGTGATTGACATGACTTGTAACAGTGATAACTGCAACAGGAGCTCAGAAGAGTTTATGCATATATGTATATACTTCAAATACACAAATCAAAGAATAATTATTGTAACACTTTGGAAACAGAACAGAAAGCTCCATATAACATACAAATGTACATGTTTCAGCAAGATGTGTAAAACATCTGCAATTATGAATGAATTCGTTATTCTGCCATGTGCTCACTGTGCTGAACAGAAAGTAAAAATAAATCTTTGAGACACTTCTATCATTTCCTTTTTCGTCAAGAATTTACATCTGGAATCCTCATGGAATCTTTTAGAATATCCAGCAATGTAAAATGATCTGCCTGACTAATACAACTATTACATTACATTGGTTATGGCTTTCTTATGGTTTAATTGTTGTAGCCCCTGTAACGTTAGCCACTGGAATGGGGAGATACTGATCTCTGTCAAATGACAGATATTAACCTTTTGTTAACCTGGATCCTTATCCTCTGAAGAAGGTCCTTTCTTCAAAAGAAATGAGTAGTCTTTCACCTAGGTTGTTGTTATCAAAGACCTCATATTGAAATTTTTTTTGCATTTTTTAGCTAACAAATTATATGAATTTATGGTTTTTCATATTAAATACTCCTGAAAAAACATGAAGGTGTTATGTTGTTTTAAAGACCTGCTACATTTTCATCTTGAAATCCTGTTTAACTTTGAGCCAAATGGATAATCCTGAAATAGCTTTCTCTGCTTCCTGTCAGACACATGCTTTTATTCTGCAGAAAGCAGTAGGAGGCCTTTTGCTTGTTTGGAGTAGTGCTCATAAATATAAAATTGGACTGGACACTAGAGTTTCAGAGTGAAGGATGAATGTTAATAGATCACACACAAATTGGTCTCTGTTGCTTCCAGAGTCCATAGCATGAAGTCTACCAATTGCCAGGCAAAGGGTTGTATTGTGGTGTAAGGCTGACTTTTTCAGCAATCTAGATGTTTTGTGCAAGTGTAGTGCTAAGAAATGAAAGTTTCCAGAATGCTTGATGACAAATTGGTGGGTAGGTTCTTCCAGAGAATGGAGGGGTTATCTCGAGATTTAAGACTGTAGTGCTTATTTTTCCAGTACTTTGTATTGAGAATTTCAGCCAGGGTTTGAATTATTACTTTGTGTTACTGAATCTAGTATAGCTTATAAAGCATACATTTTCTCAGTATTGAGACTTGTGATATGCTCCAAGGTCAGCACAGTCTAATTACAAAATTAGTTGTGTGTAAGAATAACTGACCATCTGGTCTCACGGTGGAGAACTAGCTAGTCATGTGTATGACTTCATGCTACTTATGTACTGTTCAGTGTTATAAACATGAATTATATTTCAAAACATGTGAAATATGAATTCTGCTCTTGGGGGAGTAGGTGCAAGTGCAGAAAGAAGTGAAAAGATTTGTCTTAGGTCATAGGGTAAGCGCAGCAGAGTAGAAGAGCTTCAAACACCAGATTTCCCATCACTGTGTTTACTTACTCGGTTTTGGTTACTAGCCCATCTGGGGATTAGATGAGAATTTCTTCCACGTTATCTTGATTTTTAGTAGTATAAATTGATTTTAGTTGTGTAAATGTAGCTTGAAATAGATTTGGATTTACCAGGGAGATTATGGGGACATTAGTCTTATCTAGTGTGCTGTGTGAGGTCCTGATTTTACGAAGAAATATGGTGATGCAGCTTCCTAGACTGCCTCAGGATGCACACTGTGGCTTCAGCCACCTGAGGAAGAATCCAGAAGAAACCACCCAGCTGTAGGGGAATGGAACTTGGTATATGGCTATAGTGTATAAAAACTGATGTATTAGCCAATATTATTGAGGCACTTATTTTAACAGAAAGCTTAATGGCTGCAAATAGGTAAGAGCAGTGACCTGAACAAGAATTTCACTTACTTGATGCTGTGTCCCAGCTAGCATTTCAAAAGCTGTGATGCTGCTGTGTCTGTGCTGTCAGTGAACTCATCAACTTGAGTAAAAACTGTTTCAAGACACTGTTTCCATAGCTTTGAAAATCTCATTCTCTTTTTTCTTTTTTTTCTTTTTTTGATAGCTCTGCTTTAGTATCAGCTAAAATGGAGTTTCTGTATGCAGACTTGTCAGGGTTTGAACTCTAGGTACTGATTTAAACTTGTATTACAGAAATCAAGATAGAAGGTCAAGGATTGAAGGCAAATTATAATTTGTGTTGTTTCTCAGTACTAGGAACTATGTGTGTTGAGCTTCGTGGAATAGATCATACCAAGCCTAGCAGTTCATTGTTAGCACTCATAACGGAGCATATTAAATGTCGCTTCCTTCCTCTTCTCAACCAGAAAACTGCCTTGTCTGATAGTGAAACAGAAGGTGAAGATAGTAGCATGTACAGGTGTAGGTGAAAAGCTTCTATGAGATATTGCAATCATAAGAAGGAAGAGGTATGTAAGAGGAAATCTGCTTTAAATGCTAAAGATATGAAAAGAAGAAAGGAAAATATTGGAATTATTTTGTTATTTTATAGTTAACCTACCTGCTTGATTGTGGCAAAAGAATAGCCTTAGACCTAGATGAATTCAAAAGGACAGCAAATCAGACTGCACGTATTAACAAAGTCTCGCTGGTGGAAACAAATCTCCAGAGGAAAGCACTACTTGGAGAATTTTCACCCTTTAACAAGATAAAAAGATAATTAGGAATGGTTTCAAATTTAAATAAGATGACATGTGGAACAGTGGTCGTGCAGTGAGAAATTAAAGCCCTGTGAGAGAAGTGTGCCCAAAGTTCACATTTTAATGAGAATTTTTCTGACACTTGTGAAGATGTTCCCCACTTTCAGATTCCACAGAAGAGCTCTGATCAAACAGGACTGAGATGGGGCCTGTCCTGAAGGAACAGTACATGTAGATCAGGTTAGGTTGCTCATTCAGAAGAGCTCTTGAATTATCTCAATATACATTAAGTGCTTGCAAAACCTTTCTGATTTAGGTAAGAGGCCCTTATTTAGGGTAATGTACCTAATGAATGATGCAATAAACATACTGATGTCAAATATAAATTCTTCATAAACACAGTTGAATAGCTATCTTGTTTTCTTAAGGAAGATCTCATTTAACCTGTTTATGCCTATGTAAAACTGTGTGGAAAGTCTTTAAAAAAACAAAACATGATTGGAATTAACTTTCTGTTATGTGGTTTGCATATGTCTGAGATCTGATATGCTTGTTGAGTTAAAGATACACCCACAGTGATTTTGCTTCTGATGTGTATTTTTAATGTTGTTTTATCTAGTTATTTAAGAGGCCTAATGGATGATAGAGTTGGCATTCCTTACTATTTTGAAATAACTATTTTAATTTTAATAACAGCCTTCCTTTATGACTACAATATATAATATCAAAGACGGTGTGGTCTAGAATCTGAAAACAGACTTATACACATTGTCACCATTTTATTGAACTGTCTTATTTATGCCCTTCAAATGTGCTTGTCTTTTTACATAGCATTTCACTAAGATGTGTGGATTTTAAGCTTCGTGACAACCTAGAGATTTTGGTGATCTTGCCTTTGTGGCAAATGTTTAATGTGTGTGAGGAGGAGAAAGTCTCTTCCAAAAATGTGGCAGGAGTTCAAAGATGGATAGTTCTATGGATGAAAGATCTTTTGGGATAACTGAATTTTGTGGTAGTTCAATAAACTATGCAGTAATTTGTAGAAAAAGGAGAGAACTATTCATGCAGGTCCATCTGAAAGAACAGTAAGAGCAGCAAAACCTGTATGTCTGAACTCACTGAATTTTAGCAGAAGAAAGCATTCACCAAAGATTTGACCTAAAAGTCTGCTAATTCAGTTAAAAGATTCCTGATAATTGAAATCTGTACCAGATGGCAGATACTGAGGAAAGGTGAAGGCAGCAAATGTGACTGGAGGCCAGATTTGTGGTCCCAAATGCTGAAACTGAGGATTGATCCAGCCTGTTTGCTGACACAGGTTAGATGAGTCTAACGGTGTGTTATATGCACAGCTGCCTGGAACCACAACAGCCACAGAAGGCGTGTATTTTGGGGGAATTCTCTGGCTTTGTTTGGAGCCTTTTGTAGGGCAGAGAAACAAGAATCAAAATCGAAGTAATAAAGGCTGCATTGAGGATGTGATGCGCTTTAAGTTAGAAGTAAGATTTAACTTTAGGTTCAGTTAGACTTATTTGTCAGTTTAAATTAAAAATCTTTCTCCAGCCTCTTAGATAACTCTGCGTATCTGTAAGATAGGCCTAATACGAGAATTGTTTCTTTCTCCAACAGTTAAGTACTAACTTAAATTTAAACTCAGATCTAAGTTCTAACTCAAAACTCAGCTGAATTGTGTTTTATGGTCCACTTTCATCGACCGTAATTTCACCTAAATCCCTATGCTGTGTCAAGTATTTCCTACAATGAGCTAAGGGGAACAGACTTGGGTGAAGTTCAGGCCCAGTGAGTCTGAGCCTAAGACAAAACAAGGAAACTGTGTTCTCGAAAGAGAGTCTAGCTTGTGCAGTGTTAGTGTCGTGGCTGAACTTTCTGAAGCGTTTACAACATTTAAGGTGTGGGGAGAAGGCTTGCAGTGGAAAATAGTCTGATTAGACTGTCAGTACCTGGTCAGTTAGGTGTGTCTTCATCTGACTGACCATTTTGTCCCCACAAGGTTTATAAATGCAATAATTGAACTTGGATCTACTATTACTTTATAATGTAGCCTCCCAGTTGGAAGGGGTGAGTCTTGAAGAAGCACTTCATGAAAAAACTGTTTTTAATATATGTACAATCCAGTCAAAATTCTCCCATGGGAATACCATTTAATGTCTTAAACACGGGCATTGGACTAGAACACATTTGTTCTGAAACAAACACAGGCTTAGCTTGTTTTTATCTCCGTTATGTGTATTTATAACAGGTGTATTATGAAAGATTTCCTTGTGTGTTTTTTCTGTTTGGTTCTGCTCATTTTAGTAACTGTGGCATGAGAGCTCAACAGGTAATTTGAGCGCTGTGTTGTCTACGAATGAGATGGGTATCTATTTTGGTTTCAGTGAGACAGAAAAGGTGCTGTACTTGTTGGTAAATAAGCAATGTTTATGCATCTATCTGTCACCCATACAGACCTGGAAAAATGATAAAGTGTGACTTGCTAAAGAGCATATAATATTCAGTGATTCTGTACTAGAATAGTTTGTGATTGTCACAGTCTTCCAGTTTTATTTCTTTACATGTGACTGAAGTTGTTTTTTTTTTTTTAATTAATGAATCTGCACTCAACTTCAAGCAGTTGCCAGGGCTTCTGGGGAAGCTTTGTAATATGTCCAGGAGCTTTTACTACTTCACTAGACACAAGGAACTGGTAACTTGCCTGACATTAAAATAGTCTCTGCTTGTATTATTCAAGATACATTCCTTGGGCAAGGAAAGCATATCAGTATGCTATGTGCAACATGAGCAGACTGCAGCCTAAATGTGGAGGTGGCCACCACCTCAAGTGGCTGTGGAGCACCACTGTATCATGTGCCACGTGGTGTCAGAGAAACATCTTCATCATTAGCCCTTTTCTGAATGTGATGCAGAGGCTCCTTCAGCAGAGTGAAGGTGAGGGGCAGAGAGTGAGATAATGAAAGAATAGGCAAAGAGTAAGGCATAGCTGTGTTGAACTAGCATATTACACTAGACATCTTAAATACAATCATACTCCCTGAATTCTCCTCTCAAGCTTTTTATCTGAGGACCATTCCAGTTCATGAGGAAGGAGAGGCATATACCTTTTTTCTTTTCCTTCTTTGTTTGGTGTGGGGTTTTTTTGGTGGTGTGTTGGGGTTTTTGTGTGTGTGTGTGTTTTGGTTTTTTTTTTCTTTCTTTTCCTCTCCCTAGTGCAACACTAGGGATGGCTATAAAAGACAAAACCTCTCCAGAATGGTTGCTGATGCTTACTGGGAAAATTCAGCGCTTAAAGTGGAGGACTCTAATTGCAGGAAAAACCTGGAAGGTCCTTCAATCACAGTTCCTGAAACCTGTTTTGCATCTTAACTTATCAGCTTGCCTTATATAGTGAGGGAGAAATAAATGTTAGAGTTCTTCGGTAAGGCATAATTTCCTTGTATCTGATCTTTTCCTGATCTTTTTTGAAAATGAAATTGCAAAAAGCTGTGAGAAGTGGCTTGAAAACACAAAGGAAGTAAAAGAAGTAATGATAAGACTGATGCAACTGAAACATACTGAATAATACAGCAGAATCCTTGAAATCTTTGCACAGGTGACTTACAAGTTAGGATCAAGAAATGCTTTAGATAAGATGATTTAGTCGTACTCTTAGGAAATTTTGAATGCTGTCATCTTGTTGTCTTTGGGCTCTGTGAAACTTACTGTGAAATTCTACACTACTGTGTAGAATATCAAGGATAAAGAACTTTATTCTGGAGTGTTTTTAAAATCTCCATTATGAGAGATTAACAAACCGTAGCAAAATAATCTGTATTCCAAACATGCCCAAACAATGGCTTAGCACTCTGAATATTCAAGAAATAAGTTGTCTTTTTAATAGTTATTATGTTCAGTATCAATGGCTGACAACTGCTGTCACCCCATCGAACTGTGCTAAATCCTCCTAAACAAGACATCCTTGCAATAAAGCTTCACTTGTAATCATTTTTTGGCAAGCACATCTTACAATTGTTCTTATTCTAACTGCTCACACTCGCGTACAGCATGAGGTGCCAATGTTTTCAGTTCCAAGCATTAAAGATGTGGTGATAGAGAAGGCGAACCCTTATTAATTCTGAGAGATTTGCTTAATTGGGACACAATGTGAAGATTCTCAACAATAATAACAGATGATGGGGAATAAATAGGCACGGCAGGAGAGAGGCAGTTTCTAGTGTGAATTTCCCTTTGCTTCTGTTTAATTGCATTACATACTGTGGGAAGTATCTGGAGTATGCATTTTCTAGTTAATTTTTCTTGACTGCATCCATCTAGCTACTGCTCCTGGACATTTTAATGTTTGATAATACTCTATTTGCATATGACTACACATCTATAGCTGTCATTAGAACCAATTTACACACATGATTTCCTTCTTGAAGTGTCAACGTCTGAATTTTATCTAGAGACAGGAATAGGGTCAGGAAAGTTTAATTGACTGTATAATGCAATTGAAAAGGCTGGCAGGGATCTAGGGCAATTTTGGGACATCTGTCTTTGAGTCATCAAAAATAAAACACATAACAGCTGTGATAACAGCAGGATTATGATTAGATGTACAGCATTCACCATTAGATTGAACAAGGACTGGAAAACAAAAAGGAGGTAACTAAGTCAGTTTTGATAACATTACAAGAATTTTTAATAGGTCTTTGTTTTTTTAGCTTTTACAAGTTTATATGTAAATACAAAGTTGAATAGAAATACAAACAAAATCTGTGTTTGTTTGTTTCTAGCAAAAACTTATATGTATTCCTCAAAAATAGAACTTGTTGCCCAATAGCACAGTTATGTAGCTAAATGTTGTATCCCACTTACTACATTGTGTGTTAGGTGAGCAATTCCTGCTTCAAAATTGTAGCTACTAGGTCCTGTTCATGATTTCTACTTAAAGGATCCATGAAACATTTGTGATTCATTCTCTTTATAACATGGAATTAGATTTATCTGTATATCTATTTTATGTCTTTGTGTATCTGTTATGCCTATAAGTACAGTTAAAACAATTCATTTGGAAACTAATATACTGAACTGTACTGTGCTCTTTCAAACATGAAGACTTCTGTTTTGTTTTTTTTTTAAACATGCCTACTATATACAGATATACCTGTCCTCTTTTTCTTTTATCTGCTTCAGGCTTTGCCCTGCATGGCACTTATGCTTCAGTTATTTTGTATGTGAATGTCACCTGACTTGAGACTGACATTGTTTTTAATGTATAAACTACTGCCTAATTCGTACTATGCACACCTAAGAAGTACTTCAGTTAGTCTTCCAAAAGTTAATTGCCAATTGTTTGCAATCTGAAATTGTTTCTTATTTGCAGAACTGAGTCTAAAACATGAGGAAGTGTTAACTATTCATGTGATGAATTACTTTATATCATTTCTAGTTAAGTTTATAATTTGATGAAAGCTGAAGATATAAAAGGTATCTAGTTATACAAACTTATAATTTTTGCATCTGTAACTTTTTGATGCAATTTGGTTAAACTTGGTTGTATGACTTTACAACTAGAACTGAACGTACATTTCATATTCTGTAGTCACTGTATGAAATAGGAATAAATCTGAAGAAAAATGCATAACTTCAGCATTCATTTATGCTTTCTACTTAAACTATGTAATTTTAATTCATGAAAATTGGATATATAAGTAGTGATACTTTCAAAATTAATGCACTGGTTTGTTCTTCTATCAGTATGAAAAGTCATTATCCTACAGCAACATAGAAAAAAACCTACAGAATGTTTGCAAAAATATGCAGCCCAGAGCTGCTTTCTTGTCCACAGATGATTGTTTGGTTAACAAATTCATTTTAGGATCAAACTAGAAGACTGACATCAGTTGAGTTGCTAAGATGTTCTGTGGCTGTCTAAATCCATGCTGTGATATTGGCTTTGCAAGAACATTTTTGTTTCTGAGATTTCTCAGCCACTGCCCCATGTGGTATAAGGCAACTTGGAGCCTTAGAATCTGTCACTTATTTATTTCAGATACCCAAATCACTGCTTCATTTAGAAGTACGTTTTGGCACAGAAAAGCACCAACTGCAGAGAAGTACGTGTTTTATGCCAACTAGTTTTTTCCATCCATAAGTGTCAGCACACTAACAATCATGTCATAATCAGTGTTTAGCAGATGCACTATTGGTTTGATTCCTGCAGGCTCTGTAGAGTTTTCTCTCGGATCTTTCATATGAACATAGCATCCTCATTTACTGCAGCAAGTGCATGTAAAACTTCTGCAAGGCAAAAATATATGCTGCTTTACTGATAGCTAATATAAGTAGTTATCTGATCAGTGGTCTCCAAAAGATACTGAGGTACTGTATCTCAAACAATAACTAAGAATGGGTATCATACAATAATATGGCAAAGCACTTTGAGAGCCACTGTTGGTTAGTTTTTATTGCAGTAATTAAAATCTGTAGGTTTTTGACTATCTGTCATATGTCAGTCAGCAGCTGTTTTCTAGTTCAATTTCTCACCCACCTTAAGATTGCTTAGTGCTGCTCTGATCCTGTACTATGGCAAAAAGTAGGGGTTCGCTAGTCTTTTTGAAATCAAAATGAAACTGCATGTGGGAACTATTAAACATGTGGGAAGGAGTAAAGCGTGCTCATAAATTTTGCCTATAGAGCTAACATAATGCCAGGCAATGCTGACATCGGCAGTTTGCCTCCGTAATGCATGAATGTTGTACGAGTTTGTTTCCATTAATGATGAGGATTAATAGTTTGTGGAAAATGTGAGAGGGAAAGGTGAATTATTCTAATGTAGCTTAGCTCTAGTTTGATTTTTTCAAAGTGAACTAAAATATCATTATCAACCTGAATGAAAGTGTCCATATAAGTTATATTGGTGTAAGTACAGTAAACGCGCTTTCACTGAAGTAGAGATGGCAGAAAACTTCCCAGGCTGAGAAGTACCTAAGATTCATCCAGTTTGGAAAACCTCTTACAAGGTCTTAAATGTAGCAGAATTTTGCTCACCATCTGCTGTCTTCAGATCTTTCTTATATGTTAGGGCTTCTGTGCTGCTAAAGCCAAGGATGTTCTAGAAGGGGATGTAGACAACTGCTGACCTAGCAGATATTGCTAGGCCTGCTGTGCGTCTGCAGTTGGCATGTCATGATATTAGTAAAGACAGACAAAGAGGAGGGTTTTTTGAAGATTGAGCTGAAATACTTTGGGAGTAAAAGGAAACAATGCAGGAAGTTAACTTAAAGCGTGTGCAGCTGGGTGCAAAGCAGAGTTCAATCAGAAGGGAGAGGACAGACAGGTACGTGGCATTTGGGGAAAATAAGAAAATTCTACAGGAAGCATAGGGCTTCACTGGCAGTGCCTTAGCAAGGAGGAAGAGTTTTCGAGAAGAAAAGATCTGCATTTCTTGCAGATCTGGAAGAATTTACTCACTTCATCTCCCAAGTAAGGAACTGCAACTTAAGCTTGTTTCCCTGATCTGTATTTCAGGATGCTTTGCCAGCTGGGATCACCCAATGCTATGGAGCTTTGTCTTAAAGCTGATTTCCAAACTCTTCCCTCTTGCAGTGTGGCTCTGTGGGAACTTAGTACTAATGGCTGTTCCCAGGACCCCGCGATGTTGAGGCACAGGATGTCACAGAAGGGGTTATGTAGTGGGCATCTTCATTAGCTCTTTTTTACTCTGCTTTTCCCTTGTCCCTTCCTACAAGGAGAACAATTCCCATATGTACATGGCAGGGCATAGTAATCAATATCCCTTCTGTTGGGGTTAAAATTCCAGGCACTTCCTGGCAGTTTTTTAAAAATTGAAGCCTTTACTTGTTGTAAGGGTCTGGTGTATGATATGGTAAGAGGAAATCTATCACACTTTACTCTTCCAAGCAGACATTATTATGTCTTTAGGTAGAGTTGGGACTTCATGAAGGAATGCCTTTGCTTCTTTGTAAAGAATTTGAAAGTTAGCTCTCTTCAACTTACCAAGTACACATGAATGGGAGATAATCAAATGATTTTGAATTTATTTCATGAAGCCTTGGGAAAGGCTTGTGTAAGTCCTAAATATGATTGACAACTCTGTTCAAAACACAGCAGTTTTGATTAAAATCAAGGCTCATAGAAGATGGCCATGTTCTTGGCACAGGGATAAGACAATAGAATGAATAATTATTTTGCTTGTGATACCTTTGGGCATGTGAGGCAGTTGCAATCTTCTTTTCCCTCGAGAGACCAAGGAAAACAGGGTGATACAGCTGCAACTAGAGAGAATCTTATTGCTCAGGTGACTGGAAGCATATATGGGCTACACAGGGGTTTTTTTGTGTGTGGGTGGGTTTGGGTTTTTTTTAAGGTTTTCATCTCCTAAGGACATTTAAATCCTTGTACAGAAGCTACTGCATCAAATAAGTGTAGTAGATTTACATACTTAGATTGTTGTATGTCTTAAAATTGGCAACGTTCACCTTGTCCTGTTTTATTAAACCACGAATGCAAGTGTGGAGTTGGTGTACTGGGGCTCCTGTTGTGCCACCATAGCTGGGAGGGTCAAAGTGATCTTAGGTACAAGTTTTTAACAATTAAAAAACTGAACCTTAATATTACTTCAAAACACAGGAAGTGTCAGTTTTTGCTCTAAAATGGATATGATGGTGTGGTGGGTTGACCTCGGCTGGCTGCCAGACCCCTCACCCAGTTGCGCGCTCTCTCCCTTTCCTCAACAGGGCAGGAAGAGAAAAGAAGATGGACAAGCTCATGGGTTGAGATAAAGGCAGTTTAATGAGAAAAGCAAAGGCTGCATATAGTAGCAAAGCAAAAAGAGGAAATTTATTCTCTACTTCCCATCAGCAGGGAGATGTCCAGCCACTTCCTGGGAAGTAGGGCCCTAGTATGTGTAACAGTTGCTTTGGAAGACATGTGCCTTAACCACAAATGTCCCCCCCTTCCTTTCCCTCAGCTTTTTGTTGAGCTTTTTGCTGAGCACGATGTCACATAGTAAGGAATATCTCTTTGGTCAGTCTGGGTCAGCTGTCCCAGCTATGTCCCCTCCCAGCCTCTTGCCCCCCACCAGCCCACTGGCCTTTGGGGAGAGGGGGTGAGCTTGGAGAGAAAGCCTTGCTGCTGTGTGAGAACTGCTCAGCAATAGCCAAAACACTGGTGGATTATCAGTGCTATTCTAGCCACAAATGCAAAGCACAGCACTACATGGGCTGCTACAAGGAAAGTTAACTCCATCCCAGCCAGACCCAGTACAGGTGGTATTGGAAGAAAAAGGCAGAATCTGAAAAATCCTGCTAACCAGATTTCATTTTCTCCTCCCTTCCTCACATCCACTGCGATGTTATTGATTTCCTAGAAATTCACCTATGATAACGTCCTCCTCTGGGTCCTGAGCATAGTGTGGGTCTAGAGGTAAAGAGGACTTGTCAGGAAGCACACTGTGCTTCACTGTTCATGCTGGCAAGGGTACTTGAATGTGTTGCAAGTATATGCTGGAGCAGTTCTGAGGATATGGTAAGTTGTGCTTGTATAAGTTGAACCTGATCAACACTAAGGCCAGCAAATCTTAAAGGTGACTTTTCCTAGATGTATCAGGCAGTTCTGCCTTGAAGCCAAAACACAGGTACTCTGCTGGGACATTTAACTGGAAATAGAATGTGTGTGATTATATACTTGTATGCATGATTTTCTCATGAATGCGCATGATGCATATGTACAAATCTTGCAAAGTCGATGGGAGTTTGTAAATACAGGAGCAAAGCAAAAAAGTTCACTTTTGGACTTGATTAGAAGTCCATCCATGGACTTGGTTCGTAAGCTGAGCTGGAAAGTAGACATATACTGTGAATTTGATCACTTTTAGCTCTGAATCTTTCATGATCCAGACTCACGCAGGTTATGCACTCTGCCTTCTTTGTTGAGCTTGAAAATGCAAGACTTTTGAAAGGAATAAAATGTTTTGGCATGAGTTTCTCTAGTTGCTGTAGTACTAGTGCCTAAGAGCTTTCCTGTATTTATGAAGATTAAAGCATCTACTGATTAGTGCAACACTTTGCAAATTGCATAAGACTGGTGGTGAAGGACCCTTGCAGATTGAGAGTCTGATCCAACAGCAGCTGAAATTGATGTAAGACAAGCATTAGCAAATGCCACTTTTAAGTGCTTTAGCAGAGGAACAGTTCATTAAAATCAGTGTTTTTTCCACAAGTCAAATGCGCCGAAACAGGATAATTTTGTCTGCTTTTACATAACTTTTTGTGTGTAAGAGATTTGGCAGAGAACACTTGGCAACAAGCTGCTGTCTTTAGCCTGTAGCTAAAGCTAAATGCATTCCTTCTCACCCTCTGAGGACCAGAGATAAGATGATATTCTGGATAATAAGGTGGGATCGATTTTCATAGAGTGGGAAGAAGAAAATACCAGAATGGGAATTACAATTTGAATTCCATTTTCTCGAAGTGTCACTTTGACAGGGGGATACTGCTAAGCAAGACACCTTATCTAATATCTAGGAGAACTTAAGCTATGCACTGCAGAGGATGCTTTGTTGGCTCGTACATGTGAGCTTTTCTAATTGTCTTTCCAGGCAGGTATCTGAAAGACAGTGGAGTGGGAAGAGCATCTCCAATACTGTGTATACTAGAGCTGGCAGAACAGCACTAGAGTCTCAGAAGAGAGAGAGACCCTTAAATGCAGTGGTTTTCCCAGATGGAGTGCCAAATGTCTCTTGATTACCAGGCTCTTGACAGCCTGCAGATGAGGGGCAGAATGCACTTGGCTTTTGGGGGGGGGGGGAAAAGAACGAAAACAAAAACCAGCTAAGCCACCTCTTCTCCCTTAGTACCGTAACTCTTACTGCTTTCAGACTATATAGACTGATGCTGTGCTTGAAATCTTGATCTTGTTTTAAAATATTTATTTCCTGAAAAACTGCTTAGGCATTTAGTATTTGACAACATAGGAGTTATTTTAAAATGCCAAATTGTACAGTGTCAGGTTTTCACTCATAAAAATTCAGTCCAAGTCTTTTTTAAAAAAAAGTCTGAAGATATGTAAAACGTTCTGTTTGAAAATGGGAGGGGGAGAAGAAGAGCAATTAAAAATGTAAGAATAGAAGCTAATTATGAGCAATTCAGGCAGAGCTTTGTTTAGAAAATGTATCAGTATAAAATGGATAGGTGAATAGATTAGCACTGATTGCAGTTTTTACATATAATAGTCTCTTTTTCATGAGTAATCATTAGCAATTATAATGTAGGCTTTAAATCAGCCTGGGACGGGGCTGCACTGTAATATGAATACTAAACAATTGTACATTCCCAGGCAGAAGAAGAAAATAACTTTGTGATTTGGTGATAAAATCCATAATGCAAGTATTTCCTTGGACTGTTTGTCATTTGCTCTCTGTATTTCAGCTCTGGGTTCAATAATGTCAGCATTAAATGCCAAAGTTCATCACACAAATGATTGTTACCTTGCGCTAGCTGGGAGTGGAAGTTGCAATTATACTTTTAAAGTATGACTTCATGTAGTAATTACTGGTATTATTAATTGCTAAGGGAAGAAAAAATGATCCAAGAGATAAAGTGGCTAAAAGTAATGGTGTAACACACTACACAGCTATAACAGTGCAAATGTATTTGGTGGTTGTCTGTGCCATTGATCAATGACGATTTACTTCCTAAGCCTGAAGGTTTTGTGCATCAATAATTGTGGAGGACTGCATGGGAAGACGTTGTTCATGGTGCCTGCTAACACCTGGTATACTGCTTCCTTGGTTGCTAGTTGAAATTTTTAGGAGTGCTAATGGGCAACATAAATTTTATCCCCGTTTGCATCTGCATTTCTGTTCAATATTGTGACCTTGTTATTTTAGGTTCTTAATCCTTTCCTGAAAAGTCTACATTTCTAAAGGATACACACCTGGCCAAGAATGAATTAAATGGTCCAAATAACAGCAGCAAAGTGATCTGTGAGAATTATAGGCACAGATTCAGTTTCCTGTTTCCTTTAATTTGTTAATAATGTTTTTTATGGAAATAGACTTGTGCTTTCTGTCTCTCCAACTGCCAGTCCCTTGTCTCTCATCCTACCTCACTTACTGGCTAATTTTAACCAAACTAGGCAGATGGATAGAAGACTTCAAGAAGATAAGTTTCTGTAAGCTTTGTATAAATTGGTGGCTGAGCAAGGAAGAAATTAGGACAGTCTGCATCTTTATTTTCTTAGTAAAGAGAGTAGAAGAGTAAAGATGGTAGAAGGGGAAGGCAAATCGAGCAAGATGGGAATAGACATCAACAATCTGAAAAAAAGAAAAGGCTTTGAACTGCAATGACTGACATCCACGCTTAAAAAAGGCTTTTGAATAGGAAGGCAGAAGTCTTGGTTTGACACACCCCTAATGTCATATTGATGCTAGGTTTTATCTCTTGATTGGTACCACGTATCTGGTTCTAAATAAGAATCAGTTTTATTCCAGAGTTTTTAAGAATGCCTTGGATACAGGAAACCACATAGCTTTCCTGTATGCCCAAACAGAAACTGGAAGTAATTAGGTAGAAAATTTACATAAATCTCTAAGCTGATATTCAGATATCTTCTAACTGTATAGACTTCTCAGAAGTGTAGAAGTTTCAGTGCCTCAAGAAACTAAGAAATGCTCTAAAATATGATCGCCAGCCAGGTGCAGATTCACCATTTCCTGGTGTGGCCATCCCTCCCTGCACTGCTTGGTGCAGCACATTTTTCTGGTCACAGTGTTGTCCCCCAGCATCCTCATGCTGTATCTGCATCTGTTCTTGTTGGCAGCATTGTAAATACTAGCGAACAAAGACAAGCTGCTGTTTCACCCTGATGGTTTGTGGAAGGGTTCATCTCACTGACAAAATCAAGATCGAATTTTGAGCTTGCCCCTTCTGTATTGTGCAGGGTTTACAGGGTGTCAGTTACAAAACTGCAAGTGCATCCCTTTTACAAGTTTAGACCTACACATTTAGGTAACAGTTCATAGGAAGCATGTATGTATTTTATAGAAAAGCAGCCTGGTGTTTTTTCTTCTACTTTCAAATTGCATTAGGGAAAAAATTGAAGTTATAGCTTAAATATCCATTAAAAAAACAATGCTAGCCACCAAAAAAAGGAACATGGGGGGGGATAAAAGCACCAGGACAAAACTTGAGACCACACACACATGCATGAGACCCTCTCCCCTCAAAGACAGAGAGAAGGTTATTGCTTATAAGGCATGCAATCAGGTGTATATGTGTGTGTATGTATTTCTCTCTCCCCTTTTTTGAAGGGGAGGTAGTCAGTCAGTGCCTCCATGTTTTGATTTTTGTAGGTCTCAGTTGTCCCTTTCCTCCCTGGGGAAGACTAACCTCCAGAAATATGGGAGAGGGAAACTGTACACTGCAGAAATCTGCATTCTAATATGTTGGCTCTACCCTGAGGAAATGCCCTGCAGGTATAAAAAGCACTGCACACATTATACTTGGCCAGTCCAAAATGAGTACTTCTCCTCCTAACAAGGTCTCCTTTCACATGAGTCCTACAGGTTTCTATAAATAACAGTGTTTTTAATAGCCCAACCAACACAAAAAAATGTTTTGGGAAATGTGGAATTAATTGCCTTCCTTCACCCTATTTAGAGATTTCTAGGACTCTCTTTTTCCCAGATTCCTGTTAGAGGGACATGCTGTTGTTCTTTACCATGTAAGGGCTGACTTAGCCAAATTGATGCAAAAATGGTGGATATTAGAACTATGCTAATATTTGACTGCAAAAAAAGTAATCTTATTTTTGATTGACCTAAAACTTAAAAAAATCCACAAACATTTAAACTCTAAAGAAACTGCATCTGAAGGGAAACGGCTTGTTCCAATTTTCATTAGTTCTTTTCATAGTTAAAAGTAACACTTTTTTTTTAGTGGTGCCTGAAATCTTATATTAGAAAGCATTGAAGCAGAGCAATTCATCCCCCCCAGCACTGAATATTCTTTTTAACTGCAGTGATTCAGAAAGTAGTGAATTATTCTGGTCCAGCCAAATCTGCCTATTTCAATGAAAAAGTGTCAGAGAAACATTTTGTGCTGCTCTGGTAGCAGTGGTGGTTAAACTGCTGCAGCTGGAAATGTCCAAACATCTCGTGCAGATTAGCCCTTAAGGAAAGCTATATGGAGGGTAGCCCTGGCTGCTGGCACCTCTGGTGTTTCTGTGCATTTAATTATGCTCTTGGTCACCTTTCCGAGCCTCCTGTCCTCATGCAACATGCTTTTGGAGCATTTTTGCTGCTTTCTGTACCTGCCTGTTCCCACTATCGCTAGGTGCTAGCAGACATGCTCAGGGCTTTGGGAGCCAGACCCAGTTACCCTCATTTTGGTCTAATAGGTTCTTACTGTTCAGATACCCCATGGACGTGAGTAAACAGGACTAGGGGAGTAAGGTGAAAACCAGTCAGATCCTGGCTGCTTGCAGAAAGCCATGATGGCTCTCATAGCTACATCTTTTACTTTTTAATAAATGAATCGAGTCACTTTGGGATTGGAGCAGTCTCATCCTAGCAAACTCCGAGTCTTCCCCCTTTCCATTGGCTTTAAAGGAATTTGTATCTATTCTTAATTTTTTTTTGTGCTGTGCAAAAGTGCTTTAGCACTTGAAACAGTGATGCTTTATGAAGTGAAAGAAACAAACTGATACAGAGTGAAGTGAGATTGAGGAAAGAAGAGCTTTACCCCCTTCCTTCCCACTAGCTGCCTTCAGTGGGACGGGAACTGTCCTGTCCCCCACCACTCACCCAAGCATCTCTACAGTCCATGAGCAGGAGCAGCCACAGGAAGGCATTTGAGTAAGAAAGAAGCGATACAGCAGGTGCTGAAGGAGAAGTTAAAATGTCTGTTTGCCCCAAGTCAGATAATAGTGTATATGTTATGGATAAACAGATGCACAGCTGTCCTTAATCTTTCACGCTTCTGTTTATATACAGAAATAAATGTGTTTCCTCAAATGTAAAGTTACTGTACTCACTTAAACAAACATTACGTGTGTATGGGAAACCTCAGCCTTTATCTAGTCCATAAAGGCGATAGAGATTTTATTTTCTTGTATTATAGAGGAGCTTCTGAAGAATAATCTCTTAGCCCTCCTTTAAGTTTTTGCACTGTCCCTTGAATAACCTCGTGCAAGGCTGAAACAAATGGAAATTCCTGTGTGAGCAAATAGCAATATGCAGCAAAAGGGGATTAAGCAGAATTCATGTCATTTCCCCAGTAATAGATTGCCATTAAGGAATGTGAGTAACAAGGCAAGCTCTCCGTGTGTGCTGACCCTCCTATGTTTTTTTCACCAGGGGATTGAGGTTTAATTTCCATATATGATAGAGGTTTTTGACGGCTGGAATTTCTGTAGCGCTGGAGCTAAGCACATCTGAGAGTGCTCTTGTTTGCACTCCTGTGGTATGCGTTGCCTGCGCTTGCAGACAGGTTTTGGGTTTTTTTGTACTTGAATTCTGCTCACCTCCACATCTGGCTTGTCTGTGGTGAGCTGATAAGATATCAGCATATCTAAACGAGGAGCACGTGAATGATCTCTTCTCGCTCTATTCTTCCCCTCCCGTGATTTTTAAGTGTTAAAGCACTCATCTGTTCTGGCAGTTAATGTATGCAGCCTCTCAATAGCTAATATCCTGTCATAGGCAGTGCAAACCAGCTTAATCTGGTTCACTGCCTTAGCAAGTAGCTGAGAAAATATAGGTGAAATGAAGAACTCAGCTACTAGCTGAGAGACTAGCACTTGCCCTGCTGCAGAGTGATACAGAAATATTACACAGAAGATTGTGCCTGTAACAGAAAGATCTACACTTTGTTGCTCACAACAGATTGGCTGTAGCTCTTTGTATCACTCTGCAGCTCTGAAGTCTATTACTTTGCAATATGAACACTTATGTTTGAGGATTTAAAATGCAGATGCAAAAAATCTGCAATGAATTGTAACTTGGCAGAGATTACCAAATACGGGGAGAAAAATTGATTTTTATGTCTGCAGAATCCATCATCCTAGATTTTGGGAAGTCTGTTTCATTTGCTTTGGTAATAAAAAGATAAATAAATTAGTCATTTGGGCTCCAAATGCTCCGCTGCCCTGAAGTGCTGGGGAAGGAGTTAATAAAAACAATGCAAAACCCAGGCTCTCCCAGAACTGAACAAAATCTTTTGCACCTACAGAAAATCTGGTAGAATTAACCTCTGTCATTTTACTGCCAGCTTTGCCTTTTCCTCTGAGTTCCCCTTAATGTTTTCACAACTTTCCCTCCCACCTTCCCCTGTGCTTTAACAATGCAAATGATAATAAGACAGTGCAAACCCAGCTGAACCTGTGTTTGAAAGTTCAGCATCCCCACTTTGAACTTGTGTCATCTCCAAGGTTTTGTTTTGTGATGCACCCTAAATTATACAGTATCTCATGAGAGTCGTGGAAACTTATGTAGTGCATGTCTTGGCTCCCCTGGAAAAAGCAGTGAGGACAGCAGAGTGGTTTTGGGAATCTCTGTTAGAGCCAGCTCTTGCTGTGCCAGCCAGTCACTTTTTTGGGGGAGATGATGGCAGGAACCTCCAGAGCTACCGTGCAGCAAATAGAGTAAGACTTATCACCTCTTAAGAGGGCCAGATTGGATTTTAAAAATTAGGAGATGGTGGCAGGGCCAGAGGGCTGGGTGAGCTGCAACCTTTCCTGTGGTGATGCGGTCCCTTCCCTGGGCCTGCTGTGCTGCGGGGGCAAGGAGAGGGCACCGTTACTGCTTACTGTAGTGCAAGCCTCCCTGTCTGACCAGGTGCTGCCGGTGACTTGTCGTAAGTCAGCCTGGCTGTTTGTAGAGAGCTGTGATAGCACAAGAAGACCTATACCATGTACGTTTGTGGTTATATTAACAACTGCATGGTTCTGGAGCTTAGGAGATGTGTTTTGAAAATGTTGGGAATGTGCTGTAATGATCGTGGAGCAGTATTGTGTATGTTTGTGTGCAGTTTTAGTAACAAGCTTGCTATTATCTACATCAGTATGAAGGTCCCATATGGCTGTGGTACCTTACCCCTTCTCTGCCTGGTGGAAAATTCTTTAACCACCCCATTCCACTCTCTACTTGTCTCTTAAGGGAACAAATTGTGGGCAGTGCTTTATAACAAAGCAAGGAGCAGCTCCATCTCAGGTTGAGATGTGTCCTCCTGAGTTGCAGAGGTTATGGTTATGCTGTGTGTTCTTCTTTTAATGGTAAACAAAGGCATGGCTTATTGATCTGCCTCTGAATGATGGCTTGCTTTTTTTTTGTAAATAGAGGTGATGTGAATCATTGGCTTTTCTACTGTTCTAGCCAAGTTACAACTTGTTACAGAGGGAGCTGGCAGTGACCTCTCTGAAGAGACTTCCTACCACCTCTCATTAGAAGGGATTTTTTCAATATCTAGAGAAGCTCAGGACCTCTGCTGTGTGTATCTCCAGCCTTTGGAAGTCAGCAGAGGAAAGCCTGAAGGCTGTGACAGCGCTGTTTCTTTGTTGTCTTAAATTCTGTTCCATCTTAGCTCAGATGTATGATGGTGATAATCTTAACTTCCTTTCTGTTGCTTCTTTTTGTACAATAAAAATACTGGCATCAGACTTAACTGTAGCTTCTGTGGTAAAAGTTAAAAGCCAGTTTTTGTGGCACTGCCAGAGCCCCAGAGGCTGTTTCTCAGGGAATGAATTCCTGGTGGGGCTCGCAGGGCCAGTGATGGTACAGGGACAGATGTATGCTGGACCTGCCTCTTGACTCTTCATGGATCAGCCCTCGGGGAAGTTATTTCAGAGCTTGTGTGCCCTATAGCCATGATCCTAGAGCTTTTGAATGTTAATTATACTCTGTAGCCACCATCTGAAAAATTATATCTCTTGTTCCAGAATCTGATCTCACTGAGGCAAGTCCTCTTGGCAGACTCACTTTGTCCTCATACCCGTGGAGACAAGCCAGATGCTCTTTACTGTCTTAAGGAGCCAAATTTGGTCACCTTGCCCCAGTGGTTACTTAGATTGTTTTTTTTTTATTTTTTTTTCCCCCAGGATAACAGCTTTCTTCTGCTGCCAGCAACTATATTTAGTCTTGCAGAAGCATTGTAAATATGCAATGTAGTAGACATTTGTTTGTAATCAGCTACCTTTTGTTGCATGATACCCCAGTGTACTGAGCAGACACGCAGGAAGGTAGGATAAAGACTGCACAAGTTTCCCTGAATCCGAATTCCCCAGCTTGAGTGAGTGTCGTATTGCCTTGTTAAATAACACTCGAGTAACATAATTTTTGGCTTTGAGTTTGCACACAGGGTTCCATTTTGTGTACTTGTGCTTTCTATAAAATTAAGGTTTTTACACTGATCTCCTTTTAATGCTCACATTTTCTCATTAGTGTTTTGCGTAGGGAGTGTTCTTTCAAACTTCTACCCTATTGTTTTTAAGGGAACACTGCAGGATGCCATTATCAGGCTTGCATAATCCACTCTGTGCTTGGCATTATTTATTGCAGAACAGTTAGTGCATGCTGTGTCTAGTGCTTATTGGGTAGCAAGTATGTGAACTTTATCAATCAGAGTAGTATCTGTTCATCCCTGGCCTTGTTCTCTACCTTTTCATATAGATTTTATGGTGGTGTGAATTCATTGTTTATACCGAACTTCATACCAGTAAAAAAAACACCCAACAAACCAACTGGTCTGGCAGTCATCTGGATCCTGTCCTACAGAAGGGTGATTAGGCCTGTAAAATTTTCTGAATTATAGGAATAGTGTAGAAATTATAAAAATGAAAATATATCAATAATGCATAAATCAGTGATAAGTAAAATAAAGTTACCAGCAAGAAAATGAATCTTGAGCGCTGCTTTCAACAAGGTGATTATTTTAAAAAATAATGCCTGTAAAAGCTAGCCGCTATAAAGCATAGTGGAAAGCTCTGAGAGCAGTGCTTCTCAGCCTCTGAAATCTGTGCCTCGCTTCAGTCTGCTGCAAATCATAGAATCATAGAATGGTTTGGGTTGAAAGGGATCTTAAAGATCATCTAGTTCCAACCCCCCTGCCATGGTCAGGGACACCTTCCACTGACCAGGTTGCTCAAAGCCCCATCCAACCTGGCCTTGGACACTTCCAGGGATGGGGCATCCACAACTTCTTTGGGCAACCTGTTCTGGTGCCTCACCACCCTCACAGTGAAGAATTTCTTCCTTATATCTAATCTAAATCTACCATCTTTCAGTTTAAAGGCATTACCCCTTGTTCTATCACTATGTGCCCTTGTAAAAAGTCCCTCTCCAGCTTTCTTGTAGGTCCCCTACAGGTACTGGAAGGCTGCTATAAGTTTTCCCTGGAGCCTTCTCTTCTCCAGGCTGAACAACCCCAACTGTCTCAGACTGTCTTCATAGGAGAGGTGCTCCAGCCCTCTGATCATCTTCATGGCCCTCCTCTGGACTCGCTCCAACAGGTCCATGTCCTTCTTATGTTGGGAGCCCCAGAGCTGAACACAGTACTCCAGGTGGGGTCTCATGAGAGCGGAGTAGAGGGGGAGAATTGACCTGCTGGTCATGCTTTTGATGTATCCCAGGATATGGTTGGCTTTCTGGGCTGCAAGTGCACGTTGCCGGGTCATGTTGAGCTTCTCATCAACCAACATCCCCAAGTCATCCTCCTCAGAGCTGCTCTCAATCCATTCTCCGCCCAGCCTGTGTTTGTGCTTGGGATTGCCCCAACTCATGTGCAGGACCTTGCACTTGGCCTTGTTGAACTTCATGAGGTTTGCACAGGCCCACCTCTCAAGCCTGTCAAGGTCTCTCTGGATGGCATCCCTTCCCTCCAGCGTGTCGACTGCAGCACACAGCTTGGTGTCATCAGCAAACTTGCTGAGGGTGCACTCAGTCCCACTGTCCATGTGGCTGACAAAGATGTTAAACACCGCCGGTCCCAATACCAACCCCTGAGGAACGCTTCTTGTCACTGGTCTCCACTTGTCACCACAATTCTTTGAGTGCGACCATCTAACCAATTCCTTATCCACCGAGTGGTCCATCTGTCAAATCCATGTCTCTCCAATTTAGAAACAAGTATGTCATGTAGGACAGTGTCAAATGCTTTGCACAAGTCCAAATCCTTTGTGTGCTTGGCTATGCTGCGAGTCACTCGAGTGTACCAAAGGTCCTTGCACCTTTCTTGCGTGAAGGCACACCTCAGACCTGGAGGAGGTGAGTGCTTTCAAGCTGACAGCGAGGGACGCTTTGTTCTCAATACAAACGCTTAGAGTAGCCTGATACATGTTTCACTTTATCTCTTTATGTTTACTCACAATATACAGTTTTAAGAATGCTATATTACCAAAAAGTCATCTTTGTAGCAATGAGAAATGGGGATTATAGGCTGCCTCCGATTTTTCTACCTGTGTAGTGCTGCTGCTGGCTTAAAGCGTGGTAAATGTGAGCTGAATTGAGCTGTCAACCCCTATCAGGTATAAATCTTTATGTGATAACTAAGCATGAAGGCTAAACAAGGTGTTATAGGTCATTCTTTGGTCATTTTCTGATATCACACTTTTTCTCTGCTTCACTAGTGGTGTTGTTATGGTAATAACAGAGATGGTGAGGGAACAAATGCATGCTAAAATGGAGCTTCTGCTACACTTTAATTAAAACCTTTTTTATTTATTAAATGCTCTTTTCAGTTTGCTGAAATCATTGTGCTTTGTTGGTTTGCTGATATAGGACGTATCGCCTGGGGACACAGGGTGAAGTTGGTGATCTGGGTTTGTGTCAGCTTTTGTGGGGCTCCTGAGAGACGGTGTCATTGCAGAGAACAAACATGAGAATCAAATGGTTGCCACTGAAAAAATTTGCCCCATTTCATCTGTATGTTTTTACTTGAAATGCAAATTCAAACCACGGCTTTGCTTATCCTTCTTAAGTTATCTCAGACACTAAACAGTAACAGCAGCTCATGTGTGGCTCCTACAGCTCCTTTGGCAAAAACTTGAGGAATACTTGTAGGTGGGCAGCTACAACCTGTCTCTGTTAAAGGATTTCCTTTGAATTTTTATTTTGGGGAAATGTAATTAAAGCAGACTGTTCAGAAGGAGGTGTAGCTATTTATGGATTATTAGACATTCACTTTGAGTGAGGACTAAGGAGGCAGACACATTCCCCCCTGACTGTTTGCCTGTTACCATCTGATTTAGATGAATTGTTGTTGTCTCCCAAAGATGAATTCTCAAGTTCTGCCAATGGTATGTGTGCATGGGGATGTGTGCTGGGCACTTCTTTCTTCCATAGGCTGCTTGAGGTATGAAGAGTTGTAAAGGCTTCTCAGTCATAGGTACTCATTTCTATCAACTTGTCCTGCTGTACTCAGATGGCCACATACGCAAATCTCTGCAATGAGGAGGCAGATACTGAGGAGCTACTGGCCACCTACTACTGAGATGCCCGAGTGCAGGTAAAAGGAGAATGTGGATGGAAATGGGCCGTGTTCTGTGGAACAAAACACTAGTTCTGTGAAGTTCCCCATGGCAAAGAGTGTGAATGCGGAGATCAGCCAACGCGCTCAGTGTGCTGGTGGCTTTGCATCCCTCCCTCTGAATACAGGGGTTGCACCTAGAAAGATAAACCTGTGTACGCAAGAGGAGGAGGCTTGTAAAAGCCCTTTGTTACGATGAACAGTATTTGGGGTTTTTACTAATTTGTTCACAATTTGTATTATATTTCTTACAGAGGAAAGCATCTGGGTCTGTCAGGTAGAGCTCCCTGGGAGGACTGTGCTTCCTCAGGGGAGCAATTGGGCAAGTGCAGTTTTTCAGAAGCTGTTAGCAGGCAGGGGAAGGAATGGAAAGACATACTTGGAGCCAGAAGTCTTGAAGATGGTAGTGAGGAGTATGGACCAGTCAGGCAGGCTTTAGGGGATATTGCACGCGTGTTTTGCTGCAGCTCAGTCGCTGAGTTAACTGAAAACAGACCTGGAAGTAGAAGCCTGCCTGGAGGGACACAGCAGGCAAGGGTAGATTTGGTAAAAGCCCTTAAAACACTTCTGTTCTCTTTTGTCTAATGAAATGAGTTTAAAGGAATGCTTGTGCTCCAGATGGAGGGTTGAGTTTTTTAAAAAGATTAAAGTTTAAATGCTGTTGTCTTTGGATGTAGATACTACTTCTAGTTTAGTTGTCTGTATTTAAGTAGCCCAGGTTTCATTGAAAGGCCAGATTGATTGAGATTTCTGTTATAGGCTAGAGCTTTTAAAACTTAACTGTGTAGAAGTTGGACTTTTCCACATCTCTCTTTTTTGTGTGTGCTTACTCTCTAAAATGAAATTATACAAAGAGCCTCAATCTTCAGTTTCCCTCATCTGAATTAGTGGTATCCAACTGCTGCAGAAAGACATTGAAGGAGGGGAGAGGAGTTTGTACTCGGGTTTCTTGTTTTGTTCGTTCTTCAGAGCTGGCCTCTCTGCTCTGGGTACAGCTGAATTTCATAACACAAGCTGAATGCAAAGGCCAATGTTACGGTCCACAAACAAAATAAGAAGCAGACTGTGGAATTTGTTTGCAGGAATTTTAAAGAATCAATGAATAAGACTTAATGGAAGCAATTTTTTCCTCTCCTTTCTATTTGCAAATGCTTTTGCTGAATTCCTGCAGAG
This sequence comes from Ciconia boyciana, assembly GCF_034638445.1. Classification (NCBI taxonomy): domain Eukaryota; kingdom Metazoa; phylum Chordata; class Aves; order Ciconiiformes; family Ciconiidae; genus Ciconia; species Ciconia boyciana. The sequence goes on along the minus strand of NC_132941.1, from coordinate 10,610,003 downwards.
CACTTACATATGTCGTAGCTTGTGACCCTCTGACATAAAAGACTTTGATTCCCTCTAGAGGAAGTGGTCTGGTTAGGAGTCAGACCAAGCATAGATGAAAACACAATAATTCCCAAAGAGTTTGACTCCAGCTGTTGCTTAGTTAAAAGCTACTTTTCTGGCACTATGAATGTAACAAAGCAAGACAAAGAGAAATCCAGGGCATTCAAATGTGACTGAATTATACTTTCAGTTGAAAGCAGTATTTTCTTATTCAAATGTGAAATTTTTAAACTTTTAAAATATATTTTTCATTGAGAATTTTTTTTTCCCCTATAGGAGACAAGCTTACTTCCCAATTCAGCCTGACAAATTGAAGAGTGGAACATGCTTTCCTGGTCAAACTAAACTTTCCCTGAAATCTCTGGCAATTTTTCTAGATAACTACAGAATTCCTCTCCTAAAGCACATCCATTGTTTTTTAAGGCTTAAACATTGGTGTTGTTTAGGAAAGCAGCATTTGGGTCTTGTGGAAGTGAAGTCTTTATAAAAAGTCTTAGGGATTGATTTTTATCTGGGCTGGGCTAAGTAGTTTGGCAGGACAGAGAGGTATGCACTCTCACCCCCTGTATGATCCTTCTGCTCCCAGGATGGAGCAGTATCTCTCCTTTTGTTCTGTGAAATTGCTGGGTTTCTGAGCAAAAGAGGAGTCTCCTAGGTTTATTTAAAGTTCACCGTGTCTGTCCAAAATATCCCTTCCTGAACTTTTAAGCTATAAAAATAGAGATCAAGGCAAAACAGGGGCAGATTTGAAGTGAAATAAACGCTTTAAGTTCCTTTTTTTGTTTAAGCAGGTATTGCACTAAGTCAATGCTTGATGCTTTAAACAGTCTCATTTGTGATAGTCCTGTACATTGCCTGTGACATACTGGAGCAGTGAGGGAACCCTTACCCTTGAAACTTACGTACGATTACCTCTGCTCCTTGCTTCTCCAAGTGATGTGATGGAGTGCGAAGAGATTTAAGTTATAACTGAGGCCGCTGCTGCCAGTTTTGTACTGATGTGAAACTCCTCATGTTTCCCTGGTTTGCAGGAGAACTGGGTCCCACCAGCTGTCAGGTACTTGTTTGACCTTGTTTTCTGCCCTTCAGACATGCTATCAGAGTGCCCTTGCTTGACAGCTATTCTTTTGAGCAAAATGAATTTTCAGAAGGAATTTTTATCACACTAAAATAGGAATATGTACTTTAAAAATTTGGGACAGGGAATTGTAGTTCAAATTTCTTAGAAACTCAAATGGTGTGCAAGGGGGAGAAAAACAAACTATATATTTTTTTTTTTCTTTTTCTTTTTTTTTTTTTTTCAGTTGGGTATTTTCAAAATACTCTATTCCTATCAGTTTTGCCAGGAATACAAATAAGTGGGTCGTCAGCCATCATGGCATGAGGTGAGTGATGCATGTTGCTGCATTGCCACCTAATGGCGAGGTAGATAAGGAAGCGGTGCTGTATCGCTAGCGGTGTTTTGGCAGTGGCAGGGAAGGAACTCGAACAGAAATGGCCAGCTGAGCACCAGTCTCCTGTGACTGGGTCATAAATATTAAAGTAGGAGCTTCTGATAGGATTGAACATGAACTACAAGAGAGATGAATGACTGGGAAGCACTTGTTGGCCTTTCAAAGGCAATACCATAGGGAATGAAATGGTCATCACTGATCATTCACTTGAATGTTTTAGTTTGAACTCTTCAGTCTTCCTAGTTTTGAATTTTGTGCAGAACAGCTGACTTTGCAACAGCCAGCTTGAGGGATCGGTGTATCTTTCATACAGAAATGTATGGCCAGGGTACCCCAACTTCGTGTTTTCAATAACAGTGCAGCCACAGGAGTTTGGGATAATAGTTAAGATCTTTCTAATGCTGTATTCCCATAAAAATATTTTTTAAAGTCATAAACTGGCCATATATTTTAAATATGTTTAGCTGAAAGGGGCATTTGCCTTATCTACTGTATTTCTAAATTAAATGTGTTCTGGATTTAAAGAGCTAGGATCAAATATTCAGTGTCATCTACTACTGAAAGTATATTCTGACATTTCTACAACTTGCAAGCACACACTTTAGAGGTACTGGCAAATTATGTAAATGACTAGAGCCCTTTTGGCTGATTTTATCCTTGTTTAAGTATTTGTTGTGAGCTACATACCTGTTGGATGCTTATGCTAATGACCATTTAGAAAGTACTCAGAGGTTTAAGTAGTGTGATTAGTGTTACCAACCCCCAAAATTACAAATGCTAACATTCGTCCTGAGAAGTTGTATGCTTACAAAATTCTGAGGTTTCTTTTGTGCCTGTTGCTAATTATTTTTCAGTTGGTGGGTAAAGCTGCTCCTCCCAGGGCTGAAAAGACTAGTCTGGGCCGTCAGGCATGGCACTCTGGACACTTACTAGAGGAAACTACACTTTCTCTTCTCTTTCCTGCTATGGGGTGCAAGAAGGGTCCAAAAAGAGAGGGCAGGGGACAGCTGCTTTTTGTTCATATAATGGGGCTAAAGTTTCCATAAGAGAGAGTTGTCAGTGTGCTATCTGTACCTCTCTCTTTGGGAAAATCTGAACTTTTACTTGTTCACAACAAAAATTAGAGTGGGAGAAACCCAAGCCTGCATCAGAGAGATTTCCTCCCCTTGCTCAATAACCTTCAAGACACCACAGCTTGCTATGGCTTGGCACAGGGGTAATGTATTTTGCCAACAACATACAGTTTATTTTATCTTAAACACTCTTGCTCTTATTTTAAGGGTGGTATTGTGGCATATTTTTGTATTAATTATAAACTCTACATAGTCCAGTTCAGAGGATTTAATCATGATTTCGAGTGCCGTCAAGAAGGTCTTTCATATCAAGATACAGTGTATCACCATTTCCTGCATGGAAAATATTTATATGCAAATATATGGTTGGTAAATAGAAACTTATTTTCTGAGAGTGAAAGGCTGTGGACAACCTCAGATTTAAGACGTTTTTTCTCTATTTGTGTGGCTTGGGTTTTTATGAGTCAAAGACTATATTTGGAGGTGATACTATGCCCACTGCAAGGCAGATGAGTAACATTCAAGGATTTAATTCCAGAGCATTGCATTGTTCAGGTTTTTGTCCAGACAATTCAAATTTTCTTCTTTGTTTTATACATAGATCACGATTTATATGTTAAAAAAGTGTTTTCTTGCAGTTGCTTATCAGACTTGGCAGATGCTACTGCACAGAAGAATGTAGTTCTATTATTTTGTCATACAGATACACCACTGTATAGAATTGTATTTATTTTCTGTCTGCAGTGTATTTATTGTCATCGCTGAAAGACTGTTAACATAAGGTAAATACCACATTTACAAGGAGGCTAAAGGTGCAGTTAGGTTTTATTAAAAGAAGCCTACTTGGCTACCAGCTGTGCAGTAGAGGAATTTCGATGCATAACCTGCAGGGCAGCCATCCTGCTCTAAAATAGATGTTTTCTTAATTACATACATACTAAGAGGGATCTGATTCCCAAACAAATGGCTTATCACGGTATGCAAACTGAAGGGGAGAAGTCCACATGTTTTGGCAGGATCCAGACACAGGTTGCAAATTCCCATTTGGAACAAGAAGTCTGGTTCTGTGAGGGATTTAAAGTATTTGCAAAGCCTTAGAGGATGCTTGGCTTGATTGTTATAGTATTTTAAATATAGGGATGTATTTTTCTTTTTCTTAGAAGAAAAGGAGCATACCAATAGAAAAGATATGGGTGTGAGGTGTGGGGGTTTTTTGTTTGTTTGTTTGTTTTTTTTCCTGAGGATGGAAAAGCAAAGTGAACATATTTTTCTTCACCTCCCACTGTGCCCTACCTTTTTAACCAAGGAATCCCATAGAGGATACTGCTAAGGAACTGAAATAAGACAGCTTTGTTGCACTGAGAGCTTTTTTGACAGCCCTGGTGTGGCTTTGAATATGGTTGGAGAATGACAAGGCAGGAAAATCTTTACAAAGTGCCCATTCACTATCCCCAAATTAGCTGGTACTGCTGTTGAATCTTACTAATTTCAACTAGTGCTGGAAAGGGAGTATTCAGATGTTTTCCTTAGGCAGAATGTGTCCCTCTGCTGTAAATTAAATAGATGAGCCTACTTACAGGTGTCTGGTGGTCTGTGTGAGCTCATGATCGGCAAGAAGTTTTGAGGATGTGGGGTTTGGAGCTAGGAAGGTGGTGGTCTGGGAAATCAGTGCCTCACCATTCACACTAACAGCAGCATGGTCTTTCTAACACTGTGTAAGGTGAAAACTCTACACAGGGAGGACAGCAATTACTGTCACGAATAAAAAATGATCCATGGAAATGTGCATACATAAACCCACTCTGGGGAGTGGAAGCCCGTTATCATCTCTGAAAAGCTAAAAGCCCTGAGCACTTGAGTGAAAAGAAGTGCTTGCTGGTAACTGTTGCGCAAGGTTCTATATCCTTTTTGAAAACTGTTAAAAACATGGTCTTGACAGGCCACCTGTACCTGTTTCTATAGCCTGTAATTTAGCCTCATTGAGACCTCTGTGGAAACTTTGGTGTGTAAAAGCAGAGCCGATTAATTTTTGTCTTCCACTGCAAAACATATTGATGCTACTTCTGGTTCAGTAATTGTTGTGCCCCACAGAGTGCGCATGTGTGTGTCAACAGAAGCCTCTACAATTCCCCCCCGCCCCAATCTCTGAATGAAGAAAGATGTCCACAGCCTGCAACAGACCCAGACCAACTCCCAGGGGCATGCCTGAGCATCAACAACCCAGTGCGCTCGCAGCTCCGTCCCTGGGAAGGATCAGTTGCCTGGAGAAAGGGGCTGCTGGAAAATCTAGTTGGTGGAAAGGGTTGTGGGAAAAGAGGACCTGGTGGAGGTGCCCTCTCTGGGTAATGTAAATGCCTTGACCAGAGACTCCCAACCTGGGGTATCAAAACAGAGCATGTGTACTGAGCAGGGGCAGCTAATCCTGCCCATGTAGAGAAATTGCTGCTTCTTCGTGCAGGTACGGAGCATTTTCCATGGGGTGATGGAGCTGTACAATTTTAGAATGTCTACTGCTGCTGTCAGTGACAGCAGGAGTAGAGTTATCCAGGGGGATGAGGTGGAGACAATTATCTGAATTTGGGACTTTTTTGGAAAAATTATGAGAAGTGTGTGGTAAAAGTGAGTCTGAAACCAAAATAATTTTGCAGCTTTCCATTTTTATTTCTTAAATAGCTACCAAAGGCTTGATACACTGTTGTGTTATACATTTAAAAAAAATCCTTTAGAGGGGTTTGTGGAAATTGGCTTATTTTTCCTTTTGTTTTATTACTTCTGTTTTACATGAGGTATGCATGGAAATATGCTCTGTTTAATGAAATGTTAGTGATTTCCCGCTGTGGAAAAGACTGGCTTATCTGAGGCTGTCACACTTGCCTGATATTAATTGATTAAATATTTATTTGCTAATTTTGAATCCTGTGGTTTTGTGAGCACAATGAACAGCCTGCAGAGGTCACAGCCATTGCTGCTAGAGCAGGAACATCATGTGGAGTGGGGCTGATGGCAGCTGGGACAGGAAAAACCAGAAGTGTCCATCCTGCACATTTCCTCACCATACATGACTTTTGTGGTCCTCTGTGGTGCGTCCTGCACTCTGAGCTGGTACTTCTGTTGTGGTTCTGTCCAGCTACGGCTGCCTTGCTGTGCGACCTCTCTTCAGGTTGTGTTACAGCATCCCCCAAGAGACTGGGTCCTGTTCTTGCCTGCTCCCACCTGCCTCCCAGTTTACAGACCCAGAGGTCTTCCTTGCCGTCAGTGGTGAGGGATCTTACTATCTCTCCTGTCCCTAATCATCTACCCACAGGCTGTCCAGGGTCTGGCTGTGCTTTTGAAAAATTGCTGATGGACACTGTGCTCTGGTACCAGTTAATTCCTTGTACTGAACTGTAGTGTACATCTTCAGGAATGAGACCTGTGTGAAAAGCTGGTAGCTCTCCCAGAAAAATGGGAAAGTGCTTGCAATTAGATTTCAGCTACACAGAAAAAGGAGACAATAGCATTTTCTTCTCTTTATTCAGCCTGATTCCTTTTTAAACCATATTAAAATGCATCAGAAGTGCCAGCCATTATAAAAGTCTGAGATACCAAGCAAATGAGGTAAGTAAAATTAGCAGCAATTGTGCTCAGACTACGTTCTACTGAGAAATATTAGCAAGATGGCTCCCCGGAGACAGCCTGGCTTTTACGGGAAGCATCGAGACTGTTGTAGTGAGCTGATGAGGTCTCATGACTTAGTTATGAGACATCAGATTTTTATTTTAAAACTTATGTTATCAGAATTTCAATATTTTGTGTGCCACTTCAGGTATTGTCTTAAGGCTGTACTCTTCTTGTTGATTTTTACTCAGCCCTGCTTGAAAAGTGAGTCTGAATTTTCACAGGCATATTGTACTGAAGGATTGCTCTGCATCTGACATTTGAAGGGAACATTGTTCAAATGATGGAACCAAAACAAAAAGCTTTGTCCAAATAGGTCTCAGAAATTAATAAGCAGGGTGCAAAGTAAGCAATGCATTGAAACAAGAGAAACTTGGTACATTTGGGAGTTCTGAAGATGTAGTTAAAATTTGTGAATGGAACCAGGTTCAGAGTCTTTCTGCTGCTTCATTTATATGAATAGCTATACCACTTGGAGAAGGGTTAGTGGATTTTTATTTTTGGATGTCAATTAAAATATAGAAACAAGATTTTTTAAAATCACATAATAAATAATTTGTGCCTGCCTGTTTTTTTTAGATTTTGAAAGAAAAGATGTTATTTTTAAGACAGGCACCTATTGGTAGGTACCAATAACCCAAGACCAGCCTAGGGAAGCAGGATTCTCCTTTAGGTGCCTAAGCAGTGCTGCAGGGGACCCGAGGGAAATTAAGGGTGATGTGAGGATTAATGAGGGAGTAGTGAGCAGGGACAGCTGCGGGGACGTTGCTCCTGGACCTGGCCAGCAGCTTGCCAGCTGCCCCGAGCCTGACTTTGTGTGCCTGTTGTCCCTGGGCTATCAGGGTACAGGCTTTCCAGGTGCTTGTATAGGGGAGTGGTTTTTGGCAGGGGAATGAGTTAAATGTCTGAAAATAAAATTATGCATCTGTTTGTCTTTCCTCATCTTCTTTTGCATAGCTGCCAATTTCTGTGAAACTGGTAGAATTGTAATACTCTCAAAGAGCAAATGGAACTCAAATTGGTCAGTGTGTTGAAAAACTGCTGGGAGGACAGATAGCTGGACAAGCACACATGTGTAGTATGATTGCCCAAGACTTATTTCTTTTGGGGAAATTGTACAGAAAAATCTGCTTTGGCCAGAAGCTTTCAAATAAAGGATGCTTATGTCTGCTCACTGTGTATGCATGAAACTTCATTTAGCATTAACAAACATCAAAGGGGAGACTAGTTTCCCATAATCTTAGTTATGGGACACAACTCTTGTTTCCAATTTTTTTAAAAAGAAAACATTTGTGGCAATTTCTAGGTTATGAAAATGGAAAAAAAATATGGAAAATATTTTGGGGTTCTTAATTAGTATTTGTACTCAGCAATGTCTGACGGTTGTTTTCACCAGATATCAAGTTTAGTTACCGCTTAAAAAGTAATAAACTAAGCTGTTTTGTTTATACAGTAATTTTTGTATGCAGCATTCAGCTGTGGTGGACTGGTCAGGTGTGAGACTGGCTCTGAGATTTTTTTTTTTCTCCTCTTAAACATGAGGCTTTATTATATGAGCTCGGCTGTGCTTGTAGAGAATTCATAGGTCTGTGGCTAAGGTCAAGCGAAACAGCAATGCGTGAGTGACTGGGTTTTCTGAGCTTACAAGTGTACAGATATAGTGCTTCAATTGACTCCTAACTGTTCATGATATACAGTTCATGAAAGAATCTTCTATTTGAAGAGTACTACCAAAATCTGACTATAATGTTATTTCCTCCTCCATCTTTCTTACAATGTGCAATTAAATAATGGTAAAGGACATCTTGCCTTGAAAGCATGGAGATGAGCAATTAGGATAGTTGCTGTCTTTGAATTACAGGAACTTCAGTACTGTTCACAAGCGACTTGTTACAGACAAATTTGTCCACGTTGGCATTGTTGGAACCAGAGAGTTTATAGTAGTTACTAGCTGGATGGCTGGTTTCAACAGACTACCAACCATAAGCATTAGATAATCTCTATTAAATGATAGATTGGTGTATAACTGTAATGCTTCACTAATCAATCTTGTGCTGATCCTGCCTCCCAAGATCGATGCTGTCATGAGAAAATTGAAGAGGCTGCTGTTATTTATGTGGCAGAATTAACTATCTCAAAGAAATATTTTTCACTGCTTCTGAAATGCAGAGTATTTTCATCAGTATTCCTCTAGACTTTTTCAACACTCAAATAGCTTCTGTGACCTATTATCTAATACAGTAAATATTGCTGACCACAGCCTTCGTGCCATGCCATGCTGTTATGTCTTCAGCGCCTGTCTCTCATTCCTTCAGGTTATCTAGATTTATTAAACTAGTTGGAAATTATGTAATTCAAAATGAATAATGTGAGTCTTGGTAGAAGAAAAAGAGAAAGCCAAGTCTATAAATAGATTTTACCAAGTTCACGTGTTCTCTGATGGCTTTGCAGAATTTTTATATTGATTATTTGCTAAATTGATATCTTTCTTGCAGACATTTCCGTAAACTTTCTCAATGTACCTAATTCATCCATACACATCCACTTATCATAATAAGGGTCTTCTTTCCCCATGCGTCTGAATATGCTGTCAGCAAAGTCCTGCTGGAGGGATGAATGGATTTTCAGGACTGATGTGTTTGTCAGAAGAACCTGACTTGGAAGCAATAATTCTTGGGTCAAAAGCCTTAAAATGTCTTGCTGCTTTGGTATTATTTTGTACAGGATAAAATTAGTATAAAAATGCTTAGTGCCAGTGAAAACTGAAGGTGTCTGAATTTGCTATGTACTTATGGCCTTATGGGGCCAAATACTTACAGTATCTTTTTACCCCGCACATGTATAACTTTCTACATTAGTATTTTCATATATAACTTGCAAGTATCTAATACCACAGGAAAAATAAACTTTGAAAAAACACAGTCATTAATTCTAGTATATCCAATTTAAATGCCCTAAATTAACACAGTAATTTCTTGACAAGTAATGCTCCGTTATGTGCTCTTGGAAAAATAATGCTCCAGCCAGCTCTTTCTTCATTACTGATTGCAAAACACAATCAACAATGCTCTTCACCACAAGACCATTGCCTAGACAGGAGTTTGTTTCAACTTAAGGGATAGAATTATCCAATCGTTAAAAAAAATACCCTTATAAAGATTATAAGTAAATGAGATTTTTTTTATTTGTTCCTAATTTAAAACTATTTCAGAAAACTAGAAAGTTTCTTTGTATTGCTGAGTGTGGCTTCTGCCTTAATTGGGAAATCCATTCGTTCGAAGGGACAACTGCATTTTGTGTTTTTTAAACTTGCTCTACTGTGTGAGTAGCCAATTGCTATTAACAAGTTTTGCACGTTAGCTGTATCTAAAATGTTTGCATTAGAGCAGGAAGAGGGAACCTTTCCTTCGTTCACAACTAAATAAACTTTCCAAACACATTTGTTGTTTGGCTAAAATTGTGCTAATTCAATAGTGATGCAGAAAAAAATAAATACATGCTATATTCACCTATCTGGTTTCCTATTCCTCCTCTTGAAAAGAAGCAAGGAAAATAATTTTCTGAGAGCATTTGTTTGCAATTCTTAGGCTGCAGAGACCCATAATCTTGTTGCCTAGTTAAATACATTATTGCTATTTCAGATTTTTCTGGTAGGGTGAACAGATTGAAAAGGACAGGTGATACAGCCAAGTCGATAATGTTGCAACGTGCAAGTTATGTATGTATCTAACTGTGAAACCATTATTATATCACATCACTTTCAGATTCAAGATTATTTTTTTCTTTATTACAGGTGTTCATTTAGGACAATTTTGTGAGATCGCTTGAGGTCTCTAGAAAGAGCCTTTGTTTAACAGGTCGGTTCATTTATTGTTTTAATATAAACTGCAAAATTAAATTCTCAGCCTTTTTCCCTTTTCTGATATTCTTGTCAACTCACAAAGCACAGGTATGTAGAGCAATTTGTGATTGAAGCTAAACTAGTGATGTTCTATGTCAGGGATATAGTAACATTAGCTTTTTCCTCCTGTGCTACTTTCTCCACAAATTAAAAGGAATTGCAAAGTTGCTGATCAGCCTTAAATACAATGTCGAGGACATGTATTAATTTTTAGGTATGGAGGCCCATCTTTGTCTTTTAATTACCGCATTTCACCTTTATAAATGTGCAAATTCTTCTCTCAACTTTGATTCCATTTCCTCTCTGCCAGTGCTATCATGGGTGGTTTTGTATGCACTTGTGCAGCAATCTCATGTAATTAACAACATCTACAAGCTCTTTGAAATTCTTAGTGTAACATATTGGTTTATTAGTTCAGCAAATATACATTAACGAATTTTAAATCATTACATGGAATGTATGTCTCCATTAGTTATTGATTTAACTGGAAATTAATCTGACAGGTCATCCAGAGTAAAACCAATTTCTTGCAGTGATAGGCAGTCTACATTTTTGTTTCAAATATTAAATATCTAAAAAGGCTTCTTGTGTATTTAGCTAATAAGATTGTGTACAGGTTGCTTCCAGTCAATGTAAGCATAAGGCATGCTGTCAGTAATTAGTATGCACTGCCAGACTTTGATTATACTGGCTCTTTGACCTATTTTTAACAGAAACTAGGGCAGTCCTTTGGATTGCCTTTCCCTGTCCCTGGACACCCTGCTGTGTTATGTTCTTCATATTTGACATTATAACATTCAACTGCAGTGCCAAACTGCAGAATATTCCCTGGGGGTTTTCACTGAAACAGATGTAACAGATGTCTCCCTACTCTGAAGTGCACAGCGGTTTCTGATAACAGTCACACAGTAAATGATTTTGCTGCATTGTTTGTTAAAGATTACTTTAGTCAAGAGCACCTTTTGGAGCATACTGTGTGGATGATTCTTTTAGAAATAATTTTCAGACTGATCTGAAAGACTCTTCTCTTTCCCTCTCCACCATGTTCAATTGCATTTCAGGCTGCAAGGGTATGGCTAATGACTTAATAGCCTGGTGGGTACCTAGGAGCTAGTAATAACTATTAAATGATCAGATACATGCATACTGTTGTACATACATGCTAGCTATTGGGAATTTAAAAGAAAAAAATCTAAAAGCTACTGTCAGGATATTCAGTAACGCATGGCTTTGCTAGGAATACATTTTAAGATGCTTTAAAACAATTGCAGCACTGCAGATGTCAAATACTTCAGGACTAGACCAAAACCTTTTGCTTTGCTCTATTTAAAGCTGTTCCTTAATGTCTGTCTGTGCCTTTGGGGAACTGGGAGTGTGTGAGTGGCAGTTTCTATGCAAGCCAAACAGGCAGATGAACTGAACCATGCTAAAAGAAGAGAGGAAGTGAGAGGTTGGCTGTGGATGTGAGAGTGGGCAGAGGAAGAGGAGGAGGAAACAGTAATCAGAGAAAGTGGGAGCTGAGAACTCTGCCTAAGCAGGGATGTGTGGAACAGATGCTTGGGGCTGGAGTGGATATTTGCCTCATAAAGAGAAGTCTGGCCTGGATGCTGAAATGAAGGACAAGAGGAATGTGGCGAGGAAAGGAAGGCTTGGGTAGCAGATAAAGATAGAAATGGTTTCACTGGAGGAATGGAAGGAGAAATTATGACTATCTTGAAGGGCAGCAGGCATGGGTGTGAGTAGGTGTCCATCCCTCTGTGTGCAGGAAGATAGAGAATGGAGTGTGTGATGCTGTATGGGGGTGTGCGTGCACAATTTTTCTTTCAGGAATAGCACTGTGTAGAAACAATCACCTGTGTTTGCCTGCACTTCTTCATGGTGTTCATAAAAAATGCGTAGTCAGTCTGTACAGAGGCAGTTCTGTGACTGATTCTCCAGTGAGATTTCCCCTCTGTCAATCCCTAATCCTCAGCGGTTAGCCCCCTTTCCTCTTTCAACCTTTGGAAACTGAAACCCGTGGATGCTATCCGTCCCTCCTTATCTGTATTGCTCCTATCAGAAGCCATCATCGACTTGGGTGGTGGGAATGCTGTACTAGATGACGTTACCTCTTTCCCTTGCTTTCATCCTCCCCTGTACAACCTCCTTATAGTATTTGCATACAGCCTTTGTGCTGGGATTAAATGGGTCGGTAAATGGTATTGGGTTGCCCATGCACAGACTGGCTAAGGAGAAGCCATGCTCTTCGTGGTTGACTGAACTAGCAAAAAGACTTTGGTCCTAGTCTTGGTGGGAAATCTTGGTGTTTCTCTTCAGGAAAGCAAGTTGTGGACCAAAATAGGCAGGTGTTATTGTTTCCTACATGAATAGGATGTAAATTCAGAGACTCTTCTAAGTGTAAGGCTGTGAAGCCACATGGCTCTCCCTGAGAATTTGCCTTGCTCAGAGTCAAATGGCTGTTTCTGAAAATCCCACTTGATTTACTTGCCTGAGTCAGGAAAGGTTTCTTTCACTGTTACACTGAAAATGCCTACTCGTCTCTCCTGGCCTATGATAACACACTCATTACTGAAGTTGTATCTGATTGCTACACAAAGACATTACTTGATTTTTAAATCAACATATTTGATTTTTTTTCTGTCACACTTTATTAATAACATTGTCTTCTAGTTGGAAAATTAATTCCAACCATCTTGTACAGTGTTATCCTAGCAAGCAGGATCACTTCATGCATATGTAATATTCCTACCATGTCATAATTTCTTATATTTTGCTTCTGCATTGAAGTAATGATAGAACTTGCTCTACTTTTAAAATTATATTGCAGCACATGAAGAGGTAAATCACTATGTGGTAGACTAAGTAATCTGGGGATCATTTACAAATCCCCCCAGAAGGTTCATGCTTGGATGCATCTGCTTTGCTTGCCTACATCTGTGCAGTTCACTCCCAGTCCCTTGGAGTAACTGGGGGATCCCATTCTAGTGCAGGGATTCAATCTGTAATGGTCTTGCAGGACTACAATTTTGAAGTCAGAAGGTGGTGGAGAGACCAGTTGGACTCCTGCTGAGCACTGAGGAGGAAGGGCAGCTGTTTGAACTAGACCACACAATGCCATAATGATGATTAAGTTTCAGACTTTCGATGCTTCATAAGGTAGCACATTTTTTAATGCTATAACTAATGAACAGAAAGCAAATAAAACTTCAGCTGAAACCCCAAATCTCTTGAAGGCATCTTGGAAACTAAAAGCACTGGAAAGAGGACGTTTGTAGGTTCCTAGTACAGCGACTGACCTACCACTGACTCTGACCCTGAGAAACAGTGTTCTTTATGCAGCTTCAAAGCTACTGGCTTTGTTTCTTCATACCACGTTTGTGGAAATGTCACGATCCCTTGTGAGATCAATGAAATTATACTGCATCCTATTGCTTCCTTCAGTGACTATCCTGCAATTCATTGCAAACCCGAACAGAGCAAAGATTAATGTTAGTACTCTGTTTACAACATAGCTCTCATCCTAGGGCCTCAGTGACTGTAAAAACCCATTAAGCAAGGATCCTACAGGCAGCTTAGAAAACAGCATAGAGAATGTGGAGGCAGAACTAATTTGTGAATTGGTAAAATAAAATGCCTTGAAATTTAGCTGGTTACTAAGAACTTTTTTCTTTTGCCACTACTTCAAGTGTTACCCAGCATTCCCAGTACAATGCTGTGCAGCCCTCTAGGTTTTGGGTTATTGAAGTCACTGTGGTATTAAAAATCAGTGTCACTGCAGTCTTATGACAGGAATCACTAGATTGTGCATGCTGTCCAAGTTCTTCTGTAAGAGTCACATAGTCCTATGTTCTGTGTTTAGATTTATTTCTGAGGGAGATGTTGCAGGTGATAAGACTCATTGTCTTTTCTTTACATGGAATAAATAAAATCAATTCTTGGAGCAGATTTTTTGGAGAACTGGAGAGCCATAAATAGGTTTTAGGTCCATTTAATTTAGATTTCTGCAGATTAAGTCCAAGGACTGTAGACAACTTCTTAAGAAAATAAATCTGGTTGCATTTGAACTTCACTGAAGGCACGTTCTTTCCTTAGGTCACAGTCTTAGTTAGGTCAGTGTGAGAATAATGATCTTCAGGTGTAAATATACAGGCTGTTGTTTCCTTTAATATTGAAGTGATGATTGTACGGTGGTATACTTGATCCAATTACATCTCTAAGGCGGCAGCAGTCCCAGAATTTTGGAAAGCATAGAGTATAAAGAGTAGTAAGGAAAGTAAGTAGAAAAGATGCTTAAAGGCATAGGTTATAGGCATAGGTTCATAGTTTTGAACTATGTATAACTTTAATATTTCCATCACAAACAGCTACAATGAGATCTCTGTAAGCAGCATTGATCAATTGTAAGGAGAGCGTACAGGTATTTGTGTGCCTTTTTTTTTTTTTTTTTTGTTCCATTTTGTGCATGGACTGAGTTGTTGTTCTGTGTGGGAGAAATATTGATGCTGACAGATGATGTGGAAGAAAATTTGCTCTCTGTGACCAAGGACTTGGGTCGGAAAAGAAATCTGTGATAGTCAATCATGTAACCTTTTTTTTCCTCTCTCATTTTGGCTTAAGCCCCTGTTCACATCCATGTTTTACTGCAGAGGGGTTGGAATATATCTCCTTGCTCTGAAAAAAATCTTTCATTCTAAACAAATTTGCAGCATATGCCATGTGCTTTGGGTTTTCATTCAGAAACTCGCGCAAATGAAAAATGCTGTTACAAAGTGCAGCCTGCTTCCTGATCTTAACCACTAACATAGTATGCTAATCCTGGTCCTGCCTAAACATGCATTCTTAACAGAATCTCAAATGTCAGTGGTGTTATGGACAGTGATATTTCTCCCTTTCTCTGCCTCTGAAAATGTAGCATAGATTTATAAACTCTTAAGGGAAGATATGGCCTATAAAGAATTATACAGTGATACACCCTTGAAGAGGTACTGGCTTTTTCGGCATTTTTTTTTTTTTTAAATAATTTACCCCCTGAAGGTATTGTTTTGTTGTGAAACACTTTTGCTTTCCAAAACTAGGACATTTTTGGTTTTTTTTAGGACTTAAAGTATTTCTTTTCAAGAGTCTGCATTTGATACCTTTACTCCATTTGCCATAAGATTTTTCAAAGGGGAGCCAAGGTTTGACTGTGGCCTCTTTGGGGTGTGTTGGTGAGCCTGAGACATTTTGCTGTATGTGGCCCCTTGTATCCTTGTGAATCAAGAAGGAGGGGGTACAGATGACTGATATATATATATATATTTAATTATTATTACCATTATTATTTTTCCTACCATTTTGGAAAGGAGCACACATTTAAGAAGGGGAAAAAGATGCTCACAATGGCAGTGTAATTAAAAAAATAAAATTGGCTAGCTGTGACCAAGACTTCTGGGACAGAAAAGACATCATTCGCTTTTTTTCATGTTCATTGCTGTATTTTCTGGTAGCTTCTTCAGAGCTGAGGTGGAACAGTGTGCCTGAGGTGCTAATGTAGAAGATGATGGTAAACCTCCCTTGCCTTTCCTCTTTTGACTCTCCACTCAGGGTATCCAGTGGTAAACCATGCTGAAGTGTATAATTACTCCATGTTTTATTTCAATTTTTAAGTGTTTTTTTTTTTTTCAACATTGTTTTGAGGTTTAGTTTAATCACATAAAACAGCATGCCTTGAAAAAGTCGTTAGCAGAAAATAGTAAAACAGCATTATTAGAGACAGTATTATCTATGGTGTGTATATATATTGCAGATTTTGAAATATTTCCCGTATAAGTACAGGAAACGCTGCAGAAACCACAGCAGCATTAATCCAGGCTGCATTAAATGCTATTTTCATAGTAACTTTTGCAAGTATGTGCAAACCAGCAAATACCAGAAACCAGCTTCTTTGGAAGGTGAGCAGTAAGCCTTTTGGGTTTATGCAGTGGTTGCTAAAGAAAATTCTTGATCCTGCAAAACTTTTAACAAATTAAAAAAGAGTTCTTCTGGCTATGGAGAGATTACATAATTGAGAACTGCAAGATAAAGACTAGTTTGAAGGTTGGGCTAGAAAGATTTAGCAGAAAACACCAATTTGGAATAGAGGTGTCTTGAAAATGAGTTTTCTTCATCTGGCTGGCAGAAAGTGAGCCTGTCCTAGAAGAGAATAGGTGTTCTGTGATGGTATCTTCCTTTTTGTACAGTGATGGCATGGGTTAACTTTACTGTTACAACTGCTCCTTCCCTTCAGCAAACAAAAAGCTGCAACAAGGCAGCTTGTTGAGCTATGTAATGGCTGCTCTGTTGCAAAGTAGGATGTAGCAAAGATCTGTCAGGTTAAGAAGGAAATGTACTCTGAAGTTAAGCAACTGTGTCTGTCTCCTGAATATTATGCTCTCACTTAACAAGGAAAGGTGAATGAAGCTACAGCCAGAGGTCAGATTGGGGATGCTTTTGCCTGGCTAGTTGGGTTACACGTGGCTCTGTGATAGTGCCATTTGCCAGTCTTAGCCAGCACTTTTTTTCTATAAGTTGCTTATTTTAGTTCATAACTTCACTGAATTCTAGCTTTTAGAGTGAACTTCTCCACACTTCAGGTTAAGGTTTTCTTTAATTTACACTAATGTAGTCATGTCCAAGAATGATAGTTGGAAAAAAGAAAATCCTTTATCCCTTCAAAACAATCGTCTTCCAAATACTTTATCTACAAAACTAATTTTTATCATGCCAATCATAGGATCTTCTTTTGACAGTCTAGGATGTATTTATTCCTACACAAACCTACTCAAATCTGGCCAAACTTTGAGCGCACCTAGAAACATTAGCTTTGTTTAATTAAAATTTGATCTTTAATTTCCTACCTCTGTAGGAATGAGCAGTTTGCCTTCAAAGGCTAGTTTAACGTTAGTGCTTACAAATACTGAACTGGCTGGTAGGTGTTAATTATTATTCCTGTTCTAGATCCAGTGTGACTATAAGGAGGTTCTAACCAGATAACTAGATGGTGTACTATTTCTTTACAACCCTCGCTTACATGATTTGTGTATAACGACATGGGTTGCTAGACTGTATTTTGAAAAAAAATCAGTGACACCATTGCTACATTTTTATGACCGCCATTGGGAGGATGTTGTATTGAATTTATTTCTATTGATAATACAATTATATGTTTTTAATTGTTGATAGAAAAAAAAAGTATTTATCACAATTAATAAGAAAGTGGTAAGACTTGTTACTTTTAACAAGTGGGAAATACTTTTATTGTTTTAGTACTTCATTTGAAATCATCCCCTGGAATTATGCAGCTTATGCTGAAAATAAGCAAATACCAACATATGCCAGAGTGCCCCAACATTGATTTAATCAAAGTGCAGACAGTATTTTCCCTGACTCTGAGCTCAGGGTTTGGCCCATTTATTAAACATTCTTTGTGTTGCTTAGTATTATTATTTTCTAAGCTTTTTTCCTTCATACCTTCCTGCTGTTAACTGAAATATTTTACCATCTGTTCTTGGGTGGGGTAAGAAATCGATTACTGATTAAAATATTTCCAAGCCTATCTATAATTTAAATGTAAAAACATACCATTTTAAGTGTCATTGAGTTTAAATGGAAATTGTGACCAGATTAATAATGCGTTGAGTTTGTGTGATGGCATGTCTCCAAAGCATCAGCTCAGTGCAAACTGCTACATCTGCATTTCATGACTTCAGGGGAATGTCAAGATATTTTCACGGGGTCCAACTGCAGAGCTCTATAACAAGGCAATGGATGCCTTCTGGTCAAACAGAATCATAGAAAATATTTGAGCTATGTATGGCCTAGTAGTATGTCTCCCTCACTGATATTGCAGAAGTGTATTCAGGGAACATTTTAATACAGTTTATTTCTTCAACTTTTAGTACAATAACAGTTTAATTTAGGCCCATGAGTGTGTGAGCAGATAAGAGAATAAGACAGATAGATGGTGGAATATAGTTATTAATACTGAAATACTAGAGCATTCTGCTAACACATCTGTGCATGGGATCCTGTAAATCCCAGAGCTATGTGGAGAATGGGTGCTCAGGTGCCTTGATCTTTGAATGGCTTAGAAGTATGAAGAATAGGAAGAGCAATTGGAAGGAAATAATGATTGATGGAGAGAGCTTCATCATGAAGTGTTAGCAAGCTTCTGTGTGAAGGTGGTGTTTGTGATTCTGTCATATAGCCAAATAGCCATTGTTATACAAACTAGAAACAGCATGCATTTCAAGCAAGAGAAGAACGCCATGGGACTGTAACTATATATGTGGATGTATGAATTTGTATGGCTGCTATCAGGTACAGCCTTCTAAAATATAGTTTCCCCTGGGAGAAGATCTGGATATCATTGCTTGCTTTTGCTTTGTGTGGCTGCTAGTAGATAATAAGGATTTTCCTCATCTATACTATTTCTGCTGGAAATAGTTCAAGTATTGGTTGAACTTCTGACTTGTGAGCTTATATAGATGGGAAAGTATGAGGCTTTGCTACCTGTTTTATTCTGAACAGTTCAGAAGTTCTAAGGCAACTGAAAGATCTCATTCTCTGTAAGTTAAACCAAATGCAGCCCTTCTATGTGGTCTTTTAACATTTGTTCACACCATTTCTTTGCTGTTAAATTTTTGTATTATTATCTTAAAATATGTTGACTGCTATTATGAAAAGCAGGGTACAACAGCCATAAGGACTTCTGCATTGCAAAGCCAGAGCACAAACAAGAACACACCTTCTGCCAAGAATGTCTCTCAGCATCCAGAAGCAGTGGCTAGTGGATGGTCTTATGTTTCCGTTTCAGATGTGTAATAGGTTGAAGCTTTCTGAGGCAACGTGAAGCTGGTGACTTAAAACCCATGACGAATCAGTGAGAGGTTCAGAACACTGGGCTGCCAGGTTCCTGTGTTGCTCCTGTACAGTTTTTGCAAATTAAACCATTTGTGTAGCTGTCTGGAGCTCAAGGTTCTAAATCACGGTGACAATAGACCCGTAATACACAATTTTATTTTAAAATAAACTTGCAGTATGAGATAAAGAACACAATATTTCCTGCTTCAATTTCTTTTAATTTTTAGGAATCTGAATGATATTTAAAGACCAGATGGACTTTCTGTAATCAGTGGCACTTGTTGTTTTCCGAATTTCAAGGACCTACTAGATCATCAAAACGTTACATTGCTTTTTCATATTTCTTATCACCAGACTGATGTATGCTGAGATTCTTCCTTGGCAATGGTAACTATTAAGCAATATTGATAGGAAACTTTCATATTATGAAATCGAAGGTGAATTTCTTATCTCTCTATAATGAGCAAGTCCATGAAGTAAAAATTAGAAATAGCATAGAGATCCCTGATACGCAGAGGTTTGGAGCCTTTTCATATCTGAAATCTTTCCTTCTGGATGAACCGTACATTTTCCATGTTGAATCATTCCATGTGAAAAGCATTGTGTACATTGTCTTGCATCTGAAGCAGGGAGAGGCAGTAAGGAGGCTGGGAAGGGACCAAAGCTATGGATTT
Organism: Ciconia boyciana; assembly: GCF_034638445.1. Classification (NCBI taxonomy): domain Eukaryota; kingdom Metazoa; phylum Chordata; class Aves; order Ciconiiformes; family Ciconiidae; genus Ciconia; species Ciconia boyciana. Next base: position 10,590,322 of record NC_132941.1, on the reverse strand, counting down.
GATTAGGTGTGTCAGGCAACCCAAACATGAGGTAAAATATGGACCAGATAACCATCTTGGCTGAGGTTCAAATGGTTTTGGAATTAATTTTTTGACAGGACTCCTTTCCTTGCTGCAGGAAGGCCTGCATACAGTCAAGGGATTGATTGGAAAGAATGTTTTTTGGTTTGGTTGGGGTTTTTTTGTTGGTGGGGGTTTTTTTTGTTTTTGCAAAGTCTGTGTGTAGTTTGTGGTTTTGGTTTTTTTTTAATTGCTTGCAAAAGTTCTTCCATTTTTTAGATGTTTTGTGGAAAGCAAAGCTTGTTAAGAACTGGCTGTTGGGGAACTAGTTCCCCGGTTGTTACCATAAGGAAGCTGGACTTCTGCCTTGGTCCTTTTCTGTCTTAATACAGAGGGAGTAAAACATTTCTGGAGGCGGTTAGCATCTGCCACGCAGATTTAGTTTGTTTCACGTTGATTTCTAATAAGCTAGAAACATGATGAGAGCAGTAAGGAGCAGTGTGAGTGCCAAAACATCTCCATTACTTTCCAAGAAGCCATAGCAATTACTTGACGTGGTTTTGTCATACTGTTGGTCTGAAATGTATTTCCTCTCCAGGTACTTTGTGGAAATTTCAAATAGACTTACAGGATGTTGTGACAAGCTACCTCCGTTTCACCAGTTCCATTAAGGCATGGATCCTGCATTTTGATCCTCCATTATCCATCCCTTACAATTGCCTTGCATGTGCTGCAGTGATTAATGAACCTTGAAATTATCAAGAATGAAAATTCAGCCTTTAAAAAAAATATTGTTTATGAAACAGAGGTTTGCCCTTACAAGGGTTACCCACAGCCATCAGACAGGCAGACCCCACTGAAGGATGTTTCCCAGTGCATGGCTGTGCTATTACGCCCCATTTTGGTTAACATGAGTTTCATCTCACTGTACTCCAAGCACAAGTCTCTGCATTCAGACTTAGATGACTCATTTCACACTAATATCTTATTGTGGCAGATGGTGAAGGTGTCAGGGAGCTGCTGAAAACTGCCATGTTTATTATACCTTCTCAGCACAGAGTAGCTCATCTGTTCCTGCTGGCAGTGGTTCCCAAGGGACTAGATGTCAGTTAGGATATTCAAAACACATTGTGTCCTAGCCATGTTCTTGCCTGGCTTTGCATACTCTTGCTTTTGGCTGTAAGAAAAGGTTTTGTATAGATAGGAGTACATGTTGGACAAATGTTTCAAACCTCCTCCAATTTGAATTTATCCATAGCACGCATGAAAGCAGGAAGAGTGAGCACTGCTAGGCAACCTAGTCCAGTTCTGCCATTGTATTCTTAAATGTTGGTAGAGCAGGAAACTTTTGATAAATCCCGTAACTCCCATGACTACTGTCTGTCAGAAGGCAGGGTTACACAGGAGTTGCATTTCTGCAGGATAGCAGAAAGACGCCGAAAGTAGTGTCAAATTTGGCTCAGCTATCAGCACAGGAGCAGTTCTGGTAGCCCAAGCTGCCAGGGTCCTAATGTTTGAACTGCATTGTTGAAACTTAACCAGGTAAGCTGCTGGCATGAGTGCAGCTGCGTTGTATCCCTTTACACTTAAAGTTCCTAGATAAATTGAAACAGAACACTTGAATTCTGAAGTTACATCATTGCTAAATGTGTGAACATAATCGCGTTATTCCTTTTGATTGAACTTCTGTGGACAGGCTTTTAGATTAGAACAGGAATTAATCTGCTTTCAACAATGGAATGTTTTTATTTGTTTGTTTTAAGCTCCTATATGAAGACAGTACTGTTAATATACTTACTAATCACTTTAAGATTTGTAAAATAAATGGGTGACAAGTATTTAGCTTAATTGGTGTTAATGTAGACCAGGAGGGAGTTCAAGAGAACCTAACCAAACCAGGCAACAAGGCTGAGGTTGCATCTAATGTGGAAGGGAATGGTAGTGAAAGTTCAGCTTTCTCCTTTGGCACCTCCGGGTGCCAGTGCCTACTCTGGGCTGTGTAATAGGGGAGATGCTGCACTCCTTTTCTGTGCCCAGCCCTACAGTCGCTGTTGCCTGTGTGGCTGTATCTAGCTCAGACAGCTTGACAGCAGATGAAAGTCAGTATAGACAAGTGTGACGTATCTTGCATCAGAAGGAACAACTTTTAAATTACTTGCACACGTTGCTGGATGTGAAATTAACTGCTTGGGAAAAAAAAATCCAAACATCTTGGCATCATTATGCATACATCATTGAAAACATCTGCTCTTTACAGAGCTCTGGTCAAAAGAGGAAAGAAATTTCATCTCCAACCCAAATGATCAGTGGATTCCCTGGAGCATTGGGATGGATAGTGTTTGTAGGGCCAAGTTTTCATCTCAATACGCATGTTTGGACACAGCTCACTGACAATGGATGACATGAGCTTGCTGCTTGAAATCCAGTTGCTTTTCCTGCACACTTTTGTGTCAATTGCAGAAGTAACTCATTGTGTTACATGACTTCCTGAAAAGTCTGAAAGCTTCCATGCAGGAAAAGATGATGATGAAAATCCAGAATGACTTAAAACCAAACAGAAAACAACACCCTAGCCTTAGTATGATGATAGAAACAGCAGCTCTTTTGTTCTTGAGACCAACTAGTTTCTCTTAGAGAAACTGAGGTACTGTAGGTGGGAGTAGAACCATCTAGAAAGTAGGAATAATAAAACATAATTTGCTTTTAGTTAGAGGTGAAACAGCCACATATATATAAATGAAGCAAAGCTTTTATTTTTTAATCTCTCTTAAAGGTTTGCCTTTACTGATGTTTTCCATTAAGCTGAAAGTACATGAAATATTTTTACACAGGCTGTTTTGGGATTAATTTTATTTCCTCTCCATTTCAACAGACTAAAACCTAGTGGGAAATTAATTATTTGGGCCCCAAACTTTCATTTAGGAACTTGACACAGTATAAGGATTGTTAAACATTACAGAGGAATAACAGAATGAAAGAGTTAACATATTTTCTGATTTTGACAGCTATGGAGGGTACACAAAGGTAAAATATGATATATATTAATTCTTCCTCTGGAAAAATTGCTGGCTGAGACTGGTGCATGTCTCTAGTATTTCACTGTGTGCACAGTTCTGTAAGGAAAATACAGTGCCGTGTGATGACAAGTTTGCTACCTCTGTTAAGAAAGAGATTTTAGCTGTGGGCAATGAAAATCAATTGGATGAAATCACCTTTCTCCTTCAGTTGACTGGCAGTAGTGATGAAAATAGCTCAGGTACCAAAATCAGCTTCTGATGTTGAAAGACTCTCAGTGGCAGGATAACCTGAAGCTATTGACACAAAGTCTTTGTTTCCTTGTTGATTCCAGCACATCCTTGGCTATGAGTATAAAAACACCCAGGAAAAATTGTAGGGGTGAGAGCAGGATTCCACTGTTTACCTAGCTTCTTCCAATGCCTCCTCTTCTATCTTGTATGGAGTTTACATGCCCTTGGAGCTAACTTAGACTTGAGGAGTTCACAATAATCTCTCATATTTTTATAGGTAGCACAGAGTATTTTTGAATGTGTGCTGGGAGAACTCATTAGCTTCTGTGACCTCAGTATTTTTTTTTTCTTTTATTATTCCTGAAATGATATCCTGGTCCATGGTGAGAATTTGACTTTAAAAATGTTGGAGCAATTGTTTTTACAGAGCTCTAGTCAGGAGGAAAAGATGTTTGCCTTAAGGGCTTATTGTCTCATTACATAGAAGGAAAAGGATGTTAATTAACCCAATAGCCACTCCTTTTGCCTTCCCTTTTGCTGTATCACTTGCCTTACACCATTACACCCGTGGTACTGGCCACAGCCCATCAGAGGTGCCCAGAGGGGCTGGCGTGGGCAGCAGAAGACTCTGACCTTTCAGAGCTTCCCAGGCATTTCCCTCGAGGAAGAAATGCAGAGCTGTGTTAAAGCAGTAGTGTCGCCCTTGATAATTTCCCCTCGTCTCCTCTCTGCCCTCACTTGCTTTTTCAGTTTGCTCTTCTAAAGGGCCAGAATATCGGTTTTCTGTTTGTTTTGTTTTGTTTCACTTGGGATTCTAGTAGGTTGCTTTTGGGGGAAAATTTGGTTTCTAACAGGCCATTAGCATCCTAGTTAAGATTCATTTGCAAAATTGTAGCAATTTTCAAAATTGTGAAATTTTCAAAATTGTAAAATTGTAAAATTTTGAAAATGGCAAAATTGTAGAAAAAATTGCAAAATTGTAGAAATAAGAGTAACACTATGTCACGCTCCTCCATGTGAGAATGGAGAGCATTGCCTGTGGAAAGTGTCCACACTTTAATAGAAATCTTAGTGGGATTAATTCCCTTTCTCTATTTAAAAAAAAAAAAAAAAAGTATGTGAATTACTGGTGGTCTATAGAGACCTGACTGCTTACACGATGCTGACTCCTCCTCTGTGTATAGGTTGCTAAAACATATTATGTTACTTCTATAATGTAGCGTATTACTTTTCTGTGTAAGTAATTGCTGTGGTTACCTCATGAGCTTTAGGAAATCAACAGTGGGCGGAGAAGTGCTAGCAAAACACATTGTATAATAAGTTGTGAATCATCCCATGAATAAGTTTGTGAGGCTTTTGCTTTAGAATGCAAAATCGATATCTGGGCCACCCACAGGTCATCATTTTTATGCAGTGCAAAGTTTAAAAGATGCAGTAATTGAAGGACTGCTTTCAGGAAAAGTTAGCAGTGAATCTTTTGCAAATGACTTCAGCAAAGCTCTCCTGCATTGGTGAGTTATCTCCGAGAGCTGTCTGAGAGAGTTTTCTAATTTCACCACTTTGCAATGAGTCAGTGTGGAGTTTGAGTTTAAATTAAGTTGGAGATATTGTACAATATTAGAATATCTGTTATGTTTGGCTAAAATAAAAAGCAGCTATATACTTTTAGTCTGAATGGGTTTATTTCATATCAAAAGAATACAGGAAATGGAAACATCTTCAGTAAAGGGATGAGATTGAATGTCTTTAGCAGACTTGTCAGCTCTGAAGACTTGTGCAAAAATCTCATTACGTTTTGAGGTTTTCATAAAGGCTTGTGTGATTAAGTCACAGTCTGGTCCATGTAGGAGGAAGTTTCTACAATTTTATTATTATTATTATTATTTATTTTTGGACAACATTCTAAATTATTCCCGATTGCATCATCTAGCTGAATTGCTTGGTTTGAATTTTTCTCCTTTGGCTGCCCCAAGCTTAAGTTAATGGGAATGCTGTACTTGAGGTCATGCAGGGAATGCTTTCCTAACGAAAGCGCAGCTCTCAGATTGTAATGTCGTGCGGTTCAGGAAAAAAAGTACGTCTGTTTCTGATATTGTGCTGCAGTTAGCTCAGTGAAAAACTAGCTGTCGATTACTGTCCCCACAGGCCCATCCAGCATACCGGTAGAACTGCATAAATATATACCATGTGGTTGGAGGCTTTGAATAGCCAGACTAGACCATATTCCTAGAGGAACTTCTGCTATGTAACAAAAGTATTCTGAACAGACACCCCCCCATTTCCTTAATCTCTAAAATCATTGTTGATTAGTTGAATTCCTAGCTAAATTTTATGATTTAAAAAAAAAATCAATTGCTGGTTATTCTTTCTTACTTTTAAATATTTAGTCAATTTATAGCCTAGTTTCCATCTTAAACTACAGTATTAGGAGAGGTGGGAGTTTCATTATTTGGGCTGTTCTGGCCAAGTTCCTTGGTAACATCCCCAAAGGTCAAATGGAGTAATATGCATAAGATAAGAAAATGTTTTAGTAGGTCAATGGATGACTTCCCTGCATGATAAATGCCAGTTGTGCAACTAATGTAGAATGATTTAATATCAATTCTCTCTTTTGCCATTGCGTGCTTTGTTACATTACCTCAACTGCCTGGTGCAGTTGTTATAATTTGTTTTAGAGATAAAAGTGCACTGTCATCAACAAAAATGTGTAGGTTTCTCTGATCATCTTGGGCAGCCAATCTATGTAACATGAAAGAAAAATGATCCTCTCCAGCCAGCACCTACAGGTAGCCAGTTTCAGCATGGGCTGAATCAGATAGTGCATCATCAAATGAAATTCTTTGATTTTTGTTTTCTAAGATAAGATTGATATAACTGCAAGAACAGAAGGTAATGCTGTATCTCATTCTAATATGATGCAGTGGGGTATACTATAAATATGTCAGGACAATGCTGTCTAATGGTTCCTCTGATCATTGGATGATGTTGAGACTCAATGATTTAAGCTAAAGGGGAATGATAAATCTTCCCTTAAAAAAAACAAAAATTAAAAAGTGCAAGGCATCCTACTGTCACTGTGAGTTTAGTCTCGAAGACTATAAGCCATCCTAGACTCTGAGAGAAAGGAATAGAGAAAGGTATAACAAGGGAAAGGAATCTAATAGTTTCCTTAACAGCAGACCAAAAGAAAGAGCTATGAAAATTGCTAAGGCTTCAATTACTGGTGTTAGTATTTAATGCTAATAGCATTCATGTTGACCTATGATTCTGAGTGCAGTTGGAAAAAAAAAATTCTTGTTTGAAAATGCTCTTGCTTTTTGCTGTTTCCCACTTCTATACTTTATTCTTTTCCTGTCTCCCCAAATTAACACTGTAGGATGCCCAAAATAACCGTGTAGCTAGATAAGCAGTCGGCTATCCTTACCAACTGCAGTGAGTTGGCTTTTATTTCTGACCTGGAATCAATTTGCTGGTAACAGACACAGAATAGAGCATGGGAATAGAAAAATATTCTCACAAGTTATCTAGACTGTAGGTGCTAAGCAAGAGAATGGAAGTGTTGTTTTCAGGTGAAGAGAAGATTTGAATACTTAAATCCAATAATCATGTCATCCAAACAAGCCCTTCTGGAGACGTGTTTTTAACCACAAGCCACAGCCTACAGATGTAGTATGTAGCTAAAAAATTTGCCTTAAAACTTGTACTGCAGCTCAGCTACAGAGAGAGACCATTTATAGTACGAAAGAAATCATCTTCATTTCTTTAATTTTAAAGAAGGCATTGCAGGAGCATGAGTAACCTGCATGTGTGCAGGTATTATATACCATGTTATCAGAAAGACATACATTTAGAGCATAGCCCTATGTAATAGGTTGTCTCTGTAGGTGCTGGGAGTATGAAGGAAGAGCAGCAGATGTGTGTGCTCCTGTCTTGGAGCAGGGAGGCAGGTTTTGCTGGGGATCTGTCCCTGGTCACGTTGGTCCTGGGGAAGCCCTAACTTCCAGAGTGCTCAATACATTTGGCTCTTGCCTACTGCACACGTTCCTGCAAAGAGGAACTAAGGCTCCATTTATCAAAGGTATTTCTTATATAAAGTTCAGAGATAATGGTGCAAAAAGCCTATTCCCTTCTGCGGTCTCACAAGCTTCAGACTTTGCTGGTTATTCCTTGAAGTGACAGGGCACAGCTTTGACTCAAGTGTATGATTAAAAGATTCATCAGAAATGTTCTGGTTGATTGCCTGACAGGAGAGCTAATATTTATTACAGGATTTGGTTTTAGATTTTCTGGATGTGATTCATTTCCAGCCATTAAGGCATTATTCAGTGATGCATTGTGTGCATCTTAAATGAAATATCAATCATTCTAACATCAATTGTTTTACTTTTTAATAAATGATTTTTCTTATGCAAAGGTTTACTTTTTGGAAGAGGATGTACTAGGAGAAGTGGTATTTAGCAGCAGATGCCCTCTATTTGAACTTTGGGCCAGTTGTTGGGTGAACGGTTACACTCAGCTTTTTAAGCTTCCTTGTCCATTAATGTCTGTATATATAATATTAGTGATCTGTGAATAGGCATACAAAGTGAAGCTGGAAATAGACAATCTTGAGTAATTATTTACATGCTGTCAAAAACAAAAATAGTGATTTCCACTTTGCTTCCATAAAGGTGATTAACTTGTAGATGAACCAAATGTTAACCTATAATTATAAAGATCAGTACAGCATGATATTGCCACTTATTTCGAAAATCTGGAAAGAATGTTCTGCATAAAATCAAACATTTGTTCTTTGATTTATACATCTTGCTTTTAACTTGCTTTTGTATGGTTTTAAATAAATATATTAAAGTCAGTGCTGTCATGACTATCTTGAAACAACCTTATTTTTATAGTGTATTTCTTTTAATTGGGGGCTAGATAGAAGATCAAATTAAGCTCTCATTGAAGCTTTTTAATTGGGTACTGAACAATTATTTTTGAAGAGCCTGTACTTTTATGGCAAGGATTGTGGTCCAAGTTGATAAGAGAAGAGAAAAAATCAATTTAGACCTTTTCATATTTGAATTCATTAAATTGGTCTTACTCTATTAAAATAACAATTAATTTACGGCAGCCAATATTGTGCAATTGCACTGGAAGAGGAAAAAATGCAAGGTAATAATGATGATAGATTTATCAAGTTACACAGTTGGAACTTATTACCTTGAGTGACAGTAATTTTGTATTCAGTTAAAAGACTGTAGTTAATAATAATAGAGTATCCAAGGATCAGGATTTGAACTGATAGATCCTTCTATTCACTTCAGCTCTATATATTGCAAATAAGGATTTGGCATTGATGTAGCAATGAAAAAAGTCTTAACTGAAGCTCATTTTTATTCTTCAAATCAAATTTGAATAGGTTTTTAAGTACGTTTTGTCTCCTCCTGGCACACTTTGTACTGGTACCTAAAAGCAAGCTTTAGTCAGAACTATTTATATGTAATTCTGTGGTTAATGCACCAAACATTCTTGAAAAGTATATTACTGTCTGCAAAATGTGTTTCTAGCTCTGTGGAAAGCGGAGCAATTAGTACCCAAGAGATATTCACTTTTAGTTTTTCAGAAAGCGTTTACTGTGGTAGGTTAAAGACTGATGTTTACTACATGCTCTTACAGAAAAGCTTTACTTGTTACTTGGGTAGCCTATATATCATGAGGCACTTACAGCTTATTGCATCCCAAATCCTAGGGTTTAGGACTACAGTGTATTTTAGGCCATTTTTGACTGGCTAGATTGAAAAAACAGTAATATGCCAGAATTTCTCAATGACAATGGTCAGCTGAGGTACTGCAAATCCAAAACAAATTTTGTAGGATTTTGGTGGTGGTTTTTACAGTTCTTGCTGAGACAGCTTTGAAGAAACCCAAGTAGAAGGTTGTTTGTTGGTTTGGTTTTTTTTTTTGGCAGTTGATGATAAACATCTCTAATATTCAGACTAAAGTATTGGTTTTAGTAAGGGAGGGGAGGGTGGGACACCAAAACAGTTATGTTGCATATGTGAACCCAAGGAGCTTTAATTACTGCTGGGTACCACTGTCATTGTAGCTGTGACATAGCAGCCTGCCTGATATCAGCCCAACATCCATCACTGGTGATGACGGTGGCAGGGGGGAAGGAAATTATTTTTCAATGTTTTGGATTTCAATTTGTATGAAATCACTGGTGCCGGGTCCTGCTAACTCTGCTAACTTAATTTAGTCACAAACACTGAAAGAGGCATCCAGTTGCCGAGTGTCCCAGCTGCAGGCACAGGGGCTCTGCTCTGGCTGCCCCAGAAGCATAGGGCTGGTGCCCATAGAGCCTGAAGCGAGGGCAGGTACCCGATGCTGTCCCGCGCTGTGAGCTGTGTTATGCATCACAGATGTGTGCCCGTGGAAATTGGGTTCTTCAGTGGTGCCATCAGAGATGCTCAATCAAATCAATATCAGCAGGATCTGTCTGCTGTATAAGAGTGGAATTTTACTCATTTATAGAAGACTGACAATAAATATCCAGCTTCACGTGAACTAAAACTGAAATGAATAAACTAAATTCCTGCTTCCCCCTCTGTTCTTTCAACATGGCAGAAAACACAGTGGGATTGTGTTATGAATTGGGATGGTTGCTTTAACTTTTCAGTGAACTGCAATTGTTTGCATGGGAACCTAGTATCAAAAAATAATCCTTTTAATATATTAGACCCATAGACTGGAAAACTAGATCTGCATGCCTTAATCTGTCATGCCAAAGGTAACAGCAGCACACCAGCTGTAGCGCACCTGCTGTGCAAGTGTCCCAACCTTCAGGGTGAGTGGAATATTTGTCTCACTTGAAATGATCTGTGTTAATGTAATCAAAGGCTTCCAAATTCCCTTACTTGCTGCTGTAAAAGTAGGTGCTGTGTCTCCTGGGGCTAATATGAAATTGTTACATCCTGATTTATGGTAGTCTTGCTGTTTCAAGACCAATTAAATCTTTAGCTATAGCAATGGTGGACTAGTTGATCTTTAAAAATCTTTGGTTACAAATGAACTGGATAAGTAGCTTTAGCTTAGCTACTTAGCTACCATTCACGTTCCAGCACTGGCATGACTCGAAGCTGAAAGATCCGATTTGGCTCAACAAGTGAGATTGCCATTTCAGGGCCCTGAGGTCCTTCTGGGGGTGTGGTGGTGTCTGGCTCAGCCACGATAAGGTCTGATCTGTTTTGCAGGCACATAGACCAAGGCCAACAACCTGTCAGAGGCCTCTGCTAGTTGCTTATGCTCTCTCTGGGCATCAGGCAAAATCAAAAGCAAAATGAATTCTTATATGTGTGTCCCTTAAAGGAAAGGGAAATGCAATATGCACACTGAGAGGCTTTCAGCTGAGACAATCTCTTGGTAGTACTGACTGTAGTTCAAAGCGTATGAAAAATCCTCTGTTAAAGCAATTGCTATTTCTAATTCCTTCTCTCCTCCCCCTTATTGATTTATTTAAAAAACTAGATGGGAAAAGCCAAAGTGAAAGCGTGGGTTTTACTCTTTGTTCTGACAGTGGTAACAATAGCAGTCCAACCTAATAATCCCTTGCAGACGTAAGTGTCCCAGTTGCAGGCCAGCTGCCGAGAGCGCAATTTCCCGTGGCTGTGAATCTCAGCCATGGGATGACCCCACTGAGCAGCTGAGCTGTGACAGGAAGGCAGTATTGTGGGAAGGGGCCCACCTTATGAGTGGCTGAGGACAACCCTCAAGAAGGCTTTGAACATTGGGGCTGAAACTTTGGATTTGACTTGTGTTGAAAGGAAGACTTTCAGCATAGCACCTGGAGCCCTGCACGATATGCTCTTGGTGACTCCCAGTGAATCTTTGGCAATAATATGGGCAATAGTATAAAATGAGCAGAGCTTTGCTTAACTGAATGACACAAAAAACCCCCTTTAAATTCAATAGGAAAATCAGATGTGGAGCACTGCACTGACATGAGTTTATTTAAAATCAAGGAGCTCTTTATTGCCTCAAAATTGAGCAAGAGGAAGTGCAGGAGTAAGAAAGGTTTCAAATAAAACCCAAAAAAGAAAAAAACACCCCAAAAACAGGGACAGAGAGAACGGTGTGATTGACTTACAAATGCTGTCTCTAGTTTGGGGTTTCTGACTGGAGACCTCTTTCAAGATGCTAAGTACTCCCAAGCCTAAGGAGCCAGTAGATAGGAACAGAATTTTTTAAAAATAATCTATTTCTTGTTTAACTAGAGTCCCAGATAATGTTCATGAGTATGGGGGAATGCCTCATTGTAACTGGTTTTGAGCTCTTTGTTCATCAGTGATTTACAACAGTTTAATGTGGCTCTTCAGGTAGTGGGGTGTTGTAAGCCTGCCCATTTCATGTGTTTTGTCCTCTTCGGAAGACAAGCAGAAAACCCCAAGAAGGTGAAAGTCAGCATTTCATGTAAATAGCCACAGAAACAGCTCATTGTGAAAACAACTGTTCTCCCATTATGTGACTCTCCAAAAATCTTAACCAAGCTCCAGCAGATGCAAACACAGTGCAGGCAGTCTCAGTAATTATGCTAACCAGTGATAAAAGCTTCCATTTATGTGGCCCATCTACATCCTCGATGCAATCACTTCCAATCGCAAAATGCATCTAGCAGTTGGAAATCCAGAGCATTATTACATTGCATTGACTCTGCTCCCCACAGCTGAGGGAATGCTCTTTCCCTGCAATACATTTTCCTAACAATTTCAGGACCATTGAGATACACGCTTGAGTCAATTAAAATTATCTCCACTAAACTAGACTGCAGCTTTTAAAGTGTTGTCTAATAGCTCATGTGAGCAGCGCCCATCTAGATTGCAGTTATGTACGATGGTTTTATAAAACATAATTTATATTCTCAGCATGTCAGTTCAGAATGGAATTCTTATTCATTTACTGTGATTTCATTTTACTAACAAAGCAGTGCATAAAGCCATTTTTAGTACAATACAGACTATTGTATTCATCTGCAAGAAAGAATGAACAAATGTAAAATATGGTATTTTTTCGTCTGACTTTAAGTGTAGCTGCTTTTAAGTGTAGGGAAAGCTGCACTTGGATAATGACAGGCAGGTGACTAGGAAAACACAAAATGCTTGTGTGCTGCTCACTATTTCTGCAGATCCTTTTTTTCCTTTCTCCTGTTTGTTTTACAGCTGTTTTTGCTCATCTTCAGGTTCACTGGTAAGCTGTTAAGCTACTGCTGGACATAAGAGCAGTTACAAAAGTGGGTTTTGGCTATATGGTCTGAGCAAGGGTGGTAGTAAGCTTGTAAGTGACAAAGCTGATGGCAAATAGGCTAGTTCAATAGGGAATGAAGAATTTTCTCAATATATGCATCAAAAGTAGAGATATTTAAATTCAAACTTAGATGTAAGCCTCAGTTCAGGTTTTTTTCTTGTTTAAAAAGAGACAACAAGCAGAGAAGACAAAACACTGCTTTTAATTTGACTTTTAGAAACCATACACCTTTACTATACAGGGCTGGAAGAAGACTAAACCTATTTTCACATGGTTGCATTGTGGCAGTTTGTCATTATAAACGTCTTGAAGGATTATGAGGTGGAAATTGATATTTTGAGCTTTCATTTTATTTGAGATAGTTTAATTTAGTAGCAGTGGGCTTTGATATGAGCAATTCTCAGAAATAATATATTGCTTGGAGATAATTGTGTTCTTAGAGGTAGTTGAAGGGATTAGATTTCACTTCCAAAGAGGATGTTTTGTGTACAGTCTGGAGAGTAATTCACTTGCTGTTGTCCTTTGATTAGGGTTCTGAACATGGGATATAAGTTTGTAATGTAGCAGTGTAATATCAGATATGTACTGAGTCTGGGACTGCTGTAAGCATCAGATTTTCCATAATGTTTTGGGCTTTGTCTTGTATATGGTGAAGTGTTTCTTTAGTAAATTATTCATTAGACATCTGTGAACTTTGGCACACCATCCTGCTATGGTTTGACAATTCTGGACTTGGTCATCTGTTCTGTAATGCAGTCTTGAGAGTGCCCCAAAAAAGCTCTGTTACAGAAGCGGCAGGAAATTCCCACATCCATGATTAGGCAATAAAAGATCTGCTGGATTCAGAATATGAGATCACTTCCTCACGTTTCATCCTTTGACTCACACACACCAAAAGTTGTGTAAACCTGATACTGGCTTAATGTATGTCAGTGAAAGACTTAGAAAGGAGGAATATCACAGTGGGCCTTGGGAATGCAATATTTGGCATTAGCTCTTCAGTCCTTGAGGTCACAGGTCTTGGCAGAAGCTGAGCCCTGATGCTACCTCAAGCTCTGGCCTCTTTCACTTTGCCTCTTCAAGTGCTTAGAAATCCGCTTTCTCTTTTGTTTTTTGTAAGCATTAAAACATCAAAGTTTTTAAAAGTTTAAACAAAGTCCTAGTTTGACAGGGCTCAATTTCAGCATTAAAGATGATAGCTATTGGCATGAAATTAAAACACAGCAAATAATTTAAAAACTTGAAATGACTAGTAAAATTCAACCTTTTTGCTGATTATACTTTTTCAAACCCCTCTCCTCAACCTTGTGGGTTTTCCCCTCTATCAGTACCTTCATGGACTTCACTGTATGAAAGGATGTGGAAAAATAATGTAATTTAAAATTATAGGGGTGGGATTTTGCCAAAAAAAGTCTTGGGGAAAGCTAAACTGAGGTGATTTATTATCTAGACACCAGGCTTTGTTAAAGTAATAAGTCAGTCTTTGATTAATATTGGCAGTTGTGGAAAGAATATTTCATTCATTTTATCTAGTTTAGCTCAATTAAATAGTGCATACTCTGTTTAGAAACTAGTTTGAGCCTGTAAAACTAGGAAGAGACCCTCTTCCAATTCCTAAGTAAAAATTTGGTTCAGTTGATCTAAACACTTCTTTCCAGTTCACTAACTACAGCCATACTTGTTTTGTTGTTTTAAATGATAACTCATGCATTTAAATGAAGCATTTTAACAAATCGAGACATTTTAAAAGTGTTTTTTCTGTATATGAATTGAGTTTCAATTTCTAAACAAGATCAGGTAGAAGACCCAAGCAAAAAGTTAGTATTGTAAATAATGCTTTGCATTCAGCTGTTTGACAGATTGTGTAAAACTTAAAACCTCCTAAATACCAAGCAAGAACTGCTGAAAACAAGGAAAAACAATGCAAAATCAGAAAGTTCCAGCTCAATTTCAATCCACCACTTAGGAAAATCACAGCACGTGTTGTGCAGGAAAACATCTGTCAAATAAAATATATGGTACCTTGACAATGCCCATTTAGTAACTTACCATTAAAAATAACAGTTCCCACTTACAACACTAGGTAGTAGATGTCTGAATGAACAGCCACGATGATGAAGCATCTCTAGCTGGTACTTTGTGTCATACTTACTTGACTAACCAATTCGGCAAAGACTGATTTTTTGACCTCTGACAACGGAGTGGCGAGTTAGGGATGTGTGTGTGTTGAGTGATCTACAACGGATGTCTACTTGGGGAATGAAGAAATAGCAATGTATTGAACAATATTTGTTTCTTGGTGATTAAATAAAGTTTTGGAGTGGAGATGGAGATGCGAAAACTTTGGGAAGGATATTTTGGAAAGAGTCCCTCTGCAAGAAGCTTTTAATTAGCTAAACAGTTTATACTGAAGTTAGAAATTGTGAGAAGTAAGAAAATATCTGATCAAGGCTGAGGGAAGGATTTTCTGTCTTTTGATGCAATGACTTTTATAAAGTTCAGAAAACTTTCAATATCCTGTTCAGGAGAATGAATGAAAAAGAAAAACTGAAAAAGGAAATTGAAGAAAGATGTTATTAGCAGTGGCTTCCTGGGAGTGGTTGCCCGTGTTTGGATTGGCTATGTCAGGGCGGGGAGAAGCTTTTATCCACATATGGCTGAAGCATTATCTTGATGTGGGCTATAGGGGAATGTGCTGCATGAGAAGACACTAAATTAATTTTAAAAAATACAGGTGAAAAAACTGTACAGGCTTGCCAAGTCTTTCATTAAACAGAGCATTGGAACTGACATGCTGTGGGAGACAGAAGATGAGACCTGAAATGATCCACAAGTTGGGGGGGAAGCACTGCTCTGGAAGAGAGGAACAAAATACCTCTTTAGGACAGAGTAAAAAAAAAGTATATTGATGATCATTCAATTTGAATCCTTGCTTGAGATATTCAGTGGCTTGGGGAGGCTTTAGTGAAAGTAGATCAACCAATTCTACAACCATGGAACCTTGTGAACTTGTAGAAACACTCCCCCAATACTAATATAGAAAACATTCCTCTTTGCCGTTGTATGTTACAAAAATGATGAGAGAAACAGGTGATAGTATTTGGAAAGCACCCATGAGGCAGCATATAGCAAACTTGGAAACAAAGTGGCTTGTATTACAGTTTGGAGTAAAAGCACCATTTTGGCACCGAAGAAGAGCAGGAGGTTAAAATAAAGAGGCATATGTTAACAAATGGCTTAATTTCATTCAATGTTGGGCTCCTGTGCAACCATTTTATTTCTTGAAAATCCTGAGACCTTGCCAGCCGTAGAACTTATTGCCTTCTGCTCGTCTTGACAATGCCCAGTGCATCTTACACAAGAAGCTCACAGAAGTGCTAACCGTTATCCCCATTTTTATCAGTCGGCAGGCACAAAGGGGAATGGGTATAAAAGCTGGCAGAAGACCTCTTCAGCTGTGTTGTCACAGTACTGAATTCGGGTGGCTGGTGATGACCATGGCAGCAAGGAAAGTGTGTTGCTCCAACTGGAGACAGTGGGCTTTAATAGACATTAAACCATAAATAAATGGAAAAGACAAGAGAAGGATGGCTAGAGATCGGCTAATTGCTTTAAACCTGATCGGGGCCATTACTTCTGTGTCAGATTTAGCCAATTTGGATCACCACCTCTAAGTTTTAATTAAAACTGGTGCTGCTGCCGTTAATTGTATATTCCAATAACTTTAAATAATGCAGATGATTTTTATTCAGTTGTCCTCTCCTGGCCTTGCCCCGCTGAGATCACTGTTAATTAGATACTACATTACATCTAGCAATGTCTTTATTGCTGTTAATGTTGCTGTCTATATTATCTGGATGGCTCCAAAGTGAGAACATGCTGAGAATTTAATAAGGTGACTGGTAGTTGAGAAGCAGATATTAATGTGTTGTAAAACATCTCATATGACACATTTTTTAATAAGTGACCATGTCACTCATAAAAGGGGATGATGCAATTCACAGTCAAAGCAAAGAGTTAACTAATTCAGCTGCTCAGAACACTTATTTTTCTTCATGAGTCTTAAAGTAAGGAATACAACTGTCATACACATACAGATTTCAGAGTGTCTCTTGCACACATTTGTCTCTTGCCGTGCAGGATGTGGATAAACATTATTAGAAAACTATTTGTGATTAATTTGGTTTTGATGCTGCTAGATTGCAAAAGATGTGATAGCTGTATTCTTAGGGGGAGGAATGATCTGCTGGCTATGTCTGCTGCTGGAGTTGGTTCCCAGATCCAGCTTGACTGGATGCTGCCAGACGGGTCCCTGACCTACCACCTTTGGGAACAGAGGAATAGCTCAAGGTAACCCATCAGGCTCCACTGGGCAAAAGTGTGTATATTCGTATTTACACTTTTTTTTGCACTCTTCTCCATGAGTGTCAGCCAGAAATTAAAACTTGGAAGAAAAGATTTGGTAAATCATGGAACCTCTGACATTTTCAACGTTGAAATGTATTTCAATCAGTGTATTTCCTCTTGTTTTCACAGTGAACCCACTTTTTTTTTGTCGTTTTTCGAAGAAATGGTTCTCTGGGATTGCTCAGGGAGAAAAAAAGATATTTTTCATTAAAATCCATTTCAAACAAGATTTTTAAACAAGGGTTAAACTTTGTTCAAATCTGTCTTTGCTGCCTGTGTACAATGGCTGCCATTTATGCAAGCCTCCTTGGAAGCAGGGACTTGAACAAATCCTGCAGGCTTCCTTCATGCACTGCTCCAGTGCATTCTGTGCTGCGGGTGGCCTCATTGTAGATAAAGTTGGACATCAAGAAGCTGGTTTCAGAGGAGCAGTGCCAGTCTTTCAATTGATAAAGCTTTCCTTTGAAGCTCTTGAGCTGTATTTTGTCTCCCTGTGTATTTTTGAAGAGCATTGTGTATGTTTAACAGCGTAAATAAATAAATAAAGCCTTGCACATTTATCTCTGATGAAAGCCTGCTATAAATTTATATGCAAATTAGGCCCAGCTCCCAGCGAGTTGCCAATGTAGCCTTCAGGGTTGTTGGGGTTGTGCACTGCAGATCTTACCCTTAGGAATTCTTTCCTGATACCCAGACCAAACTTTTTTCCCCTTCATTTAATCTCTTTACTATTAGTTATAGGAACTATCAGCCACTGAGATTGCTGCATATTTTAGTTATATTTTAATCTCATAATTACAATGGGAAATAAGTTTTTACCCCTAGTTTTGTGTTGTGTTGAACTGGAGATGAAAGTGAAAAGTACTTTGCTCTTGAGTCATGGTAATAAGAGGTAGACACATTCCTTAAGGACCTGTAGATGTACAAAGGGAACTGCATCTGTTTTTGTAGAACCTGCTTGTGTATGGTGATTCTCTGCATTCTGTAGATACTGAAGAGTATTGTGAACTGTTTTTTTTTTTTTTCCTCAGCAAACAAAGTCCTTTCAGTGTATGCACTGTATACTTCAGTGATCTGCTGCATACAGGGATTAAATTACAAACTGTTTTCAACATTGCTTATGAATTTAAAGTCTGCAAAAGAAAAGATCCTCCTTTGGGTTATGGGTTTTGATTATATCTTTCTAATTACACACATCTAGTGAGATTACATCATATATTCCGCAGACATGACCAAAGCGTATGGCTCAAGATTTATGAGATAAACATTAAAGTGCAAACACATAACTGCAGAGTAATGTAATGTCAGTTAGGAAAATTGGGTTGAGACTTCCAGACTAACCGCAAGTAGATCCAAAGCAGAAGGAAAAATGCAATTTTCCCTTCATCTGCTATGTATTAGGATTGCATTTTATAGATGACTCTGTGGGCATTGTACTGCTCTTTACCAGCATGTGCACATAGAATGATGTTTGTTGGAATCATCCTAATAGTGGGAGTAACTGCAGAGAATTGCTGTGGGATTTAAAAAAAAAAAATCAGTGGCTGTGCTTTTCTTGTGTGTAGTGGATTCCATAATCCTGAATGGTCACTCTTTTGCTGCCCAGCTATTGAACTGTAGGTATAATATTTTTCTTGTTCTGGTGACGTTGAGCAAGACACATTTAGTCTTAGTTTTATCATGATTATGTCCCATGAGCTGTCAAAAGTGTGAGCTATGACTTAATGTGAGGAAAGAAAAAGAAAGGAAGGTATGCCTCCAAACTTCTCAGGAGGCTGGACAGGACAAGGTACTATCTATCAGCTGATCAGTAGTATCACACCTTGTTAGAAACAGTGCTCTGGCTCCTGCAGAGCAAAATGCACAGTAGGAAAAGGGATCTCTGCTTCGCAAAAAAGAAAGATGTTGCCAATCTGTAGCTTTTCATGACTGAGGTTTCCAGTTCCTATCATTTCCTGTTGTGATATGGGGGCAAATGCCTTGTGTTTCAACAAATTAGTGCACCTGCTGGAATATTGCTTCTGCAGCTCCTGCTGAGCCGTTTCAAGCACTCATAATGCTGTCATTTGTATCACAAGGGTGGCAGAATGGTGCTTTTTAGCTTGCAAACCTGCTGGAATGTACCACTGTATTTCAGACACTGAGGGCAAGCTGTCTAGGTAGTAAAGCCATAAAATATTGCAAATGTGAAAAAATACTCAGAACTGAGTATTGCTAGAAAGAAATACAAAGAGTCTTAAGCATCTACTTCCATTTTAATATTAATTTAATTATGAATGTCAAAGGTAATGAGACATAGTTTAATCATTTTGACCTAATTTATTTAAAAAATCCAAGTTCCTAAAGTTAAATATCTAAAACTATATTTAGACATCTCGGTGAAAGTGGCCTGATTTTCAAAGGTGCTGAGCAATTACAGGGATGGGAGAAGTGCGATAGCTTTTGTCCTGGATTCCTAAGCTTAAAAATTAACATGAGAGCTTGTTGTCGGAGAGGATCAGACTATGAGCTATTTTAAAAGGTTGAAATCATATGTCATTGCATGCTAATGGCAATTTACCCTTTTTCAGTAGAAAAAAGGGAGATGACTGTAAATGTTCAAATTAAAACTCATAAATGTTTCTGAGTACTAAAAGGAAAAGAAAGGAAGAAAAACTCAGTTGAAATAAATTATTTTACACTGCTCTGGAATATATGCAGCCAAGCCAACATAAAAAGCATTAAATAAAAAAGGGCCAAACAAAAAAGAAACTTGTTAGTCCAGGTCCAACCTGAAGTATTTTGTTTTAATAGTAGTTATAAAATGTGGAAATTAAAGCATAGATGGAAACACCGACACCACTTTAAGTTTAATGGCATAAGGGCACTACTTAAACAATACAGTTAATGTAGTAAACCCGGCAAAACCCTTTAACTGCAGGGGGGTCTTCCTTATTTGGTGAACTCTCAATCTTGTATAGGATGTTTTAAATGACTATGTCTCTTTCCAGTTTAGAAGTTACTGCTGGGTATTTAGTTTTCATAATGTTGACTTTAGCATTCTTCAATGCTCTCTGCATATGTTTGATTTATGGCCATTTTACGGCTGCAGTGAATTGCCACAAATTGGGGAAAAAAAAATCTTATAAAATGACACAGAAAATAACTTTTGCTTCACAGTACATTCAGAGTCTTGGATCTTTGCTTTTAGCCTCTTGTTTTGTTTGCTTTCACTTCCCCGGATGAATATTAAAACTCCCCAGTGTAATGGGTCTGGGTTTTAGGTATGCTAAAGATTTTTTGGTTGGTTGGTTGGTTTTGGTTTTTCCTCTGTCATAATAACATTAAGTGGCCATAAATGGAACAGAAACAACTCTCTTGAGAGTACATCCTGTGGGAGAATCTCCCTAGATGTCCTGGAGCCCAAGCCAGGGATGGGATGTTTTTTGGGAAATCACATTTTTAAGGCATGTGGTCTTGTTGGGCATAGGAGTGGGATGGAAGAAGCTTCTGAGCACTGTAAATGAGTGAAGTTCAGCATCGTATGCCCATCTGGGGCTGTGGGAAGTTGTGGAGAGCATGAGTACATAACTCCATGTTATGGTGGACAACCCCCATCAAAACAATTTGGATGAGTGTTCCATACCTAACTCGAGCCATGGTTCTGTATGTGTGTATTTATGTGACTTATTCTTTTATTTAATACTAGGCACACACGTGTATGTGTTCACAGGATCAAGGCTGTAAGTATCTTGAAAGCCAGGAGAAATACTATACTAAAGGGGAATAGGCTTTATTACTCATTTGTAATGAGTTGTGTTTATAAGACAAGTTGTAGTTGTGGATACTAGTAAAGCTGATCGTTACAGACCTTGCTGCAGCTATGAAATATAAATGATTGAGCAAATGACTTGGAAGCTTTTAGTTTTCCAGGTCTCTAGAGTACAGTTTACAGGAGTGATGGAGCATTGACAGTTGACAGGCTTGGAACATGATGGACCACCAGGGATAGTTTGGTACAAGGCCCATTTAGGAAATAGCTTACCAGTAGTCCCTTTTCTTTTATTCTAGATGATTGATAACTAAAGCCTGGTGGTAGACTGTATCTGAGGCATAATATAAGTAATTTGCAGGAAAATAGGTCCCAGACTATGTAGGGCCTAGTCACTTCTGCCTCTCAAACACGAGAACAATGGTGGGATAGGGCTGGCATCTGTTTCTTGGTGTGCTTTTCAACAGTTGAAGGAGTGCTTGTATTAAGGCTACCACTCCTAATGTGCATGTGAGAGCCAACCTTGTGAAAGAAGGGGGCAGAAGAGAGCTGTGCCAAATTGGTGGTGTCTCGTTGCTGCTGTTCTCTTTCCAATTGTTTGTAAGCCTGGGTGTAAGATGTAGCTTAAAGTAAATGCAACTGAATCACCTTTTTCTTAGGAGGGTAGGGAATACAATGTACCACTCTATGGGCTTGAGAAAAAGGAGTAGTGGATGACTTGTGTTGTCTCTGGTTGTGTTCTCTGGATAACAGCAATTCATAAAAAGATTCAGCTGAGGTCGATACCCACTGAGAGGTGTCAAGAAACAATATTTCCATTTGGTAGTTAACTTTGGGGAAGATATGTATTTTATTAAAATGCTAGACTGAAACAGACTTTTATTCCAAAAGAAAAAAAGCTGAATCCAGCATGAATGAGGTTGCACAGCTGCTGACTTGTATGAACTCCTTGGCACCTTGGGAAGGGAAGTAGCAGCCCTGTGCAGTATGAAGATTGTTGCTCAGCAGTTTGGGAAGGTTAGTCGTGTCCTGAACATGCAATGCCACAGCTTAATGTAAGAGGGGATTTTTTGTTAGGTGTCCTGGGGCTTGGTCATATCAGGAAAGGTTTTGAAGAAAACAATACCCACAGCTGGTGGTGTTTTTTGGCTGACGTATCCATTCTGAAGTTAAACCAAAGGAGGAGGAAAAAGCCGTTACATAGCTTGAAGATTTAGAAGAAAGACCAGTTTGTTTAAAAGAAAAAAAAAAAACCAGAAACAAGAGAAAAAAGTGAAAACAAGAAGAATCTTTGTATTGTAGCCTGTATTGTAGTCTTCAGCAAAGAATGAGTAACATTATGGCATAAAACCTGATTAAGCTGGGGCAGTCTGTCTTCCAAGCAACCTTTTATGGGCCAGATCTTGATCCATTTATTTCCTATAGTTAAAGTTCTTGCCATGGCATCATTAAGCACCATGCATGCTGTTGATGTTCCGTAAATAGGAATAATTGTTGTTCTAGCCAGAAGGCTCATCTGCTTCCAGCTCTTGGTGCACGGGAGAGATAGTAGGATTAAAAAGAGCTTTTAGACCCTGGGAAGTTGAAAGAGCACTTTCTGGAAACTGTCTTGTATGCATTATCATATTTCTAGGCCAAATAAAGGATTTAGGTTATTTCTTTCAGGGCATCTGCAGGAGGACAAATATTCCTCAGTTTGGTTTGCTCTAAGTCAGAGTATCTGTGAACCTTTTGAGATGCCAGTTGGAAAGCAGACACTTTGAACTACATCAAGCTACAGTGATAGCACTTCTCAAACATGATCCTGGAAGCCCTATGCCTGAAAATATAGCACCTCTTTAATATGTAACCGAAACACATTTTTCTCCCCATGTTTCTCTGACATATTTCATTTTACTGTTTATAGCAATAATCGAGTTATAAACAATAGCTTGCTATTTACAACTGATATTTTAAAGTGGCTTTATGCTAAAAAAGAAGCAAGATAGCACTGTTATAATTGTTTTGTAGTGTACAAGAAGGAAGTCCAAGGAGAAGGTAAAAAATTAACCCACTTTCTTGTGCTCTCCTCCTTTCAGAGCTTGACCAACCACCAACAGATTCATAGTTACTGAGAACAGTAAAAGTAATTATGCTAACCAGATAATAAAAGCTCCTATTTTTGCTGTCCCATCTTCAGAGCAATCACTTTCAGTGACAAAATGCAGCCAGCAGTTAGAAACAATGGGCACTATTAAAATCCATCAGCTGTACTCCTTGCTTATAAGGGAGCCACCTCCTTTGTTCAGTGCATTTTCCCAACAATTCTGGGACCTTTCACATATTAAAACAGTGGGATTTGTGTTCAGTGAACTGATCTAAGAGTTGTCTAACAACACTAAATTAGATCACATTAAATCAGTACTGAAGTATACTGTACAACTACTCAGTGTATATTGAGAAAAATTAAACTTGCACTCTGAGCTAAATCCTTAATCATTTGGTCTTCAAACACTTCATAGGTACAGATGAAGGTGAAAAGCTAGTTCTGTTTTGATCATCTTCCTACTTTCCTGATTTTGGTTGGACTGGAGGTGAAAAGGTTCCTAAGTAAACAGTGAGATCGTAGGTCCTGTGCATTATAGAAGGTGCTTTGGCTTTGCTCCACCTGAAGACTTTTGTTACTTGTGGTTCTTGGCTGCTTGCTATATGGTAGCTTTCCAGTTGCTCTGGATGTTTTATAAATCTGGGTCTCGGATTTGATCCTTTTCTATCTACAGAGGTTTATTTCTTCCTTATTAAAAATACAATGTTGTTGTTGGGCCAAGCAACTTAATCATAACCAGCCACAAGAATTTCTTGCATATGTAAATTGTTTACAAAGAGTGTACACATGAAGAAAAGAGTCCTACCTCTTTTTAAAGACTGGTAGAGTTGCTTTTAATTGGTGTTCTGTGTTTCTCTTTCTTCTGTTTTCAAAAGCAAGAGGAATTTTAAACCTGACCAGGAATCAACAGGATAAATTAAAATACGTTCCCTGTTGCTTTAAGTTTGTCAATGGATGCAGTTATGCCAGTGTCTCCTTGTGAATTCCTTCTGTTCAGTTTTGAAAGACATTTGTATGGGTGAAATGAGTCTGTTGATGAAGTTGCTGAAATATAACAAGGGGCATTAACTCCACCAAACTTCTTTGTTCAAAAGCAGTTTCTTCTTTCACCTTTCAGTTTTCTTTTTCCTTTCTTCTGTAAAGAGCATGAGGAAGGTAACGTGTGTTTGGTTCCAACATGGTCACTGCTAGGCAATGTGTAACTGTGATGAACTACAGCAATATGGGCCATGAAAGTGTGCTCGTCTTTGTCTCAGGGGGAGAAGGATGATGTCATGTGCTGAAGTGCTATTCATATTTAACATATTATTTTGATTTCCTGCAAGCAACATTAGGCATACAGGATATGCATAACAGCTTTCTCAGTTTCATTTATGCTTCCCACTACATTGTGGTGTTGCCTCAAATCCAGTTGTGTGTGTTTCAAACTGGTACATTAAGAAAAAATTTGGGTTGTGAATTCAAATATAATTGTTAACAGTGTTAACTGAGGGCTAATAATAGTTCATGTGTGTGAGATTAGATCTGGCTTCATTGGTCTTTCCTGTGCTTTTGCTTACCGTGTGGTCATTTTAGTGTGCATACATGTTTGGGTAGTTAAGGGCCCGAAGCTACAATATTGCAAACACACATGAGATTTACTTTACTTTTACAATTTGTTTTGCTGGGATCATGTGAGGAAATTTAAATGTATGCTTAAGTGTTTGCTGCATTAAGTTAGGATTTACCCAACTTCAAATGCTTTAGTGCACAATTTTTAAACAAAAGCACAATTTTTTTTGTCCTTTTCCAAAAGTGCACTGACTGAACTGGTATGGAACAGCTCACTATAAGGCGTTGTCTGGACTTCATATAAACTAAACACAAAAAATGAATTAGACTTTTTAAAAATGCCGTAATGATTTTTATTTTGTTTTATGGTTTTTGTTTGAAACAAAAGTTGAAAAGACATTTTTCCAATGCAAATGCTAATTTAAGCAGAAAGCAGGTTGTGGTTTTCTTTTTTTTTAAATTTAGATTTTAATTAATCTAAGGAGCTTAATTGGTTCAAGAAAAAAAATAATCTAACAACCCCAGTAGTAGGTAAAAGGAATGTTTATAAACAGCTTGCCCAGATAAAATTATTTTTATAAAAAAATGGCCAGTTAGAGAGCTTTCCAGCTAGGGTTTTGTATTCTTGCAACTAACAATTGTAACTGGTGTTCCACTTTTCTGGAGAAGCTAAGCTGAAATGCTTTGCTAACCTGGCTGCTCTGCTTCAGTAGCTTGAATGAGCTGATTCAGAAATGTCAGGCACTGCTCTGGGTACCCAACGCTGGTAGTTGCTAACCTTCTTATAAAAAGTTTGAGTGGTGTTTGGTGACATTGAAGTTATTACAGTTACCACCATGCCTGGGCTAGCTTTGGTGAGCTTACTGTTCCTGCCAGCATGGGTGGGAAATCTTGGATGAAGAAAACTGTTTTTCCTGGGGTTAAAGTAATAGGGAGAACATTCTGTAGGAAGTTGTGGAAGAGATGAAGGGTAGATCTCATTGTTCTCCCACACAATGTCATGCTTTTCCAGAAACCTTTATCCATCTTGAAGAATAACTAACAAGCAAGTAATTACATTCATTGAAGTTTGCTAGCCTATTTACCCAAAGGCAAAGTATAATGATTTCCTAAATGATTTAGTTCATAAAATGCTTAAATGAGTAAAGTAATTTATACACAGATACTGAAGAAGGATTCTATTGTCTTTCTCACAGTACAACTTGTGAATGAGGAGGGAGAAGCTAAAAGTTTCAAGCTATTAAGAAATGCATTCAATGTACTTCTGGGTCTGCTCCTCTTCAGCCAGGCAGTTTTTGCTAGCTGAAATTTTTCACTAGTCTCAAGGTAGTGCTGTTGTGGCTGTGAACATCTGTGAGAAGCAAAGTCCTTTGGAGAAGGTAAAGTGTGGTGTTAGATGACTTAGTGTAGCTGGAGTAAGCACACAGGCTTTCTGAAACCTCTCAGTGGGACTCAGCGGAAGATGCATTTCTTGGCAGTAACAGCAGTATGATGATCCCTCCTTAATCTGTGAATTGCTATCCCAGAAGTCCACCCCTTGTATAGCAACCTGGCATGGGAAGTCTTCCACGTGTTAAGAAGCCTGGCAGAGGTGCTTAGGCATTGCAGTAATGAGAATAAATAGATAAATAGCATGAATTGCCACCTAGTCGCTGAAATGCAGGGATGAATCTCTAAAACAAACAAACAAACAAAAAAACCGCAAACCCCAAAAGTAATGTCTTTAATAAAATTGAATCCAGGTTAAGAAAAACATTGGAGCTTGAGATGGTCACCAAGTCCTCTTCTTAATCAATTGCTTGCTGTCTAGTGTCTTCCCTTCTGTAATTTCATGTATTAGCTCTCCAGTTACCATATAATCTTCCAAGGTTGACCAGCCCTCAGCACAAAATATTCAAGGAAAAGCCATGTATCTGTCAATAAACTTTACTTCCAGGGAGCATAATTCCCCCTTTGACACATTTTCTTACCTGGTGTTGCTGCCAGACATAAGCAGATCTTCCAGGGCTCACAGATGTTGAGCACAGGCTCTTGCTGGACGTGTCTTATGGTGCAGGCATCCCTTGCTTTAGGACCGTGCCCTCCAGCTGTGGCTACTTGGGGAGGGTGTGGTGGTGTGACAGAGTTGCCAACCCACAGCCATACAGCACAGTCCTGACATGCAGGAGAGGGGGCATGTGTGGGGGCTGCAGGAGTCCCAGCAGAATATCGACAGGCTGGGGTGAAAATGAGTTATACTTCTGGTAGATCTAAATATGCATCTTATAATTTCATAGCAGGAAGATGGGAATGCGCTGGTAAGAATAAGGCAAGTGAGATTAAGATTGTGATCTGTACAGTTGTATGCATGCATTTTCTGCCCTGTTATGACAAAGACTTATAAACACCTCTGAGACATTGCTGTCTTAATACCTGTAAAAGATTAACTACTGTCAAGACATAATTGTTCCATTTCTGGGAAATACATTAGGCTTTGATCCCTGCCAGTTATAATCAATAAATTTGTCAGGAGAAGACCTTTCTGACTTGTTTATTGTTGTGAGATGCAAAGGTAAGAGGTTTTTTTAGAAGCATTTCTTGATGGAAGAGTAGCTAGCATGAAATAACCTTACTTATTCTTGTGTTTTAAAAGTAATAGCTTAGAAGTAGGGGGTATAAATAGACAGTCATATTTGTAGCAAAGAGAAAGAATTAATAAAAAAATTGAGCTTTGTAATTTATATTTCAGTTCATTAGAGTGCAAGTCATTCTTCTAGGACAAATAACTTTTTAAAAATTATTTCCGTGTACAGGTGTAATTTGAATCATGTACCATCTATTTTGTTTGCTCAAGGCATTTTTCTCTACTGTGCAGAAATCTTATCTAAAGCAAGAAGCTACTTTTATCTGTGGTTTTGGTTTTTTGTTTTTTGTTTTTTTTTTTTAACTTTAGACATACTTTTATGGTGATTTAATAGAGTTTAACAAGCAATTGATGACTTCTAAAACAATGGGGTTCCAGGCTTTTGCAGTTAGCTTAAATTTATTTACAGTAACTTTCAGTCCTTGGTTTTTCTTTGCCTCAGAGACTACCCCTGCCACTGCAGCTTTCTGGACAATGATCAGCCAAAAGACAGTGTTTGTAGATGAACTTCAACACAATATGAAAAGAAATCTTCAGTTCCTGTAAAACTGTGCTGAAACGATGATATCTGTGCAGCTGAGTTATGTTGTCAGAGCCCAGCAGCCAACATGCAGTCCAAGGCTTGTGTCTTTAAAAGCAAACTCACAGATACTGATTATCTTGAAAATGTCAAGATAGCTTAAAATATATATTGTGTCAATTAGCAACTTCAGTAAATGAGGAAATCTGCAATTTTTTTGAGTGACATTTTCTTTAATTAAATTTGTGAGTGGCCTTCTTTGGAGATAGCTTCTTGCTCATGAGGACTTGAATAGCTTGCCAGAAGTAGCTGAGACCAGTATCATTCAATGATTCAAGAGCAGATTATGAGTATGTTATGAAGGAGTTCTGCAAGCTGCCAGAGAAGCAGAATAAAATAATCTAATCTATTTTCCTGGACCCTGCTAATTTTGCTCTTGTGATTCTGTGTGTTATGATGAAAGGGACAATGCAAAGCAGGAGCAACTGGGGTGGCTTGTCTTTCTTACAAATATTTTTCTTCTGAACCATATACACTGATTAAATCCCTACCAAAGGCACCACTTTCCTTACCTCTGTGTTGGAGCCGTGTTACTGTAAAAGTGACTTTAAAACTTTGCAGAGCAGTCCATGATAGAAAGACCTAAATGAAGCTTCCAGAAGTGTAGGGAATCTGCTTCAATAGTGGAGCTGGTGATGAACATAACAGCAAAGGATGATGAAATGTTATGTTGTTTGGTAGGTCGTTATATAGATGAAGTCTCAAATACTATCCCTTAATACCTTTCTCTAGTAGTGCTTTGTTACTGATTCATAAGCTACCATATCCCCTACTGAGAGGTTGATTCTGTATCAGTTACATGGAATAATCTTTATTTTTGTGACTAGTAAATGCTATTTAAGTTGCAGAATTGCACCTCAATTTACAACTTATTTCTGCAGTGCCTAGTTCTTTTTTTGTGATTTCACATCTAAGCTCTAACTTAAGAGGTAAATACTCAGGGGATCATACCATTGTGAATACTTCAGCATGAGGTATATAATTCAACATCTTAGCTAATATTTACTTCTGAAACTTCATGCATTTTTATTTTTTACTGTAAAAATAGTTATTCCTGCTGGTTGTTGCCTCCCAGGCACCTATAGGACAGTGACTCATTGAATCTTTATGGCAGTATTAAGAGAAATACATTCCTTACTTTATTATGACTAACCTTCAAGAGAATCAGGCCAAAGTTTTAAACATTTTACCCATTTTTCTTGGGAAGTATACATATATTTAAAATGAAATGTGATCTCAGTAGTGGTAGTGCACATGGAGCTGTACAATATGCACAAAATTGCATCATCCTCTCGGAGATGATGCAGCTTAGTGGTTTGGTGGGGTTGGTACAGAGCTCTGAGTGGAGTGTCTTTAGGACTGAAGTGCAAAAGATAGCACCAGGGTACATTATGAAATCTAGAGATGGGATGAGCACAGGCTTTTCATTTTCTGCAACTCTTACTTTTTTTTCTGGGAATGTATTAGTAAAAGTCTGTTTCAAATAAAGAGTGGCTTGAGCTGCAAGAGCACAGGGTTTCATGATTTTAGCAAAGCACAGGTGTGAGTCACCCTAAGCATTTCCCTCAGTCTCTGGAGTTTAAGACTCTTAGGGGAAAGGCAAGAAACCCAGGAGCTAACAATAAACACATCTGAAAATGCCTTGAGGAATAGTTCAGTCTTTGTATCTTCTGCCAGATAAAACATATGCATTGAATGGTGGTGATGATGCGCTGCTCTAACAGTTGGCAAAATAAGATGATCACAGGCTAATTTCAGAACCTGCCTTATGTCCCACTGACTTACGCTTCTTCCTCACCGGGGTGCTGTTCCCTCTCTTGGCAAACACAGTGATGTTTAACCCTGCAGGAACCCATGAGCTGCTACCACCTGTGGGCATTACAGGCGAGGGACATGGGAGCATGAGCTACAAGCCAAGTGGGGCACAGGGACATTCCTGAGTTTGCAAATACCTCAGCAGAGAGGTTTCTGTCCCCTAATAGAGATAAATCTCAAAGCGGAAACAGACAAGCTTATTGGTTTTATAGTTTTCCCTCCCAGACTGTGGCTCTTCCTGAGGTCTGTTCAAGTGGGACTTTTGCGAACAGACTCCCTGAATTGCGTACAAGTGAGAGGCTTACTCTTGCAAAGAGAGGAGGAGGCCTCCTGTAACAGCAGCAGCTCAGATAACTTGTTAGATGCTGGCAGCAGGGCCAAGACATACTCCTGGAGGTGAAGTGGTGTGTAGTCTGCAGTACTGGTCTTTGGCCAATAGCAATTTCCTCCAGTAAACAAGGGACGCTGAAAGGTTGTTATATGGAGGATATCCTGATTACTGTAAAACCTAAAAGTCACTTGAAGAGGCATATCTCATTTGCAGTTCATCGTTTAAAGCCCTAAGGATTTTTTTGATTAACTAAGAAATTTTTTCTAATCCCTTCTTCCAATTATAAATTTTCTGGTATTCATCTGTAGATGAATCAGCTCCAACCTTATCTCAATCCAGGAGAAAACCTGTAATATAGAATCATAGAATTGTTTAGGTTGGAAAAGACATTTCAGATCATCAAGTCCAACCGTTAACCTAACACTGCCAAATCCACCACTACACCATGTCCCTAAGCACCACATCTACATGCCTTTTAAATACCTCCAGGGATGGTGACTCAACCACTTCCCTGGGCAGCCTGTTCCAATGCTTGACAGCCCTTTTGGTGAAGAAGTTTTTCCTCATATCCAATCCTAAATGTCCCCTGGCACAACTTGAGGCCATTTCCTCTTGTCCTATGGCTTGTTACCTGGGAGAAGAGACAGATGCCCACCTCTCTACAGCCTCCTTTCAGGTAGTTGTAGAGAGCTATAAGGTCTCCCCTCAGCCTCCTTTTCTCCAGGCTAAACAGCCCCAGTTCCCTCAGCCGCTCCTCATCAGACTTGTGCTCCAGACCCTTCACCAGCTTCGTTGCCCTTCTCTGGACACGCTCCAGCCCCTCAATGTCTCTCTTGTAGTGAGGGGCCCAAAACTGAACACAGTATTCGAGGTGCGGCCTCACCAGTGCTGAGTACAGGGGCACGATCACTTCCCTAGTCCTGCTGGCCACACTATTTCTGATACAAGCCCGGATGCTATTGGCCTTTTTGGCCACCTGGGCACACTGCTGGCTCATATTCAGCCGGCTGTCGACCAACACCCCCAGGTCCTTTTCTGGCACACAGCTTTCCAGCCACTCTTCCCCAAGCCTGTAGCGTTGCATGGGGTTGCTGTGGCCCAAGTGCAGGACCTTGCACTCTGCCTTGTTGAACCTCATATAGTTGGCCTCAGCCCATCGATCCAGCCTGTCCAGATCCCTCTGTAGAGCCTTCCTCCCCTCAAGCAGATCAACACCCCTGCCCAACTTGGTGTCATCTGCAAACTTACTGAGAGTGCACTTGATGCCCTCGTCCAGATCATTGATAAAGATATTAAACAGAACTGGCCCCAGTACTAAGCCCTGAGGAACACCACTTGTGACAGGCCACCCAACTGGAGTAAACTCCATTCACCACCACTCTTTGGGCCTGGCCATCCAGCCAGTTTTTTACCCAGTGAAGAGTACACCCATCCAAGCCGTGAGCAGCCAGTTTCTCCCAGAGAATGCTGTGGGAAACAGTGACAAAGGCTTTACTAAACTCTAGATAGACAACATCCACAGCCTTCCCCTCATCCACTAAGCGGGTCACCTTGTCATAGAAGGAGATCAGGTTAGTCAAGCAGGACCTGCCTTTCATAAACCCATGCTGACTGGGCCTGATCACCTGGTTGTCCTGTATGTGCCACGTGATGGCACTCAAGACAATCTGCTCCATAACCTTTCCTGGCCCCAAGGTCAGGCTGACAGGCCTGTAGTTCCCCAGATCCTCCTTCTGGCCCTTCTTGTAGATGGGTGTCACATTTGCTAACTTCCAGGCAACTGGGACCTCCCCGGTTAGCCAGGACTGCTGATAAAGGATTGAAAGCAGCTTGGTGAGCATTTCCTACAGCTCGCTCAGTACCCTTGGGTGGATCCCATCCAGCCCCATAGATCTGTGTGTGTCTAAGTGGTGTAGCAGGTTGCTAACCATTTCCCCTTGGATTATGGGGCTTCATTCTGCTCCCCATCCCTGTCTTCCAGCTCAAGGGGCTGGGTACCCGGAGAATTACTATTAAAGACTGAGGCAAAGGCAGCATTAAGTACCTCAGCCTTTTCCTCATCCTTTGTCACTATGTTTCCCCCCATGTCCAATAAAGGATGGAGATTCTCCTTGGCCCTCCTTTTGGTGCTAATGCTAATAAACATTTTTTATTGTCTTTTACGGCAGTAGCCAGATTAAGCTCTAGTTGGGCTTTAGCCCTTCTAATTTTCTCCCTGCATAACCTCGTGACATCTTTGTAGTCCCCCTGAGTTGCCTGTCCCTTCTTCCAAAGGTCATAAACTCTCCTTTTTTTCCTGAGTTCCAGACAAAGTCCTCAGTTCAGCCAGGCCGGTCTTCTTGCCTGCTGGCTCGTCTTTTCGCATGTGGGGACAGCCTGCTCCTATGCTTTTAGGACTTCCTCCTTGAAGAATGTCCAGCCTTCCTGGACTCCTTTGCCCTTCAGGACTGCCTCCCAAGGGACTCTGTCAACCAGTCTCCTAAACAGGCCAAAGTCTGCCCTCTGGAAGTCCAAGGTAGCAGTTCTGCTGACCCTCCTCTTTACTTTTCCAAGAATTGTAAACTCTCTCATTTTGTGATCGCTGTGCCCAAGACGGCCTCCAACCATCACACCACAAGTCCTTGGTGGACAGATGTATCACACAGTAGCAAATTATTTTAGCTAAGCTACCTGGTAGACTTTGCTCTCTTTTTAGCATGGTCATGTCCTAAAATGGTCCTTGGACTTTTAGTAGCTGCGAAAAAATATATTACACTAAATGGGAGCTAAACAGTAAGGAACAGATATCGGAGGCAGATAGATCCCCTCCAGAAATCCTGCTGGATAGATGTGACCTGTAAGATACATTAAAACAACAATGACAAAACAAACAATCTCCCCCCAAAAACCAACCAAGTAGTGGAATAAGGGTACCTTCCATAATTTCGGAGAGTAAGCCCTGATTTTATTTGTTATTTTACCCTCCTGGGCAGATGATAGAACCTTTAGAAGCAGCTGTTCTGAATCAGGCTTTGCATTTCTAGGTGTGGTAAAGGATTTCAGTGCTCAATCCTTCACCGGTGGATTGCATTTGTATGGGCTTATAGTCTAGCTGTTTCCAAGAGTCAGCCCTAACCAAACATTTAAAAATAAATTGAACTGCCATTATGCTATGCTACTCCAGAGATCCTGCGATTTTCCTTGAAAGTTATAATGCTATTAATTTTTAAATAGCTAAATATCATCCATAAGTAAAGCCCATATTAATTGCCAGAATATTATGATTAGGTCCAGTAAATTTTTACATCTGTGTGAAAGAACATATGTGTAATCCCAAGTGCACTAAATTAAAGTTTTCATTTAATTTTGGAGGGTTTTTAACAGATGTTAGTATTTTCTGTTAGCTTAAAATTGCTTTAAAACAGTGCCATAAAGTTTCATTCTTGTGATTTGCTTTAAAGAGATTAAAATATGAGTCAGTCTCTTTTCAAAATAATCATGTTTCTATGAAGTGATCCCAATTTGATATCAAAGGAAAAAGTACTTTAAATCAGTCTTTTTGTTTGAGCTTGAAACATGACTTGTACTTGTCCTACACAGCCTGTGAAAAAACACCAATTAAATGTGCTACTCTGGAGGGCTCATGAATTTATTTCTAGTGTTTTCTAACTACTTTACAAAAAAATAAAAGCAATACACTACAGCCAACAAGACAGGATTTGCTACGCTGTATTAAAGGTGCTTCATGAGTGATAGAAGAAATATTAAGATTTCTGAAGAGATCTCTAGCTGCAAGAAAAGGTTTTTGTGTTAGTGCAATGCGTCAGTCCTTACGGATCCAAAGCAAGAAAAATAAGAGTAATTAAGATTAAATTTGAGAGATTTGAGAGTGGAATACTGTCAGCATCAAGCCTATAGACAATTGGTAGTAGTTAGTGCTTTTTTTCCCCAAATAACGGAAAAGATTTTTTTTCTTTTTTTGGCCAAATGATGCCTGGTTTGTATAGATTCCCTGAATGGACAAAGGAAGCAGAAAGCTCTTTTAAATAGACCTTTGGCAGCTCTTTTGAACATTCCATAACCCAAACAAGACATCGGGGACCAAGCAAGGCTATACAAATGGCCTGTTGACATCCACTGACATTGCTGTCAGATCTGCTAAGCAGGCAGCTGGTGGCACCTCTGCCTCCCCACTTGCCACATGTTCTCCATTGAGTGAGAACAGAAGAAAGATGGCAAGACCTGCCAGCCGAGACGGCATAGCAAAAATGTTGTGCTTCCCTTTGTTCCAAGAAGTCACTAGTTTTAAGCTTAAATTATGTCTGCCCCCAAAAGCTTTACAAATAGGTAAGCTATGTTTTTATATTTCCCTCAGAATGGTCGTTTATTCACCAGCACCCCATCACAGGTGTGCCAGCCTAGTTTGAATCTTGGTTTTAGGAAAAGTGCCTTTAAAGGCCAAGCCATGTTGCTTGCAGGGAAGCTGTGCTGGAGTACTGGGCACGTTGTGTGCGTGCAGGCAAACTCCCTTCAAAGTGGCAGCAACGTGTTTCTGCAGGTGCAGCTAGTTCCAGTGAGCACTGCACTCTTAGGAGACATAAAAATATATGCCCCTTTGTAACTTTGTTGTGAGCTGTGACTTGATCCTCTCCCAGTGTAGCTGTCCTTTACAAAGTATGAGCTAGCCTAACATCTTTTGTGGTCTTTTAATCTCATTACATACATTACAGTAAGAATACGAAGACATGTACAGGTGTACACAGCTTTATTTTATAAGATAAAGGACTAAGCAGATAATAAACATGAATATGCAATTTTGCTAAAATAATCTTTCTTTTGATCAGTTTGTTTTCCTTCATGTGCTGTCAGCTAGTTACTTGGCCAGTTTCTGTTCTCACTAATGCTAGTATACAAATTCCCACTTTCTCACTTCAGTGAGAAAAAGGAACAAAATTCCTTTGTAGCACGCAATTTTGTGTTTAATTATTAAATGCCAGTGTTTTTGTTAGCTATGAAAGTACTATCTCTGTAGGAATAAACAGTATTATTGTGGCAGTAGTATGGTGTCATCTGCTATTGGTTTCTGATAAGGAACTTTTTACACAAGTTTCATGTATCAGTTAGCTGAAGTAGATTCTGGGTTGGGAAAATAAACAAATGTCTTAAATTTTCATTTGGAGTTGATCTCTTTTATCCACAGTATGATGAAAATTTCAAGCAAGTTTCCAATTTGTGGTTTTGTCCTAAATGATTTCAGTTGCATCTTCTGAAGTCCTGATTTAACACAGGCCCTGCCAAAGAGATCAAGGAAAAGTGTACATAAATAGTTTTCCATAGTGAACATGCTCTGCAAGGTATATTTTTTTGTTTTAATTTTAATTAACCACATCTCAGTTGCAAATATTTGCAATGAAAATCTAATAAAGCTTGCTTGGGTTTGGTTTTCATTACCATTGCAAAACTAGGAACAAATGAATAAACATGCATAAAAGGATCATGAACTGTATTGAATGTATAAGGGATTACTTCCAAGGCTTCTAGCTCCCTTAGATTTGTGAGCTGGCCTGGTTATGGTTTTGTAAATGCTAGCACTAGAGACAGATTTAAAAAGAGACCATCCTATGATTTTCTGCAGTCAAGTGGTTATAATAATAGCAGGGAATCTTTCTTAATATTAAAAGTCTTCCTGCAGATTACTTTTACAATTTTGTGTCACAAATCAGATCTAAACATACAGGGAATTTGGGATGGAAGCAAGAGGGGGAAAATCTGAGAGGCTTTAGTCTTGTTGGCCTTTGTGGCTCAGACAACCACCTCAAGTCTTGCTGAAAAGTAGTGGTGTAAGGATTATAAAACTCTAAGAATCACGGTGTCCTGAGTAAAGCTCAGGCTTTACTTAAGTCAACCTAAAAATCTTTTTGATTTTAATAGGAATAGATTTCTATAGATTTTTTTCCTTGCGTCTTCACCGCTGTGCTACTTGGGGCAACTCTCACATATTTTTCTCTACTTCTGTTTCTATTTTCATTTGAATGAGTAACAGTGTTTACTATACATCTAGAAATGAACCATCATGAACAATTCTTATGTGAAAAGGACTAAATGGCTAAATAAATACTTTTGTTTAAGACAATCATCAGGCAGGATTTGCTATGTTTGTCTTTTATAAGAATTTTTTTCAAAGATCTTATTGGAGTAATTGCAAAGATCTTGTTGGAGTAATCTCTGCTTTCTGTGCATCTGCTCCCAGATTAGCTTTCCTCACAGAAGTATGTTGTTTGATTCACAGAGATTATCATCTCAAAAAGCTCTGGATTCCTAAATTTATAGTTCAATACATGGACCTTACAACAGACACATCTGTATGGCTCCTTCTGTCTGTCTGCACCATCATCATCCAGTTGAGGCATAGGATTATTGAGACAGTTTGTAAGCGAAATGCACTGTGATACCAGAGAATACACTGTGGAAATTAAGAGGCTACTTGAAATCCAAGGCAGCAGCATATTTCTTTATAGTAGGTCTGTTTAACTTTGTACTGATAACTCAGATGAGAATTTTTACAGCTGGCTTTGAACCTCTAAGCTTCTGTCTTTTCATACTGTTTAAAGCTTCTTGGCTGTGACTGAAAACCCACTGTACTGGATTTAGTCTTGCTGACTTCCGCAGCTGTGGTTTAACATGTTCAAGATGAAAATTTCATTACAGAGCCTTTAAAACTGTTAATTCTTAACAAGAATGCTAATAGCAATAGAAAAATAAAACATGTATACCTGTAGCAACAGATGAAGTACAGTCACTGTGAAGTGGATTGGTTGAAAAGAATAATAGGGGCGAGGCTGTAAAAACAGTTTGAATATATACATGCTTGCCTTTCAAGTGACTTCACGTGGTTGTTCCTGTTTTCCCTCTATAAACATTTATGCTTTTGGATTGGCATTAATGTTAATGGAAAGCAAATTCTGAAATCACATGTGTGATTACGTACCAGAGCTGAATTTCAAATGCCAAGTGTCCTACTGGCAGGAAAAAAGCATTGCCAGTAGGATCAGCACCCAAAAAATGTCAAAAACTTTTTTGGGTGCTGATAAAATTATATTCCAGGCCTTGGACCTGAAAATTTTGCTCATTTCAGCCTAGTTCTCAACACAGTTTTGTCCCTGTCCAAGCACACATACCTGAGAATACACTACAAAGAAGTTTCCATTTTATTTTAACCTGTTGGTACCCCATTTATTTATTAGCATGACATCGTCTACAATAGAAAACAAGGAGCTGTTCACTTCTCCATGTCATTCAGGTAAAGATCAAATAAAACTATGTTAATTTATAGGGATCCATGATTTTGCTTCACTCTGCATGGACCTTGAGCTTACATTGTGGAGGCACTGAGCTCTTTCCAGAGTTTGATCTGAAGCCCATTATGGTTGATGAAAGACTCTTCTTGACTTTTTGGGCATTGGCTCAATACTTTGCGCTTTTTCTGTTTCCTTGCGGTCCATTTTCTTTACCTAATTATTAAGTGACTTCACAGAGAGCTACAATATCTTATTTAAGGAATGCACTAAATAAATGAAAATAACATTCCTGCACTTTTCTAAGCTTTTCCAGATATATTAATCTCAGAAATACAATGAGGCATAATGAAATTGTTATTAAAACCTCTCTTTAAATGTGAGAATGAATGTATTATAGCTGCTTTAAAGGGTATGTGAAATATCTGTTATATGGTCAGAATGTATTGCTTTGACCCCAGAATGCTTGGTTAAGTTGTTTTACTGTAATCTTATGCAGAGGTTAAATGTAGTGTGCACCATGCTAAAATAATGAGACATGCATATTTGAAAACACACTCACACAGCCCTTAGCATTAGTTAAAGTGCAGTTACTGTAGCTTAATAACCATGAAGATTTTACAATGCTGAGCAAACCTCACTACCAAATTCTCCTACCTGCATGTCTGTAGCCATGGAAGGCCTGCCTAGCAGTGTATTATGCTGTGTAATGAAACGAAACGTAACCCGAGCTGATGCATCATCTCAGAGATCTGTCACTCCTACAGGGGCTGGGGGAGGAGGGCAATGAATCATGATGCTTAGCAGCTTTCATATCAAGAATGTGTTATAGACATTACCCAATGCTCATCAAAAAAATACAGTTTTATTAAAAACATGGCTTAAGCAAGCGGATCTGCTTGTAAAACAGGCAGGAGTGCAAATCAGAGTACTGGTGCCTCATGAAGGTTTTAGTGAGGTTGGTTTTTTTGCTGTTGAGATAAAGCTATTCTGGCATGACAGTGTAAATGTAAGGTTGCTAATTATTTGTCCGCATTAGCTCTGTCTCATGATGATAGGATAGAATGTTTTCAAAATTGTCCAATTTTATCACTTCTCTCCTAGAGGCACAAAGCATTATTTAATGTAGCAACTTGAGCTATGTTCTTCCTCTTACCTCCTTTTCATGCTTTCAGATAAAAGGAATGCAGTTGTCAAATGATGTCTGTAGGAGCTGAAAGACGACGATTAACATCCGGATCTGGTAAAGTGCTCAGCACCTTCTTTGTTGTTTATTGTGTCAGCAAGTTTGTGGACATCTGGCATCTTTTTCTGACTTGAACTTGGAACCTTGTACAATTGGGTTGTGTTAGAGTAATAGTCTTTTGAATTGAATGTGAAATAAAGAGTTCAGTAAGAAATGGTGAGGCTAACTCTTTGGGCTGTCTTCTTATCTCTTGCTTGGATTTTGTTTGATTTATGAGGACTGGTCATCTGCTAACCTAGCAAATCAACACTGAATCTTTAAATTGTTTCAGCTATTGTATATCTACATCCTAGCACATCTATGTTATATACCTTCACTAGAAATATGTTAATGAATCAAGCTGCACAGTGCTCCCCTTGAGGTGAATAAATATTTTTCATCCCTGGAGAGGCTGGAGTCGGGGGGAAGCTGTAGCCTTTCCAAAATCACATAGCAAACTAGTAGCAGGATAAGATACAGGCTTTTTCCACATCTTTGACTGTTAAAACTTCAGTGCTAAAGCAGTTGTGGAAAATGTTGTTGTTTTCTATGCAAAGTATTATAAATGACATTTTTGTCACAAGATTAGCCAGAGTAGCCTTGTGATTTATGCATTACATCTGTGAGTCAAGTTCTGGGAAGACTGAGGTTAAAAATAGGGCAGAAATAATGAAAAATTTGAAGTAATATGGCCATGGAAAACGTTATATAAAAATTCAATAAAAGATGATAGAATGAATTCAGAAGATGATCAGATTTGATTTAATAACCAGGAAAAAAAGGAACTTCTGAAAGACAAGGATCTCCCTTCTGCTTGGTCATCTTTTCTTTTATGCTTTTTTCATGTTGAAAGATGTCTTATACCATACAGTGCGTTTGCACTAACCGCGATGAATTTCAATTTGTGGTTAGGATCAGGGCTACCAGCCATCGCCAGCCCATCCATGGGCACCACTTGGGCTCATGCTTGCTGTTGGATGGCACAACAAATGCATGTTGAAACTAGCCATGTTGAACCAAAGCACCCTGACGATATGCTCATAGAAATGCAACAGCCCTCTTGGTGGCTTTTATTAGCATATTTCCTTGTGTTTGTACCTCATACAGTACTCTGATATTCGCTTTGGGGAAAAAGCCATAAGGCAGAGAATAGGAGAGAAGCCACAGGGCTGGGGAGTCCCTATTTCAAAATATTTATGTTGTTTTGAAGCATTAGCTTCCATTATGTGTGCAGGTAAGCATTTCAGTTATTTGTGGAGAGCAATATTGCCTGTCTTAGTTGTGAGAAGCAGAAAGCAGTTGTGATGAGGCTCTGCAGGTAGAACTTCATGCAAAGATAATTCCTGCTGGTGCAGGGCAACAAGGTGAGCTGTCTTTGGGTTTTGTTTTCTTGTTTTCAAACTCAGCTGGCTGGCATAAAAGGAGGAGGAAAAGAATACCTTAAGTAAACAAACATGGGTTTGACTATAAGCAGTTGATGAAGGCCTTTG
The DNA here is from genome assembly GCF_034638445.1 of Ciconia boyciana. Taxonomy (NCBI): domain Eukaryota; kingdom Metazoa; phylum Chordata; class Aves; order Ciconiiformes; family Ciconiidae; genus Ciconia; species Ciconia boyciana. The sequence goes on along the minus strand of NC_132941.1, from coordinate 10,550,656 downwards.
GCAAATATATAGAAGGGTTGCTTGTTTTAATTCTAGGAGGAATTGTTCACACTGGACAAGTTATCTTAACGGGAAGCACATTTTTTAAAAAATAGAACAAAAAACATTCAGATCTAGGCATATTATGAGACTATATTAACTTAGAACCTATCCTTTTCTGAGAATTTATGGGACCCTGGTGAATTCAGGGGCGCTATGCACAAGCATACATCATCACTTCCTATAGACTGGAATGCAGAACTGCCTACTGATTTCTGCTGGTAGATTTGGGATTAGTATAATTTGAAACTTTTTTCAGGATCTTCTATTATCAATTCTTTTGTATTATATTAGTAGTGGTGGTGCTTACATTAATTTTAAGATACCGTATTTACTGGAATTAGTCACAGACTTTTCCCATGCTTTTGCTTAACATTGCAAAAGTAATAATATAACTGCTGCCTGCTGTCTGAGTGTGAATTGTCACCTAATGCATTCATTGCTAGTGTAGGGCTGTAATTGGAACAAATATGCTGATTTGATTATCTGATCTGAACAGAACAATTCTAGGATGGTTTCTAGAATTTTCAGTGACTTTACCATCCTTGAATTCTTTCTTTATTCTTATAACTATTTGCACAGTTACTGTCCTGTGGCAATCAGCTTCAGTAACATTCCTTAATTTCTTTTTGTTTAGGATAGATTCCTATATAGCTTTTTCTAGTGCAGATCATTGCTTTTGTGAATTATGTAAGCATTAAAGAAAATACTATTCTGCTAGTAGAAGTATTCCTGAAACTGGAGAATATAACCACTCTCCCTTGTTTAAAGTAAATTGGGAAAAAAAAACCAAACCACCCCATCACTCTGTGTGCTCTGTTATGAATGCTAATAATTAAGTGTTAGAGTTCAGCTGTGTGATGGAAAGAGTTATTCTGGAGACTAGTAAACAGAGGAGTTGGGGCATAGATTGTTGGAATTTTTTGTTTTGGAGAAGTAAAGGAGTCATAGATGCAGCCAGTCAAGCACTAGTAGCAAAACTATCAGGGAAACACATAGCTGAGAGAGTGAGCACTTGTGTTTGGTAAAGTGATGGCCTAGAGTTGTGACCAAAGAATATTTCTCCTGTTGTTTCATTCCTGTTGTGTTCAAGGAGCAGAAGGATTTCTGGGACTCCAGTAATCCTGTGTCAGTTTTCCTGAATATTGCACTGTTGTTCTACTGCCTATTCAATAAAATCTGATTCTTCCCAAAAGTGATGGATTATTGCACATGTGCTGTTGATTTCTGGATATAGAACAGTCCTTGGCAGAAGCATCCAATATATTGCATATGTGCCCTGTGAGGGTATAGCATGTCTGCAGTCAGTCTAGGGTTTTTGCCAGGAAAAGGCTACCTCATGTCTGGAAACCCCAGACAAATTCCTTACAATTCATCCAGATGAGATTAGAAAGGGGGAAAAAAATAAATATTGTAAACTGTTAGAAAAATAAGACTACAGGAGACCTGAAGATATTACCTGTTATGCCTCCTTGATGGAAAATGATGTCAGGTATACCTATGACGTTCCTAATTAATGTTTCTGTAACCTGTTGAGAAAGACCTCCAGGAAAAGGTTCTCTAGATAGAATTTCCCTGGGCAGCTCATTCCCATGTTTCACTGTCCTTCATTTAGAAAGTTTTTTTCCTAAAGTCTAAGTCTAACCACTTCTTTTAACCTGTTTTCATAGATCACATTTTCCAGTGCTTGATTATTCTAATAGCTTTCTCTCTGCTTGGTCCAGATCTATCTGTCTTGAAGTCAGGCACACAAAACAGATGGACCTAAACCATCCCCCTTCATGTATCCATGTATCTTGAAGCCTGTTTATGCTTCAAGTATCATATTTGCCCTTTTTTTTTTTTTAAAAAAAAAAGTACAGAATAGCATAGTTGATTCATGTTCATCTTGGGATCCCCTATAAGCATTCTGAATTTTAATCCTGTCTTCCAAAGTAGTTGCAGACTCTCTCTACTCTGTGTTACTTGCATTTAACAGCACACTCTCTTCCATCAGCAGGTCATCAGTGACAGTTTTTAAGGGCAATGGCATCTAAAGAGTCTTTTGTGCAACCCTGTTTGATACATCTCTCCACTTCGGCAACATGTGGGACACTAATCTGCACTCATAATTTTGCTTCTGTCATATACTAGTTTGACACAGACCAAACTTCCCTGGTTTGCATATGAGGATATCATGGCAGCATTAAATGCCTTAAGTCAGAGCTTTTTATTTTGTTACAGAAAGAAATCAGACTGGTTTGATATAATTTGTTTTGGACAAATCCATGTTGGCTGCTCATAATCTCCTTGTTATATTCCAGGTGGTTACAAATGATTTGTTTGTTGCAGAATTTTTCCAGGAAACTGCAGTTAAGCTGCCTAGCCTATAATTTTCTTGCTCCTCAATTTATTCCTTTTGATAATAGGCATTAACTCTGTCCTTTTCTGCTTTTCAATGGCCTTGCCTGTCCCACACAAGTTCTTAGAGATAACTGCTAATCATTGCTTCAACTACTTGCTTAGGTAAAAAGAGATGTGCGATATCCCTAGGATTACACCAGAAAAATATCTGACTTTATAATCAAATTATCTTCTTAATGGAAAAAAACCCTGCTAAACCCTGATGATTGGCTCTGTGTGAGTCCAGGCCATCTTGCAGTTTTCCTTTAGCAATCCCAAAGTAGTATGTGATAGCATAAGAAGTTGGAGAAAGAGCACAGTCTACCCGATGAATAAACTGCCTTCTCCCTTTGTCTCCTGCAGACCATCTCGTTGACTTTAATAGCTTGCCTTGTATTTCAGTAGTTGCCATAGCAGCTAATAATTTATTATTGAGCTAAGTAATAATTGCTTTATAATTATAAATCCAAGCAACATGCTGGCACATCTATCTGAAAACTTATGCACTAATTCCTTTCATATTGATCTTCCTCCCTACTTGATCTTTTTGAATTTGTGAATTATGTTTTATCTCACCTCTTAACACTGAGTAAAATTAAACTAAAGCTTTTGTGTTGTAATCTGTTTATGAATTCAGCTGTTGGAAAGCCTCTCTGACCAGCACAGCACTAGGTGTATACCTCTTTGAATGCCTTGATATAAATCCAGCAGGAGAGGGAGTTGCTTTGAGCGTGCCCTTGTATTTATATTTTAATATTTTCTCTGCCTTTTCTTAAATAATTTCACAATAATACTTATAAATGTGTGATAATACTAATAGATGTGCTTTTATTTATATATATAAAATATTAAGTATTAATGGAAAAGATGCATATGGGCAATAATTTTATTTTCAAAGATTTAAATAAAAATTTCAAATGGGAACTGTTCTTTCTCATATACTGATAGAAAGCGGGCACTGATTTTGTTGCTGATGTGTTTTTATGTCGCCTGTCTGCCTGTACAATCTGTTTCCTCTTGTTTCTGGTCTAGATTTGAGCTCTTTAGCAACCGTACTTTTTGTTCTGGATTCATGCATTTCTTAGCTCATGGCTAGGATCACCAGGTTGAGAAGTAAAACAAATAATAAGAATAATCATGAATAGAGTAGGAAATTGATGTGGCTTAAAATTGAAATATACATTATGTGCAAATGACATAAATAGTCTTTTCCAACAGAGTAATATTTTTAGATAAGCTAAGTTGTTGATAAATGCATGTTTTCCTGCTTGGGAGCTGCATTTCTCATGCCAAAAGTGAGAACCATCTTTATTTAGTAACACTCCTAAGGAGCCTGTGTGAAGCTTAGTGATAATGCAGTAAATCAAATGGTCTTGTTACATCATGTAGTCCTCCCAAATAAATCCCTCTTTAAAAAAAAAAAAAAAGACAAGCAAAGCTTGAACTAGTTTTTTATTCTGTTTTCAGAGTCAAATTGTCTGCCTCTTTACTAGCCACAACTCCTGCCATCCTATTAGACCATTAGGTTTAAAATTGGAGTGTTTCTAGGTAAACAGGCACAACATACTAGTTTTCATGACTGATGCATCTGCCTTGGGGATATGGTACAGACCACTGCCAAGACAGTTTAACCTAATGAGTCAAATTTATTTGAACTCTTCTCGTAAGGATGTTGAGATGCTGTAGATACATTTGTTCCTTATGCTTACTTATTTGAAGATTAATCTTGATTTAGGAGGCATTGTGCTTCACTGCTTGGCAGGGTGTCAGTTCTATGAAGGCACTGTAAGATTAGGCTAAAGTGTTTAGTGAAGGAGGAAGCTAAAGCAGTTTAGTCAACAGTTCAGTAGTAATAAATCTGGAAATACTGTCATAATAGAAGTGAAACCAGTAAATACAGGCTTTATCTTTTTCTCAATGGATGTTTTTTTCATACCTGCATGGAAGGAAAAGATTCTGGTCTACATTTCCGGTTGAAGACCTTCACAGTAGTTTCTCCTGAGGGCATTTTAGATGATTCTACAGCTAAATAACATTAAAACTTTCTGAGTAATTTTCAGTGCTGCTTGATAGAGAGTTTAAGGAAACATTTTCAATTAGGTGATAGTAGGTAGACAAGTCTTTTCAAGAAGGAGGTTTTGAATTTCAAAATGTATATGAAAGTTGTATTACTTGCTGTCTATTTATTTTGCAATACAAACTGTTTTCAGATGCATTTTCATCTTTTGAATTTCTTTTCAGCACCCTTGAGAGTGTCAGGCAGTTACTTGCTTTTGAATCAAATTTATAAGCAGGCCTAAATACCAAACTTATTGTTGGGCAATGAGCATATTGTTAAGCAGCAATAACACATTAATGCCATGGTTAATATTTATCTCACACTTGACAGAAAGCTTTGCAAACCTCACTTCACTGCTCTTAAGAAGCTGTATAATTTTCTTCAGTTTTATTGAAAATATCTAAGCTACCTTAAAGTCAAATTATATGTGGAGGATGATACCAAGACCACTCTCCCCCACAAGCTCTGCCTAAAGCTGACGCTTTTGCACAGTACAGCATATACATGGTTCATGCCTGGAAGCAGAGTAGCTGTGTTACCATGATTTTGTGCCTCTTCATAAGACTCTGCTCAGCCTTCGTGCTGCACTGTGCAGCCGTGCTAATTCCAGGTCCAGCCCTAGGCTGACAATGGCTAGCCTGAGGAGCTCCATGTGGCACTCCTTTGCGAATGCAGGTATGACTAGGGATCCAAGCCATAGCCTAGTCAGTGAACATACACCTTCCACAACACCATGTCAGGTTTTTTAAATAGTTTCTGGTATCTAGTTGCTTATAAAAAAACTGCGTCATTAAAAAAATCACCATTCCCTGCATTTGAGTGTTCCCAGTTAACCCAGAAAGCAAGTTTGTGTGCTATTGGTTTGGCTGAACTACTTTATCTGTCAGTTTGCAGTGTGTCTATACTTTTTCAGTAGGAGAAGGGACTAGTTTTAAGGCCTTTAAGGTTTTTAAGGTTGAGACCAGAGATTTGGCAGAACACTACCGGTTTCAGCTAAAGCTGCAGCTGATGCTGACCTGTTCTACCACACTGGTCACTTTCTTCCTGGTGTACAAGTTTATGGAGACTTCTAAGTACAATGCTCCTAGGTGTACACAAAACTTATTGAAACTGACTCTCTTGTAGACATTGTTCTATACCTGCGTGGTAGTTTGTGTCTCTGACCTATTATTCTCTGCTTGTGGCAGCAGAGCTATAACATCAAACTGAGTTTTAAACATCATTTGTGTAGTTAATTGTCTAGAATTGCTCAGACTTGCTAATGAACTAAATATTTATCTAACAAACTAGAAGGCAAATACATCTGGGTCGTAAGTAATGATCAAACTTATCAAACCCTGGGCTATTTACTGCCAATGCATGTGGTCCTGTCTTTTGGGGGTCAAAGAATTCAGCTCTGGTAGCGTGAAAGTTGCTAACACCCAGGCAGAAGTCGTGATCAAGCACCACAAGGGCCTTTCTACGTGGCTGGGTGCAGCTGCTGTGAGCTTGTTCTATTCACTGCTAACATCGATGCTGAACCTACAGGCCTCTGCTGGGCAGCTTCCACCTTGGGGGTGACCTGGTGAGCTGAAAATAGAGGCAAAAAGTCAAGCAGGACTCCAAGCTCTGAATGTAGGTTTTCTGCTACCATGTCAGTGAATTGGGGTTTTTTTTAAGGCTACTTCATGTTTGTTACAGTGTGCTCCAGAGCTCTACCCTGACTCTGTTCCTTGTCACAGGTGACTAAAGAGAACTGCCATGCAGGGCCACCACTCCGCCTTTGTGTCTGTAGCTGTGTTTGCGCTGGTCATAGCTTTCTGTTTCTATGCACAGCAAATGGAGAGCTGGCATCACTGCTCTAGCCATTAAACTACACAGATATCTTGTGTCTTTTCAATGTGCTGCTCTTTTATTTTTTTTCTTTAACACTTACTTTCTTCCAGTGCTTTCTTCTCAATTGACTATAAAGGATAGTTCACTCATGTTACATTTTAATTTTGCTGTTAACGTGCTTGATTGGAAAAATGTTCTTGTAACAGTAATAAAAAATGTGTGCAAGATAGCACAAATGACATGTAAGCTTATTCTATGAGGTTTGCTTAATTGAAGATAAACAAATTTATTATCTTGCAATTGCTGTGGCTTGTATATGTAAACGGCTTTGTAGCAAGCTCAGCAACTCTATTCAACATGCTGCTTTTGACTTGGCACCAGGTTTTATTTTACTGTATCTTAAAAGCTTCTTGGAGGAGTTTCCCTCCTGGTTCTCCTGGCTCCTTGATATATAGACAAGATACCATATCAGGCTCTTTCAAATTCTTCCACAGAAAACTCAGTGATGGTGGAGAATTATAAGCTGTCTCAAAACCACACTTTGTCGTTGTGCATTTTTGCAGCCTCCTTCACAGCAGATAAGTGACATAGGAGAATTTAGACAGAACAGCAATACAAATATGAATGTTAGTGAGCCCAATGCAGACTTAAAATGTTTTTCTTTTTTCAATTTCAGAGTATAATCCTGTTCTATGAGATGATTCCTAATTGATAGTACTGATTAGCTTTCTTTTATTGTTATTATTTTCATAAGAGGAGAAGCACATGGAATATGATAAATTAGTAGCTTGGGATCTTGGGGAAGGAGCACTGTTGAAATGTGAAACTGTTGTTGGAACTAGGCAGGCTCATTCTGCCATAATTACCACATTGACCCACAAATGAACTTTACTTTTCAAAGAAACAATTTTGGAATGTTTCCTGGGGAACATTTTGCTGTTGATGTGTGAGCATACAGTGCAAGATGCTAAAGATACATGAAAACTTGTGCCTAAGTATTAGCATAATGATTAATGCAGCTGCCTAGTGCTGCTACACAGTCACTTTGTAGTGCATCATGACTTTTATAGGAGTGCTTTGTGTCCTTCTGAACAGCTCCTGTCCATGGAGCTGTGTGATGCTCAAAGATATCATTATTTCTGGATTTTTAAAATGCAGTCTTTAGTGAGTATGGAAACTTGGGGGCCTGATACTGGATAGCACTTTCTATTAAAGGGGGACTCGACACCTTATAAATGGGACCAGAAGTCTTTTAAAAAAGAACAGTGGGGTGGTGGTGTGGGTTTTGTTTTGTTCTATTTGTTTTATTAATCATGCAGCTGAAGACTTCTTTCTCCCATTCCTTTTAAAGGCATGGACCCACCTGCCTCTGGCTGGTGCTTGAACCAGAAGCGAGCAGAAAGAGACCTATCTCGCATTAGTCAGCTTCTCAGCCTGAATCTTTCCTTACGTCTGTGTGAGCCACTATAAACCAGGACACCAAAACTTGATCACTTAATGATTTTCTAGTCTGCAGATCTCTTGTAAGGATGGGGTAAATATGCTGGAGCATGAATTTTTTTATTATCTAGTTCTTTTCATGAAATTCTTAATATTTCTGAAAAGCAGACTTTCTGTGGCTACTCAGATTTCCTTTTACATGTTAGCAATGAAGTCTTTCAAAACATATCCCTGGCAAAAGAATAATGCTGATAATTCAAAGATGAGTTATATTTGATTAATTTAATAAATGAAATTATATTGTAATATAATCTAAAATGGTCTAACACAGTGGTATTTAATTAAATGGACAAAATTCTTAATATACTAATGGCCTAATTTAGGAATTAATTGCTAAGTCTTTGCCTTTGTAACAATTCAGATTTCTTCCTTCTTTGACATGGTTTTAATAAGGTAGCTGTAGATATTCTTAATGCTTACGGTGGCATTTTTTGTTGAACCCGTTTGTAGAATTTATCGTACATATGAATACTGGTATTAGATTCTATTCTGGGTGGAAGATGACAAAAGGAAAAAGTGTTTCTGAATTACTGAAGGTTTATCTTGAAAACACTTCTGAGCTTTCATTTTTGTTAATTATATTTTTCTCAGAGTTTAAAAAATAATATGTTTCTACAGACAAATATTCTGCTTCTTCAGAAAATGCAGCTCTCAGGTAACTTTCATTTCAATTCCTTGCCTGCATAATTAAAACACAAACTCGAGACCTTTTTCTCAACACTTCCATCGTCTATTTCTCATTATGCTTCTTGATGAGATTTTTAGGCTTCACAGAACACCGTCTAGGCAGCTAATCCGATGCAGTGCTAAGATCACAGCACTTCTTGTGTAATACTTATTAGGTTAATCAAGAAACTTACTGAAGCAGGAGGTTTTTTAAGGCCTGCCAAATTTGAAACCATAGATCAAAGTTCATAGCCCTCTGACCCTTTTGCCCTAACTTGCCTCAGCAAAGTCTACATGAATGGCCTTATTGTGAATATGGCAATGTCCGAGAGCCTGTACATTTGCAATTGTTTAGGCTTAGGAGAGGCATTGTGTTGTGACTGATGAAATGCATTTTCTTCTCTTTCTGAAGTGTAAAAGTTTTCACCTCCATTGCCTATACAAGTGCTCCGGTGATCACAATAGCAGTTAGGTGATCCTTGTTCCTGTCAGACTGAGCACCCAGTTTTATGACAGAGTGTAATTAAATGGCTCAGAAGCCAACATTAGGAAAACAGCAGTGAAGAATAGGGGAAGAGCTTAATTTCCATATGGTCAGCCAAGCACGAACAACACCAGCATTGTGATCTGGAGTAGACAGTTTAAGCACTATTAAAGAGACGTCTATTCTTTACGTTGTCTCTTGAATGCCACTGCACTTCTTTGATTACCCTTCTTCATGGTCAAAACCTCTTCCTAAACCAAATGCTTTTTGCATGGCGTGACTTCTTTGGTGTTATTAATATAATAGCAAGGATTATTTTGAATAATAACACTGAACTTAAGAATGGAAATGAAATAATTTAATTAAACTAAGTTTGACCCAGAAAGGCTTAGGGAATTTTAATAAGGTTGCCCTAATAACATTCTGATTTACTACTTCCTTTTTCAGGGGAAATTACAAAAGTGAGATCACAATAGGACTGGAGCTTTCAGGGACCATGGGGTAGAAATGCTAATTGTGCTTCTAAAGAGGACCTGAAGTTCTTTGGGTAAATTAAATTGTGTTCTTTTCTTTTTTTTTTTTTTTTAACCTTCTGAATTAATTTCCCTAAAAAGTAACCAGTGACTCCCTGGATTTAACAATTAGCCAGCCAGAAGAGTTAAAAGGTTTTTTCAGTCATGTATTCTTTAAATTACCCACACCAGCTATTTAAGTACTCAAATGTAAAACTGACATCTTGGTTTTAGATGTCCATGTCATCATTACAGCCATGGTAATGCTGGATTGGTCACTCTTTCTGCACCTGATAACACTGCTTCCAGACCCAGTGGGAATTTGGCTGTTTTGAACATGAGTGGTGGCTTTGAGATGAGTTACCAGGGTTTGTGTTCGTGTATCATCAAAAGAACATGTTTAGAAGTTTGTGACTTACACAGTGCAGAAATGAAGAAAAGTAGTGTGTGTGCGTGAGCAACATAGGTTGGTTTGTTCGTTTTAATATGTGTCTCACTGAATTGAAAGCAAATGCTTAGGAACAACATAACGCTTATTTCAAGAGCAGTTAACTTGAAAGTCAATGCCTGTATAATGGTAAAATGATCAAATATTTCTGAGAACACCCTTACAACCTTTACTTAGCAGAGCGTATGAGTGTGGTACCAGAAATTACAGGAGTTTATTAAAATAAAGCAAGAGATGTTGTTCAGATCACCAATTTACTAATTAAAGAAGAGTGTCAATTGATTAAAGCAGGATGTTCGTTTACAAAGCAAACAAAGAAGTTTGGGCAATTATGGTTCTCCCCCTTATTGCAGGAAAACATTTGAAAGTCTGACAGGCAGTTGTTTACTTAATATGAGTATTCAATTCTTCTCTAATCTTCAAATCTATAGAAAATTACTGTATCACCTGCAGGAAGTTCTCACGATAAATACCCAATGGCATATTTCGGTACAATCGGGCTGCAGTCTGCTGCCTTTCAAACAGGAAAAGTGAAAGGCAGAAGCAATAAAAAGGACGTCTTTGAGAGGTATAAATTTCTTCTGCCCAACTCCATCTTGACTACAGCTTAATTTTAAAATGTATCCTTTCACCTGCTACAGCCAAATCTGTTTCCTCTCTATGTATAAAACAGAAGTATCAGTTTTGTTTCATTCTTAGATACTGATCATTAAGATGCATTATTATTAGATGAGGCAAAGTTTATTCTGGTGAATTGCATTAACGAGAAAGCAGTGTGACAGATATGATACAAGCACATGCTGTGTCAGCTTGGGAAGGAGTGTATGTGCAGAAGAGAATATTGTCATCACTCTCAGCAAAATAATGCAGAGTTTCGTTTTATTTATGGCTTGAAAAACTGACAGAGACAGTTAAATCTTTGTGTCAGTCAAGTCCTGATTTAAAGCTCCAGCTGTCAGTATTCAAGGACTCAATTACATTATGACCTTTCATCTTTTTCCTCTTTACAGCACATACAGTGCCAAGGCTCCTCTTAATTATTTTTTTGTCTTATTCTTTCCTTGTGCTCTTTTCTTTAAATAAAAGCAAGGAGGCAGGTAAGGGAAAATCTCTTTCCAGCAACTTTATTTTTTATTTTTATTACATCATTATCATTTTCACAGTTGTAATTCCATGGTGTTTCTTCCTGGCATATTCTCACTTGCCTAGGCAGTGGAGCCAAATGGGACTTACCAATTTACTTCTGGAAACTAAATGGCCTAATGTTCCCCTCTGGTTATCTACCCTTTCAGCTGGTGGGATATATGCTCTGCCTTCTGCCTGCTTAGTGCCCTGTAGATAAATTTGTACAGAATTTCTTTAGCTGTCAGAGTGATGGATGGGTGGTACAGTGGAGCCTGCTCAGCCAGAGCAAGTGGCTGCCTTTGCCATCCATCACTCTTCCTGCTGTCAGTCCCCTGATCAGGACTTCAGAGCAGGTTCAGACTTTGTCTAGGTCACCGTGCCACAGAAAAACAATTAGTTTGTCAAGGATATACATATTTTAGCATGAGGATATTTGACATCTGAAATACTGTTGTTGTGTTCTGCATTCGATAAATCAGATTTTTGCTTTGTTTTGAAGCAGGGGTTCTGTGCTTAGGGGAGAGTGAATGTGTCACATTGAGTATTCTTGTAGTTATGATTGTGGATGGTGGAAAGAAAAGTGAGTGGCCAGTTAGAAAAAAGAAAATGGAAAAGAAGCATTTGATACCTAGGCATTGGAGACAGATGTATGTTTTAAAAGCGATGTTAAAAACAGCTCTGGCCTTTTAAAGGATTTAGGGTTTTTTCCTACTAGTAATTTTTAGTAACTCTGGTTGTCTTTGGGCTTTAGATCATTCTCTGGCTTGATTTGTTGGCTCTTTTGACTCACCAACTATTTGTGAAATAGAAAAGTACCAAACTAAATTGAAGTATTTCTTCTTACTTGTGTTATATTTCACTAAGACTTGTGCTTCTCTGTATGTCATTACATTTCATGTGTTCAGCTGGTAACTTAAGTTTCTGCTCTTAAACACCAGCCAGGATTTTTAATTCAGAACAGTCCTTAACTCTTGCTCATGAACTTAATTTTTTTCTTCCTGTTTAGAGGTGCTGGGGAGAAGAAATGAGGGATACCTAGGCTGACATTTCATTTAGCTGGCAGTGAAACAGGGTTAGCTGTTTGAATGCCGATTGTCTTCCAGTGGTTTTTACTGTTCTGTGAAGGACTTTTTCACAGTTCACCAGATCTGCTCAGCTTCTGCTGGGGACAGTCCAACAGGAGTGCTACCAGTTGCTGAACATGTGGCTTCACTCTGGAGGAAGCTGGCTGTTGTGCTGCCTACTGGAGAATACCTGAAGCATGGGGTCATACTGAGAAGGAGAAACACTTGTGATATGAGGAAGGATACAGCAGTATTACAAACCTGTGTTTTGTGCATGAATCACTTCAACAAAAGATGGTAACTGTAGTAGATCCTAGATTTCGGGTTGTCAAAGTGGTTACATATGCTCGTTACCACCCTTGACTGTACTGTGGAGTAAGGGAATATCAGATTACATGTGATTGTAACACCGATACAACAGGCTAACAGCGGTGAGCCACGTGGTAGCTTGAGTAGGGTTTCTGTAATGGCTATATGCACCTAGCTGAGCCTGACATACACTAGCGACCCGAAACTGTATGCAAGTCTTTGTTCTTCTGTCCCCACAATTATCTTTCAGGAATAGGTATGGTAGCGCTGACTATTTATAATCTGAACAATCTACTTGTGTTTGCATGTATAAACCAATTAGCTATGAAGTGTGCTGTGGTATGAAGTATCAACAATATTTTCCAAAAGTAAATTGGTTGTGTTTAGCATTTCAATGCCTGAAGAAGGTATCGCAATATCTTGTAAATTAAATGGCCTTGCAAATAACTATAATGTTCTGTGCTTAAGTGGAAAAGATACTTAAAATCATAGCCTTCTTTCTTTGCAACTTGTGTGGCATGCTAAAACTCTGTGGAGACAAAATAACTGTATTCAGGGTATGCTAGGGAAGTGCAGAAATAACTCACCCCCTTGTTCACTAGTATTCCCATTATCTATCACCAGCCACTCTGTGTCAGTCTGAGCAACTGGGGCTACAGGATTGTTTTCTTAGAAGACTGCTACATATTTATGTTCGAGTGAGGAGGATTTTTGCTTGGAGCTGTTACCAGTGGATTGGTGGGGAAAATAAATCTTTGCTAAATGTGTGTTTTTCACATTTTCAAGTGATCAATTACATTTATCAAGTTTCTGGATAAACACAGATTATCTTCAGCTCAGTAAAATTGTAATGGTTCTTCTCCATATGTAGGGCAGAAGCTATTTCTGCGTGGATGCTGTGCAGCCAGCCTTCTTGATGGCTGTGAGAAAGATGGCATAGCTAAGGCTATGTTGACATATTCTAGAAGGAATTAAGCTCTCTCCACACATCTGTATTTTAATAATGTGGCTTCTTTTCAGTGTTTCTTTGCACAGTGGAACAAATCAGAAATAGCCACTGCAGCTGAAGGCAATAGAGGCTCTTGCTCGAGAGACAGTGTGTGTTTCCTAATCCTCTTCCAAACCTTTCTTAGACAACTATTTGTTACATTGTCATGTTCAAACCTGTTCTCTTACTCTATTTGCTTTGTTACCATGCTGTGTCTCATACCATGCATTTAAATTGCAAGGTCTTTGTGACATGAACTTTGTTTGGCATGGATCTAGAAGTATAATATGCAAGTACAGTACAGACATTATTTATTTTAAGGAAAGAAGAAATTTGGCAGCTGGCTAGGAGAAGATGGAATTTCTAATTATTAGGACAAGAGTAAGGGCAGGTTGGCAGGTTTTCATTACTAAGCAAGCATATAGACATCTCTGTTAACATGCCCCATAACAAGATAGCTCGTCATGCTAATTTGGTACTACGAGAATGCATTACACCTAGGTGGAGGTTTGGAGGAAGAAATTTAACCTGTTCCTGGTTTATTGAGAGAGAAAATGAGACTACAATTTCAAAACAAACTAATGAAGAAAAAATTCTGGTAGTGGGGAATAGTTAATTGCTTCTTGTTTCTAATAGTAGAAGTTTATGGAAGCAATAGGCCGACTGAATTACTCTGGTCTGTTCAGCGGTCCAAGTGGAGTGGTTTTGTTCTAACTTCTCTTCCTTTCAATAAGAGTGGAGAACCTAGGCTCTGGCAGATGTACCAAGACTATAAGAGTACTGTATCAGCTACAGGAGCTGCAAGCCAAGCACTAAGTTGAGAGGTCACAACGTACATAGTAAATATTTAAATGCACTTTAAAACAAGTGCCTCTAATTTTAAAGCCTTTTAACACCTTACATAAGATTTGGACAGGATAATTACTTTTGTGTGTTTTGCTCATCTTGAAAAATATTGAGTGAAAGTTCAGCTGGCTTCTATTTTATCCTGCTATGTGTCTGCTTATTTGTTTCACAGGTCACTATTAAATCAGCTTTATGGGGAAACCAGGGCTAATATTTCTGAATTTCTGTAGGATCATCACCTGGGGCATTATAGTAACATGGTACATAGTGTGATGTGTGTTCACACGCGCACTGAAGGAATTTTCCATCTAGTTTTGGTAATCATAAAGCCACATTAGAATAAATACAGTAACTGAATCCTAATGCCAAAGAAAGTAGAATGAGCAGTTTTAAGCAGTAGGTGACAGACCATTGAAGAAGGAAAAAATTTGTAAGAGTAGATTTTGGAGATAAGTATTCAATAAAGTAAGTGCAACGTATGTGTTACCTAGTATCTAGGGGCTTGACTAGTTATCTGTAACAAGACCCTGAAACTGTACAGTTATAAGCATCAGGTGTTTGGCATGTGGAACTGAATTTTCCACCTTAAAATCACCTTTGTGTTTTAAAGCTAGAAGAGACTACTACTGTCTTGTTCACTCCTTTGTTTTATCAAAGAATACTTATATACTCAACCTAATATCTAATGTTTAACTTCATTTTCAATATCAAGTTGTTCTTTATCAGTCCTTGGCCAAGCCTGATAGTTCTCAGTGCATTGTCATTAGAGGTGAGATATAAAAGTAATGCAGCTGATGTGTCCTGTGTATACTGACTTTTAGTGACTCCCCCAGTTGCTCAAAAGCTTTACTCTCCAGGGCCCTGGTATGAACATGACCTTCTATAATGCTAAATATTAAAACAACTAGTTTAAGCTTCATGTTTTAGTTTTAAAAGCATAGGAACAAAGTCACAGTGGAGGCCAGCTGGCAGACTTGCATAGCAATGAGCAAACCTTTCCCCTTTAGACATACCAGAATTTAAATTTGCACTTAAATCACAAGTCAGTATGAATTTAAGCCTATCCAAGAACTCATTTATGCACATCACAAAACCACCCCACAAATTGGTACAGTACTTTTCACTTGGCAGTCATTCCTCCAGAGATATCCAGGACAGAAATAGCAAGGGTACTGCAAGCCAGATATATGCTGGCAAAGCTGCCTATGGTAGAAAACTTGTTCAGCACCTGCCTGTTTGTGCTATGCCTGGCTGCCATCACCTGTATTAGACTATCACATTTATAATGACTGAAATTGTCCATATTATTTAGGAATAACAGTGGTTTTTGTTTTATTGTTTAACCTGAGCTAAAATTTTAAGTGCAATTTAAAGCAAGCAAGAAGATAGAAAAGCACAGGAGGTCTGAGCAGAATCACTGTTTTCAGAAACTTGTCATTTCTTGGGACACAAACTTGGAATTGGCTTTGCCTGGGAGAGCACTTGTTCCTCTTCCCCACTGTGCAAAGCTCTGTTAAGGCTGACAGGTCTCCATGTGGGTGTGGAGGTCTCAGAATTTACAACTCATATTTTCCTCAGTATTTAAAAACTGAAATAATTGTTAATCAGCCTCTTTACTTCTGCTTGCCCAAGTTAATGCCTGATGGTAATCTCAATGACTTTCAAGTGAACTGTGTGATGTCAGGAATAAATATGGATTGTTAATTAAAAATAAAAATAAAAATTGGTAAGTAGGTCAGGATGATCTTAAAACCTCTCAAGGCCACCTGGTCAGTGCTGGAAGACAGATCTTTGTAGCTTCATGAAAGAAATCTTCAATCCCGATTTCTTTTTGAGAGACCCTGACGAAAGAGACTCCCTGTGCAACATGAAAACACTGTGATATTCTTCCTTCATGTGAAATGTCTAAAACTGTGCCTGTAATGGCTGCTAAGTCAGTGGCACTGCAGAGAATGTGGAAAAGAATCAGGTTTTACCTAGTGATTTTTTGTGAACATTAACCTATCATTGAATACTGCCTGGATAATTCCTGAGATGGCTAAGAGTCTCCTTTTATACATATGCTCTCTCCGGCACACTGGTGTGCTTTACCTTCTAGAGAGCTAGAAAAGTTGGCAGGAATTGCTCTTGTTGGCACCGATGGTAACATGGTCACTGGCAAAAGTATTAAGCTCCGCTTTGTAGAAGCGCTTTAAAGAAGCGTAGGACATCTTAGAAATGGAGAAGCCTGCAGCCAGTATTGATTACTGTACCAGTTAAATTCCTTTACTAACCTGTGTGTAGGATCTGTTGCATCCAAGTTGCAGTCCTTTAGTTCTTTGTTTAAAGTTTTGTCTCTCTCAGCAAATCTACCCTTGCAAAGTCTGACCAAAATGACTTGTTATTCTCGATCTTAGTTTTCACACTCTGTGTACAATTTTTAAGCAGTTTTAGTCTATATTAAAAAAAAAAAGTGAAATGATCCATTTCAGAAAGAAAAAGGTTATTTTATTTTTTTAAGTGTTCTCCTTTGAAACTTTCTTGAAACATACAGTTATCATTTAAAGTAACTAAGGACCTGGGAAAGAAATTATATACACAAACTAAAGTAGTAAATACCCTGAGAACTCCTCTTTGTCTTCCTGTGTACATCAAAATTGCATTGTGCTCAGTCCACAACTCTCGTCATTAAAAAAATTAGCAGTTTTAGTGCTTACTGTGTAACTACATGCTGTTCCCTGGAAGTGAACCACGTGTTACCTCTAAAAGGCCTTGCTTTCCACAGGATCAGTTTGATTCAATTGTGTTAATCTGTGTTAGTCCGTCTGCTCTAATTAGACCAGGGTTTTAATGTCAGTGATAAGTAGAGTTAGTGCGCTTTATCTTACTTGCGAATTACTACAGTAGTAGCCTGTTCCAGCAAGACTAGAAGATTTTAGCTCTAATTACGTCATGAAAGGCTGTCATTTATAATGACACATTGCCACACAGCTGGGGGAATACTCCCCCCAGCTGGATGCTCACCAGGCTGCTCTGGTTACCTCCTGACATACAGCCTCTGGGTGTTTTACGATTCCTGTTGTTGAAAAGTAGGAAAGACAGGCCCTTTGGTTTCTCTAGTACGCTCACAGGTCACAGGCTGTCTATTCATTTTCATAAAAATGGAACCTCGTTGCCCAGCTGCCATAATCTTCTTGAGACAGCGCTCATCTCCGTCCCCAGCCTCTGCTACCTCAGGCTGGAAAAGGTGCACTTTGTGAGTGAGCTCTTTGAGTTTAAAATTCTGCTTCCCTGAGTTGTCAGGGTTACAAAAAGCCAATTGCTTTCTACAGAAGTTACATGAAAAGTGTGTTTTAAGACAAAATAATGGATGTGTGTGCATATTTATTGATTTTTTTGACCCCAGTGGAGTGTGCATGGGGCTTGCTGTCAGGGTCACCTGCAGAACCCTGTGTCCCTCCTCTGCCTGTGTTTTCCTTTCTGAATCATGAACTGTCTTCTAATATGGAGCTACTTTCTCAATTTTGCCTCTGGTCTGCTCTTTTATTTTCTTCAGCAGCTGATTGGGAGCCTGCCTTTATAATTTTTAGCTTGTTTCATTAAGTGAACTTCTGCACCAGCAAAAGTCAATGGAAACTGCTTGATGACTTCACAGAGGGTGGATTGCAGCCTTGCTGTACAGAGAGGCATAGTATTTGGTAGAAATGTCTTTTGATTTATGAACTATAAATCTCATAATTTTTGTTCATATTATCTTTTATGTCAATGGATTAGATTAATGACTTAGAATCATAGGATCATAGAATCATTAAGGTTGGAAAAGACCTCTAGGATCATCTAGTCCAACCATCAACCCAGCACCTCCATGCCTACTAAACCATGTCCCGAAGTGCCACATCTACATGTTTTTTGAACTCCTCCAGGGATGGTGACTCCACCACCTCTCTGGGCAGCCTGTTCCAATGCTTGATAACCCTTTCAGGGAAGTAAAATTTCCTAATGTCCAATCTAAACCTCCCCTGGTGCAACTTGAGGCCATTTCCTCTTGTCCTATGGCTTGTTACCTGGGAGAAGAGACCGACCCCCACCTCGCTACAACCTCCTTTCAGGTAGTTGTAGAGAGCAGTAAGGTCTCCCCTCAGCCTCCTTTTCTCCAGGCTAAACAACCCCAGGTCCCTCAGCCGCTCCTCATCAGACTTGTGCTCCAGACCCTTCACCAGCTTCGTTGCCCTTCTCTGGACACGCTCCAGCCCCTCAATGTCTCTCTTGTAGTGAGGGGCCCAAAACTGAACACGGTATTCGAGGTGCGGCCTCACCAGTGCTGAGTACAGGGGCACGATCACTTCCCTAGTCCTGCTGGCCACGCTATTTCTGATACAGGCCAGGATGCCATTGGCCTTTTTGGCCACGTGGGCACACTGCTGCCTCATGCTCAGCTGCAGCACCCCAGGTCCTTTTCCACCGGGCAGCTTTCCAGCCACTCTTCCCCAAGCCTGTAGCATTGTTTGCTTTATCCTCAGATTTATATAATTTTTTATTTTCTATAAAAGGGGCTGTTTCAATAGAAGTATTTGGTGAGAACATTGTGCTAGGTAACTGACTTTTTGTAATAAAAATATTTTTTCAAAAGCGGTAACAATGCTAACAGGCCTTACACTTAGCTGTAGTGTGATATGATGCAGATTTTTATAGTAAGTCTTCAAAGAATCTCCATCTCTGATTCACGTAGCTGGATATCTTACTGAAACATTTTTCTGGCATGTGAAAGCAGATGAATAATTCTCATTTTGTTTTCTTGGTTATAAAGGGAAATGAATTCTCTTAACAGTAAATGATTGCAAAAAGCTTATTCATGCCATGGTTTGAGAAAGCATGTGGAAAATATGATATGTGATGGAATTGCACCCTTGGTTTAAGTCCCACAGCATATATGGGTTAAGACTCTAGTACAAGAACAGTGAACACGAAGAGAGAGAGAGAGGGAAATAGATGAAGCATAAACAGGAAGACAGAGATGATTCTTGAGGGTCTTTAGAAGATGTCTGCCTTGGCTGGTTCTCCCAGTTCTAGGATAAACTAAGCTGCATTTTTTCGTCCTTTCTGATCTCTCCAATCAGACATTAAGATGTCATTTCAGGTCGTGAATTATAATTTAGGAATTTATTCTCATTGACTAGTCTACTTTCCATTTCTGTCTCAGCATGGAATTATGCAATTCTTTCCTTCCTGGTTCATGACTTAGAATATACCAAATGCATGCTGCTATGCAGGTTCTTTCTCATGGGGCATCTGTGCTGATGCAAATGACATAAAAACAACAAATGTGCCATGTTTAGTGTCCTCTGATCTTGTATGTCACTACAAGTTAAGTTGAGGGTCTTCTTCCTGAAGTTACTAAGGTAGCATTGAGAAATCGAGTTTTTTCTCATGATGTTCAGATCCGGATGTCTGGTTATTCCAGTGTTTAGACTATATTTTGAGAGTTTCTCTCTCTTTAAAATAAAAGAAGGGCTCTGTGGCTGGATGAGTTGTTACCATACTGTTCAATAGTTTATTTTAGTGAGCCAGGCAGGCATCCACCTCTGGCTGGCTGGTGTAGTGGATCCCAAATGGGAGGTTGCCCTCATGGTGATGCTTGCTGTTCCTCTGCTTGGGTAAGGAGATCTGGTCACTCTGAGTGGACTGCTGCCGTGGGCCTGGCAGCCATTTCTCTTCTGTAAGGAAAGCTCTTGCTGTGGGGTCCTTTCTTTGCTTTCCATGTAGAACTTGCAAGGTTTCTTAAAATTAAACACAAAAGGTCTACTGTGGATATGTGTCTAAATAACACATTGGATTCAGGCAACCTTACTGTAACAGTGGGAAGGCCAAAGCAGAGGACATGAAGGGTGCAATGGTGTGCAACCTGGTATGTGATAGCTTCTCCAAAGCTTTCATTTTAGAGAGAAATTTAGGAAGGAGTAGGACAAAGGTAAGGAAATGTCAAGCCTTCAGAGTCTAACCTCTTTGACTACTCTGGAATACTATGTGGGAAGATAAAGTAATTGGAAATAGGAGTAGGAAACTCAAGAGTACTGCGAATGCAGGGGAGCAGATAAGGAAAAACGTTGGTAAGAAAAGCTTGGTAGTATCAGCTCACCAGCTTTTGAGGTACTAGGAAACATCTTGGGGAATTATTTAGGAATCATCCCAAAGTGGGTGAGCTAGGAAAAATAATGTATGCTCACACATAACTCATCAATGTGTGAGAAGGTATCTACCTATATAAAGCCATAGTTAAAAAAGTTTTATGCCCACACTGAGCATAAATGTGCAGTTGCATACTAAGAAGCTGTAATTGCTGAGCTCCTTTAAGGACTAGGCCTCTGGAATACAGAAATGATGGTTATTTTTGCAGATTGTAAGAGTGCACTAAGGCTATTTCCAGTGCCAGAATCAAATAGCACAAAATGTGTTAAAGAGAATTGAAATATGTATAAATAAAAGTGTGTGTGTAGAGAATAGATTTCACTACTATTTAGTATTGCTTGGAGATTTCTAGGACCCTAAAACTATACAGTGTATACAGTGTGGTCCACAAGCTACTTGGATCTGCAGTGAGAGCAGGAATATTCGCTGAGGCTCTGACTCAGCTGCACATCCAATCTAACTGGTTTAGCTAGCTTCAAATCTTGAACTAGTTGCATCCAAATGGAAACTCTGGAAAAAAACCAATAAGCATCATCTGTAAAAACATACGTTTCAGAAGTATTGCGTGTTAAATACAAGAGGAAAGCCTTTTAGTCTACTTGGTGGTTCATGTGTCAGCTAGCCTGCATATCCAACCCTGGATGCTACACAGCAAAAAAGACATGCATCAGATGGAGAGAGACCAGAGGCGAGAAATACGGATGATAAAAGAAAACACGAGCTATGAAAACAAACTGAAAGAATTTGGTTTGTTTAGTCTAGAGGTTAAGTAAAGAAGGTGAGAAGATGTAGGCAAAAGGCTGCTGTTTGGAGGAACAGAATAATCTGGTTTTCGTGTCCGCTGGGGACAAGACAAGAACTGATGAGTTTAAATTAAAGCAAAGGAGATTAGAAGTTAGATATGAGGGGAAACTTTGCAATTGTAAAGATAATTAGTCACTGGAATAGATTGCTTAGGGCTGCTATGGAATCACTTCAGCTTTGTAAGAACAGGCTTGACAAACATCTGCCAGGAGTGCCATAGGCAGTGATGCCTGTGCCTGGGAGTAGCAAGGTGAACTCGGGGACTGCTTGAGCACCTTCCTGTCCTAGTTTCTTTGATATGCAGTTTGTATTTTCATTCTCACACTGCTGCTTTTTGGGGGCCCATTCACCAAAAAAAATCTCAGTTAAAATGTTTATTTGATGCCTACTTCAATCAACCAGCAGGAAAACAAATATAATGTTATGTTTTTGTGACAGATGAAAAGTTAGCCTGAAACACATTTTACTATGGAGACCACCTTTAGGGCTACCACAACTTTTACAACATCTGTTTCACTGTAGTGTAGCAGGAAGCAGCTTCTATTACACTTTATCAGCAAAAATTGAGATCCCAAAGTGACAGGGCAAGCTTAAAAGAAAAAACAGCTGTTGACGGGACTCTAGTGAGTATGCTATGGGCCTCAGCAAAATAAAACTTGATGGGAAGGGAAAGCAAAGCATCTCTTCATTCAGCTTTGAGAAAAATGTACATGGTCACAGATTAGCAAATGGATTTATTCACCAGTTTACAAAACCTGTTATTCACAGGGCTGCACTGTGTGTTACCGTCAGCTGTCTCAGTGACCCTGATGCGACAAGCAAGGCATTTATTGTCAGTGGTATCTAGAGGAATATTAGAAAGAGGACTGTGTCATAACATCCACTTCACTCCTCTGAGTTCCTCATTTCATCTGTGGTTTAAACCTTTTATTGAATAACAATCAAATATTCTTTTGAGACAAAAACTTATTTAAAAGACATAGGCATTAAATTGAAAAAAAATAAAAAACAACCCAAAAACCCCACAACAAAAAAACAACAACCAACCAAGAAACAAAAAACCCCAGACAACGCCCCAAAATCCCCAAAAGTGTTTTGCAATACACTGTATTGCAAAACCTGTATTGCAGAAATGCATAAAACACCCCAAACTTGGTGAGGTGTCTGTGTGTGTAGCTGTTAATGAGCTAAGTGAGCTGAAAAGTAAACAGGATGTGCCTCATTTCCCCTGATGAGCTTTTCTGTACAGGATCCTGGAATTTGCCTTCAGGTGAAATGTCAGGGATTGTACTTTCCCTTGGGAGAGCCAATTCTAATTAAGCAGTATACAGTCAAAATCATCTCTTTGTTCTGCCTTTATTGAGAAACACTTGAATACCAATTTTGTCACTGTACTAATGCGGAGAATATTGGCAGTTGCGCATTACCTGCATGCATCTGAGCTCTGCAGTGTTACAATGTGATGTAGGAATGACTATAAAAATGGTGTCCACAAAATCAGCTAAGTGGAGTGAGCAGTAGCTGATCCTCATTACATTGGCTTTACTTTCAATTTAGACAAGGTGCAAATAATGAAAACATGTTAATTAAATAATGTGTTGGTGGATTTATTTAACTCCGTGAGGCAAATGGCACACTTAAAATGGTGAAAGCTATTCTAACATAACACTATGGGGGTATGGAAAATCTATCCAAATGATACAGACAGACCTTAGTTTTTGTAAGAGAAGAAATTCCTTTAATTAAAAGTGAGTTGTAGCTGCTTAACCTGAATTTTACACTGAATATTTTCCTAAACGTTTCAGGAGCTGATGCTGCACAGTGTGGTGCAGAGCTGTGAGAAACCTTTGTATAATTTTGTATGTTGGTAAATGGACTTAAGACAGCGCAAACATGCAAAATTTAAATTTCTTATACATGTTTGAGCATCTAGATTCCAAGAACAATCAACATGCAGTTTTTAGACACATTAGAAAAAAAAGCAGGATTACATTTGGGTATACACCTGGGTTTGAATTTTTAGTTCCTTTTAATGTATTTTGGTTGAGCTGAGCTTTTATGGTAAAAGACAGACTTAGTACCCATAGTTGTATGTTTATTGTATAATGAGTCTGATCTACTCAGAGCATGTCTTCAGATAAGCCTGTGGGATACTGTACAGTGACTACGATTACATGTAAGCCTACCTTCCTTTTCAAAAACAATGTAGGAGTTGGACAAAAGTGCATGGAATTGGCATTAAAGTGAGATTTACTGATTCATGGGTTACCTTTTGCCCTGTCTTCAATTGTATGCTTGAGGCAATGATTCACTCTAATGTTATTTTTCAGAGACCTGTTTGAAACTCATCCAAGTTGCAGCTCAAATAAATCCCCAGATTCTAACATGTAATTATTCAGACACATCAAATGTCAGCCTTTTTTTTTTTCCCCTCAAAGTTGCCAATTTTTGCATAACCAATACAAGATTTTCAACTGGCTGACTTCCTTAAATTGCAGATGAGCCTCTTAGATGAGTGAAATCTTTAACCTTGTGAGATGTGTACAGTCTGATGTGTTGTTTTACTTCTATAAGAAGAATACTTCTGATCTGTTTTGATTTCAGAATTATATTTTAATAATGAACATTTTGTTTACACACTATGAGGTAGCAATTAGGTGTGATTATTTATCAGTGTTATCACAAAACTGAAACAAGACTTTCAGAAACATCTAGTAGTATCTGGTTGTCCAACTTTTGAGATATAATAAAACGTTGTGAATTCCAAGCCAATTGAGATCTGCTTCTGAAAGTGGGATTTCTGTGGAACCTCAGATGTTCATCATTAGTATTAAATGTTCACTACTAAGAAATAACGCATTGTTGAATTCAAATGTGAAAATAGAGAGACTACTTTCTATTGTAATTACTCAATAAATCATGTTCTTTATCTTAAGAAAATCTCCTTGAGAAATCCTTCTGTAATCACAGACGATGAGGCATGTTGGGTTATGGTGTATTTCTGTCTTTAGCAATTAGGTAGTGGCCATAGATAGCACATAAAACTGCAGGTCATTATCTTGAAATGTAAAATATGTCAACCCTCTGCAAGGCCTGCAGTCTTCCAGATGTTCAATATCCTTGTCATTATTTTATTTAGCAATCCAGACAGCTTTGTTGCCCGGGTTGTAGTGGGATGATGCAAAAAGTGCAGGAGCCGTGGTCTCCTGGTCCAACAACCATTGTGCAAGTTGCACATATTCTTTAAAATGCCCCCAGAAATGACATACCACTTGCAGCTGAGCCAGAGCAAGATGTTAATTTGGCGAGCATGCCTCCTTTTGGCTTGAGTAAGATGACTTCTTGCCATGTATGGGCTTCAGGCTTTGTTTTCTGTTATTTTTCTATTGTCAGACATATAGTAATGCCAATGAAGAACTGAAAAGCCACTTAGAGTAATATTAGCTAATGTTATGTTGGCAGAGTGAGAAATCACAACTGTTCTGCTGGCAAAGAACATTTTTCTGGCTTCCTTTTATTTCCTATTAAGTTTCACTTTGAGAAACAAACTGAGGTATCACTGCAGGAATCAAGCAAGCACACTTACAGGGGAGACATTAATGGTCTGGTTCAGGCATATGTCACCTACACATACTAGTGGAGATCTTCATGGCTGGTTTTGTACTATTTATTTTTTTTCCAATACATTTCCTTTTTAGGCATAGCAAACAATTCCTATTCTATTTTTTTTTTCCATATCCAGAATACTATTGCTATACTTTACTGTAATTCACCACTCCTATATATTTTGGTGTGAACATTTGAGGCTGATTTTTTTTGTTTAGTCGCATTTTTCTGATGCATGGATGTTGTTATAAGTGCAGTTATGAGACACAGTTAATTAAGCTTCACGGTGGATTGCTTTATTGATTCTACAGACTATTCACTCTGCAAAACTGAAAATATTTGTAAGCATGTTGTAGTACCATGAGGATGCTTGGTAAATATTTTGAACAGATATCTTTTAACCTGGAAGATGTTGTAAGTTGTTCATGTAAGCTACAATGGGGGCATACCCCCCAAAAAAACCCCCAACAAACCACCAAAAAAAACACCAAAACCCCCCACAAACAACAACAATAACATTCAGTGTCTGATGACATTAAGGAACTTTGTGGGTTTGGTGTTTTGTCCTGTTTTGTTTTTTAGTCCTGGCTATAAGGGTGACATTTATGGAATATGGCTAATACAGTTAAAATAAATGTAGAGGAATGAATAGTGATTACCAGTTGGTTAAAATCAGGGCTTGCTCAAGCTTAAGGTTGTGTTGATTGCAAGAGGATGACAAGCATGCATTATCATCTTCATGTCTGAGATAGAGGATTTAGTTTGAATTCAAATGAATTAAGGAGACTGGGTTTTGTTTATGTTAGGGAGGAAAGAACCTGACAGAGGCTTCTGTCTGTCCTGTATCAGAAACAAAAAGCACAAGGTGAGAGAGAGTGTTGGTAAATATAGGTTCAGCCCAGGATCTTGTCTGAGGTATAAGGACTAATGTGGATTTAGCGCTAATCAGAAAAAACTAAACTTCCAGGAATCTTGAATGTTGGCACTTATTGAAATTACTATATTGCTGTAGCTGGCCCTCAAGACTGATGTCGGTGGGTCCAAAGAGACCTACTCCTCATGCCACATGTGTCTGGGCTACAGCTTCGGTTCTCACTAGTGCAGTGAAAGTAGCTCAGTTTTAGATGGTGCAGAAACAGCAGCAGCAAAACCCCTTAAATAATTGTTTAGATAATATCGCTCATTTAAGATTGTATTCACTGCTACTAATTAAATTGTAGGTCTAACAAGCTAAGAGGTAAATTTTGGCACCATACGAAACCACAACAATTATTAATGTAATTAAATTTAGTTATCTGTGTAGATTAGCAAAATGGTGCATTTAGTATAGTATAAGCATGTAGCTTAAGCTGTGTTGTGTAATGGTGTACAACATAAGAAAAAGCCATGACTTTTTCCCTTGAGCAAAACAGCAGTAAGAAGAGAGGGTGCCTTAAAGGTACACTTTGTGGCATTAGAACAGAAATTGCTGATTGATAACAGAGGAAACTTAATACTCTTATGCTGACTTACTATCTTTGTAGTAAAGCCAAGCTCTTAGAAACAGTTAATTATAGTTTCAATAAAAATATTTAGATGACAGCTGTAAGCCTTCATCATGTCTACGCATATGTTACAGAACTCTTTTGTTGTTTCAGTATGTGTAAAGGAAGAAGTTAAGATGAACAAGTAAGAACAGATCTGACATCCTTAAAGTTACTATCAGCAAAAGCACTGGAAAGACAAGACAGGTTGTTTGGTCTCAGCCCCCCCCAAGTTTAACTGAACATGGTGTGAATTATTGGTGAATTTTTGTGCCTCAGTCAGTATTTCTCTACAGGCTGCACACACCTCATAGCATGTGTGGGTAGGTAGTAGCTGAGACACACCAAAAAGAAGGGAAAACAAACCCACCTTTTTGCCTACCTATTAATAAAATCTGGTTATTAATCAAGGTTTGAAATCCATTTAGGCTGTGCTATTCTGGTTAGAAGTTCTGTGTAAGAATAGTTAGGCTTTTTCTTCACCCTCCAAAGGCGATGGATTGATTAAAATTTCCCATTCCCAGTACTGAAGTCCGTAATAACCTGCTGCCATGTGTGGCCAATACATTGCAACAATCCCTATTGAATCAGCGAGCTGAAGTGAACTAAATATTGTCAGCATCCTAGAGGCATTTCATTGATCTTGGAATTGGGCTTAGTCCTTACCACTTCTCAGGTAGCTTCTTAGTTGATGCATGTTGGTGCTTGCTGTGCTACCGATGTGGTTGGGTTCAGCTGGAAACAGCTGGCAAGGATTACTTTCCTCTAGGCTGTCACGCTGGCTTTTACAACTGATTTTTGGCAGGGTGAAGGATTGAGCTACGTTCTGCAGCCGGGGAAGATGCTGACATGGCTAATTCCCATCCTTTTGTGGCTTTGCAAACTTACTGCCAAATGGCTGCAGTTCTGAAGAGCTGCGCTCTATACAGAGGAAATGGTTCCCTTCAAGCCTATGGGTTGCTGGGGGTTTTAAAGAGGTTTTCCAGGGATCGTAGACTTTTATTGAGCAGTGTTTGAAGACAGGTTCTGTTTTGGACTTATGGTTTAATGTATGTATTTTCATGAGATGTGTTAGTAACAGATGTTCCTTTGGGAAAATAAACCTGTCCCTTGACAGTATTTTTTTTTTTTTTAGCTCATGTGTTTGTAGTTAAGACCTATTCTGCCCCACCAAAAATACTGTTTGGCAGTGCTCTTGTACTGAGTCCTTTATTAACAGTGAAGTAATAATACACTGTAAACAATTTCAAGCAAGCTGAAGAGCAGGACAATGCCATCCACATGTGCTGTAAAATGAAAAATCCTGAAGCAGGAATTGGGGGACTTCCTATGGAACCGACAGTGCATTTTCAACACGCCTCTTCATGTCACGTATAGTCATGTATTCTCCACACACACAGAGAGGTGATGTTTATACACACTCAGTTGCTGATTTATTTATAATACTTCGTATTATTTGTCCTTGTCTTCATACATACTGTAGTTTTCTGGTATTTTTAATACAAAGCTTAAAAAAAAATCTGAGATTTAAAATATATATTTTAAACTGTTAACTCTATTTAACTCTGTTCCTTTGTTTCCTTCCTCAAAATTTATTTTTCATAAATAAATGCAAGGGAAGGTCTTGACAGAGCTGTTTACTTTGACAACAAATTCAACAGTGTTATATCACAAACTTATTTGTGACAGTGAATTTGAAAGATATATTTGTGAATATTCACAATGGAGATGAAGGTTCTGCTTATCCTCTGGGGAAGCCCATGACACAGAATGTACCTGAGAATCCAGCCAGAATAGCTGGGAATTTAAATATTCAATATTGCAATGCACTGTGTGCAAGGATTATTTACGGAATGGTTCACAAGTAACATTTAATCATGCCTTTCAAAAAAATCATTCAACCTGCCTGAAAAGGCAGACAAATATCAATGCAGGTTTTGCTTAGGCTATAAGTCATTTTTTGACTGGCTAGCCTCATAGGCAAAACAGTACAGAAGATGTCTATATATTAATGCACGGAAAACAAACGCTTGTGAGGAAACCTCTAAGTGTGCAAGCCTGTTTTGTTGGAAACTTCTAACAGCATGCAAGCCAGTTTTTTTGTGATGGGATAAAAAGAAAACAAGCAGTAGGTGAGATCTGTCATAATCTGCTGTAGCTGGTCTTGATCCAAGTTCTCAGTTGACCATTATCCAGTAATATGCCAGGAAAAAAGCTGTAACTCCTTTATTTTAAAGTGTTTGGTAAAACTTTCCCTGGATTAGCCTAATGGGAGGATATTCCACTCTGAGAAGTGTTTTTTATATTTGATGCCCCTGTAAAATGAAGCCGGTCCTCCTATTCCCCAGCTGCACCAGAATCCTCTCGTTTCGAAAACAAAACTGTTGTCCTGTCCGATCAAACAAGTAACTTCAGCCTTGCCAAGGCACTGTGGGAATGAGGTGGCAGCAGAGTCCAGGAAAAAAGGAATCTAGAGACTTTTCTCTAAATTATCATTTACCTACTAGACTCATTCTTATCTGTTGTATCAAGTACTCAAAGGTACTTGATTTGACGAAGAATCAAAATCAGACCTTAAAATCAGCCAAACACGGAGGCACCAGTTGCCAAGCTAGTAGTGAATTCAGTGCAACAAAAGAGAGAGCCAGGGAGCTGTTGAAATGCAAGGTAATGTCCAGAGCAGGATACCAGCTTCATGAGTGCATCTGGACCATGGCGGCTGTTGTGTGTGTGTGCGTGTGAGTGATTCATGCCTGAGGCTGCTGGGTGATGTGCTGCAGTGAGGGCAGAGGAAGGAAGGAAGAGAGGAGGGAGCGGGAATGTGGATGGAACGGCAAACCACAAAAACATTTCTTTGATCTCTGGGGGTAAGAAAAGAGCACTTAACAGTGAAAGGATGGGAGTGGGGAAAACTGTCCAGCTGAACTATTTGTAAGTTAAATTGTAGGACCCCAAAGAAGCAAGCATAGTAGCTACGATTACACAGTACCATAACCACATTTCAGAAGTATTGAACAACATGTAGTAACTAATTGCACATTTTTTTCTATAAACTTCCAAACCACCCTCATGCAAAATGTTTCACCCCCTTCCTCCTGTTTCATTAGTTCCCCAATGCAATGGACTTAGAGAAATTCCAAAAAACACCATTGCACAACTAGAGTTGACTGGGTGTTTTCATAGTCTTGGATAACTTGCATCATGATGTATCATAACCTGTTTTTTCTGAAGAAACTTTGATTTTCTTTGATCTTTGGGAGCCATTTTTCAGAAAAGGTCCCTCCGTCATCTCTTTAGATTCTTTGTGGTTACAGAGTGTGTGAGCTGTGCCGTGTTTAACAGCACATATGGTGTGTTGAGATTGACATAATTCCAGGGCTGTGCCACCATGTGGTATGTAGAAAGGGAATTAGGGATGAGCATATTGTTTGTTGCCAAAGAAATAAAGTCTGAGTTCCTTCCTGAAAGCTATAGTTCCTGATGCGTTGGCACTGCTTGAGAGCTCAAAACCATGAGATAGAGCAGTGGATCTTACAGTTGAAGACTAGCCTTCCTCAGGGCTGTGCAGAAGGTGTCCTCTGGAGACATCAGAAAGCCCAGGAAAGCTCCATCTGAACTTCGTGTTTCTTCATTCTCTCGTCCCTTTCCCGTCGCTCTCATTTCTCTACTTTTGAAAATGTGCACCTCTCTGGCAGCCATATGAAAGAGGATAACGTTTATTTTGATCACTGGGCTTCAGTCTGAGATTGGAACTCAGGCTGAAGTCCAGTGGGCTGGACGTCAGCCCTGGGACTGCTACAGAACAGGCTGATATGGTACTTTTCCCTCTTGACCACTCCCAAAGAGCTGAAAAAGTGGCACAATATCATAATATTTTGGCCTGCAAATATTTCGTCTTGTCAACCTGATAGGATTTTTGCAACTGCAGGAAGGTGCTGTGGATGTTAGTGGAGTGGCAGTATCGGAGATGATGGGAATTGTAAGCCTTTGAGATCCTGCTTAATACCTCCCTTGCTGTTATTCGACTGGCAGCGCCAGACTCTCTGGCTTTTAGAAGTTATTAGAACATACTTGTATTTCTAGAGAGAGAAGAAACAGCAGTCACTCTAGATTAGCTTTTCAGTTAGTTTTTTTGATTCACTCAAGAAAACGTTAACTTAAATAATGTTATAAACAGAATCCATATGAATGTTTTCATTCTTCCTTCCATTATTTTCTATATGTTGTATTGCTGCAAAGGGGTAAAGGAGATTACCTTTTGCAGCAGTGCAAGACATCAAATCCTTCACAGCCCTATACAAAATGTTGCCCTGTGGCATTTCAGCACAACACAGTGCAGCTTGTTGCCATTAAACGATGGGGTTTTGTTCACTGTTCCTATCTAAATGTGCTTCCCTTTTCCATGAAAATTAAGTGGTTTAAGTCCAAATGGGAGTATGTGTAGACTGCAGACTGTAACGTTCCTTCATGTTTTCTTAGATGGACTTTTCTGACATTTCTGCTTAAGGTGCAGGAAGTAGCTGATATTCACAGGCTTTTCGCCTTTGAAGGAGTGTAGAATTGGGGGATGGATTATTCTTTCTGAAGGTAGAAAGCAAATTAAATCACTATTAAAACAATTTTTCTTACTGCATCCACAAAGTGCATAAGGGTCCGTTGTTCTAATGTAATGACTTGACTAAAAGGATGTTAGAGCTCTTCGAAGATTTGTGTCATGCCAAGCTAACTTGTTGCATCTGTCACTTGGTTATGGCCTGCCATTTTGCTCCACAGCTGAAATTCTCCC
The DNA here is from genome assembly GCF_034638445.1 of Ciconia boyciana. Taxonomy (NCBI): domain Eukaryota; kingdom Metazoa; phylum Chordata; class Aves; order Ciconiiformes; family Ciconiidae; genus Ciconia; species Ciconia boyciana. The sequence continues at coordinate 10,519,535 of NC_132941.1, read as the reverse complement.
CATCCTGACACTAGGGGATGCATGAGACTATGCTTTGTTGCCAACAGCCATCCTGCTGCAAAGTTTCAGACCTTTCCTTATCCCAAAGGACAGTCCCAGCTTCCTTTGAACTCACACCTTTCTTACAGTAACAAAGAAGCTGATTCCTTAAGAAAAACTGTGGCATCTCTCAATTTCCTTTTTATTAGCTTCTTTGTTAGGATTTTTGTTGGCATTGTGCCAAGAAGGTCTGTCTTTTTACAACCAAAGATAAAATTGTTACTTAGACTTTTTTGGCATAAAAGTGGATTTACATAAATGTGATTTGTTTTTCTGGTGCTAGCAAGTCTGATGACTTAAAATGGAAACCTTTTTGGTTCTGCTGGTGCCCATTCCTGCCTGTGCGAATATATAAGTGAGGAGATAATGAAAACCCATTTTTTTTAATGAAAAAAAAAAAGGAATTTATTAAAGATGTCATTCAACTCTGTAGCTGCTAGTTTCTCTTCTATGGCTTTTTCGAAAAATTGCTTATTAGAAAAACAACTATCACACTGAGGAACAGAATTAGGGCTATTTCAAGCATATTATTTCCCTGTTTCTTGCCAGTGGGAGACTCAGGGAGGGGGTTCGGGGTTTACAGTGGCTAGACAGACCATTAAATTGGTATTAAACACTTTTCCATATGAAGGAAGTCCCCTTCTGCCAAAAATCCAGGAGCAGGGGGATCAGTTTCAATGCAAGTACTGCTGGGATGGGGCTAGATAAACTTTGAAAAATTAAGAGGTCACTGGGGTCAGGGTGCAGGCTTCAGAGCCCGTCTGGCTGGCTTCCTTATAGACTCTTGGAGAGCTGGCACACCAAAGCAGCATGACGTCCTGCATAAACATTTGATCCTCCTGACCAGTTTTTTCCATGGTATTAACTTTCTCAACAGAAAAAAGTATATAAAATTGACCAAAGCTGTTTTATATCAATTTTCACCATGGAGAGCCACAGAAAGATTTCTGTGTTGCCTCCAAAACAAAAGGGAGGGAAAAGGGAGAAAGAGCAGGTTGCCAAACTACTTGTATAGATTCACAAACTGCTCTAGTTCCTAAAATAGCAGCACAACACAACAGAGGGCTCCTCTGAACCTATGATAAAATGCACTGCTATTGATTTTTCAGCTGGTTAATCAAATGAAAAAGATAAATAATATAAACCCTGTAAATCTGGAAAGATGGAAAGGAATGCTAAGGTATTGCTTTAAAACCCCAAATCAAAGAAATGTTAGAGGGCTGACTAAATCCCCAAAGCAAAGGGAACCTGGATGGAGCGACAGTGTCAGGGTTGGATGCTGAGAGGCAGATCCTGGGTTGAACAGGGAGTTGGCACCACATGATGAAGGGCACAGGTATACTTTCATGTTGCTTTTCTGCGTCCTTGGCTTTGGGGCCACAAGTCAGTCCCATGGCAGCTAGTACAGTTCCAGGCCTGCTTAAGCTGCATGTTGTCCTCTGGCCCCTGGAAACCACCATATCTCTTGAGACCACTATGTGCAGTGCAGTCATGCTTTCTGTTTGGAAACAGACAACTAAGGGTAGCAATGTCCTGGCTAAACTGAGTAAGGTGGGGCTGAAGCCTTGGCTGGCTGGATACGTTTCACTTTCCTGGAAGACAGAGCCAAGAAGAATTAAGGATTTGGCCCATAACTTCTATTGTTAAGAACATCTCTTCTGCCTGGCTTGGCTTTCATTCACTGAAAAACAATGTTTCAACTTCAAAATACTGATCTCAGTTCAGTAAAAACAAAAGCAGAAAATCTTTGCTGTGCTGTCATAAACTTCCCTTTTTATATGCTGGAGTTTTGTTTGGTTATGCTTTAACGTAGGGTCTAGATTCTGGAAATGAACTAATGATGTTTCTCTTCTGAGCCTGACCATGAGAAAGTGCATCAATGTTCCTGTATGCAGCTCAGTGCAACCTTAGACTGCACTCTGCACAGGAATCTACCAGTGCAGAGCTTTGTGCTTGGAGGTAGTTCTGCTAATTTCCTGGGGAATTTGTGTGGTATATCTGCACTAGCAGATGGTATTGTAGTAGCAGGGCTTTTACTCTGGGAGAATTTGGAGCCATTAAATAGTCAGTGAAGCAGCTCAGGAGTCTGCATTGTCAATACAGGATCAAGATGGTTTGTTAAATCTGCTGCTTTGTTGTATTTAAAAAAAAAAAAAAGAGTTGCTTTCTATTTTAAACCTGGAAATTATTTTTTCATAAACATAGCTCTCCATTTGCAGAGCTGTTTTGCTGTTTCTGTAAAACAAGGGTGCCTGACCTCTTTGCTTACAGCTGTACAACCTTTTCTGGAAGTCCTCAAGGGCTAGATGCTACAACCCTATGCCTCTAAAGTGACCAAAAAGCAGTTCTGTTCCCATAGCTGCATGACAGTTTGATCATAACATGTATATGCACGTATATGTAATGGTACAGAACTGACAGCCTGCTATGGATTCATACCTTTCATATGATCAAAATGCACTTTGGAGGTGATAGGCTCACATTTGGAAGTGTATGCATTCCTGCCATAAGGCTGGAAAAAAAGTCATTATATATTGGGGATATTTGGGTTTTATTGCATAAAATATCCAAATCTGGTCATCTGAATAAAGAGGGACATTCCAGGTGACATTCCATTCTGTGATGTGACCCTTGGTCAGATAGTAATAAAGGAAGAGACTCTAATGACACAGAAGACCAGTGAATGCAGCACACAGGGGGAAAGCAGGATCAAATGACATGACAAAGGCAAGCAGAAAAGATTTAATATGCTGTGCTAAAAGCTGAAAATAACTCAGGGAGATGATAAAATCTACAGTATGCGGGTAGGGGGAGTAGAGCTTAAAGACAAGAGCAGTGGAGACCGCAGAAATTACCACAGTCCATTTTTATTTTAACCACTTACAGGAAGGTGATGAGTCACCTCTTCCAGAGCTCTTTGATTTATTAGTGAGGTGAGTTTCCTGCTATGGAAATGAGAGCCAGCAGAACCACCAAAGAGGGAGGAAGAGTATGCACAGACATCTTTGCAAGCTCTGCAAGAAGGAGGAGGAGACAACTCGTTTGGCTGGGGAGAGGAACATGCCAGGGACACAGAAGTCAGAGAGCAAGAGTTATGTTAGCCCTCAGAGGGTGAAAAATAAAAAAATATTGTCAGAATTTCAGATACAGAATGGACAGAGGTAAATGAAGCATTCTGAATTTAACTTATTTTTATGGATTTCTGAGTGCAGAAAATTTCACTCTTGAAACTATATTGCTCTGGTAGGTCACTGGAAGGTCAGCTGTCCAGTAAGTTACAGAGCTATGTTAATTTGTTACACATTGGGCCTGAAGTCTACAATTAGGGGAAACAGAATTTTATGGAAACTTCTTTACTGAAGTAAAAGCTCAGATTTTCAGGTCCTGTCATCTGCGTGCACTTTCTGGACCTGATCAGCTGTGCTGCCGGAGAGCTTGAAAACCTTCTGGTAGAAAGATGTTGAAATGTATATTCCTTTTTAATGTTTTTTTTGTTAACACAGGTTTTTGGTTGTTTTTTTGTTGTTGCTGTTTTGATTTTGTTTTTAAATGAATATCTTTCCACTTGAAAATATTCTCAGAAGTTGTAACTGACAGTGAAGCCCATCAAAAGGTTAAAACACTTCTAACAAAAATGCAGCCTGGCTGGGCTGCATGCATATATCTGCCTGTGTATTGTTTGCCCCTCTGGGGAAAAGGACAGGTCACTTGGAGGTGATAGACCTTCTTCCTTAGCTGAAGTGCTTGAGGCTTTGAACTGAAGTATTTTTATACATAGATGTGTGGATATTGTTATAAATACAGACTGTATTGGGCATCAGCAGTACAACAGGATAAAGCTCTGCGTAAAATAGTCTTGAATAATTACACAGCTGTAAATAAGATTGCATGTTCTCTGTGTTCACTCATCCACATTGTCAAACATCTTTTCTAACTCTAGAAATTCACAACATTTGAAGCTGGTGTTCACAGAAAACCAACAGAAGACCAGCTTGTAAATGGTTTTTCAGGCCTGACGGGTTCAAACAGGCACCATGTGTTCAAATACCTCAATTTCCATGAAGCTGGTTTCCATTCTGAGCTTTGCAGATCAGGCCAGCCAAGTTATTGGCCAGGCATTATTCATCCTCACTAACTTAGATAAAACATTCGTCATCAGCATGTTAATATTTGTTATGCGGGTTCTTTTTATGTTTTTTTTTCCAATTTTCTCTGCTTCTTCAATAACTCCTCAATTTCTTGCAAGCCTTAATTTGAAACTATTTATGTTTATATTATTTCAACTTCCAAAGATGATTATTTGGCATTGAGTAAACAACCTTAGCTATGCACTTGCTGACATTCCTCCATAATAACTCTCTGCCCCTACTTTATCGCTTATGGAATTGCTTATGGAATTGCTTTCTAATCCTTTTCATGGGTCTTTTTTAAATAGCTTTCTTATAAAATAGATAATAACATTTGTTATAAAATGAAAGTAAAACCAATTAAATCTGCCTTATTGTACTTACAAAAGATTGATGTGTGTAAAGTCTAACAGCTTATTTGGGGATTTTAATCTAAAAGTGCCCTGCAATAACATTCTTTTGTGTTCTGGGAACTAACCGTAATAGAGAAGCCACTGCCTGCAGAGATGCTGAACTAAATTAAACTATTGTGTGCTGGTATTCTAGCATCTGCCTCATACGTTAATCTCTGGAAAATGCTTGAAAATACCCTAAAGTAGCAGCCATTTCTTTGTTTAAGTTTGAAAGCTTTTTCTCATTAATGCTCTAGTGCAGAAGATTCACTGTTCAGTAAATGAATTTAACAGAAGCTTCTGCAAACCAAGAACAGATTGCTGTTTTCCTATTTCTGTTTCCATTTTATTTTTGTTGTTTGTAAAGGGTTTAAATTTGAGCTCTAGGGACCTAGGTTTTACTGTGCTTGCTTCAACATATGTGTTCCCTGCTAGAAAGAAGCAAAATAGTTGGACCTAAATGAATACCGCAAAAATTTAAATATTATGCTGTCTGAATGATTGAAGATTTCTTATCCTACCTTAGTCTTTCTCTTGAGTTATATTTGCATGTATGAGACTTTAAGTGTATAGTTTCTCTGAAAGGTGGGTTCTGAAAATGCTTCATCTTCATTGTAAAGTCTCTCATTTTTCTTCTCCTTTATAACATTTTCATTCATCCAGCCCTAGATCAGAAACAATACCATGTGATTTACAATTGTATATGACATAAATAGTTGAAGCTGTAAGAGCAGCATGTAGTAAACAAACAGACTGCAGGCAGTAATATATTTGAATACAGGATTTTTATGCATGAATAAACCATGAGTTTATAAAAATCAGTCTGTTTATAGATAGTTTAGGAATAGAAGAATGCTTTAATTCATGAAATAACTTATCTTCCCCACCTTAAACAATTCCACGAAATGCAAGCAAAAAATAGTTGTGACATACAAATTTGCCAAACTTAGCTGTTGCTATTTCAGAAAATAAAGTATGCATTCATTAGGACAAGGCCTGCAAATAGAGTATCTCTGAGTGCACTCCCCTAGCTGCTGATCTCTGCAGTTGTACCTAAGCTGTAGGTGAACATCCTTGAACATCCTCCTGCAGTTGCAGCTGTGCTGGTTGAAAATGGTATTGCTTCCAGCTGCTTGTCCCTTTCCCCTGCCTAGACATTATTCCCCTTTTAGAGCTGCTGGAGGAGCTCCTTATGCAGCCACTCCTCAATCCATCTCTGTCAAAGTGAACGGATTGGCAAAAACATGTCATTTAAATGGTTTGGGAGGCTATGTACATGAGCAGGTCTGAAGGGACAGTTACGGCTGGAGTAAGAAAATGATGGGTGTCCATCACCTTGCTCTGACTCTGGCCCAGTGAATAAGTTAAGTATTGTCCTGCCAAGTAAATCATCAGTAAGAGGAGAAATGGCAGGATGTGCATCCTGGCACACAGTATAGCCCTGCTTAGAGATGCCCTTGGAGTGTCTGGGCAATCAGGGCAGAGTGTAGGAAGGCCGCCTATTATACAAGAGAGACCAACATCTGTTTGTCAGTCTGGCCTGAAAGAATGCAGGTGTTTCAGAAATAATGATTATGACATTTTTGAGCCTTTTTCTTGAGCCAAAGGTATCTGTTGAATTTGAACTAAATTATATCCATAGTTTATGACTGATTTGAAAATTATATTTATAGCTAAGAAACTGATTTCCTTCTCAAAAAAAAAAAAAAAAGCCATCAACTCCCATCCCATCTGAGCTCTTTTCTGCTTCTGATGCAAGATGCAAGTTTCTTTAATGGTATATAACAAGCTCTGTACGCCTTTCACCTTAGGGGAAGGACCTTAGGTCTTGTGTACTTAAAAACAATACTTGCAAAGAAGGAGCTCTATTGGGAAATATTAATATCTTAGAGTGCTTGCAATAAGAAATGTCCTTTACTAGTTTTAAGTAAGAATAGTAAAAGCTAGTTTTAAAATGCTTGCAAAGGAAACAATTTGAAATGGGAAATCAGAAAAGGACTGTGAAGAGAAAATAATGAAGGGATTAGGAGAGTGTGGTAGTGTTTCAAACTGAGGTTCCTTATATGTATTTAATTAAGAGCCAATAAAGTAGGATTTAAATGTACATAAACTAGACACAGTAGAAACTTGTTAATTTGCTGTCTAATAATTTGCAGGTTTTATGATTCATGAAAATAAAAAAAAAATTAGAAGCTTCCTTCTGCCTCCCAGCAATAGTTTAAACCAGAGGCAATGGAAAAGGACCTGGGGGTGTTGGTCGACAGCTGGCTGAACATGAGGCAGCAGTGTGCCCAGGTGGCCAAGAAGGCCAATGGCATCCTGGCTTGTCTCAAAAATAGTGTGGCCAGCAGGACTAGGGCAGTGATCGTGCCCCTGTACTCAGCACTGGTGAGGCCGCACCTCGAATACCGTGTTCAGTTTTGGGCCCCTCACTACAAGAGAGACATTGAGGGGCTGGAGCGTGTCCAGAGAAGGGCAACGAAGCTGGTGAAGGGTCTGGAGCACAAGTCTGATGAGGAGCGGCTGAGGGAACTGGGGTTGTTTAGCCTGGAGAAAAGGAGGCTGAGGGGAGACCTTATTGCTCTCTACAACTGCCTGAAAGGAGGTTGTAGAGAGGTGGGGGTCGGTCTCTTCTCCCAGGTAACAAGTGATAGGACGAGAGGAAATGGCCTCAAGTTGCGCCAGGGGAGGTTTAGACTGGATATTAGGAAATTTTACTTCCCTGAAAGGGTTATCAAGCATTGGAACAGGCTGCCCAGGGAAGTGGTTGAGTCGCCATCCCTGGAGGTAATTAAAAGACGTTTGGATGAGGTACTTAGGGACATGGTGTAGTGGTGGTCTTGGTAATGTTAGGTTTACAGTTGGAGTTGATGATCTTAAAGGTCTTTTCCAACCTCTACGATTCTATGATTCAATAGTGAAATAGCCTATTATTAACACCTAGTTTCTTTGGCAAGTATACCGGAAAGCAGTGGCTAGCACGTATGACTGTGTTATAAGGGATTAACTAATGGATCATAGTTATTAATGCACTGTAAAATGTACTTCATTTTATCTTTGCGTTCCTACTCTTTCAGACAGCACCCAGTGTAACTCCTTAAGATTTTCACCAATTTGGAGTTGGTCATAAATAAGTACTTGTGCCAGGTCACAAATGCAATGATTTGCAATAACTCTCAGGCATTAAAACCACAAATTGCCACCACCAACAGACCAAAGGTATGATCACAGAAACTTTTGAAAGTGTGCCTGGAAAGTCCTGGGGATTGTTTGAATTTTCTCTTTCAGGAGGTTTTAGTCAGCTGGGGTGGATGGCAGGAGGTCAGCTCTCTTGCTCTTGCAGTTCACTGTGTCTGCAGGACAGTTCACAGTATTCATACATCAGTACAGGCAAAGGAAACAAGAATAATCTGCTTTAGGTTGATGTGAATTTTTCTAAGGTGAATCCTGATAGGTCAGCTCCTGCCCATTATTATTAATTATTATTAATCAATATAGGTCTGATTTTATTGCTGACTCTGACTTGTGCAATATATCCAGATCACATTGTTCAGTGATGCAGTTTTGGTGTCTCTTCCTTTAGGCTTATTTACATAGAAGGTAAATTGAATTTAATGTTACTCTGTGATACTGTAGTTGGTACTAAATTAATATTTGAATGATTTTTTTAGCCACTTTTAACCTGTTATTCTCATGTTGTGTGCAATAGCTTCAGCTTTCCTGGGTGAGAGAGTTCATACACATTCTAAGAAATATATTATTAAAACCTAGAGAAATTCCAAAGATACTTCATACATTTAATTAATTAACTTTTTAATTAGATTGAGATGTTAACTATATTTTTATTTCTAAACTAATGTTTACTTAAATGAATTATGAATCAGTGTTCATTTTTTAATACCACCAGAGTATTTTAGAATATTTTCCTTTGAATTCCAATTGTGTGAATTGACCTTGATGTGCTGCCCCAGCTCCACACTAAATCAGAAAAAACAAAGAAAATTGCAATATGACTATGTCAGATGAAGATGTTCCAGTCTGCTTTAATCCTGACTCCAGTTACCTGGAAACTGTCTATCCAGTTATAAGTAAAAACTTGGAGGGACAGTCCATTGAGCCAAATTTCATCATCTGCCAGGTAATTACAGCCATTGTTATCTTCAGCAGGGAGTTACCCATGTAGAGCTCTGGGCAGAGTAAGACCCATTCGTATTTATTCTTCTCCTGTGGTGTATGTGATTAATCAAACATATTTATCTGCAGCTTTCATTTTGCAGCTAGAAAGCCTGTAGCAAGGTAGAGGAGCTGGTATTTGCATTGTGATTCCAATTAAGTTGAAATTAGCATGAACTTATGTTCAGTAGCTGATGTTTAATGTGTGTTAGATGAAATGGTACTTTGATAAACTGACTCTGAGGATTGTTATGACATTTCTTGTCTGCATCCTACAACGTGATTAAACTGCAGTAGTACTGTGTGATTAATAGAGTTAGATCTATTTTGTGCTATACCTTTCTGGCATAGGGAACCAAGCAGATCAGGTTTAAGGCAAAACTTGTTTAAAAACAAACAAACAAACCCCTCAAAACCTAAACCCCCCTACAAACACCCTCCCAAAAAAAAGTCGTGTCCCCCCCCAGACAATTGGAACATCTGTCCTAACTGTTGCAGTAAATAGCAAGGATCAGAACAATTTTCAAATGGCATAGGAAATTATTTTTCTGCTTTATTTTAATCTATTTTGTATTTTCATTGAGACAAGGGGTCTATTGGAAATAACACACACTAGAAATCCTTAGAAAATGCTTGCAATGCATCTTATTCGCAAAAAACAACCAAACAAGAAATAGTAAGTATTTCAGCCATGCCAGGTGTTGCAGATGTTGGCCAAGTCCAGATCCTTCACAAAAGGATCTATTTTTCAGCATCGGTCTTCTGAGGAAATGTGAGTTACTACACCTGCAGAACTGAGGTTCCAGCAAGAAATCAATAGGCCCTGGTGACTTAAATGCTTACCTTTCAGATGGTCTGTGTTTCTAAAACATATCTCATGTTACGCATTTGCCAAGGCTCATTTAAGCAGAAATTGGTTTCCTTGTTTTGTAGGAGCATTTTCCCCCCAAATAAAAGGAGGTCAGTTCATCTTGTCAAGACGTTTTCTTCTGCTACTTCTGTTGCAAATGGTTCTGTTTCTCTTCACTATCCTGCTTTGCCTTTTCCTCCCATGGCCTGCGAGGAAGTCTGCTTAGGCTGAGAGGCAGGAGGAATCTGTTGACAATGGAGAAATGCCCCAAGAAAGGCCATAATAGCACAAGCAAAACGTTTAGGAATTTACTGCAACATTCCCTGGCCAAAAGGAGATGAGCAATAAGACAAAAACGTTATCCTGGCAAGAATATGCTCAAGGATGTAATTAGTAACAGTGGTAGAAGAAAAGAACGGGTATGGAAACATGAAATTAAATGGAGCTAAGTATGCAAACCTGCTCTTGTTGTTGGTCACTGTTACTGATTTTTAAAGCAAATATGACTGGGCAGCACCAACTTCATTTTATTTAACTGCCAGCCCTTATGGCAAATACGATTGCCTCCATTTTCAAAAAAATACTATCTCAGAGTATTTTTTCTATCTCAAACACTATCTCAAAAAAATACTATCTGGCACTGAAAAGGTGTGGGGTGTTTACTGTCCCACGGTGTTCGTCTCTCCTGGAAGTTCAGCCTTCAACAATGGCTTGGGGACTTGTGCCACAGCTGAGAGCACTGTCTGTGTTAGGGCAAACCATGCCACGTGGGCAGCGGTTTTCTAGCCTTCCCCCTTTGATGAAGCTAGGAGCCACCTTCGTGCTTTAGTTTTAGAGCATGGCTGACAAGGTAATTTATCTTTTATATATTTTCCTAGTGTACTTGTTCAGCCAATTTTTTTTATTGTAAGTTTTAATTGAGCTTGTGTATCTTTGAAAAAAATATTTTGAATTCCTCATAGTAGCCAAGATATATAAAAAATAGCCAAGTCTATTTTTTAACCATTTTTAAATTGTATTGCCTCACTAGTAAATATCTATATAGTCTATAAATATCTATATAGTATTTATAAATACTGTGAAGTAATTTAAGATTTATGGGTTTTGTTCTTTTTCATATAAATGTTTCCCCTAGGATTAAGCTTGAAATAAATTACTTCATGTTGTTGCCCATTACTTGCATTCATGGGTAAATTAAAGTGTCTGGTTCCCTGTCACTGATTTTTCAAATGTTAGTAATTAAAATTGCAGAAGTGTTTTTAATGCCAAAGGTTAAACAGATGCTGGTGGACACATTAGCTTTGGACAAAGATTTGGGAGGTAAAATTTAAAGTAAGAATGGGTGTTTCTATATGCTTTGTTTTTAATTTTAGCTTTACTGGCCTTTCAGGTGTACTTAAAAGCAAGATAGATTACAAAAATGTTTGCCACAATTTATTGGCATGTATCCCTAAAACAGGAACATGTGAGATGAGAAACTCTTCATCTGGAGAGATGTATGTAATGGCTGATATCAAAAGTTGTTCACCCATCCTCTATGATTATAACCTGAGAACTGTTACTAAATTCATTACAGCAGCTGAAATGACTCTTTTCCTGCTATAATCTGACTACTTTGGTTTTTTGTGTGTGCTAACTCTGAAGCTCATTCCTTATGCTGATGAATGGCTTCATATGGTCCTGAAACTCACTGTCATCCTGCATGTCTCCCCATGTTTCTCTTATGTTGCTACCTTGTGAGTGATTTCTCATCATTACAGCACATTTTTGTGAAGACACATCACATCTTCTGTCCTGCCAGACACAGTCCTCAGAGTCTCAGTAGCTGGAGGGCAGCCAGACAAAATTTTGCAGCTGCTTTGTGAAAATCCCAGTGGCTGAGACCTCAATGATGTTAGGACTCTCAGACATATCCAGATGTTGAGAATTCTTACAGGGCCCATCCTGAGCTTCAAAATGTTCACAAATTCCTGTGAATAATAGGTGCACCCTGTCTAGAGAACATGCCTGCACCGTACTACTTTAATATCTATTCTATCTCCAGTCCAGACTCCCTAGCACATACAAGTTTAGAAGGAAAAAATTGCTGTAAGCCATTTTATACTCAACTAAATACAGGCCAAGCCTTACCCTGGTAGAAAAAGAGAGATGATTAAAAGCTGCTCTAATGTATTTCTAGCTATTTGAGATATTGTTCAAGTACTGAAGTGTTGGCTCTTGCCGTACTCTCCTGTACCAACAGCCAGACAAGGACTAGCGAATTGCTGACCTAATACCATGACATGTCATGCGATGGTTTCCTTGGGGAATTCTCCTAGAAGAGTTGAAGCTTGTCTGAAAACTGTTTTGCACTGTTGGAACAGTTTAAAGAAGCTGCCTCCCATCAGTGAGTTGAACCTGTTGTGTCTAACAGATGTTTGCACTCCTGTCTCAGAACTGCATGAATTCACATCTGAGCCTCAACCTGACAAAGCACGTTTGAGTGGGGTCCTTTCTCAGTGTCATTTGTTTTTCCACCCAATTTAGTCTGCCAGTGTATGTGCTAATGCTGAGTGCTCTGTGCAGGGATATCCTCCAGTCAGCACCCAAGTCTCCGGGGATCTCACAGACAAATGATATACATGTCTCTTCCCAGAAATTTTCTAATCTGACTATGAATAATACAGAGCATGTCAAGAATGTCTGTTTGATCTAGTGGAAGTGGCAGTTTCCTGAGTTGGAAGTTAGGACTACTTAGGCTTTATCACTGGAAGGGGGGAGGTGCAACCTGCTGCATTACTCTGGGGAAGTTATTCTGCTTGGTGCATCTGTTTGTGCTCATGTTGTTTGCACTCCTATTGTTTGCCTGTTTGCCTTCTTCCTTAGACTATAGGGTGTTTGAAACAGGGTGATTTTTTTTTTCCTTTTATAGTAACCTGAGAAGGTGGACCTGTCCTCTGTCAAGCATGTGGAATTTTCTGCACTACAATGAAAACAATTGAAAAGGGCATTGGAAGATACAGTATGCTGTAAAAACCATTCACTTGTATGTTCTCTCAAATTTGTACATCTTAGTGGTGATTAAAATCATAGAATCATAGAATGCTTTGGATTGGAAGGGACCTTTACAGGTCATCTAGTCCAACCCCCCTGCAAGAGCAGGGACATCTTCCACTAGATCAGGTTGCTCAGAGCCCCATCCAACCTGACCTGGAATGTTTCCAGGGATGGGGCCTTCACTCCCTCTCTGGGCAACCTGTTCCAGTGCCTCACCACCCTCACTGTAAAAAATCTCTTTCTTAAATCCAGTCTAAATCTGCCCTCCCTTAGTTTAAAACCATTGCTCCTTGTCCTGTCACAACAGGCCTTGCTAAAAAGTCTGTCCCCGTCTTTCCTATAGGCCCCCTTTAAATACTGGAAGGCTGCTATAAGGTCTCCCTGCAGCCTTCCCTTCTCCAGGCTGAACAACCCCAACTCTCTCAGCCTGTCCTTGTAGGAGAGGTGCTCCAGCGCTCGGACCATTTTTGTGGCCCTCCTCTCGACTCGCTCCAACAGCTTCAAATGCTGAGGGCTCTAGAGCTGGACACAGCACTCTAGGTGAGGTCTCACCAGAGCAGAAGAGAGGGGCAGAATCACCCCCCTCGACCTGCTGGCCACGCTTCTTTTGATGCAGCCCAGGATACGGTTGGCCTTCTGGGCTGCAAGCACACATTGTTGTCTCATGTCCAGCTTTTCATCCATCAGTACCACATTTTCCACAGGACTGCTTTCAATCACATCATCCCCCAGCCTGTATTGAGACCAAGGATTGCCCTGACCCAGGTGTAGGACCCTGCACTTGGCCTTGTTGAACCTCATGAGGTTCACATGGGCCCACTTCTCCAGCTTGTCCAGGTCCCTCTGGATGACATCCCGTCCTTCTGGCGTGTCGACTGCCCCACTCAGCTTGGTGTCATCTGCAAACTTGCTGAGGGTGCACTCGATCTCGCTGTCAATGTCATTGATGAAAATATTGAACAGCACTGGTCCCAGTACGGAGCCCTGAGGGACACCACTTGTCACTGATCTCCATCTGGACATTGAGCCATTGACCGCTACCCTCTGGATGCGACCATCCAACCAATTCCTTATCCACTGAACGGTCCACCCATCAAATCTGTATCTCTCTAATTTAGAGAGAATGATGTTGTGGGGGACCATGTCAAAGGCTTTACAGAAGTCGAGATAGATGACATCCATTGCTTTTCCCTTGTCCACTGATGTGGTAACTCCATTGTAGAAAGCCACTAGATTGGTCAGGCAGGACTTGCCCTTGGTGAAGCCATGTTGGCTGTCTCGAATCACCTCCCTGTCCTCCGTGTGCTTTAGCATAGCTTCTAGGAGGATCTGTTCCATGATCTTCCCAGGCACAGAGGTGAGGCCGACAGGTCAGTAGTTCCCAGGGTCATCCTTTCTACCCTTTTTAAAAATGGTCACAATGTTTCCCTTCTTCCAGTCACCAGGGACTTCACCTGACTGCGATGACTTTTCAAATATCATGATGTAAGTCTATATTTGATGATGTAAAAGTATAAGTCTATATTTTGATATCAAAGTTAAACCTAACAAAATCCAATTTTTCCCCCATGATTTCTCCTTCTTCCTTTTCAATGTTCCTTCAGTGTCCTAAAAATACCCTCATCCTTCTGCTTTTCCTATAAGTGTATGGATTGCTCTTCATTTTCAGAAAGTCACTTGGGGGATCAGTGGCTAGAGGAGTTTTGGGGGGACTTTTGTGTCAGTTGCACAAGCTCAGTTTTTGCTGTCAGGAAGTGGGGCAATGGTTCCAGCTGATGCCTGGGGAAGCAGGGAGGCTGGTGCCCAGGAGGGAATAGCTGTATTTGAGCCTGGGGCCCCACCTCAAACTTCCTCAGCAACAGGAGAATTTTATTCACTGAGCTCTCTGATGTGGTCCTTTAGTGCTTTCTTACCAAACACACATTTAATTTTCCTTCAAACTGTCTGGTACATTTAGCAGTTGGAAACAGCTTGCTTTCATTCCACCAACTCCAGTTAAAGATGGTATCCATCTTGTCTTCCAAGTCTTATTATCTTTACAGTAAATTCATATACCTTTTGAAATTGAGCATTATGCCCATGGCTTTATTTTTGCCTGTTCAGACAATTGTCTAGATAAAAAGAAATAAAATAATAATAATCTCATGATGTTTGTGAGAACATTTGCTTTCTTAAACCATTTGCAGCTAATTTTATCAGGCCATTTCTCCAGCGGGTCTGTGATCTCATCTTTTATTAAACTCTGTCTGACCTCGCTTGTCAGCAAAGGTCAGACATATTAGTTCCCTAGCTTCTTTTTTACCAAGTGGCACCCATTTTGGTGCTTCTTTTGTGTTCAGATTGCTACTTTTCTTCCAGCTGCACAACTGCTTTTTAAGGAAGGCAGGTGAAAACTGATCCATCTCTGGAGTTCACCTTTTCTTACTGTTATTATGTGGGCATGGTTTGCTCTGGGTGGTTTGCTGTTGCCTTTAGTTTTCCTCTTTCCCCTTCCCTAAGTGTGTAGCCTGATCACCCACTGCCAAACTGCAACTGTGATAGTTACAGAATCACAGAATCACAGAATCATATAGGTTGGAAAAGACCTTTAAGATCATCGAGTCCAACCGTAAACCTAACACTACCAAGTCCATCACTACACCATGTCCCTAAGCACCTCATCCAAATGTCTTTTAATTACCTCCAGGGATGGCGACTCAACCACTTCCCTGGGCAGCCTGTTCCAATGCTTGATAACCCTTTCAGGGAAGTAAAATTTCCTAATATCCAGTCTAAACCTCCCCTGGCGCAACTTGAGGCCATTTCCTCTCGTCCTATCACTTGTTACCTGGGAGAAGAGACCGACCCCCACCTCGCTACAACCTCCTTTCAGGTAGCTGTAGAGAGCGATAAGGTCTCCCCTGCCTCTTTATTTTACATGGAAGATAACAGACATGTCTTAGCCACTCAGAAAGCTACGTGCCACTTCACAGAAATGAGTGCTGAATCCAAGCCTTGAGTGATGGTGGTCTCTGGATGCTAGTTTCACCAGCTGGGAGTGATTCAAAGTCCCTCACCCCTGCCATGTTAGTGAGTTGGGGGCTGTCTGTCCTCAGCTCCTACTGCTTTCTGTTGGATGGGGCATTTCTCACTTTCTCCCATTAAGTCTTCTGCTGGCTTGATGAACATTGCAGAAAAGCTACAGGAGTGCCTCAGGGCTGAGAGTTTTAGTAGCCTAGGTGTTGAGGTTTGCTTGTAAGTCATGGAAAACTAGAACAGCTGGACTTTACATTTTTCATTAGAATTTTACTTTCTTCCAAAAAGTAGGGGTTGGGTTGTTTTGCTTGCTGGGTCAAAGCAGGTCTCTGAAGTAAGTGTGATGTACCTGTCTTCAGCTGGGATATGGCTCTAGGAAAAAGGAGCTTCTCTGTACTTCACTACCACTCTCATCCTAGGTGCGTCCATGTCTAACCAGGAATGTTAATATCTGTTTGCTTCTCCAGCTTAATTTCTGATGAGTTTGGAAGGTAATTTCTTTCTTGTTGAGAATTTAGGATGTTGTATCATTTCTTAGAATAAAACAGCATCTGCAACTATATGAGTCGAAGTTCCCACGGCATTTCAGTTTCTTCTTCTGGAAGATATAGTCCTATTTTAGGAATCAGTCCTCTGTCCATCTCTGTTGATATTGGGACATAATGTTCATTTGTCATCTCTATAAAGTCTGTCTGTTTTGTCAGTAACACACACATGCAGCTGCTCCTCGAGCCTCATCTGATCCCTGAGTCTGTCCGTCCTGGAAATGTGTGTTAGTCTGTCACTGCTGTTGAATGGCACTTTCTTTTTTTACAGTCTGTGCCTCCCCCTATTTATCATTCATATTGTCTTTGGTTAACTCTGTATCCTTACCATCACCTTTTCTGCCTTTTTCTATCTTTTACTTGCTAGTTATGCCCTATTCTGGCTAACTTTATCCCTTTTCCTGCTGCTGCTGTATTTATTGATGAATGGCTCATTTCACCCCAGGCCACATAATCAGTACTCCTCCTCTTCTTCCCTTGTGGAGAACTTGAAAAATGTACTTGCAGAAATGTTTAAGGATAAGACATTTTGTGCACTTCAGGACAAATTAGAGACACAAATCCCATCATCTTTTATAAGGTGCGCATCTAATGTTTCATACAGAACTTCAAAAATTTATGTCCCTACCTCTGTTTCTCATTTAGGTCACAAATTATCCCTGATTGTATTATGGTTACTGTTGCATCAATGCTGTGTTTATTTCATCCCACCTTTCTTTTTAACAGCTCTTATCCTCTCTCTTGCAGGTAACCCAATTAATGGTTCTGTTACATGTAATTCAGTGGCAAAATCCTCACTGCCTCCACTGGGCACAGGATCAATCCTTACAGCTCTCTCTGTATGAGGACCTTTTTCCCCACCTGAGGATGGAGGGCTGTGTGTGTTGTATGGCACAATGGGTGGGGTATAGGCATGTTTGCAGTTTCTGGAAATACTGCCAAGGCAATTGTCACATGCTGTTACGAAATATTGCATTTCTGTGGGTTCAGAAAATCAAAACAACCACCTTACCCCAGCCTCCCAATACGAGTTAGATATAGAAATCATAGCAATGCCTCCTTTTTAAGGCATAGTGTAAAAATACAATGAGAGCAAAAGTAGTTCAAGTCTGCAAGGAGTTCCACAATGCATTTATCTCCTTCTCTGCATTTTTCTTGTAGAAAAATTGTAAAATAGTAATTGTTTCATGTAGAATTTATTATTATTATTATTATCCTTTATCAAATCTGTGTGGTCGTCTTATCTTGATTCTAGCTTTTAACCTCTTAAATGGCTTCCCAGTTTCTATGTATTTCACTGCTTAACTTCATAATCAGGAAAACAAATCTCCGCAGTAGGCTGTTAAGGTATGCTTTACATTTGTATATGGTGAGAATCACTGTTTGCTCTGTGAATACTACACTGAGCAAATGCTTTTGTTCTGTTTATTAAAAAGCTAAGTGAAAAATTCTCTTCTAAGTTATGGTAGGTGATGATTAATGTGTTGAATGAGGTTACTGCTATTTTACGCTATTGTTGAGTGAGTGAAAGATGTGGCTGAAGTTTTAAAACGTGACAATCTGCTTTTGGATTTTGTGCTGGTTTTGGTAGCATATTTGGGGTCACATACTATAACTTACACAGAATACATTATTTTGTGTCTTGAATATAACAATTGTCTCTGAAGAATAACATTCAAACCTTACTGGCCTTCAGGTGTCAGTTTGGAGCTGCTATTAACTGATAACTGACTGATAAAGGGAAGGAGGGGAGGTCTACTGGATTTACACAACTTCTTTTCTTCCTGCTCCTTTGCTGTAGGTTTGTGTCTTAGTTTCTAGAGATGCAGTGAGCAAACCCCCTAAATGAGAGGACAGGTTTTGTTTCCAAGATCAGTGCTGTTCAGCCCCAATATCTTTCCCTGTGTTTCTCCCTTCCTCTTCCCAACCACCTTTGCACAAAACTGCACAAAACCATACCTACTGTCTCCTATTGTGTATACTCATGGGGCAGGGAGATGGCTTTTATTTTGGGATCATCCCAGCTCCTGATGGATGAATACAGAGGAAAGAGGAGACAAATTATGTGGGAACCTTGGTTTAGTTGAAGTCCAAGGATGCTATAAGATGGGAAGCAAGAAGAGGGAAGATAGTGGGATAAGCTGAGTGGCCCTGTGATCTCAAACTTGAGGTGGTTGCCAGTAGCTTGAAGGGTCTAGATGTTTATGGAAACCTTAAAAGAAGTATCTGGCTAAAGAGTTCTACCCCGACATGATCCCTCATCTTTGCGTGGCCCTCCATCCCCCTAAACTCTTGAGAGAGGAGGTTTCGAGTACCTCCAGTTTTTTCATAGCTGTGGCCTGAAGCAGTATTACTGTTGTCACTCAAAACTATCTGGAAAAGCTTTTTGTGGCAATGTTGTGCCATTTCAATGACCATGAAACAGTGTGAGTATGAGAACTTTCCTCTGCTACTGTATTTCCATGCCCTGCCTTAGCTGTTGTCCATTACTTATGCTGCTCTCTTTCAATATTAGTTTAAAAAGCATTTGACAGGCTGCCAAGGTTACTGTTTGCCCTTGCTGCTCTGAAGGCCAAGAAGGTAAAACAATTTTCATTCTTTGTTTTCCCAATTTTTTAAGCTCTTTTTTTATTGTACTGGTTTTTCAGTAAGATTATGGGCTTTACTCTTGAGAGCAAAGCAAGAAATAAAACTGTTCAATAACAGATGTAATGGGGAGGGAACTTACTTCAGGAAAAGAAAAATTATCCTGTTTTTCACAGTAAGTATCTTACTGCTTTGTGTGATTTCACCATGTAATCAGGAGCTCCCTGTTCCTCGAGTAACACATTACAGTGACCAGTACGCCACAATCTCTTATTCTCAAATTTTCTTTCCTGCTGTTTGCATCCACAAATGAGAACTCATGGCATTTGTATGGAAGTAACATGCTTAGATAACAAGCTCTCATCATTGTCAGAGATCTGTGTTTGCACTGTAATGATAGTCCTTGTCACACTAGCATCTCAAAGACTAAATTATGGGATTGCTTGTAATTCTTCAATGTATCAGACAATCTGATCTCAATTAAATTACCAACTGCAGTACTGGCCATGTGTAATACACAGGGACATTAAATCCTAGCTAACATGCGTATATTATTTTTAGATAGTCTGTTCTATTTATCTTCATTTTTTTGTGGATTTCACTGCAGCTTTATAATTAAACCTGTCTCTGACATCCTGGGGAAAAAAAAAAGTGCCCTGTAGTCATGGCCAGTTGGATACTGTTATGTGTTAGAAAATGTTGTTGCAACGATAGCTGTGTTACACATTGTTTCTGCCTGTCATTATAATGTACAGTGTCTGGGGATCCTTAATCCATAGACTGACTCAGTTGAGTGGATTGCCTTATTCAGTTGATAGCATGTATTATGTCATGGCCTATTTGTGAATTTTAATTTAAGGATTGTTGGTCTGATTGTCTTCAACAGTTCTTTCTGTCAAGTCAATGAAAGCTTTTGATATTTTGCTGCTTTATTTGTATGTCATGACCTAATTCTTCATATACATTAAAAAATAATCAACTGCATATAGATAGTACAGCAGTAATAGAGTATATGTAGACATCTGCACTGTAGACTTACAAATTTAAGTGCTCAAAAATGAGTAATGGCACTCAAAGGATAATTGTATGTAAAGTCAAGCACTCAGGGGCAGGAAGCATCAGGATTAAAAAATTCCTACATGCAGGCAGGCATCTTCTAGAATTTTCAGAAGAGTCTAACCAGGGAAAGTGTCTAGCTTCTGCTGAAATCTATCAAAACCAGGGCCTAAACCATTATGTACTTTTGAAAATCCAGCCAGGTGCTGATCTGTATTTTTGGATATCTGTATACTTTCAAAACTAACTATGGTAGGTGGGAAGCCTGTATTTAACTGAAACTCAATGGGATTTAGCTGTTAGTGATTTTGTATTAGTCTTAAGCACTACACAAGTATATATAAAAAAACCCCCAAACAACAAAAAACCCACATTCTGAAGTACTAAGCCACTTGTCAGAAAAATTGGTTTTGTTTAGATGTTTAGGGGATTTTCTCTAGAGCCCAAACCTGAAAAAAGTTAATTGCAGTGACTGGAAGTATATAAAGTTTTAAGTTCTTCACAGAAGTGAGGCACATTAATGGAAAACTATCGGGCATATAAAGTTCTTAAGAACATAAAAAACAGGTGATTTTTGCTTTTGAATGATTAATCTAAATCCAGATTTTTTTTTTTTTCCAGGCTAAGCATGAATTTTCCTCTTTTTCAGTACTGAGCCAAGTCTTTACTCTTTGAAGATATCAATAAAACCACCTCAAAGTGCCTCTGCCTCACACAATGTTATTTTTGGGAATTGCTTACAGGTAAATAGTGATATAACTTGGTGTTATAAAGTGGGTAATTAAGAAATGAGAAAAGAGATGAATTAATGTGCTGTCCATTAAATTATCATTCTGATAATTGATTCATTTGTAATTATATCTGGTTTAATCTCAAAATAATACTGAGAAGCTGTGGCTTTTTAAACCATCCTTTGTTCTGGGGAAAACTCTAATTTGTTTGACATGATTCATTTGCATCTATACTTTTCCAGGTTTTTTTTGCTAAACTTTGAATGAGCCACTGACTAGTGCAACTACATACGTTAACACGGAAGATAACGTACTCCATTTTAAAAGGAAGAATGGAGGACCAAGTTGAATGTGCACTGTTCCAAAGTTAATGGTTGCACAATGTATCTAACTGCATTATTATTGTAGTCTCAGCAACATTTGAGCTGTTCAGAATTCTTTGGAATGTAGATCAGTTCTGAGGTATGAAAGGGGATAACTACTCTCCATATTTTACTATTGATGGACCTTTCAAATAAAATGTATGTGCTGACACCTCCATGCTCTGAAGATTAAAGACCTCAAATATGGAGAAATAGAGACTGACCTGGAGTCTCCTGTGCCAAAATTCCCTTTTTCTCTCACTAGTGTGCTTTGCTGCATATATTAACTTGTGGAAAATCCTATAATGAAAGTTAATATTCCTCGTGTTACTATGACTTTAAGTCTTGTGCCAGGTAATTCCTAGCCAACGTGTTATTATGGTGACTCCTTTGTTCCAAGGAACAAACTACTTCTAATGAGTGGGAGGGAGAAAAACTTCAGTCTTAATGCTATATTTTCCATCTATCAGAAGTATTTCTGATTCTCAACTGTTGCTGGAATTAAAATTCTGACCAACTTTCCCTTCAATTCATGGTATTTAGGAAAAAATACTTTAAGCAATTTAGCAAGTATAATTTTTTTCCTAGAATGTTGTACAGTTGTAGGAATGCCAGGAATTTGTTGAACTTAAATGCAATCACCTATTAAACTTTTCTCTAGTAATTTCAGGAGACAGCTTTATAAAATTTTGCTCTCCTTATTATTATTACTTTTTTAATACAAGTGATGATAGCAGTGGATGCTGAGGTACTACAGCAGCAGGGGTCTAGAAGAACACACAGGAATAGTGTCATTTAGATTTCAAAGGACTGTTCAAGATTTTAACCTTTGTCATGTTTTTCCTTCAATTACAGGTCTACACACTGTCATCTATATCTTTGTAATTGTACTGTGGAGGTGATTCTAAAATGCTGTCCTTTATGGCAAAACAGTATGATAAATCACAAATTACTGAGGTTGGTATATGCCAAAATGTATATATCTCTAGCATTAGGAAAGCTCTGAGAGAGGAATTGTGTTCACGTTCTTCAGGTTTCTAACTATCAGAAATGAATTTTCTCCACACTTCCATAGGATAAAAGTATTGGAAAAGTGTTTCAGTTGACAAATTGAGGTTTTGGTTAGCTAGTGTCCTGTTGACCAGGGTTCTCAAGTGGACTTCTGCTGTACAGGTAGGTGGCTTAAGCATCCTACCTACTGGCTGATGGAGTCTGAGCCTGGCTTTCTGCACTTCTGCTAGGATGTTCCACTCTGTAAATATCAATTCAGTAGTTTAGCCTTGGTTTCCCACATCCAAGGTGACTGCACTAGCTCCCTGGTTTATGTAGTTAGACCTATCTTTCCATTACTGAATATTGGTTATTTGTGCAAAGGGGAACATTCCAGTAGAAAACATTGCACAAGTCTCAACCAAAAGAATCTGGATCCAGCTAAGGAGGGACATGAAGCTCTTGTTCCTGTTTAGACCAAA
Source organism: Ciconia boyciana (assembly GCF_034638445.1). NCBI lineage: Eukaryota > Metazoa > Chordata > Aves > Ciconiiformes > Ciconiidae > Ciconia > Ciconia boyciana. The sequence continues at coordinate 10,497,151 of NC_132941.1, read as the reverse complement.
TATCTGCTGGACTTCGTGCTGAAATCAATATTGTCATGAAGATGTCTGGACTGGACCTGGGAATTTCCTTTCAGAACTGATAGATTACACACAAATTCTTGATCGACTTTACTAGTCAGAAGAAAACATAATGTCAAATGACAAGTAGAAAAAGAGCAGTTTTATGTTGCTTGCATTTAATGCTTCCTTTATGAGATATTGCCAACAAAACAGATCAACATGTTTGAAAACTAATAACCTGAAAAGGTTGATTTGCCTGGGAAGGGGGACTATAATCTTCAGAAGGCACCAGTCCTGGAAACAAAGATTGTAATCCTTGTATTGCTGGATATTTTTTCCAATCTATAAACTGGGGGAAATGATAATTTTCAGAACAAATTCACAATTTAACACTGCAAATTATAGTGTTTCTATGTAAACACTTAACAATTTGCCATAGAGAATTCTATTGTACTTAAAGTAGTATAGTGATATCCATAAATATTAAGGTAATATTGCTTGGTTATAGAAAGCAGATGAATACAATCAATCCACTCAGTGGGAAATGCAAAGGAAAAATGCTCTACTAGTTTAGGTGACTTTCAAGTGTTTTCACTAGTCCATTTAAGTGTGATCTCTCTCTCTCTGTATGTATAAAATGTGATTTCTCCCCCCCCCTGCAGTTTGGCTTTGGTAAAGGCTGTTTCCCCACTAATCTCATTTTGAATCATCTTTGCTTTCTAGAATTTCCTAAAAATCAGCTGATTTTTAGATAGTTGCTGTTTACAATCATAATGCAAAGACATTTAAAAGTTATCAACAGAAAGTGGAACACATCCCACTGGATTTTGTTGCACTGTTCAAAAAGCCTTACGGCAGTTTTGGCCTCTTGTGGGGTAGATGTGTAACACAGCAAGAGAAGAAAACACTTAGTAATATCTTTGTTAAATCTTTTTCACAGAATCTTGTATGCATGATGCAGGAATGAGTGTGATGAATACTGTGGATAACACAGCCATCATTGTTTGCACAATGAATCTTTTTATATTGTACAATTTATAGTTCTGTTGATCCAGTTCATTGCAGTTTTTTTGCCTCACCAATCTAATATTTGGGTTCAAATGTTCACTCTGATGTCAAGGTCTGATATTTTTACCTCTCCCTTTCTCTTAATTTTATTGATTTTTCTAAGCCAAGCATTCCATAAATTAGTTATAGTAAGAAGGCTTGTTGTGGAATGTGATATAATTGGCAACTGATTGTTGATGTAGGAGATTTATGTTGGCCTTATAGTAATAGTTTCTTATAATTGGAAGCATATGTGATTTCTAGTGTCTAGACTTGGGAACTTTCCCAGGAAGGAGTTCCAGGTGGTTATCTAAGCATAATAGGCCAAATGGCTACTACTTAAATGCTGCAGACATGGGAAATATGTAAATGTTGCTGGCAAATGTAATTATTTCATAAATTTAAGTTTATAAATTGCAACATATCCATTTACATCTAATGGTTTGACCAGCTGATTTGTTTTATAGATTCATGTAGAATCAATGTTTAAAACTTGAAATTTACTTTCTCTTGATTGCTCCCTAAACTGAAATAATGTAAAATACAGAGATGAGTTCTTGATATGCCTGGATGTCAAAACGCTTTTAACTATATTATGTGCCTAATTTAGTTGCACTAATGTATGAATGCTTACCTTGAAATAGCAAACAGTTACATTGTCATATTTATTAAATTAATTCTGTGAAATTTGGTTTGGTATAGTTAAGTTACATGGCACCTTGAGTTTTGTCTTCATTTGCTAGTAGGCTAATTTCTGGAAGGACCTCAGAAAGGAAACATGTCTGGAAGTTGTACAGCCTACAAAAGCATGTGGGGATTTGATGTTGTCCTGATCCCAGTTTGCCTTGAACATGCTCTGCACGTTAAAACATCCCTGGAGAAGGAAAGCACAGTTGGCTATCCCAGCATGAATACTCTGCAAATATTGTTCTGGGACCTGCACAGCCTGTGACTCACAATGAATATTTTCAGCTCTGGTTCTGACTATACAATAGGAAATACAAAAGAAAATAAGTAATTATTTGCTGGGGCCTAAGACAGTATGACTTGATCATTGTGGCTCACACAGAGAACACAGAAGAGCTGCACTAGGAAATGTGAAAAGTCCTCTCAATTCAGTTTTCATGTGCCAGATGGTTGTTTCTTGTTCTTCTTGTATTTTTTTTTAATCCTACCTGTTAAGATAGCAAAGAATGACATACGTTATCTGGCTCTGCAGCCAAGTGCGTGGTCCAAATTATTTTCACAGAATGCCTGACAAAGTCTGCTTGCTTGCTTGCCTGCCTCAATCATTTTTCTCAACTAATTAGAAAAGTCTGCCAAGCATTGTTGGGCTAAGGCACTAATTATTCTCAAACAAATGTTTCAATTTTGCACAAGTTAAGAAGTGTCTCTGTTTTAAATGACTACATGCCAAGGTGCCAGAGTAGTCAGACCAGTTTTGTTTATCAGTATGTCTGGAAGTCCCTGAGGACCAAAGAGATAAAACCATTTAAAAGCAAATGACCGTGTGCAGTCTTAGGTGCTCTTTTAGGAAATAATGCTATAATGCTTCTTTTTGAATATGTTAGTTTTTAATGAGAAGTAGCGGGTCTATTTTCCTTCTGGAAATGTTGTTTCTTGTGATATTCCTGACTGCGTTGGTCCTCAGATTGTCTTGGTTTTGGCACTGAATTAAAGGAAGTTTTATTATTAGTCATGCAAGACTGGACTATCTAATCCTTTCTCAGGTTTTGTAGCCTGCTCATCACCACTCTTATTTGAGCATTAAAGAAGTTCATCTCTGATGACAACGACACTGGAGAGTCTTTCCTTGTAAAATTTCCAGTTGAATTTGGCAATCGGAAGAAACTTGAATGGTTAAAAGGAAGTTTACAGCTTGTTTTCCAAGCTGTGGCCCTGTACCCGGGCCTGAACTCCATACTGCCCTACTCAGAAGTAGTTGTGAGCTTCAAGAATGGTGTCATGCCACCTCTGATCCTGAATCAGGATCTGATCCTGGTATCGATTTATTTTGTGACAAGGTTCACCATCTGATAGTTTGGTGTGTCACTAATGAGATATGACCCTCTGATCAACTATATCTTTGCTGATATGTTATACTCCCATCTGTCTTTCCCACTGTTTGCCCTCATCCAAAAGTTGCTCTGTAAGAAGCAGATAGATTGCCATGTTTAGGAGTCTCTTTGGCTTCTGTTGGATCTGCCCATGTATAACCAACAAAAATCAGAGTTTCCAAGAACTGCCTTCCTCTCTTTCTTGAAAGTAGGGAGCTGCATGTTTTCAGAGAAAAATGTTTTTAGTATATTTCAAAGATGACAAGAGAAATTCAACAACTTATTTCACAGGGATAATTGGAGTGGTTTACTTATGAGCCAGCTCTAGAGTTTGTTTTGTAGATGCGTGTTAGTTCAGAATTATTGGATTAATTTTTTTTTAAAGCATGTATTAAGGGCGAGGGAAAAATGAAAGAATTAAACCACCAGAATGGTAGGAGAACTTGGAACATTTCATTACTTGATTAGTTTCCAGCAGCCACCTGTGCCAAGGAAGAAAATGTGCCTAAATATTACGGTATTTGTATCTCCTTGAACAGTTACTCGTACTAGGATAAATGGGCAGGCATAACATGTATTTGAGTAACGGCTTATATGTGTTTTCTTTTTAACCTCTCCCCTTCCTTCTTTTAGGGGAAAATATGGAACCTGGTGCCTGGATACTTTGTATCATTAATTGCTTGTTGCCCTTATCTGCACCCACTGGCTTAATTGCAATCTGTCTGCATAGTGTGTGGTGTGTGTTTTTTTTCCATTAATTTTGAGAAATTATTTGTAAAGAGGAGATATGCTACATGGGAAAATCTACTTAGTCTGAAAAGAGTTGGCTGTGGACAATGCTGGCAGCTCCTGGAAATAGCTGTGTTGCAGGGGTACGCGCAGACAGATGATCTCAAGTGAAGACATTGCAAATAAAAATTTCCTGGTTCTCTAGTATGATGTAAGGCAGCAAAAGATGAATGAGCTGTGAATCCCAGGGTGTTCCTCAAAGTTCAATACACAGTCTTCTCCCACAGAGCAAAGAAGGTTTTAACATAATGGTGCTACATGTTTTGAAGGACTTTTTCTATTTTGTCCTTCTTTTCCTTCTTGTGCGTTCAGTGCATTGTTATTTGCTAGATAATTATCCCTGCTGATTTCGAGGTGCTGACTGTCCTTGGTGAGGACATGAATCTTACCTGTAATGTCAATTACCTAGTTTTAACCAGGAAATACACATTAAATGTACTAGACTTTTGGTAGGCCTTTGCTTTTTTGACATCTGAATGTCTCTGCAGATTCAGTCCTCTTCTGAGGGTTGGAGCAAGAGGGAGGATCTGGATTTGTTCAGGTTGGTGTCTGTGCTCCAAGACCAGTAAGGACCTGGTGGCAGTGAGAATACCAGGATACCTAGTCATGCAAGGATTGGCAATGAGTCCAGTATCCTCCTAGTGATGCAATACCTTTAGGCCATGAAAGGATCACTCTGTAGGCGTATAAACTTCCCAGGTCCTCCTTCTTCCATTTTAAGGATGTTTTGCACATAAAAACACTGCCAAACATTGTTAGTGTAGCAGTGTTCCCATACATCCCATACATCCCCATCCCATACATCAGTTTCATCATGTTCATTCTTCAAATATGTTTTGTGCATCCTCTATTCATATTTAGGAAGTGATAAAGATGCAAAAGGGGAGGCTAAATTTTAATGTAGTACTTTTCTCATAAAGGGTCATTTTTCATAAGTTAGCAAAGTGGAATACGCTGAAATCAGCTCTCATTACAAATGAAATATTAGGTGGAGCCCCTTATACTCTCTCATAAGCAAAAGAGGTTTTCTGGGACGGATTCCACTGTCATTGACACTTTGGCATATTTAGGCTAATTCCAAATGTTAGTCCCTGTACTTATCGAAAGTCCTTCTCTTTCAATGAAAATGTCCCAAGTGACTTGACTCTTTTTTTTGTGTGTGTGTGTAAAATTGAAATTCATGGATGGTCCTTGGAGCCTGGTAAGTTCAGCTGCATGTTTTTGTACTAATATAAACATTTTTACATTGAAGCTTTTTAGTTTTATGGACAACCACAGTTTCTTTAACTGAAAAGCTATCTATACTTTCCATCCAAGAACACTTCCTATTTTGTGTATCTCCACATGTGAGTTTGCAGAATTGCAAGGGAAATCCAGTGGGAGTAGCATTCCATTGTAGCTACATGAGTGTTACATTGGCTTAAATCAAGCAAATTTTATGATATAAAACCTATTGTTCTTCTTTCTCATGATTCGTTGCTACAATTATACTTGATTCAGTAGAGACTTAATTGTACTTTATTTTTTAATGTTCTCATTTTGGAAGAATTCCTTTGGAATTATTTTCTGATTTTTTTTTTTTCATGTAGAATGGTAAAATGTGTACAGTTGAAATAATTTGGAGGAGGTTTCCAAGTTTGCAATTTTTTCTTCCAATGAAGGTTGTTGAATTGCACTCTCAGCAGCTTCGTAGTTTCCCCCATTTTCACTGATTATGTAACCATAAACAAATTTCAACTGTGAACTGATTTAATATGGCTCATCATTTATACCTGACTTTTTTTTTTTTTTCCTTAATGCAAACTAAAGGATGTCCTGATTGAAAGTAAGGGGCTGGGCTCTTGGTTTGTTTTATTCTGAGCAGGAAATGTATCAGCACTGTCCAAGAAACCAGTAAATTGTTCTTTCAATGGTGCTTGGGAGGGCGATGAAGTATCCTCTCAAGGGTCTCACTTACTCTTCAGTTTTTTCTCGGTGCATCGGTAAAGTCTGTGTATTGCATAAAGTAATTTCCACATGAGAGAAGAGCATTCTCTTACTAGGTTAGCCATAAACTCACCCTAAGGGGCATGGAGTACAATGAATGTGAGATTTAAGTTGTCAGGTACATGATTGCACATAATACTAATCTAATCACACTCCTTGTGATGGAAAAAAGGGGAGACACAGAGGAGATTCACTGTTCCAGAGAGAGACACTAGAATTGTACAAGCGGCAGGAATAATTCTTTCTCTTCTCTGGTATGTTGGTGTTGCTGCTGTTGCGCTTGGCAGAAAGCATTCAACCTAAAAGGTTGTAAAGTTTATAGGTCTTCACACTGTGTCACTATATTGTGTAACCCAGTGGGGCACAGCTATGAAAGTGATTTCTTGAAAAATCTTGTCAATATATTTTGTCATTTCATGACTGATCAAACTGCAAACATAAGCTGTGTGTTTTAAGATGACATTTTGTCTTACAAAAATTATAGTGTGGAAACTAAATTTGCTGCTTGCTATAGGCGCTTCATTCTACTCCAGCAATGGTCCTCCTTTTTCTTTAGTAGGAATGTCTCAGTGCCCCAGCCTACAAAAAAGAGTCAGTGTGATGGACGGGCTTTCAGCTGAAAATGGATTTGGTTGCAGTATATAATTGAGCAGTGGAGTGAGAGAGTTTTTAAATTATGGAGTTGATTTTAAAAGTTGACACTGCCGTTAAATGTTCTATATTCGGAGCTCCTGCTTTAGCGGCTAAAATGGACATTTATAGATAGAAATAGTGATCTGAATTCCCCTTGTGGGTTTGGCAGATAGGTTTGAAAGTTGTTTCATTTTTGTGTGTAATTTTCTTTTGGCAAGAATGTGTGCAGGGGGTGGTGGAGAGGTCAATTTGTCTATGTTTATAGGTGCTGACAAGTTTTCTGAGATTTATTTTTAATTCAGCTTGTTTAAAAATTGCATGGCAGTGTTTTTTAAAATACACTGTTGCCAAAGATTTTTGTGTTAACTTGTATGTGTATAACATCACTTTTGTGACAGAAATTGGCTTTATCAATGCATAGTGTGTTACAGTTAGACAATAGTAGTTAAATCTGAGCTTTCAAAAGTTTGATCACCACCGTATTTTATAAAGTTATGTATACTGTGGTTCTTATATGTTATAAGAGCTAGCTTATGCTTTTACTGATTAATCCAGTTAGTAAGGTAACTACTTTTTGGATTTTTTTTTTTAATGTGAATTTGATATTTAATGTCAGTTTAAAAATTTATGTTTTTCAGGTATTTGAAAATAGCTGCTTTCAATATAGGCAAAACGATTGTAAAAGTTCTGGTTATTTCCAAATAAGATCAAAGTTACATGGTTTAAAAAAAAAAATTACAAAATAAATTCATTTAAGTTTGAGCTAGAGCTGACAACCAGTTAAGACTGTGGTTAGTTCCCATGCCTTCAGGCCATGTGGACTATAACCAGCGCGGAGGGTAAGTGAAGGAGCAGAACTGGAGCCTGCCCTCACACTGGCTGCTCATTTCTCAGCCACCGTTTGGGGGTATCAGTGCCTTCTGTTGCGCGGAGTGGTAACGTTTTTCAAGCATAATGTTCATAAAGCAAATGGCTGTAGTAATGTGTTACCAGCTAGATCTTCTCTTAGCTATATTGCATTGATACCAAAAATGATATAAAAATCAGTGAGTGTCGGGGAGAGCCAATGCCTGTACAGAGCAGCCTTGCTGTCACAAAGGCACTCCCTTACGCAGCATGGCAATTTCAAAAAGACTGTGGGCCAAGCATTGCAACTTCAACATCTCTGTCATACAAATACCGTCTTACAATGAAATTCAGTTAGATATTTTTCTGATGTAAAATGACTTGGGATGTCAAGCAATTAACATTTCTGTAGATGTAATTATCCATAGCAGCCTGCACTTAAGTAGCTTTAGCCTCAAATCTTTGCTTGTACCTTTCCTTTCTGAAGTAGCACCTCTTCATCCAGAATTAGAAGTATCACTTGACCGTGAACGGATCTAAACCAAAAATTTAGATTAAGAACAGTGCCAGCAGTAGTAAATGGTTATGCTGCAGGAATCATAGCCAGTTAAAAATTGGAATTTCTGAAGGGGGGGGCTAGAGTCCTAATCTTAAACAGCTCTGGAAAAATTGCAGCCCTGATCTCCACAGGGAAGGAGGAGGGGGGTGAAACATTGATTCAGAAAATGTGTGCTGCACTCCACTGTATGAATCTGGATTTCAAAAAGAAACTTTTTTAGCATGCTTGAAAGTTGTTGCTGACTACTGCCAACTAGAAAATTTAATAAAGAGTTTAACTTTGTGCAGCCCAAGCCAGCTCTGCAAACACATGCTTTCCCGCTGAGATCAGAATGAATATCTAGTGCAGTGTGCAAGAGCCAGACTGTATGAGCAGGCCTGTCTACATGCATCCCTCATCTGACTTCAGTTATTGTTATGATGGGCACAGTTCCACGGCTGTAATCATTGCAAAGAGTGTGTGTCCAAAGCTCTGCTCCAAACTCTATCATGCTGCTTACATTTTCAATTATTTTAGTAAGGCCCTTTCATCTGCAAGCTTAGTCTGTTTGGTAAATGGACACATTTACCTTCTCAATTATAAATCTTTTTATAGAAGATGTCTTGTGCTCTCCTTACATATCTTCTAGTGTAGGATTTTATACTTCTTGGAGTTTAGCCCTAGCCATTTTTGAAACAGCCTTTTAATAAAAAGAGAGCAAATTAATAGATTGTGTACAAAGTCTATAATTTTCATTAGTTCTTTTTGAGAAGCTTTTTCAAAGCTAAATTTAGATAGTTGAGTCAGTATAGATGGGGTAGATGGGGAAGCGAGTTGAAAACATATTTCTGTTTTCAGTCAAGAATCCAGCTTTTGTCTAGTGATGTGTGGTGATGAGAGAGGACTGAGTTTGCAAGAGCAGCACATCAGGCTGCGTGTCAGAGTTTGTATTTTCAGCCTAGACCTTTATTCTTCTCCCATAAGGGGCTCGGAATGTAGAGAAATTAGTTTGCTCGGCTTGTTTTGAGAGGAGTGAGACTTATGTAATACTGAGCAGCACTAATGCAGAGACCTGTCAAACCATGTCCAAATCTGTTTAGCCAGTTACACTGTGATTGCGGCAAGTCCATAAATAAAGGAAGGAACCATTTATACCACAGCCACGTGAGCAGCCATTTCATAAAATACCATCTCTGGCTCTATTCCTTCAAATAAACACCCCTCTCCAAAGTGGCAAACAGGGAGAGTATGTTTTGTTTGTCAAAAGCTAAACAGACTGAAATGTTGCCAACATGTTGAGAAAAGTTGAGGGAAAAGAAAGCGTCTTCCCAAGATTTTGGTGTAATGGGACCAGGAGACTCAGGGAATAGCAAGGAGAAAGAGAATTCTTTTGGCTTTGAAAAACTGAGTGACAAAGAATACCTTAAAATAGAAAGGCTATCAGTGGTGGCATAGGAAAGGAAGAACGACTCATAAAATAGCATGCTTTGCAATTTAGGATAGCTCTGCCAAGTCTTTGAATTGTCCAAACTGGAATGAAAGGGATTATGGGTTTGCTTCTATTATTATTATTTATTTACTTATCAAGAAAAAAAAAGGCGAAAAACCAACCTTCACAAAAGGGCAAACCATTCCTCTTTTGCTTTGTGGTCCCAGTGCCCTCTTCTTCAGTGTGAAGGCAAGAGTGCAAGAGGTGAGATCATATACAGATATTACTCAGGAAGAATGTATGCTGACAATTATTGTGTGAAGCGATTATTTTTCTACTGCTGAAAGAAGAGCCACTTCAGGCAATAGTTTTGTCTAGAGACAATCTTGGCTTCTCTCCTGTTACTTATGGGGACCATACATCTCGTCAATGCCCAGAACAAGTTCTTCTCATTGCCTGCATCTCTGAGTACAGGGCACAGGGCTACCTGACCAACATATTGAGGCACTTTTGGCTTCATTGTAAAAATCACAGATTTGATTACCTCACACAAGCTCTACAACAAAGCACTGTCTGCCTGTTCAGAGGCGTCCTACAGTTGGCCTTTATTGTGAGCCTGTAGTGTTTTGTTTCTCTGGCATTTGGTGTCTGTGTTCACCATTCTGACTAATGCAGAGAAAATCTGGAGTCACACTTTCATGTCTCTCTTCTGATCATATTTGTTATTCTAAAATAAATGCCACTGTGGCAGTGGTTTAGTTAGCAAAGCAAATAATGTCTTTTCAAGTGAGTGAAAAACTTATCTTCTTTTATGCCTGATGACACGGCAACATTAATAAATATATAATAGTTTTGGGTAGTGCTTTCCAGCAATCTTGCCTTTCTTGCTCTTTAATATGCAGCATGATGTGATGTGTTTGAATTAAATTCTAGTAAACATTTGTACCTGTCACAAGAACCACTATTTGTTGTCACAGCAATCAGGGCAGTTGAAGAAGCACTGAAGGAAGTGTCTTCCTAGGATCAGTGTAGCAGGTAAGCTTGCATTGCAATTGCTCACTCTGTGCATAAACTGAGTGATTCAGCCTCTTTTCTATACACATTTCTAGTACAAATTTCCTTTGGCAAAAAGTAGTAGTAGAATAAAGAATTAACTAAATCCATTTGGGAAAGGAACGTGGATAAACATTAAGGGTTTTTTTTTTTTTCCTGAATTAAGTTTTGGGATGTATGGTAATTATCTTTGAGCAAATCAAGTGTAGCACATGGTAATGGCAAGAAGACCTACAATATAAACAAGTAGCAGATGCATAAGGGTAGTCCTAGAGTAGCCAGGAAAAAACGTAGTTGTCCATCCTTATCCAAAATACAGGAAAAGTAAACATTCTCATGTAGCATTTTGCCTGGAAGCATTTTGGATGATCAATACAATTTGAATTATCTTTGATTTTAATCAAACAATCTTTGATTGTTGTGCTCCAAAATAGAGTATTGCAATGCTAAGTTCCTTGACTCCTGCTATGATCAGTTTAGGCTTCTTTTTTTCATCATTTTCCTGTCATCTCCTGTTTACAGGGGAGATATAAACAGTTCGTCTTAATTTTCCTATGGAGCTTCACCCTTATACAAGAACTAATACTGTAGATCCATAGATAAAATTCTGCAAGCAAATGTATTCTTTGCTATCATGGGATTATAGAGATGTGGGTGAAAGATTAGGCTCCCCTGAGAAACTGAGTACTTTTGCTTCTTGGAAACTTCAACTGAAGTCTTACGTGTACATTGCTGTTTGTGGTTTCAATCCCTTTTTTTGGTTTATTTTGGTTTACAGTCATGATAAAAAAATGAAATGAAAATAAAAATGAAACAAGCACGAACCAGCGCCAATTGGTCTGTGTGCATTTGTATGTGAGAGAGAGTCTTGAGGTTTGGTTTTATTGTGTCAATCTGAAGCATGAGGCTGGTTCAAGAAAACGGTTGACAATAAGTGTTCTGCTAACAACTAGGCAATTGCATTAAAGTAACACTAGAAGACTGAGAAACCAAGAAAAGAAATGTAAGGACTGCACAACGTTCAGAAAAAGGAGGAGAGAGTTTGCAGATGCTGTGGCTTTGCTGCTTATTCCTGGAGCTCCAACTGTGTGTTGCTGAAAAGAAATACTTGCCATGAAGAAGCATTTTGGATACGAACTAGACCATTTTGAAATGCCCATTTCGTAAAAGTTTATAGGGAAAGCAAGAAACCTAATAGCTGAAGTTTCAATGAATTGCCCCATTTGGCAATTATTCCCAACAGAAACCAACACCCTGGGAATTTTGCTTGGCACAGCCCACTACAATTTTTTTATGGCCTGACTTTAGCTATGCAAAATCTACCTAGGAAAAAGTGGTTTTAAAACTTTAGCTATTGCTTGTAGGTATTGGGGCAGAGGGAGTCTGGGTTGGATTCTTAACTGCTGTTCTGTTTTCATATAACCCCAGGTTGTTTTGTCCTAGAAATGTGAAATCCCAGAGTCATCTCACTTAACTGAGACGTTAAATTTAGGATCATACGTGTCCTAGATTCTCAATATAGTCAATGAGATATAAGCATCTCTGAAGGGTAATTTGACCCCTGCATGAGCTGAACTTGCCCCAAAGGTAACTTTTCTTTGCCCATATGGTTGTGAGAAGTGCTTATGACTAGACTCACAATTTGCATGCCTAATTTATGTAGCTATGTTTAGGATTGTACCTGAGCAAGTATGTCTTACTTAGCTTTATTTCTTTAGGTAAAATGCCTTGTGGTGTTTTGATATATAAAAACTTGTCTTAAAATGTCTGAAAAGTGTGCAGAGAATCTTTCTGAAGCTAAAATTCTGGCTTCGGCTGCTAACCTAAGGCAGAGAGGGGCAGGATAAAGGAAAGCAGCGATAGATATTATGCAGCATGAAAGTGTGGGAAGTGCACAATGCTTGGATATGGGAAGAGACACCATAAATCCTCTAGTTTTGCAGAGATATGGGTCAGGGAACTTGCTGTCTAATATTTGAGGTCAGAAGAAATTGGAGAGAAGGAGAAGGATGTGGTGCTGTCAGAGCATTGGTGAAGGGATGATAGCATAGAGCTGTGCTGAGGAAAAAACACATAAAGAACAGAGACACGTACTGTGCCAGTTGAATAGGGGGAATTGGGGCATGTTATAAAATGCATTAGTGGTTATAAATGATGTTCTTAATGTTTTCCACATTTAGAATAAAATAAATGCTGCAACCTCATTTTGAATACTTTGTGCAATTCCAGCTGTCCCATCTCAAGAATATGATGGAAGCTGTAGAAGTACAAAAGAAAGTGACATGATCAGAGGGATGTGATGGCTTCTGTGCAAGGGAGGATTCAGTAACCTAAGTCTCTCCAGTTTTGAGAAAAGGTGATCAATAAGGAGGAAGCAAGATATACTGCAGCTGCATAAAGTCAGGAATGACATAAAGAAAGTGAAAAGATAGCAATTATTTATTATTTCTCACTTGACATGAAACAAGTGAAATAATCAGGCAACACATAATTAAATTGTGGAAGCTATTGCTACAGGATGTTGGAGATGCCAAAATACAACTGGTTTCTTAAAGTGATTAGATAAACTCATGGAAAAATAGTTCATAAAGAGCCTTTAAAGACACTTATATAGGGCCAGCCTCCAGCTCAGGAAGTTTCTAAACTGCAGGTTTGCTGAGAATTGGCAGGGCATACCCTATACTTGTCCTGTGTTCATACCCTTTCCTTAAGCATCCGTTTTGGCTGTTATCAGAGACAGGATACCAGGCTAAATGAATCTTTGGTGTAATGCACTGTGTGGCTTTCTTCTTGCTAAACCACACAATAAAGGTCTGCACTAAGTATCTATGCTGTAGACCAGATTCATTTTAGCTCTGAGAATTCCAACTTCTGAATACATTATTCTTTCATTTACAGTATTATTTAATCACATGCATAAAACCTGATCTATTGGGCTAAATCCAGTGGTACAATTATGTCTCTCTGTTCCCAGTGTGCTGGGATGTGCTGCAATGTGCTGCAATGTGTTCTACATATCGTGTTATGTTGCTACTGGCTCATATTATGTGTGTTAATCTGGTCTATGCAAATCATCTTTCAGTGTTTCACCGTAGCTGTTTAATAAGAATACTGACCTAGGTCAATTACCTTTAATTATCTAGAATGCTTCTTTTTAGTGTTAGTATAACCTTGGAAAATTATTAACTAATATGTAGACCCTCGTGTATAGGTCTCATTGAAGGCTGTTCCACCGGCAACTAAGTGAAATATAATGGAACTGCTACTATCTTTTTGGAGTTATTAGTCGCATCACTCAAAATACTTTCTGCTCCAGCCCCCATTGCTCTGCCTTCTTTAGATTAGTAATATTTGTAGTCTCCTGCTGAAGTACTACTGAGAGAGCCAGAACTAAGTGGTAAGCACAGTGGGATGCTGTATGCATTCTGTAGCTTTTCTAGGGTTTACCCTAAGAAGATTTTCATACCCGTGTGGCAGTCACTAGCAGGCCAAGAAGCTTTTGTTTAACGTTCTGCATGCAAAGTGATCTTTAGCTTAAAGTCTGGGTGGCATTTCCTCTGAATGTTATTCATCGGAGAGTATCTGCCCTTCCCTATGTATGTTTAGAGTATATGGGTTAGCAGTCCCATTGGTGCAAAGTAAATTAGTCCTGTCAATACCCTTTTAAATTTTTATTTCTAACATGAATCCTTTTTGAGAATCGCTCATACAAACCTGGAGTCATACAGGTGTATTTACTGCATTAGCTACGTTTAATGGGTTGTTTACAAGCAACTCAATATATGCAGAATTTTACATTCCTGTTGAGGGGGAGGGGGATTCCAATGTCTTGAAAAAACAAGAAATAAAATTAAAATATTTAATTTCTTTCAAAGGAACTATTAGCTATCCTGACTTCTTGGACACTCTATGTCCCAGGCATCTGGAAAGCATGAGAATCCTTAAGGAATCAAGGTCATAGTCACATCATTGTTTGGTATGAGTGACTCCCATATTGATCTGAAACTCCCAGAGCACCCAGCTGCCTGGTGTTTGGCCCAAAGGTTGTAGGGTCTATAAGCTTAGTCCTGTTTGCAGAATAGGGCAATCCCAGAGTTTAAGACCATGGAAACTCAAGCTTTTGCAGCACTCGCAGAGGTAGCCTGGCAGGCAATCAGGCACTCTTCCATTGTGCCTGCTTGTTGTTCAGTAGAGATTTCTGGAAATAGAGGTTTCCATGACATACTCTTATTTCAGCAAATTGGCACTTCCCAACAAAAACATGTCCTGTTAGAATTCCCTAACCAGCTCTAATTCAGACATCAAAGAGGGTGAATATATTTCTTCATTCTGGGATTATTACCATTTCATTCCCTTCTCCCTTTCCCTCCATTTCCTTTTCTTTTTAACTTATTTTCTCTGAAAGTAGATGCTGTGAACTGATGCTACAGGAGGGTACTGGTTCTGATGTCCTTTGTGTGCTTCTTTGATCTGTGTTAAAGAAATTGCAATGATTTGAAGGCATTCAGGTTTTAAAAGGTAACTCAGATTATTACTAAGACTAATTACTCTTGTTATGTAGTTTCATGAGTGACTGCAGGAGCTGCCTGAACTTGCGTTTCTCTCTTACTCCTTTCATTCCATTAATGTGGGGACAGCCACTTATACAAGCCCACTTTGCAGGGCCAAGATTGTGCTTTAAGCGTGGAAATGGGGATTTTCTGCATTTTTTGTTTTGTTTTAGGGTGTGCGTTACCCTCCCCCATCACCTCTGGAAGCGTGGAAGGGTCTTACCTAGACATTATTTAATACCCACATTTAGCATTTGCTTTTGAAAATCTTGGAAGGCTGCCAAGACAAAGCAAACACTTCTTGTACAATCTTTTCTGAACATGTAGGGAAGCCTCACAGAGTCTTTAAAGCTGCAAAGTGTCAGAAAAATCAGGGACATTTGTAATGTTTGTATAATGCTACAAATATGGTGATATGTGAAAAGCTGAGATGTGAAAAAAAAACCCAGCATTCCTCTTCATTTATCCTATTCCAGAGATAGGTGTTGTGAAAAACATGAAGAGAGCAACTGCTGCCCAGAGAACAGAAGTGTGTTACAGCTCAGAGAAGGCTATTTGCAGGGGACAGAGAATATGAGGTCTGATCAAATGCCAAATAATTTGTTGCAAGTTAAGTTGTGGAAATACACATGATCTGAGACCACCTAGTGTGTCATTAAAAGGGTAAATCAGTCATGTCTTACAGATGGTAAAACTGAAGAACAGAAAGATTAAGTGACTTTCCTGTGGTGTAAAAACAGGGCACTGGCAGAGCTGAGAGAAGAACTGAATCTTCTGGAATCCCATTTTTTTTCTCTGCTGGCCCATGTTGTCTCAATTACAGGGATGAGAGCATGAAGAAAACCAAGCCTGGGGTGCTCTGACTCTGACCTCATTGCATGGTATTCCTCCAGGAGAACTACTTTAAGGATCACAGCAAAAGAATGTGCTTCTAAAAGCCATTTTGATGAAATCCCAAAACTAGCAGCAGCAAGCAACCCTTTCTCACTTTCCAGCTTGATAACAAGCCTCACCAGTTGACAGTTTATTTTCTTTCCAACAATCAAGTCTTGACTGAAAGAGCACTTGATTCTTGAGTAGGCAATAACAAGCGTAGGCATGGAGTTGTTGCCACTTGTGCTTTCATTTCAACAGAAAAGTAGAAAACCAGATTTGCTGAAAATGAATTGAAATGTTTTCCTTAGCCTTCTTCTCCATGTACATCTATTTTCTGTTCGGTTTTCTTAAATGGCATTCACAGAAGTTGACAAAGATTCCCACTTAGTTTTTATGTCTTTTTCTTTTGGCTTTTCACTTTAGGCTTATATAACAAGGTAAAAGACTTATCTTTCTTTCTAGCTTTTATAATGCGGTAAAAGTCTTGACTTTCTGTCCAGTTATGGAGGTGGTGAACAGGGGATACGAATCTGAAACAAAAGTGTTAAATCTAACAGTGAAGTTCACATAACCTTACTATATGCAGTGAACTCAAATGAAGCAGGAGGTCAGTGAGCACCACATAAAACCATGCCCTTAGAAAATCTGGTTAAATCAGGGAATGTATTGCCTCACTTGTGTCTGTAGTATCTAGAGGGGAGAAAACACATAAATTATAGTCGTGACCAAGGTATCTGCTTTGAAGGTAAAATAGGACACCTGTGGAGCATTTGTCCATTCCTATTTCATGCAGTCTTTGCCCATTCCCAGAGTTAAACTGGAAACAAGACTAATATATAGGTATGCTTGCAGTTCTGGAGTTCTGGGGGCACGAATTGTCACTGTTTTGTACAGAGCCTGGGGCACTCAAGTATTGGCCTTGATTTGGATCCTGAGGGGTTACCGTACAGAAGCGTTGTGTGCATAAAGGAACAGGATTATGGAATTACTACTGAATGTTCACAGGGAGTGTCAAGCCCAGAGAGACGTCTGGTATATTCCCATTCATTGGAGTAAGATACAGTTGTTGGCAGCTACCTCACAAAGCTTCCTTTCTTAAAAGTATCTACCATGTTCCATAGGTATAGTTATTTTCAAAATATTTTGAGGAAACTTCATTCTGGATTATTTTAAATCACCATGGCTCCATTAATTTCTTAATAAGTTCATTTGCATCAGATGTTGCTACCATCCCAGATCCCAAAATTTCCATACTGTTTGAATAAAGAGAGAACCTTTAAATCCCATCCTTCATTAGAATAAAGCTTTTTTTTCTTTCTGTTATCCTCTATAACAGGTGGTAATATAAAAAAGTGATCTGGCATCCTCACAAATTCTTTGAATTCTGCTTCTAAAGCTCTTCTTTGAATCATATTTTCTAGCATCTCATGGGGTTTTGTGCAAAAAATCATTCTCTGCAGCATTACGCAGACATTGACTGGGAAATCTCTTTATCAGTGGTTTAAATCAAAAGTAATTTTTTTCCTAGAATCCATTTTAGTCTCCCATACTGCTGGTTCTCAGTGTGAAAGAATCTATTTAACTATCTGCTTTTTGGATGAATTTTAATGTTGTTTTTAGATTTATACAAGGAGTATTTTGCCAATGAGCCTCTTCATCTTCACCACTAGAATGATTTTTAATGGACATCCAGTAGTTTCATACTAAGTAGTTTCTTTCAGCTTTATTCTCCCTAGGGAGGAATGCACTGAATGGCTGGAAATGTCAGCAGCTGCATTAGCAGAAGCAGTTTAGCTGCTGCCACCTCCTAGATAAATCTTACCCTTTTTCATTTCTGTATTTCTTACTGTTTCCCTCGAAGTAAGGGAGCCAAAGAAACTTCCTGTCTGGCATAATACGGATTAGGAACTAAATTGGCAGCTATTATAGATGGGCATTTTTCTATTGATTTCAGGGTGAAATCCATTAAAACTGGCAGAAAAGTTGGCTCCATTTCCATAGAGTCAACAAAATCAAATAGAAATATGAAGCTGAGAAGAAGGCAGGAACGCGTGCAGCTGCGTGGAGTACAGTCCAGCTCAGCCATTGGAAAGTGTAATGAGGACCCTGGCTGCCTGACAGGGAAGGTACATATGGCGTGGGCCCGGCCACTCCTCTTGGCTATTACTTGACACGTAGATGACATTTAACATGGAAGTAAATTAGCCAGGATACTCGTCCTTTCCTCCAGAGCATCTGATCATGGGCCTAGTTGGAGATGGGAAATGAATTAGGTGAACCTTTGGTATTATTCAGCCAGGCAGTTCCTGTCTTGCCCTCACTAAGTTGGTAAAGTTTGGCATTGCTGCTGCTGGTGACTTAGCCGTGTGTTTTGTCTGAAAATGCATAGAGCCAAGTCATCTCCCAGGCATAAGCATTGCTGATATTAATTCTTATACTTGTCTTCATTCATATGCGTGTTGTGGTGATTAAACATAACGGCTAGATGGTTGGAGAAATTCTCTACATAGTAAAACGCAACTGCCAGCATATTTTGCTAGTTAGTTGACCTCTCAGGAAAAGTCCATGACCTTAAATACACTTGCTTTTTTCATGTTATGTGATCAATAAATTCAGAATTCTGGTTGTATAATTCATCATGTTACACAGAAGTATCACAGGTTGTTCCTTAGAATATAGCTCTGGATCTGTCCTTTATCCAAGTTCCTCAAAGAAAGGAGAGATTGTGCTTTAGAGTGATACAATTACATTCAACATACATAGCTGCTTGATTAGAACTCAGATCTTGTGTTCAAAGTTCTTGATATTAAATACTGGAGTCAGCATATCCCAGAGCTGTGCAGTTATTTCCAGTGCCAGAAATCAGGTTTTTAGGAAAGAGATTGGATGTCTTGAGTCAGCAGCATGGATTAGCCCCCAGAACGGTTGTTTAGCGTAATGGGTTATCAAACTTTATGGTTACTTTTAGAATGGGTGTTTTTACAGCTTCCTGGTAAAACTGCAATTTGAAATTGTATTTTTTTGAACTGCTAAAACACAGTGACCGCCTATTGCCAGGGTGCATATGTTGTTAACAAGAATACTGAAAGGCTTTTCAAAAAACCATTATAACTGGTTTTGAGTTAGTCAAGCATTCAGTCTCACAAGTTTGTTCCAGTTAGAAGGAGAATTTGATGTTGGAGACAAATGTCTTTCATGTAATCCTGTTTATTTAAAAAGATGTGCCAAGTACCTTTTCCTTGAGCATAGGAGGATCAAACAACAGGAGATTGTTTTCAGCTGGTACTCAGACTCAAAAGCTCTGTCTAGGATTTTCTCAGTGCCGCATCCCACATTTGCCCAGTCTGCATCTGGATTTTCTTTCTAAAATTCTGCCTGTCTGTGGCATTTCTGTTGTCCTTTTTGTCACACCCGCACACCAGTCAAATAATCTTTTGCATAATTAAAATTCCTGACTGTTCTTTTATATTCTTGTTTTGGCCTGTGACAAGCTGTATGTTAGGATCAAGGCTCTTTTTTTTTCTTTTATATATATATATAAAAGACTCTTGTGTTTTAAAGGAAGGATATTGGTTACAATAGCATCTCCAGTAGTCTATTCTGTACTGTTATTCCTTTTCTTTAACAATGATAAAAGTTGTTTGATATTATGTGGACAAGCCCTAAGAAAACAGATCTCTTGTGCAGAAGAGTTCTAGAAGTGGGACACTCCCCATGCCCATGTTTTTGTGAGTGCAAGGAGGATTGCAATGGGAATTGTTTGTTTGGTACTTTTTGAGTTTAACATCTATATTCATCATTGTCTGAGAGCAAGTGGGTGTTTCTTAGCTTTGGAAAACACTCCATTATTCATCCCATCAGAGTGTGAAATAATAAACACAGAGGGGGAGGCAATGACTTTAGGTCAAGGTCCAGAAATACTTATAGCCAGAGAAAGTCTCTGACAGAAGTCTTTCTCTCCTTCAGCCTTGCTCATGGGAGTAGTAACTGATTGCTGACCAGTACCAGCAAGTGTGTCTGGGCTGCAAGGAGAGATGGGAAGCTGAGGCTTGCCCACCTCCTCCTGCAGCGGGGAGTTGCCGGGATGGGGATGTTACTCCCAGGAAGGGATGGCTTGGCCACAGATTGGGTTTAAATCCAGGTCCTTTACTGTCATTCCTGTATTCATTCAGATATAGCTTCTACATATCATCTAGGACAATTTGCCTTTTGTCAGTAATATTGTTGTTAAATAGTATTCCTCTGGTTTGCACTACTTGTGAACACTTCTTGCCAATCTGTTTCTTGGAGGATAGAGCAGCTCTGTGGGCAGGAGAAAGGTGCATGCAGCACAGAGCAAAACTAAGGCTAGGGTTACCTCCCAAGTCATTGTAGAGGAGCAGGAATATGTATAAATTGTCTTGAATGCTCATTTCAGAGATTAATTTCTTAAACTTTCTCTTGTCGGCACTCAGGTTACAAAATAAATGAGTCAGAATTTTAAAAAGGGAGATGATGATGATAATAATACCTTGTGTCTAGAAACTAACTAGTTCAGGTTGTGCTTCATTATTTACAAATCCCAGGCATATTTTAACATAACTTGTCCAAGCAGCATAGTGCTCTTTTATCATGTTCCTTCCCCAGACCATCTTTCCTTCTTATCTAAATGTCCCCAGATTCTTTCATCTCTCTATGGGAAACTGTCAGATGGTTATGTAAATCCAGCAGGCAGGAGTTTTCAGTGGCATGCATGACTCTGGAGACAAGATTCCATCTTGCTTAAAGCAACCCTTGGGCAAACTAAAAGGCCACCCATTTGCAGCAGCAGAATTGAAGTTTCAAATTGCTTTTCCTTGGCGCTCTTAAGCAGAAATAGACAAAGGTGGCACAGGGCTGAGTTTGTTGCTTCCATACATACTTACGGATAACTTACTTCTGGGATATCAGATTTGCAATAACCTAAAGCCATTAGGAATGGTTCATGAACATTCAGGCATGCATACATAATTCATGTTAACTGAATACATTTATGTGCACGCTCATAAAACGGAAACAGGTTGCCACTTATTAGTGGAACAAATGGAATTGCTGCTTTATAGCATGTGTTTTATGCTTCTCTCTAATTTAAAGCTAGATCATTAAAATATAAAATTGGCTGATAATTACAATAAATATTCCTAGAACGTTTCTCCTTTCCCGTTTGTACATAATCTTCCTTTGTTTCTCTTTAAAAACATCTATTCTATTTCAGATTGTTCAAGATATACCATAAGGATTTCACATCTATGTGCTTGTAGGTAACTAACTTCTAAATGAAGGCTTGAGGTAAAATGTCAAGTTTTACCTGAGTTGAATTATTTTTAGTGGAGATTCAATGAAAGGATTGAATCCACTTCAAAACAGCTGTTGCTGTTAGCTAAATTCCTCCTACATTATTAGACAGCTTTACCAATATTATGTTACAGGAGTCTAGAGGGAGAAAAAAACAAAAACAAAACATCACTCTCTGATGCTGTGTTGAGTAAGAAAAAAAGAAGTGGAAACAGGTGTTTTTTCTGCATAAAAATATCTATATTTTACAATCTAAATCCTGAAATGGAATAACCCCCAACCATACTTTTTGATCTACATGAAATGATGAAGGACCAGATCGTGTGCAACATGTCATTAGACTTCATAAGGCTGTTTGGTTTCAGGAAATACAATACATGCCTCAGCTCTACTAAGGAACACACAAGGTTTTCTTAATATTGTTTTTTCACAGTGTTTAAAAATAAAAAATCCTTGCATAGTTACATTTCTGAGCTTCACTGCAGTCAAAAATAATTTTCCCTATACTCAAGAATTAATGTAGATTTCAGGGCTTGAATTTCTAGCAGACTAATAAGCAGGCATGCAAGTTTAAATCTTATTACAGTCAGTGCAGGAAAAGGGGTACTGTGAAACTGAACATTCACAAAGGCGTTAGTATCTGAGAGTCCTGTATGTCCACAATTTAAAATCTGAGAAGTTTTAACTTTTCTTTTATTATTTAATTAAAAAAAAAAAAAAAAAGCCACAATAGCCATTTCAGATTTAATTTTGATCAGATGGATTCAGATCATAATGATTTCTATATTTGTAATTTTAAAAACCCCATATTCGTTGTTTGTTCTTCATGTCAGTTTAGTACTACTTTATTTTTGTGATTAAAAACCACATGGAGGGATGCAGTTTCAAAGCCACAGCTTTTGCACAGAGAGAGTTAACTAAAGTTAGAGCAATTGGAATTACTTCTATTGATTCCCATGATGTATTTTTTTATTGCTTTGCCTCAAAGTGAAACAATTATAAATCTTAAATCTGTAAACATTGATATGGGATATAATACTTTCTGTTCTTCTAATGTTCAAGTAATCATATTTGCAGGATTTGATGCATGAAGTTTCTTATATCTTTATGTCCTCCCTATTTTAAGTGCATTGAAATACCAATGGAAAACAAGCAGAAGAGAAAATTCTGTGGATTTAAGACCCACACAGTCAGATGGAGCCTTCCCTTTTCCTTATGTCAAACTACATCTTTAGTATTTCCATCTTTCCTGTTTCTCCTTGGAATGAAAATTTTAACTAACAGTTTCTCCCTTACTCAGTCCAGTTTTATCAAAGCTGACACCCAAAGCTCCATGCTACATAGCCTTCCTGTTTAGAAATTCTCTAAAACATCCTGTTGCGGTGGTGTTTTGTGGGGGGCTTTTTGGTTTGGTTTTTTTTTTCGTCTGACAGAAATCTATATGTTTACAAATGTTTTCTCATGTTTTATTAATGAAGGCAGCTAAGACAGCTGCCTGGATGCTTACCTGGATATGGTGGACAGAAGTCATGAACATTTACAGAAGCATTGAACTTTGAAGGTTGGCTCTGGCATACAGTGTAACTAGTAATCATTGTAATAATCACCCCAGTTTTTCTTTGTCAGATTGGTTAATAACAACCCGGGATTATATGGCCATGAGTCTAATGTCTTGGTCAAACTACCCAGAATGGTTACAACTTTAATTCCTCTGCATTAATCCTTTTGATGTATGTCATGGAAGTATAGCCTGTAGCTGTCAAATTACATATGCACTGTGAGTGTAGTCTGTTTAAGTTCAGGACTTAGCATCATGTATTCCAATTCAATTTATTTTTATATCTCATCTTTCACACAGAGAGTCTGAAAATGCTCAACAGTGAGAGACAGAATAATGAGATAAAGCTTTACAGAACTGTGTAAAGTGACTTGCATATAGATAGCAAGCAAGGCAGAGGTTGGACTTGAGTGAGAGAAGACAGAGCTGTAAATTAAAAGCAGTAGTAGTATAAATACAGAGCAATTCTGATAGAAGAATACACTTTTCCATACACTTGAAGGGTGTATGGAAAAGGTTTGTGTTAATGTTAATGTCTATTAAGAGCCAACAGAAGAAGAGTAAAGCTTCCTATATATACAGTGAGGAAACTTGTGCTAAATAATATTTTGCATTACAGGAATTTGTATTATCGGGATTGAACAGCATACTTCTAAATTTGTTACTTACGGGAGAAATAATATAAGGACAGAGAGGTAAGAATCTTATGATAGCATCTGCCTGATGACAAACAGAGAGTTCCTACTGAGGGGTTTTGAAGGGATAGCATGATTAAACTGTGTGAAGGAAGAAAAAATTAAGAAAGGGAGCTTTAAAGGGTTATGTTAGATAAAATTAATCCTGGTCTGAGCAAGAGTCATAGTGACAATATGGAAATAGTGGTAAGCTTTCTGGCAGGGAAGGAGCAGGGGAGGGCGGGAAATAAAAATATAGGAGTGTGGTGAGATGACTAGGTATCTTGGATTGGGTGTTTACTCCCAGATTGTTTCACATCTTTCATCCAGGACATGGGACTTTTCCCATTTCTGACAACCTGCAGTATCCAGCACTGCAAAAGGAAAGTAGAGTTCCCCATCATGGGATTTTATCCTGGTTTTGCTTTGTTAAAATGTGGGCTTTCCTGGTAAAGTCCGAGTCTTGTGATCTTTAGTGAAGTAGTGAAGCTGAGTTCTTATTTGAAGAGAGTAGTAGCAGAATCAGGGAGAATATTCTACCTTTGAACTGCTCTATAGCAAAAGACAATATATTATAGCTTCACTTCCCCCATATTCTGGAACTATCTTAGTTGCATGTACACAACTTACAACGTAGACCAGATTTGAGTTGAGGACTATAAATACATTTACATTAATTGCATAAAATTGATGGGCCAGGCTGAAACAAGTATAGAAGTTCAGGAAAAAAAGTAGTTGAAAGCACAGAGCCTTAAGCAGTAAAGAATGGACAAGATATAAAGCCTGAAAGAAGTAGAAAAAATCTTCAAATATTGAGTTTGCTCTTTGAGGACAGCATCAAAGGCTGATTGTTGGAAAGGTTTGGGAAGGACAGACAAAATAATCAGTGCTGCCATGAAGATGGTCTAGGAGAAGCCCAGTATCAAAAAATAATGATTAAAAAAAAAAAAATTTAAAAAGGAAGTGGCTCAAAGCTGGGGGGGGGGAGGATTTGGGAAGAGAGTATCACCTCCATTGAATGTTCAGAGAAATAGTCATTGAGAAATGAAAAGGTGATTATCTAGCCAAGAAGGGCATGTTGTGAGGAGAAAGAACAAGTAAAGGAAATGGGGAAAGAAATTAGGGATGGGGAAAACGGGAGGAGCAGGATGGTGTAATGGAGAGGAGATCTTCAATAGCAGATGGGATGGAAAAGAAATATGTTCAAAGTTAATTTAATTGTATCTCCACTTTATGTTTTTTTGGGCCACAGCTGTGCTCATTCTAGAAGCAAAAACTAAAGGCTTCCCTCTCCAATCAACAGTGTTTTTAGAAGTAGACCAAGACTTCTGACAAGATACAATCCGTCTATTGTGAGCGAATCTAACAGTTCAATACTTAAAAAACAGTGAGAATAATGTGCTATGTCTTCAAAAGTTGATGGTAGGATTCTGCCATTGTTTTGGATTTGCAGTATGCATCACCTTAAAAAATTGGTTTGGATGGGAGGAGTGCAAATACAGTATAGCTACATTAAGGGAGGGCATATTTCTGCTTTTATGGAAAAGTGGATTGTCTCATTTTTTATTTTCTCTGTCTCTATCAGATGAAAATATGAAGACCCATCACAGCAACAATACAATTTTTATGGATCTGCACAAAGCTGCAAGCCAAAATTTGACAACTCTTGCACTGATCCTGTCAAACTGTTGTGTGACATTAGGCATGCTCCTGGTGGTGCTCTGTTGGTGGCTCTTCTGGTTGCTAACCTGAGTTGACTACAGGTAGGTTGCAGCTTGAGGTGTTTCTGTGCTTGTGTTCCATGAGACTGAGTCAATAACTGATTGTAGATAAAAAGCAGATGTCAAATAATGTATTATCATGTGGTTCATGGTCGGAAGTACTTGGGAAAAAAGGCATGGCAAAAAAATGAAGTTATCACAGTGAGAGAATACATAATAAGGAATGTATCAATAAAGAGTAAATGGATCTCTTTGTTGAAGAGGAGAGGAGTCCTGCTCCAAAAATTTCCAACTGGTTGATTGGTCTTTGCTGGCTTTTACTCGACATCTGAAAAGGCTTGGTTTTAGAAGGTAACCTCACTCTGATTTGCTGAGACATGAGCATCTGTGTACAGCTTTCTGCAAATCTTTTTATATATACCTTTATATGCAGTGTAGTATGCTATAAGATTGAATTACTACAGAAGTTGTTTTATTCCCAAAGTACCTTTTATATCAATGAGCTGGCTGGAAATCTTAGACAATTGTGGGGTTTTTTTCCCAGTGATGAATTTGTCATAGGACTACAATATAACTAGTTATTAAATATTGCTAATATATTATCTACTAATAAAAAAGTCAAACTGTTTAACATCATTACACTAAAAAAACACAATGACCCCTAACATAAGTCCTGACATAAATTATTATTGTTTACACAGACCTCCCAGCAGTCTACTAAATGCAGTTTGCCACTCAAAGTTTTGTAGCTGTGCTGCTTGAGACAGACTATTCTTTTACATACAGTGCTGGGCTGTAATGCAGATTATCAGTGTAACAGTGCATAAATAAGTCCTGCTTTCTGCTTCTTTTCGTGATGCCACATATGTTATGAAGGCAGAAAATAAGTTTGAAATAGTATCCTCTCAGATTACCTGGGCAATCTTGCATCCTCCTTCTATCCTTTTTATCAATAACTTTCCCATAGTTGGTGTAAAATTGTAGCATGCTGAGAAAGGTTTTGGATCTAAAAGATTTCATCACCTTTAAATGACATTAAATGGTTGAGCTTAGTTGAACACATGCACTTTCTGCTTTATGGAGTAGTTAATAAAATATGAACTTAGCACACAGTCTAATATTGATTTCTCTGGGAAAGACTGGATTGATATTAGATAAGGATGTTGCATATGGACAGCAAATGACTTAAAAGACCTCCTCGGCTTTTTGATATTCACACTGCACTTTCAGTGCGTTCTGTAAATATATCTGAACATTTCCTATCTAACCAAAAGGACTGCACCTGATACTTGTCAGAATGTTGGTCAGCTTTCTCTTGGTGTCTCAGAGGAATGTTTTAGGTCAGTTTTTGCAATTTAGGGTCTTGGTTAGAGGAAGTGGGTGATATACCCTCTGATATTCCAACAAGGAAGCCCTCTAATATACCTCAAAATAACCAAGTCTTGACTTTGTTATCTTCCAGAAAGAGAGTTAAAGAATGCTCTGTCCATCCTCTGGGGAAAGCAAAACGTTGGCTTTCTGTTCCCTTGCATTGCTAGCTCAGAATCTGAGCTGTACCTCTACAAAAACATGAACGTAGTCAGGAAGGTGTCATGGAATGACAAAACTTTGGTTAATGTTAGGGTTGGGAAAGGGAGGTCAGAAGAGCTATGTCAACTACCAGAGTCTGGTGGGTCAGTCCTTCAGTACCCATTGATACTGAACTAATCTTAAGGTCTTCTGTATATTAAACCACAGACCTAGTCAAAGGACCAACTATAAACAATTTATCTTTTGTTAATATACCATCTCTTTGTTGAGATTTTAAGTATGCTGTATGGAATAAAGGTCTATATAACTGAGAAGAGTATAGTTTCTCCTATTTTTGGAGCTCTGTAGTTTTGCAGTAAGCTTCAGCCAGTATTAGGGTAAAGTGGTCATATAAAAGAAATGGTTTACCGGTGGATAATGAAAGCCTAGCAGTAGTAACAGGGTGGAAATGTAAGCAAGAAGTTGGAGATTTGCTCTGTGGCATGATCCCTCATAGGGATATAGAGGGCTATAGTTAAGACTGGAATGAACATTGGCGTTAGGGGTAGCAATAATTTTGTAAATAGTGAGCTGAATAACTTCCCTCAATAAAGCCTGAGCATCCTTATGAAGAAGCTACTATAGCTCAGTCTGAAACTATGGGCCTGATCCAGAAATAATTGAAAGAGGATCCTTGGCTTGTGCTATATAGCAGTTAGACTAGATGATAGGAATTGTCCCTTCTGGCTTCAAACATATGGCTATTCATTTCCCAAAGGATCTACTTCATCAGCTGAAGAACTCTGGTAATTTTTTTTCTTTGTCTTGTAGATAGCCACGTTTGGAGTATTCTGACATAAAATTTTTAAAAAACTGAAAAAGATTTGCAAAATGCCAAATCAAAACACTTAAAAATGAAACAAAACAAAAATCTAGGCCTTAACACTTAGTGGTATTTTTTCATGGTTGGGAAGCCACTGTGGAAAAATAAATAAAAAATAATAATTAAAAAAAAGGCAAGCTACATTTCTCATCCAGAAAATCATTCCAGTGGAACCACAGTTTTTCTTGCTAATATTCTAGTAGTAATTTCTTCTGACCTTTTTTTTTTTCATTGTAGTTGTATTGACTGTATATTTATCACAGATCTGCAATGCACAAAGTAATCTGGGTTTTTCTTGCCCAAACTCAGATGTAGTAGAGCCTCCAGATAATATTTATATGTATTGGAGCTTTGCTGAACCTTACCTACAAGAAGCAGGAGGCATTTGCTTACCTTCAAGTTAGCTAGCACAAAGAAAACTTGATTATTTTCCCTCCAGATTGAATTAAGTACACATACTATATATATACACTTTTTATTAACTTTTCCTTAAAGACTCAAGGCTTAAATGACTTCATTAAGTTTGTTGCTTTACACATGAAGACTGAGGTTTTCTGAATATGGTAAGTCTACAGATAAAAAGCTGCCATATTGAAATTGGTTTAAAGATTGGCAGAAGCCTATAGGTGGTGACTTGGTCCATGGTGTATAACTTTTGAATGCATAAGACCACCTTGTACATTAGGATAAACAACCACGTGCATTTCCAACTGCATGCTTCTATGTTATAAGTGGTGACAGGAGTTCGAACATTTTCATATTTCTTTCTGAAAAGTGAGTTATTTACTTACTATATCTTTAAAATAATCTGGACTTTCTTTTCAGAGATTGGGGCGGGTTTTTTGGAAAAATATCATAGAATCATAGAATCATAGAATGTTTCGGATTGGAAGGGACCTTTACAGGTCATCTAGTCCAACCCCCCTGCAAGAGCAGGGACATCTTCCACTAGATCAGGTTGCTCAGAGCCCCATCCAACCTGACCTGGAATGTTTCCAGGGATGGGGCCTTCACTCCCTCTCTGGGCAACCTGTTCCAGTGCCTCACCACCCTCACTGTAAAAAATATCTTTCTTAAATCCAGTCTAAATCTGCCCTCCCTTAGTTTAAAACCATTGCTCCTTGTCCTGTCACAACAGGCCTTGCTAAAAAGTCTGTCCCCGTCTTTCCTATAGGCCCCCTTTAAATACTGGAAGGCTGCTATAAGGTCTCCCTGCAGCCTTCCCTTCTCCAGGCTGAACAACCCCAACTCTCTCAGCCTGTCCTCGTAGGAGAGGTGCTCCAGCGCTCGGACCGTTTTCGTGGCCCTCCTCTCGACTCGCTCCAACAGCTCCATGTCCTTCTTGTGCTAAGGGCTGGATGATATATAAACAAAATTAATATATTGATTTTGTTTTCCTTTTATAATTAAAAATTAATGTAAGTCATGCCATAATGGATAAGTTAAAGAATCCACACAGGGATGTATTCACTCATAAGGAATAGTTGTGACAAAACTTTCTTTTCACTAAGGGTTTCATCTACTAAACCCTGAAGCTTTGGAAGTGGTTACATACTCCAGGAGGCATGTACTAGTATCGTCCTGGTTTAAACAACCTGAACTGCAGGTGTCTCCTGCTCAGGAAACTCAACCCTTTTGTCATTCGCAGCATTGGGCTGCACAAACCACACAATTCCTTACCCTACTGAAGCGTCAAGAGGAAATCTGATGGGCTGTGACTACCAAAAGGGAAGCTTGAACAGGAGGCTAAGATTACCACTAATACTCTGGAAAAGATACTTTGGGATCTTTGACCTTGTGCGATTAAAAGTCTCTCTTTAGTATCTACTTCATCTCTGGTGCTTAATAACATGCTGGTGCTTTGGTTCAGTATGAACTCCAAGGGAAGAGTGCCACCTATTGAACTACCAATTCTGTTTCCTGCAACATCTGTATTTGCCAATTTCTCACCCAAAATAGTGACCAAATCCTGCCTTGCTTATTGTAAGAAATGTGCAAGGCTCAAGGCCTTTACATGACAAGGCCATATATAATGTTCCAAATCTGGATGAGATTACTGCAGCATGGCACTTGCTAACACATTTCTTTTAATTTTTTTTTTCAGCGTAGGCACTGGAACTTGTATTTTAACGTGCTAATTATAAGAGACTGCAATAAAAGTGAAGTTAGTAACAGCCCACATAGCATTACTATTATCTGACCCTGAGTTGAACTCTTCACTGCTATAAGTGCTAAAATATACTGCTAATGATTTCTTTGGAAATACACTAATAATTGATGCAATATTTCAGTCTTAGTCTCATAAAAATTAGAAATGTCTTTAAAAGAATTAAACCCATAAAACTCCTCATGCTTCCCGCTAGACGCTCAAGTGCATTTCATCAAAGTCTCTCATGAAAAAAATGTCAATTATCCTTCCATAAATATGGATGAAATAAAGTATATATTTATCCCATAAACTCTTCTGTTCATTCCAGCATGACTGAAATTGCAGATCTCTCTATGGTTTTTCCTTCTAAAATCTTTCTTTTGGCAAAGCAGAGGGAAAAAATTCCATCTTTGGACACATGCATGTTCACTTCCAAAGGAAAACAGGACAACTTCAGTTTTGTGCAAAAACTGAATCTCACAGAATGAGTATTTTGGATGGCTTTCAGACAGAACTTCAAACTTTTGTTCAAAGTTGGTAATCTGGCTTCTCGTGGATCATTTGGATTAGAGGATGACTATAGTAACTTCATGGAACTAACCCAAGTATCTCCAGAATCTAAGGCTTTATGTTTTACATGTCTCTGCTAGAAAAAAAGAGATACTGAAATAAAGATTAAAATAGGAGCAATGAGGGTCTTTCTGATGGGAAAAAATACTTTGAGGTTTCTTTAAAAGTATTTGCTTAGATTTGCATCACAGTCCTTTCGTGACCTTGTATAAACAAACTTCTGCATCTGACAACTTGAGGTTTTTCCTTTAGGCAGCTGCTGGACCATTTGTAAAATTAAGATCATTCATAGTTCCTGTCACACTTCAGCAAAATCTTCTGCAGACACTCTCTCAAAATTTGGCAGAAAATAAGATAATGGGCATGAAAGGAGATGGGGGAAGAACATGTAGAAAAAACAATTGCAGAAACAGCAAATCTATATTCTGCCTTTTTTTTTTTTTTTTTTTTTTTACATTGGCAGGACTTAACTGTCACTGTGCAAAGTAGGCAGTGCTGCTCTATACATCCAGCCTGACAGAAAATTATCTCCAAGCAAAATTGGCAAGTGTCACAATTTAGTTACCTCTGTGGTCTAGCAATACTTGGAACTCCTGCCCAGAAAATTCTCACTACTTCAGTAGTTATATGGTCCTTTGTATTGTGCAGTGCATTTTTTAAGAGCCATCACAGTTTGCAATTGGTGTACTTGAAGTAGAGCTAAAAGTTGTTCTAAGTAGCAGGTGGTTCTAGATATTCCACATGCTGGACAAAGCAGGTTATGACTCAGCCATAACAGAAGCTACCCATATTTCTTCACCTTCTTTATGCACTCATTTAAAGAAATTATCTCATGGATTCCCTCTTGTTCCTCCCAGGAAATCAAGAGCCACTGCTGTAGCTCTGTACTTTGAGGACAGTGCAGAGGAGACCATGGTGCAAATTAGCCAAAATGCTCACCCTGAGTTTAGGAGTCCTGGGTAAATAGGTATTTAGGTTCTAATGTAGCCCTGTTTTTAGCTTAACTACATCAGCACTGCTTCAGGCATCCTGAACTGGTTATTTTGCTTTGGGAAAAGAGCAGCTGACACAACCATTTTTATTTTGTGATGAAGCAGAAAATTCAGTAGAAACAAGCTGTTATAATGTGCTTTTTATGCCTTTTTCTTTGCCCTCCTCCATACTTTCCATTCTTGGGTTCTCTTCAGGTGAGTTCTCCCACTCATGAAAGCTGACAGGTTTCAAAGGATGCTCAAATATCTGGTTCTGATGAGACGATTACCTTTTCTGGCAGGCATTGGCTTGAAAAGCACCAAATCTTAGCTATCTTCCGTAGGGATCAAGGGCTCAATTCTAGAAAACGTTAAGGCATCCAAACACTTGTGCCTGCAGTGAGATTACTCATGGGCTTAATGTGCTTAGTACCTGGCTGATTCATGCTTTAATAGGAGGCTCTTTGTGCTATAGAGGAAATTAATAAGAAGCTTGACTCTATCACTTGCTAGGTGAAGTTCACTAGTAACGCTCTTATCCCCAAACAGCCCGTATGTAGGGGATGATTCTATTTATAGAAGAAAGTCAGTGATTATGGAGGAAATTTTATGCACAATTTTCTTTGTTTTATTTCCTTGTATTGTTTATTTGGAGATTTATCTTTTCTGATTATCATAAATATGTAGGTTTCTAGAAGTGCTTTTATGTGTCACGCTTCTTACTCTATGCAAGAACAAACTGATGCTTTATTCTTTTTGCAGCAAATTCTTGCTGAGTATAGATGGTGCAGAGCATAGAGTTTCATGTGTTTTCTTTGTTTCTTTGCAGAAAAATGAAGTGACAGGTGCTTAGCCTCATTTTTCATGCTAGCTTTGCCGTGCCATTTTCACCAATAATGAAGGCAGCTGCCAGAGCTTGAGGAAATCAGGCGAAAAATTCAGCTGGCAGGTAGACCCAGTCACTTTAAGAAATGTAATCTTATGTTAGCAGATGGTAATTAAAAGGCAGAAGAAATAAAATTTTGTCTCAGTTTTCTGCACTGTTACATCAATTAAATCTGCAACAGAAATGGAAGCAGAAAATATAATTTATTTTCATGTGGCTACACAGTATGATTGTATGCAAATCTAATGATTTGTTTTGCAAAGACAATTGCAATTTTTTAAACCTAAGTAGAATAACTGATCATTTCCAGAGAGTATGTGTATGCAATAAATCTTCAGTCTTCAATATGCCTAATGCAATGAAAAGCATCTTCTCCTTGTTTTCTATTCATTGTTAAACCTCAAATTGGGTTCCACTGTCTATGCGCTTTCAGTAATACCAATTTTAATCACAACAGTTCAGTAAATCTTAGTGTGGAGAACTAATCTAGCTCAGGCCTCAGCAGGGGTGCATCCTGTTGAAAGAGAATATTCAGAAAGTGCAAGATTGAACCTGGTAAGAATTGTTATGATCTTGCAGGGAAATGATGTTTCAACTCTGACAAGATTCCTAAGAAAATCCTTCTGTTGTTCCTCCTAATTGCAGACGTCTAGCTTTGAGGACAGAGCCTTATCATTCATCATACGTTACTTCTTATGGCTGCTAGGATCATGAACAACATGTGCAAATCAGCTGAAGTGTGAAATAATTACATAATTAAAGCTCATTATGGTAGTGGTGAAATTGAAATGCTGGTGTAGCTATGTCACTGTTTCTGTAGCTAGCTTTGATTTCCAGGGGGTTTATGAGTCATGCATAAATATTCACCCAATTTTATAAAAATTCACCCAATTTTGAATGTTACAGTATAGTCAAACTTGAGTGATATTTTACTAAATGCAGTTAGTAATTTTTAAAAGACATGGGGTTGTTTAGTTTAAA
The DNA here is from genome assembly GCF_034638445.1 of Ciconia boyciana. Lineage (NCBI taxonomy): Eukaryota > Metazoa > Chordata > Aves > Ciconiiformes > Ciconiidae > Ciconia > Ciconia boyciana. The sequence goes on along the minus strand of NC_132941.1, from coordinate 10,464,132 downwards.
ATTGATTGAATGCCTAGATGTTTATTTTGTATTTCTGCTACTCCAAGCCAGGTATATCTGTGATGCTGAAACCACATGTCCTTTCTTCCCTCTCTTGCACAAAGTCCGCATTAAAGATAATGAGAAATAACTAAGATATGTTGCTTAAAAATGCAGTTCCCAGTTCTTCTGTCCCATTGACTGATCACTGATGCCTCTAAGCATAATGGAAATTTTATCGCTGTAGCCCCCATTCTAGTGAGACTGGTATAGCAAACGACGTTTTTTAAAATAGTTTTTCTTAAGTGTTCAGTTGAGCAGAAATGCAAACACACTCCTTAAAGCTACACTGATCAAAAGCATCACTTCAGATCAACTAGTTAACTCTAGTTGAGTCTGGTGACATTCCCACTTATGTAAATATATAAAAATAGATGATCATATAAAGATGTGGGATTTTTTAAGTTCTTATGAGTAACAATGAATATTAGTTTTGAATCTGAGTTCACATTTATTTTGTATTTGCCCATGGAGTATCTCCAAACTTTTGCATTTAAGAAAACATGTAATATTTCAGTGAGGGATTTCACTTAAGCAACTCTACTTAAGAGAGAGAAAAAAATGGGGGTGGGGTGGGGGCATCTAATTTATTGAGAGACAGCCATACCTCTCTTGCCAGGTGCAAATTTTCATGAGTGGGATCACCTGTCATAAGAAGTGGACGGGCGCCAGACTCTTCATTAATGCAGCATAGCACAGAGAAACCTGCAGGAACAGGATAGCGTCGAAAGCGAATGTGGGGTCACAGCTTCTGATCTAGATTAGACTGATGGTGACTGGAAACACTTTTATGTCCTAGCATGGTCTCTGAGGTTGGCTTTCACTCTGTTTTTTATTCCAGGTCACAAAATTTGCCTCATGGTCACTGGTGATGAACACTGAGGTTCACAGGTGCAGCCTGGAGGCAGTGGCAGAAGGGGAGCGGAGACTGCCGTTCCTGTTCCCCCCCCCCTGCCCCAGTAACTAAAAGGCAGGGTGAGCAAGAAGGGAACTTCAGCTTCTCCAGGGCCCAGGTGTTGGCTTTTATAGCCACAACAGGTAACAAGTCACTTGGTACATCACTGAAGGAGTTGCCGTTGTGGGCAAGCAGAAAGCAGAGCAGTGGAGTTTGAGTCCGCTAGAAAAGCCTCCCTTCGTGGCATCTGGGCAGCAGCAGGTAGCTGAGCCTGTGCCTGGGGATGTCCTCTACAACTCTCAACGTATTTTCTTTGCTTTTGCCACCTTCTTGACCCATGATGTTCTTGTTACGCCATTCCTTGAGCTCTTGTTCCACCAAGACTACTGCTATTGCCATGTGGCATGGTACTCTGAAACACGTGTTTGTGTCCACAGAGACCACAAATACATTTTCTCTAGAGACCTAGGCCAGGACTGATTCTTGGACTTGGCTGAAAGGTTAGGGCATTTAACCCACCCCCCCAAATATCAGCTTTTAACTTCCTAGTTTTTGTCATGTTTGCCTCGCCACGTTATTAAGTCTTAAACACTTTTGAGTATCAGAGATTACAAAGGAACAAATAAATAAAGAAATTAGCAAGGTAAAAGTACAAGTGTGAGAAACTTTCTCTGCCTGCTCTTTGTTAAATGGGGATGCACTTGATAATGTTGCTTAGTATTTCTCCTTTTTTCAGCAGCCTTATCATTGTACTTTGGCAGCAAGTAAGGTACTCCACCACTGTTAAGCCTTTCGCTTTCTCTAGAGACCGACATTTAACCTCTTAGTTGTTCAGCCCCAGGTTTTAGATCTGGAAGCTGTGTTTGTACTTGGCTTTGCCACACACAGCAAGTCTGTAGCAGACTATGAATTCCTGGGGTAGCTGGGGTTGTTCATTATTGTCTGAGAAGCCAATGCTGCTGCTTTTGAAATTTTATCTGTGTCCTCTGAGAAAGGATCTTTTTATATACCCAAAAGGATAAAACCCTTTCAGCTTAGGCCTTCCAAAAACAAATGCTGTATTCCTCCTGCTGGGACTTTCTGTTGAAGAAGGAAACAGATGCTTCATTTGGTTTCTCCTCTCACACAGAAATCAATGAAGAAGGTAATATAAAGTCAAGATTTCGAAAATGTGCAAAGCAAACTCAATGCACTTACACAGAGCTTTCTTTAAAATACTTAAATGCCATTAGGAATTTTGTGGCCTTAGTCTTAAAGTGCCCCTTTTGGGGCACTTTGAGGGGCCTAACATTCTTAAAATGCTGAACAGCCTTTCTTGACAAACTGGGGGTTCTGGGTGTGTCACATCCTTCACAGAAATCACTGATAATAATAAATGAATAAACATTGGCTTCAGTATTTATGCCCTGTACCTTATGAATCTTCTAAGCAGTTTCCTCCTCCATTTTCAGAATTAAAAGACAGAAATGTTGGGAGTGGTTTGGAAAATAGCAGAGGTGTTGAGGCTAGGAAATGCTGTGGTCTGAAAATAAAATCAGAAGGGTTAAGTAAGCTCTTAAAGAAGGAGGTGAAGTGGGAGAATAAGAAAATAGTTTGGATTTAGTTTGACATTTTCTTTTATAATACTTGCCCTCAGTCAGCTCGTGCAACGATAGTAATTTCTCAGTGCAATGTCAGGTACATAAAGAAATGTGACAGCCTTCCCTGCTAACCCAGGCTGCCTGCTAGAAATTATCATTCATTATTATTATAACTAACCAATTCCAAGTCTGATCCCACTCCAGTGGCACTGAAATGGCAAAAATCCCAGTCACATCAACAGTATAGGCTCAGGCCTGAAGCTCTATTATTTAAAGAAATCCAGTGGTGATTAGTGACCGTAGTTCTGTTATTGTACCAGGGATTTATGTTCTGGTTCTTAATGGAGTGTGTTAAATGAGGAGCTGTAAAATAGTAGCTACTATGAGAAAAATAGTTTAATGTGATTTTGGAGTTTTGATATAATATTTTACCAGACGTAGCCACTCAATCAGTAAAACAGCTTTTCTTGGACAGAATTCTGCTCCAGTGGATAAACTTCCATAATTACCCTGCAACCACAATTAAAAAATACATAGATGCCTTCCTTCTAGTTTGTTCAAGCTGATGAGAAACTGATAAGATGGAGTTTCAGTGCCTGTGACATGTTGTTATCAGTTGGCAACATTCAAATACAGAATATTTCAGAATCAAATCTGTAAGTCTGCACATTACTTTGAGGAAATGTGTCAACAAAATGCTGTCAGCTTCTTGCCTTTTGACAAGCTGTACAGATTTCAGACTACTCTGAACCGTAGCTTGTCCATCAAATCAGCAGATGTCCTTTTTGGCACTATTGGTTGTGCAGTTAGGTTGGTTGGTGGCTTTTTTTTAAGGCAGGAAAGAGATTCTGATTGTAACTGAGGCCTAAGATCTGGTCTTGATGGAGTAGAGATGAGCAAGCGAAGCTTCTTTCTGATGTATCTGGCAATGAGAAGAAGGAAGCCCTGAAGACTTTCACGCTTTGCTCATTTGATTTCAGATATGGATGGGGTGTCCTGAATGACAAGAATGGCTAATTGGAAGCTGCTTCCCTCGGCCCTAGAAAAGGAAACAAATGCTTAGAGTGCTTGTTCAGACTGTGACGTGTCACATAGCTTGATGATTCTTACTGCTGTCATTGTAGTATGTAATTTTCTACCATTTCGAGAGGGACAGCACTGAAATAGCACCCATTTTCCAGTCTGAGAAAATCCTCTGCTTGCGAGGTACTTCTGGTTGCTATTATCTCCACTTCTTGTGAATTGGCTTGGCTGGAGAGGTTCAGCTGTTTCTAGTTTTCATTGAAAGTGACTATAATACACGGATTCAGCAAGTTTAATGTTTTACATGCCAGCTTAATAGATTGTTAGACTGAAGAATCTTGTCATGAGTTGAGAGATGGTAGAGTGCCTTTCTCAGTTAACTCTGCAGATTTACATGTGTGTTGCATGCATCCTGGTGCTGTACTTACCTAGTGCCTTTTTGGGCCCATAAGCTGCTTTTATTCCCTAAGGCCACTGTGCTTATGCTTCTCAAATAACACAAAACTGAAGGCTATTTGTAGCCTACTAACTAAAGGTTTGTAGAAAAGAAAGTTGATCTTTTCTATCATATGGATTCTTAAGTTTTGCAAAATTTAAACTGGTTGAAACACCTTTGAACAGTTACACTTTCAAGTATACTTATTTAAAATGTATGCACTTTGACTCTATCTTTTGTTTGTAAATTAAATCTGATTTCCTTACATTCTGTAATAGCTTGCAGTTTTATTTTTCCTGGCATAAAAGCTGTTTCCGTCTGCCCTTCAGTTAGTCAAAGGTAGAAGTCTCTCCCTGAGAGAGAGATTAGTTTTTCTCACTGGAATTTCATACTGCAGGATGACAGACAGTCTTCTCTGGCACACAGTAAGCTCACCACCATCCACAGTATACATGAAATCATAATCAAAGACAGATGCCTTTGCCTGTTATAAATAATCAGTGCTGCTTGCATAGGCCAGGAAAAATCCTTGTTTAGACTGGTCTTTCTTTCTTGGACCTCTGTATTTCCCTTGGCCTTCCCTTTTTTCATCTTTTCTCTGTCTCTAATTCTAGATATTTGCCTAAGGAAATAAAAGGAATGGGGAAAGTAGATCTTGGCACTCCCTGAATTCTCAGTGGATTACCCTATGGAGTGAAATTAAATACACATGACATATAAAAGGGAACAGCCTTTTAATTTATAGCAAAAATCCCAGTTCACAATAAATCCGTTCTTTCCTGTTTGTTCGTGTGCATGATGAGAACATGTCATATGCTTCTGTGAAGCTGATATAAAAGCTCTTTGTTCTATGTAGGATTAATTTTTTTGAATTGGTGAAAGGTTCTATGTAAATATCAAATAGCAATTGTGGATACACTTTTAAAGTGGTTATGAAATTTATTTGCTTTTCAGCAAAACCCAGTACGGTACTGTCTATTTTAATAGCTTCTTGTAAAGGCATGGTCCTTCCAACTACAAATTGTCCTCAAGTAGTGGTGAGATTTCTGAGATGTCAGGACTCAGAAGAGAGCCTCTTTTGGATAGTATTTTCAGATCTCTTTGTGGAAAAACTCTGCTATAGAGGTAGATGCCATTATGAATTTTTAGCCCTGGGCAGTGCACAAAACACTTCTTTGCTGAGTTTTAGATAAGGTTTTCAGCTGCAGTCACCACCCTACCAAAATGCTTCCTATTTGAATTTTTCTGCACTGTTCCTGACTAAACAGTGTGTGTGAATGTTTTGCTGTAATGTTTTGTATTCCTTTGGATTCCACGTTCTTGTGCAGTTTTTTTTCAGGAATGTATAGTGTGATGAGGCAGGGGTTGAGAAAAGAGCATCGCACGGCTAACTGGTTGCTGCTACACAACCAACATTAAGAGTTCTAATCCTTTAAAAATCTAAGCACTGCTGGGTTCAAGTTCTTGCCATGTCCTGTGTTCTTACAGGAGGTTGGCAAAGGCCTGCCATTAAGAAATGAGAACATCATTTTGCTTTGCAAGGAGGGTCAAACAATGTGTTTGGGGTATCAATTTTACTCCGTTAGATTATTTTGCTGCAGAAATATGTTTGCAAAGTGCACTGTGGTCTGATCCCAGTAAGACTGAATTTGGTAGCACAGCAAATCATGATCGTTCTTACACCATTCATCAGCAAAGCCTTCTAATGTGGAAAGTAATTTAAAAAATATCTGACTAAGAAAGGCCATTGCAATGGAACGGCAGGCTTTTGTTTTTAAAATCCCAATGGTTTACCATAAGAAACACCACTGCCAATGGCTTCATAAAATTCCAGGCTGGTCCCCTTCTAAGAAAACCAGGATTTTCTCCCCAAAGGTCAGCTTTGTTTATGATAAAGTGGGGGTTGAGAAGCTTTTTTTTTTTCCTTCCCTCTTTTTTTATTTCTTTTAAAGTATATGGGCCAGTTCCACTATTAACTGCTAAAACTCTTATTTTACCATGGTAAAAAAGAAATTGCTATGGTTGCTTGCCCATTAGTATTTATAGTTTTCTCCTTTACCAAATGTTTTCCTCCTCTGCACAAGACCATAAATACATTATGGGGCAAAGGAAGGTATGAGTTTGCCTTTGACACATAGACTCTCAAGCTTGTTGACATTAGTCACATTAATCATTTTATAGAGTAGAGGTTTTCTTAACAGAAGCATCATCGGATTCAAGCAATTAATCCACTCATCTGAAAAAACACCCACTCCTGGAATTAAGGTGACTTATTGATACCTGTTGCCACAAACAACATGCCAGATAGGTCAGATGCATTTAAACTGTCTCTTAGATTTCTCTGCATGGCAGTCAGGCTTGGCCTGTCATAATTTTGCCTGGTTTTCCACTTCTCTGGGAATCATTTAAGAATGTAATGATACAAATCTAATGAACTGAAATCCCTCAGCTTCAGCTGCCTTGGTAATATTTTTTTTTCCCCTTCTGCAGTGGGAAGGTTCTGACTACATTCAGCCACTTATATTTTCCTCTCATTGAATATACAGATGGTTAGTTGTGCAGGGCATGTGCAAGGAAAAGCACAAATCAGTCTGTGTTTGCAGACTGGCTCTATCTCTTGTAGCATGTTCAACTTTGACACTGTTCTCTGATGATATGGTTCTGGGGAATGAAAACCCTATGGAGCAAGCTACACACTCAAACTATCACTGAAATTCCTGCTCTATCTGGAATGCCATAGAGTCTTTTTGAAGCCTTTGTGTTAGAAAGCGGCACGTTTCCTGATAGCTGATACCCTGTGTTTTGGATAAAGTCATGGCAGAAATGTCACACTGAAAAATTGCCCAGTGGATATTTACACCCATTTAATCATCCACTAGAGAAGTGAGGCACATATCACTGGTGATATGAATGCTGTGTGTTGACTTTCCAGCTCTACTGGATGTAGCTTAATCATATGTCTAGGTTAATAAAACCAAAACACAAACTGTGCTCCATTGTCTGGAAGCAGTTTCCTTTTCTTCCCCTCCTTCCCTTTGTCTTCCTTTCCACCCTGTTGTTTGATTTCTCTGCCTCTGATAAAATGACAAATTAGAATGGAAGCCAGTTAAATCATTTTATTGGGGAATGCTGAATCATATTGCCTTTGGGTCATGGTTGCAAACAGAAGCATCTTGTCCAGAAGCATGAATTTAACTAAAATTTTGCATAAAATCCTTTCAGTTAAACCAGTGCAACCTGTTTAAACATTTGTTCTTGTAGATGCAGTAAACCTAGCTGATAAATATTTTAGGACAAATCATACAGTTACTAGATTAAGGTAAACTGCTAAAGGAAGTTTTACTACACTTTCTGCTTTTGTGATTGACCAGCACAAGCTACATCCTGTAAGCTGGCTGTAAACACAGTCTGCACCTCCAGCCTTTTTTGAGGCTCTCTTCCATCAAAACCAAGCAATATAACAGTATCCTTTGTGGTGCACTCTGGGCATAAATAAGACTCTTGCCGCTGAAGCAGTCCATCAGACTGATTTTGTGAGCACACAAAAGGTATAAGCACTTACTTTCTAGTTAGTAATTGTATATTTGACCTAATGCACTATGTGTTCAATCCTTTCAATTAATGTCAGTTGAAACTAAGTCTAATTTCTCTTTCCCCTCACCCAATGCAGGATAATTGTAAAGGAAAACCCATGCAACTGTGATTTCATCTGAATACATGTTACACCACTGAGAAGCCTGGCTTCATGTTGCTAATTGGTAGCCAGCTTGTCTGCATAGAAACAATAAGTGAAGAAAAATAATTCACTGCTTGTGCACAGGAGTGCAACACTGAGGATTTCAGTAGGGATACTGTAAATAAAAAGCTCATTACAAAAATAACTATTTATGAGGTATCTAAGGACATTTCATTCTCAAGCATGAGTTAAGTTAGCCTCTAGTAATTCATCAAAGCTAGGACGTCTAGGACTATGTAAGCCTGATTTGGTTTCTATGCTGTGCACAAGTCCACATCACAAAGTCAATTTGAAGAAAGTGGTTTTGAGGGCAAGCAAGAGTCAATAGATCAGAGAAAGGTGGGTGGTTGGCAGTGCAGAGGAGACCTTCAGCTCTATTTTCTGAGAGGTGTTTGTGTGTATACACATGAATGTGTGTCTATACTTCAGAGGGAGATGTGGCTAAATGGGAATGGTCAAGAGCAGGGACAGAGACAATACTAGATCGGTGAGGTACAAAAATGGAAGGCAACACAGGACTGATCAGAAGCAAAAAGACTCAGAGCTGGATCTAGACCAGCCTGTTTTGTAGTTTACTGGGGGAATTAACTCTCTCCAGCACATTTCATTTTACATCATCTCTGTCTTACTTTTTTGGAAGTCTGCCTCTGTCATCCACTTTAGGTATTAAAATGGCCTTTCTTAGTTGTTCCTCATCTTGGCAGTTTTCAGTGGGGCTGCCAGGAAAGCTAAAACAGTCTTCCTGAGTCTTCAAAAGCATAATCAGGGAGCTAAGAGGCAAGGATTAGTCTTGCTAATAAATGTGTACAAGAGAACTCCTTTGGGGCTTTCTGTTTTTCTAACTATTTGCTTTAAAGGATTATGAGTTTCTACCCTCCCCCAGTGAGACAGTTGGAGTTTGCCTCATCCTCCAGTGTGTTGTGGAGGGGAAGAGATATTACCCAATCCATCTGTCTTTGGCTCTCTGAAAGACCTTTTTTTCACTATTTTGGCAGCTGCAATTTTTTGCTTTCCAAGGCCGCTACTGAGACACCCACCATACCCCGAGGAACTGTGGTCAGTCCTGTCTTTTTTGTCCAGGGAATAACAGGAGGGATGGTAGCTCTGTCAAATTAATGTGGGTTAAGGTCCCCATTCCTTGGGCTAGCTGGCTTGCCTTGGAGAAAGGGACGAGGTTCTCCAGGTAAACAAAAATCCCTCTGTGATAGTGAGCTGATATTCTCACATATTCAGAATCCTTATTTCAAGTTGCTTTAGGCTGTGTGAGAACATGTCTCAACATATCTTTGACCAATCTCAGCTAGTACACGAGAAAACGAGCAGACACTTGAGCAGGTCTGGAATTTCCACCCGGCGAGGGAGAAGCTGCACGCCAGCCCATCACACAGCACGTTAGCCTCTGTCAAAACCAGGCAAATGGATTCAGGCTGATCAATGACTTTGTGCTGGCTGCAGTCACTGATTACTCTGAGACCGTTCATATATTATGGTTTAAACAGTAACCTTTCTCAAGAGCTTGAAACAATTAGGTGCATAGATTAAAATAATGCACTGCCATGTTAGTTTTACATTGCATGTCTTGAGTACATGATATTTAATCTTTGCTGGTGGAAGCCTCCATCTGTGCAAACATTATAACTGATACCATTCTGAAAGAAATTTGATGAGCGGCAGAAGAGAAATCAGTTATTTAATTAATTATTTGGTTGCACATATGGGCATGTAATCCCTGGCCAGATGCATTCAGACATTTTTTTTATATAAGCAGCATGTTAAGTCTTTAGATATCCAGTTACAGGCCTCCACAATAAAGTTAATATTGCCAGGACCCCATTTTGAAGGTCCTTTTTTTTGGGTTTGGTTTGGTTTGTTGGGTTTTTTTTGGGGGGTGGTGTATAGCATCCCTCTCCTCCTCTTGTGTCTCCGTTTTTGCCTTTCAGTTCAGTAACAATCCCTTCAGTAGAGGCCCTTTGGATTGCTTTGAAAAAAGCATTCAAAAAGATCAAAGAGAAAGTGAGACTCAGCTGGTGGCCTTTCCCTTTAAAGCAGTGGCTTTTAGGCCATGTCTATGCTACAGATGTTTGCTGGCAGGGCTATGTCAAGCCAGGTTTGATAAGGAGTTTGATCCCTGTCAGGCAGATTTGTGTAAGGAGAAGCCCTCAGAGCAGATGCAAATTTTCTGGCTATGCTTATGTGTACTTGCTTGGCAGGAGTGAGCAATAAATGGACCTGAATATGCTCAGTGGTGCAAGTGCAGTTTTGTCAGTTTAAAAGGGATTTGCATGTAGGAGACCTTGACCCTCCTACTGCAGGGGCATTGACCTGCCTGCAGTGCATTGCTAGCATGACCTCAGCCCATGCTTAAAAGCTTTCACCAATGTAGCTGTGCTGCACAGGAAGCAGAGCAACTGAGTCTAAAACTGATACAGCTCTATTAGCAAAGACCCTGAAAGAAATGTGGTAAAATAACTCTCTGGTGTTGAACTATCTTTTGGTTTTGCAACTGGTTTGGCCTATACTGGCACAGAAACTCTTGTTGATGCAGGCTTTTTTTTCAGCTGGAATGGGTTTATCCTCTATAGTTTAATTCCATCTCATTTGCTGGAAAACCTTTATATAAAAGCAAGGCATTAGTTTCTCCTCCATAGTTCGGTTTTTAGTCAGTAGAAATCCTGCTGTGAAGATCAAGAGAGAGGAGATGGACCTTTAAAATGTGACTGGCCTCAGAGGCCTTTCTATTTTTGGTGGAAATGCAGTGCTTCAGTGTTTGCCAGAATGGATCATAATTCCATTGTTCTAATGAACGTTTCCTCTTGATAATGACTTGAGCATGTCAGTAATTTAGGCATTTAAGAAAAGGAGAATTCCTTTCATTTTCAGGATGTTGTGTTTGTAGTGCCAAGGAGATGCATTTTGGGGAAAGCAGCCTCCAGCTTAAACCCTGAAATACTGAAATGGAATTACAGGCTGCTGAGACCACATTTGATGGTGGTACGGGTCAGGATGCGCATCTGTTGGCTAGAACTGCGATTCAAAACTGCACCTTCTGGAACAGAAAAAGAAATGGCTCTAATTTTTGCGATGAGAGCTGCTCTAGGCTTGCTTATTTTAAATGAAATTTAGGGCATGACATTGTTCTCTCCTGCCACAATCTAGACTAAATTAGTTTTCCTTTAAATTAATTTCTTAATGTGTTTGTTTTTTCTTGTATAGGCACTAAAGATGGTCCAGAATGCTGATTCCATGCTAACTTTAATGCACATTACTGAACTCCACCACTGTGAAATCAGGTAAGTGCTCTTTACGTGCAGGGTTTGTTTGCTTGGGATTTATAATAAGAGAACTTACCTTTACTGAAAAACAAGCATTTATGAATGCTATTGCCTAATGCCTGCATCTATTCGAATGAATCTAGAATTTACCCCTTTCCTAATCTGTCCTGGACTTTTTTTGCTTTTATTTTACCTAAGGTTTTAAGGTTTACAATTTTGCTAGGTTTACCAGACTTCCAGTAAAGGATTTTTTTAAAAAATAATGATTTGAAGGCGTTTTTTTTTCTCCTCATGTTATAGTTATAGTTATATTTAAAGAAGTATGATCTTCAAGCCTGCTTTCGCAACAACCTACTCACTTGGGAGACTGATCCAAAGCTCTCTGAAATCAATGGAAAACCTCCAGCAGGTTTCATGAGCTTTGGCTAAGACCTTTTTTGAGAGCATGAAAATGAAGGCTTTTTTCATTTTCACTGTTGCATTCTTAAATCTGAATAAGTAGAAAATTGGATTTATTACTCATAGAAGTGAATCTACAATAACAAAGGACTGTAGTTCTCTACTGTAAAGGATATAGTTTGGCAAGATGTATAGCAGGTAACTCTTACAATGTGAAAAATGTAGACAACCGGAATTAACTGCAACCAAATGTACCCTGGAACGAAGGCTGTAATTTATAATACAGTCAAGAATGCATTGCAGACTCCTCAATCGATAAGCTAATGAGAAAAAGGTCTGCAATTAATTACAAATCAACTGGGTCAATATCCTGTAAATGAAAGATATGAAATTGCAAACATTTGGATGAAACTTCTTTGCCAAGTATATTTATAAACCTCATACAAAATATGATATTTATAAAAAGAATAAAAGCTCCTTTCACTGTTCAAAGGCATCACCATGAATGCTGATTTCCTTTTGCTCTGAAAATTCAACTGAACCAACTTTATTTCAACAGGTTTTCTTCTGTGTATAAAAGAACTGAAGACATCTTTTACCTTTAATTTGAGACCTTACAATGAAGCATAAGAGCTATAAATAGGACTCCCATGGTGATGTTACCCATGACTTAATGGCCAAAACATGTGAAATGATGAAAGTTTGTGGCCAAATGATTCTCATAGTAGATGGCAGGACCTGAAGCATTCTAGTCAGTGATCTTGATAGTCTAACATCTTGTCACATTTATAGAAATAGTCCCAAAAAGGGCAGCCAGGGAGTGAGGAGATTGACTAATACTGGCACTTGAAAGCAGCTCATCGTCTGCATGGGTCTCCAACTTCAAACAACTCTATACCTTTATAACTTGCAAAATTGGGAGTGCTACTTACCCAGAATACTTTTCATCTGGCAGTGATGATTTTTTTCATATATTTTTTATAACATTTCTGCTTTTTATTAAAAAGGCAGAGGACAGTCATTTCCAAGGAGGAAATAATAGATTTAAGCATGTGAATCTACTTTTTTTTGTAAGATAAATTTGTTTTATTACCTTGCTGCATACTTTTTACTGTCCTTTTTGTGGGGGCAATGGAAATCAGAGGATTGTATTGTAATTATATGCAACATTAATGAGAGTTTAACTGAACAATAACTGTTCTTGAACTGTAACACATTCATTTATACTGCAGATTTTTTTTTCAAGCAGGTGGACAAAATGCCCTAAAAGACATTGACAATAAAGGAAAGGTTAGGGCTTTTTTACTTAGTTTCCCCCCTGTATCTTCACTTTAGAGGCTGCTGGATTTAATTTTTGTTATCATTGGATTTCACAGAGATGTAACTAGGCTTCCCAGGTTGTCTGGGGTTCCTAGGGTTCCTTGTTCACATTAAAAATGTACCAGTCCTGTTTGTTGTTGCAGAGAAGAGCAATTTTTTTCAATATACAAACAAGGATATCAAACTCTGCCCACACGATGTTCCTGGTTTCACCATGGAAGTCCAAACCACAGTAGCCATGGGAGTTGCTGAGACATGATGTGTGAACAGGGTCCCTTTGTTTTCTTCATCTTTCAGGGTAGACTGAGGCTGCACTTTTCAAGTTAGTGAAAGAAAATATGAAAATGTGGAAAGAGAGAGAGAGAATCTGGAAGAGCATGTGGAAGTCAGTAAGCACTGACCTACTGAAAAAGAGTCTTTTCTCTACAAGGGGCAAGTGTCTGGAGCGACCCTTAGCAGAAAGTACAGGAATAAGAGTGTTTACTAACTTTTTTAGACTTTCCCCATTCAGAAGTATTTTGATGCTCAACTTTTCTTTGCCACTGTTTTATTTTTATTTTTTAAGAAAGCCCCTGGAGCCCCTTTTTATTTAATGGTAAAATACTAATAAATCAAGGTCTTTTCATTTATGTCAAAATGCTAGTATTCATCATGTTGACTATGTTTCAAACAGATATTTCTTCTAGTACATCAGCTGATTATTGACTGCAAATTTAAAACAACAGAATGTTTGATACAAAAATATGCTAAGCCCTGAGCCTTGTATATTGGGAAGGATATATAATAAAAAACATAGCAAAGGTATGTAGTACTGTATGATTTTAGAGAAAAATATGTCTGGCTGACAGCTTACATCATAAGAAATGACAGGGGTGATATTTGACTACTATCATTGTCTTCAATTGCAGCTCTAGCTTCATGCTTCTTCTGTCTGACTTCAGTGCAACTATCGCCACACCTGAAGTCAAGCATTTTTTGCTACTGTTTGAGGAATATTGAGTTGTATTACCTATTTGCTTTTCCACATCATGAACCTTGATGTTTCGAATATTTTTTTCCCCCTCCTTTCCGGATTGTAATGGTTAAGATGCAGTGTCCCTATCTACCCAAGCGTCCAAACCCATGTGACTAGTACTGCGAGGACAGTAGTGAAGGAAGTCTTCTTGGAGTGCTGGCTGCTGTGTGGGTTTCATGAAACTTCCATAAAACCTCTTCAATCTGGGCTGTGGTTTTCTTTTCAAGTAGCACATTGCTGAGCTAGGCTAGCTCTGTCAAGGCTAGAAGTATTAAAACACCACCAACATTGCAAGTTTTTAGGTGAGAGAAGCGTGGTCTGTCTCCACATGAATGATGTCCTTGGCTCACAAAACACTTTTGTTACTTGGAACAAGAGTGGGATCCGTTTCCAGTCCTCTTTGTTCTTTCTTGTACCACATCTCAGCCTCTTCCAACAAAATGGTTTTTTTGTATATTGTATAATAAAATGTAGATATGTTAGTGTATTGTGATATGTCCATTAGTCTAAAGGTAGGAAGTAAGAAAACCATAATGACTGTTTGTGATTCCATCAAAGAAAACCCTTTTTGGAGTGGAAAATTTGTGGCTTGATGGTTGTGTGTTATCACAGTGACTAGAATTTCCTATATCATTTAACTCTTTCAGTATATTTTATATACAGCCAAGAAGCTGTCCTGCCACTTATTTTTCACATTCAGATTTTTAATACTTCTGTCTTGTTCATTTCATCTTTCTAAAGACTCAATTCTGATTTGAGTTGCTATTTCTCACTTGCAGTGACAGAGAGAAATATTAGTTGGTCTCACCTGGAAGAGGAATTTATTATATAAATGTCCAAAAATAGGGTGTTTTGAAAAAAATAAAAATAGAGAAAATTAAAAAGAAAATCCCAAATGAACAATGAATAAATGAAGGAATGATTTTATTTTAACAGAAGATAATATTAACACAACACTGACAAATATATTATTGTTTTAGTCAAAATGTTAGTGGCATTACTGGTGCTGATCCAGACACCTGCAAATTACCAGAGAAAATGCCTCCATTTCACATTTATAGAATTAGCATGGCAAAGTTAGGACTGCTCCTATTTCAAATGCATTCTACCTGCTCAGGAAGTTGTAGATAGGTCAGAAATGTCTATGAATCTGTCCAGCAATAAATTCTGCTACAGTAACTTTAGCTGATTTCCATTTGACCTGGAGAAGCACAATCATTTTTTTTGTCTGCATTTTCCTCATTAGATAATCAAATGAAATTTAAACACATGAAATCTGCATTACTATGAATATGGTTTTTCATTAAGTTACATAAACTAATTGGCACTGAAATTAGATTTCACATACAATTCATAAAGTTAAGTCTTTTGAAAAATCAAAAACATAAAACAAACAACAAAAAAACCAGTCAAACAAAACCTGCTAGCAGTTTTACATAGAGATAACTGCATTTTTAGTTAACTAAAGAATGCTGCCTCCACAACTCCATTATAGGCCACACTTCATTTCTTTTGACTTTCTCTTTGGTTAATCATTGGGTTTCCTAAGTACAAATGCATTATGACAATAATCAGGTTTTAATTTAAATGCATTCCTTAGTTTATCAAGTCAAGCAGTCTTCCTTCCTTCCTTCTGATGTGGCTTTTTTGGGGAAAGTGAGAGTAACATCATAGAATTTTTTTCTGTCTTTGTGATTGTTTATTCAATTATTCTTTTAGGAACAGACTGTGAACCTTTTACAGTCATTACCATGATAAGTTTATTGGCATTGATTGGTCTCATGGTGTGAGTAAGTGGGAGAAGAAAAGGGTCTTAGTATCACCTTTATGAGGAATTTGTAAGTGATGCAGCACAGATGAGTTGAGAGAGCTGGGAGAGGGAGACATCTTGAAATATGAAGCTAGAGGTAATTTCTTGTCTTACATTATATACTCCTATTTCAAGAGTTAGCAGTGATCAGTTATTTAAAAAAAAAAAGAAAGAAAGAAAATACTTATCCCAGTATTACAGGCTTCTTGTACTTTTTTGTTTTTACAACTAAAATTCTGAGACACACTACAGTATGGTCATTTAATAGCTGAACAGATAACAAAATAGAAAAACAGTCAAAGCAGCCTCTTCGGTGGGGTTATCTCTCACCATACAGGCATGTTCTTCCATCTAAATTTCAAAGGTTATACAACATTTTCTTCTTTAAAAAAATGAAAAAAAAAAAAAAAGTCTATAGTATATACGGCCCCTCTTCTGTTGCACAGTCGTCATTTCCAGCAGGGGAGCTGAATTTTGTGTTGGCAGATGACATTAAGCAACAAGTAGCGCTCTGGACAGCAATGAGCCTCTCTCTCTCTAAGAAACATCTGCTGCATGGGGAAGGCATCCAGTGAAGAGCGTGTCATATGTGTGCTGCTTATATCTGGTGGGCTTAGTTAAAATAAATAGCAAGATAAGATTTCTTGCTTTGATTTCCAAATCTGCTGTTACTTTGTTCCCTCACCTTGGTCAACTCAGTTCAGCATACCTAGTTTTAAAATGTGTTCCATAATATTTACTTGATTTACTGTGATTAAATCTTCTGTTATTAGTTTAGGTCCCCTTTGTTCTAGTTATTCTATACATTTATAAGAAATCAAAGTCTCTGCTTCAGTGAAGGTATTACCTTCATAAATAATGTAAGCAGAGGTAGCAAGAAATTCTAGGATGAATTAGGGGAAGTTGGGCAGCTGGGAACACAGCTAAATAACGTGGCCATTTTTGCAAAGAAAGTCGGAAGGTATTGGGTATTGAACGAACATCTAGTAATTCATGAATAAGTATGTTATCTGCTCTTTCTTCTAAAGAGGCTAACTTAAATTTTTTGACAATTTGTTAAAGGATTTTCTGAAATCCCTGAAAGCTTCAAAAAATAATTGTATAAACCATATTTTTTTTTCTGTGAACTGTACAAAGTAAGCCATAAAAAAACCAATATCTGGTAGGAGTGGGCTTTTTTTAACCTGTATTTTATCAAATTGACAAATGGAGAACTTTGTATTTTCTAAATTAAAACAACAGCCAATTGGTCATGAATTTTAATATAAACTAACTTTTGCACTATCCTCCTTGCATGTCCTCATGTAATTTCTGGAATTGGTTTTAGCAGCTATGTAGATTTATTTAAATGCTCTATCTGGAGTCAAATACTCCTTCTGATTTAGCTTTTAAGTTAAAAATACACATGTTCATGATTCATACTCAAGTCAGCCTATAACAAACCTTAGCTTTTTTGTTCAGTTCTTAGGAGAC
Organism: Ciconia boyciana; assembly: GCF_034638445.1. NCBI lineage: Eukaryota > Metazoa > Chordata > Aves > Ciconiiformes > Ciconiidae > Ciconia > Ciconia boyciana. The sequence continues at coordinate 10,447,134 of NC_132941.1, read as the reverse complement.
AGCAGTGTAACAATGTTATACATGGGATGCTTGAAACTAACTACAAAAAGGTATGCTGTATAGAGTACTCCCCTGGATTTTTAAAATCTATTTTAGTGTCCTGACACAGTGTCTCTTTGGTATAAACTGCTGCCAATGGTAAATACAAATTAAGTGTGTCCCCAGCCTATTTTGTGAAATTATGGCACAACATTTTGAAATTACGCTAGTGTAAGATACAAGCAAAAGTGCTGCTGGCTCTGACTTGCTACTGTAAATGTAAAACGTTAAAATGATGATTAACGAGAAATGGATGGAATTCAATCCTGCCCAGGAAATTCAAAGACCTAACAAGGAAAGGAGGCAGAAACATGTATCATGGCTCTGGGGCCTGATTTGTTTTCTTGAAACTTGATTGTCCTCTGCCTGGAATCTACTAGAAGTTAGGGAAGATCAATAGCATTTGATTGTGTGCCCTAGGAACGAAGGGATTGCTAGGTGGTGCTAACGAGTGGTAATTTGGTTTTGGCGCTCGTTTTCCTCCCCTCTCTTTTCCCATCTGCCAAATTCACTTTACTTTAGGACTGTTTGGTCTGTGACCTTTTTATCTAACTTGCTTCTGGGGTTTGTTAGTTATTTTCCTTCGGTACCCTCATGATCTAACCTGAGTGCTTGTCACTGCTTACATATCCCTCTCCAAAGGTGGGGACCTTCATCCGAATCCAGGAGAAAAGGCTTGGCTGGCATTAAGAGCTAAACCTCAGCTAGTGGGTTAAAAGTAAGTAGACTGAAGAGTTGGTCAACACCAGCTTTTTTCCAGTTTTTGAACATGGTTAAGTGGCAGCTTGGAGAGCCCTCATGACACAGGGAGTCACGAGAGAAGAAGGAAGAGAAGCCCGTTGAGAGTTTCACTTTACTGTCTGAAAAACTGTGCTTACTTTTATTCTTTCCTTGTATAGATTTCATTCTTCTTCCAAATGTTTCTGTTGCTGCCTCCTTAAGATTCTCAGATTTGGTTATTTCCTTATTCTTTAAAAAAAATTTTTTAAAATTAATGATCTTCTAGTCTTGGATTACTTTAAAGCTATTCGTTCATCTTTAGCTTGCCTTTCTCAGCTGTAAAATAGCAATAGCATGTATACCTAGCTGTTGCTCAGGTGAGTGATTCATATTTTCAAATTCCATTCAACACATAAAGTACGAGGTATTATTACTTATCTGTTATTACTTATCTATTATTATCCTAGCAAGATTCCACTCTAGGCATTCATTTTAATTGCTCAATATATTTATTCTTCAGAAATCCTCTCTCCCCTGTAGTTTGGAAACGTGGATGGATCTGAATGACATACAAGCAAAATTTGACTTGGATATACTGGTATGGATAGAAGATATATTGATATGTTCCTTTAATGCTATATTTATATGACAGGTGAAACCAAGAAAGGAGAACAGTGATATCGCTTATGCAGAAGACCCTTCAAAAAAAGTCTTCACCGACACTGCTAGAAATGCCTACAACTTCATTCTGATCACATTTAGGTAACTTAATACTTCTGTAGCTGGTACTTTTTGGTTTGTGATTGTGTTATAGTTGTGCAACAGAATTTAAAAGAAATAAGTAACATATTTGGGGTGAATTTCATGTCATTAAGTTGAAGTGTATCATTTCCTTAAAAAAGTTAACATGGCAAGAGATTGAAAATGTATGTTAATTAATAGATACAAATTACTGCAATCACATCGAGATATAAATTACTGTAATCATGTCCGCTTAAATCTTGCAATGATTATAATGCCATCATTTCAGTGTCATGTTTCTAACAAGATATTAATTTCTTGTTGTGAGTAGTTTTGGAATTGGTATAACTGTGTATCTTAAAGCCCATCGCTCTTTTGCAACGGGCAAAAAAGATTCGTAAAGGCAAAAGAAGTTACTGCAGGTGGATGTGTAAAACAGGTAACTGTGAGTCCATTTTGACCTAACTGCCGGTGTGCCATGCCATCGCTACCCCTTTTTTGAAAACAGTTGTGGTGATGGCACAAGGAAACTAGAATCCAAGGAGGCATCCAATGCTCTCGTTGACTTCTCCCAACTTAAATGAAAAGGGGTGGGGGGAAGTGAAAAATTTTCAGAAAAGATCTGATGCGTATAATACATAGAGAGCCCTGAGGCAGTGTGATTTACAAGGGTTCACGATCACCATTTTCTCCACTGCTGTATGAGAGTCCTGGAATTTACCAGGGCACTGCGCACACGCAACACAGAGGTTCTCCAGAGAGAAACATACGGCCGCACTGCCACAGACATTTAGAGGAGTGACTTGAGAAAATTGTCATGACAGTGAAAAGGGCTGCTATTTTCTACAAATTTAAGGGTGAACTGCTATAATATTTAGCTCATGCTTTCATCAAAATTAATGTGGACATTTGTAAACCAAAACAAGGGAGAGGAGTCTGTTTTGTAACATTTTTGAGTGCCATTTTTTTCTGTGTGGGTAAAGGAGAAGGAACTGTTTTGCGCTGGAAGCTTCTGCACTGTAGTCAAAGGAGGGCGTTCACAAGTTACAGATGTTTACTGTGTCAGGGTTTTTTTTTTCCCCTCTCTCTTTTGGGGCGATTTTTAAAATAATAAGTATTAAAAAAAAAAAAAAGTACTTCCTAAGTCTAAACTGATTTCCAAACTTCTGATTTGCTTAGTCAACTTCTTGCTTGATAGCATCTTTGACCATCTCTAATTTAAATAACTGTACTTTTGAGAAATGTATTGTCCAGTGAAATCTTTTCCTTGCTTCCTCTTAATGACTGGCCCTGTTCATCGAGAAGAAATATGTAAATAATGTTATTACCAAGGAGGAGAGTTAATAGCCTTTAATGGCTTAAATTCTGTGAACAATCATGCCCATGAGGAACTCCTTGCATGAATAGTCCTGGTAAACTCAACAGAACTCTTCATGTGGTAAAATTACTCATACAAGTACGGGTTTGAGAGCAAAATGTCAGTGTTCCTCTCCCACATTCTTCCTGTTCCTCCATGAAAGAAAGGCAGCACATGAACATCAGAAGGCATTTTTAGTCTAATATGTCCCAAATAAGGATTTAATCTAGACTAAACAACTGTTTTGAATATTTGCTGTAACTCTTAATTATTGAAAATGTTTTGAATTTTTCTATTCATTTCCTAGCTTTTAGTTCTTGATTTAAATCATCTGTAGTGTTCCTACTTAGTGTGTTCACTTTGTGTTTAATGTTTATAATATCTATTTATTACAATTTAACAACCTCTACAGTTAGCTGCATTTTACTTAAAGTGAATTTATTACTCTAAAAAGGTTTTGGAATGAGTGATTTATCAAAGAAGCAAAAATAGCTCGATCTGGTGTCCTGTTAATTTGTTTAATTGTAATGCATATTCAAAGCGTATACAATAAGCTGTAGTATACTTATCAAAGACATATTGTCTGTAAAAAGCTGCCATTTTTGTCTGACATGAGGTTACTTCAAAAGTCACAATTTCCCCTGCAGGTACTGAAGTTATCCAATTACACTTCTTATTTGTATATTATAATTAGTGCATTCTTGGTACAGCTGTTTCGTGGATACATGTTTTAATTAACTGATAAAACAGCTATTTTTCTCAACCAGTTAGTAAAACTAATCACAATAGACCTGTGAGTTTTTGGAAGCAAGTATGCAAAATTTCCCATAGTGTTTTTGGGGGTTTGGTGGTTTGGGTTTTTTTGGTCTACTGTATTATTCTTGATCCTAATGGTAAAATAAAAACTAATTGCATTTAATTTAGGCTGGTTGTGAGTCAACTCTGTATCTGATCCACAGCTGCTGAGAAAGTTAACTGATTCACCCTATAATTAGGTCTCTGCAGCACCTTCCTCCTACATAAATGGGCAGATGGATTCTTGGTTGTTTTCCTGCGGTCACCAATGCAACCGAGGGACCTATCTAAGTGACAGGTACTTACATTCATTCGGAGTTTTTAATCATGGCTTAACACTTGTCAGCTTCAAAGTATACACTGTTGGGAAATTAGTGTCACATCATGTGATACAGCGGTTGTAAGTCTGCAAAGAAAACAGATTGTTTGATTATTTTTTTTTTTTTTTCTTCCATAGCTAAGGTTAACTGTCTGGACAGCTGTGAGTCAAGCCTTCAAGACACGCTGCTTTATCTGATTGGTCTCAGTCTTGATCTGGCACATGAAAGGAAACGTGAGGAAGTTTCAAGCAGAGATCATTTTGCAAGTCCAAAGATGGGAGTAAGGTCAAGTTCGCTTGCATTTTCACAGTATCTCATTACAAACATAAAACAAAGTGCCATGCAGACAGTATGAGGCTTAGTGTAGGAATGGTTTCACCTCCAGGAGATTTACATTGCTGGAGTATTTTTCATGTTCTGTTTACCAGCATCAAAGAAAAATACCACAGTAAAGAAAGAACAGTTATATTTTTTTAAAGGTGACTCTTCCTTCTAGGGAACAAGCATATGGTGACTTTATCTAAGTTATGATGTTTAACTTGCACAGGTGTTGCCAACATCTCATGGGGCTGCAGGGTAACGTTATCATTTGGTTAAGGAGTAAGTTGTCATTATCCATGTTACATTAATTTAGCCCATAATGTTACTGTAAATGCTTTCCTCCTGTAAGAAACTACCACTTCTTCCATGCATTCAGAACTGTGGAGGTTACTGCAGGAATCTATGGGGTGGAAAAATACATCTTTTTAAAAAATTTTTAACAGTGTCCTTTACGGTTATTGTGACCTGTGTGTCAAACTTAAGAATTTTAGTCTGCAGGGTGGAAGGAGCTGTCTCTGCCCCATGAGGCTCACCAAAAACACTTCCTGAGCTACGGCTGAGCATTGCCTTACAAAGCCAATCCTACCTACTGCCTTCCCTGTGGAGAAACTCTGTTCCAGTCTCAGGGCTGGCTCCTCAGTTGGTAAAAATTGTCTTAATTCCACCAAGGTCTTGGTGAGATTTCCTAATTACTCATTTTTCTGAAAATTTTTAGATCTTAAATATGTGCATTGTTATGCTACAATGCTTTATGGCTTTATGTAATCAGTTTTTCTTACAGGAGAACTGTTGGTTAGCTGTACATTTCAGTAAAACCACAATTTAAAATTTTGTTAGCTGTTGTAACATGCAGTAAATTCTGTGGTTAAAGGAAGAGGCATATTGAGCAAGACTGTGCACTCTTCAGTTCAATTGTGTAAAATGCTGTTTTGTGTATGCTGTGCATGAGGAACAGGTCTGCACACTTGTGACTGTTGCAGTGTAAATGTTATATTTCTCAACATCTACCACAGAGAAGCAGAAACTGGGAGGGTTTTTCTCTCAAAAAATACAAATGCAGAAGAGATAAGAACAGATGCTGTCACTGGTTACATTTGAGCAACTCCCACGGGGTCACTGAGTATCAGCCTTTTTTCACTTTACATGTTCAGCTATGCATGGAGGCCTTGTGCATGCAGTCATGGTAGATGCTTAATGTGATACACACCCAGGGAAAACACTTTGTTTCCTTAAGAATTTTCACATTTCAGGCTTTTATGTACAGGTCCATTAAATGTTGGAATATAGATGACGCAGCTGTATGATGAAGAATCTTTTTTGAGGTCTTCAGATGTCTTAATCTGAGATTTTAAAAAGCGATGTCGTCATTCCCCAAACTAAAGATCTGTGCAATTAAATGTCAGCCTTCTTTCGTGAAGATGCTAATTATAAATGTCATGAAAATATAAGATTATAAATTAGCTGTAGAATATCTTAATAGCTGGAATGTAAATTAGTCCACTTTTATCACCTAAATAAGCACAGTCAACACATTATGTAAATGGCCACAATAATGGACACCTTTCTAAATCCTTTTGGGATCTCTGTTCAGACAGGTAATTATAATGGTGCAGACTATAATGTAAAAGTGAGATCAAAAGGAAGTGAATGATGTGTTTCTAGACAAAACTTAAAAAGATAGAGCACTGATCTGTTAGAAATTAGCTATGTTTTTATTTTATTGTAAATTTGTAAATTCTCCAATGTCTTAGTCTGTTTTGGATTTGGAGGTGGGTGGGTGGTGGTGGTTCTTTTGTCTTCAGGAAAGCATGTTCTATAATCAAAAGAGCACAGTCCTGGGATGCTCTGGTCACTTGGATGGTTATTAGGGAGAGCTGTGCACAAGCTGGAACTAAACTAAACCCTCAGTGCAAATCCCCACTGTGCTCCGAGAGGAGGATAATACATAAAGGAGTATGACATGTCCTCGTGTCTCCCTTGCTTGCCTTAATAAGAGCAGGGAGGATTTCATGGGGAATAATAATACGTGCATGTTCAGCTATCCTAAAGAAATCAGTACAGAAGTACCCTCACATTAGGTGGCAGAGTATGTTCCAAAGGCTCAAGGGCTAAGCGTGCTAGGGCAATTCCTGCATAATTTTTATCACTTCCTTTAGAAGTCCCTCCATTTACAAATACTGAGAGTCTAAAAGTATTCCTCTGCTTTTCTGTGCTGTTTTCATCATTTTTTCATAATACCATTAAACCATGTTTAACTTCATGTAGTGCTTTCTTCCAGGGAGACCTGATCTCCATACAAATTTATCCTGATCAATCTGTGTCCAATCTGTTACTGGCTTGATCAGATAGAAATGGATGATATCAGTGAAGCTGGCATATTGCTCCTAACCCTTCCGGATGGTATATTCAATACTTGAAAATACCAAAGGTCTAAATTTAAAGGAAGATCTGTAAAATCATTGTGCCCTTTCCAAGAGAAAGGGGCAATTCCTATAATATATATCTCATCTCTCTAAAAGTCTTAGTCTGAAATCACTTTTTGCTGCTGTTTGGTCTTTACTCCCATTTAACTTCTAGGGCATGTTATGTTCGCCCAAGACACAGCCCTAGCTTTCAACTTTTCCTCATTATTTTGCATGTTTTTGTAAGTAAAAGTAAGGAGCATCTGCCTTTAAGCGGACCTGTTTTTCTTTTCCAAGGCAGTGTCTTTCATTATTAACTTTCAAAGAGCAAATGAATCCCACTAAGCTGCCACACTCGTTATCCTCTTTAGTTTTCCATTTGATGTAAGTGTTTCTTATTCCACATCTGCATTAATATAATTTTGGTCTTCTCCCTTTTAAAAACAATATTAATACTCATTTATGTCCCTTTACTTTCCAGCTTTATTAAGGCATTATTTACTCACCTTTGTGAATGTTTGCCCTCGACGTTTTTAACACTTGTGATAAACATGCACTTTTGCTGCTATCATTAGCTGGCATTAGCCATAAACTAACTACTTATTCAGCTCCCAGTTCTCCTCAGGTACTGTCAAGAGTCCTGCTCCTAGGCAGCCTTACACCAGAGGAGCTGGGAGACTAGTTTCGACATTTTAAGAGCTGCACCTCAGTATAATCTTGTTTATAGTCAAGAATGTCTCCTCCTTAAGTATTTTCTTACTCTTTCTTGGCTAATGCAAAACCTTTGGATATTTCTCATAGTGTATGCCCCCTGCACTGTCTGTGCTAAAACATTCAGACATTCCAAGACAGTGGTATTATGAGCCTGAATCATAACTGTAGTAAATTTTTGTGGGTGTTACTGCCTTTTTAGTTATTTGTGGCAGATCATATCTTTAATCCATGCAATCAGACTCTCCTCTGTTGTCATGTCTGTGACTGTGCATGAAAAGAATAGCTGCCCAGTAACATAATACATTTTAGTGATGTATACTTGTGACTTTGCTACTTTTGAGGTGTGTTTACTGACTACAAGAAGAATCTGGCAAGATACCGGTTGTCCTTGGATAAAAATGTCATGCCTTCTGTAAGCATGTCATGGACTATATGAAAGACAATATGGTTTGTGTTTGTCTGATAATCTGCATTTTTAGCTTATTCAGTCAACTGTTTGAGTTTGAAAAGCAAAGACAAAACCAAAAGGAGATAGTTTTGGAGACAAGTGAGAGCCAATCTGTGATACTAGTCAAGAAAAATTCAGTGGTCACATGAGTCAATTGTAAGGAGTTAAAAAAATTCTGACAAAGTCCCCCTGTTAAGTTAACAAAGTTTATATTTTGGGAATTCTGTATATTTTGTAGTTGATTTGTAAATGATATTATACATACACACACACGCACATATATTTTTACCAGGTGAACATAGGTTGTTCGGGTCTCCTGGCAAAGCCCATTTGTACAGTATGTACAACAGCTTTACCTCACCGTAGTTTAGCCTTTTCATTCCTTTCCTCTCAAGTTCATGTGGATTCCTTGTGTGCTGATATTTGTGCTAATGATGTGTACCTTTATCTAAGGTTTTAGAAGACTAGTATTAGTATCTTCTCACTGGAACAGAGGAGGTATCTGTCTGGGTAACAACACGTTGGGAAGACGATCTAAAAGCTGCAGAACAAGATTTAAAAATCTCGGGAAAGGATAGGGCAGTATCAAGTGATCCTAGAATATTTGATGTCTGCAAAAAGACATGCTAGACTCAAATACATTGGAAAACTGCATATTAATAAGCTTTTATAGGTTCAGTCTGTGGGGAGGTGCTGCACTGTATAGGCTGGTAGAATCTCTCTCTGAACATAGGCTGCCTCAGAAACCCAAATGATTTGTTCCCTGATTTTTAATTTTTTTTTTTTTGCATTCTACCCAATGTATCAACGCCTTTGCTAAAGTTATTCCCTAATTTACACATAAATGTGCCAGTCCCCTTCTGTTCCTGTCTATCTTAGAAGCAGCATGAGAAATTCAGTTTTTCCTCACTTACTTTTCAGTAGAACACAATAATAATTATTTTCTAAGTAGAAAATAAACTCATGCTAGGGATCTTGCATTTTGACAGGCAACATGTAAGAAAACCAAAGACTCATGGTCTGTGGTACTCAAAATTCCTTGTTATTGTAATGTAATTTGAATTACTCTCGATTGGTTTAAAATGTCTTTTTTTTCCTAGGCATGAGCCCACGTTTTTTTCCCCTCTAGCTTACAGAGAAATACACACTAGATAATATAATACTTGATGCAGAATTTTTTGCTCACTGTGAGATGCCTCTTAAATATACACATTGTATACATGTACACATATTGCAAGCTAACAGTAAGAAATCCTAATACAATCTATACTGGAAAGTCATGCAGATTCTTCAGGTATTTTAGTGTATAGAATTAAATAACCCTTACACAATTAAAAATTATGACAGAAAAAGTTCTCAGGCTGCAAGTTTCCTAGCAAATACATCCTCCAATATTTCAATATATGCTACAGTTAATGCCATTAGGAAGGGTGCAATGTAGTGACCCTACACTGATTGCAGGATAACTGATATCTGTGGTGTGAAGGCTGCTACACATACATATCTATCCTCCTGGTTTTACAAATAGTGTTTTCCAGCATTGGTGCTGTACCTGACTTTTCCATTTTAAACTCCAAGATGTAAAAGTATTTTGAAATAGTGATTGCATTTGAGGTGCTTCTTTTAAAGAGATTTCTCTTCTCCTAAAGGGCTTTCTGGCCTCTGGTTTCTCCAAGTTCTGGAGACTTAAAGCTAAATGCTTCCGTTAGGCTGCTTTAGGTGTATGTGGACTTTCAGGAGGGACATTTGTGTGTTTCATATTCAGTGGTAAGGAATGGACATAATGAATAGAGAGGTGTTAGAGGCATAAGCTAAGCATTTTGTCTATAAGCCAGTTGTAGCTAATAGGTACTTCTTTAGCAGCCTTGCACAGGACTGACTTCTCTGTGGGGTGAGGATGAATCTTGGGGCCGATCTTCAGTGACAATGTAAATGAATGTCAGGAAAATTAATTTACTATATTGTCTTCTAAGGCTTTGTTTTATCTCTGGAGGAAGATGGAGGAAATCCATGGAGGAAAAATCCACCAAGGGATATTTAACAAAAAGCCAACATCTGACTTGAAGTCCCTGAGCCAGAAATTGCTGGAAGCTGGGAGTAGACACCTGGGAAAGTATCGCTTACTCTCTTATTACAGTCTTCTGCATTTTACCTTCTATCACACAGGATAATTTGGCTTAACCTAGTACAGCTGTTCTTGTGTCTTGCACGCAGATTTATATGGATTTATTGATACATAGTGGATATTTATATGTCCATTTTAGCTAGTATGTGGTATAGTTCTTCCTAAATCCCCTGTAGAGCCAATGAGGAGCAAAATACTCCTGCAGAGGTGTTTCAGAGAAAAAGCCTAGCTTGGGTTCTCTTTCTCTAGGTAATCCTCTATCCACTGATAGCAGAGGGAGATAAAACAGCTGAGCCGGCTGATATAAGCCGCATAGTGTTGAATGGTTTATCCTGACCCCAGCCTGTCCATCACCACTGAATGTACCCCCTTAACAGAGAACATGCACAATCTGTGGCAAGTCCTGTGTAACAAAAATTTGTGTTGTGCTGTATTAAAATACCGCATCAGATTTCACAGAGAATAACAATCACAATGCAACTACTCTATTTCATAGCTACAAGAAGAACAAGACACAATGGGGCTTTTTGTTGGGTGCGTGTGGCTTTTTATCACTATTAAGCTGCAGTGTAAAATTCACTGTATCTCTCAAACCCCCAAGGGACATCTCTTGACCCTTCTGACTGCTTCTCAGCATGGTGGATGGGGCAGCTCAGCGTCTCTGTGAATAGCTGTCATTCTGGTGGCGTACCCGTTTGCTGCCAGCACAGTCACAAGAAGACAGCCCAACAGAGAAACAACGTGCAAAGATTTGCCCATGCAGGGCGGGACAGAGGGGAGGATTGTGGTAGGTGGGGTGAGGCTACCGCAGTTTGGAGGCACTTCTGTAGATGTTGGTGACTGAACAAGCCCCTTCAGCTGTGCTGGAGCTGCTGCGGCACCTTGCTCCATGGGCCTCCAGCCCTGCCTGTGTTTTCTCGCTTTGTATGAGAGAACCAGCAGAATAACAAAGGACTATTTCTAACATGCTTCACTGGGTTTTTTTTCCCCTTTGTCTCGGATTATTCTGAACATACCTTAAACCCTAGTGCCCTCTTCTGATCTTGAAATAGGTGTCACTTCTCAGCACACCTGTCCCTGCAGCTCCAGCTCAGCAGACAGCGGCAGCCAATTGTTTGAAGTTAGGCAAGCATTTGGGGATACAGATATTTTAATTTGTAATCAGCTTTAAAGCTTTAAAGCCTTCAATGTTTGCTCTGATCAGAAACAGGAGCTTAGGCAGAAATTAGTCTTTCCTATTTATAAAAACCATTTTTTTCTCCCCTGGCAGGAGCCGTAGGCTTGATCGAAGTCCACTGAAGTAAAGGGATAAACCCTTATCAGCTCTGGCCCAGCCCTTAACACAGCAAGTTCTTTGGCCAGTAGAGTCACTGAGGCTGAAAGAGGCGTACTATTACAAGATCTTCAAGGGACAAATACTAATTAAGGATAATCTTGTAGAAAATGTTCCTTTTTTGGACATATTTAACATGGGAAATACTGATAAGTGATAATTCTACAATTCCTTACTTTTGGGAGGCTTTTCAATGCTACTAAACCAAATTTAGCTTATGTGTACATACATCTAGACAGATGTATGTAATGCATATTGGGTATATCTCTTACACTCAGATAGCTACAGACTGTATGAATAAGTTCATTCATCATTTATAGGCTGCCACCTCTGGGATGGAAGGCAGCAGCTGTCAAGGAGCACACAGCAACCTCAAGGCATATTCAGAAACTCTGCATCCAGTTTGCATTGTAGGGTGATTCCATGCAAGGGGAAATAGAAACCTCTTCTTTATAAAAATGTACGTTTGTTTTCTAAACTCATCTTAAAATCCTATTTTTTACTGAGCACCATTTAAAAAAAATCCAATAAAATGTTTGCTCTTCAGGCACTTGATACGTCCAAAGTATGTTAAATGTTGCTAAGTCTTGTAACACTGAATTTACTGCAAAATAAGGTTATGAATTAATTTTCACAGTACTGGCTTTTCTAGACTGTGGCTGTTTGCTTATGTTTTAAGCAGCTAATATTCTGCAAACTGAGAGTTGTGCAACTGCAAATAAACATTCTCTACTGAAAAAACTATTTGTTGATAATTTTAGGTGGGAATTGTTGAGAGACTGATGGGCAGATTAACACTAGAGACCTCTCTAGCAAGAGGTTTATCAACACATTAAGCAACAAAATGGATATTTATAGTCCTTTCCTGGAGTATGCTTTTTCCAGCTCTCTATTGCCATCTTGAGTCTCTTGCCTTCTTCAACAGAAAATCCAAGTTGGGGTGTAGCACATATAGAGACAAAGGAAAAATAGATTTTCAGTCCTGATGACCAGAGCCCTCTCCAGTCATCACGTGTAAGAGAAACAACATTATTTAGTTTAATTGAGAATAGAATAGAATAGACATCATGACACACTATACACATCATGAGAAACTAGAGCAAGAGTTGAAGTGGAATGCCAGAGCAGTGTGATTTTAGTGGAAATTTATTGTGAGGGGTGGCAGAATAAGGTTCTTGGAAAGCAGCTGAGCTCAGGCCCAACATCCAGTGGAATTCTTGGATACGTGCATCATGCTGACATCACTGGCAGTGGCTGTCAGAGGAACTAATGAGAGTTTAGAGTATATTTGCAGGGGGATAGAGAAATACTGAAAGCACTATCCTACCTGTTATGCAGATGTTTTGATACCATTCTCTTTGTCCTATAATTGCCCTTCACAAATTTTTCACCTGCCTTTGAAAATCAGTAAGATGGGACAGATCAGGTATTGAGGTTCCTGTGATCCTAACTGTATACTAAAGAAAATCTATGGATTTCAGAGTCCCTGGGGATAGATGGCATAAAAAGTAGAAGCCTGAGGCCTTCCAATGTGGGCACTTCTCCAACACCACCTGCTTTCTACTTTGTAATGTTTGGGCTTCTTTTTATACGTTTGTAACTTTTAGAAGTCTCTTTTTCTTATTATTCCCTATTCTCTCCCATTGCCTTATTTCACACTTGCTGACAGTATTTTCAGTCAGTATTCCGAACTCAGTATTTTATGAGTAATCAGTGTCCCAGGCAGCAGGAATATGATTGTGAGATTATTGTTACTAATTGAATACTTGATGGAGGATCTCTTCCCCTCCACAGAGTGCTTGACATATACTAAAAATAAGTCGTTAAAATTTGATTCTAATAAAATCTACTGTCCATAGCCCTCTTTAGAGTCTGAGTGTATTTGGGCATAATATTAGCAATGCCAAGTACTTTCCTCTTCCAAACAGAGGCTACTGTTTTAAAGTGTCATTTACACTCCTTTCTATGCCATTTACACTCCTTTCTAATAAATCTCATTGTAGTAGCTGACACTAACATGGTTTAAACTGTGCTAGCACAGGGTTAAATTAAACCCTGATAAAAACAGCCTGAGCTGGATTTTCCACCCCGCTTTCTGCTGTTGCTCTACCACAGCAAATATTGCTTCTCTCTCTTAGCTTGTTGACCTGGGAGTTTCTGCAGCGTGTGCCAAGCCAGTACAACCAGCTTCTAGATCCTCACGACCAGTGCAGGGGATACGCTCTGGTGAGATACAGAGGTGTCATTCATTAATGCCCAAATGCAAGTAAAACTTTGAAGGCGTTAGGCCTCAAGACCATTACTCTATAAAGTAACTGGCACAAAGGAAAAATGTATGTTTTGTGCCTGCTGCAGCTTAACAAATAGGTGTCTCCCCAATCTTCTGGAAACCTAAATTCACTACTTTTTTGTGGTTGTGTGCTCATTTCAGTACTTTTATTGCCTTCCTAGGGTTTGGGTGGTTCTTCGGATACTGGTTATGTATCAAGCTCAGCATTTCTTCAAAAGAATTGCCTAATTTATTGGATTCTGCCTTCTGTAATCTGACTGCTGGCAATGGTTTCCCAGAGGGGTAATCAGGTACATGTTAGACACGCCCATCTTGGGCTCTCAGAACTCAGAGATGATTATTTTTAATAACATTCTTGGAAATAATCTTTGGATGGTGTGTATTTGCATTTGATGTCACCACACTGCTGTAGTGCTCCTTTTTATGTATTTCCTGCAAGTGCCACATTAAATGATCACGGGATTCTTGGAAAAACAACAGGAAATTATATAATAGTGCCCAAAAGTTCTGTGTATTGACTTTTCCACAGACCTGCTAGTCTCTGAGCCTAAAAATTGTTGGTAAAACAAAGGTATTTGATCTTATTCTCTGTTCTTGATACTTGTTTGTGTGCTAGAAGCCCTGACCTTTTGCTGCTTTATTATGGGGGAAAAAAAGGAAAAAGAGAAAAAGAACTAATTCTAGAGATTATTGTGGTTTTGATTATAGGGATAGTTGTTTAATTTAGTTGCTTTACATTCCTAAGTAACTATTAGCAGGAATTCACATGGACACACTCTGTTATCTGCAAGTAAGTTACAGCTTGCATTGAGATGCAGCAGAAATGTCTGTATAATAGAATCATAGCTCTGCTATAAAATTTGTAGGACATGGAATAAGTAATTGCCTTTTAAGTCTACCTCAGTACATTCAAACCATAAAGGATAACCTATAAAAAAGGTGGAAAGCTACAGGAAAAACTGTTGTCTGTGGCATTGTTCCTTGGTAGCCTTACAGGGGTCATAAGCTATGGAAGACAAGGCAAAGATTTCAGTGCAAAATTATAGAAAATCACCCAATGCCAACATCACAGAAACAGGAATAGCTGGAAGGACTGTGCTTTTGGCCATGTCCAAGGGGTTCTCAAAGTACTTCTTGGAAGATTTTGAATATTTATAGCTGAGAATTCAAAATCCTTATCTCTTTGTTGGTCTGAAAATAGCTTTTGAAGATATGATGACTCTTTCTGGTTTGCTGTGGTGAATTTACCGAAGAGTCCCAATAGTTGTATTAGTCTAGTGAAGTATTGGGGTGGTGAAACTGTGCGTCCTTGCTGGCCAGGCAAAGTGCTGGGTCTTCTCTTGTGCCGGGCTGCTGGCAGTGACTTGCCGGGAGCCGTCGGTGATGCTCCTACCTTGTGCATTCCCCATATATGTTACTGTAGAAGATATGAATACAGTTTTAAACTGATAGTCACAAAACCAAGGAAATTAAAAGAGCAGTCTGCCTTCTCTGAAACCTGCAATGAAGTCCTTCACTGTGTTAAAATTACTCTGGTACCAGGAACAGCCTAGTCTTACCAGAATGTGGTCAAAAAGTGCTATTTTACCCTAAAGCAGGATATTTTACCCAAGCAGTAGATGAAATTAATCTTTCCTGACCTCTCCATTGCGACTGCTGGGTGGCTTCCAAGACTCAAGCAGGCCTGTGTAGCATTAGCTCTTCAGGATTCCTATGCTCCGAAAAAAGACATGTCTTATAAATGCTGCTTTAGTTATTCATTCATGGTGCTGGCAGCTCTGTAATGAGGCAGAGGACAGAACACAGTGGCAGACCTCAGTGGCTGCATTTTCTGAGCCTTTCAGGACTCAAACCAAGTGCAGTTGCCCTGGTTATAGCTCACCAGTCCCAGACTTTACCCGCTCTAGAGCAGAGACACTGACACTTGTCCTAAATCATTAAGCACTTTCATGATGATTTAAAAAAAACAAAACCAAAAAAATCAACAATAAGTGACCAACACACCCCCAAAAACCCACTTGGGATGCGACTACTGTGCTTTGCTTTCACTTTCCTGTAAAGGATGCAAGCCCTGGCCTACAAATATTAACAATTTTTTTTCCTTTTGAAAAATCGAGGCTCGCTCCTCCACCCCCCTCTGTTTGTTTTTTTTTCTTTTTCTCTCCCCTTGAGAATTATCCTATTGATGTGACTAACTGGTTCTGCAAAGGTCATCCTGGATTACTGGTGTTTTGCATATAAAGTGGTAACAACAACAGTGGGGTCACAATTCACTGCAGAATTTATCCCCAGCTTTGACTTTTTTTATAATTCAGCTGTAGGGGGTTTTGTTGTTCACATATTTTATTTTGAGGGGATGTTGATGTCAATCAGATGGTTTAGCTACTTAATTACTATCACTGGTATACTATATCATTTCCTTGTTAGGCTGATTTTTGTCATATTGATAGGATAAAAATTAAACACATCTTGGCTTTTTTGAGAACATTTTAATACCACAGGCACAAGATTCTCAGACCCACTGTGATTCCTGAGTTTCCTACTTCACAATTAATTGAAATGGGATATGGATTTGTATTTTCTGAATGAGAACAGCCCTCTTCAGCATTTATTTTGTTAAGATAGACAACATGCAACATAAATTCTGAATAAAACTGATATCAGCTCAATTTAGTAATATGTTGAACAGAAAGTCTACTGAAAAATCTTTAATTTTTCCCCCTCCAGCACAAAACCACTGTATTACTGTGCTTCGTAAGCTATTTGCTTTCTATGACTTGGGAGTTTAGACGGTTTGGAAAGTCTGCAAATGAAAACAAAAAGTATTGGAAACTTCTGCTGTATTTCTTGAAAAAATGTCACTCTTATTTAGTTGTTCACTTAAATCTTCTGTCACAGCAGATTTTTGTAGCCATGTTATATGACTATCAAAAAGATTTGATTCAACTGAGGAGGTAAATAAGACCAATGTCTTCTGTCATAATTGACAATGAAGAAAAATTAAGCCTCTTTCCATTGTAAATACTTACCTGTTGGGTAGTGCAAAAATTTGTTATGGGATAAGTGTTTACAGTGGAAACACTACCGTTCTTTAAGTACTCATAATGTTCTGAATGTTGTTGCTAAAACTCAGTTACTCTCTTCTTTGTTTTCTGACAGACGATAATTTCATATCAGGTAATACTCTTTCGGAGCACGAACCATCATGCTGCTTTATTATTTTAATCATTGTGAAAGGAATGATTTAATTCACTATCCAATTACATTTCTGAGTATGCTCATTTTAATAGGCTGAGTATTTTCCTAATTTATCTGCTAATGATTAGGAACACATTTGGCCTCAGTTCAGACACTGTTCTGTTGTGTCCTAAGTTTCAAGCTGGAATTAACACAGTACTAAGAAATCCAAAACAAATCTATGCAATGGAATTAGAGCATTTTGCACACTCAAGTGAGAACAAATAGGGCTGATTGTGTGCTCAGGGTTGTGTGTACTCATAGACACCTGCACCCATAAAGGTCAGGATTTTCACTGGTTAATGCAACTTCCTGAGCAGGATTTAATTACCAGAAATAAAAGTGCATGCAATGACAGAAAAGTTAGTTTATCATGTAATTAAATTCAGCTTGCACTGTGTTAGAGAGATGTTCTTGATCTGGGTGAATAATTGTATGTACTTTCATTGTAGTGGCTGTACTGTAAATGGATTCATGTCTATTTCCTGGAATGAAACGTGGCTTTCTGAAAATGTACCACCTGGCAGGAGTCAGGAAAGGTGAGATTAGCTTCTAGCACTATCACTAATTTGTCCAGCACAAATCTGCAAATTTTATCTATAAATCAAGGATTAGTTTTGGTAGGATCCCTCCCCCTCACCAAATTAAGTGCCTGAAAAACTGCTCATCTTTCTTATCTAACAGAAAATAATCCTTATTATTTGTTTATGGGAATTATGGATATTATTGATTTCTACAGCATTATCTATACAACTAAAAGTTTATTAGAAATAAGCCTGAGCAATTAAATCAGGGGGGTTTTTTTTAGATGTCTAAAATTTGGTCGTGTTTTAATTTGGACCTGCCATGAAGCTAGAACCAAGAGGTTTCTAATAAGTCTCAGAGCATACTGCTAAATAAAAGCTAGTCTCAAAAGTAATCTGTTTTAAAATATGATTAGGTGATTTCATAAAACCTTGAGTTTCACTACAAATGGCAGTGCTTAGACATGATATAATGTTCTGTTTTCTGTTGGGCTATTCTTAGACCAAGAAAACCAAGCTTCCCAGACCTCCCTGGAAATAGGCTTGTTCCCAAAAAGAAAAGCTGACAACAAGAATTATTAATGTCCCCAAAAGCTAACTCCTACTCTGCAAGATAAACAGAAATAGTTCAACCATCTGCAATAGTGTCAGTAGAGTTAGATAACTTATGCAATATCTGGAGTCGAGAAGAAAAGATAAGGAAATAATTAAAAGCCATCCTATAGGCAATATAATACTTTGTGACAGCTACAATATTTAGGAAAGTACATATAGACTAAACATAGTTTTGATATCACTCCAGGACACCTACGAAAGAAATTATATAATTTTAACAGAACTCCTTTAACTGTGGTGAAGTGTCTGGTTTGATCCCCTCTTGGAGAACCACGTCTTCGTATTCCAGGATGATGTGCTTGTTGCTTTTAGCTTTTTTTTTGTTTCTAGTTATGCAGTGAGAGTTGACTGACAAACAGCAAATGTCATATGTCTCCTCTTCACCCTGTAACCAGAAGGTTGGGGTTAAAAGTGGGAGGGAAGAACAGGAGAGGAATAAATGAGAGCACAAGAAATTTGGCAGCATCAGAAATCTGTGTGTACAGTGAAGTGCTGAATGACGCATTAAGGAGAACCACCTTAATTATAAATTACATGTGGTAAATTACAAGATAAAACTATTTTAGAAACTAAATCCATCCCATATTGTTATGTTGCATTATCCTGAAGTGACCCTGGGCAGCCAAATGTTCTTGCAGTCTGTCCTTGGCTCCTTTTGCATTATAAAGGTTCCTAAGCCAAATTTGCTTAGTTAAACATCTGAGCTGTAAATAAAGATCCCCAAAGCCTACTGTGCTTTCCTTGTTCTAAAAGTCCCTTCACAGTATGGCCCCAATTCAAATAAGTACTTAATATGTACTTAAATCCCACTTAAATCAATGGGATTTAAACATTTGCTTAAATGCTTTGCTAAATC
This sequence comes from Ciconia boyciana, assembly GCF_034638445.1. NCBI lineage: Eukaryota > Metazoa > Chordata > Aves > Ciconiiformes > Ciconiidae > Ciconia > Ciconia boyciana. The sequence continues at coordinate 10,428,297 of NC_132941.1, read as the reverse complement.
ATGGCCTATTAAACTGTCTATGTTGGAGATCAAATTGTAATTTATATTGCTGTGATTTCTTTTCCTGGTGTTATACAGGAGACCCCGAACTACATTTCACTGTAGTCTTGCTTGAACCAAAGCTGGAACTGTTTAGAGGGAATGTGTGGAAGACCCGTATTAATCATGTGCAAGAAACAGGTTTTAATTATTTGGGGCATCAGCTATCGTAAATTTGTGTTTCTGATAAGGTCAAATAAGCTCACTTGAGAGACTGAATGTTTTATAACCACCAGCATTTTGAAGATTAGTAACATGAAATTTTCCTTTTTCAGTAATGTTTGCAACCCCTGGTAAATGTGGGAACATATAGTTTTTACAGAATGTAGACACATGAAAATATTTGAGGAGGAAGAGAATGAGAAGTTTTTTTCTTCTTTGGCTGATTTGTTGGCAATCTTGTCTTGGCTATTTTTTTCACAAATGCAACTAGGATTGACAAGGAAAACAGCCTTTTGTAGCAGAAGAGGCGGCAAGAAAAGAAGTTGCCAAAAGGGCCATCAAGAATCCCCAAGTAACTTGATGTGTAGGGAAAATATGTCAAAAATATTGCAACTGTATATACTATAAATTTTTTAGAAGAGAGTCACATGTCCCACTATGCCTGGGATGCCCAAAGATATTACTCTGGCCTTATCACTGTTTTTTTGGAAAAGAGTGAGGATGGAGGGTGGGAAAATGACGACTCTTCTTGACTTCTCCTATAATGCAAGCTCTCTGCTTGTAGTGGAAATCAGCCAAAAGACAGCTCATATGCCGAGAAAGCCCAAGTTAAGAGACGAGTGGAAAATACCAGATGCTTAAATTTGTCTTGGATTTTCTCAAAGCTGCTAATACTGGTCTTCTGCTTAATTAGCCAAATAAGGGATGGACTGTGCTTCTTTTTCATGTACAGATATTTCTTGGATCATCTAAGAATGAGTTGGCCACCTCTAGGGTGCTGCTGTCCATATAAGAGGAAGAGCTAATGTTGGTTTCTTAAACAACATTAATAGGAGATAATTGAGGTAGAGCACATCCCATACTCCTCACCCACAACACAGCTACCCACCAGAATTGCCCCAAGATTGGGATTCCTAAGACAGCTTGTTGTCTGGAATTTAGTTTAGGTTTCTATCCTGGGAAGAAATTACTCTTAATAGGTACATTTTCCCACCTAGACAAGATTTATTTCCAGTCAAGGTGTTGTGTCTTTTGTTCACCACTTAGTTTTCTTTTAAGCAGCTAGGCTTTTCCCAAGAGAGCTCAGTATTTTGTCTATAACCTCAGGGGTATGGATGGACAAATAAGTGTAGCTCTCTTGGACATGAAGTGACCTTTCTGTAAGGGATATTTTTGATGGACATCTGTAAGCGTTCTTCAACATTTTTGTGCCTCCTGAAAGGTGAGAATAAGTCAAACATGCATTGAGGTTGTTTAAACGTGCAGAATCATAAGACCATACAGAAGGGCATTTGAAGTAAAGAAAAGGTGAACCTCTCAACAGAGAAAAACTGTATGGTATTGATCAACTGCAGAATCAGCAGAGTAAAAAAGCAAACAGGTTCTGAAGAGGAGTAGGTGAGATCAACAAAATCATCAATATTTACATATCATAAAACCATTTAAAGTATACTTGTTCTTTGTGTCACTTGTTTTGCTGCATAATTACAAAGCCTACAGCACTTGATGAGTCTACCGAATATATCTGATATGGCCTTTTCAGATGGCAGATGTAAGTCGTCTGAACAAATACAATTTCATAGTAATTTTAATATTCCATTTGTTTCCATAATTTCATAAGATATACATATATATTCATCTGTATGTATCACTTGTAGAAAAATGAAATGCATGCAGGATAGGTTGTAATTTAAAACAAATGGATATAAAGGTAATATTTGTATTCAGAATATAGTTTAATAATAATCTAACTTTTTTTTCCAAATGATGATGCATGAATTTTAATCCTACTTCAGAATGTAAAACATTCAAAAAAATTAGAGTTCATCTCTGATTGACAATGCTTGTTATGTATTAATTAATAGATATTATAAAAGTGTTTCTTACCAGGATTTTTTAACATCTCCAGTGAGCCATTACAGGACTTCTGTGAAAGAGGGAAAATAGTAATTTGTTGAGCAGGGAAAGTAACTCTCTTCTCATACTTCATCTGATGATACAATTTCTTCATCTTTGTGTGTTCATTGAGGAATCTTCTTTTGCAACTTCCTCTGTTCCCAAGCCTGGATAAAAATTATCACTTCTTTTAAAAATCTTAGAATATTGCAGTGCGCTTTGTTTCACCTCAGAGGCTGATTTGTGAATTGTACATGAAAGCGTTCCATGTTTTCATGTTGTTTTTTGAAGATTTAAAGTTTCCCAAAATATTGACTACTACCCACTCTTTTCTCACAACTATGAAGTGTAGCTATAAAAAAGATGCCCCCTCCTATTTTCACATTCTTTATCACATATTGAATTACATTAGAAGGGAAAATGGAACAGAAATTAAATTGCAATTATAGGACTTTATTCAAATGATCATAAATTGATTTAATTTCAAATAAAATAGTAATAAAGTATTAATTTTTCTTGGTGGGAAATTCCATTAATGGAACAGTTTCCCAGGGAAACAGAAACAAAGTTATTATCTGTCCTTTCTGCTTTAGTAATGAGATATTTCTAAAATAAATAGTTTTGCCTGGTTTAGCATTTGTCTCTTATGTATTTATGCACAGGTCTAGGACCTCAACCTATACATGGTATGTTCTGGACCTTGTTATGGGGTGTCTTTAACTCTCTCTCTCTCAATTCTCACACTTTTTAGAGGTTGTAAATTGCAAGCAGCCTACAAGAGAATCTCCAGATTCTATAATAAGAAATAGGGAAAAAGTTATACCCATGTCTAATTTCAGTGACACAATGACTGAAAGTATTTTTAAAAAACAAATGTGAAATATGTCCAAATGCAAATTCTCATGAAAAGCTTCAGAGTTTCAAAATTAGATAATTTTAATGTACTCTTCTGGTTGTTTTTCAGTTAGAAAATTAAACTCCAGAAATATCCCCCTAGCTAAATGAGGTTTCCGCAATGTTGAAATTAATCAATCAACTCTTCAATAAGAGCCAAGCCTCAAATCCACAAGCATGAAACAACAGCTAGTAATGGCTATATACATTGATTTCAGAAGGTTAAATGTGCACATTCAGGGCTTAGAGAACAAAGTCTTTATGGCCTTATCCAAATGGATATCTGTGTGACTCACATTACTTTGCATACACTGTAATCATGAAAATTAAGGGACTGGGTTTAGATGAGGCCATGAAGTTTGATTCATGTTGGAAAGTTTTATCAGAGGTTTTTTTTTTTCTGATGATCTAGGCCCATGGAGGTCTGACACTGAATTGTTTTGTTCACTGCTGGGGCAGGAAGAGGGATATTAAAAAAAACAAAGGTACTAAATATGTGTGTGAGGGTAGAATATTTTGGCTGATGATTGGGCACATTTAAAGAATAACATTAGGGTTTCTTGTTAGACCTAGTTGAAAATCAAATTCAGCAACAGTAGCTGGCTTCCATGCTAAGGTTGTGGCTGAGGTTGGCATCAGTACTTTGACTAAACTTTAGAAGAATCAGTCTGAAAAATGGGTGCATGGTAAGAAGGGGATGTAAATCTGTAAGTTACTATGCCTAAAGTCTGACTGGGTAGAAATAGATAGGCTTTGGTTTAATGTTTAGCCAAACGTTTCCTCCAATATGGGGATGTCAAATAGATTTGAGTAAGTGTAAGAATTCTGAACGGCAGAGAAACCTGATGAGAGCTAGATTTCAACCAAGAGAGGGACCAAGATGCATTCTGGAGAAATATTCTGTAGGTTTTCTCTGTGGGACTTTCCAAACAAAGGCTGCAATTAGATACAGGCTAAAAAAGGGATCCTGGGCTGTGTTGACATGTAAAATCTGTTACAGAAGAGGTTCCCAGGCTAAAATCAATGTTATGTCCTTCACACCTCAGAAAATTACAGTTAGGGCTGGGTAAGGGCATGTAGATCTCTCTGGACTAAAGTTTTTGCATTACCCATGCTAAAACTGTTTCAGGTAGGATGAAGTAGAATTTGGATTGCAGCTGTTCACAGTAAGACAGAGTGAGTAGGAGTCCTTGGCTCAGATTTCTCTTTAGGTGGTGTTGATCTTCCTTGTCAGGGCAAGATTTCCAGGGCTAAGTGACTGGCCAAGCTTTTCATACTTAAGCTTATGTTTGGAGTTATGCTTATGTTCCTTGGCTGAATTAAAGCTTAAGACTCACAGCCAGTGTCGAGCTAGGGCGTGGAATGGCCAATTTTCAAAAAATACAAAATGAAAAGGGATAGACAGTATAGTGACCAGGCATGGTGAACAGTAATAAGAACAGCTGAATGACAGCCAAACACAGGAAAGAAGACAGGTTTGTCAATCAGAGTAATCAACACAAAAAGCCTAATTGCAGCGGACAGAAATGTAATGGCTTCAAATGATCTTCCAAAAAACATTTATTTCAAAAAAGCAGAAAGAAAAGAAAAAAATGATCTGACGCTGATGATTTGAAACATGTGGTTCTGCAGCATATAATAACCAAAAACTGAACGAGAGGAACAAAATGAAAAACAGGAAGGAAAAAAAAACCTCAAAAAAGGGAGAATTGTTTAATTAAAATGTTTCATCCTTTTTAATGAGGTTTTGAAAAAAATCTCACGAGGATTTGCCTTTTTGAAAGAAGCAACGTTCTGGAGTGTCCATGTGCATTGGAAATACTGCGAGCCCTTTGCCTGAGAGGCCAGCCCTTCAGCTCGAATGCCGCGGTCTCTGCAGCCATCTCCCGGGGAGTGTGGGCATTTTCACGGAGGCAGAGCCAGCGAGGGACACTCGTGCCGTGAGCAGCACATGGCCTTGCTGCTCAAGTCGAAACTCTACGCTTTAATTCCTTGTCGCTGGGTCAGAGTGAGCGGAGTCTTATGGCATATGTGAGTGCGTAGTGACAGTAGATAGCGGTAGACAACTCCTTTACATTTAAATCCTGTTCTCCCCCCGCCACTCACCTTAGACTTACTATAAGAGTATGTATGCAGAGTTTGGGGCACTGGCTGCAGAGCAGCTGAAGGTCCCTTTCATGCTGAAGCTAAATATTGTGCTATGGCACCGCAATCGTCAGAGTTGCTGTTGACTTCCCTAGGGAGCCTTGGAAGGGTCAGCTGTGTTTGACAGCAGTACCGATAGGCGGAAAGGCTGAACAGTCCATTTCTGTCTCCTCTTCTGTCAACTTAGATGCCTTTTGTTTTCCCGTTCTCTCTGATTATACCCTTACTGTTCCCATCCTGCCAACTCAACCAGCCAAATTCAACTTGGGGACGGTATTTCCTTTCTTTTCATAACTGCTTTACTGTCTTCCCCTCTATGTCTTCTTGGCAGTTCTTTGCTCTGCGAATCAGTGAAACAAAGAATGCTCACTTCACTAGAAATAGCAATCGTTTTCCTGAGGGCTTTGTGGATTCAGCTTATAGGAAGGCAGAGACCAAGCAAGCTTCCTTCAGAAACAGGTTTGTCCTGACAGGATCAAGTGATGGAGATACAGGCCATTCAGTTCACAAATTATTTTCTAAGGACTCTTAATGCCTTTTGCGATGCTCCTAACTCCTAAAGCTATGTTTAGCCCTGTGTCCTGCTGCTGAACTGCTGCCAGCAGTCAGCCTTTTGCCACAGCATGTGCTGCTATGTATTCCAGCCAAAGCTTCCCTTTCTGCTTCTAGTGCTTCACCAGCAGTTCAGGTCGGGAAGGCAGTCAGACGCTGTTAACCCAACCAGGTAGAAATATGTTCATAACACTGAATATATTTTTTCTTTGAATTCCTTAGGGGAACTTCCTGAAGATCTCTAGCAAGCTGGTCTACCACCACCATTCCCTCCCCATGTGAGTTGGCCATATTTAACCATCCACTTGCCAATAGGAGGATTCCAGTCCTCAGGTTTGTCTCCTAGTGACCTTGTTTCCTTGATAGGGTGGGCAGTGTGGAAATGGTTTCTTGGTGGTGGCTCATGCCTTTGTTCTAAATATATACCTGGTTTATCATGGGTAAATTTCTGAACCGGAAACCAAGATTGTGCACCATTTGGGGAGGCCATGACAAAAGGCTGCCATGAGAATCTCATATGTTGCTCATGTTATTTGCTGAAACAGGAATGGCTCATGAACTATCAGTGAAACTCATTGCTAACTGATCTTTTAGATATTCTTAGGTATGGACTTTGTGGCACATTTAGAGATGACAGCATGCTGTTTATCATACCAGTCTCACAAAGGAATTCCTTTCAGATTGGTTTGGATATGGTATGAGGCATAGCACTCTGAATAACTGAGCTCCAGCATCAGGTCTGATGCAACCTGTTTCCCACCAATTCTTCCTGTTATTGTCTGGTATCTGATGCATTGCTACATTTCCCACTTCTATAAAATTTTACCTTGCGGACACTTCCCCTAATCAGGAGACAAACGCTTTAGGTCATTGCTTTTATGCAATTTGTCTTTCAATTCCAGAATTTCCTGCTAGGTGCTGAACTGGCCAGAGTGAGAATATTACCATCAGGAATGGGTGCATGAGAATTTTCATCTTCTAAAATGGGGATTTGTGATACAGTGACTTGAACCTTTCCCTTTCAGGTATTCTTGGTTCCTAATTAATCTATAGCAAATCACATTAATGTTAAATGTTCCAGGAAATTATTGCATATCATCTCAAATGATAGAATCTTGTTTAGCTACATTCATCTCAGATTCCAGTTGTTTTGTCTCTGTGTATGTCTGTGGATTTATTCTATTGGCTTTTTTTCCTCAGAGAAGTGCAGGTTCCTAATCTCATTGATCTTCATATTAGGTCATGTTACAAGTTCCAAATCAGATTACAACAAAATCAGATTAGTTTCTTGTTCTTAAACAGAACAGCTTTAATGTCTGGACCTGGTACTTAAAAAATTACATTTTAAAGAATTTGTCTACTTTGGGTGTGCAGGAGGAGCAGAGCACTCAGTATTGGGTGCATCACCCCCTTAATTTTATTTCAAGGAGACTTTCCGTAGTAACTAAACAGTGGATTAAACTAATAGCCTGAGAAAGTAGTTTTCAGAAGAATGCTCTGGTAGTTGAAATGTCACTGTTGTTCCCACTGTAGGTTTCACTTACCTTCTTCAAAAACTCCTATGAATAGGACATACCATGTGGTCTGTACTCCAAGTTTGTTTTATGATCTGGCATTTACAATATATTGATTTTATTAGTCATCATTATGAGAAGAAAGACATTTGTTCTATGACAGTTAGACAATGGAGTCACATTTCTAGGAAACACATTACTCATCTGAATCAGATGCCTCTCTTTTTTATCAAACATCTAATTTCTTATGAGAGCTTCACCTTTCAGCAGAAGATGTTGTTTCTGTAAATGTATGAGTTTTCTCTAGGTCAGAGGGTGGGGGATAATCGGACTTTGAAGAAAGCTGTATTGCATTCCCAGCTTTTCAGCTGCTCCATGATGGGCAATTAATTGAAGGTGGAGTCCTCATCCTATAGAAATGATATTTTTAAGGTCTTTACGGTTGGAATCCTTGGTCCCACTAGAGCATTTTCAAAGCCCTTAGAAAGCACTGGAAAAACTACTGAAAACCTTCAGTAAGCTTTGAATTGGAGCCTAAATACCTCTTCATTTAGGTTTCCTATTGATAAATGTTAATAACAACAATACTAATTTCTTTAGTCATCTGCAATATTAAGCATTTAATGTGGCATTGAATATTTATGCTATACTGAAGAAGTAGTGCTTAAAAAGTTCACTAAAGACTTAAGCAAGAAGGATAAAGTAAAAAACATTCTATTCTTAATGTTTCTGATACTAATAAAAGTAAAGAAAAAAACCAACCCTAGACAGAAAAGTGATGCAGTCCATATATCTCAGACAGGAAGACAGAAGGATAATAAAAGTATCTTGCATGTTACATAGGTTCTCTTTTTTTTGTTCCTAATTAATTGCTTGCTATTTCTTATTAACGAATCTGAAGAACGATCTTTAAGTTTTAAATGCTGATCTGGATTTCAAATGGGGATTTAATTGTTTCTAGACTTTCACATCAATTTCCTGTGACTTTAGCATTCTTGGGCTCATCTCAGCTTCCCAGTGCCATCTTATGCTGGGCAACTAAACTAGATGTACACAGCTGTAGCTGGAGTTGTTTTTTAGCTAGAAGTGTCTTTTCACAAGTGTACTGCAAGTAAGTCAATGGAAAAGAACAAGAAGGGGGAATAATTAAAAAAAATATGGTGTGAGTGAAGGTTATTGCTATTTGAATGGACCGTACATCTGAGGTCCCAAATTGTACCAATTACTAGCTCAAGAACTGTAATTGTGGCAGAGTTGCTAGTCAAATGGCCAAGGAAAACTTTTCAAGTCTTCCAAATGAAATTGTGATAGTTGAAAAGAAATATTCAGGTCAGAATATGTCCTGATAAACTATCCACCTTTTTTCTTGTTTAGCTGAAACATCTTCGTTTCAATGTTTTGTTTGCTTTCCCAAGAGCTAATCTAAATTTTATTAAAGATAAAACACATTTAACAAAGCAACCCGCTAACTCAGATAGCAAGCAATATACAAGGAAGCAACTTGGCCACATGGTGGAGCTTTCTGCTCTCTCTGCAGGAGAAAATGGTCAAAAGAGCTGTCTGACTGCCAGAATCCTCCAGCAAAGAGGGAGATATTATGTCCTGTAAGTTCTCCTGGAAATACTGTTCTTTATGGTGATTTATGCTTATATGTGTAATGAGAGGTGTGGGTGGGTTTTTTTTGGTTTTGGGGTTCTTTTTCCCCAGGTCTGGAAACTGCATCTAATGGTGAAATTAATTACCAATGCATTTCATTCAGCCCAGCAAATTCCGGTTTCCTTCCAGCATTACAGTTGCACTCTTAGCCTACTGGCACATGCAGATGAAGGGGTCCACAGCCTATTCATCATCCTTAGGTGCATCAAATTCATCATACATATACATTCATTTTTACAAATAAATATCCTTACCCTGTTTCCTCACTGGACTTCTGCCTACAAGAAGCTCGTTACATGCTTTGCTTTCCTCCAGGCTCATCTTGTATAGTACTTGACTTGGATCACATTGAAGGGAAAGGCTAAGGAGCAGCAGCAGATGCAGGAACATTACTTAATAAATTGCTAATCCATCCTCATTAACAAAGAAGTCCTTCCAGAGTGGATATTAAGACAAAGAGCTTTTGGCATTTGTGCAGGCTTAAGGGAACATCTGTGGTTGTGATGGCAGAAGATTTATTGTGTGATAATATAAATTAAGCCTCAAAGGAAAATCCTTTCGCTGATAAAAGTAAGACTTTTTATAAGAACTAACTTTCACTAATGTTATTTTTTTAAAAAATTATTTATTTTCATCATCTTTTCTTACCTATTGGTAGATATGGCATCCCTTTAGAAATGAGTGCTCATCTTGAAAGAACTCATTAGATCATATGCCAGTACTTTCAGTGGTTCTGTTCTCTCACTCACTTTTGTGTGCTTTGAATTAAGAATACAAATTTAAAGGTCCGTCTATACCTACAAATTGCACAGGCTGAATTAAATAACTTCCTAACTTGGAGTTGGTTCAGTTTAATTCTTTAGGCATTTAAACCAGTTACACAATTAAACAAATCAGTATTAGTTACAGCTAAGATGATTTACGAGTGTACAAAGAGATTGCACTCATTTAATTAAACCTACAAAAAATTGATTTAATTCCATTGATATAATTTTTGTATTTAGGTTTTGCCTTGGAAACATTTTTAAATTGTGAAAAGAACAGCATATCTTAAAACCTTGAGAAGAACATAAACTTTTAAAAAAAATGTGAAAATTAAAATTTGTAACTAGAAGATAACTTCACGATCACACTGTAAGCAGGGAAAGACAAAAAAGGGCAGCAAATCATGAAGCTGATCAGTCTAATTTTGTTGTCCAACATTAATGAAAAGCTAAATATTAATGATAGGTTGTGATCCACAATCCTATTATCAAGGCTTAAACTGCTTTGCATGAGCTGAGCCTTAAAGACTGTCCATATGCATCTTCGTAGCACATATCAAATCTTAGATGAGTCAATTTAGCTAAGCCCATACTGTCTATTACAGGGCTTTCTCAAAGCATTCCACCTACTAAGCATATAAAAAATACCATGAGACCAGTGAACACAATAGACAGACTTACAAAAACCAGCGTGTGTTTAATGTGTGCTGGCAGGAAGGAGATGATAATTACCACAGTATCTGAGCGTCTCTCTACACTGCTTATATAATTTGAGGCTTTTTTTCTAACTTTTAGGGCCCAAACACTCCGCCTCCATAACCTCGATAACATTTAATTCAGCAGCAGAATAAGGCTTACATATTTGCATCATGAGGTCCTTGGAGGAAAGGACTATTTGAAATATATATTACAATTTTGTTAGTATTTCCTTAGTGTTTGAAAACTATATTTTGCAATTTTTGCATTGTTTTTATAATCCTTTTGCACTGATGATAGCGCACAGAAAAGCCCCCCAAATCCAAACAAGCAACAAATTGAAGACCCTTACTCTGCAAAAACAGGTTAAGAAAGGATCTTCCCTTGAAGATGTGAGTGTTCTGTGCTCTCTTCTAAAAACGAGGCTATGAATGTTTAATGCAAAGTCTATGGGTCTGACTTACCATCCACTGAAGTCAGGGGCAAAAATGTGATTTTATTCATCATCGTAGTGTTCCTTCTGTTCGACTGAGTCACATCAATTCAGAATACTCAAAAGCTCTATAGCTGTGTCTTTTTCTTTTGAGACTAAAAAGATATTATGAGAAAAATTGTTATGTTGAGAAAGTGAGAGTGCTAATGGATTATTAAATATCTGGGTTAACCTTACTAGAGATGTTTTCATTGGGATAACTCAATTTAATACAGTATAATAGAATTTTCTAGCATATGTTAAAGTCCAAATGGTGATGTGCAAAAGCAAAGAATGAAAGTCCCTTTGAGAAATCTGCTTGAGAGCTGATTATTTGAAATTGCTGTAACCTTATAACTCCTTATTCCAGTGATGAGATAATGATATAATTTAGAATTGGGTGGCTTAGTGATATATGTTTCATTTAGATTCTTCCTAATAGGTGACATTTATTGAAAGCTGACTCTTGAACTGTGTTCCATGCCTTGTGCTATCTATCTGCCTTGGAGCTGTTGGACACTGTAATTACATTTTGCTTCATTTCCTGTATAATTTATGTGAAAATCCTTCCATGGTAGGAAAGTACAAAGTCCAGATAATGAGAACATGACAATGTATATGATTTAAGATGGTTGTTTAGATTGCAGCTCAAACTGCCCATAACTCGGGCACTTTCAAGGTCATCCAATACGTAGTGAGCTCAGGCAGCACAGCACTTTTGAGACTGTATAAAATAAAAACATTTTTCTACTTTTAATAAACATCAATCTTAACATCATTATTCCTAGAAATTGAGGTGTGTCTTATGGGTAGAGTAAGAAGAAATGCCAAATCTTATTGTGTTGAGTTACTGTAGCATTTAGCCACTAGCACGCTGTCTTTGTGTGAAGAATATTAAGAATAGTTTTGTGCCAGGGCATAATGTTTTGAAGTCTCCAAAGCTTTGCTGTTTTGTTTTATTACACTTTCAAAGTTTTCCCCTTGGCAGTTTCTTGATGGTACTAGATGTATTTTTTTAACTAATGTATTTCTTAATGCCAATTTTTTTTTCCCTTTAGAAAACTCTTGTAGCTGAATCACAGAATCACAGAATCATATAGGTTGGAAAAGACCTTTAAGATCATCGAGTCCAACCGTAAACCTAACACTACTAAGACCACCACTACACCAGGTCCCTAAGCACCTCATCTAAACATCTTCTAAATACCTCCAGGGATGGCGATATGGTAGCATAAATCATTATGCTACCAGTTACTCTCATCTCCAGCCTGGTCTACATTATGTCTAGAGATAATCAGCTGGATTTGTTTTTCAAGCTAAAGACATTGTAGATCTTCATTATGCACTGCTGACTCTTAGGGTTTGTGGACTTCGTCTAGGTAGAATTTCTGAATGCTGTGTTAATACTGCAAACTCTGCATAGGCTTGGCTGTCTTTCATTGCACTCTTACCATATGCTGCATGTGCTAAGAAACAGAAATGGGCCACAAGGCAACTGCCAATGAGCATGTCAGCCACTGAAAGCTACATTTGATTTATTTTGCCTTCTAGGTCTAAAGGGAAAGTTTGCTCCACATTCCCTGTGGGAAAACTACAGGGAGCAGCTTCCCCCAGAGAACAGAGGGATGGATTTTGGTGAAGCCTTTAAAGTCTGGTCTTGGGAAGACTAAAAGAGTTTGGGACCGAATAAGGAAACAAGGAGACAAGTTTGACAGAGGAGGCAGGTACGTTTCCAAGGAAGGGAGGGGAGGACCAGCCAGAGCTCGAAGGAAACATCCTGTAAGAGGTACAGGCTGTGAATGAACTACTGCAGGGGGATCCTGTGGCCCTTAAAAACTCTCCGGTAGTTGTTACGTGGTACCTTTGACATAAGTCCATGCTATCATTGAAAGGGATGAGCCCATCCGACTCCCTGCATCCTCCTGGTTCATTCCCACCACCTCTCTGGTGCTCACAGTAAGGATTATGCTGCTGAATGATAGCTGAATCAAAGAACTGATCTGCTGAAAACTAATCTGGGAGGTGGGGAGAGGCAGGGGCTTGTCAGAAGTATTATGGAGAGGTGCTGAATTCAAGTGATCATGTAACCACAGCCTGGTACATCTGGGCTTTTCTGAGTACTGTGTTGATGTGATATCCTGGAAAGCAAGTGGAGCAAGTGCATCTCCTTGCAGACAATGCTTTGAAGAGCTGTGTTTGGGGTTTTTCCTTGGACAAAAGATGATTGATGTTTGCTAATGAGTTAACTGTTGTGTATCTAAACAGCCTCCTAGGTGATGCAGTAATAGAATTAATATCATTCCTCATGCAATAAATTAAGCTGATCTGGAATTCCTCTCCCATATTTTGTGAGCATCTGGTTTGAAAAGAGGTTAGACATTGAATGTGGGTGAAATATCTTACTATTTCAATGCCAAAGGCCCTTTAAAATTAGGGTGCAATTTTAGGCTGTAAAGTTGAGTGGATGTTACAAAAAGCAAGGAAACTAGAGCATAGATTTTTAGGGATGTCTGCTACAGCCACACCACACCTCTCCCAGGCTTTTGACTTGTAAGACTTTCCCAAGTATCCTCACTCCAGAAATTCTTAGTCAATCGGAACTGTTTCTTGTATTTAATACACTTTACATTAAGCAACAGTGTCACTTCAGGAGCAAATAATTCTGAAATGGCTTATTATAGCAGTGTACAGTACAATAAGAATGGAAAGATATGGGTAAAACCATGATCTGAACTTTCCAAATCTGAATCTGCCTGCTGTCAGAGCTATAGCAAGGTACGTTAGTACCTGCCTCCCTCCCCATCTCTATCCAGCCACTACTTCCTACTTGCCCTATCTCTGCAGCCCTTTAATCTGTCATTTTCAAAACCAGCAATAGTAATTGGCAAGGTTCATCTCCATAGTATCCCCTTTGCTCAGCTTTACACACCATATTTCTGCTGACCTACCTGAGAAGTCCAAATCTAGCTTTTCCAGGACTCTGAGCTGTGTAATCGAAGGGTACAATTGTGTCTTGAAAAAAAAAATCTTTATTTTAAAAGTTATTTGAAGAGAAAGCTGGATAAATGTATTTCATTATTCTTTTACTGCAGTTAATTTCCCTGTCATCCACTTTAAGTCACCCAGTGTTTCCCTTGGGAAAGCTAGAAGAGTGGAGTTAGTTTTTCATATGATTAACCAACATCGCGTGGATTGAGTTTTCTTCCCTAAAACAACACTTTCAAAACATTCACTGGAGACTTTAAAATGAGGCCTTAAGGCTCTGTATTTATTTTTTCTTATCAAAGCTTTAAGATGTTGGGAATTTAACTAGAAATCTTGTAATAATCAGAATGCAAATATTAGCCTCTCAGTTTCAGTACTGAATTTGGTTCTACATATTGTACTGGAGAAAGCTCTACTGTTGTCTTCCCCCAGCACAGGATTTCAGATTTGTTGCTCTCAAACAAATATAACTCATGGACCTCTCAGATGTCCTGCTGCTATTTATCATTTTGTTGTGTGTGATGCAGGTGGAGTTATGTCACTAGGTACATTTCAAACTATATGTTTCATTGCACTTTTCGGTGCAGTTTCAATATTCACTAGTATTTTTCTCCTCTCTTCTATTGGACATAGTGGCTTTTGGCATTTCAGAAATATGATAGCAAGGAATTAATGTTCCTGTCTAGATCACTACAGACTCAAATAGGATAATTCTGTCAGTGATAAACTGTATTGAATTCTGTGTACAAAATGTGGCCAGGTACTAGAAATCATGTCTCACTTCTCTTAAATGACTCATTTGGCCAATAAATCACAATAAGTTTTGTCAAGTGACGTTGACTTGACAAGAAAAGTGACCTGTACCCACCCTTCTTTCTTCTTACTCTTTACCTCTGACTAGTTGATATAGCTTAAGCATTCTTCTAGCAGGGGAAAAGTATGATTTTTCTGAATCCCTTTAGTTTGAAAGACAGAATTCAGGTCTTGTATTTCCTCAGTGTGTTATTTCAACATTGGGATACTGGAAGAAATTATCGTCGTCTTTTTCATACCCCTTTAAATGAAGGTGGTTGTGGTAACTCTGTGCGTGGATCTCAGTCATGTTGTTCTATGCTAGGCATGTGGGATAAAACTTTGTGGGCACTTAGGCATGGCATAAACACAAATCACTTCAGCCCTCCCAGACGGTAGAAGATCTGGGGAAGAACAAGGAGTGCCTGAAGAACTTGACCAGTGCAAAACTGAGCTCTGAGAGATCAGGAGGAAGTTTAGAGGCTTAACTATTGGTGCTCAGAAGCCCTTGCTTTGGCTGAAAAAATTGCTGACTGCTCTGTTTCAGTTCTCCTTAGCTGAAGAACTTTATCCCCATGCATTTCAAAGTGACGCAAAGCTCTGACTTGGAGGTGTGGTTCTGGTGAATATTAGAAATGGTGCGAAACAAAGTTTTAATGTTTGGAGGACAATGAAAACCAACTTGGATTGAACCAGTCCCAATCCTTCTGCATTTCAAATGTTGACAGTTCTTTGCTTCCTCACCTTGGGCCAAAATGAGACAATCTTATGGAAGAATGTGTTGCCAAAAGACCCTTAAAAGCAGTTGTGAAATTCAATGTTTTCATCTCAGTCAAAAATGCTAAACCAACCCCAAGCCCTGACTATTCAGTTACTTTCTGCCATTGTCAACTCCTTGAACTTTTCCTCTTTTCTTCTAAAATGTGGGATTTCTCCTTTTATTTATTTATTTATTTTTAAATCTTCTATAATTGTCTTCTTCATTTTCACTGACTCCTAGGTCTGTCTTGTAACAACTCATGTAAGTCTGGAAAATAATTTGGTTATAGTGCTTTCAAAAAGGTCTCTGGTGAAATTAATATGTCTGTAGGATACACGTCATACTACTAGGTAGACAAAGCTGCACAAAACACAGATTCCCTCATAGCAGAAGGACCTACAGCCTACGACACTTGAAAAATAAGTTTTCTTACGGTGCCTAATTACTTTCTTGCCACCTGAAAGCAGAGAGCTGCGAGTCATGGGGGCAGTGTGTCATGCAAACCAGGGCAGTGCTGCAAGCCATGTGCATCAGTTGAATTGGCTATAAAAGCTGGTGGGGCCTGCTCTCCCCCACCGTGGATGATTGGCTCTGCATGTGGCTGCTTCTGTTTGTCCTTAGCCCCTCTCTGCTCCCCTTCTGTTTGTCCTTAGCCACTGTCTTAGCATTAGGCTCTAAAACACTCTTGACAATTTTCTGAATTCGATGTATTCTGTTGTGGATTGTACTGTCACAGAAATGTTTATTTTAATAGTCATGATACTCATCTAATGAATAAAAATAGTCATCTTATGATGACGTAAGGTCAGTTAACTGCACAGGAGGAGCTTTTTAAATGGAATCTTTTTTATGTGGGATGTGAATTCACAAAGAAAATTGAACCACAATGGGAGTATTCCCCTTGATCCAAGTCTGATAAATGTCAGCAAGAATTATGTACATGCTGAAACTGAAGAGCAAAACCTAGTGTATGAAATTAAACTGTCCAAACAATCTTATGGGGAGACAGTGATTTAACAGAGTTCAGTAGATCAATTTTACTCGCAGTAAGTGAAGACGATGGCTTTGGCTTTGTTATCCTGGAAATCCCATAACTGCTCTTATGTCCAGCTGCGCACCTATAACATCTCTGGGGACCGAACAGGTGAACTGAGATTGTAATTTGAGAATGGAATGTCTGTCTTTGAAGCCCCACTGTGTTGTCTTTTGCTCTGAGGGTTTCAGCTCTAAAAGTAAAGGTCCTCAAACTAAGAGGAGTTTCAGTGTTTCAACACAAACCTGGATGCTGTACAGCATCATTACCTATCACTGCTTTCTATGGGGTTGAATGTTTGTCCTGGTTTCGGCTGGGATAGAGTTAATTTTCTTCCTAGTAGCTGGTATAGTGCTAGGGCTATAGTGTTTTGGATTTCTTCAGATTCTCTCCCCCATCCCACGGGGGGAAGGAGGGTGAGCAAGCGGCTGTGTGGTGCTTAGTTGCCAACTGAAGCTAAACCATGACAATGTTTTTAGCACTGCTGATAATTAGTTCACTTAAAGGTGCATCAGTCTCCTTTTTCAGTTTTTCCAAATACTTTTTTCCTACCTGTTTTATGTACTTAAGGATCTGGAGGGATAATATTCTCTTTTTACAGAGAAGACTGGAAAACTCAGTCCTTTCTGAATTTTCGCGTTGGAACTGGGATCAGCAGTGTTCTGAACCTCCCAAGCAGGGAGATTTTGAAAAGGCCCTAGAATTTAACTGCAGTTCTGGAAAGATGGGTAAAACTTTAACTGAGAGTCCATGGGAATGGACAAGCATGGAGAATATAGCTCACTGTTTGCCTGAATTTTCAGTAAGCAGAGTTCACCAACCTGGCTTTTTCCTGCATAAGTGTTTGAAAATGCAAAATGATCCTATGGATCAAATGTGAGGCTTCCTATTATGCACAGAGAGCTGCCACTATAAGTTTTGCAGTAAAAGGTTAACGTTCTGGTTTACATCCAGTTAATGGCAATTGAAATCAAATCTATAACCCCTGTAGTATTCATTCAGAGTAAAACAAACCCCAGCAGGTTTCTGGATTCAATAGAGCATATTGAAATGGGCAGCTGGGTGTTCTGGCTGCTAAACTGCTTGCTGAGTTGAAAAGCAAAACCAACACCCTCTTTGTCATCTGAGTTAATGCTTGAGTTCTTTAAAGAGGCTGTTGCAGGGGTCATGGGCGATGGAGGATGCCACCAACTTCAGGGATAGGCTCTTGAAGCCTGCTTTCTATTTTCTCTTAAAAAGCACTCTGCATCTTCCTGTCAGATGGGCTCTGAACTCATGAGTCTCTTGCTGCTCATTGTGCTTTTAGTGTTCGGTAGTAACTTCAGATTACGTATGTGATTCCAGCACTGTCAGTATTAGAGCTATATAAATGTCAGGCTTAAATTTTCCCTTTGTTTTTTAGACTTTAGGCTTTCTTCTAACAAATGGAAACACAATTAATCTTCCTTGTTGACATGTTAAGATATACTAGCTAATTAAATCTATGTAAATCATTAATGTTAGCATTTTAATGTTTTTGGTGGTACTATACCGCCATCATATTAAAGAATACTGCTTTATCTGTGAAATGTAGTAATCTCTGGGAACCACCAATGATGTTAAGTCTTAATCTCTCAGTGTTGTTCTTTCAAATGAAAACTAGGGCATCCGAAAGCCCAGGGAAAAGTGGGAAGTAGGAACGGTAATACAGAGGCAGAAACAGCTGAGTTTCTCTCCTGTAGTTTTTGGAGATCTAGCTTATGTTCTTTGAGGGATTTGGGACGTTACTGGGTCAAAACCTACTTTCCTCGTGTATGGGAATTTTCCTTAGTGAGATGTCTATCTGCCACATGATTTTAACATTTCTGCACGTAACTGGAATAAGTGAGCAGCTAATGGACTTTAGTAGATTGGCCTGACTAGAAAGGCACTTATTGTCATGAGCTAAGACAGCAGAATCTAGCCCCTAATGCTGTGCCACTTGCCAAGATGCAAAGGAATAACTACAAGCAAGGAAATATATTTGAACTGATATACTATGCTTTTAAAAAGCATATCTTGCAGGAGGTCAGAAAAAGTGATGATATGGGCATGTTTGCAGTACACTCAGCATCAAAGCTTTAAAGGACATTTCCGGCATTCAGAATAGTTCCTCTGTTTCTTTTTCCAGCTGGAAAGAGGTGATGAGCCTTTTAGTGGAGATGTGTTTCTAGGCTGATACCTGTTCCTTTTGGCTGTTTGCTTTCACTTGATGAATGGTCTGACGCACAGAGAGGATAGTAAGATGCTTCTTCTGTCCTGTGATATAGTAGCCAAACAGAAAAGCCATTGCAAGGCTGGTGGATTTAAGTATGGTACAGGTAGTCTGATATGTCAAACCTCTAACAGCCTCTATTTTACAGACTTCACTACGAAAAATAAAATGCAGCACAGAAAAAGTAAAATTATTATGGTCCATCCTTCTTCAGAAGCTGAAAATTTGAGCTCACACCCTTTAGTCTCTATCGTGGCTAAAGGAGGTGTGTACAAGAGATGCTCAGAATGGAGCTGGGACTAGCGAGTTCAGTTCATGGAAAAACCCGTGTAGTAAATAGAACATGGCTACATGGTGTTTCCACCAATGGTTTTTACTAGGTTTAAAAGTCATGCATATGTGACAAAAGGGGGAGTGAAAGGGGTGGTGCAGAATGGTTTTACTGAACCCTGAAGAGGGGCATTAGGGGCATTTCTTTACCATTTTGGTGCTCTTCTGCCTTGTGCTAATGGAACTCCCAGATTTCTAGGGAAGCTTCAAACAAGATACACCTGGGGCTCTGGGCTTTACTGTTGACCACATTTTGGAAATGCGGAGTTGTCTTTATCTAAGCTGGTCCTTCCTTGTCATCTAAAAAGTGTGGAGTGAATTACACCAAATGGACTTATTCTTTCAAAACTGTAAAACTACACAAGTAACTCAGAGTATATGTAAGGAGGGTTGTGACTACTTAGCCCTTTAGTGAATCAACTAAATAAATGTAGTACAACAGACAGAACCATGATCATGGAAAAGTAAAATTTCTCAGCAAGTGGCAATATTTTAGATTAACTCAGGGCAGAGGGAAAAAGCAGCCTGTGCTATTCTCTACAGGAAATTTAGCAGAGAGAACTTAATGTTCTTTCTTGTCAGAGGCTGCAAATAAAAGTTAACTACAACATGCCATTGATTTATGTAACTGAAACCCTTGCTGCATTGTGCACAGAGCTATTAAAGAGAGAAAATACCAAGTTAGGAACACGTGAAAACTCTCTGTAAACTCTTCCTTTCTCTCCCACGTTCTGAGCATCAAATTATGGCCACAGAAACGATTCATATCAAGTTTTCTTGGCCTGTTTTGCTCTGTTTTCATAATGTGACCCAGAAGACCTGCAACATCTATGATGGAGAAAGGCACTGGAAATTCACTTGACCGTGTGTCAAGTTCTTCAGCTGCCCTGGTGCCAGCAAAGCCTGGAGCAGTCTATGCTGTCCCAACAACCCAACACCAGTATCACAGAGATGCTGACGGAGAAGTGATGGTGGAGCTTGACTATAGGAACAGTGTCAGAGGACTCTCCACCATGAAAATACAACTGCTGGCAAGTGCCGTATGTCAGTTGCCCAGTAGTTAATCTTGGATTGAATGGATGGATTACTTTTTGAGTAGATGGAAACTGAGTCAAAGCTATTGCTCTACTGTATTTTGCTTGAGACATTCAAAACTGAAAACTGGTGTTTTGCTATCAGTTTTACTATGCACATGAATACTTTGAGTGAATTAGGAAGTTCATGCCCATATGATGCTAGTTAATGATGTAATAATATGTAAGCATCATATGACAGGCACTGAGTGCATCATTCCTGTGAAATGCAGAAATGCTATCCTTACTTAAGGATGGAAAATGAGGCATAACAGTGCAAGAATTTGCCCCAGGACATACAGAAAGTGAGAGAGAGAATACTTATTTAATACAGGGTCCTCAAGCTCACAGCACCAGTCCATTTGTTGTCTTTTAAAGTGATTCTCTGTGTTAAATATACTTTTATTATCTATTAAATTAATTTTGTAATTAAATAAGTAGTAGAGCTGAAGAAATGGGAAATGAGCATCAGATGGTAATGTTTTCCAGTGTTTTAGCTCTAGGAATAACCATTATTATTATCAATAATCTAGTCAATGCTTACTGTAAATGTTAAAGATGATACAGTAATTAATGGAGCTGAGCATAATTAAGATATTACAACTATCAAGAAAAAGTGAATTGCTTGGTAATCTGTACTCGTCTGAACAGCAGGTATTTTGATTACCTCCAAGAGAAAAGTCATACATTTAGGTATAAGGAACGGAGGTGATGCGGACACGTTGGGGCCGGGGCCCAGGAAAGCAGCAACCACACATTCTGTCAGGGCTGTCCTCCAGGAGAGGATCTGTGAGTCCTGTGGGAGAGTGATGTCGCATCTTTCTCTGTTAGTCAAGGCTAAAATGCAAACTGTCTTGCTTTACTCGAGCAATAATGTTCTCTCAAGCATGTGAACCAAAGATGTCAACAGTACGTCCAGTGCATTCATTGGAAACATCACCCAGAGTGGGCCAGCGTGGGGCAGTGGGATGGCGCTTTGAAGGAATATCTCATCCATGACAAGGGAAACTTGGCTCTGAATTAAGGACTGCAGCTGGCCCACCCTTGGACTCTGCTCCCTACCTCACTTCTGGGCATCTCGCTTACGAGCACCCTGGCAGGGGCTGCTGTGCACTGCCACTTTAAGGCATGCAGGCACTGCCAAGCAGCAGGTCCTCTCCACTGCTGGAGCACCAGGCGCAGGCAGCAATCCTCTGCTCAGCAGGGCTCACAGTCGCTCGCTGCTCTCTACTTAATAACATTTGGCTGCTTATGAGACATCTGACTGGTGAGCTAAAGGCTTCCTTCTAGTGCGGCAGAGTTTCACCTGGTGCAGGCGGCAGCTGCCACCATGGCAGCAGCAACGGGCTCTGCTGCAGCAAAAACTGCCAAGTCCTGCAAAAAGTATCGAACGGTGAAGCGACACGCCGGCATCTACACCTACCAGGAGCCGCCCCACAGGTAAGAGACCCTCCTCTCTCCTGAAGTGCAAATCTGCCTTACCTAGCACAGAAGTGGGATCTTGGCTTTTCACTTTCATTTAGGCAGAGTGTGGTAACATGGAAAGGAGCGTGAGAAAAATCACTCTTCTCTCTATATTTAGATGTATTTCAAACCTCTTTCTTTGTTTTTTTATTTTCACAAAAGTCATGTTTCATACTGCAACATAAACACTGTACATAAAACAGTGTAACTCCAATGAGTTCAGGGTATAGCAGGGTAAGAAATCTCTCTATACTTTTCCTGTGTAATTATACATTTCCCTTGAATGTCCCCTGTGACCGAGGGGACAGGACTGTGGACCGATGGATCAGTGGTCTGATGAAGTATGCCCTTTGAATGTTCTTACAAGGCATGGTTTAGGTTATGATTTATTTCTAAGTGATCAAAAGGTGTTGCTTTTTCAGCAAAATTGCAGGGAACTTTCCCAACAAGTACATGGCAATACAATTAGAAAACGTCCTAGCTGGTGGTTGTTGCAGTAGTTCAGTTCTCATCATTTCATTCAGGGGAAACAGTCGCCACAGGTTTTTAGACCTAAGCCTCTGCAAGAATGAATATTGCTGCTGTTTCATATACAGTACCCTGTTTCAAACAGCGAACTGAGAGCGCCGTAGCTTAGAAAATGTGGTGACAGCATCAGAAAAGATGATTTAATAATCATCCACAGAAATCTTCATCAAAGCACGTGAATCTTTTTACAGGGACGAGTAATTCCTTGTGTGTGAGATCCCACACTCCCGTCCCCCTCTGCAGGGAACGGGAACGAAGGGCAACCACATTCTAAGCATCTAAGTTCCCCCCATTCTAACAAGAAAATATTTTATCATTATTACAATCAAAATAAAAGGCCAACAACACGTAGTGAATAAATGAATATTAAGTGCTCTTGCTGGAAATGTTTAGACAGCACTTTATTCCAGAAAAATATACAGAGTGTCTTGCTAGCATGATGTACAAGCTGTATGGTTGGAAATGCTCAGAGAGGAAAGACTGGGATTCGTGGTGGGGAGCGGGGATAATTTATGACTGAGCAGCAAGCGGTGGGGAGGAAAAGAGGCACATCCTGAAGATGGGGAAATCATCAGAATTATTCATCAACGTTAAAACAATAAGGTCATGTGAGTTCCCTAGCTCACTGCTGTTATATTGCTCTAATAGGTTGGATCCTGTGCAAATCAACAGTTTGTTGGGGATCTGGATAGGAATAATTTGTCTTGTTTTTCCTCTCATGGGGTGTGTGCTGGGCTGCCAGCAACTCAGACGATGATACCGGTGAAGAAAAGGCTGAGAGCCATGACCCAGAGCAGATCTTTCAGAACATCCAGTACCAGAAGGAGATTATGTCCAACATCCGCTGCCGGCCGTGGCCGATGAGGCAGAAGCTGAGGGCGCTCAGGTAAAGGTGTTTGCATGAAAGCTTTCAGGCTCACTGACTGTGACAGTGCTTCCAGCCTCAGAAGTTTTTCAGTGTAAGCTGGAAGGCATTGTGCGTAGAAATGATTAAGAGCTGCTAGGAAAGCATGCCATGAGGATGCTCGGACAAGATCTGAGAGCTGGCTGAAGGCAGCAGCCTCAGGGTGGAAAGTCTGCAGGTGAAGTTGGCTCCTGTGCATGCCTGTGGCTCCCTTTAGACAGTCACCGTACAGAAGAGAGAGCAAGAAATCATGCTTTCGCTATTAACTATTAAAACAGTGTGTCAGCTATTCAGTGGTCTAAGGAAAGGCTGTTAGTAATGCTCAGTAATACATTTTTAAGCTAACTTGTTTCACTCTGTCCCAAAAAGGAAAAACAGTCTGCCATTTTCAAGGTAATTGCATGTGATGATTGCATGGAATGAGAACAGAAGCTTGTCATAATCTTCTGGTAATATATTGTAAATGGCAGTAAATACTGGACACTTGCAGGTTTAAAAGGTACGTTCGGTGTAGTAATAACACGTTTCACAGCTTAATATTGCAATTATATTAATAATTCCAAATTTACAATGAAAGAGTGGGCGCCTAACTCTTTGGGCCACCTGTCTAAATTGTGTCAGGTCTTTCACAGCGTGATCTGTTTGGGGCTTGCTTTATTTTTCCTTTTCATCTGGCATCTTTCTCTTAAAACCCTCTGTGATGCTAGGATGGCATTTTAGCCATGAGGAATCCCTACCAGCAGTAGAGCCCTTGTGTAATCTTGGAAGCAAAGAGAGATTTTTCTCTCTTAGGTAGAGTCTGTGACTTGCTGCCTTGCTGCTCCTGTTGATGAGATTTTGGTGGTCCCCATCCACCTTCTGCTGAGGTCAGAGACTGCCTATGACCAGATGAACATGCACCTCTTTGCATCTTACAAGAGCACTACACCATATTTGCAGAAGAGGTGTTAGTATCCACATAAGATTAACCAGACTGTAATGGGGATCTTTTTACTTTACTCATTTAGGTTGTACCATTTTAAAAGAAAGACTTTGAATCAAAAGGACAGAGGAGAAAAATTAGAGGAATAGAAAACTCTCCCTGCAGTCAAACTTTTGAATGCCAAGTTTTCTCAGACAAAATTCTCAGTGGTTTTAGTGTCAGTAAGAACCTCAATAGGAAAAAAGCTTTGCCTGGTCAAAGATTTTATGGTGAGACAGTCCACGATAGTATTTCAGAGCACTTGACAACTTTGCTAGTTGCTGCTTGTGCAGAATAAGGGGCTCCGAGTAACAGGATCAATGTAAAATAAACTTCCACCTTCTTGTGCAGGCAGGCGAAGGAGATCGTGCTGAAGTATGAAGGGAGGCTCACGAGAACAAGAGGTTACCAAGCCGCTGGTGCAGAGGTACGGCTCTGCACTATACCAATAGTATACCAATAGCTCTTTTCTGTACCAGTAGTCATCCATTCACAGAAGCATATGTTTGCTATGCAGTCCTGATCTCCAACTTGGGAGCTCTGTAGAGGGAGGAAAAAGCAGTTAAATGCTTCTTTTTTTTTCTATTATGAATTTAGTAATTACATTTTTGCAGACTAATTTGATGTGTTGAGGGACGGATGTCCTTCTATTAATGCAGTATAATCTTCCTTCTCAAATAATCTACAAATATTGATGCCTGCTAGAGGGGGTGATGGGAGTGGGATACCAACAACACGATGTCAGTATTCTCTGAAGAGCTATTTCACCAGACTCTGGGACCACAGTTCAATAGTTTAGTATGAAAAATGTGTCTAGGTTTTAGTTTGGAAGAAAATCCTACAATAGCTTATGGTAAATACACTGTTAAAGATTTTTTTGCTTGCCTAATACTCACAGTTTTGCTAAGATTAGATTCAAATACTTTTTACACCACTGAAAATAGATCCTGGCTCTAGCTGCTGGAAATTAATAACATGTAGGAAATTGTCTCTAATAAGCAACTAACAGAGAAGAGATCTTTAGTCATCTAAGCAGTCAAGAACATTTTTGTGATCATAATGAGTAAACTTTTAATGAGTAACTTATCTTAATTCAAAAAGGCAGGGCTGTACAATAAAATGGAACACCATGTATTTTATTCACAAAGTAAATGAACAAGTGAAAGGCTGCACATGTATCTGTTGTTCTGTTATGCTGGCCCACAGCAACGGCTAAAAGTGCTACTTTCCAAGATAGGAAAGAGTAATTTTGCCTTGTTCTGCCTTTGTGTGTGTGGCAAATGCAGTGGAAGCAGGATGCTGTTAAAATAAATACTGGTTTTTGCCTTTGACTTGAGCGGAACTAGGATGTTACCTAGGAAGAGACATATGTGCTAAGGGTCTGCAATACATGTCAGTAAATCAGAGATTGGGCTCATTACTTGTTCACATTCCCCTTGCTATCACAAAATCGAGGCTTTCATCTTAAAGTTCATAATGATTAAAAGTTCGTATCTAACCTAATTGTCTCTATTCTGTGTATTTGCTTGAAAATACTCAGCACAGGGATATAATTCAGCAGTTCATTAGCACCACTCATTATCTGTAGGGGAACTGTATTCTTTTTTCCTAGCACAAATTAGGGAATACAGCCTTTACATCAGGGCTAAATTCAGCAAATGCAACAGAATGAGCTGCATTTTTTCTAACTGGAAGGGCTTCATTTTCACATATTTTCTCAGAAAATAGCATGATGACCAAGGAGACAAAAGTCGTAGCACAGCAAAACAAGCACTACGTTATCAAAATTAAGAACTCAATGGTTGAACATGTGCTAAGAAAAAACAAAATGCAGCTGTAAGTGTATAAGTTTTTAAAATTGGCAAAATACAAACAGTTCATAATTGGACAATCCATTCATGCTATTATTTATGAAAACTGATGTTAAAATACCTTTTACTGTTTTGACACTGAAAGCATTTTTGCTTTTCAGTTCAATTATTTTATATTTGCATTGTATTGTTTTTCATTTGCAGTTAATGCCAGATGCCCGTACGCTGGATTCTAAGAGTATAAATTACCTGTTCAGGTACACAGTAGGCAGGAAAAGAGGTGATAGCTATCTAATTATCATTTTAACAAATACTACTCCCACATGAACAGCTTTGTATACTTTATAAATCTGCAGTATAACTGGCACAAGCTCCTTGATTCTTTTCTCAGCCTTGTGAACCCTGTTTTCAAATGAAAGTAGTAATCCCTGCAATTCCCATGCAATTCACAGCATCTACAGTCTCTTTGTTTAATTAAAATACTTCCTGTTCATGCAATAAAATACCCACACCACCATAAAAATTAATTAACTTTGGCCAAAGACGTTGATGATACATTCAGTAATTAAAATGTTATTTACTTCTCTTTGGTTTTAGGAGATTAGATTACATGATATAATATTGATGCTGCTGCTGACTAAAATATAGCTTTTTTAAAAAAATATCTAGCTGTACTAAAAATACTTTATAATGTATAATATACAAATATTATTTTTCTGTTGATACTGTAAAGTTGCAGCTCTAATTCAACAAATCAAAAACTGCACTCAATTTTGCACATGCGTATGCACACCCTACCGTGTGCAGGAAGATGCTTTCCTCTGAGCATGCAAAAAATGGAGATTAAATAAAGACTCTACAAAATATAACCACAGGTTCTCTGCAGGTGTCATACACAGAGCTGAGAATATAGTAGTTGAATTTGGTGCTGTTGAATATGAAAGCTTATTTTTCCTCTAATAAAAAAACTGGCATTATGCTTCTCTTAAATTTGAAATTAGTTGTCTGTTCATTTGTTTGTCCTAGAAATGAAATTTATTATGTGTAGTGCAGCAGGATTTCCTCATGAATTACACAGGGGCTAGGCGTCCCGGCCATACCCAGCTTGGATGAGTTCTGCTGCCGGAGCCGCTGCCTGGCCCTTCTCTGCAGTCGCTCCCCTCCGCAGCCCCCATGGAGAAGGTGACAGGGAATGGCGCCCGTTGGCTTCCGTCTGTTGGTTTCTCACAGTCTTTGTGAGGAAAAGATGTAGATTGGTGTAAAAGAGGTAGATGGGTGGCTCCTGACTGTACCCTCAAAGGGGTATAAAGGGCGCTCCGTCTCATCTTTGTTGGCATTTGGCTGGAAACAGGGTCAAGGACTCCTGTGCCCCTCAAGTTTTGTGTGTTTCTAAAACCCACCATGGTTTGCTTTACCCACCTTACCCACAGACATGCTCTAAGATTTTAGTAATTAATGTTTGTAATATTTCTTGTGATACAAGATGAAAGAGACTTGAGCAAAATACTCTGCATTTCTATTCTTATTTTTTTACATGCAGAAGTGTCATAGTTCTCATTTCTCTGCTTTTTTCTCAGCTTTGGAGGAAGTTTATTCGGCTTGCATATAATTTTGTGGTAATCTTTATTCCTTGGGAAATGAGAATAAAGAAAATCGAGAGTAAGTATAAAGATTTAATGGTATTAAACAGTAGAACACTCGCTAAAATGCCGGTTCTTAGGGTTTATTTTTTAATTTACTGAATTAAATAAATAATATTTGTGAGAAAGACTTAAATGCAAACTTTCAGAAGTTACGTTTTCATTTCAAACTTTGCTTTTTCTTCTTTTCCTGGTGCCTTAGACACTGCACAGTTCTCATTTATGGTCTTGGGGGAGGGTAACTTTTAAAAAGTCAAATCTGTCCCATTGTGGTTCTGCAAATGCAGCAAGATTTGGTTATAGTTTATCACAGTCCATGGGGCAGCATCCTCGAGCCAACATCCCCACATCCGCCCAGGGTTAAGTGTGGTTGTCGCCTGCGTCACCAGCTCTTGAGTCTTTGAACTGAATTAAAGCAGCCCTTAACGTGACATCAGCAGTCAGGTCACACCTCTGTGCTCCAGGAAAGAAGGAAGGAAAATGGATGCATGACGTCACCCAACATAGCAGCTTCTTGCATAAATACTGCTGGTAATTGTGAGACTTCCCCAACAGAGTTTGTGTTGGAATTATAGTTTCCTCATGGACATGTTAACATTTTCTCTACTTTGCTGTATGCCCTTCAGGAATAAGAAAGGTTTTTCTTTTGTTTTATTATTCAAATAATACTTCATGAATAAATGATATGAGTTGTTATAGACTGTGTAGCTCAGGTAACTATTTTCTGTGGTTTAAGGTCATTTTGGGTCTGGAGTTGCCTCTTACTTCATCTTCTTGAGATGGCTATTTGGAATCAATATTGTACTTACAATAATGACAGGAGCATTTGTAGTCTTACCAGAGGTAAGAATGTGTTGTTAATATTTACAGAAAAATGCTTACTGTTGCACTTTCCTTTCTGAATGAAACAAATGCCACCCTTAACGGCATACATCAATTTGAAATGTACAATTGAAAATGAATTATTTAAAATAAATTCCACTATTAAGAGGTTTTTTTCTGCCAAAGGATAAGAGATTTTTGCTATTAGTGTCAGAGATGATATTTTGTCAACATGGTACTAATGCTTTTACAGAATGCATTTGTATCCGATTACTAAAATGCAGAACCAAACCCTAAAAGCTGTAGTTGGTGCTGAGTACGCTCAAGTCATGTTAGTGTCATTTACAGGCAGAAAAACATAACATCCCTCTCCAGACTCTGGATTATTGTCCATTAGAAATAATTTTCTAGAAGTTCTGAACAGCTACAACTTTGTTTAGTTTTTGCATGCAAGTAAGGCTATTTGTTAACTTTGTTAAATTATTCATAAATATTATTTTGCCTCACCTAACCTGTGCTTTAATAACATTATCAGAAAACATGGGAATATCTGATTTTTCTTCTCACTGGCTAAACTGAAAAAAAAAGTAAGTACCCCGAAAACAAACAAAAAAGTAAACTGAAATAAAAAAGGTATTCCCTTTCATTTTTTACTTTTTTAAGGAAAAGTAGATTTAATCTTGAAATACCATTTTGAGATCAAACACTGTCATATTTAATTTAAAAATGCTTAAATTAAGCCAAACATAACTTTTAAAGCTATTTTGTTAATGGTTTCAGTTGATGGTTTCTCTCTTTTCATTTGTCAGCCATTTTGAAGATGTCTACAGAGACTAAATTTCCTCATAGGTAGACCACAGATAGCAAAAAACCTCCATCTGGTTTAGTGGAAAATGAATGCAGGATTTCTCATGGAGTTACTAGTTTAGGACGAGGAATGACCCAATACTCGGTACCCTGATAGCATCATCCCTGCGGGCAGCTCTTGGTGGGTTCCACTGTGCAGCCCCAGGTCAGATGGGCTCACACAGCTTCTGAGACCTTCTCTCTCTTTCCCAGCTACTGGCCGGAGCACCGTTCGGCAGCACAGTCAGCAAGACCATTCCCAAGGAGCATATTGCATCTGCTCAAGACCTGGACACCATCTGGTCACTAGGGGCAAGACTAAAACCACTCTTTATTGTTTCGCTGTCACTGTTCTGTTGTTATCAATAGTTACTGCTCTTACTTACGGACTCTGGTCTTTGCAGGGCTACCTCCAGTACTCTGTTTTGTTTTATGGCTACTACGGTCGTGACAGGAAGATTGGGAAGGCTGGGTATCGGCTGCCTCTTGCCTACTTCCTTGTTGGAATGGCAGTGTTTGCTTACAGCTTCATCATTCTCTTAAAAAAGTAAGACTTCTCATTTATTGCTGTTCACAAGCTTGTGTGCTCAGACAATGGTTAATGGTGTATTTATCTAATTTCCTCTGTATTTATTCTGCATAGTTCTATTAATCTGTTCAAGTCTGCTAATATTAGGGAGGCAGACCGAGTTTAATTCTAGCTTGCTCTTTATCTTACTATCATTTATCTTCACTCTCTCTTCAGTTTCCCAGTCTATAAAAGGAGGGCAGCACAAAAGATGATCTGTGTGCTTTGCATTTGTATAGTTTAAGGTCCAACACTCATGGAAGTCCTTTCTGTTTTCCTCCTTTCTGGTATAAATATTGCTATGACAGAAAATTATATTTTAAGTGTAATGTTTTCAGCATTATTATTCCTATCTATTGAAATACAAATGTAAAATTCCATCCTAGATGTAATATCATTTGCATTGTTGCAGCTGGTATGTGGCATCCTTTTTGAATGTAAGCTTAAATTTTTTTGCTGTTGAAGGGACAGGAGTAGGAGTTACTTAGCACAGAGAGCAAGACCGCTAGTGCTGACCATAAATCCAGGAATGTGCAATGCTTGGAGAGGGGCAAGGTCACTCCATCCTCTCCTGATTTGCTTTCCCTTCCCTTCTGGATACCTATTTATCCAGCACAGTGCAGTCCAGGCACATTTTTAACGCTGCCTGTAATAACTCTTAATTTTGAAGCCGAACCTTCCCTTTTCATTTATTTGTATTCTACCTGCTTGTTTGTGCCAAGGGTCACTGATATGTTTGACACTGGTCTACGGATCTGTAGTTTCTGGATATGATTAGCTCTTCTCCTTTTGACTTAGCTCACTGACTCTCTGCTTAGCTGCTTACAGTTCCCCTTTTAACGTTGTCCTTTTGGATGTCCTTTCTTTCATAAGCTATTAATCTTCATTTCATTTCTTACACTTTGCAATATCCTGCCATCTTGCCTGAGACGAGTAGGTGGGGTTTTCTTTCTTTTTCCCAAGGTCTGTAAAATGGCACTGGGTTTCTATTTGACAATAACATATATTTTGAGGGTGAAAACAATACAGAAAACAAACAGATCTTGTGCATAATCGCTAGTTTTGCCAAACTAGCTTGTAATGACAGTAATACTGATCTTAGTGATAGTACCTTCCAGCTGGATCCTACCTGGAGATTGTAAAACTGAAATATGTTTAAGTCCACAGATCTAGTGAGATTTGTTTTATTTGTCAGCTATAAAGACTGTAAATATCAAAATGCCCTTCCACAGTGAGTCACTTCTGCACTAGAACAAAAGTGAAGTTTGTGCTCTGAACCTCACCCTGTTTTATTGTCTTTAGAAAGCTGCCAACAATGACACTAATTGCTGCAAACTTTTGGTAGTTCTAAAGGCGTAGACATCTGAAAACTATGAGCCAAACCAGTGATTCCTTCATATTCGTCTTCACACATTAACAACAGTTGAATATTTATTATTTTTTTACAGAATGGCAAAGAACTCAAGAATGAGTTTAGCAAGTGCCTCTGATGAAAATTACACTTTCTGTTGGAGACTGTTTTGTGCTTGGGACTATTTAATAGGAAACCCCGAGGCTGCAGAGAGCAAAGCTGCTGCCATAGTTAATAGCATTAGGGTGAGCAACCGACCTTCAAATTATTTAGAGTTGATTTGTTTGTTAATCTGTAAGCTACATAAGTCTTTCCTCTCATTCCCTTGCATTTCCTATTGTTTTTTGGTATTCATTTACAGATATGTTTGCCTAGGGGAGGGCGGGTATCGCATCTCTGTGTGGTATTGCCATCGCATCATACTTGCTGACACTGTCATTCTGTCCCAGCAAGGCCACTGTGTTCTTTGGAAGAGTTTTATTTAATGCCACTGTATGTGTGACAAGTTAGATAACTAGAAACAAATCTGCTTGTGATGCAATTTCATTGAGTAATAGAATCAAATTCATGTTAGCAATGTGAAAACACTCATTTCTTTCATCTCTCCATAACAAATGGTCCGGGGACATCTTACAGCTCTCTCAGTATTAGAAAATTGCTTTAAATACAGATGTTTTCCATTTAGAATTTAAGAACAGATGTGGTTTTCATCAAAAGTAATTTCTTTCCCAAATATGGTGTATTCTCATTAAATCATTGAACAAAATTACTTCAAATTGTGTCAAGGATAAATTAATAAGCTATGACATTTAGTTATTTCAATGACTGAGGATAGCTTTTGACAGTTCTGTATTATATTACTGACACATGGATTCTACAGGCACGTCCTGCAAAAAGATCTGGTAGTGTAAACCTCTGGTTGTACCCCATTGAACATGCATGACTGAAAGTGCACGAGTATTTGGTTACTGGGTATTTGTTTCTCAGAAATCTCCTTCACTATTTAAGCTCACTTATCATTCCTAAAAAGCTATGCAGGCCAGAGAGGTATTAATCTACTTGCACTTCCAGGCTGTGAAGTTTTTTATTAGTATATTTGATAACTTCTGTGAAAGATATGTGCAGTATTTTTGCTGAACACTATTAAAATGATAATGCTGTGTTTCTTTCAAGGAAGCTATATTGGAAGAGCAGGAAAAGAAGAAAAGCAAAAACTTGTATGTATATAAAATCAGATATACTTTTCAAAGCACTGTTTCAATGCAGATAGCAGTGCTCATCTGCTTGTCTCGTACTTCTAAAAACCATGTTAGAAAAGACCCCTGGTGTCATAAGACAACCTACTGTATTGGCTGTGTCTTTTTTTTTTTCCTAGGGCAGTGACTATAAGCTTAAGAATTATTGCAAACATCCTTGTGCTTCTCTCGCTTGCTGGAAGTATTTACATCATATACTTTGTTGTGGATCGATCCCAAAGGTTAGAGCGCGCCAAAAAGGAATTGACTCTTTGGGAAAAAAATGAGGTACGCTGTCTTTATGCCACCTCTGTGTTAGAAGCAGGTTTATTGTCTCAGGGCTCTCTGTAGCAATAGCGTGCACTGAGGTGTAAATTGCAAGAGATTAGCCAGGAGAAATGAGGAACGAGAGGGCAGAGCAGCGGTTACCTGGACCTCTCTTCGCACGCTTGCTCCCTCTGCACTGCAGCAAGGTGTTAGCAGAGCTAACAAGTGGGCAGGGGGATGCTGCAGGTCCTCATTTCACAGAGACTGCAGTTCTAGCTGGCCCCTATTTTGTGAGGACAAAGCATAAACTCTCCTGTCACTTACAAATCTACTTTTGTGCCCTTGCTGAGCTGAGCGAACACTGGGCCAATGGACGAGAAAGGAATCAGCTTTGACAATAGCTATTGATTTCAGCTGGGGGATACTGAATGATCTGTGAATATTTCCATTCAGAGGAATGAGTGGATACTGAGAGTAGGAATTGAATAGGTATGGAGAAGCTATTCATCCACTTCAGAGGAAGATGCTGGCTTCGTATTTCCCACATGTTGAGTTTTTATTTTGATTAATAAAGTAGTAACTTTAAAACTACAATGTCTGGAGTAAAGATTCCTGAGTGGTATTCCAGAACTATAATTTTGGTTCATAACTACTGTTATTACTAATGTCAGTAATAACTTTTTAAAGCATCTCCGCCAAGAAAAGCAATCACCAAAGCATGTGCATCAGCAGTATTTCAATCAGCGCTCTAAGTACCGCAGAAGATCTACATGAAAAGCTACAAAAATGCTGCATCTTTCTGTTCTGTAGGTAAGCGTAGTTGTGTCACTCATTACAATGATCGCACCCTCTGCTTTTGAACTTGTGGCAGCTCTGGAGATGTATCATCCAAGGACTACTCTTCGTTTCCAGCTTGCCAGGTATGGGCATTATGCAGTGTAGAAAATATAGGGGGAGAAAGGGAGGAAGCGGAGAGATGTGTTCTGGTCACATGTTTTAGTCCAGCCAAACCAGAGAATGTATGAGAAGTCGATGGGGTAACAATGCCGATAACCCCTATCTTATTCTTCTTGTTTTCAGGGTTCTTGTTCTATACCTGGGAAACCTCTACAGTTTAATCATTGCTCTCCTGGATAAAGTGGACAGTATGAGTGTCACTGTAAGTTTACCTTGATGTTTTCTGATGTGTAAAGCTAGTAGACTTTATAGATAGAATTTTATTTATTGTGATATATATGAAGTCAGATGAAAATTTGTTTGAAATCGATTAAAATATATTACAGTTTGACAGGATTGTAAAGTTAAGCTTAGTTTGTAATGTTCATTTACAACTACTTGTAGTTTTTTAGGATAACTAGGTCCATTTGATTGCTGATGTAACACGATAAATAGATTTCTGTGCATTGCTTAACTATTTAAAAAAAAAAAGCCATCACTTTAGGCCAAATATTTTCAGCTACCTAAAATCAGCTTTCAGTACTGTCCTTACAAGTTCCATCTGACTGTATGTTGACAGCTACTTAAATCACCTAACTGCTTCTTGAAAATACATGAAGAAATGCCTCTACGTGTGTATGTTGTAGAAGGTATAGACATCTGCATGTATGTACAGTTGAAAAAGTAGCTTTTGGGACATTTATTTCAGGACTCTAACGTTAACAACAATGCAAGTAATTCTACCGCCTTCTTAGCAACCAAAACTCTTTCTAAAGAAGACAATTTATCTACAACTATTTCTGATGTACAAATTAAGAGAAACGGCATTGTCACATCGGAAGAGAGTCGCACTCAAGGCTTGATGGTCTCTGGCTCACTGGTTAACAAAACAGTTTCCTTTAACACCCAGAACCCACAGGATCAGTGCTGGGAGACATACGTTGGTCAAGTACGTAATTGTTTTATTATGCCATCAACTTATTCCTAATTCACATTTGACAAAAAATTTAAATCATGTTGTGCTGTGTTCAATTTTAGAGCTTTTCTTTGTATAAATTCCAGAATTTAGCTAAGGATTGTGTAGAAAGAGTAAAGACTATGCAAAGTGATATGGCCACAGATACAAGCTTTTTTTTTTGTTCAGTATCTACAATGTGTTTAGTGTTATACAAATGTTCTTACAAATGGCCTCTGCCTTCAGCTCTGCACAGGCAGATATCTACAGATGCATGATACAGATCCTGTTTTAATAGGATATGTCCTACTAAACTCATACAGAGAAACATGACTATAAAAATGCACGAGCAGTAACATGCACCCTGTGCAGATTCACATTGCTGCCTGGATAGATGGGGATGCAGACTCGAGCCAAGCATGAAGCTGTGCTCTTGGTCATTTGTACAATATCTCTGAAGTCTCTATTCATTCTGCCTCGGCAAACCACTAGAGAATCAAGTGTTCTTCACTTCTTCAGAGAGAAAGAGGACAACAACAAAAGGTTTCAAAATACTCAGTTTGTAAGAATGGAGCCAGTTGGGTGGCAGTGCCACGTATGCATGTTCCCAGTTACGTTGCAGAAAATCTGGAGACTTAATATGACACTCTTTGCTTCCCTACATATGAAGCATACATCGTTTGCGGCCTTTACTTTGCGTGACTAGCAGTGGCACTAAACACATACAGAGAGAAGTTTTAACCACACAAAATTCAAAGGATGTCATTTGATCCCAAAGTACTTCGGTCTCTGTCAGCGTTGCACTTATCTCTAGGCCACTAGGTTAAGAATGATGCTAGCATGCTTCTGACTAGCTGAGCTCCTTGTTCCAGAGTGAGCAATATTAAAGGTCTTGTTTGATCATATGGAGCAAAAGACCCCTCCTAGGTTTATTAGCCTGACTTCTATTCTTGTATGCCCCTCTCCCTATTGCAGAGTCATCAGGAAATTTTTAGAATCTGTGTTCGTGGGGTTTTTTAATCGTTTGTTTTTTTCCCCAGAATGGGCTAGAGATGTTTGGAATTGAATCTTTTCTATTTAATTGTACGTTTTTAAAGCTCAATTAAATATAGGATAACCCCATTCATTTGTAAGCACTAAACAGGTCTCTCTTATGGCTTGATGATCCTACTGCCATTGGGTTTTGTATGAATAATAAGCATTTCTCATTGTGAAGCACTTAGCAAGTATGTATTACAACAGTCAGTATAATAAAGGATTGGGTACAATACAAAAAACAACCCGGTTCAGTTTATCTAGATAAATCTTCAGAAGTCATTAAAAAGAAAGCATGAAGCCATCATGACCACAGTTTTATTGCTGCAAGCAATAGAAGGCACACTGGAATCTTGATTACATTTGTTCTCTTTGCTAGAACAAAGTAAGGGAAAAGTCAAACAGGAAAAGCTTAAAAGGAAATAATTTATATATTCAAATCATATTTTATCAGGATACTAAGCTTGAGCCAAAATACAAGTAAAATGCAAAAGAGCCATATGCAGTCCATTTGCTTCCAGAATGACTGAGTATGTATAAACAATATGTATTTCAGGAGATGCTAAAGCTTTCAATTATCGACATGATTTTCACAGTCGCAAGCATCCTGCTAATTGATTTCTTCCGTGGACTGTGTGTCCGATATTTAAGTGATTGCTGGTGCTGGGATCTAGAAAGCAAGTTTGTAAGTACAG
Source organism: Ciconia boyciana (assembly GCF_034638445.1). NCBI lineage: Eukaryota > Metazoa > Chordata > Aves > Ciconiiformes > Ciconiidae > Ciconia > Ciconia boyciana. The sequence continues at coordinate 10,392,283 of NC_132941.1, read as the reverse complement.
TCTTTATTTTATCAAACTAAGATGCTGAAGATGGGTAGGCTCCTTCCCTTAGTACTGAACATCCTTAAAGCCTTTCCACAGATAACTAATTTCTCAGTAGCACACATCTATAAAGGCACAGCTCACGCTGGGTTTAAATTGGAGGGCACAGGGTAAATGCTGAGATTGGATGTTTTTCTCAAGTCTACTCCCATGGCCGTGGTGCAAAAATCTTTGTCTTTCCCAAAATGAGATCATAGAGCAGTCCCAGAGCCAAAGATGAGACAGAGGGCATGGAGTTGCTCCCCACATCCTCTTTTCCATAGCTGTAACATCTATCCATAATGTAGATAGTGGTCCAAGAAACAATAACCAGAAGCATATAGCCCTTTAAGAAAATTATGGTGAGTAATATTTGGTTAACAAGAAGCTGTTGGCATGAAAGGCTGAGGACTGTTCTTTGTCCTTGACTAAAGAAGTGAAGTAAACTAGAGAGGAATTAGTTTATTTAATCCCCTGCTGCAGAGTAGGTTTTACTGTGTTCCCACTGCCTGCCAAAAGTTGGTGTTTGATCTGGATGTTTCAGGCTATGTGCTGTCTGCAAACTGATTTAGTCAAATGCTTCTAATAAATTATCTGAAAAAAAGATTAAGACAAGGTATTCATCCTACACTGTGTTTCTTGTAGCCAGAATATGGAGAATTCAAAATTGCAGAGAATGTATTGCACTTGGTCTACAACCAAGGAATGATCTGGTATGTACTCCATAAGCGATTTTTCTTGTCCTTTGTTGGCTGATTACTAAGTCAATCTGATGATTTCCAATGAAACCTATTCAAGTAGGATGCAGTAGGATTCAATGCAGTCTTTTATACTTTATTATAAGAAGAGATCATCTGTTGATAGTGAGCTGTTGTTTACCTGTTTTTTTCATATTTGCTATGTTCTTTTGCTATTAAAATTGCTTCTGGCAACACTGAGCACTGACATGATATTATTTTTCCAGGATGGGAGCTTTCTTTTCACCTTGCTTACCAGCATTCAATGTTCTCAAGTTGATTGGACTCATGTACCTGAGGAGCTGGGCTGTGTTAACGTGTAATGTACCACATCAGCAGGTTTTCAGAGCATCTCGGTTAGTCAAAATAAGAGCAAAAGATAAAGAATAAATCAAATGCAGACAATGGAAATGTCTTCTGTGCCTAGGAATGAAATGACAGGAGATTTTAGCTCTGAAAGTTGACAATCAAATTTTGACAGTAATACTGATAGCAAAGATCTGTGGAAAAAAACATAGTCACCGAGAAACTGGAGGGTTTGTAAAGCGGGGTAGTTAAAGATATGCAAGAACTGAAAAATATGTCAGGGAATATTCCTAGATGTGGCCCAGAATAAATGCTTTATTTCCATACAAATCTGATTGAGCACAATAACCTACATGTGTTCACTGTTGCAAGTCCTATTTCTTGATGTTTCTTTCTTTGAAAACTATGAAGTATCTGCTTTTGTCTGTTGCATCATGCACGGATTTCCCCATTTTTCTTCTGTCACAATGAGTATCTTAATTGTTTACTCAAAATGGAAATAATTTAGGGCATCTTTAATTCTTAAGAATCAGATATTTTTAACATGTTTTGAAGATAAATCAACTTCTGCCACTGTTCTTTTTCTCCCCCAACACAGCCGGGCAGTAAGGTCAGTTTTTATAGAAGGGTGCTACAAACCATTCTCTGGCTGCAGCAGTGGTATCTGGAAAGCAGTGCAAATAGGATTTTGATAATTAAGAGTCTGTTTAATCTGGTTCTGTTCAGACTTTCTAATCATAGCAGAATGGTTTTGATCTTTCAGAAATGTAGGTCTTGAACTTGTTAGGTAGATACAGACTTACACCTTTTATGTTGCCTCTGTTTTTCTCTCTGATTAGTATAATCTGAAACATGTTATGCCTTCTTGCAGATCCAATAATTTCTACTTGGCCATGTTGCTGTTCATGTTGTTCTTATGCATGTTACCTACTATTTTTGCTATTGCCCGATATAAGCCATCTTTAAGCTGTGGTCCCTTCAGGTAAGTTATAATGGACTAATGAAAACTGCAGAGATTTTATTTCACCCTCTCACAATAAATTCATCCGGTTCAATAATACCCAAATTACTGATTTTAAAAAAAAAAAAAAGTTGATAGACAGGACAAAGTTTTTCTGCTGCCAATGTTTTCCAGTTTAAGATTTAACTAGGTGAATATATCAACGTTCCGAGTGAAGCTCAACATTTCGCTTTATATACATGGTTCAGTTATGTTATGTTTACATAATGTAATGTGCCACCGAGCAATCTAGTACATATCACCATCTTGTGTCTCAATTCAAGCACCCTCCAAGCCTGGCCAATGCTTTTCTGCTTTGGAAAAATTGTTAAAAAGCAAATAATGAATAAGTTGCTTTTATCTTTTTTTTTCTTTTTTTTTTTTCCTTTCACTATACTGTTTGTTCCAAAGTGGTTTTGGATGAAACTCCTTGTTTATTCAGTGCAACACTGCTTAACAAATTGATGTACCTAGGATTTCTTACAACTTAATTTTACCTTCCCCCTCCCCCCCATCTTGTAGTGGACAAGAAAAAATATACGATATTGTTTCTGAAACAATTCAGAATGATTTTCCCACATGGTTCAACACAGTGATTACTTACATCAGCAGTCCTGTGGTTGTCCTCCCTGCACTACTACTTTTATTGTAAGTACTCTGGTTTTCACAGGCAGATTAAATTGATTGTATTAATACTGGCCTTATCTCTGAAGAGTCAAATGTTGATACTGAGGAACAAACACTGCATTACTGTAATTTTATTAAGCATATCTGAAAAAAACCACCTTATTGAATATATGGTATATGGATCAGACAGGAATGACAGTATGTTAAAAAGACTGTCATCACATTTTCAAAAGGAATTTCTTGTTCTGGGATACTGTGTTAGAGTAAGTTCACTATATTGTGTCAAGGCTTGCAGTGCTGCTGGTCCCAGGAAGTTTTAAGATCCTTCTTCCCTCTCAAGAGCTCCTCAGAAATTAATTTTCCATTTCCTCATGGTCAGTAGTTCAGTTCATGACTGTGAACAGGGCTCAGTCTATCAGTCATCCTGATTTCTGACAAGATAAATCAATTATGAAGGTCTGCTCTTAAGTGTTAATGTAATATAACTTGCTGCAGACTTTCCAGTGGAAGTCCTTTCTTACTCTAGTTTCTAAATAATTGTTCACAGCTGGGAATTAATATTTACTTTGAGCTGTTTGAAATTCACTTTGCTTCTATGAAGTATCGTTTGTCTTGCACGTACCTTTGTATCATTTTTTTCCCTGTAAACTACAGACAAATGCAGAGTTTGTCCCACCAGTGGGCTTTTCAGACAAATCAAAAAGACCGAAGCAATACTTCGTATTTGTAACTTTTTCCTCTAAGGTCCCAGCCATGTAGATATGAACATATTTACAAATTTAAGTAGATCTGTTGACTGCTTCAAACTGATGGCTAAGCACATATGTAAATGTTTGTGGTATGAAGTCTAGCTATAAGACTTTACTTAACCTGAAAGCCAGTGTAATCCATTATGTCAGGCCAGATCTGATCTCAGCTGTGCCAGCGTAAACAAGGTGTTATTCCAGTCAGTCAACAAAATTACATTGGTATGAGTGTGTAAACTCAGCTGTAATTCTGGTGTCACTGGGAAAAAAAGACGAGATAATTTTTATCAACGTTTTTATTTTGAGTGTGTCCAGAATTAAAAAAAAAAAAAAGCTAGAAAGGCACCCAGGGTTACATACACAATTAAAAGACATGCAAAAAACACAGGCACACTTAGAAGTGCTGTTAAATCTGTTTTCAGTGTCATTTCTTTCTTTCATGTATGTTTGCTTGAAAGAAGGCTGTGATCCATTATCATGGTATAAAGGAAATGCTACAAAGCAGCAACTGAACCTGTACATCATTTTGATGACCTATAAACCCTCAAAGAGAAAACTGTCAAGAATGTTTGAAGTGACTCATAATCACCTCTTTCACTTCTAGCATGCTAATCTATTACCTACAAAGTATTGCAAGATCATTAAAATTCACCAACAATCAACTGAGAATGAAGATCCAAACAGTAAGTACAGCGCAAAGCACTTTTACATGCAATTTGGTGGGTCTTCAGTAAAGTACTAGCCTAATTAAATCTCTAAAGTCACTTCCAGTGTTTCACAACGTAAAACCAATCCTGTATTTTTCATCCTTACACAGCAGTGGATTTACTCTCTAATCCGTAATAATTTACTGCTTCTCATTCTTCCGAATGTATTTTAGGAAAGAACTGAAGATAAGAAAAAGGTTGTTCAGATGGCAGTAGGTAAGTTGGTGAGCTTTAGAAATGCCACTATTACTAAAGTATTTGGATGCAAAACCATTCTGAGTTCTCATACACATAGAGAAGTTCAACGACATATAAAAAGCTGTATTTCTGGTAGAGTCCTCCTTTTAGATTGTTTCTGAGCTCAGCTTGACTTAATCTCGGCAGCACTGAAAGACAAGGTGTGTGTTTTATACCTAAATTCTGCTGAGATCTTTGGACTGGGTATTTTCCTGCTTTTACAACCAACAGGGCAGAACCTGGGAGGCATCTCTGATGATTCAAATCATGTCAGACGTTGCATAAAATTCAGAGGCTAGTAGGCAGAAGAGGAGGAAGGGAATGGCCCCTATTCTTTGACTTGAGATAGTTGAATGTTTCATCAGCAATGAAAAGATTTCACACTTAATTGTCTACTGTGCCTGAGGGAATTTGAACCTGCACCTTCCACTTCTCAGACTGTAGCAATGAGAAACCACAGAAAGGATGCTATCCTTCTAATACCTCCCAGTGAAAGGAACAAGTAAAAATTTGCCAAGCCAAAACAAAGACATGATTCAGTAGCCTTATGGCTAGATCTTAATGCTACTGTGACCCCCTTATAGCTCTCAGTGGGCACATAAATGGTGAAATACCCGATGTATAGCAATACAGCGATCAGGAGTGACTATTAAGGGCAATGAGGTGTGTGTCCTAGTTGGACTGCCTTTGTTACAGAAACCAAATTCAGCTTTTGGCTGTGACCAGCACAGTCACTGGATCCAGTTTGCTGAATTCAGCCACCTTCATGTTGGAAGTGGTGTACATTGTGAACTAAAATGGGGCTCTTGAAAAGAGACATTGGCTTGTTAACCATTTTGGAATTCTACAGTGAAATATCCAGTGGTTTTTCTGTGTTCCCCAACACTACACCTGCCATGTAGCATAGTATGCCGATCCACCCCTTTATCACCATGTTTCCCAGCACGATGTCAGTTTCTCTTTTCGGAACACGGTGGGGTTCTGTTAGCATTGGATCCCCTGACTGAAGGGTGAATATGAGCCACTGCATTTACACAGCAGCTTCTAAATTTAGAGACCTGGACAGTTCCTGTAATAATTTCTGTTTTCTAGCCAGAATCCAAAATCTGGATGGGAATGACAAGAGACCAGAGCAAGAAAGTGATATTATCAGCCAGGAGTCTTCCGTTCGATCCTCAACTCCCCGAAAGAATGGCAGTGTCTTGAACTTTGAATCTCCCGCAACCAAAGGCACCAGAATACAAACCATTTCCCAGTCTGTGCCCCAAACTGTGCCCTCAACCGATGTTGCAAGACCCGTCAACGCAACTCCCACAACTTCAACCTCTTTAACGCCAGCTCCCTCAGTATCAAGTGTACAGAAACCAAGAAACGATCATATCACAAACAGGCAAGACTGCTTTGGTTTTGAAATGGCATTTCTTCCAGCAGCTCTGTCCTGGTTTCAGCTGAGATAGAGTTAATTTTCTTTATAGTGGCTGGTATGGGGCTGTGTTTTGGATTTGTGCTGAAAACAGCGTTGATAATACAGAGATGTTTTAGTTGTTGCTGCACTAGTCAAGGACTTTTCAGCTTCCCATGCTCTGCCAGGTGCAGAAGAAGCTGGGAGGGGGCACAGCCAGGACAGCTGACCCAAACTGACCAAAGGGCTATTCCATACCACATGACGTAATGCTCAGTATATAAAGCTGGGGGAAGAAGAAGAAAGGGGGGACATTTGGAGTGATGGCATTTGTCTTCCCAAGTAACCGTTACGCATGATGTAGCCCTGCTTTCCTGGAGATGGCTGAACACCTGCCTGCCCATGGGAAGTAGTGAAGGAATTCCTTGCTTTGCTTTGCTTGCGTGCGCGGCTTTTGCTTTACCTATTAAACTGTCTTTATCTCAACCCTCGAGTTTTCTTACTTTTGCTCTTCCGATTCTCTCCCCCATCCCACCAGGGGGGAGTGAGCGAGCGGCTGCATGGTGCTTAGTTGCCAGCTGGGGCTAAACCACGACAAGCTCCATGACATACCTGTATTTATTTGCAAAATAGCTGTGTATTCAGACTGTCTGGAGCAGTAAAACAGCTGAGGAATTTTTTAAAAGCAGGTCCATTCATGGGTACTATTCAGATTGCTGGTGACACCACCTCCTTAACTCTCCCTTAATTAAGAGGGGATTATAAAACTTTTGAAATTATGTAGTTGATGGAGTTTACACACACCTCAAGCAAAGGTAAATACTAAGCTTCCTCTCGGGCATATAACTAAAACAGTTTGTGCAGCATACTGTTTCCATGAACAAGACAAACACAGTAAGAGTGAAGGAGTGCTGTGCAGAATGCCTGTGCAGGTCTAGTTGTAGGACAACCAGTTTTGGACATCAGCAGACTGATGCTTTAAGCCACCTGTTGTTTTTTTTCCAAGTGATCAGATAAAGAGCATTTTTAAACAGTTCTCAGAAGAATAAAAAACAGGATGGGAATGTAACTTGAGAGGTCAATTGTCTTTTCCCAGGGAAGAACAAATATATCTCCTAATTTTTAGGGTATGTTTCTCAAACTGGTCCTAAAAATTTGGAACAATGGCGATTCTGTAATCTCCACCCTTACAATCTAGTGTTTGACTTCCAGAGCAATGAATTTTTACATGTTTTAATTACATTAATAGATAAGTGTGTATCTCAATATTTCCTTCCTTTTTCTTTTCCTTCCTAAAGGTACCCAAGCGTTGTGCATGGGAGTGCAAGTGAGCTCTGCAAAACAAAGCCCTACGCACCAGTGACTTTCAAAAAGCACACTGAAGATGTTCATTCTGAGCCTCTCTTCAGAAAAGGCATTCGGCAGGTAAATCCGGACGCTCTTGGGGCAGGGCCTCCTGTTTTTGTGGGACGTCGACCATATGCTACCAGGTATTTTCTTGTTAATGAAAATGAGTCCCGCAAAAAATCGCTCCGTTCTGCCTCCCGACTCCAAAGGCACTTCAGAAAGGATGAATCGGGAGACATTATTGAGTTGTATCCACGCAATGTCAGAAGATACGTGGTTCGAACGCCACACCAGATATATTCCCCTCATCCCAGTGAAGATGAGGAGGATGAAGAGGAACTTGGGAGAGAATTCATGAACAGATCCCATCGCCCTCGCTCACTGTCTGATCTTCGCCCAGCACCACGATTTTACATTGGGGAACGTGCTGATGGCCACATTCTTATGAGCAAGGATCTAGCCAGAGTGCATTACAAATCCTGGGATGATGGTTTTGAGCTAGACCTGGACAGGCCTCCGTATGCTTACAAGAAAGTGCACCTGAACTATCTTGAGCCACGTGTGAAACCAAAATCAAAGCAAAAGCTGGAGCAATCTCTAACAGAATCTGATTCCATTTCCATTGAATCCAGCAGTGATCCGCAGAACAGCAGCAATGACCAGTATATCCAGGTCATTCATAGCAAGGAGAAGTATCCGAAACCTGGGACAAAACTCACCAAAAAGAAATCAAAAAACAGTGTTGATCTAAATATGTCTGAGCCTAATGAACTGGTGTGCTCAAATGTCTGAGAAAGTGCCCCAACCTTTCTGTGTTTTGAACAGGTATACGTGCGTTTGTTGTACTCACTGTTTGAGGTCTATTGGAATAACTACGACATAGTCTTTGCAGCAACAGTGTATGCAGCTATTCGAGGTGGGAAAAGCATAGTTAGCCTTGTGTTTTACTGTTAACTGTACCTCGCTTTAATATCACAACTGATACATCGCAAAATTTGGAAGATAAAATTATTCCAATTTATTACTTATTGTTACGCTGTTATAAAAACAAAAACCCCACCTACTGGAAAATCAAAAGCTATGTACTTGGGGCACTTGAATGAAACCAATAGAAAAATATGCCCCTCTGTCTCTTTGACATAGTCACAGCTAAAGATGCTTCCACTGAATAAATTCAACAGGAAATCAGCTTCCTACAAATAGAGTTGCTATCTGTAGTATAATTTATGACATCTTGACAAGCCTAGTTTGAATATGGTGTAGCTCAAACAAATCAGCAATAGGTTAATTACAGAGAATAGGGAGATTCTTTAGAGTGTACTGCATGGGCAACTGGGTCGTTTGATCATAGCAATAGTGATCTAGATGAAATCCTAGGTCTTCTAGTAATTTTCTGGCGAGACTCCTCAGCCCAGCCCGTGACAAGCTTCACTGCAAGACTGTGGAAAACTTTCTGTCCGCGGCCTTTTAAAAATTTGCGTCATGACTCCTAATTTAATTATCTCCCCGTTTTTCGCACACAATTGCCATTTTACACCTTCTTTAGATGCTGAAGATTGCTCTTTTTTCCATGTCATTAGTACTATACCGGGACAAAAGCACCGTTGGCCTTTAGCCAGAACCACGCTGCCTCCTTCCCGCCAGCTCCCCCAAGCCGTGCTGCGTCGCCGAAGGCTGGACGGAGGACGGACATCTCCCGCGGGGCTCGCCGGCTGCCCGGCAGCCCCAGGCCTTGCAGGGCTGGGTGTGACTGGCCGTCGGCCGGCACGGCTGCACCGCAGCCGGGCTGTAAGCGGGCGAGCGGCGCCACCCCAGCTTTAAGTAAGGGAACAGTAAAGCCTCTGCCTTGGCTCCCCGCCGTTTTCGAAGGCCGGAGGCGATCCGAGTAACGCTTCCTCACAGCTGCCTGTCGCCCGGCGGCTCTTTTTCCCTCAGGCGGCTGCCGGGGGGCTGGCGGAGGGGAGGCCCGCTGTTACCAGCTGTCCGGGAGAGCCACGCCACGGCCACCCGCGGCTCCGGGGCCTGGCCTGGATGGCCGATCCCAGACCCGCCGCCCTCTGCGCCATGAGGCGAGGCAAGCCGCCTCCTCCGGGCTGGCGACCGGGCCGGGCGCTCAGGTGAGGGGGCGGCGCCGCCATCGGCCCACGGGGGCGGTGCGGCGCGGCGCCCTCATAGGCGGTGGCCGAGCGGCGGCTGTGCCCTGCCCGGCCATGGACTACGCGGGCCTCGCCGAGGCGGCGGCCGAGAAGATGGGGCTCTACCGGCGGGACCCCGGCGGCTGGCGGGGCTGCCGGCGCACGGTGAGCGGGCGGGGCGGGGGCGGTGCAGGGGCTGCGGTGGGGGAGGGCGGGCGGCTGGCCCGGCGTGGCGGCTGAAAGCTTCCCCTCCCCGCAGAGCGAGGTTTCGGTTTCTTGGAGACCGTCCGCGGAGTTTGCTGGCAACGTGTGAGTACGCCCAGCGCCCCGCGTTCATTTCCCGAGATGCCGGGGTGCGGGCTCGCCCCCGCCGTGCTGCCAGGCGGGGTGGACCAGCGGCGTTTGGTTTCGTTTCGTCCCGCCGCAGGTACAGGGGAGAGGGGATCCTGCCTGCCAGCCCCCAGCGTGTCTGGGAATGCATAAAGCCGGTGGCCGGCGGGCCCAGGACCAAGTGGGACCAAAACGTGAAAGACTTCGAGGTCGTCGAAGCCGTCAGCGATGTAAGTTCCTTAAAAACTGTTCTGGTGCGACTAATGCAGCGTTGTGTTCAGAAGCATTGGGCTCTGCACAGACCTTCCTGTTGTAGTGCCTCATGAGACAGCCTATGGTATGTGCAGGGAAGTAAAAAGGTCTCAAGAAGTTGTACAGCCTCTCTGGGTCAGTCTGACAACACTGGGATTGGGAATTTTTTTATTTTCTTTTTCTTTTCTGTCCTGTAAATTGCGTATATTCTCTTAACAGTGGCTTATCTTTCTGAAAGGAACTACTAATACATTCTTGGCTAAATACTGCATGCTTAAAATATGTAAAAGTATAACATTAAAGATTCCTGCACTACATTGTTGTTAACGCTGCAAATCCAGGTAAGCATGATTATTTTTAACAAGCTATTTGTGAGGGAAGAGGAGGCTTAGAGAATACATAGACTTAGCTAAGCAGTGAAGCGTTCATGTCATCAGCTGTTAATTTGGGCCCCATCTTTCACCATGGCAGCACGCTATGCTCTGCACTGCGCTGTTGCGCTCTGCCTTTAACTGGCTGACTGACCTTGGGACCCAGTGCTTTGCCTCAGTGTCTCTATCATTAAAATAGAGATGCTGCACTTGGAGCGTTACAGATGAAAAGGGCTATGTATGAGCAGCAGTTTTGGCTGCTGCAGTTATACAGTCTAATTTCTTTTTTTTCTATATTTAAGTGTATCAGAACCTTAAAAGGGCATTGGATTTAGATCCCCAAATCTGAAGTAGATGATGCTCAGAGGCAGCCAGAGTGCAAACACAACCAGTCCCAGAGATGTTCGTGGAAGTCCTGGGAAGATTATTTTTCTTGGGGGAACCTTACAGGCATTTAGTATTAATTATAAACTTAAACTTTAGAAATGCTGCAACCTGCCACTTGCAATTCATAGACTTTATCAGACTTGCCAGCACTTACCAGTGTGGTAGAAACCTCTGTTTTGGGGAGCCTATCACCACAGAGCCTCCATAGAAGGGGAGATGATAGTGTAAATGCTTCTCCAGTGTAACAAATCTGGATATCGGGTTGTATCCCATGTGATATGGTACTTCCGGGAAAGGAGAAGCATTTTGCCTGTCCTATGAGCATAGATGTGCCAGATTTGCTTTTCAGCATCCTTTGTGTGGTATCTGTCCTTAAACAACCTGGAAGCAATGCAGTATCACTCTGTTTTTCTCCATTAAACTGTCCTTCGTCAACACACGGTAGTGCCTTTTAACTGTGCTGTTTTGCATTTTGTTTATCAAGGAGTTCTGTTACACCCTTTGTTGCAGTAGTTTAGAAAGTGTAACTGAAAGAGTACCAGAAAGTACAGGGATTTTTCTGCCGTACGTTTGAAAGCATCAACTGACATAACTCCGTTTTGTGATTTCCAGACTGTCTCTGTGTGCAGAACCACAACCCCTTCAGCTTTCATGAGGATTATTTCACCAAGAGAATTTGTGGATGTGGTCCTAATGAAGCAATATGAAGATGGGACGATGCTATCTGCTGGTAAGATGCTTGTGTTCTCAACATATTCACTTTATGTTAGGAGATAACCAGCAGCTACCGTAAATAAATGTAAAATAAAAAATAAGTAACATGCTGTTGATCTGATCCTGATCAGAAGATGAAATATTAGTCATCTCTTTACATAGTTGTCCTCAGAGTACATAAGTCATATTAACGTTCAGATAATTATGATATTGTTGGCCTGTGGTTTCTTCCCTTGCTATGCTTTTAAGGTTGAATAAGTATTTTGTTTACTATTAAGTTCTGGGGTTTTGTGTGTGTGTGTTTTCGTTGTTGATTTTTTTTAAGAATTTACAGAACTTTCTAAAAGGAGACCCATTTAGGCTAAATCCTGTTTTAACATTTTCTGCAAAGCCTCTAGAGTTTGGTGAGGCCATTAAATAAATGTGCTACTCCTGTATGTGGAAATAATTGTTCTTATGAAACCAAATAGTGCTAATTTTTAAGGGGCTGCTACTGCATGGAAGGATGTTTCTTTGCTTTTTCACTTTCATTCTGTTGTTTAACTGTTACAAGTCAGTGCTTTTATTGCCCCACTGTTCAGCTGTCCCATTTTCCCATCCTGTTCAGGAATGCCTTGCCAGGAATTTATATACTTGCTAGAGTGCAGCTCCTCAGCTGTCAAGTGGCATATACCTCTGTAGTATGGATTTGTTGGCTCTGTAGTATGGATTTGTTGGAAGTAACTTGAATGATCTCTCAAGAAAAGCAATGCCCTCAGACAACATGGGTTCAGTGAAACTCCCTCAAAGTGTCTTGATGCTTAGTTCAGAGCTCAGTAACAATTGCTTCTGCATTCAACACTTCTTTGATTTCCCCATTCTATAGCCAGAATGGTTCCTTTTAATGGTCTATTCTGACTGCTTGTATGGCACAGCCCCACATTGAAAAGGTTATACTTCCATTCTTCTTAAATATCTTCTCGCTCTTTTAGTGAGTTAGCGTCTCAGCTGATGCTTTGAGTACCAAGGACTCTTTCCCATCTCCTGTGAAAATGACATTTTTCTTGAACGCTTTTTCTTTTAGCCACCAATGTGGAACACCCACTGTGTCCTCCTCAACCAAATTTCGTGAGAGGTTTTAATTATCCCTGTGGCTGTTTCTGTATACCCCTTCCAGGGTAAGAAGCAATCTATTTGAATGTTATGTATTCTAAAACCCTTCTTATCCATTGTGTGGTGTGTTTATGTGTATATGGCCACATGTGATCTGTAGCTTCTTGGCAATAACATGTTTCTGTCTTCCTTTGACTGGTAATCATTATGATGAGTGCCCTTTTTGTTCTCTTTTTTTGTGCAATGAATTAGTCTCTCTTCATTTCCTAGCAGGAAGTCTTTAATGTTACAGGAACCATCATCATGGTAGGATTCTCGCTGACCTCTTAAGTAGAGATTCAGCAGAACATAAGTGTGGTCTTAATTTTTTGTAAATGAGTATCCGGTTGTTTATTACATTGCCATAATTCATAAACAGTCATGTACCTAATTAGGGCCTCGTTTAACTGTAATTTGACTTGTGGGGATAGCCACATTCATTGAAATTTGGAATTAACGTCTGTTGTTTGTTTAAAAAAAGAAAGTACTTAGAAATATCTATCATCAGACAATACATGTAAGAGTCATTGTAAAGTTCTTAATGCTTTTAAACTGCTGGCTATAAAATCACTTGCATTGTCTTTGCAGGGAGCCAGACAGGACTCAACTCCTCAGTTTCTTTCAGACTGACCTTGGTGGCTATCTTCCCCAGACAGTGGTGGATTCCTTCTTTCCAGCTAGCATAGCTGGATTTTACAGCAACCTGACCAAAGCTGTTAAGGCATTAAAAGTGTGACAAGACCAATTGCTGACATCACCAGCTGAGGGTAGGAAAAAACCTGGCAGCTTGAGGGTAGAAATAGGAAGTTAGCCTACAGGACTTTTCTACCAGCAAAGATAGTTAGGAGAGGTGAAAGGGGAACAATGGATTGAGTAAAGTAAATTTTTAAAACGGCATTTTCTACCTGTCTCTATTCAAAGCAATGCATTCTTTTCTAATAAGATATCCTTATTTTTCATAATTAGACAAATATCACACCAGAGGCTGGAATAATCCTGGAGGCAGCACTGGGGGCTGTCTGCAGAGAGAAGATGCACGTACTAGATCCGTTCTTGGCCACACTTTGTCAGTGTCTGTGAGGAGGAGCATTGCTAAAATCCACTTAGCACTACAGCATTAGCCAGGTGCAGGCCAGCCCTGTTTTGTCTCTGAAGCTCCCCAGAGACTCCTGTGGAACAATGATCCTTCCCCAAAAGAAGAGGTAGCTCTTTTGCTGCCAGCACTTGCAGAGCTGCTAAGATGCTTCAGTGGGTGCAAGGCAGCAGATGGTAAAAGCCAGAACAAATTGAATTGTGTGGAGGATTCCACTTGTTTCTTCGAGCAGACTTCAGTACTAGTGGTAAATGTGCCTTAAGTGCTTTTTTTCTAAATGAAGGTCTAGCAGCGCAAATCAATTCATAGGTCTGTGGGTTGGCAAACAGACACTCTTCCTTTCTCCCCTCTGTACCAAAACCAGTGATTTCCACAATGTCATGAGACAGACTGCACTGACATAGTGGCAATAAATAAAGAGGATTAAGCACTTGCCATTTTTTAAACTGCACTTAAAATGGCCATTTTTAACTGCACTTGAATGTTTTTTGGTCTCTTGTGGTGAGAGGTTTTAACGGGTAAATAATCTTTTCTGTAGCTTAGTCTTGACTTGACAGGCCATAAGGACATTGCTTTTTCTCTGAGTCCCTCACAGCACTATCTTGGGAAATCAGCTTCTGATCTTGTGTGCAGTGATGTGTCCAGCTTTAGGAAATATATAAGGTGCTGGTTACTGCAGGAATATCAGACATTACTATGGATTACATATACTTACAAAAGGAAAACTAATTGCTGAATTAGGAATTTAAATGCAGGTTGTGATTTTAATGCTGTAACTCGATTATTTAACAAGATTAATATGCTCTGCTTTCTGTCCCTGTATTTGTTTCATATTTAGTGTAGGGCATGGACTTGCACACAAAGTTTCCCACTGTAAATCTCACTCTATGGAACAGATTTTTCAAGGAATCAGTTTTTAATCTAGTCTCCTTTGTGTACAAAGATGTAAAAACTTGTATGAGTCTGATGAAATAAATATTTTTCTGCTACATTGTCCTGTTTTTCCTGGATAATCCTTTACAATGGTTTCTCATGCATCTGCTTTACCATCAAGGAAACATAAGAACCACTTGGACCTCCAGCATCTCTCTGAATTCAAGGCAACAAGGCAGGGAAAAGCTTTCACTCCCATTTGCACTCCCCACTGAGTGGGGATAAAGGTGTTTTTAGTGAGAACACTCACCCTCCCAACTTCTTTGCCCTTGGTTGGTCCTTATTTCCAATTTAGATTGCTGCTTTCTGTACTTAAGAAGAGTAACAAATTTACTGAGGAGACACTTGAGCCCTGATATTACAGAGGCTCATACATATTTATCTAAATGTACTAAAGTTGTTAGGCATGAAATTCAATATTTCGGCAAGTCTTTGCAGGATTAGGATTAATTTAATTAGCAAAAAGTTTAAGGAAGAGAGCTCAAGTCGCCACTCATTATTCCCGCAAGTAAAACCTTTTGCGGACAATGGGGCTTTTTATTAGCTATTTATAATTTTTTTTTTTTTTAATTGCTCTGAGCAATAAAGGTGATAGGTGAGGCTCTTCCTTGAAATAAATTAAGGATCCTTTTCTGAGTGCTCAACATGTTCTATCCAGAAGGAATTAAGAGCCCTTAACATTCAGCCTTCTGTCCTGCCAAATTGGAGATGGAAATGTCTTGGCAAGGTCACCTTGTAAGATCTTGGAGGACTCCCCAGTGAGACATGCTGCCTGTCACACAGCGTGTTTTGACTTCTTTTGATCTTGGCAGATGCCAGGAAACGCAGAGGCGTGCAAAAACTGGAAGTGAAGTGAGAAGAGCACCTCTGGAAAAAAAACAAGATCAAACCTGTCTTGGTGGTTCTGTGTCAGTTCTTAAACTGATGAAAATAAATAGCTGTTTCAGGTGAGGACACCTTCAGCAGATGGCATTGAAGTAATTAAGACATTCTGTGCCGTGGCGGTAGCTAGTCCAGTCTCTGTTGTTAAAGTTATGAAGCTGACCAAAAAGTTGATCTGTCTTTTACAGGACAGAGCTTTAACAGTACTAAAGAGTTCAGGCCTGCTTTTGTGTACAGAAACCATTCATGGTTTTCCTATTATTAGTGGTATGGGCAAGCAGTTGAAAAATCTTAGAATCTTTTATATGCACCAGGCATTTACTTAGACTTTGTTAAGTCTAAACCAATGCAGATTAAGTTAAATACAAGAAATTCTACAAAAAACCCACAATATTCCGAGAGTTTCAGATAGGTACCAGTAAAAAAATGTACAAAAAGATTCCCTTTCACATTCTTCTCCTATTCTGGTTGCTACCCAATTTGTAGAAATTTTGTTTTGAGGATTGATTGGTTTTTGGAAAAGACAACTCAATTGGGAAGGGGTTTGGAAGTGTGGGGGCAAATAGCTTGTCAAGAATGTTCTTTCAAGGATTAACATAAAGTTGACTCATGAGGAAAGGCCAAAGCAAGTTACATGCCTGGATTCAGTTAATACCTTCTGCTGTCTATCCTACTTCCTTTTCTCTCAATTGCTGTTTCTGTGACATTGTATCAAGTGCACGGAAAATAGCTTCTGAACTCCTGCAGTTTATGGTCTGGTGAAATTAAGTAACTGAAGAAGAAGGGTGCAGCAAATTCCTGACTAAGGGAAGGTGAACAGCCAAGGACAGTAACCAGTGCAGCCATCTGGCTTTCAACCGGTGAGTCACTACTTCCATCTGGATGTTGCATCTCTCCCTTTGGTGAAGTAGGTCAGAGAAGACCAAATGGGTGCACAAGACCATCTTGCCATAGATACACGAGCTGCTGCTGGTAGAATTCCATATCAGCTGCCAAAATGCTGATAGCATTTGAAGCATAGATTTATCTCCAAGTTATTTAGTGTTTCAAGAATAAATATTTGGATTCAGAACTTTTAATACCCAAATACTCTCACTGGTACTTTCCCTTACAAATTAACACAAAGACATACCAAAAAATATGTGTGGTTAGAAGGTAGGAGTTGGTTCTAAATGGCCTTGTTACCCTCCTGCTGTAGTCCTCTGAGACCTCTGGTGTCTTGCAATACTGTGAGACACTCTTCCTCCCCCCGCCCCGTGTTTGCCTGCTGGAGTTGAGATGGCTCTGTCAACTGCTAGCAGAAAGTTACCCTAGACAGGTTTTGGATGTTCTGTGGTTTGAATACAAAAGCTGGAGTATTCCAGGGCATGTTGTTGTTTTGACACACAAAGTTGCATCCCCCTTTCTCTGCCCCTTACACATTCTCTAAGGCTTTTCCTTTGCTACAGTGTTTAGTTGTAGGCTTGTAGACACGTTTCTTCCTCCTGGAAAAGTAAGGCAGGGAGCAAAACCTGTAGAGTAAGCCTGAAAACTTAACACAGAATGTGCTTCTGATATTTGTAAAGTTAATGGCTTAAAATAGGAGAGTGCTATAGCTGTCACATATTTTATTACAACCAGTATATTATTAATAAAGTCATTATCTTATAATTCTACACTTTGTAACATCTGTTTTTGAATGTTGAAATAAGAATCATGCACATTTTGTGCACATCTTATTTTATCCCAGACAGCTTGCTCTGTAACTGGCAGTAAGATCATGTGTACTTTTCATATGTGCTTTCTGAGTATCTTGCTGCGCTAGCCAAATGGCTGCAAGTAATAAAATCCTTTTTTGTTTGTAATATTGGCAGTAGTCTAATTCCTTCTCTTACAAAGTTTCAGATGACTTGGTGGTAACAGAGCTTGGATTCTTCCTCTTGATGATAGCTGTGATGGGCCCATCGGGCAATGCCTTGATTACATTCCACGCTTCAAAACGAGTGAGTCCTTGCATGGCAGTTGTGTGCACTTGTAATAGCTCATCACCAGGCTGAACAGGGCTGCTTTGTTCTAATGCAGTCCCTGGGGAAAGAAAATTAATTTCCTTTAATTCTTTGTGAGGAGGAGTCTTTAATGTATCTTTCACTTATTAAGGATCACCAGCATGTTTGGTATAAACCACCTGGTCTCAGCAGGCAACAGATTACTGGCACTGCACAGGATAATGCTGCATTTACAAAAAATACCATTTTCATGGGTATAAATCAGCAGTCAGTTATGAACTGCACAAGTTTGCATCAGCTAAGAACCTGCTGTGTACACATTTAAATGTGTTTACCTTTAAATATCCTGTTGATGATGATGGGTTTATCTCCATGAATAGAGCCCTTCCCTCCTTCCAGACTGAATCCTAAACCAGCAGGTGTTTTTTCTAGAGTTACAGTGCAGATTGTATCTTCAGTTGCTGGAAACAAATGGAAAGTTAGCAGATGGGCACCACATAGTCTGAAAAGCTAACACATCTGTTACAAAAAACGAACTTTTGTTTTGTTTGCAAAGGCACCATAAACTGCCAAATGAAAGAGAAAACTATAACTTTTAATTCCTCTTTTTGTCATTATAAGGCCCTCTGGGAAGCTGGGGAGGGAAAGTTGTGTTTGAATTCATGGCAGAATGGAAATATAAAAATGAAAGCTGGTGACATTTACTAAAGTTAGAAAAATCTGTTCAATGAGCAAAATTTAAGGTAAACATTTGACTTGATGTTAGTTATGAAATTGTTATCAACTACAAAGCTGCTAATGTTTATTTGCAGTACATAAATAAAGCTACAGATCTCCAGATTATGCTTTAGGGAAAAAAACCCCACAAAAATATCTTAAGAATGTGAAGGTTTCTGCAAAAATCTGACCTTGCTATATTTCAGATGTAGCCACCTGCTATATCAAACAATAGCACATTGTTTGTTCAAACTGAAATTCTCTTTCACAGAGAAAAAGTCTTATAAACTAGAATCTAATAATATTAGAATAAAAAATCACTGTTCATTGAGTAGTCATTATACCTTCAATTAGATGTGTAACTACAATAATAATCTTTGTAAGTCTACAGAAATTCATACAGAGGTTGTTTTTTTTCAGAGGGTTCCTTTATTTTAGAACTCCATTAATTCTTTCCCTTTCCAACAAAGTTATTCCAAATGTCTGTTTCAGGAATCTTTTATTGACCATGCTGTCTTTAATCATGGTTCTCAGATTCACACGGCCAATGCTGAGCTGCTTTATGAACACTCAGGATTTCAGGCGATGAGTAAACACTTAGCAGGTGGGGGCTGCAAGGTGTAATGCCACTGAATTTACTCACCAGAATCTTGTGAGGCATCACTTGCTACTGAAGATGTACTAGAGTTGATTGAAATGTTGAGATTTTTTTCTGCATCTTTAGCTTTTCTAGTGACAACAACAGCTTGTCTGGGTTGTCGAGCCTGTCGCATGATTGCTGAGGCATCGTTGTGAGTTGCGCCTTTAAGAGACTTTCCATTAATGGATAGTACTTCATCTCCTTTCTGAATAGTTCCTTCCTGAGATGCTAGTCCATTGGGAAACACTTTGTGAACCTATTGAAGAGCCCGGTCACCACACACACAAAAGGAAAGAGGAAAAAAAGGACAAATCACTAGATCACTCAGTTAATACTTTTTACCATGTGCATTTTCTATTCTTTGCCAGGAACAAGTTGCTTTTAGCACGTTTCAGGACTGAGGGCTGAATAAATTTGTACAGAGAAGTTCTCCTGGGCACAGCCCTCCTCAAGCAGCTAGGCAATCTGTTTAGCCCTGGTATCAGATGGCCAAAGCCTTGCTGCCCATGGTTACGTACCTTGCCTATGCTATTTCCTGACCCTCTCGCTTCTCTGCTAGTGAGAGGAAGAAGGCATGAAGCTAGTCTCTAGCTTCAAGACCCCTTATGTGTCTACACGCTCACCTCATTCCTCCTGACCACCCTGCATGGTCTTCTACAAGCATGTGAATAAGGTGTTGGTTACTTCCTGCTGAGGGCTGTGTGTTGTTCTGCGTTGGCTTTCAGAGCTGTTGGGGAGTATGCTGCCCAAGGAAACAGGACACCACTGCCAATCACCTGGAGAGGGCTCTGTGCAGAAGGATCCTGTTTTCACCCATTAAGACCATGATTCTTCTGACCCTATCAGTACAGCTGCCTACTTTGATTATGCCAAAAGCCAACCTCTGTAGTAGAAAACCAGCAAGTTACATATTTTTAGACAGAGTAGTTGGTTTTGGAGTATTTTTTAAGAAAGATGTTACTTACTGTTATCACTTTGTTTTCTAGATCAATGCCCCCTGCCAGGCTGAATCCAAGCCCGGTATCTTCCTCTTTATGCAAAATTGTAACATGAATATCATCAAATTCCTAGGCAGAGAAAGAAATAATGTCAAGAACTTCCCAATAGATATATCAAGATGATTGAAAAATCAGCATGTTTTCTTTCTGTCCATTGTGCATTTTGTAATGAGACTTAGTGGCATAAGCATAATACTGAGACATGTTTAGTATTTGGTTTTGATCAAATTTACCTATCAATTACCTATTTAATAAAATGCTATTCTGTGTCTAAAATTGTTTTGATTTGGTAAACAGGTTATCAGTTGGATCTGGACCATAAATTGAATTAATTTCTAGAGTATAGATATGTACTGTAGAAACAGAAAATATTGCTGAATCATGCTAGAGGACCTTTTCACTGAAAAAGTGGAAAAAGAATTTGGCATACAACTTAGTGTCCTAAGGAAATGTGGCTTTCTTGACCACAGTGTCACAGTCATGTTCAGTATGTGAGCAGTTGTAGTTGCATCTTTTGATATTGTGTCTTGTTTCCTTCCACAATTGAATCCACTGGCCATCTGCAATGAGGCAGATGGTCCATGCTGCTCAAGATTGTCCTGAAAATTCCATGAAAACGATGACTTGATATGAGAGAGGCTAATGTCCCATGGAGGGCAACATTGCAACATAGCTTTTACTGCTAATCAGACAAAAAAAATCAACCTGGGATGTTGACAAGAAACACAAATTGATACAAAACCTGGCTTTCATAAATTCTGCTTGTCAAACTGCTTTTTGATTGCAACATACTAGCAAAGTTTGATGTAGTCAGTAAGAATTTATCTCTGACATGAGAACATGTCTACCTAGTATTCTGACAGGCAGACATGAATTCTCTACCCATGCTCCATGCAGTACAGACACAAACCAGGACTAACCTGGGAGACATGCCACTGCAGTTAGCTAAGAGGCAAAAACTAAATATAGCTTAGGCTCATTGGTGCGTTAATGCAGTTATGCTGCTTTTGCACAGCTTGGAGTGTCTTAACACAGCAAGCACGTAGCTGCCAGCAGAAGCTGAACTGTTTTCAATGCAGAGCTCTGGATGTTATCTGCTTTTTCTTTGGGTATGAGCAGTCTTTAAAAGTCTTTACAGTTCTGGAATGCACAAATTCAACCTTGATTTTGACTTATTCTGAGCTTTATTGCAATTCTAGATTAATCCAGTAAGACTAAAGGTTGCTCAGTATCCCCAAAATATGGGGCACTGGGTATCTCAGACTGGCAACCCAAATAAAAAGAAAGGCCTCCAAAATATCAGTGCCTACTTCTGCATACACTGACCTTACCTGATGAATGACTGTTACCCCATTAGTTAAATGGGTATTACTCTTGCTTAGTTATCTTTGAAGATTTCTTCAAGATTTTTAATCAAAAGAGCTAAACATTACTACTGGTACATATTGAGATGATTGTTTTACTTCTTGTAATATCAAGTTGCAAAGATTAACCAGGCACATCCACTCCACAGCTTTCTGAAAATCATGCACAAAAAGAAAAAGCAGATTTACCTTTAAGGTTGCTTCATCTAGTGATTTGACTTCCTCTATAAGTTTTGCTAACTCTTCAGGGGAAAGCAGAGAGATGACAGACTGCCCTGACGCACCAGTTGCTTGAGGTGAGCCATGTTCCTGTTTCTCTTCCTCTTTCTCGTTGTCTGCTCGGCTCACAGTATACTCTCTCAACTCGGAGAGGCTGTCCCATTGTGACCGGAGTAAAAAAGAAACATTGAGTTATGAAAGAATATACCCACAAAAGCGTAGCACAGGTAATTTTGGAACAGTCATCTTTTGATCTTATTAGCATGTAATTGGGGTGGTAGCTCCTATAATAAGTATTATAAATACATACAAATGTAAATTAATCATGTTAGCCTAACAGAAGTGGGATCTATCACATAACAGAATACGAATAATCTCCTGGCCCCAGGCAAAAAACAGACTTAAATCTCCTTTATCATGGAGATGCTAGAAATATTCCTTCTTAAGTAGGAGGAAGCTTGAAATGTACATGCGCTTATATAGTACAAATTAAAAACAAGTGTAACAGTCATATGAGTCATTCAATCTTTGTGCTCTAAAAAGTTCTTAACTTAATCTGTGCTTTACTATTGTGTGCTACTACCTTAGAATGTTAATCTGCCAGTGAATCAGCACAGATGCTCAGCAATGCTGATCTGCAAATCTGATTTTTAAATATGGTATCTTACTTTAGCGAAAACCCAGTGTCCAGATGATGATTCTCACTTGCGGGTGAGAGAGAAGTCCCATCCTCCTCCACAGAGGACTGAGACAATGTGTCTGTAGTTTCCCATGCACTGTTTCCAGAAGAGGCTGGAGACTGAGGAAGGCAAAGCAAAGATTTCATTAAAGCAGATGACACCTGGTTACTGATGGAATAGATTTTGCTGTACTTTTCGTTATATGGCTTCATCATCTCACAAGACTGGGTAGCAGTAAGTGGGAAGCTTCGTGATCTTAGGCTGTGTGCTTTTGCTACCGATACAAGAGGGGAAGTTGCAATGGCTTCTGTAGTTAAGAGACCCAAGGAATTTTCAGTGTTGGCATTGTTGCTTTTCTCTGAGCTAGCCGCAAGGACCTCGCTGGGAGAGGAAGATCTGTCTGGGCTCTCTGTACCCATAACCGCAGGTGACACTGACTGTTGTTGGCTAGTTTCACAATGTTGGAGAAAGGCTTGGTCTAAATGAGCTGGAGCCGCTTCTGACCCTGTGGCAGTGGGAGGGTGTTCTTTCTGGACTGATGGTTTCAGGCTAAACCGGTGTATTTTTTCAGGTGACTGTGGAGCACTCAGAGATTCAAATGAGCTTATTCTTTGTTTTATTGATGATCCCCTAGGAGACACACGGGATAAGCTGGATTGCAGTTCTTTGCTGGAAATACTCTCAAGGTCAGGAGGACTTTGATCTGCCTGTGTTTTTAAATCTGAATTTGCTTTCTTCAATCCTTTCAGACTTTGGCGAAACCAGGCTGGCTTAGGTGCAACAGGAGGAGCCTTTTTCACACTGTCATTTTCATGTGATTTTAGCACTTTTGAACCGACTGTTTCTGATTCTGATTTCTTCATAACTGTCTCTGAGCTGCTTCGATTTTGATTCTCTTTATTTGTGTCGATGCCAGGTTGCAAATCTAAGTGGACATTGTCTTCACTCATGGTAGGATTAAATAAGCTTTTTATGCAGTCGGAAATTTTAACCCAAGGGTCTTCTGTTGTTGTATTAAGACTATAATCTACCCGTGTTTGTCTTTTAAGTATAGGCCTTTGTATTGATGAAAGTGGATTCCCTGTATTAGAGAAACATCGATTACAAACAAGCCTCCTTCTACTTCTCCTTCTCCATCCCTTATCTATGCATTGCTATTAATTCATTAAATTTTAATTTCATTCAAGCCTCCAATAGGTATTTTTTAAAGTTTCTAAAAAGTTTGAACTTTTTTGAAATTCTCAACTCTTGATCTACAAGTTTCGATTCCTGACACTGAAATGAACTGAAAAACAAGGCTCTTCTGTGCTTTTATACAAGATCCCTTTTCTAAAGGGCCTGCAACTTCTAAAGGTAACCTGAAATTCTGGGGTGCTGAAGTCATGATATAGGCTATAACAGTTAAAATAGAAGGCTAAAATTGCAATGTTGTTTTCAGCCTAGTGAAAAAGCTGGTGTTACAGTAAATTATTCCAAAAAATAATTTTTGTTTCCTACCTTTGTAGGTATATCCTGCTCTAAAAAGAATCTCCCATGAAGATCTTTGATTAATGTTTATGCTTCCTTAAATTTATGCAGGCATTTCCAGTTGTATTTTTCTAGTAAGTAAAAACTCAGTTCTAATGTAGGAATATTTTTTACATCACAGACTGATTAAGCATTTTAATGTTAGACATGGCAGAGCTGAATGGCAGCAAACTTTTGTTTGTGCAGTTGCACAGTTACTGTTATCTGCTTCAGTGTAAATTAAAATATTTTTTTTTAAGGCACCATTATTTTTTTGATGATCTGAGCCCGGAGTTACAGAATTACATAACGGTTTAGGTTGTAAGAGACATCTTGAGATTGTTTTGTTCCCTTAACAGTAAGTTTCCTTAATTCTAACTAGCACAAGATACTAACTTATTATCAGTAGATTGTACCATTGCAACACTTGAGCCTTGAAACTATGCATAAAAATGTCCTTTAGAAATGCTAAAACTAACCTTTAATATCAATTTTTCAATATAAATAAGCAGTTTCATCTGAAGAAATACAGCAATAGTGTACCTGTCCATTAATACTTTTTTACAAGAAATCGTTATGCTTCTTTTGATATAGTTTCCCCTTTTTTTCAAAGATTAATCAATAATTTGAAATTTTATCTCTTCACCCCAAAATTTACAGATATGGGTTGAAGTCTACATTTAAAGAGAAAGGTGAAGTCAGCTTGATACCCATTTTGGAATCCAAACTAAATGCTAGGTTCAGCTGCAAAAAAAAGTTCATGGAATCAAACATACCTAAGTTTGCTTTTCTTTCTTGATCTCTGCCCGCTGGAACAGCAGTTATGTGTTCAGTATCGTATGCTGTAGGAGAAGTGGTAAAGACACTGTGGGTTACATCAGTTTGATGTCCCTCTAGCATTGGTTCTCCAACTTCCTGCTGAACAAACAGGAAATAGAAATGTGTCAGAATGTAATTATACAGACCACACTATAGATGAATCTGAAAAAAACATGTATTTTCATTTGTTTTTAATCTGGAAAGAAATATTGAATAGAAATCAAGCTTTCACTTCTGCTTGGGATGTAATCCTCATAGGACTTAATTTATTCTATATTTCAAGAGTGCTGGCATGATATTTTATGGTTACACTTGTAGACAGACAGTGAAAAAATGCAATTAACATCTCAAAAATTTAGTAATAAACTTTATAATAAACTAAAAGACTGCCTACTATAATTTTCAATTTTTGTAAAATCAGCCATTCAGTAGACTTTTGCAAACCAGTCAAGCAAATTTCCTCTAACTTCATGTCAAACTCTCTTTTCTGTTGAAGCCTTTTGCCCGTAAGCACAAGCTAGACAAGCCAAACCATTACTGCAGTTTCAGAGCTCTCCCTTTCTTGTTTTTGGCTGGAAACATAGGGTGAGAGGATTAGTTTGAGGTTGCAGTAAATGCCACTCTCAACATCATTAACACATGCTCTGGAATTACTCAATTCCTTTGTAACCAATGATACCAAGTTACCATCTGCTTTGCTGTGACACTGGAAGTGCTCTCTGCTATGTAGTTAAGCTCCAGAATTACTAATAGGAACCAAAACCAAACAGGAGAGAGTGTGAAGGACTAGAAACAAATGAGGTTGTCCTGAAAAAATCAGTAACTGAACAATTTCTTAGCTTTTCTGTAATGAGGTGCTGTTTGTTATGCAATTTTCTTATGCTAGGAAAACCTTTCTCCATCCCCTGCTTACTAGGGTCGTTCTTGAAAGTTGCACTTGTGTTCTGTTGCTGTTAGATGTGGACATTCAACGTTCAGTAAGTGAAACAGCCAATTTGGAAGCGCTACGAACAGACAGTTTGATCTTACTCTTTACTGATGGCCATTATACCTACCTTTTTATTGATGCAGTTTAAAGCACAGTCAAAAATATCAGTTAAGCATTCTTGGTTATGAAAAAGCAACCTTACAGTCTGCAGAACCCCCACATAAAACTGTAGTATGCAGGCCTCAAAGTGACTAATACAAAATGTTTGGGGAATAAAAGTTAAAAAAAAAAAAAAAGGCAGTAATAAAACCTTCTCTTAATGACCTGAAATACATTCTGACAAGAAACCCTCTCTCCTGGGGACTTAAAGGAGCTGTTGCCCTGAGATACACAGACTGTCTTACTAGAGGAAGTTATCTTCATTAACAGAGCTTGACTTTTCATAGACTTTATTGATCCTAAGTTTTATTTTTTTCTCTTTGTCATTTAGAATGACTGAGTACTGAAGAAAAATAAGTTGCATGCAGTGATAAGTTCAACAAGTACTTATTTCCCTAAATTTTACTTCTGAAAGGTGATTTTCTAGTAGCTGTTGATGAATATGTTTCTACTGCTCTCTTCTTAGGGGATGGTAAAAGAGTGACCTTACATGAGGTTCTGAATTGAAACTTTCTTGGATATTAACATTATACATGGACTTCAATCTGAGCTGGATAATTTTATTTTGATCTCTGCAGCTTGGGAACTGTGGGGGGGTTTTGCTTGCATTGCATTGAGATTTGCTCGTTTCTGCTGGCATGTTACTAAACGCAGGGGAAAGAGGTTTCATTTTTAAACAAACCACAACTTTGTTTCAACATGCAGATCTCACAATCCCTCACACTCATGCAAATGTGAAACACTGTCTTTCTGTTCTATCTTAGATAAGAGAGGGAACTGAAATTTAGAAACGTACAAATATACACTCAGTTTTCAAACATTGTAGCTCATCAACAAATATGTATGTGCCTTGCAATTTAAATGAGTTAGTTTAGTACCCCCTCGTCTCAAGAAATGTCTATGAGCCCAAGACTACCTGCTGTACATAATGTTAGTGTTTTCTTCCAACAGAAATCCACTACTGAAACAAAAAAATTGTTTCACGACTTCTCTACTTCATAAACAATTTGACTCTGTAAGTGCCGAGGTTAGGATCAACCATACCAAGCTGACATCAGAGGCTGTGCAAACTCCTCTAGTCCCAGCCCAGAGCACATCGCTGTTCCAGTTGCACTGGAACCAGAGCGTGTCCGATACCACCAGTGGCATGTGTTCATGAGGCATGACAGCAAGGGACTCAAATTCATTCTTCCTGCTGCTCTCACTGGGATTTTAACTCAGATTCCTTGATATGGAAGAAAATTTCCTTCAGGCACTTCTCTGCCTTCTGACCTTAGTTTGAACATCACATTTTGACCTAAACTGGCTTCACTAAGATACATACATTATTTTCAAAACAGAAGAGCCTCATGCCCTTCCCCCAGTCCTTACATATTTATGCACACTTTCTCTTTCTTCCCTGCCTTTCTTCCTGCCATAATACAAAGTCACTTTGCCTTCCTCCTTCCCCTGCCTCACAAATATGAAACACAAGAAAAATTTTGCAAATTTTGCTTTACCTGAACACTTGCAGAAGGTGATACAGCCACTTCCGATACAAGCTTTTCTCTTCTGTCTGCGCACTGGTCATTACATGTACAGTCCTGCTTAAAATATTTCCTTGGTGGAGGTTTGGGCTTTGAAGATTTAGGTTTTCTAACAAGGATCTCTGATGATTTCTTAGTGTTTTGCAAGGGTCGACCTCCCTCACTACAAGTAGGAGGGGAATTTCGCTCTGAATTATTACCAGACAATGAGTACAGCAGGCCAGGCTGTCTGGTAATCGGTACATCAATGCTATGTACTCTTGCTTTCAAGTCAGTCAGTTGGTATGCAGCACCATGACTACATGAGGACCGAGGGTTGTAGCTGCTGTCACTGCTGGAGCGGGTCATTAGCTTCTGTGTCCTGCGGTTGCAATGAGCAGCATTCCTTTCAATAGGTTTTTCACATGGGTGTCTTCCATGCCAGCTCATTTCTAGTTTTTTAACACCTGTATCAGGAACATGTTCAAAATGGCTATTCAGATACATGCAAAGTGCTCACTTCTGAGATTCAGCTGATTAAATTTGCAGCTAAATACCATCATCAGTTGATGCAAAGGTATGATTTTATGCATTAAAGGCTTGTAGATCGAAGAGTCAACAGTTACATTCTTGGACAGCAAAACAACATTACGTTTTCCCTATATATATATCTCAGCAGTATAGTTTACTGATGATGATTCTGTTATCTTTGGTCCTTTACAAGAAATGAGGACACTAAAAGGAGTATCATTGCAATATGTTACTGTGGGAGGATGTCATAGCTGAACTGGGCAAATAGCTCTAGCCAGGATTGCATATGCTTTTCCTCACAGGGGGATTAACAAGCTGTTTGTCCCCAGGACATCACCTGCGTTGTGCAGTTCCTTGCTATCATAAGTCCTGTCACCTACTGACAGTTGCTTGAAAAGCTTTAAGCAGAGGTTATGAATTGGAAAGGATGAGCAAGAGCAAGAGGAAGTTTGCACAAAAATTTTTTTGCTGGCGATCAGACAGATATGTTCTTTTCTCATCACTCTGGTAATGTATCTTAGGAGGCATGTTAGGAGCGCTGTCCTGTGTGGTTTCCTCCTCTTCCTTTCTGCTCTGGGTTACTTGACTGTTACCAAGGATTCTAATACAGCATGTATTAATCCTATATATCTTTTAAGTCAAAATTACCATGTCTCGATGAATCCACTTATTCCCTTACCTTCAGTACTCCATTGGTGTCTCTCCTTTCCAAATCTGTTGTTTTCCACAGCTTGTGCAACAGCTTCTTTTAGCTGTTGCTCAGACACCTAGGGAATATCATGCTATTATACTGTCATGAAATTGCTGTGGGGTGAGTAAATTTTAAACATTTATTCCTTTCACAAAGTCCTGCAAGTCCTCTGTTGGAAATGAATAGACCTAGTTATATCACACATCAGTTAATTTTAAAGCTAAGTAAGTGCACACCATTATATTTATATATATTCCAGTATAGATGAAGTATATCTACGGATGTGCTATTTATATTGGTTTTTTAGATAAAAAAGGATCTTTCAAAGATAAATGTTCTTTTGCATATTTCACTAGAAGTGGAGTTCCGGATTTACCAGTATAAGATAATTTAATACTACGTTTTTATGATAATTTATGCAACAATTTAAACTTGATAATAATTTATACAATATTTGGTGTTAGGAAGCATTTTGTAGAAAAATCTTGCAAGAATAAAATATTTTACTTTAATATTAATTTAATTATAAATATTAGCAAGACCTAAATTTTAATTACTGAGAGATGAGTGTATAAACATTTATTTCTTTTTGGGGGGTATATTCCCTCTTTCAAATTATTTTCTTATTATTGGGAATTCTTTCTCAAATAAGAAATATATTTTGGTTTATTTCTTCAATGTTATTTCTGTAGTTTCCTTATTCACAGCACAGAAACTCATGCAAGACTGTCTTCAGTGATCTTTAAATCTTACATGATTATACTTAAGGCAGTGCATATATCAGGTTTGTTTCTGTGCAGCGATGCTTATAGAGATCAGCATCTTTGTTATCAACATGTTTCCACCTGTTTTAGATTAACACCTGCTCCCTCACTTAGTCTTAGTTCTCAGTATGTGCTTTATTGAAAGTCAGAAAGAATACAGTGTGTGCTACCTGTGGTTCAGGGTGTCTGCTAATAATAATCTGCACTGCACCAGGATCGCAATGGCTTAATACGGCATAAACTTCATTAAGAGTTGTATTTTGTACTGAAGCTTCGTTAATTTCAATAATTTCATCTCCACACCTACAGAGATATTAAAAAAAGAGAGAGGATGTAAACAAAACAGATTTTCTTTTTATCCCAACCTTGTCTCACCCCTGTGAAAGTATACAAAAAGCAAATTAATGTGGTTGACGTCTAATTTGATCACAGATTAAATCATTATGTCTGTCTGTTCCTGTTACAGAAAATGGAATGGGAATGAGTTGGACGTCAAGGTTTTTTTGATCTAACTGCCTCGTTGTGTGCAACCTTTGAGCTTTCTTCATGTTCAGCTATGCACGCTTTGTGTCTGTGATCTTTCTGCTGTATGCAGCTCAGCTGCTGCTTCCACCTACATCTTCCTTCCTTCCTTTCAATTTAACACTTCAGTTTTCCCGTCTTTATGGTCTGATAGCATTATTTAAGGTCAGAAAGGATGTTGTGTGTCTGCTACATATGAATAACTTAACAGAAAAATTCTAGTACCAAACTATTGTAATCCTGCTAACTGCTAGACTGAATCTTTCTAGATGAAATCCAAATTTGGCCCACATGGAAACTGAGACTGCCCTTCTCTGCTCCACTGCAAATACCCACATACATTAAAAGGCTGACTGAAGGCACTGATTCATATCATACAAACTTTCAAATAGTGTAAGACCACAGTTCTTTCAGCTAAAGTCTTAGGCATGTAGAGAGGAGGGTTATAGAGCACCTAAGGTTAAATCAAAAAGTCTTCACTGAAAATGCTGTATTCTGTTCAATTCTAAATATGTTCAACACTACTAACAGGTCATAAATCTTACAAAGTGAGTTTCTACACTCCCACTAAAGCTCATTTCAGCAAATCTGTATTTCTGTTGGGCAAGAAGGGATAGAATTTGAGGAGCTTGTGTCAGGAAAAACTAGTGCTCAAACAAGCCAGAGTATGCTATATGTTTGCGTTTTTCCAAATACTTTCTCATTTGGAAATCTCCTCCAGAAAGCATGCTATATGCTTGTCTAAGACCCACAAAGCTAGCCCAGCCTGGACAAGAGACAATAATTTAACTGGATTGCTATATATCTGGAAATCCCACATATCCTAAATATACATGCTCAAACCCTCAGAATAGCATGTACGCTTTAAACCCAAATCTCCCAGAAAGCACTAGACTTCTTGCCCAAACAGGTCAAAAATAAACCCATAAAACAGAGCAATGAAAAACTTGTGGCATAAGACAGATGCTCTTTCTCATCCTACCTGAGTCTCCCATCCATATGTGCCACTGAGCCTGGTGAGAGGGTGTGAATAAAAATCCCTGAAATACACTGGAAGTAAGGAATGCTACATAACCCGATTCCAAGGCCAACCCCTGGCTCTGAAAGAATTAATAATAATAAAAAAACACATGAGAAGCAGTCAAAACAAACAGTTGGAGAGACCTTTTTTTAAAACTGTCTTCAATTTAATTTTTTTTTTCTATACAAATCAGAACCAAAGTCTTGTGTTCAATATCAGCTGCTGTTCCTACTGCTTTTTTCTTTTTTGTTTTCTATTTGTTTTCCCTCATTATTAAAGTGAGTGCACACCAATATTTCTTGTGAGATTCCAAGATCTGTTTTAAAAGTCATTACTGGTGTGTCACAGACACAATGCAATGCAGGTTTATTTTGCAAAATATCTGTCATTACAGAAGAATTCAAATGACTTTACAAGGAGACAGAATAGGAAAAAAAAAAAAGAACAAAAATTAAGGAGGAGCAAAAATTAAGGAGGAAAAAAACAAGCAAAAAGTAAGGATGTGTGGCTATTGTTTGCTATATCATCTCAATCCCGTTTCTGTTTTACATAATACAGTTTAAGATTTTTGTGAATTTACCCTCTTTGCTCTGGACAATCACTCTGATGTCAGATCCCATACTGTGTGTTTGGTAAGTCATACTGTTACCCCATAGAGACTTTGCTTTGTTCGTTGCTTTGATGTTCCCATATTTAAAAGTTTATTTCATTCTGCCAGTGGTTGTTTATAAATAGAAGATGATGCCAGTTGGAGAGGAAGTTAAAAATACAAGAAGATATATATATATATGGATTTTATTTGGTTTTAAGCCTTTTCAAGAATGAAATGAACTGCTTGCATAATTATGGGTAAGAGTTGCATAATCTGCTTAATAATTGGTAGTTGTTGCCAAGAGGTTTAGTTTTTCACATGAAGGATATGAATGTGACTCTAATGCTTGAGTGAAAAGAAAATGAGTTATTGGCTCTTGAGGACAGATCGTGTTCAAAATCCTGCTGTTGATATGTAGTTGTTGGCACTGGCAGGCACCAAGATCTAATTTAGTTTAGTAAAAAAAACTTAGTTCAGGAAAAGAATCAGGTTAGTGAGGAAAGACATTCAGAGAGCAAATGAACAGTGTTTTGTCAATTAGTGCCTTGTTTGGCAGTGCTCAGTTAATTTTAGCACTTACCTTTGTTTAGGGTAACTTCCATTATGACCCTGTCATTGGGCTTTGTAGCATTTAATGAGAATGCTGCACTTTCTGAACTGAAAGAGCTGTTTTCTTTGGTTATGCATGTACTAGAGCTCAGTGACTGACACAAGTGGGGTGACAGACAGCTGGAAGCAGAATGAGGCGTGCTGAAGCTTGTCCTGACTGTAAGTGTCAGAAGACCCTTTTTGGCCTGCGAGAAGGAAAAGATAATGAATGAATGGGTTGAGTTTGCATGCACGTTGTGTGTAAAGACAGAAGTTGTTCTGGAAGGATAGTATGTAACCTTGAATTTTTGTAAAGCATCATAATGTGTTAATCCATGCATGGATTCTCCATTCAGTTCCAGGATTTCATCACCTGTTTTTAAAGAGAAAAGTGGTACTATGTTACTATTACGGTATTATGCAATAATTTACATGATATATACATGTACTTAAAAGGAATCTTGCAAATGCAATAATGGATGCAGGTGTAAAAGTCACTTATGGTTCATTTCAGCTTCATTTTAATCTGCCTTTAGGAATCATTCTTTGGGAATCTGGAGTGGGAAAAGGGAGAGAAGAGGGATTTCCCACCTTCTTGTAACCTTCCATCAGCAGCAGCAGCTCCACCAGGAAAGATGGTTTTGACATAGATGCCTATTGGTCCATAAATGCTGTCTTTCCCTCCAACAATACTGAAGCCCAAACCCTAATTTATGGAAGAAAAGCAGTGTGTGAGAGCCCATGTTCAGTTTTAATACTAGTTCATTTGCAGTTTCTTCTGCATTACCTACATGGGCAGTACTAGTCAACGAAGTAGTATAATCCATGAAAAAAATAGTCAACCATATGCCAGTAGTAAAAGCAAATTAACATTTCAGTGGAATACACTCATGATGTGCTTTTTGTTTGTTGCAATCAATTAATTCACTATTATAACCACACTGTTGTGTGTTTTAGACTACTAAATTTTTTTTTGCCCTTGAACCAATAAGCAGCCTTGAGAGATTAATTTATCTGTTCTTCTCCTTAATTTCCTCTCCCATAAATGAGATAGATAAAAAACCACCATATAAGATCTTAATATTACTACTAATTTCAGACACACAGATGGAGACCTTGTGGAGATATCTCTCTCTCACCCTCTACTAAACAGACTTAATGCGTGTTGTAAATTTAAGCAACACGGATAGACCTTTGTAGGTAGATACTTCTCGTCTACTTATTCTTTGGCCTTCCTCCCCTTATGTAAAAGTCAAACACTACCTGCTACCCTTAGAAGGATGTTACAAGACTAATTCACACCTCTGAAGCCATTCAACATCCCTCAAATGAAAAGTGAAAGTACTGTGCTGATGACATCCTCATAGGCTCCCAAAATACAGGCAACAAATGATTATTTTGTAAATGATGATAATACTTCATGGAATGATTTCTGAGAGTCATCTCACAGCCTAAATAGTTATAAATAAAATATTAAATATTTTAACTTAAAAGGTTATTAATGAACAAATTTAGAATCTTATTCAACAGGTTCAAAAGCTATGTGTTTAAGTTCACAGATTCTGTATTCTCTTTTTAAGCACCTTCAATGACATTACTTTTGTAGATAAAACTATCTTCTGTGTCTTTCTCCAGTCTTTATTGTGGGTTTTGCAAATGTTTATTGTTTTTTATTGAGGTCCTGTGTGTTCCTGGTAGCTCTTGTTTTCCTTCTCAACAGAACTGTCTTTATGGCTTAACTCTGACTTGAAGGAAGCTCTAAGGTTGCTGTGCTAGTGCAACTTATGGACGACACAGTCTATGATTTCAAGCCTACCTCCGGATGCCAGAAAGGGTAGCAGTGAACGTCAGTGGTGGTGTTGCTAGCTTGATGTGGATATGTTATTAGAACCTGAAGACTGTGCTTCAGCAAAGAGATACTTCAGAAGGTTAAGAAGCAAGTGATGATAACTAATCACTCCTGGCAAAGCCTGGATATAAATTGGCAATCCAGAAGTAGCAACTTTAATACCTGAAGTCACTTCCCTGCACTTTGCAGCTTGCATTTGTGAAATGAAGTAAAACCCTATGGTAAATCAACAGAGCCAGTCTCACCTTCCCTTGTCCTTTCATCAGTACGATGTTTGAGATTACTGAAGCCTGTGAGCCACAGGATGTGTGCACTAGCTGTGCTGTACTTAGTGATCTAGATGGTCTCGAAATTGCCTGTGAACATTAAAAAAAAAATAATTTTAATGCAGAACCAGAAATTCTTGGACATACGTTAGGACAACTTGTTTATTTCAAATTTTCATCCTTGTAATTGATGGTACTAAAGATTAAAAAAAAAAAATTCTCTCTAATTTTCAGAAGCCACTTGTTATTCAGACAATCACTGCTCACTGAAATTGTCCCACAGTGACTAAACTAGAGCGAAACTAGAATGTTCGCCCTTGAAATGGTGCAAAGATATATTTGTGCTCTCACTTGATTCTCCATCCAAAATCCCATTTGTGGCCACTAGGGGTCCTAAACAAGTATTATATTTGCCTCTAAGAACTGAACTAAGAAACAAGAAATTCTAACTTCTTCCCTCATCTTGCCATTAAATAGCTTTATCTTGGGACCTGTTTTCAGCATTTCCCCCAAAACATGAATTAGTGCTCACAAAAGTTCTTCAGACTGTGAACTACAATGTGCTGCCTCCATTAAGCTACCACATAGGCTTCTTTCTACTGCTGAAAGAGGTGAAGCACATCCTTTTTGCTTGATAACCAAGATAAGCAGTTTCTCAGTGCTTTTCTTCCCTCCATGCCACAGATAGTGGATTTCTGAACTCCAGCCCCTGAGATCTGACCCATTTTAGTGAACTTTTAATTAAATATTTAATGAAAACTTCCTGTTTGAACATGGAATTGGGTATTACAAACTAATTTAAGCACTGACAAAAGTCATTACCTAAAGCTAACTATGCATGAAGTTCAGCAGGGCCAGAGTTAATTGCACTCGTTACGAGTCCATGAGAGTTCAACACCTTTTTTTAATGCAGCAAAGTGAAACTAACAGGTGTTGAAGTGTGTGGAACACCAGCCAGAATTTCAGCTTCTGCATATGTGACAAAATAAATATCAATTTTGACATGAAAACAAGATTATTTATTCAACATGGGATTGGAAACATGATCAAGAGGGAAATGTCTGTGCAATACCAAAAACATACTCTCTGAAAAGTACACCTCTGCCAGATCAGGGTGATTGCTTATTCCATTGTGGTTCTCCTGAATCTGAAATCGGAAGTTTTCAAATTTCTTTTGCTTCTGTGTGAGTGGGTGTATTTTGTATCTCTGTGCACACTGGGTAACGATACCTAAAACCAGGATGCCACCGAAGAGCCTCTGCCAATGGGCAGCATCTGCCACGCAGGACCTTCAAGTAGGAGGAAGCCCAGCAAATCCCTGAGGGTCTGTCTGTCTGCACAGGTGTCATTTGGTTGGGGTTTGTGCTCCAGTTTGCCACCTCCTCACCCCCGTTAAAGCCCTAGGTCAGGCTGTGGTGGCCCCAGGATGAGGGACTGGCCAGGGAAAGGCAGGGGAGCAGCAGCAAGTCCCCCAGCCAGGCCTCAGGCAGGGCTGGAGGTAGCAGCTGAGTGTGAGGAATTCCACCTCCATCTTCCCACTCCAGGCTTGATCCTGGGGACCTGTGGCCATAAATACCCACACCCTCTCGACCCTGCCCAGCCTCCACTTTCCCAGCCTGTGGTGAATCGCTTGGTATCCATCTGGATAGCAAGAGACTGGGTCAGTGTCTAGCCTACATTAACGGGGTTGTTTAAATATGTCTGATTTGCTGTGAGGCAGAAAGCGGGATGCCTCACGCAGCCAGCGCAGCTGGGGGCAGCGACTACCAGCCACGAGGTGAGTCCATACCTGCTTGTGGCCATGGCTGGGCCAACGGAGGTGACTTGGGAGGCTCACGGCGGCGGGGCCCAAAGCTCAGGCCGGGGTTTTATCGGCCACGTGCACAGAGCACCTCCACGGCCAGCGGCGGGGAGACGCCCAGGAAGGGCCTCTTCAGCGGTGAGCTCTGAGGTGGCTCCGGGTGGCTACCAAGGTGGTGCGAACCACACAGGGGGATTTACACACACTGTAAAACCTGCTGGGGCAATGGGAGGGAGAAGCTGCTGAAGAAATGGGGTTTTCCTGGCACAGAGCCTTTCCCGCTCTCCTACTCCTCGCAGAGGAGGGATGGGGTTAAAAAGTGGAGGAAGCAGAGTGCGCCATCTTCCCTGACAGGCCCTGCAGGGAAGGTAGGTTTTGGCGGGAAAGTGACTGCCAAGGTCATTGAGAGATTCTTGTTGGAGACAGTTTTGTCTGTTTTTCAGGTGATTTCCTGTAGCACTTACTGGGGCTCTCCCTCCAGTGCAGTCCAGCTGTTGGGAAAGAGATTTGCGGCTGGTGTGGAGAGCATGGGGCTGCCGGTCTCTGAAGGGCATGGCTTTCCGGGGTGCCATGCAGTCCATCTCCCCTACCCAGTATGGGTTTAAACCTGTCAGATGTGGGGAGAGGGACTGGGTTATTTCTCAAGCGTTGGACATTTCTGCACATTCATTTTATCAGGTAAATGTTACTTAGAAATGTTTTTCCTTTTGTAAATCTCTCTGTGAAGGGAGTGATCTTTTCAATCCTTACTGTGGGGATACCCATTAATGTTAAATATAGTAAAAAGCAAACATTCCCTACCAAAAGAGCATTGGCCTATTTAGAATACACCTTAAAAAAACATCAAATGGAATGCTTATGCACAAAACCTCTGACTGTAGGATATTGTGAATGTAAAAGCTGATGCTTTTATGCATTCAGCAATTCTTAGCTAAGGATCCCAGACTAAAATTTGGACAACAGCTGCAGTTTCTTTCAACACTGCAGTACCGTCACACGATGAAGTGCTCTGCTGTGCGCTCCCTGAATATTACAAGAGAAAAGATTACTTCTTTGCAACTTACTGGTTGAGTTACTGCGAGTCCGTTGACATGCAGCTTTACTGTGCAGAAAACCATTTTGTATTTCCAAAGGCCTTTCCTTACAGATTGGCGTTTCCTAAAAAAAAAAAAAGACTATTGCTATGCAAGAAGTGATCTAAACTTAAAAATAAAATTTCTCCTAATTTGGCTTGCACAAATTTCAGCCTGAATCAAAAAAACATGGAGCAAAATTAATTATTTTAAATAAATAGGATGATAAAGGAGAATGCAGCTCAGAACTTTGCTATAAAAATGATTATACCTTGTCAAAGTAATAAGATAGAAATAGATTCTGGTCTTCAGTCAAAATGGACAGAAAATTAATTGGACATCCCCAGCTGGTTCAGACAGACTAATATTTTGATGTATGGGTAAACTGTAGCCATGCTTGTCTAATTTCTGGAGATAACTGGTGCTTTTGGGTACTCAATCTCCCTCACCTTAGAAGGGCGTTATTTTCTAAAGGAAAATTCTTAGGCCCAGCTTTGCAATGGTGGATAGGTGTCTGACTTCTGCTGATTTCAGAGGGATGTTTTGTAGTCAAAATACATTTTGGGTGTTTAAAAACCTTTGAGGACTAGGCTTTAGTGTTTTCCAAAAATTTAGCCCCTTCTACTTGGAAACTCTGAAATATGCTTTTGAAAACATGGCCACTAATTCTAGCATTTAAAAACTTGTAGATAAAACATTCAGGCTTCTAAATGCAGGTTTTTAGAACAGTTTGAAAAGAAATACATGATCACATCTGAATAACAGTTGATGTTAGGAACAATTTCTGGATGTGTATGGTTCCTGAAAGTCCTGCTTCTGTTGTGACATGGGGAATGCCATTGATCCTGAGGGAATCACAGTTAAAGGAAGAACATTACTAAATACAGACAGCATATGGAAACTGATTGAAATATAGTAAACCTCCAAATATAAAAGGGGTTTGCTCAGCGATATACTGCAGGGGTTAAGGCAGCCACAAGAGCAGCATCAGAGCAGGATCTATATTTTCTAATCTGTCTGGAGCCAACCAAGACAAACACTTTCTTCCAGAAGCCTGACTTCAGTAAAGCTGTTTGGAGATACCTCAAGAACTAATGAATGATAATTTTCCTCTTCGACAGCAGGTGGAGGCATTGCCAAGTAGCAAAATCCTACTAGGGTTTTCCAGTCCCATTCCCCTAGGGAACTCTTCAGAATAAGAAATGCAGAGATCCTTAAAGAGGCATTTTGAAAATAATTTTGCAGTGTTTCCCTTACCAAGCTAGCTAGCCTTTGCTATTAACCCTTAACTAATTAACTTGGTGCAGGCTTGTCTTTAAATGCACAGTTCACCTGGCTGCCTCTTGGGTGGTGCTATGCTACAAAAGTTTAATATAGTTCATCTCTAGACACTTAGGCATTTAAAGGAAAGAAAATAAACAAAAATCTTGGCGGAATCCAGCACACATCTGGGTGAGACAGTTCACTGCTGTCCTGGAGAGAGGCATACTCAGACCTGATAGCAGCTCCAGTCAGGGGTGTTTTCTCAGCCTAGGATTATATCAGAGCTTTCTGTGTGACCCATTTGCAGATAACAAACAGAAAGTGCCTTTTTCCCATGAATATCAAGATCTGAAGCCTGCAAGAAATCTCTGGCTGAGCTCTATTGTCTTCAAAGTGGTAAATGTGTCGTAGGGGACTAACTTTGTCCAGTCATCAACCTTGTGCTTCCTCCAGAATTTGCAAGTGAAAAGCCTTTGGTGCCATCTAGTTTGGGGTGGAGATGAGAGGACAAGAAGCCTGAAATGAAATGTGTTTAATCCAATGAAATGGACTCTGTGAAAGAAAGATCAAAAGGGTTTTCCACTGAAAGATTTGGTGATAATCCAGAGCTGCTGACCT
The DNA here is from genome assembly GCF_034638445.1 of Ciconia boyciana. NCBI lineage: Eukaryota > Metazoa > Chordata > Aves > Ciconiiformes > Ciconiidae > Ciconia > Ciconia boyciana. Next base: position 10,353,826 of record NC_132941.1, on the reverse strand, counting down.
GTTAATGCTGCCTCCTGTTCCACTCTCTCTGTAGCAGACTCTAGTAACATTCACCATGGGAATTTTCTAGCTATAGATCCTAGATCCACAAAAATACTTCAGTACAGGGCCTGTTCTCTGGCTTCTGGATTCATGGATCTTCCCTTAAATCCACCTCCGCCTTTGCTCAACTTCCAAATGGAAAATTAACATTGGCAAGCTATGTGTTTCTACAAGGAGGGGTTGTACAGCCCTTGCTAGAGTTTCCCAGGGCCTTGGCCTCCCTGTAGCCTCTGCTTATCTGTGAAAAAGCTATGCTGAAAGTCACCAGAGTCTGACCACAAGAGGTTTGGGGTTTTGTCAGGAAGAGCAAAACCAAGTTCTTCAAATGTCTGATGCACAAATTCCCCTTCTCTCTCAAGTAAATGTCAAATCACCCCACAGTTGTGGGAGGGGACCACAACTTTCATGCTTACTTTGCTAGCCATCATGATGTTCACCAGCTGTGTTGTTGGGTGAATGAGAGATTCAGCCTCCTTGCTAGACAGATCTTTAAGTGATTGTCCATTTAGTGTTAACAGTTCATCCCTTGGGCTCAGACAATCATCCCTTAAAAGTAGAAAAAAGGAATATGCTTGCATATCATTTTACAAAGAACAATATGGCACTGTTGTGCTATGTGTCTCACTAACTGAGGAGTCGGCTGCAGTCCTCCCTTTGCCTTGAGCAGGGCTGCCATGAGATGTCTTGATGTGTGGTACACCCCATCCCCTGCCAGTATTTTTTCCTGTCGCTGCTCTCTTCTGCTCATTCCTGGTGATCAGTGTCTGCCTTTCCACATATAGCTTACATCCAGGCTAAGATGACAGCATAGAATAGCCCAAACCAGGCAAAATATTCCTCCCCTCTCACCGTCTTGCATTTGCAAGTTGATCAGAGACTATACACTTTACTCCCCTTCAGGAACTTTGGCTCATACTGCTTTTCAGTGGCCTTGCTAGGCTGGTGACATTCGACATTGCCCTTTAATAGGGCAACTAAGAAAATAGGGTTTGAAAACTTAATATTATGTACAATCTATCATTCTTCCAGGTTTTATTTCATAGTGTAATTGAGAAGCATTAGATCCCTGAATGGGCACAGTTTTATTTTTCTAGAATCTTGACCTGTCTCTCTAACTGCAAACATTGTACGAAATGATTCCCAAACATCATTGCCTTTCTCTGAAACTAAGCTTCAAGGCATAGCTTGTCACAGAAAGCTGGTCATGCAAAATCCATGCAAATTGCTCCCTAATAAGCTTGCTGACTTCACATGTACTGTACCTGTTTGCTGCATCTCCGGCCAGCACATGGCTGCCTGTGAACCCTTTCCAGAGAGATGTACAGTTTGGACTCCTAGAGAGCTTGATTCCTGAGCTGCTGTTCCCTGTGGTTGTACACAGCCTGCAGATGCAGCTGTCCTGATTCAGAAGATGAAAGGTTGCATGAAAGAAAATGTACCAAGGATGTTAAAAGTTAGTTACAGTTATCCTGAGCCTTTTTAAGAAATGCAGAAAGTGTTCTTAGAATCAGATTGCCTCCAAGTAGAACAGGAACAGGCCTTTAACACTGTTCAGTTGTGAAAGAATAATTGTATTATAGAGTCAGTGTTTAAAAGAAGTTGTTTTCCTTAGAACTTCAGTGGCTTCTGGCTGCAAGAGGGAAGTATTAGAATAGAGTGCCTCTTTGCATAGAGGGGAAGAGAACAGATAGTAGATTTTTCATAGTAACTGGATAAATTTTGCCTATGCTAAATATTGTAAGAAAAGACAGGGAGGAAAATAAACATATGCCAGAAAAGGAAATACTCTGGAAAACAGAAGAGGTCTGAATGGAAAATAAGTGTATACAAAACACTAGAAGCTCCACCCCAGCTGCTGACTCGTTAAGTGGGGGCAGGGGAGCAGAGAGGACCGCAACAGTGGAAGATTCTTTGTTCACTCCAGACTGGTTGAGGTTGCTGTAGTCTGTGTGTTGCATCTGGAGGACTAATTGTAAGCACATTTTTAACACAGTTATGAATCATTAACATATGGCCATACAGAAAGAGAGTGTCTTAAGTCATATGAGTAAGTAAAGCAAAGAATGGATTGACTAAGCACATGAAGGACAACACATTTGTCTAGGAAATATAATCCTGCAGCACAAATGCATGAACACTTAAAAATTCTAAAGAGACAAGGAAAGCTGGAAAAAGTTAGGACACAATTTCTTTTCCATTTGCTTAGTAAATTTCCTAATTCAAGTATTCACTTGTTCTGCTCCCAGCTGAACCCACCTCCTCTGCCCTCGCCAGCCTCTCCATACTCCACATAGTGAAGAGGGCTCTCAGTGTATCCTGGATCCAGGCTTGTTCCCGAGACATTTGTGTGACTGAGGTATAGATTTCTGAAGGGGAGGCAAATTTCATATGTTAGGACAGGCCACAAAAGATGGCAGTGGTCAACTGTCTGTATTGCTCCTGGGTCCCCTGGTCAGAGTGGCATGAACTATTTCCAGTAACGTATAGTCCTCTGACAGCACAAGGAAAGCTGTGTAACCACCTTCCTCACCATCAGTAGGGCTTCATTTCAGCCTGAAGCAGAGTTCCTTCAGCCCTGAGGGTTAGAATCATTATGCCCTTTCACCACAAATCAATAGGGATCACATCATACCTGACTTACAGCAAACACAAACATCAAATTTACAGCAATGTCAATAAAGGTCATTATCTTCCAGGCTGACTGTTGAAGCCTGGCTCCCATTCTGAGACCTGCCAGAGTAAATCTAAGGCTGTGAATGAATTAAGTATTTAACTTTGAGCCCTAGGCTCACTGCAGGCTGAATTCAGTAGGTAATGCATAAGGGCTATACTTGTACTGCCTGACTTGTTAACTCTGTGGCTTTGCTTGCATTCCAGATTGTCTGCCATTAATGAGGAGCGTCTGAATTTTACGAAGCCTCTTTTGTTCATGAAGAGTGCTCCTAGTGAGTAAAAGGTACGTGTATGAGCATGGACAGAATTTTATTTTAAACCAGTTTGTTTGAACTCCAGTATTAGTTTTGGAGCTCCTATATTTACTTTTCACCCAAGGTAAACATCTTGGGAAATACATACTTGAAATCAGGACTACATTATGTTCTTTTTTATCTTATGGCAGTGCTTTGAGGTCTTCAGCATGGTAATAAAATAAAGATTAGAATTATGATGTCTTAAAATTTCAGATCTTGAGAAGCAAAAAATGTGAGCTACCTTTTCTGTTTATTTGCATTGGCGCTTTGTTTTAGGTATCCATAAGAAATTACAGGCCAGATTCTGTGTACATGAAGCTCACAGGGTTTTCAATAGGGTAGTGTGCTTGTTCTAAAACATGAGAAATGTAAGACAGATATTAAAGGTAGGACATTATTCTGCTGGTTGGCTAAGTATTTTGAGACCTCAGCTGATCATGGATTGGGGCTGTCGTGAAAGAATAATTGTATTATAGAGTCAGTGTTTTAAAAAAGTTGTTTTCCTTTGTTTCTGTAGTCAGAGTTCAAGCTTGGACTTGCCAACTTCTCTTAGGAGTCCTTACTCTTGTGTAATGGTCCCTTGAAATATCTATATATCCTCTCAGATAATGGTCAGGCACACACACAGAACTTTGCATAGCTCTTCTCCATGCTTCATTTTGTTCTTGATTTTAACTTAATGGTGGGCCTTTGCAAACTGACCCCAACTCATCTCTGTTAAGAGCAGTCATGCTTATGCCCTTCCTATAACTTGTATAGCTGCTGCATTCATGGTGTTTACAAAAATCTTCATAATTAATTGTCCAAAAGTCATTTGGCTCTCATCAGTTTCATGGGACATCACAGAGTGCAGTGGGTTTGGCTCTGAGGTTTTTCCTTGCAGCACCATGTAAGTCCTTTGGGGAAGACGTATTTTGTACAATGGGACACATGCCAGGCTAGAAATTCTGGGTTGTATTGGGACATACATGTGAAATAACAGCAAATAAAAACTGATATGAGTATTCTTTCCAAGAGCAATAAGTTGCATGCACTTAGTCAGAAGGAAAGTAGAGGTTAAATCCATTGTACACTGCAGAAAAATCTTGGGAACAATTTTGGTTTAAATCTGTAGTCATCTTACCAAGTTGGGCTACATTTCAAATAAGCTCTGTCTGTCAATTGTTTCTGCAATTCATTTACTTGAATTACTTTAAAAAACAAACAAAGTTTTTATTGGGCTGTAGGGAAGTGTGGCAAATATCTGTATGTTGTCAGCATCTGCACTTTTTTGGGTCCTGGATATAGATCACTATATTCACATCCAAGTTATTGCAACATGACAGAAAATTAATAAAAGCTGTTCTTTAGAAAAATAAACATTTGATCAATTCATGTGCCAGCAGTCAATTTGCTTTGAGTTTTGTTCTTTAATATATTTTATTTCCTGTCTCACTATTTTATGCATAGAAATACTGCTGATGGTTCCAAGAGTAAAGACAGTACTTATTTTGCATCCTCCTCCTTTTTAAAGTGTCCTGCTCATTTTGAAAGGTGATTTATAGCTCTGAATGTAGTGAATGTTGAAAATTTGCTAAAATAAGGTTGTCTAGTTTCATGTGTGGGCAGGTGGATTTTAGGTCAACCTTGCCTTCTCATTATTAGAACATATGTTTAAACGCATATTTGCTGCCAGTGAATAAAATGTCTCTGCTTATAATGGGCTTTGCCACTGAGCACTTCAAGACTCAGGGGACACTTGTATCTGCATTATAATGTCCACTTATCACTGTGAAAACAAAATAAAGTCTGTGGGAGTGCATTATAAGCAAAATTTGTCTTTAAACTGAATCTGCTTGGCTGAAAGATAAAAATCAAAGGTGGAGTTCAAGACCCTTCTTGAATGCATTTTTGTCACAGGTGAGAGTACATTAATTTTTCATGTGTTTAGTTCTGGAAAAGTAATTTGCATATCTCCTCCTGCTCCCCTTTTTTTGTCATGCGAGATGCAAAGCTTCTGAGGATGTTTTTCTATCTGCCATTTAAAAGACTTTTTTTCCTTCATGCTCTCATTAGATATTTCTAGCCCAGAGTCCTGTCTCAAAACATCTAATTCCAGATGTTGTTTAGAAACAAGGGTAACCATGGCATCTGTGGAAAACTGAAAAACTTTTGTGCACTCTTAATGTAAGACACAGTAGTTAGATTGTTTGAAATTAAGTAAAGTGTTATACAAGGCTAGTTCAAGTAAGGTCTTTGACTCAGTTAACCAAGCGTATGACAATGAGCTGATTGACTGTTGTTTTAAAAAAAGCAAAAAAATAAAACCAAAAAAATTATCTAACAACAGTACAATAATGACTTTAAATATTTAGCTTTTCTGGCCTCCTGACTGTGAAATGGCTGGGATTCCCAAATGGAAGATTAAGATAATACAGTCTTTGGGGATTTTCTTCAAGAAGTATTTTTTTCTCTATCAGTTCTAACAAAGAAAGGGCCAGAGTCTCTCTGGCATAAACTGACGTGACTCCACCGATTCTGACGTACCCTAGCCAATGCCTTGGTCTTTTCAAAATATTTATGGTAGATGTAATTCATTTTCCCAGCAGCATATTCCCTTTGCAATTAATAAAATGGCAGAAGCTAGAAAGCCTTTGGATGATGCAAGAAGCAGGGCATGGGATTCAGGTTCTGCCCTAGATAGACGATTCAGCACATCAGATGTTACAGATGGACCTTTCCACCCATCATCTGGCCTTTGGTATGTTTTTCTGGGAGCCTTTGCCCTGGCCCACATTTTGCAGCACATGCTGTCTTAATATAACAGCCTCTTTCCCAACTTGCTCTGGGGATAACATGGCCCTGATGTCACAAAAGCAAGAAGGTCAGGAAGACAGAAAGAAAGAACAAGTAGGAAAAGGGAGGAGAACACATAAATGTCTAAATAAATGCAGTCTCCTCTCCTGGCTTAGTTTTTCCATCCTGCCTATAGGCTCCTGTTTGAGACATTACAGTCTGTTGCCGTAACACTTGTCCTGTACCAAAGGGCCAGACAACTGGTGTTTGCATAAAGGCGGGTTAATAAAAATATATTCTGGTGATGACCAAGGGAGAAAAAAGACCTTTTGCTTTTTTCCTCCTCTAAGCAGAGGGTCAGGGGCCAAAGGAAGCAAGGATAGAGAAGTTTCTACAACTGAATGAAGCCATGCAGTCAGATCAGCTTGGATCCAATGTTTGCATAGAGTCAGCCCTTCCTTGTTACAGTTTATTCTAGATGCTATTTCAACCCTGCTACCAGCCCCTCTGGCTGGTAACTCTCGGTGCTTCCCAGGGTGTTGGTGGTGCAGGGAAGAGGTAATGGAACGCTTCTTGAAGCAGCTCTCAAAACCAGCAGACTGCTGTTCTCTGAAGAATAGGAGCTGATATTATCTAGTCCTGTCCGTTCTCCCTACCACTGGCATAGTTTCAGACTTTGTAATGACATGAGCAGGCAAGGCCATCTTCCACAGTGTTTGCTGTGTCAGTGTACAAGGTATCAGACACTGCTTATAATTTTTTTGTTTTCTTTTCCTTTCAGGCCACCTGAAAATTGCTGATTTTGTGAGAAGCACACTGTAAAGGAGATCTGCTTGTTTATACACTGACAAGCTGGCTTTCCAGCTCTGTCCACACCAGACTAAGCACACCTCATCTTGGAAGCTAAGTGTTCCGGGAGCTGGCTGAACAGATGACACTCAGGTAATCCTGGGTGCTCTAGATGCAATGAGCAACAGTCAATATGAGTGAATATTGGAACACAGAAACCAAATGAATTAAAGGACTGTTCATCTGCTCTCATTGTTGCTGACAGTACATTAGAGAAGGGAAAAAAAAATCTTTGCTATTTAGACTATATAAGGAAAGGAGATAGATACTTTGAAAAGGATGTAGAGATTAATGGATCAGAGATTAATGGATGAGACATTCCTTCCCAGGTACCATCTCACAAAGCATAAGTTGTTATGTGCTATAAGATTTTGATACAGCTTTTCTTTGCCTGGGTGTGCATGGTGATGTATCATGTGCTTCTAGTACTTTCCTGTACAATCAGCCAGGCAGGAGAGAGAGATGCCTGGGAAGTTTATGAAGTGATAGTCCTTAGTGGGAACATCTCTACTTTCCTTTCCGCTCAGCAACATGTAGGTGAATGAAGCTGCTGTTGCAATGCACAAAACGTGCTGCGGACACAGAGAAGAAAAGAAGGAAGAATGTGTCATTTGATAGGAAGTGGGGAGTAGTTAGGTGATGCACTTTGCTGCAGATATGATTCCTTCACTGCTCCTGAGTTTCTCCTCCCCTCGCTTCACTTGCTTTAAAGTATTCCATAGTCAACTGTTTCCTTTTTTCCTGTCTTTGTAATTCCACACTCTCTCTTCCCTCTCCATTTCCCTTTTCCCAGATTATCTTCTGTTTTCTTCCATTCTCCATATGTCATGGCAGCAGCTTTTCTCTGACAAAAAATTACTGGAAACAGGACTCCAGCAGGGAAGTGAGAAATCTGTGTCAGTAGGGTATGCTAAGCTCAAAGGAGGACATAACTACTAAGGACTGTTACACAGGGTCCTATATGACATATAGTGGCCATGTCTTGGCAGGATGTGAATGACCATCTGGTCATCCAAATGTCTGAGGTAACTGCATAGCTCACATGGACGTAGCACTGACCGAGGTTTTTTCCCTGAATATAACGAACCACTGAATAGTTGTTGATGGGCTCCTATTTAAGTCTTGTCTCAATTTCACCTGTTATAACTTCTGTATAGATGAAAGGTCAATCCCTGCAGCTTTACATGTTGAGTGTGCCACCATGCCATGTACTGTTGGAAAGAAGTAGCCTAGAAGATGCAGTTATGAACTGAAACCCCTGTCATCTGGTGCTGCCCACATACCATCACAGTAAAAGTGGTAGGCAGAGTCACAGTTAAATAATGTCCATCCTCTGCCCTTTTGGTGCACTAGTGGTGTAAATACAAACTGTGGATGCTTCAGTTAAAATATCTGCACAGGTACAAGTCAGTGTTTTGCATCTGTGGGCCAACCTTTGCAATACTCCTCACAAGAGACAAATTTACCCAAGATACAAGGTTGTGGTCCCTTCACACACACATGCTAGCACTGTGCTGTGAGTCAGATGATAGAGGAGCAGTGACATCAATTTGCAGTCCCACCCCAATCAGTGTAGTACTGTTGGCACCAAAACCTGTGCATATTTTGTTGAGAAGAAGAAGGAACAAAACCTGGTATAATCAGAATTTCAGCCTTCTGAAATTCTCTGGTATATAAGATCTGAGTTCCAGCTGAAAGTCTTTTCTACAGGTAGTGCAATAAGAAAAAAGTGTTTCTGTGGGGATTCTCAGGAGCCTAATATACGTTGTGCTCATGCTGCAGTGTTTCCCTCAACAGCTACAGCAACATTTTCTATTGAAGATTGAAGTGAGAGGATTTGATGTCATGATGCATAGATGCCCTCTCTTCAAAAATCCTCCTCTTACCTCTCATTTCCTTGTTGTAAGTAGCACCTAGTTTCTCAGACTGTTAGTAATGGGACATAGGACTATTTGGGATCCTAAAGATTTTGGAATCAGGAAAACGTGCCTCTAATGCATACGCAGAAGGCCTGAAACACTGTTTGATTTGCTCATGGTTTATGCAATAGTGAATCCCATGCAATCGTCAGAGTATGGCTCAGAGAGAGATGTAAGTTTTTGAACAGAAGAGAGGAACTAGCATTTGGAATACTGATGTTTCAGGTTTCCCTTAGCTCTGGAGAAGAAATGAACAGGGAGCATTAAATCATGCAGGACTTTTAAACATTTTTCTCTCCTTCCAATGTGACAGCAAAAATTAAGTTGTTCAGTTCTCTGGGAGTTATTAGCACCTTCAGAGTCATGCTTAGGGCTGCAGGCGCTGGAAAGCAGAAGAGTAGTGGAATATCCTCAGCAACACCACAGACAAAATGGATTAAATTTTCTTGAACAAAGACAAGGATCCTTCAGCTCTGAGTCACGCATCATGAATTTCTGAGTGTCACATGGAGATGGAGAGAGTGAGTGTTATGCTGGGACTTGAAAAATCCATGTTGACTCCTTTCTTAAAGAGAGAGGTTTTAAGCTTAAGCTCTCTAAGACACGTGGTACAGGAAGATTGTTCTGACAGGCTTGTGCCATATGGAAGGTAGGGATCACTGCTTTCATAATATAGGGCAAAGCCTCAGCAACAGTAGAACAGGATAAGGTCAGTGTAGCTGTTACCAAAGTTCATCCTATTTAGCATGCTGCGATAAGACTTTTTAGAATCACTCACTGATCCGCGACTCTGAAAGGTATGGAAGATTAGCATCTGAAGAGGTTTATACTGCTATAAGAGCTCTGTAGAGGGAATTTAATGCACCCATTGTCTACAATGGCACTAAGCAACCTAAGTGCTGCTATAAGGGACTGGGTTGCTGACTAATTTATGTCACCATCCATCCAGGCTCCTGACCCATCCAGTTCAGTGACACTAACACTCCAGCCTAAGAGTGGTTTTATACCCTTAGCAGTTATATTTTATCTGTGCAATGGCATTAGTTATGAGACTTACTCTGTGCCCCAGTTCCCTATTTGAACTGCTTGCCAGCTATAAAAGCAAATGATCTAAACTTACAGCCTGCAATAAGATACTGCATAGTTTTGTATGGGTATGGATCACAGCAGTTATTGGAGCCCTGCATATTTTGGAGGTATGCAAGCAAGTAGACTGTGGCAGCTGACACACACCTAAGAAAGTGCTTCAGTTTTGCTAAAAGAGAAGAGGGGGAAGTCCACAGAGGCCAGCTTCTTCTTCACTCACAGAAGGAAATCAGCAGAGTGCATATGGACTGTTTCCAAAAGGGAGGAGGTGGTAAGGTTTTGCAGGTGACTGAGTGTATGCTGGGACATGGGTCAGTGTCACCTTTTTATGTTTTCTGTCAGAATGGAATAGAAAATTGGCTTGTTTTTGCTCTCATGCTGGGACTTTGCCAGAGGCTGAAATACCTCACATCCAGAACTCTGTCCTGCTACAGTCTGTGCAATATTGGGCTGCACACTGTGATCATTAGCAAGAAACTCGAGGGGAGATTCTGATTTTCAGTACCACTGTGCCACTGTGTGTTTAGACGTAGAAGTCTAGTTTTAGCCAATTTCTATTGAAGGCATGTAAAATAAAATGTATAAGAAAGAAATATTTTAGGTGAAAGAATCAGTTCTTTCATATAAGCCACTATTTGCACAGGTAAAAGGCATATAATAAGGGAGGTGTCAGGAAGACACAAACTGTATTAAAAGACATGTCTTACTTGCAGTGAGGTCCCTTTTACGCATCACACCAACAGGTAGAGAGAAAGTGGAAAAATTAGGATATGTCATTGAAAAGGAACTTTCTAAAAGCTTCTAAAATATATTATTCAGGCTGAAAAATTGTTCAGATCGTTAGGGTTAACATAGTTACTTCTTGATTAAAGAATAATGTTGTAATATGAGGTTGTTAAGAGTTTTATATCTCTAGGAAAAAGTGACATCTCTGGTCGTTTTATAGCCATCACTACCTCCTTCCTGAGTCAGAGAGAAAGAACATCTGCCTGCTGAATCTCCTGTGTCTTTCATAGTATTAATATAATTCATACTTGCATAGCTTGTGAGATCTCATGGTATCACACTTTAAAAATGCACTTTACTATAGTGACAGTTTTATATTTTGAGCTGAATACTATATTGCAGGTAGAAAGCACCAGCTGTGCTATTCTGAATACACTCAGAGTGGCCTAGCAGTCACTGATTTCAGCAGAACGTCAATCAGCAGAGTGCAACAGCACAGCAGGGAAGCTAATACATTTTCATGCTGTTTATACAAAGCAGGAACACTGCAGGCTCATAGGCTCTGAAAAAGCCAAGTAGAATCCTGTCTTCCTGAGAAATATGAATTAATCTATTTAGGAACTACTGCAATGGGAAATATTACAATATACCGCACCGAGTTGCCTACCTTGGTCAGTAACTTTCTTCTCATGTTGTTGCAGTTCTCATTTGCTGCAGCTTTGGAATGGACCATGCTGGTGATCACACGTGGAGGATCAGGTGGGCTGTCTTCTGTCTCTGATGTGCATGGCAGTTGTGTTCTAGGACAGCAGTCAAAATCCTCTTGACCCCAACTGGTAGAGATCTCAAAGGGATCAGGGCATTTCTCATCAGGACTTGACCCATCGTCACTGTTTCTGGCATTGCAAAGTATAAGTGATCTTGAAATGGAGCGAAACTTTCTTGACTTCCTGTTCCCAGCATTGCTCTTTCGATCCATCTTCAGAGAGCTGGTGGTGCTGCTCTTTTTCCTATCATTCTCCCATTTATGTGGCATGATACTTTCAATAACTTTCTCTGCTTGTCTGGTGCTAAATGTCCTCCAGGAAAGGAAATATAAAAAGTAAGTTGTAATATACCCCACTTTCTCCCACTTAATAACCTACACTACTGAAAAGCCCTAATGAATAAATCGAATCAACAGAGCCTTTCAGTCTGCTAACAGCCACGTGATATCTCATGACTTGCTAATTCTGTTTCTGTGCAGTGCTCTACCAAATTCTCCTTCACCTTTTTATTCTCTTCCCATGCTCCCCAAGCACAATGAAGTGCTTTTAATAAATGTTTTTGATGCTTCCATTGTGCTGCTTCCTTTGGGCTTCTGCTGAATTTGCATGTTGAAATCCCAAATTGAAAAGGAAGATACTTCAAAAGCATTATTCTATCCTCCTAATATTATTTGGAAAGCGGAAGCTCCTTCTGAAGTTTGATTCATGAAACCACTATAATTCAAAGAAGATTAATCAAATTGTCGAGGTTAAGTTCTCCTCCTGGCACATCTGATTTGTAAGTAGTTTAGCAAAAGTAGATCTTAGCCATGAGAGAGTAAGGAATGTCAGGCTGCTATAAAGCTCCTACCTTTGCAGACCAGAACTCACTTAAGACTGTGCATTTAACAGTAACAGAGAGATCCAGTGAAGCACTTACGATGTGAATATCTGATTAGGGATTGAACTCTATAAAGGAATACAGCTCCAATACATCAGTCAAGTGTCCCATTACAGAAATGGTTTGTTTCAGTGTGTGATTCAGCATACAAAATTAAGACAATATGGAAGAAATGCTATACGATCAAAATGCGGCAAAAGTTGGAGCTTTTGTAAAATGAGTAAAGTAATGAGCATGTTACGATAACAAAGGGGAGCTTTGTTAAACTGTTTCCTTTTTCTCTCAGAAAAAGTTTTCTAGAAATATTCTGGTAGGTATGTGTCAGTGCTGAAAATTCAACAAGAGGAAGTCTAAATTAGTTACTTTGACTTTCTCACTTAATTTTTATTATCATATTTATTACACAAACTTTTCTGTTCTCTTCACAGTACGTAATTGATACTGTATGCTGCCACTCTAGAGAAAATACCTATTGAAACTAAAGGATTTGCATAAATCAAAGATGCTATGGGTGTTATACACAAAATTGAAAATCAGTGTAATATGAAAAGCACTCCTCAAGTATACTATTGAGAGAAAAGGTTTGTACATTGTGCTCTGAACTGGCTTGTTGTGTTTGTTTTGTTTTTTTTTTCCCTGCTTCTACGAAGAATTAGGTAGGTATGTAGGCACTTTGTACCTGGAATGCCACTGGTGATGCAGAAATAGAAGGCGGCAGATTTTCTAAAGGCTCCTTATAGCCCCAACAATAAACATAGGCCTGCAAGTTCTGACCAAGCCAGATTCATATAATAAATCCAAGCCAGCCTTATAATAAATCTGCAGGATTTTTTTTTTCCCTCTCATACAAATAACCAGGAAAAATAAAAACAGATGATAAACACTATGCCATTGAATACCTGTCTAAAGGAGTTAATATGGCATTGCTGGAGAAATATACAATTCAACGTGAATCTGAATTTGTTTGGATTTGTAAAAGAAAAAAAGTTTGCGTGTAGATTTTTCAGGAGCAGCAAAGAGGTCCCTTCATCTCTCAGGAAGAAGGATGTTTATTTGTGCAGTCCTTTCTGGTATTTTTGATAGGTAATGCTCCTACAGCCTTCCATCATAACTTATTTTCCATCATACCAGTCCTAATATTGCTCTGCTCCCTGATGTCTCATTTCCAAAACAAAATCCCTAACACTTCAGAAACTCATGCCCTGAGTATTGGAACTCGTCAGTTTTCCTAGCAGGACACTATTCCAGGGCAAAGTTCAAGTCTGAAAGTATCCAGAGAACCTGTAAAGTTTCACAATGCTGGTGTGTTTTCTGCCCCTCTCCTGTGCGTCTTTGGGATCCCCTGTGCTCCTGTGGGAGAATCTGACCCCACTGGATAGGAACATTGGAACCGAAGTCACTGCGCTCCCAGCCTCCCACACACTGGCATGAGGGAAGCTTTCAGGGTCAAACTGAACTAGCATATTCTCTATTCCCTTCAGTACACAGAATGTTCTACTTTTTTCTTTTTTCAGAGTAGCTTCTCTTTTTATGAGTAACAAGATTTGCAACCATGGCTGAATGCAGCCACGGTGTGGATGGAGGACTGCCCAACAGCACAGCCGTACTCCCTTCCTGTGATGCAGAGCACACACTGAATACAAGGACATCTAAGCCACAGAGGCCAGAGAGGATGGGGAAAGGTATGACATAGACAGAGCTCAGCTTTAACGCATGGACTTTGTGGTTGGCACAGGGTGTTATTTCTCTAGGATTAATCTCCCTTCCTGCACTATTGAGAGAAGCTACTTTTCAGAACCTCTATGCGGTAATTTATTTTGAAGTACAGAGATGAAAAGTGCTATGCATTATATTAGAACAATAATTTTGAGAACTGAAATAAGTAGTTGGTGGTGGTGTAATTCACCATCACAAGTTTGCAATTTTTTGTACGCTTTCCTGTTGATTATATTTGTTAAAAGCTGACTGACACTTATCCCTACTAATACATAAAGACTTTCAAGGTTTGGAGATTTTGATTTTTTGTTTTTAAAAAGACACTTTTTAGTGTTTTGGCAAGCCTAAATCTTTAGTCTACCATAATATGTATGTACCTAATTGCAGTTTTTGAGTGCAAAATCCCTGTTAGCAATCCCAGTGTATTAGGAAATTAATCTTGTAAAGCTTCATGTTGCTTTTTCTGTATGTCTGAAGGTAGGTAAAAAAGCAATCTCGCCCATTAGACCAGAATGTGGAGTTTAGAAAGCAATAGGATGGCTAGAGTGAGGGGACCTTCTGCAAGTACCTCCCCTCAGCACCTGCGCAGGAAGCAACAGAGCTAACTTGCGGAAGGTGTGTGGAATGCACATCGCTTGAAAGTCTGCAACAGAGATTGTTGCTCCTTCTGTGATTCTGGCAATCGCTATTAGACTCTAGTGATAAGAATGTCAGAAATGGGCCTGAGTTGCACATTCAGACCTAAACAATCTTGCCTACGGAGGAAAATTAGAAGAAATAGCACTTTTCATTCAAGGATTTCAATGTTGTACAAACATTAACTGCACTCTTACTTACCCATTGAGAAAGAATTTAAAAAGAGCTATTAACCACATGGATAAGCAGAGGACTTGATAGCTTAATGGTCAAAATACAGCTCTCTGGAGACTGGCATGCTAGAATGAAGGACAGAGAGATGCAGGAGCCCTTTCTCACTCTGCCTGAAGCTGCTGAGCTTAAGAGGGAGCACTGCCATCAGTACTAAATGCTCCAAGAGGTGCCTCTCTGACTATGCTAAGCATCTGGGATGCAGGGAACACATGGAAGCACCTGTTGAAACAGTGAAGGAAACACTGTTTTAAGTGCATTCTGCCATCCCACCCCCCTGCAATGCTCCTGAGGAATTTTACCTTATGCAGAGAGAACATCTCTTTTGCCCTGCCACATCAGCTATTTCATCCTCCCCCACCCCCACCAGAGCTCCATCTGTTCAAAGACCAAGTTTAACCCTGAATGACTTACCTAGTATCTCAAAGCAAGCCAGTGGCAGAGGTGAAAATAAACCCAGCAGACCTGAAGACTTGCAGTTAAATACTTGCTCTTGCTCTAAGTATTAGATCACAGCCCAAGTCTTAACTAAGGCAACATCCTTTCCAGAGCTGCTGATTCAGGGTTGCATAAGTGACAGAAATATAGGAGGTACAAAAACATAGTCTATAAGTTTTCCAATAAAAATATCCAGAAATGTTACTTTACACAGAAAACCATATCACAAGTGCAAGAGAAGCTTTATGATTCATTGCCATCTTCCACTATATTTAATTCAAGGTATTGGTGGCATAGACAATTACTTCAAAGTCGATTCTCCAAACCATTCATCTTTTCCTCCAGTGCACTCACTGCTTGTCATTTTCTCTTGCCATTCTTATACCTCCAGCATGCCTGATGGAAGTTGTCTGTGGTTTGTAATGCAAACCAAATGTTCCTTCTCTGTTTCTTTTTTTTTTTCCCCAAGCTTTATTTTTCCAGCTTTAAGTCTAAAAAGCCCTAACTCAGTCTGTCTTCTGCAAACAAAATACATGATTTGAGCTGTGCCCATTTGGTTCAAATTTTTGGTTGGATATTAAACCAAGCATTTACAAGATGCAAATAATTTGGTGTAGCTCCCAGATTGAATGCAAATGCTCTGCTGTTAACCAGACAGTAGGAAAGATAGAACTTTTC
The DNA here is from genome assembly GCF_034638445.1 of Ciconia boyciana. Lineage (NCBI taxonomy): Eukaryota > Metazoa > Chordata > Aves > Ciconiiformes > Ciconiidae > Ciconia > Ciconia boyciana. Next base: position 10,338,114 of record NC_132941.1, on the reverse strand, counting down.
TTTACTAGGAAGAACAAGATGAGTTTTACATTACCAAGTGCTAACAGCATGATATCTTGCATCCGATTTTAATCTAGATCTTGTGATCTTTGTCAGATTCATTACTGAGCAGTACTATTAGCACTGAACTATTGCAGATGTCTAGGATTTCCAGGCAGTAGGAAGAGCTAGAGATTTGGAAGTTTTCTAATAAAGAGTAAGAAACTCTTGGAGACTTGAATCTACTGTTAGAAAAATTAAAAAAAAAAAACAAAAAACCTAATTGTAAAATAAAAATTCAAAAGGAGGAACTTACAACAGCGAGGCAGACAAACCTGACTCCTGCAGAAGGCTGTTCCTCTTCATAGGCCTGGCAAAAAAAGACAGAGTGAATAATTGAAAACACACTCTCATGGTGTCACGTGACTCGGTTTCAGTAATTCTGCTCAGTACATTGGAACGGAGCTATTGTTTCCTAATTGAAGAAAATGTCAGCAAGGATAGATAAACAAAAGCAATGGGATGCAGTATTGGGGAAACTGTTTCCAGCAGGCTCCCAGCTACCCAGAGAAGGCAAGACCATTTAAGGAATTTGTGTCATTTGTTTTTACCCATCGCTCTCTGGTCCTAGGATTGATGGGGTTCAGGCATGTTAAACCTACTTGGGGGAAGTGAGGGGGGCCAGCCAGAATCCATGCTAATCGAGCGCAGGATTTTCTGCTGGAGGCTGAGATGACAAGCATGTTTCTCGTAATTTTTAGCAGATATTTTAAAAATTAAGCTAGTAAGAATTTCATAGGCCACTTCTGCTCCAGGAGCAAAACATAATAGGAGACACTTTTGAATGCCAAGCCCTTGTATTGTGCACCATGAAGTGGCATGGTCCCTTTAACCTACCAATTATTAAATACTCTCCCCTTTATGGGCTAGACTGCAACTTTGTGATCCAACCTGATCAAGGACTCAGAAAATTGTTGCTTTTTCCATAGAGCATCCAGGAAATGAGAACTATGCCATGGATTCCAAATTGTCTCAATTACACCTTTCATTTGCTGCTAAGAAAATGGTTCACAGACTATTGTGGCAACTCCCCAGACAAAACACTGCTTGAGTTGCATATACCATCAATTGTGGGAGCAGGCAGCCACCTTTCTGCCACGTCCCTAGGCACACTTAGCTGTTTTTCATCAATCACACAGATCAATGTGTCAGTCACCACCTGTCAACCTTCAATTCTGCTCACACTGACAAATAACAATCTTGCTGCAGAAACCTACTTTCTCTCGATGAACTTGTGTGATAAGATACATAGGGACTTTGTAAACAAAAAAAAATGTTCCATAACAGAAAGAATTGTCTCTGAAACTGTTGTTAGTTTTTTGAAACAGTGAGGCCTCTTTGGAATGTTCTCATAAACTATAAATCCTATACTTTTCAGGAAAATGTAAACAGAAACCTGAATTTTACACCTGGCCCTGTCTGGTCATGGATATGGTTAATAAGAGAGTGCTTAGACACCTGCTGCCCTCTGTGTTCTGTGGCTTGAAGGTCCTGGTTTTATTGCTCTGTCACTAAACTTGCAAAAGAGGGAGAGAAATTATAAAATAGGTTTAAAATATTGCACTGTTATGGTCTCATGTTTAGCGGTCCTGTGAAGTCTAGATAAAACATGGACTGGGAAGACAAGCATCTGCCCTATGAGAATGATGTACGTACTGGGAGAAAAAGTGAAGATGAAATCTCTGCTCTGTACAGTGTCTCCAGGAGCTCCGAAACACTCTGTCCTCGATAATACAATTGTGGCTAATTTATATTTTAAGTGTTCACAAAAAGAAAAGAATCTGATGTTATTTTCCCAACAATTAAGTTTTCAGGATACTAGTTCCTTGAAGGAAATCTGTTGTAAAGGAAATGGTTTTAACCTGGATCACTGGATGACAATAAACATGGAACATTACTCAACTCTTTTAAATTCTAATCTTGTAGAAGAACCATGATTTGACCCTGAGTAGTGAACAACAGTTATCAAGTAGCTTTCCTGGAAAGGAGGAGAAATAGGAAGCTGATTTTGTGTTTTGGGAAACAGTTCCTCACTGTATTTGAATAGAGAGGACAGTGGCCTTGTACATAAAATGGGGTTTATAGTGCTAGTACTGTAAAAATGAAGTATCAGTAAGGAAGCAAAGCCACATACTGTTTACCACTTAAATGTCTTACACTGTAACACACACGTTTTTGTTTAGCAATAGAGAACCCATTCACACAAAATCTCAACACCCCCTGAGTTTTGATCCAAACTGATTGAGCTGGAAGCTCAAAAGCATTGGAAAGCTTTTTTTATTTCTTCCCATTGTCACATGCTATTGCATTTCCTGACTATGAGCTGAATACTGTAGTCCCTAAGCCACTGGGAGTTTTGTTCATTCAGAATCTGGACTTCTGCCAGGGCCAGCAGCAGAAACATAAATATCACAAGGAGGGGCTGTTTTTTCATGTTGTTTCACTCTAACGTTTTGCAGTTTTTTCCATCTTCTCTGTACAGTAATTGTTCAGTGCCCAGTGGTGAAGAGAAAAGCACGTTTTTAGAAGCCAGAAGGAAAAGGAGAGAGAGAGAACCTCTGCTGCGCCTGCCATGTTGCGCTAATGGTATGCTTTGATATTGGATACTGTGGTCAATCTTCATTACTTAGCTCAGAGGTATTGTACCAGGAAAAGGGCAGTGAACACGATCAGAGGCTGGAATTTTGTATTAAAAGATTGAAATTATGTGGAGACTCCTTTACAGAAAGGAGATGCATTGATAAAGGCTTATGAGATAATAGGTACTATAAGGAAAATCAGCTGGGTTTCTTTACTGCCTTCTGATGTGAGGGACAGGAAAAGAAGAATGCAGTAAAATGAAGAGAGTTCAAACAAATAAAAGGAAATACTTGAAACCTAAAGCATAATTAATGTGCAGAACAAGAAGATACCAGAAATCATAAGCACTTTGAAGTTAGCTGTTTTGCCTTTGATTTCAGTGCGACAGAGATTTCACCCCAAGAGGTGAGTTGATGAAAATAATATCTGCAGTTAAAGGGAATAGCATGCAGAAGGGGCAGCAACTCTTGCTTCACAATAAAAGTCAAACAGTACCATTCACAGGTAGCGTGATACTTCTCCCCTGGGATAGGGTCCTAGTTATCATAAAATGGAGGAACTTTTCTGACATCTGGAGTTAGTGTCTATTGGAGGTGGGAAAAGGAAATGGAGGAGCCATTGAATTTATTTTTTATGACAGTACTTCTCTTTTGCCTGACTAAAATCAGGATGTGTCTGGAACCATAGCAGATACAGGCGCTGATCCCTCTTTCCCAAAATTTTTATCCATATCCAAAGGTTTGGATTCTAGAGGACAAATATGCAGACTATTCAGTACTAAATATTTTGCCTGTTGCTACTGGTGATAACCTTTTCCAAAAAGGAGCATATAAATTTAACAGAACATTAGTACTGGGCAAAGCAAATCTAAGTAATGATGGAACTTAGCCTCAGTCCTGATCTCCACCCAACTCCAAATACTGCTTTTGTTAATGGGAGAGAAAGCCAATAGTTTGGAGTGTTCTAGTTTTTGTCCTGTCCTTACATTGCTCACCAAACTGATGAATTACTTTTGCCTTAAACACAGTCACAATTTTCACATTTTGCCATGTTCCAGATAACAGTTTTGTTGCACAGGAGAATCCATCCCCTCATTGCTACTAAGCCAGGACTGGATTAGTCATCTCTGTCTTGGGTTTCGCAACTTTCACTCTGCCCTTCCATCCGTCAAAACATAGCAACATGGCATGTTGAGTCACCCTATAAGCACAGTTAATCCAGTATCCCTCTCCAGCAATGGCTGATAGCAATTGCTTCAAAGGGATTACCTTGTTAAAAAAAAAAAAAAAAAAGAATCAAGAGAGAGCTTGCTTTCAGGAAGAGTTTCTTCTGTTACCTTATTGGTAAGTGTCAGCTGGCACTCTGAGGTTTTGTATGTATTCCAAAATTGTTGAAGCTTTTAACATTATGATTGGATAGTCTTGTTTTAGCAGAAGCTACAGCTGTCCCATAATGGATAAGTATGTCAAATTAGGTAAATCTCTTTCTAATTCTTTTCGTCACTTAGTACCTCATTCTTGCTAGGAAGCACAAAGAATTTTTTTTCTTCTACAGATGAAATGAATACTGTGAAAGGTAACTGTAATGTATCCATTTCTGGCTCCCATTAAGCTTTTGATTTCAAGAGTATCCAGAGGCAATGAGTTTCATGTGTTACATAAATATATACTTCCTTGTAATTGTTTTAAATTTGCTGCCTCTAAGATTTGTTCAGTTCTTGTACTAGGAAAAATATCCTGATCTTTAAGTCTCTGTAGAATCCTTTTCTCATTGATCTCTGTACTGATGTCATCCTCTATCTTCTACGTACTTTTATCTTTTCTTCTTCTGCCCCTCCTTTCTCTCAGCTTCATGCTGCTTTCATATGTTTGGATCTCCTCCTTTTTCTTCAGATCTTTTTTTAAAAATCCACTTCCTTTGGTGAACTTTATTACCTAACTCTTTCATAATGGTATCCAGCTCTGCAGCCTTCTAGACTGTTTTCCAGTGAATTGCCTTCCTGTGAGTTAATAAAAGTTCCTAGACCTTGTCTTCCCAAATACGTTTGTGTTGCATGATGTGCACTCACTCACGCTCTGCGTGATTACTAACCTTACTCTGGTGTTTGTTCTTGTTGCAGTGCCTTAGAGAGAAGCTGTAAAATATTGCTTATATAGTTCCATGGAAGAGGGTCTAATACTAAGTGTACACTCATCAAAAAGTATTTTTGCCTCATCTTGAGAACGTATCCTGGAACTCTATGAATAATATGTTACTGTATACATACAGTATTATACTGTATACATACAGCTTTGTTTACAGAAAAGTAGCCCATGTGATCTACATAAGTATTGTATTAAGAGCATGTATTGAAAAATTACAGCACTATCAGTGCAAAGAGCATTGACTGTAGCCATGGCATAGTATATGAGGCATAGCAAGAATGGTACCCTTTTAACGAAGTGTTGTGGGTTGTATTTGTTATTTTAATATTTTTGTACTGGGTATATAGACTATGTGTAAGCAATTATGTTGGGCTTAGAGAAACACCACAGAACATTTGTGTCAGCTATGAGGTTGCTAAATATCTGGTACTGAAGAAAAGGTCCATCCATTTTTTTAAAGCCATGGACCAATACACAGTTTATAACTTACTGCAGCACCAGAGTAGTAAAAACATTATGTGAGCTCCCCTGTATGGTGTCATTCTAATTTAAAACAAATATTTTAAAAAGTTATGACTTTACCTCTTCTTTCCACATTTCCAGTTACATAATGTTCCTTTTTCATCTGACTTTGCATTCCTTTTGATTTATATTCCCCTGAACTGTAGGCTGACATAAGAGGCTCTTTAGGCTGAATGAAAGGAGAATTATCAATTGCCAAAACTATGATTTATCAGGAAAAAAAGTAAAGGGTAAAAAAAAAGAGGAACTTACTCTACATACAAAAATCATATTAAAATTTTCTCTGTATTTTTCATGAGTTCAGTGTAAAAGGTGTATTTAGACCTGTGTGGTTTTACATTTTATTGTGAGTCCATGTTGGATTCTGTCATATTCATTGCTACTGCCTTCTCCTTTACACCTTGAATAGCCAGATATGAATGAATGGAAGTACTGAAAAGGTGAATATATTTAGTCCATCTGATTACCAGTGGCAGAATTTGCTCCATATTTTACACTCTGGCATAGGCACTGCTTTCTACAGCAGCCTGATCTCAGTCTACTGAAGTCAGGGGCTTGTCATCCTTTAGCATTTCACAGATAGCATGCATGGTCCTGTCTTGGTTGCTGGGTTTGTTGGTTTGGTTTTTTGTTTTTTTGTTTGGTGGTTTAGGGGTTTTTTTGGGGGGGTCTGTTGTGGAGGTTTTTTGTTTGGAGGGTGGTTGGTTTTGGACGTTTAGTGGTTTTTTTATTAGCCTTGTCAGTGATTGATGAGGAATTATGCAATCTCTTCCCTTGGATATCTATGCCTGAATAAGATGACTTTACCACATTTATAAGTACAGTTGTCATTTCAACTGCAAGGCTTTAGGAGTAGCTACTTCTGAGTATTTGTCATTCCTGGTGCCTGACAGAGGCAAAGCTACTTAATACAGACTGCTGCTTAACTCTGCACTAAACAAGTCTTGAGGACCCTTCACATTTCTGCTGATTTACTTTATGTCTAAGGCTGTGACAATCAGAATGAAGCTGAGCGGATGGTTTTTATTTGTGGTGTTGAAGATAACAGCATAAAGCTCCAATGGCAGCTCTCTTGCTCTTAACTTCTGCAATACTGTAGCTTTTAACACTAACTTTAGTCGTAATGCACACCACGTATGTTACTCACTAGCATTGTTGTTGACAGCAAGGTAAGACTAGATTATTTTACAGGTTTCTCGTGAGTGAAACAGTATAGTCTATCACAATGTTTAGCCTGGAGAAAAGGAGGCTCGGGGCAGACCTTATCGCTCTCCACAACTACCTGAAAGGAGGTTGTAGCGAGGTGGGTGTCTGTCTCTTCTCCCAAGTAGCAAGCTATAGGACAAGAGGAAATGGCCTCAAGTTGCGCCAGGGGAGGTTTAGACCGGATATTAGGAAAAATTTCTTCACCGAAAGGGTTGTCAAGCAGTTAACGGTTGGACATGATGATCTTAAAGGTCTTTTCCAACCTAAATGATTCTATGATTCTATGGTAAATAGCTCCCTGGTAAGACACAAAACACAATGCTTCTGGTGTTTCATGAGATCTGATGATGCCCTGCTCATAGGTGTGATAGATGGTGCTAGAGTCAGCTGTAGCATCCTAAACAGTCTAGGATCTAGTGTCTTTGGGAGATGACTTTTCTTCCACGTTTTGAAATCAGCCTACACCTTCAGAGAAGCATCTAATGTTAAATAGCTTGGAGCCAGTGACTGAGAGGTATCAGCTGAGGATTCCTGATCTTGGATTTTGTTTTTCCTACAGAATCACAGGTTTTAAGCCCAGAAGAAGTTGTTCTAATTAGCTAGTCTAATTGACCCATCAAAGAAAAAAATTTAACCTGTAATTCCTGTGCTGATGGCAATAACCTGCTCCAGGTAAAGTGTATGTTTTAAAATAAGCACCAAATCTGAATGTAAAGACATTATTCCACCAGTCTTGAAAATTTGGTATATCCTCAGATAGACTGTTATACTAGTGAGTTACCATTTCTTATAAACATCGCTGTGTCCTGATACTCATTTGCTTTTATTTCTGTGTTTGTCCAAAAGAGTCTGACCATTACTGTTATGGCACAGTAAAGGCCCATGGTCACTTCCCCAGCATTTTTTGTGAAGATCAGTAAGGGGGACCATGGGGTGGGAGGTGTCATGGAACTTTATTGCATGACCTAATATTTGATCGCTTTGGGGTTTTTGTGATGACCTCAGTTCAAACACTGGAAAAATGACTGTTAGGTCCACAGTGTCTGTAGTCCAGGGCTGCCAGATAGTAAGTAATTAAACTTACACAGTCCATAGCATTAGGGAGCGGAAGGGATAGTTAATCCATAAGAAATGGGTATAACTCAGACCACAGGTACAATATTTATTTTGCAGCTGATGGAGGGGACGAGAGCAGCTATACGATTGGATTGTGTGACAGATTGTCTTCCTCCTGACCACATGGCTGTCTTGTGAATAGACTTATCTGGAAAGTCTGTCTGGATATGCACAAAAAGCCAATATGTCTGTGAATGCGTAAAACAGCTAATTAGAACAACTACAGTAGGCTTGGTCCTGAGGGCAGCCACTGAATGACCCTGATGCTGAAGCAGAGGTGTGCTCAGAGAGGTCAAATTTTCCAGTGTCCTTTCCTCATGTATGCTCATTTTTGAGCCAGAGAATATCTAATCATCTCTCCAGAAAAATTAATACTATATCCTTTGTCTCAGTTTGGATTTCCCAAAAGAAACAGCCTCTTCTGAAATTTAAGTCCCAAGTAATTGTCCAAAATCATGTTCCAAGACAACCATACAACCACCAACATAACCCAGGATTTCCATTCTGATTTTTTCCTTTTTTCTTCAACGTCTTTTAAACTGATTATAAATTTTGTCTTTTAATTCATGGAGTGAATCTTAAAAGACTTGACTCAAATAAACATTCAAAAGGTAAGAATACCCAGACCTGTGGGGGTTGCATACAAGAACATGAGTTTTAAAGTTGTTTTTTTCCTATTGCTTGCTAAAGCAAAGGACCCTAAATGCATAAAATGGATAGAGGAAAAATGTTAAGATCTTGACAATATCAGTTTAGGCTCAGCATTAACCTTGGGCAAAGGCATAAACTACCTATAACTGAACCTTACCAACCACATCTAATACACACCATTCACTATAAAGCAGTAACAATCTGCCCCAGCTCATTTTTTGGCAGACCACTGTGTTGAGTATGGAGATCTTCTTCCAGCTCTGATAGTGACCTGCTGTTTTGACCTTAGATAGGTTTACTTTCCCTCACTTCTGAATCCTTGTCCTCATCAATGAAAATGGGTTGTGGCTGTCACCTTCTTTCTTGGATGCTTGGGTGGGGATTTCTCTGATGAAAAGTACTATAAGATAATTAAATGGGGTTTTTTTTTATAATGGGACAAAGAACAAAGCGATTAACAACTACTCTTAGAAAACAGTAAGAATTTGCTGGTGTCAAGTAATGACATCCTACACCAACTCATCTCATATTATGCAGAATCTATCACATACAAAGGTTTATTCCATATGATAAAGCATGCAAGTTATTTTACAGTGTACAGTATGTGTCACACTGTAATATAGACAGCATAAATATGATGTTATAACAGCACTAGGCAAATAAAAGCAGTAGATCACATCACTGGTGCTCTCTTATAGCAAAGAGCGGTAAAAGTGATGAAGAGGCCATCATCTGTTGGGTCAGTCCTTCAGCATAAAGTGAAGCAATTTGACAGCCTCACAGCTTTATGTCATCTGTTCTCAGCCACAGGCTGGTACAGTGGGGGAAGAGGGGAGTGTTTTGGCCCCACCGCCACCCTGACTGCAATCTCCCTGCAGAGGAGCAGCAAGGGGTGCTCCAGAAGCCTCTGCGCTCACTGCATCTCCCAAGGGGCTGCTCACCAGGAGGTGTGCGCTCGGCTCAGAGCATACCAGCTGCACAACAAATGAGGTTATGCTGGCAGTGTGGATAATATATCAACAATGTGTGTGCACTATACTAGCCTGCATGTTTTTTCTGTAGGCTCATACTGTATGAATCAGTTACTAATGAGGCTCATAATAAAGGGTACTATTAAGTGAACACTGCATTAATAATGCTGGCAAGGTTTCAAGTCTACAGATGTTATTTATAGTATATGACTAAACAAATACATATCCCCTTTGAGGCTGAGACTCTGGAGCAATTTACTGATTTCCTGTATAGGCTAGTTCATACAGAGATTCAAGTAAATAGTGCATTTGGATGTCTTGCTTGGAACTATGCTCTGAAACTGTAGTAGATAATCATATTAATGTTTAATTTTAAAATGGTTTGGAAATGTGTATGTGTTTTCGGAGGATCAGATACTACCTCTATGCAGTTCTCACAGAGAAATGCATTTTTCTGCATCGCTTCTTTAAAGAAAAATAAAATATTTAAATAATATAGCCTGCAGTTACACAGCAGAGTTGAAATGAGTAGAAAGGTTAGAAACAATTCTGGAAAAAAATGGACTTAGCAAAAGCTAAAAAAAAAATAATAATAAAAAAAAATCCCATATTCTCTCCTTTTCATCTGGTTTTGAAATTAATTCATTTCCCTTATTTATGAAAATTAATTGCCAGTGAGAGAGATTTTGTAGATTTAAAATGCTTTTGAGTAATGAATCATTTGATTTGTGATTTTGGGTTTTTTCTGCCTCTTACAATATTGCAGGTTTAGAGAGGCCTTCAAAACTGAAGAAAGCTACAAACTCAGAAAAGTCTCTGTTCCACTCTGCTGGCTTTTATATGTGTCAGAAGAAATAGGAGAAATATTATACAGCAAACTAAAAGTGCCCTAAATTAAGGTACTGCCATGTACAGCATCTCTGTTTTAAGTCATAATGCTGATAATTGAACAACAATAATTTACTTCAAATTTTTCATATATTTTAAAAACAAAACAGCAATGACAGTGAAAAGACAGACAAAAGCATAGTTTGTGTACCACCTCTGGTTTTACTTCTTATCTGTTTACTCTTCTCTTTTAAATTCTCAAATTAAAACAGTTGAAAATGATATATACTGACATGTAAAAACAGCTGATTCTATGATGCCTAAATAATTTGCTATAAAAATATCACTTACCATTGCCAAGTATCTTCTTATTTAAGTCCACTATTATCATGCCTTCTTGGATATGAAATATGCAGCAGAGCCAATTCCCAGTGTGTTAAATACTTGACAAAATAATAAATGCAGTGTAACTCCACAGTGTTTGGATATTTGACTGTAACTCCTAAGCATTCAAAGTGACTACTCAATATAACAACTTTTCCTCTGCAGAAAATGCCTTGCTATTTGCCAGCAAATCTTTAATGCTTTAGATTGGGTATTTCCAACTACCGCCCTACTTGCTAGGCAGATGTGTATAAAAGAGATGTTATTTCACTGAATCAACCACTGAGATCGTAACCCTTTTCCTGTACCACAAACAGAAATGTAAAACCTCAGACTTTCCTTTTGGACTTTTACTGACTTGTGTCTGTTGTAAGAAAGCAAAACACAACTAGTCCAAGGGCTAATATATGGAAAATGTGTTAAAATGTTTGAGATCATCTCATTGCTTTTCATTCCTGCAATTCATTGGTTAACTGGCTCGTTCTGTGTTTATGTAGTTGCATGGTACAAATACAACACCTAAACTTCTTGCCCAAAGTTGAAATGATTCATTTATTACTTTTTACAGCCCTGCCCCCCCCCCCAAAAAAAAAAAAAAAAAAAGAAGAAAGAAAACACACAGTGCTCATTTAACCTTTCATATGAAAACACCTTTCATAAGGTCTGCAAGGGCTTTGGAAGGTTTTTCTTTGGTGAATAAAGTCTGTGTAGTGGAGGGAAGAGTTTTGTCTGAGGATAACAGAAATCAAGCTAAAGCAAACAGACACAAACTAGGATCCTTTTGCTGTGTGAAAATAAGATAATAGCAAAGGATGTGCAAATGTTATTCCTATCAGATCACTTGAGAGGGATTCATTGTTTTGGGGAAGTGAGTGGAGGCAGGAGAAGGGAGGACGTATTTTTGTGAGGGTTTGTAAAACTCTGCTAGTGCTTTGCTCTCTGAAATTACATCATTGGTCAACATTTATTTATGTCTTTTTGTGAGGTAATTACTCACCCTAAATAGATAATACGTAGGCTTTCCATCTTCTGGGTACTTATAAATATTAGCTAATTAAATGTTATAGCCACAGTGGAGAAAGCACAATAGAAATCATGAGTGAGTGCCATACTAAGAAGTGGAAAACAGAACTGAGTAAAGACATTTCCTCTGCTCCTTTTTCTGTACTGGAGAGAACAGGGCTACGTGATAAGTCACTATTCCATAGGATGTACCACCCTGATTTCTGATACCGGCTGTGGATCCAGTCACTGTAAGAAAGAGGGGATTACAAAGGGCAACCCTTGTTCTCCTGCCTGTGTCCCAGCCATAATATAAGTACCTCTAGCACAACTCTGATGGGACAGTATTATTCTGCCTTCATTCATCATCCTCTCCAGATGGGTATTAGACTTAATCAAATTCTAGCCCTAACAGCTTGTTTCAGGACCACAGCTGGAATCAGCATGTCTAGACTACCACTGATTTATTCCTGGCTCTCAGACCTATGTGCATGCTACTATTCCATATGCTTGCTGTTAGAGAGGTAATAATGCCATTTCACAGCATAACTTTAATTTTTCTTTTTTCCTCCCCTTTTTATTGTAATTAGAATTTATTTTGCGTATGTGGGAAAGTCTCCTGCCCCTGGTCTGGACAAGACTACTGCCAGTTCTGCTGGAACAGAGCAAACTTCCAGACAAACAAAATGAAGTTCACAAAGGAAACAGTTAAATTTTCTGACTGCCTTTACTGTCACAGAAAATGCTAAACACATTTGTACGTTATATAAAACTGCATCAGTTCATATTTTCCCCTCCTGCTTTCACAGCCCAGAACAGCAAAAGGACCTTGTGACATCTCTAGGCTCTCAAGAGTTTAGTAATAAAAATAAAAATCCTCAGCAGAAAACAACACTCCACACCCTCCCACTGCTGGGCAAATGAGTTTCCCATTTCCTCACTTATCCTCAGACTAAACAATGTTAAATTTACAAATCTGACATCTATTTATAGCAAACTCTACCCTAGGAACCACAGAGGCTGGTGTATATCATTGTCCATAATCTGCAGGACAGCTTTCAACCTGGCATGTCAAATAATTAGGAGAGAAACCTCCTGCCTTAATTAATATCCAAGCAATATATGCACTGAGGCATGCTATAGCCCTAAGCTGGGTGGTGTGCGTGTGTGCAGGGCTGTTCCTCTGCTGCAAATTAACCTCTGATTTTAGTTTTTCTCATTTACCATGAATAGTAATTGATAATGTCAACAGCATCATGCGCTTCTATCATCGGTCTGCAGAACCCTGGGGAAGTGGCCTGCTGTGTAGGTACTGCAGGGGAGGCAAATTAATGGATGTCCAACAGCACTGATAATCCTGACAGCAGACACTGAGGGAACTAAACTGGTGAGCTGTGCCTGCCGTGAGGGGAAAGTGGGCTAAAAAGCCATGTGGGAAGCAGTGGGGTAACTGGTGTGAGACTGTGGAAGCAGCAGAGGGTAGTTCAGGTACCTAAGTGCAGAGCAGGAGGGGAAGGAAGGGATTAAAGGAGTAAAGGTCTCAAGTTAGGGTGCTAGGCTGGATTTGAGGGAGTAGGTAAAGATTGACTAGAAGGTACTGGGTATAGGCATCAGCTGAGCCTAAACTGGATAAGATGTGGTGCTGGATTGGGCCCTGCAGACTGGGCTCAGGGGAGAGCAGAGAAGAGGTTCAGTGAGGAACTGATCCTTTCCCTTTTTCTCTGGAGCAGCAGGGAAATGACATTCAGGCCTTGTGCTCGAAAGAAGCTCATCCACAGTCTGTATGCCACTTTTCATCCATTCATCTCAGTAGATATGACAAAGGTCAGTGGCTCCCACTATCCTTGTTTACAAACTGATGAACTAAGGAGCAGAGAATTTTTTAGAGAAAAAAAACCCTTAATTTGAAAGATGTTACAATTTGGACACCCTTTAAAAATGATTCACTTTATAAAAGTTTATCTATGCCCCTAAATCCCTTTTAATTCCCTTTTCCAGGTGATTCCTATTTCTTTTCAGATAATGAAAGCAAAATAAGCTAATGTTAAAATGAAGAATACTTTATTGATGCATTTGATGTATTGTTATTATTTCCAGTATTATTCTCCAATCCATCTTTAATATAGCCTGACATCTTGTTTGCTTTTTTGACCACTACTGTGCACTGAGTAGGTTTCCATTAAGCTGCCATAGTAACGCCTAAATCTTTTTCTTGAGTGATTTTGCAAACCATCAGTGTATATGAATAGTTCAAATTGTTCCTTTCAGTACACATTACCTCACACTTACCTACACTAAATTTCAGCTGCTGTCTTGTCCAGTCCCTTCCTTTAGGGTTGGGGTTTTTTTTAAAGTTGTGGCTTTTCTAAACAATCACATGTAATTTCCCAATTATGCTGTCTCTGCTATTGCATGCTTGCTTTCCATATGAGTAGTAAATATATTAAATTAACCCCAGTTTTGGTGTAGGTCTTGGGATCTCCCCTTGTTACTATCCTTCCCAGCTGAAAATAACCATTAACTTGTATTTTTTATTCGGTCTTCACTACTTTCTGAGTCATAATATTTTTCTTAGTCCTCAGCTATTCTTTATCCTTAAACACCTTGTGCCATTTAAAATATACAGCTAGGTTATACCTCTAAAACTATATTTATGCATTATTCTAATGTCTTTATTAAAGAATTTAATGGCAATTGGCTGTTAAAACTCTGTATGGACAAGTACAGCCAGAGTAGCTATAGGCAAAGCTAGCATTTACCTAGAGCAGCAGAATGGCAGGAGAGAGAAAATCATAATCTCAATGCACAAGAATCCCTTCCAGTCTCCCAAGAGCAGTGTGGAGTAATTCACTAACAGCTGAATTCAGTACAGCAGCTCACAGGTGTGCTCAGCCTAACTACTGAGCCCAAGCACATTCTTTCATGCATCCAATCTCACTTCTCCATCTTCCCCTCCCTGCTTCCTTGACTCTGGGGGAACAGCTTGTGCTGGTCTCAGACTCCTCAAGCAAAGACAAATGAGAATAGGAGGGGGGTTGGAGGATGCAACTCTTTTCTCCAGCTAGCCCCAGGCCATCCACCCTCACTGTGGCCTTGGATGCAGCCTCGAAAATGGATGCATGTGCCAAAAAGCATCAAGGAGAACAGCATCCTTACTACTGAATAAAGCATTAAATGAGCCACTCTGTGTCCAGTTCTGGCATCCACTCTTTTTAGCACAGATGTTAACAGCGTGGGAAGAGTTCAGAAAACAACTGTAAGAAGTCCGAGGACTGTGTTTTGCAGTACGAGACTAAAGAATTTATTTTATTTTCTTCCATCAGATTGTTGCAATGTGATTTCTTTGCTGTCTGTGTACATACCTTCATGAGACAGAATTCAGAGGACTGGGATGTGAAGGCAGATGCATTTGAATCAGAAATATGGTTAAATGAAAGTTCATCATTAAGGTAATTAGAACTTCCTGGAATCTTTATTCTGCTCTATGCAATTTACCACAGAAGCGATGTACTGTTTTGGGTATGGTGGCTAATCTCATTTCAACAGTTAATACTCTCATAACCAATTTTGGGAGATACATTTCTGTTTAGTTCTTTTTTCAAAAGCCTACCCAGCCATTCATATTTTGTGTTAATGTTCTTCTGGATGGGAAGAATGTAATGAAGTAATTGGCAAAATCAGGTAAAATAGATTCACCTCACTAATGGTTTGTTTTCTTTACCTAAGTGAAGCTATTAATTATAACTTATTAGGTGTTGGCCTGATTGTACTCAACATGCAAACATTACATAGATTAATGAACTTTGAGATGTAAACACAATACAGTTTTTATTCCATAAGCAGTGGCTTTATCATACCAGGATCCTTTTGCAGTAATAGGAACTATACGAGGCAACCTGTTTTTAACTGTGGCAAAGTTGTTTGTTTTTTTTTTTTTAATCTCTAAAACACTCTTTCAAGCAAACTTTTTTAACGTTGATCAACAAGGGAGAAAAGTATCAACACAAAACTTCATAAACTGTTATTGAAGAATATACCTATGGCTATATTTGACTACTAAGTTGTAAAGATGATCATTGTTTATTTCTGTGGGGAAAATAACCTATGTTCACCTGCAGAAGCTTAATATCATATTGGATTCTCCCCAGAGACAGATAGCTTTGCAAGTTTAAATATATTTTGAAAAGCTTTAGATTGTATTCTTCTTTTTTTCTGTAATTTTAGTTTCATGGATGTGTTTTCTGAACTCTTTAAGAACTCCTTTCATTGCCTATCAGTTCAGATTCAACTTCATTGCCCCACCCGCAGGAATCCTGTCTTAGCCAAGGATGCTGTTATGTTACAGGCACAAGAACTCTAGGTGATGAATACTCTCTTCATGACAGTTACACAGGAGGATTGTGCTCACTTAATTACACTGCATTTGGAAAAATTGCTGCCCTACCCCAGCATGTTAGTAAATTTTCTTTTGTGGAATAGCTTTAAATATGTTTGAAAAATCATTATTGTGCATTTATACCAATTCTGACAAGATCTTTCTTTACAATATGAACCTTGCGTTATTGCAGAAAACCTAAAATTACTATTGGTTACATGGGCTGACCAAAAAACCTTCACCACTTGTTGTCTTATATGTAATGCTTAACTTCTAAAACCAAATAGCTAACGGTTGTGTCATGTAATAGGCCAAATATGTGGTATAAATTGACTTTGCCTCAATTCCTTCTGTGATGAATGAACGTTCTGTTCTCAGAAATAATTGCTTAGATGAAAAGGTTGCACACATCAACCATATAGTGCACGTGGTTACTCCCCAAATCCTTGTTAAGCTAATTTCATAGGAAGCAGGAATTTGTGTTGGTGTTTCTGAATGCTGTATAAAGCCTAGTGTTCAGTAGAAACCGTTCACTAGTCCCAAAGTGTGATACTGTTTAAAATCAGTTAGCACTTAAGGACAAAATTCCATAACCGCCTAACATGGCACAGTCAGTTGATATATAGTTAGATATTAATTAGCATGGGACAGAGGAAAATGTTGAATTACAAGTACTTCTGGAAGCATCAAAATTTTCAATGAGCAGTAAGAATGCTAAGCTATGCTGTATCAAAGGTCATACATTGTAATTATCGAGATCGCTACATGGATCCCTTTTAAACAAATTGTCATTTGTGTCTGAAAAATAATGTGGGGAAAAGAGAACAGATCCAGAGAGTTTTTCTCTGGATAAATTGATAACTTAATCAAAAGTGATAACTTATTAATTCAGCCTGTGAAATTTGGTGCCATTTGATACCAAATATATACAGACAAATTTTATGGTAAATTTTAGAATGCCAAGACACTTAAGAACAATGATAACATTTTCTCTGTAATGTTTCTGTGTTGTTCTTATGGGCACCTAATAAACATCCACAAAATACTTCTTACTATCTTCCTTTAGGAAAGAGTTATGCTCATTTAACAGGGAGGGATGCTGATGCACAGATATGGTAAATGAGGGATGAAAAGGCACACGATACACGTATGATAAAGTGCAGAATTATCATTGCCATTATCTGTATTAGCTAGGGAAATGCAAGGAGTTTTGTCTCTGTTTGAAACAGTGAACGGAAATACAAAGCTCAAACATAGGGGACTTTTGGCCTGAATAGTCTATTTGCTCTTTACCTCTATCTGCTATGATCACTGAACTACGATGGTGCCATAAAACAAAAGACAGTTAGTTACTGCCCCTCACCTGAGCTGCATCAATTTACCGTGTACATAGTAAGTACATGTGCATACAACCATGTACGTTAGTCCACCCCCAATTTTTGTAATTATGATCTATTATACATTTTACGTTACAATAGGGATGAGCATGAATTTGTAATACCATGCAGCTATGTGACCAGCTAATCACTGGATGACTGCCTCTTCCTCTGATGCTTGTCTCAGTGCTTACCATAGCTGACCACTTTCTTCAAGAACTTGCTAGGCCAGAGTTAACGGCACTAAGTCTATAAGGTTTGCAGTTTCATACTCAGATCTTCTCCTTTACCCTGGTTGGCTTCCCCTCTCTACGCAATAAGCCGGGAGGCACTCTTTAGTCACCTTTCAAGATGCCCATTCTGTTAAAGAGTTTGAATGCTGATGGATTCAACTATGCCTGCTTGGGACTCCCAAAAAATGTTTTACCAATACCACAGCAACCTGCTCAAATTATTAACATTTTTTCTATTTGAGGTCTAAAAATGTTTTATTGGTTATAAATATTTCTGTACGATATGGTGACTTCTGCCAGAATTCATGGTTTGATCCAAAGCTGGTGTTTCAATAAGAAAGTTTTGAAGACCAAATTTCAACTGCCCTTTTGGCAGCAAATTCAGAAAACACAGTAAAATAAATTAGGACCTTATCACAGAACTTATGCCACCACAGCTAAAAGTTGCTTTTGTTGTAGTTATGAATTACAGACCACACAGTAAAGTGATCTAGGTCCTCTATTCAACATGTTCTAGAAAAAATTATCACACTGGGGGCATGGTGAAGCAGTAAGTGTAGCTAGAGTGTTTTTCTGGATTACCATGTGATGCCTTGGAGCCATTTATTATCAGACCTGAATATTTCCCTGACCACTTAAGATTACACCAAAAGAACTAATTAGTTCAGGTAGTTTCAAAAGAAACCAATTAATATTTTTAGATGAGGAAAAATTGTTCTCCTGCATACGCTGAACTACATGTTATTTTTGTGTCAGCATTAAAGTACCTAGTGTGTGTGTATGTGTATATAGCGCCAATTCATTTTTATTTCTCTATATATGTATATACATACATATATATGTATATTTATATGGCAAAATATGCCTCTTTTCATGGTCGGTTAAATTCACTGGTTATTTGCGAAACGATAATACATCTTGGGTGTTCTGGCTAAACTAATGCTGCCAAAATTGTCAGCAAAAAGTCCGGAAAAGCTGATGAACCTTAAACTTTTCCCCAAACAACTGCTCAGTTGTTTCTTCAGGATATAGAAGAGGCAGAAAGCCCAAGCAAGAGGAGTGGTAGGAAACCAGGGAGGAAGGATAGAGATTGCTGTCTGATGTGGATTTCACAAACTGCTGTGTTTAATCTTTTAGAGACCCTATAACAATAATCCAAGCTAATTAGCATTTTAGGAGTTTTAAGATATTTTACCTATAAATGCAAAATTTATACTTTAATTCAGTGCTTTGCTTATTCACTAGTTTCTTGTTTTCATTTTCCTTAGGGATTTAATGTTTTTGTAAATTCTACAGGTAACTTTTTCAGAAACAGCTAAATGCCATTTTTGAAAGTGATATTCTTAGTCAGACTGAGATCTTCAAAGGTATGTGCAACCTAATTCCTAACAGTTTTAACGTGAACTAGCTGCAGAAACAGCTCTTCAATTTCTCAGGACAAGTCTCACTTTTGCAAATGGGAGGTTAACAGTTGGTTAGGTATTTTTAACTAGTATGCCATATAATTAACTAACTAAATATATATATAAAAATAAATACTGCCATGTATAATTCTTATTCCCCACTGTGGGTTTGTCAGACCCATAGGGACAGCACTGTGGTTTGTGGGCTCTTCTCCTAGCAACTCTTATTAACGTCAGAATTACTTGGGCAGCTGCATCTTCATACCCCACACTAAGATTTTACTGTTTGGTGCTGTTTTATGTGTAGATTTCATATGCCTCTATCTCTGGTTATTTGCACCAGGTCTACTTCAATTTCTTGTCATCTTACAACCACTTTTAATAACAGCTTTATGCTATTACTTACTGAACTTCTCTGCTGTAGTTGTTCATATTTGGAAAAAAAAGATGAAGATATGGTCCCTGCCCCAAGGAGCCTATAATTAAAACAGGACCAGCATTATAGAAACATACATACTAGCTGGCCTCTAACTGGATGGTCTGTTTAGTTTTGTTTTGACATGCTGTACAAAGCAGCATTTAACAGATGTTGGGAAATTAGCTTTCTGAGCTTCTCATATAAACATACAGCAGAGATGCATGTGTATGAATTAATTTCATCATCAAATGTGGGTATTAATGTCATCAGGCATTTTTTAATGTTTATGCCTAATCTACGGTGCTTTGAGTCCTCCTTGCCAAAAAATATAGAAACTTCTCGAGAGAAAGCTAAGTGACTCTGTTGTAGCAATGCTTTCTAGTATAGTACTGATGATTCTGTTCTCTTGCATGAAAGACATTGCCTTGTACAAGCCCACCAGTGAAAAAAATGAAAAGTGTCAATTGTTTCATTACATACCCTCCATACACAGTGTTGACAAAAAAAAAAAACAACAACCCACCACAAAAACAAACCAACCAAAATGGGAGGGTCTCCCTTGGTCTTTATGGCAAGTTGTTCCTTTCATTATAAGTAATGCTAACCTATCATGCAAATCATGTAATTGACATTATTATGGTTATTATGAGACATTATTATGGCTCATATCCCTGCTGAAATAGCAAACATCCAGCAAGGTGACAGGTTTTTCCACTCCTTCTTTCAGCCAAGGGAGTGCAGCATTGATGATTAGACTCCTTTTTATGGCTTCCAGGATGAAGTCAAACCGGCATGAAGAGGGGAGCTAGCAAACTGTGACTTGCCCCTCTCTATACTGTATACAGGCAGGAAAATAAGGCAGGTGAGGCAGAGAATGGAGGCAAGACCTGGGACAAAGCCTAAAACAGAACAGAAGAGAGGTGTAGCTGACAAAATGATGTAGAGATTTCCTAATTTCCACTTGTATTTAATCGATTTTGCATTTCACATCTGTATTTTCATTTTGTGGCCCCCTTAGTTTAGTTTTCATGCATTAAAAAGTCTTAAGTGTTTCTTAAGCAACAACTATGGTTTTAAAAGAACATTCCCCCCCAAATTACAACAGATGTGCAATATTAATTTAGGGTGAGTGGGCACAGATGTTATCAAAATCACCGTCTTACTTGCCAACTCCACCAAATTTTCCAGTGCTTGGATATTTTCTTCCACTGCTGTGTGGAATCTCTTATTGTAATGTTCTCTGTGCCTTTTTTTTTTTTTGCCTTTTTTTTTTCTCAGATGTTTTATCCAGTTACTAAACCTGCATATGGCCTCCTCCTCTGATCAGCTGTCTGAGCTAAAACAATACTTCATGACAATCACTGAAAAGAAAAGCAGCCTCTGAAGATACTGATGTGATTAGGGCGAGGGGCCAGGGACTTGTGCTGAGTGCTAGAAGAGCACTTTATAACCACGGCAAATCAGTAAGTGTGGGCTAGATGACATGGCAGAGGAGAAGTGATGTGATATGAAATATGAGTTGGGGAAGCATGCAAAAGAGAGGGAAAGTGAAAAGGCAAATTTAAAACTGGATTTTCATTTTCCAGTGTTACGAACGTGTGAGTTTACTAGGAGGATGATGCTTTTCTTTGCTGACTCTGAAATCTCTACCTCTTCTTTACCTCAATATTGTGCTGCTAACACAGGTCTGCACAGCAAAATGTACAGATGTGAGTTCCCTCTGTGCCTCAGGCTTATGAAAAGCTATCTTAGCACAGCACTAAATCTGTACTAATGCACCCTGTCCCTCAGCGAGGACTAATAGCTCAGGATCAGCTTCATGCTAACAGCTTTTGAGCTGCCTGGAATGGAGGCAAAGTGAGTTTTGTCTTCCCACAATGTACTTTGTAGAGCTATCCATATTGGGTCTAATTTGGAAGAAGCATTAAAAGCTTTCTTAATACATGATTTTGCTTTTCATTGGTATATGTCAAAGTGCTTTGCAAATGAGGCAAGCATCACTGTCCATATTTCATGATATGCAATACTAGGACAAGCAAAATACAGTGCCTGCCCTTAGCTACACAATGGTCAGGTCTGGAGCATGGTTCAGATCTCCATTACTCTATCCACTAGACCATATTGTGCCTCTAACTGGCAGTTGCAGGATTGTTCAGATTCTGTGCTAATATTCAATCCTGTAATTCATTGTATTAAGTCCTGTGCTTATCAATAAATGTCCACAATGGCCAAATTAGAAACACAGCAGTGCATTCTACGCAGCCTAAGTTTTTCTAGTTTAATACCTACAACATCAAAGCAGAATTATGTCAGTCTATTGTGAAAATGTGCAGAATTTTAATCTCTGTAAGTTGGAGTAAGTAATAAAAGTGCCCCTATAAAAACATGCATTGGTTGTCACACATCAGCTTTCACATCTTTACATAGGAAGTGAAAGGAAAAGCTCCGCAAGATAATTTCCTCTAAGTATGTTTTGGTTACAAATTAATTAATATTCTAATTAGCTTTACGAAGTTGATTGCATGCAATACACAATGTTCTACATTCTTCTATCTACTTTTGTTGCTTAACTTTATTTTCCAAAAGCATGATGAAACATTAATGACATCTCCTAGCCCGGAATTCAAGCCTGATTTAACTTGGTTAGCTTTTGTGGCATTGTATCAGAGACTTATTTGGATTTAAACATTTCAGGTTGTTTTACATATGTAGCAATAATTATGTTGTTTAGAAAAATGTGGTGCCATCATGTGGACAATATTAAGAAGTGTAAAAAACAGTTTTTAAAAGAAAAACTAGGTAACAGATAAATATCTGTATTCGATAGCACTAATTAGCTGAATTATATGCTATAAGAAGCTATGCACAGATCTGTGGTTTTAAAACTGTATTAGGTAAGAAGAAAAACTGATAATGGAAACAGGAATTCTTGATTCAATCCTGTTCATTTTCCAACAGCTCGGGAAGTCCTTTCCCATCAGCACAAACTGATCAAAACATACACGAGTCTCCAAACCACTTTTAATCAGCACCTAATTCCAACATTACCTACTTCTCTACTTATTTCTGTATCTATTTATCTCTTTGGTTTTCCTCTAAGACTTTACAAAACTTGGTTTTGTACAGCTTGTGTTGCTTCTCTCCCACACAAATGCACACACTCACGCAAACACTCCTCTCCATAACATTAGCTGGCCAAGGCACTCTGCCCACACAGTTCTCATTCCTGCATGTGTTCACACGAAGCTTTGTTTCAGCAATGGTTTTGGTTTAAGGCCTCTTCTTGTTTCTTACATTTAACCAAGAGGAAAGAGACTTTGCCAGATTCGAAATAGCTATCCCTAATACCAATAAATGTCCACAGTGGTCAAATTAGAAACACTGCAGTACACTCACACAGCCTAAGTTTTTCTAGTTTAATACCAACAAAATCAAAGCAGAATTATGTCAATCTATTGTGAAAATGTGCAGAATTTTAATCTCTGTAAACTGGAGTAATAACAGTGCCTCTATAAAAACATGCATCATTTGCCACACATCAGGTTTCGTATCTTTACATAGAAAGTGAAAGAAAAAGTTCCTAAAGATAATTTCCCCTATAATACCCCATCTATAACAGACCTGTGAAGGTTTGCACATGAGGAGTGTGATTCAAAAACTGCCCTCTGTGATACACTCCCCCAAAGCAAATCTGCACCTCACAGAACCGTAATCTGTCTCCTGCTCTGAGACCCTGTATGCCAAGTGCTAGTTAGCCTATTCTGCAGTCTGCTGAATTAATTTATATTGAATAAAGGCAAGAACTTTTAAAGCCTTCCCAGTGGGTTTGAAACAGATAGTCTATCTTGGATAGAGCTTGAAGATGTAACATGTTTGGATCAGTCCCTTCTTCTGTGAAAGTTTAGTGGGTTTTGGTAAAACTTAAAAAGTTTTATTTGACCTTTATGAACATCGAAGATGTTTGGAATCCTTTTTGAGAATGGAGATTTATGTAGTATTTTACTCAGAAATTCACTTACTTTGTGCAGAAAGAGCCTGCTTTTGTGGTACAGTAAGAAATGGAATATGTATACATGTAGCTTTATTAAATGGATATAATGGAATGTCATACATTAAGAAGATTCTCTGTGGTGCTGTTTCAGCTTCCATATAAAGACAGGTACCTCTATGAAGTAATGACATCTGTTTTCCATATCTTTGCATCCCAGGCTTGGTTGATTTTGTTGTATAAGAAAATGTGAGTTTCCACTGAAATTTTTACCATTCTTGGGCCATTTTTTTCATGTGGATTCTCTGGTGTCTAATTAGGTATGAACACAGACTACAATCTTTTTCTTATTGGATAAGCTTACAGTGTCTCTTATTCTTTTTCTACTTTGGCATTTAATTTCATGAAACTTGTGGGGGATCAATTTTCTTTGACAATTTTACTTGGCTGTCAAACCTGGTAGAAAAGATTATGGATTGAAAAATTCTGAGGGTGGGAGGCAAATGGAACATGGTGATGCATGGATAAGGCTGACAGAAGTCTCTAGTCTGTATCACTGCTCAAGTTCTTGATTACTTGGCATTTAAATGTTTAGAATACATGGACAAAGGTAAAAAACTCAATCTATACCTTTTTTAATTAATTCCCATAAATCTGAAGCCAATCTCGAGATAAAGAGACCTCACTTGTGATTTTTTTTAATAATTGGCATCATTGTGCTAGACAGAGCGTGGAACAAGCTCAACAACCAACTTCCTTTCAGATGAACTTTAAATGTCAAAGTATCCCATGATAGCTTGTACGAGTTTGGTTTTCAGTGTTTTGGAAACTGTACGCTCATCCTTTTAGAAAGTGCGACACTGGTTTGGCTTTGGAAGAATTGGTTAAATATACTCTGAAGGCCAGTAAGGTAGTGAAAATATATTAGATTTCCTGGATTCTGACATCTTTTGCCATCAGTGAATGTGCAAATGGGAAAATGAACCCTTCCTGATTCATGAATTTTTGATGACGTGCATGGTTCATCAAACTTTATTAGTTTTTGCCCACTGTATAACCTTCATGAGTTAATGAGATTATACAATATTACTAATGGTAGATTTTCATTTCCATTTTTAAAACAAACATCTCTAAAACTAAAATCTGAACAGAAAAAACAAGAATTAGAATCTCATCAACCTCTGTTGGCTGTAGTCTGGGATTTTTATATTCTATGTCTCTTCATGAAACTCATTCTTTCTGATCCCGCTTGGGTGAGGGCTGGGTCTATCAATCATTGTACCGTCCTCATCACTGGGATTTCCTGTAACTATTACCCAGTAATTCTTATCTTCTTCAGCTTTATGGGAGTCCAGATAAGTGTGACAAATTACTTCATATTCTTTTCCAAAATAAGACCTGTCAAGTCAAAGAAAAGGGGATGGGCAGGGGAAATTAATATACAGACAAATTCAGCAAATCTGCATTATATGTAAATTGTTCAAGGTTTTCTCATGTTTCTCTTGGCTTACTGAGAAATATCACCGTGCACTTCCAAATATCAGACCCTTACAAGAAACACAATAGCCCACTTTGTTTCCTATGAATAATTTAAGAATTTGAAATCAGAGGGAAATGCTACCTTTCTAGCTTCAACGCTAAAGCAGCCCCATCAGTATAAGACACTGATACGCTGACTCAGTATGTACAAGCTCATTAGGTTCTCATATCACCATTCATATCACCATTTCTCTCTGACTGAGGAAGACCCTGGCTACTTAACAGTTTCAGCCTCAAACTTTCAGACCTTGTTTCATCCTCAAAAAACTGATACAAATCCTCAGTCAGATCTTGCTCAGAATTTAATGGGAAACAATTGGTATACTCCTTAACAATGCTTAATCGATATTAATTTAATGCATGCATATTAACTTGAATTGTCAGATTAACTTCAATTTGTTGAGAGATTGATTCATATGGACATAAGCAATATACAGTTTTATGCAGCATGTTTTTATTTAGTTCTCTTACTCCTTACACTTCTTAGTATACCACTTTTTCCTTCAAAAAAACCCCAAACAATTGTAATTGCTCAAGATATTCAAAGGGAGAACCACCAAGAAACTAGAGAAGGCTAGAAGGATGATATGATATGATATAAAAAGAAAAAAAAACAACAAATAAGACTGAGCTGATTGTCTGCAGCATCGCAGTGGCACACATTGCAGCCCAGAAATAAAACAAGGGAAAGGAGAATGTGCATTCTGTGTTCTTTTCCATTTCCTCAGTGTGTTCCTAAAGCAACTATCTTGCTTCTTACAGTAATTATTGATGTTGGCACATCATTATGCACATCTCTGCCAGTTACAGATTATTCTTACCTTGTCCAAAAGTTCCTTGGAACGGCTAAGCTCCTATTAGTACAGCAATGAGTAACAATCATTTTAGAGTTTGCCTGGAAAAAAAAAAAAGGGAAGACACCTGACAGACATTTTACACTAATTTTAACTATTCTTATTGAAATAAAATGCTTTTATTTACTGCTTAGCGTAAGCCCACATTGCTCTGTATCACTCTGAGACTGCTATACATTGATAGTGAGATATTTTACACCCTATCATTTCTCAACACAACTGTCTTAACAGCTTAGACCAGCCAAATGCTTAGCCCTCAGGTCAGACACGTTCTCCTGTCCAATACATTCCATTCCACTGTCTTGTGCTGGGCACTTAAAAAAAAAAGAAGAAAAGAAAATAAAGTCAAACAAGTAGTAGAGAGTCATTCCAGTGGCCTGTGCCATCAGGATAATTCTGCTTATAATTGATATTTGCCATATGATTGATGGTTTGGGGACACAGCCTAGAAATGGACCTTTATATTTTATCAATTTGCAATTTTTTATGTATAACAATTAATTTTTAGTCACCCCCATTTACCAATACTGTGAATAAAGAATGTTGTCTTTGACAATTACATAATTTTGACTGTGTTTATTAGTGAGATGATTCATGTAAATGAGTTACAGTTCAAGGGTGTAGAGGAACAGCTATATTTGTGATATTTTGCTATATATCCAGTACTTCAAGAAGCCTAGCAATTATGTGGAACAGGAAAATACTGCATCTGTATTTACAAAAGGTTAAAAACCACATTTGGAAAAGCATCCACTTATTCAGATGCTGTGGGGGGAGGTTTAACACTTTTTAAATTTAATGTACAGGAGTTCTTAATTAATCATAGCTCCTAATATTGGAAATGGAATTTAGTGCTCAGAAGTCCTGAAAAGCAGATTCGAAGTACTGCATCCTCAAATGATAATGTCATCAACATGATAATGTCATCAACATGATAATGTCAACCTCTAAAAAATTCTGATGAGAAAAACTGGGCAAGTCAACCTCACAATGAACACCAGAACCTAATAGTTGTATATGCAGATTCCCTGGTTAAAGAGATTGTTCCTTCCCTCTCCCCCTTCCTAAAATTACAGGTCAGAACTTACATAAGGAAAATATGTGAATAAAATGGACACAACTTTTTCCTAAGTACTCCATCCACTGTTTCAATTAAGTCTTCATAACATTTTCTACAGTTTTAATTTCTTACAGGAACTGGAAATCCTTCATGTTCAAGACGCAGCTGTGGATCCAAGAAGGTAGCTTGCCAGCAAGTCAAATAGGAAAGCTCATCTGTCAAAAATACTTGCTGAAGGTAAGATTTTTTAGCAAATCTCATAAATGATTTATGGTCACTTGCTAGATATAACTGTAAATAAAAATATATATTAAGGACAGTAGAAATATAAAAGAAACAAGATATGTAATTTAAAAAAATATTTTTCAACACAAAAAATTTTCTCTTGGCTCCTGAAAAATCAGTCTGCCAAGCTAAAGCTACACATATAAAACCCATAGCATAGATTCTATATTGTTGATAAACTCATTAAGTAGCTCTTCTATATGCAGACTGGTGAGTACTAATTTAAAATTTAATTTACATTCCAAAGATTCTCTCTCACCAAAGTAGTTGTTGAGAGGAAAAATTTTTTCAATGTTGTGGTGATTTATTTTGAGTACATATGTAACATGTAATGTCTTGTTTGCTTCTAACTTGCAGAGGGAAACAATGTTAACATTTAATAGAAAACTGCTCCCTCAGAATGATAAAATACTATGTTGCTTCATATACCTACTATAGATTTATCTTCACAAGAAATTAAACCTTCTCATTTTGGATTTATTTAAAGTAAAAAAAAATCTCCCTCTAATGATGAATTGTTTCATGATTCACAAGCTAATTTTAATTTTCTTTTTTCTTTTCTTTTTAAAAATCTCCTTTATCTAGTCATTCTGGCTGACAGCCCCCTTGGCCTGCACACCTGATCTCAGGCAAGTTGCATAAACTTTCTAAATAGGTATTGCTTATCTTGATCTACATATGACTGAATCTATTCTGTTAAGCTAAGATGTTGAACCACTGTACAGCTTTTGAGAGAGAGAGAGAGAGTAATTAAACGCACACTATCAATATATGCTACCATTGCATTTGCAACTTTATTGCCTTACCATTTGGTCAGAAAACCCTCCTGTTGTCCCCAGACCAAAGTTTTGCCCAAATTTAATTGGTTCACCCACTGCACCTCCATCAACACTGTTAAAATTGTAAAAAGGAAGAAAGAGACATTCAAATAATCAGCTTTACTATTCTTTTGTTTGTTTGTTTGTTTTGGTCTATAGTTAGGTCTTGTATAAACACTTTGTATTAAGTTTAGCTTTAAAAATAGGTAAAATATTTTAACTGAAAACACATTTGATACTTGACTTACTGGTTAAAATATTTAACAGAAAAGAAACAGGCTGTATCGATTACTTTTTATGACGTATTCATTAACATGCAGGGTAGAAAGATAACATCCAATGAAAAATCAGCGGGAATTCAGCACTGAGGCTCCCTTTAAAACACACTTAATACAAGTGTCTGAAAAATCACAGACTAAAAGCAGAACAGTGTGTGTTTGTGTTTGTCTGTACCTTAACGTATGTTGCTAATAATTTATGTAACTGATATTTAATAATTTGGTTCATTACATCAACATGCATGCTGGTATATCCCTATTTCCAGAATGATTTCTTTATTTTACCTTTACAAATCACTCAGTTAAGTGCTAGGCTTTCTAAGTATATTCAGCATAAAAAACTTACGTAGCTGATGGACTTAATCAGTTAATGAGGGACTTGATAGCACTCAGTGCCAACGACTCTAAGATCAGACAGCAGCTAAGCAAAAATATTTTGGTTGCAGTTCTAGAAGGCCTAAATGATGCTTTTGGCATTAAAATTCTTTCTTAGGTCTAACCCAAAGTATTTTGCTCAATCAGGATTGCATGGGTTAGTTTATACTCTTATGCACTATCATTATTAAATACATGCACTTAGGCAGAGGCTTCCACTATTAAGCAGGACCCTGTTCTTCTGTTTCTTCTCCCACAAACAGCTGGAATTAAATATGTCTTTGAGAGAGAGAATATGCTGTTTGGTTAGGGGTTTTTTTAGGACAACAGAAACACCGTGCACTTCCTGTACAGCAAAAGCATTGACACAAATTTCTGCTTCAGAGACCTTATTTGCAGGAGAACAAATAATAATACCAAGTGCTTTTTGCACGTTTTGTATTCTACAGCTGAAATATGACCGTAATAAAAACAGCTGCAGAGTTTACCAAATGATACAGTGAACTCGATTCTGTTTTTACACCAGTTCTAAGCCGATTTGAACTTCCTTGGAATTATTCACAGTAATATGGAGAGCAGAATCAAGCTTAATGCATGACCCAAGTTAAAGACTCTTTCTTAAATAAATTAATCTTACTCAAGTTCATTTGTATATTAGCAAACTTCATTGCATATTTTCAAAACAAGATACTGAAAGCTAACATAATAATTGAAAACAACTCAGAATAAAGTACCAAACCTTAAAATACAAAAAGTATTTCGACCCATGGGGTCCACACTCTCGACTGCACTAACTCCACAAGGGGCTTGCAATGATTCGGCCGAATACATGGATATTTCATCCAAATTAATTGCCAAAGTCAGCCTGCCGCACACTCCAGGGTAATTCTCCACTGAGGATTTGTTGTCTGGGTTCAAAAGCATCACGGTGTCTCCAAAATGAACAAATCCATCCTTAGATACCGACAGCTGTATCTAAATTAAAATATACATAATATTTTACAGAATTATCTGAATCTAATATGAGAAGTATTTTAGCATATAAAATGCTAATCCATAGCATTCTTAATGCATAAAGAACACTGACAACAGCTATGCTATTCTATGTGGAGTCATAGAGGATTGACATAATCTTCTTAAAAAATTACCTTCTTTAAAAGATTATCTTGAAGTTTGTTTATTTTCTGTATTAAAAGTTCTCCTCGTTCTCTTTTATGCATAAAATCCCTCAAGCGGACCTGCTTGCAAAGGAGAGAGGGGGCAGACATGTTATCCAGTACTCACAATCTCAGGTTTAAACTGAATTTAAAGAATTAGGGGGAAACGCCGTGAGGTGAAGAGGCAGGCGGGGCTCCCCGGGAGCCAGAGAGGAGGGAAGGGCCCGGCCCCACTGCTACCTCCTCCAGACACGCGTCCTCGTTCCAGTTGCCGATGAGCACCCCGCGCCTGTAGGCGGCCATGGCTGGCGGCTAGGCCGCACGGCGTTCACGGTCGCCATGGCGACCATTCTAGCTAGCGGTTGGGCAGTGGAGAGGCAAAGCCCGCCAATGAGCGGGAGAGAGCTTGAGGGAGGGGGCGGGCTCTTTCTGCCCAGCGGCGGCGCGGCCCAAAAGCTGAGGGAGGGGCGCGGCGGGGGAGAGGGGTCTTCGGGGGCTCCTGAGGGGACAAAGCTGCAATATATGTTAAAACCAATTCAGATAAGCCGGCTGTCCCTCCTTGGGCATGCCCAGCGTGGGTGGGGTTAGTGCAAATGGCACAGTGGCAGACAGGAGCAAGCCTCTCGAATTTGTGCCTTCCCCGCCAGGCCAAGATCTAGCAGGGAAAGGCCTCGGCAAGAAAAAAAAAAAAAATCCATTTGGATTCCCTTGTGTTTTTGCCCAGCCTGACAGGAGCTCTGAAAGCAGGAGGCCTGCTTTCGCCTGGGGCAGTTCGGCTGAGCCCCTTGTCTTCCTGCAGGGATGCGCTGAGAGGGCAGCGATGCTGCTGGGCCCAAAGCAGCTCTCCATCTCCTCACGCCTGTCTGAGGGGTTTCTGATCACCTGGCTTAATGATGATGCCTTTTCAGGCGTCATTGTACATGACGGTACTTCTGTTCCTGCTTCAGTCACGTGATGGTATAGTTGCACAAAGGGAAGATGCCGAAATTCAAGCATTTAAGCCTAGCTATAGTCTTAGCGTGGGGCTTTACTTACAGTCAAGTAGCCTTTTACACTCTTATTGGTCAAGGAGGTGCATCAGCTTAATGCCACAAATGAGTTTACAATACTAACACTACAGTATTGGCGAATATTGTGAATGCATTAGGTGAATGTTTTGATTACAAATGTTTTGGTTTGTTATTATTTTAGTTTTGAATCTACTATAGCACGATAGACTAAGTGAATATGCTATGTGTTTACTTTCCAGATAGCTTAAGCCAATGATTTTCCATGATGGTGTAGATCATTGCACAGGACATTTAATCCCTTTACAACTGTCATGGGTTTCTTGCAAGCTTACTATTGTAAGGTTTCAATGCTGGACAACTTAAAAAGCTTAAAAGAAAATGGTTTTTGTATGGAGAGCTGGGCTACATGATATCATCAGCCAGTTTTGACAACAATTGACATGAAGCCTGGCTCTTTTGTGGGTTGTTTTTTAAACCAAAGGTTATTACACAAAAAGTTATTCAGCACATCCCAAAACTTGTAAGGACGAAATAAAATCCATTTTTGTTTAAATAGCACCACTTTGTGGTCAGTTCTGGTAAGTGACGCTTTCCTACACATAGCCGTGTTAGAAGCAGTGCTGAGATTGTTTAATAGAAATAGGGAGGAAAGTTTGTTCATCTTGGCTGAATATAAAATACTTTTGGAAGTATCACATGTGATTTGAAATCTGAAGTCTTTTCAGAAAAAGAGATTTAATTAATTTCCTGTGTTGCTAGTAATTCCTACTTACCACTTAATTACGTTCAAGCTTTTCACAGAGCTAAGGTTTTGATTAGGGTAACTGGTTAATCATACTGGTATGCAAATGATAAAGTGGATTTATCACGCTTTTGTTCAAAGCTGCATAATATGTTTGAACTTAAACGATTTACTTTTGCTTATCTCAATGTGCAATGCCTAAGGAGTTTCAAATCTTTTTTATTTTCTTATTTCAGAATTAAGCCACTTTTAAATCAATATTCATTAATCAATCATTGTCATAAAACTATGTATTATACTCAGCATATTATTAAGAAGAACACATCCACTCTATCTTGCTGTGTGTGTAGCTAATATAGAGAGTCCACAGAAAAATTCTGTAGTTTTGTAGCCTTGTGCACTGTCTGTATTTAGTTACTTATAGATTCTGATGCACATATTACCTAGAAAGAGGTATTTATACTCAAAATGTAATTGTGTACGAAATATGTCCATGTATCTCTTAGTAGCATTATGCTGTGACTATCCTTGTCACCTGGAAGACTTTCATTTCTGATTGCATAGTATTGCATGAAAACAAACAAAGAGAGTTCTCTATAACGTCTTTGTAAATTGAACATCTTTCCTGCAGGAAAGGTTACAGGTCTATTCAACTCATCTCAGTTTCCTTTTAAGCAGATAAAATCTATGTTTACTCCTAACAGTTGTTTGCATTATTAAATGATGTGAAGAAAAGCCATACTTGTGAAAGAATTGGTCTGTGCTTTGTGTCTTAACTTATGCCAGCATACAAATTGACTAGACTTAAAGGTATATTTGGTTTACTGGAAACATTAGTATTTCCCTTTTTTCTTTTAAGTCCTTGTTAAATAAAATTATAGTTAGTGTACTTTCAGAGATTCTTCCCCTACTATTCTAGAGTTACAGCTCTTTTCCCCTTTCTCTTTTCTCTTTTTCTTTTTTTAATGAAAGAGAACTAGATGGTTGAGAAGACCCAAAATAGCATATACAGCTGTCTAAGCCATTAGTTTACATAAAAGGCTGGGCTGGTTAGGCTTTAAATTGCCTTAAGATTGTCAGTAATGTGTGAGATAGAGCATGTTTTAAATACTTTAATACATAAATGAATTGGTACATACAAATTGGTAGTAAAAATTATCATTGTTTAGTGAAATCTGATGAAAAGGGCAAGGTCTGAATGGATATGAACATAAATTAAGTCCAAGAAAGAGGTATGCCATCTTTCTTTAGAGGAAGTGGCAGGATGTTAAGTTTTTCTGTGAGCTCTTCCACTCATACACCTTCTTATTTCATGGTGGAAAACATGATTTTTACTTGTAGCTGCTGTTTGGCAATTTATTAAATTCAATTCATACTGAAAAAATACTAAAACAATGTTTAATCATATGCAGGTTGGATGAGAATATTTTTAATACCTGCCTTTACTGCCTTGGGAAAGTATCTATGTTTTTTCCTGTTTTCCTTTGTTTTTCGTGTTGAAAATTATGAATGTGCCAAATTTGATTAACAATACAGACTAAATAATACTGCACAGGAGTAAAACATATGTTCTTCAGGACAATTTGTCTCCTTTCATTTTATTATTTCACACTAGCATTATTCTGACACATGCTATGAATCAGAGGATAGCTATCATTTTTCTTTGCTGTTATTAGGTTTCTGGCTATTAAAATGATTAATCTGCTTGTTAATAATATAACTCCAGTTTCTTATTCTAACCTATTCCCCCAACACTCATCTGTTCACAGCACAAAAATAATTAAGTAGTTTATGTGATAAGATTTAAGGATTGTTGTTTTGCCAGACGCTTGTACTGATGCCTCACATTTTGGCTGTGAATTTCAGTGTGGAGTTTTCCTGTAATGCTTGTTGCTGAGGAGCAATCAACCTGTTCGTAGTACAGTATTTTCTGAAATGTAGTAATCCATTAAAGAGGTCTCTCAGTCTACCTTTAGAAAGGGGAGCAGGATGCTTGTGTGTTGTATTGGCAGTAAGTTTGCTGATGTAGGTACGCAAGTGGAAAGTTTCCCAGTATTAGATCTGGTTGAAGACATCCAAAATTGCTATGATTGCTCATTTGGTGTTTTATAACCAAAAGATTCTGCTAGAGAGAGAGGGAAGGGGGAGGGAATCATTTGCAATGCGTCTAAGACCGCCGAGCACTTGCCAGTTAAAGTTTGGATTGAGTTATCCACATCTCCATGGTATTTTCATTCTACTGGTCTTTAATTTAGACTTGTACAGAGCATGCCCTTTTGAGAAATTGTTGTATAATGGAATATTTTCTCTTCAAATTGAGCTGTTTCATCATGACTGATCATGCTAGCTACTTGAAGATTTTCTCCTCTGCCTGGCAGAATCTTATTCAGGAGGTGGGCTTGAAAAACCACGAGAGCTCTGAATCTCTCAGAAAAATGTTGTCATTTCAGGAACGGTAACTTATGAGAAGAATATAGAAATATTGAAGTATGTCTCCAAGGAATAACATTGTATTTTGCAAAGAGATCCGTATTAACTCTGAAGAAGCTAGAATACTTTTATCAGCAAGAAACAGCTCAGCTGAGAACTACTGTGTTTATTAGCGCAAGCAGAAACACCAGTAACAAAGCTATATTGCTTCTTATGTTTATCTCTTCACAGGACTGTGCGTTATGTATATCTATGCTCAGGCAATTTAAAAATTCTTATTTTTTAAGTTATGGAGTATTTGTCCAACGTATCATGACCAGAACAATGAGACTGGCCATGTGACTGGCTAGGCAAAAGGTTTATATTTCATTTGCAGTATTTAATGTACATGATATGATCTCAGCTGACTTCTTTTAAGTATTTTATCTTGCCAGGGACCTACTTGAAGAGACTTTTGTTAAACGATGTTCCACCCTACTTCCAATATATTGAGTGCATTGCATTTACTGAACTACAAAGTTCTGTCATCACCCACAGGCACTAAAACAAAATCATTGTGGGCGAGGCGTGGTCCTATTTATAACGGGTGGAAATCAGGTCATTGCCTCTCTTGTTTACTGATCTGTTTAAACTTTGGTTTCCATGAATACTCATGCTTGAGATTTTGAAATTTGCTTTTTGTTAGCAATTTTTTCATATCAAAAGCAATATCATGATTGTCTGTAGGGGAAAAAAGAAAAGCCCTAAACTCCATGACTTTAGCTGACTTTGACTATGGGAGTTGTTCAAGCATGCAGTCCTGCCAATGTGAACCTACTGCTCCTGAAACTGAAAACATTTTTGCATGACCTCTTGTGAACCCAGATCATTCTGTTTCTTCCCACTTTAGGGCTAACTATAGATAGTGCTTACGGTTGCCTTTGCTTCCCTGTTTTAGCCTTGCCTGCAGCATGATCCTTATCTTCTGTTGTGAATTGCCTATGTGCATCAATCATGGCCCGGTCACGTCACTTCTCTCCTTTTGGATTTTACTTCCCTGTGACAATAGTGTTAAGACAGAAAACAGTCTGTTGCCTTAGTTTTCCGTAGTGGAAATATTTGCTTCAGTCTCTTGAAGCAAAGTAATGACGTTTACAAATAACACTAGAGATGCATGTCAGTCCATCTTCAAACCTTTGCTAAATTTTCTTGTTAGAAGCTGTATCCCACTGGGCCCACATGAGAAGTTTGTGGTAGTCAAGGTTTAGAGATAAAGAAATGTTAGACATCAGAATACTTTACTTTGGTTCAAATGAATCTGTATGTTACATAAAACGAACTGTTAAGAAACAGGAACAGAAACTGACTTATGTATTTATACCACAAAACATGAATCAGTTAAATATTTCTGGCATAACAAAAAGGAACATGATGAGAGTCTTTTGTCCTAAGGGGAAAAGAACATGTGCATTGTAATTGTTTTTAACATTTTCTGCCACCATTCCACTATTTATGGATTTGGTTTGGATGACCTTACTCTGGCAGTGTATTTATGTCAGACATCAGGCCCTACAGAAAATATTTTATATGTCTGAAGACCCCCGGCAACTGTTCTAATTTGAGACTCTGAACATTTTGGTATTTCTTTGTCGCTATTGGTTAGTAAATTAGCACTTCTTTGTTGGTAGCTTTTCTTTGAGCTGCGGGACAGAAATGGTATTTCAATATAATGCTGAGGACTCAAGGAACAGACAGAGCACAAATAATGTAATAAATAACAAAATCACCAAAATGGTCATTGCAACGTACAGTGTATTTGCTAGTCCAAAATGAAAAGCTAGACCATTCCTTCTTTGAACATCTGTTCTGGGGAGATATAACTTTCTTGCTGAAATAACTTTTAAGTATTGGTAAGTGTCCTCCTGCTTGCTCTTTTCAGTGGAATGGAATGATACGGAATCGGCCGTTTTTCTCCAAGTTTTACCTGAATCCCCCTGAAAAAAAGGGGGCTAGTGTAAAAGCAAAGGTTGAGGCTCTTTAGAAAGAAGGCAGAATATCTGTCCGCAGGAATAGTATTTTGTGCTCCGAGATGAGAGTGCTGCTCTCTCGGTGTATGTATTGCTCACATGGAACACTGGGCAGCTTCCACAAGGGGGTGTCTGTACTCCCTTCTCAGCGAAGGCAGCCCCGAAAGCGCCACTGAATTGCATTTCTGTCTCATTAGATACGGGGAACCCTTGACTGAGGTTCGCTTCAGAATAAAAGGTGTTTAAAACGTGTTACTTTTGTTCATTGAGAAAATGAAAGCACAACTTTCCCGCCTCCTTCAACAATGTCTCCGATAGCAGAAAGCTGTTTTCAGTAATATATGCAGAACTGATTAGAAGGTAAGGATACATTATGGAGATCAACAGGCCATATGCATTGCCATTATTTAAACTTTTGGGAATCCATCTAGGAAGGAGGAAGCAGATATACAAAAGAATGCACAGAGTCAACATAATCCATACAATCTATTCATATCTTACATGGTCCCTAAGAAAATTTGTTTAATCTTGGTAGGAGTTACTGAGGAGTAAGTAATATCAAATAAATGCAGAAGCTTCAAGGCTATTTAGCTTTTGAACTAGTGCTTTCACATGGAAAGTGAAACCCCAATTATCTTTGAGCAACCTTAAGCAGTAGTAGCTATAGGAAACAAGAAATGAAAGAACAAAATTAGTAATATAAACACTAATGGGCTATATTCAGTAAGAGAAAAGCTGAGAGATTTTTCTTCTTGTTGCAAGGTACACCACTGATGTAAATGGACTTACATTTGCATAAGATGATAATCAAAGAGGGAATACATTTGCATCTCGCTCCATTTTATATAGTCTTTTGGCATTAAAAACTGTTCTCTCTGTTACAGAAGTCATGTGGAGATGGAGTTCTCTATGGAGAACAATCACTAAATCCACAAAGCACTTTTTGGTTGATCCTGGCAGCAGTCTTTGGCAAAACTTAAAGCAGCAATGGTGTCTCACAGAAGACTGGCATGATTTCCCATGATGTAACAGGGTATGTAAATGATTCAGTAGAGTCAACTTTGAGATAAAAAATTTCTGAATAGAGATAGTCATGCAGGAATGCAAATTCCAAGGCTTAAGAGTACAAATATGCAATCAGGGCAACGATGCGGGCTTTTATGTCAAAATATTAGTGAATGTGCAAAATAAGAAACATCAAAGAACTGGTTAAGTTAACAAGGATGTTTCATGTGGTAATCTAGGCCACTTGCATATGATATGACTTTGGGAAACAGAATAAATTCAGAGAGGAGAAAGGTGAATTAACCTTGGGAGACCAGCTGGATCGAAACGCTGGCAGAAAGGAGAGAGAAAAGTTTGCCTCTTAGTGGCTGGATGGAGGAATAAGTGGCATTCTTCTGATTCTTTCAGGCTCGGGGCACGAAGAAAAAATCAAATCTAACCATGTGGTTCTCGTTGATAAGGAATACAGTAGTGTTATCATGACAGAGAAGGAAGCTTTAGAATAAATATTTTTCCCCCCTCCTGTTCTCGTTTCTTCTACTGTTCTGCTCCTCTCCAGTTCCATTTAATTTACTTTTGCTACCTCTCAAGTTGTTTTCTTCATTCATTTTGTTTCTTTTTCCTAATCCTCTATTTCATAGACTCTATCAATCAAGGCTGCTTAGTCCCTTGAGAGTTCATAGGCACTTCAGATGACACTCTACTGCTACAGGTATTTTTGCTGATATGAATTCCTGCAGGTACCTACTGAGTATAATAGGTATTCTTGTTATTTTATCCATTAGTTTTTGTAACCACTGCTCTCTTTTCCTCTCCTCTTGTGCTCATTTGTTATACCCTGTCTAAAATGTAGACCACAATAAAATTGAAGGGCAGTGCTTCAATCTGTTCTGAAAGGTATATTGAAAATCCTGTGGTTTCTTACATATTTTTTATAAATATATCCCATTTAGGAGTGTATTTATAACATTATTTCTGTAGCAAGTGTCTTCTGCTGGCTGCATCTTACATGAAGTATAAAAGTGACTAAAAGCACCAATGAGTTGTGAAAATTAGGTATGGCCTTTCATGAGTTGCAGGTTCATCCCATGGTTGGGTGAAGTTTGGCTAGTTTTTTTCATAACAAGATTACATACTTTCCTACTTTCAGTAAAAGTCTTTCTTTTACACAGTCTGCACTGACTTATACTAATTATTTTTAAATGTTTTTCTTCCCCAAAAATGTTTGTGAAGTCTTGCCAAGAAAAAAAAGAGAAGAAAGCAAACAAACCGAATAAACATGTATCTGAAAGAAGAAATGGTTGCAACATGGAACGTGTCTGCTTCTTCTTTCTGTGTATACCTAGCAAATGCAAAACCAAGACCTGCAAAAGAAGTTGTTAGGAATAGTGCTGGCCATTGTAAACCTCTAGTAGAAGCTGATCAAAGTAATGAGCTTCAGTCTGTAAAATCATGAGGGATGATTCTGTTCCCATCAGCAGGAAAATATTCTGGAACCCTGGCAGCATCTGTTACTTCTTAATTTTTTTTGCATGTCGTATTTTGTGTTGTTAGGAATCCTGCACGATTCTAGTTAAACTTGGAAAGCTGGGGGACAGCTTTGCTGCTTTAATAACTTCTGCTGCTCCTGTAAAAGGTTTATATTTGCATGCCAATTTAGCATGCTTAATTTACTACTAACATTCACTGTTCTCATTGTTTCACATATCCTGGCATGGACCAGTCACTCATTTAATTTATTCCTTTGTTAGCCTATGTCCAGCTGGTGAACTGGTAATCTTAGCAAAGGCTATCAAATGTGCCAAAAATTAAACTAGATTTTTCTTCAAGAAGTAGTAAAGAAGATATT
Organism: Ciconia boyciana; assembly: GCF_034638445.1. Classification (NCBI taxonomy): domain Eukaryota; kingdom Metazoa; phylum Chordata; class Aves; order Ciconiiformes; family Ciconiidae; genus Ciconia; species Ciconia boyciana. The sequence goes on along the minus strand of NC_132941.1, from coordinate 10,299,470 downwards.
TAACTACTCTATGATATCCTTCTCACTTTAATGATAGATAAATCTAATAATAATCTGCTTACACTGCATAGCTGTGTTTACTTCAAAGCATGCTCAAGATTAGCTAGAGGAACTTCAACAGCTCAGGCAGGCAGCTATTTGTCTCTGTTCTTTACAGGCAGAGAAATTGAAATAGGGTGTCTGTGCTTTACAGATAGAGAAATTGAGGTAGGGTGGGCAGCTGCCTGGTATAAGTTGATCATGAACTTTGAATTTCTATGCTCAAGAATACAGAGTCCCAACAGGTTTTGAAGGCTCTCCAGCTAACAGAAATTCTCTGCCTTCTCAGCATGTTAAGTGATAAAAGCAGTCAATAATAACCCTCCAGCAATGCCTCACGTTACTCTATTATACGTAGCTGCAGTTACAAACAAATTTTCAATTGTCTATGGAAATATAAAGATGTAAATAAAATTTTAATCATTCCCTCAGTTCTTCCTTTCTCACTAATAAATACTTCACTTTAGTTCTGTGCTCGGTGTTCTTTTCCCTTTCCATCTCTACCCAACTTTTTGCCCTATGTATTTCATAACATGTCCTCTTTTATTGTGTCTTCCTCTAACAATAACATACCAGTGAGATGTGTAATCTTTCAGAGTGGGGAAATAGTTTTTATAGACCAAAAATTACAAGCTGGAAAATAGGGAGGAAATGTTATGCGTATTGAAAACTCCAGGAGTTTGGGGACCACAGACCAAGCTACCAAACTCCAATGAGCATTCTCTTAGCATTCATCCATTTTGATGTTTTCAAACTGAGGTCAGGCAGCATTAGAGGACCAACTCTGGATTGTCACCTTTACATTATTAGGTCAGCTCTTATAGCTGTAAAAACTTCCAGCTGGAGCTTCAGCCTTCCTCACATCTGAGACAAAACCAGGGTATTGGGTACACTGGATGATACATATTATCCCTGGGAGGCACGTGAAAACATGGACTTTGCTGATTTTTATTGGCAATTATTACAATGATTGTTGAGACAGGTTGATAAATTTTGCAATTTTTGGTCAGGTATAATAGCTTAAATTAACTTCTTCTATGTTACCATTTTCATTGTTAGGATTACTTGCAGGCTTGGAAAGAGAAGCGAACTTCTGAGAAAAAAGATTTTAAGGGCAGTTTCCTTCCAGTATAGTTCATAATTGCTTAATGATTTAAGATAGGCATTTCAGTACAGGATGGTTAAGTGGTACCTGGAGCTGTCCAGATTTTTTGTGTTATAGCTGAAGTAACATTGCTTATATGCTTATACCAGTCATTAGTGCAAAAAGCAAAAAAGGCAATTCAAAGCACTGAAATTAAAAAACATCATCCTTATAGTAATTTTTGTTGTCCAGACTGTTACCCATAGTGTTTTCATGCTTGTCACTAGAAGCAGCTTGCTGGTAGCAGATGGAATCTTGTAGTGGTCTTACTGTTCTTTTCAGCAACAGGTTATTCTCATGTATTCCTGTGTTGTCCTAATCCCCAGGCTTTGACATGGTAGTATCCTGAATAATATATTTGTATATCTTCTGAAAAAAGTACTGAGGTGCATTTTTTACCTCAGCTGTCTAGACAGCACAAAGGTCTAGAGGCAAAGCAGGCACTGGAGGTGATGACAGAGATGTTGTATGGACATGAAGGGTAAAGACAGGAAGTTTGGAAAGGGAAGTTGAAACCTGTAAATGAGATTCAAAGAGGAGATGAAATATGATGAGTGTCAGGCGAAGCAAATTATAATTCCAGCAACTTTGTGGATACACTGGAGAACAAGGCAAGGATTTCAGGAAGAGGAGGCAGTGAGACAGAATGATTTTTCTCGATGTGGTCAAGAGCAAATAATGCCTTGGTGCTTTTTTGTAACAGTAGATATTTCAAAGCACTCTGGTCCTTGGGAATTGATTTGTGCTGCAGGTTACACTGATTATTTATAGCGATTTGCTGAAGGTAGGAGTAGGAAAATATTTTTTAGTGGCAGCCAGTCCTGCAAGTAAGTGTTATAGCACCACTATGTAATTAATGCCAAATGTGTCATCATGCCTTAGTCACTGAAAGGAATTTAGGATGGATGCCTGTTTTCTCGGTGAATAAAATACCATTTCACCCTAATTAGACTCATTTTTACTGAGGACAGCGGTTAAATTATATTAACAATACCTCCCCCTTCAATATTGTGACAAAGAGAACAGAACATATAATAAATTCTACACAAAAAAGAAGCAGCATCCATCTGTGGTGATTTTAATTCTTTGTAGTACTATCAAGTGAAAAACAAGTTCTGTTGAGTAGCTAGCAATACAGATATTCAATGTGCCATTGTCTTCAATGGATAACTGGTAGCTTTGTTCGGCAATCGTTATGGGCAAATGTTTCCCGTCATTGTTAATATCAGGGCAGTTCCTGGTAGGAGGTCCACTGTAGATAAAGCTTCTCTGCCTGTGAATATTTTTACTCTGTCTTTTAGACCCTCTGTAAGCCAGTGAAGCATGTGCAGCAGCTTTGGCTTCATTGAGGTTGGCAAGGTAGGTAATGAAAAAGGTCTGAGGTATGTGGAAGTTTTTGTTTCATATCTCAAATCAGTCTGATGTGGTAACACCATCTTTAGAATAAAAAAGTAAGCCTATTTATTAATCCTGCTTCCCTCCAACTTTTTCTCCCTCAAAAGTGATAACTCATTCATTGCATTCAATGATTCTTAGAAACTGAGGCTATGGGTAATGAACACGTTATGTTTCCTTTATTATGTGTACTGCTTTAAATGTGACATTTTATTTTGTGAAAGTACCTAGAGTCTTAGGCTGTACTGAAGTAGTCAGTGAGCTCACGAGCAGTGAAGGAATGCTAGCCAAATAAGAAGTGAGCATAAATACCTTTAAAGGTTTTAGCCTTGCAAATTTATGGAATAAACATTTGTTTCAAGTCTTCAAAAAGCAGAACTGAGCAGTTCATGCAATTTCTATGTGTACTTTTCAGTTCATTCATTTATCTTTATATTTGCTGACACTGAATTCATATATTACTGTTACGTTAAGTCAATTTTTATGTAGAGTTTGGTTTCTTGTACTCATGAGTACAGCACCTTCAGCCTTTCTTGTTGTGGAAAAAGATTTCATTCTTAAGGTGTCCTTTTGTGAGACCTGAGTAGACCTGAGCATTCAAAAAAGTAAGAACAAAACCAGAAGACTTGCAGACTCTGAATTATATTATGCCCTTTGGTTTTTCTATTTAGATTTTCACTTGTAATGTCAAAATCATACATTCTCAAAGTTGCAGAGGAAGGGAATATAAATAAGTTAATTCACTTGTTTTTTAAGTTAGTTTGAAAATGCTGGCATCAGTGACCCTTTGATACGCATGAGCACTGAACAAACTAAGAGTTTTAAAACCCATGATCTTAAGTTTTGGTAAAACTTCTGTAAGCCACTGAGCCTTCCCTGGAGTAATTCACTAACCGGCTTCTCCATTTTGCAGATCATTTTACTCTAGGATTGTTGAGAATTCTCAGCTGGTTTTAGTGATAATAAGTTTAGTGCAAACAATATCTTCTGTTAAATTCTCCAGGTACATTACTGTAGGTATTTTGTCCATTGCTTTTTTCACATAGGGGAATGAAGTATAGTTCATCCACTAGTTGTACATCTATCAACCACTTCCAGTCCTACATATACCTTCTGTATTTTTCTTCCAGCTTTTGGAATAAAGTTGCTGTAGACTAACTAATTTATGAGCTAGACAGTAGGCCTATTATGTTGCTAGTGTTTGTAATTACACAAAATCCACTTGACACAGGTGTAAGAGTGATAGTTGGGCCAGCAAATTGTACTATGTGGCCATATCTAAAACCAAAGTGATTTATAGGATTGACAGCAGACTACATGGTTCAAATATCAATTCCATGTGCCATTCAGTTCCTTGTGATTGTTTCATAGTCTTTTCATGGTCATTAGTTCAGATTTGGGTCCAGTCCGAAGACAGAATTCAGGCTGATATCATGTTAATTTGTGGGCTTCGTAAAATGAACTGCTGTGAACAGTCCATTTCCTGGAGAGGAACATTGCAACAAACACTATCAGTTCCTGCATTCTTGATGATAATCTCAGTGAAGAGGGAGAGAATGGATGGGGAGGTACAATCCCATCAGGCCAGGACTGGAGTCTCACAGAACAATATTGTGGAAGAAACTTCATTGCCTTTTCTGCTTGTGTTAAAAGAGGACTTGGCTTCTAATGTTATACTGCCATGAACTTAAAGCAGCTGCTAATTCATTTGGAAAGGTGAAATCACAGACAGTTCTGAATGAACTAATTTAAAGAAATGACTGTTTACCATCCATCTTCCATCATATTATAAGGGCACACATTTGATAAAGTTGCACAGCAATTTATTTTTTGTATTTTAAAAAAATGAATTATAGTTCAGATTGAAAAAGTACAAGCAAGTGCTCATCCTTTGACCTGGAACCCTTGAAGAGAGCCTCTTGCAAGGGTTGGGAAGGTCTAGCCAAGTTATGACAAAAGGCCTGTCAAGCAAGGACCCCCATTCCTGGCGTTTCCTACTGCCCAGGAAGAGGGTTACTGGAGAAGATGGAGGTGCCAGCTGTGAAAGCGCCTTGTGGGAGAGGGCGTGATAAGAGATGAACTGATACAGGTTTTTGAATGAAAATCAAATGTCTGGAAACTGCCATTAGGTGATGATATAATGTGTGAGAACAAAGGGGTCTAAGAAGACAGTTATCTACATTAGCAGTTTGGTTTGAAGACACAGCATTTTGGGGGGCAAATCCCGGTGTATTGGATTGGTTTGCAGAATAGTTTTGGCACATGTGAGCTAGACTGTTCTTGGAGAAAATTAAACAAGAAACTTCACTCTAGGTTTGCACCTCATTTGCTCCGAGCCCTGATGGGGACATTGCAGTCTGTACCAATGACTGATCCTTTGGCTGATGTAAAACCACAGGTGTGGGAGACATTTAATCTGGGGACCAGACTAAATCTAGTCCAAGGTGAAACCCTAGAAAAGTAGACTGTGTAAGCGTAAAGGCCTGAGAACAATTTGTTTTGGGGTACTGATCCATTCCTATTGTGCCCAAATTACTTGCTAATGTAGACATAATGTATGTTGACAAACTGGCAATTATTAAATTCTATTTTTATCTGTTATTCTGAGGATTACTCCAAACCTCTGCATTAGTGCTTTCAGGTAGAAAAGCAACAGCTACATCTGTTTCTGCAAACCGGATTGGCCACACATTTGCTCTTTAGCAGAAAGTCTCCAGTAGAAAGATTTCTGAGTCTCCCACACAACCATAGATTCAGGAAAGGACATACTGAACCTGCCCCAAAATCCTGGACTTAAGTGCTTTGTAATTTTACATCTGGAAAGATTAACACCGCAAACACACAATGGAACTGTGTCATCCCTGAGATTCCCATACATATCACTCATTCCCCTACTCATCATTCCATGTTCCCTCACATTTTATGGTGTAAAGGTGATTCATTTAAACAGGCAGAAGAGAACAAAATACCACTAGGCAGAAATCAATCTGTCTGCATAGAAGCTATTTTTAAAGCTGTTTAGAATAGCACGCACTTTTTCCTGAAATGTGTTCAAAGATCATCATTCATATGACAGAATGGTGTGTGTGCTCATGCAATTTCTGTTGGATATTTTGGATTTCAGAGAAAACAGGAGCTGCTTGAGAGCTAAGAGTTGCCAAAATGATCACCACGCTATCATTTGAACGCTTGAAAATGCCCATAAAAATGACACGTCAGTAGTGGATTAACATTAAAAACTCTGGTATATAACAGGAAATGATGCTTAAATCTGGGAAAAACAATAGGCAGTAAGAGCTTTTGTATCTGGGAAGGATTTCCTTATTTTATGTTTGCTTGTAAACATGGCATGAATTTTACTGACACATGTGGGGCAGTTTTAGTGATTTACATGTCTAAGAACTTTCCCTGGTGACAAAAATAGCAGGAATTTTATTTTTAAAACTTAAATAAAATGCTACCTAGTCTGATTGCAGGGGCTACAGAAACTTCTATTTCTACCCACTACAATATGCAACTGTAATATTCCCCAATCAGATGTGTAACAATGCTACTGGTTTTCAAAGCCAAATGAATCATACAGAGATGGCATACCAACCAGGTCTCAAGGGGCTGGCATTCTTTCTTACTTCTAAAGAAAAGTAATTCTTATTTTAAAGCTTATTCCCGAAATTAATCTGGGTGTGTAATCTTTTGTGTCAGAACAACAGAAGTGGTGTGAGCAGAAGTTCTAATCGTTAAATCTTAATTCCCTCTGTCTCTGGGTACTCACTGAAATACTTAGGATATGCCATCTATTTTCATTAAAACTATTCTTCTGAAATCTGCTTACAGTTCTTTTCTGGTATAGCCTTGAATTCACTGTTCACGACTATTTCCTGGCACTGCTATATTGTTATTAACGTTCTGCCTTTTCTGTTTGGCTACTGCAGAAATAACTGAACTGGCCAAACCCCTCTGGGTGACAGATGACAGCAACGTGAACAAAAATGAAATTCTGAAATGAATGTCCTGGAATGGGGAAATCAACAGATTGTCCAGAATCACACCTGAGCCATGCATGGGTCAACCAAAAGTCTGAAAACTCCAGTGTGATTGAGTTTTACTTGGGGGATCTTTTTTAAAAATTCAGTTTTCACATATGTATTGTTATAAATTTATGTTAATGAGAATTACTGTGAAGAAACCAAGGCCTCCAGGACTCTCTGTGTTCTTCTGTTTGCCATCTTTGTAAAAAAGAAAGTTGAACTTATCTTTTTAATTTTTCAGAATTCATGTTTTGTGACCCAGTAGCACAAGTACTTCCAGCCTTTTAAATCTGCTTTGTGGTTTTAACTTAGTTTCGAGAAGAAACTGATTTATTTATTAATGATTTAAGACATTTAATAATGCAGGATTTCTTTGAGTTTTGCCAGCTTGGATCCTACCACCTCATATAGCAAGATGCTATATTATCTGAAAAATAAGGCTCGCAACAAGTACTGGAAGTGAATTAGTAATCTGAATTTCAAGGTCAAGAGTACTTTTTGTGCCTAGACACCTATTGGTGCTTGGCGCTGCTGGTCTCTGCAGGCCAGAATATGGGTTTAAAAAGACAGCAAGCTAAGAAGCCTAACCATTACCTAATGACATACACATGGTGACTGAAGACGTGGTGCTACTGGGAAATTCATTCTTTTAGTCCTCTCATAATTAGGTTTGCAGCCTTCAGGGAAGAGCTATGGTTAGGAAGACAGAGAACAAGTGCTTCTAGAAGGAGGGAAAAAAAGCCAACCTTGAAACTCTTTCAAAAATATGGACAAAGGAAAAATAGCCATTAATTTATCAGCTTAATTAATATCTAAATATAAATGCCAACCTGGCCTCTCTCTGCAGTCTAAATACTCACTCTACTGTATTTTGTCTGCTGATAAGAACTGGAGGCCATTGAGGCAGCTGCTAGACAGGCATTTTCATGCCACTATTTCCTAGAGAGTGCTAGTTTGCCTAATGGAACCTGAAAGCTCCCAAAAATGCTACGCCCACTTCCATGTTATGCTTTCACATGGAAGCAGAAAAAAAGTCTGAAAAAAAATTACATCAGAATGTCCAATTTATATGCCTAAAGCCGGACATAGAATGATGCGAAGATGTGGTGGATCTGTTATGCAGGTTCCTCTTCACACAGACCAGTTTCAAAGGATTTGTGCAAGCTAAAAGGACAGACTGATTAGCTCAGGATGCAACACAGAGCAGTATGATTTGCGTTGTTCCAGCAGACCAGGGTCAGCAGCCTTGCAAGCTTGCCAGACAGTATTTTCTTTTCCCAAATTAGAAGTTGAGTGTGCCAATAGTAGGTTTCCTGGTTAATTCTGAACTGTAAATTGAGAGAGAGCCAGGTGCCTTGGCCTCATCCAGAGTCAAGATAGAGCTAATCAGTGAGTCTATAGTATCTCACTGCTGTCAAATTCAGCAGGAGCTTCGAACCCCTGATCGTCATACAGGGGTATGTCAGTCAGTCATTGGTGAGAGTACCCTAGAAGCCAACCCCTCTATTACAGCATCTGGGTTTAAAAAGAAAGCTTTGTTTGTCAAAAATCTAGCTCATTAAAGAAAAAAAAAAGGGGGGGGAAAAAACCCAGCACTGTGGTGTGTGCAATATCAAGAAGGGAAAATGTATGCCATAGTTAAAAGTACTTTCTCACTTTGAGACCTCCTTCAATTATGAAAAAAGAAGCAAATTAATTATGATACTCCTCTACTGTTGGATTGAAACATCAGCAAAGTTTCTTTTTCAGTTCTTGATAGTCCTTCAGTACTCATGTGATGGATATCGTCAGCCCAATCACTGTCAGACACTCATTTGTTTTGTACGTGTATAAAATGATGTCTCACAACGTTTGGGGGTATGGAATGAATGTTACATGTTGCATTGTTGAAGTCTGCTGCTAATATTAGAACAGAATGAACAGCTCACTTCCTGGAGGCATCAGCAAGCTTTATTTGCAAATTTCTTCAGTGGTATCAGACATGTGGAATAAATTATCATAAATTGCTTGTGATTAAATGTAAAGTACCAGGAGGATTTGCAATAGTTAATCCCTTTATTTCAGGGGTCTGTGAAGAGCAAAGTAAGCTGAAGACTGATACATAACTGGTTTTCATTAAAACTAATGCTCTTATATTATAGTATTGTTTTGTTTAATTATGGAACATAATTTTAGAAATTATAAGCTTTAGGAGTAAGGCAGTTAGCAATGTATACTGGCCTATAACTGCCATTATTCTGTATAAACTGCAAGTAGTAAAAGTGATATTAGAAACATTAAGACTTGCTCCAACATTTCATTAATAAACTAAATCTTACTTTGTACTAATATATTACATGGCTATGGCCAAAAGCAGAATTTCCCCCTAAATTCTGCTGAAAGGTAATCTTCTATTTCCATATGGCATAGAGCGAGACAAACATGAAAGAGACCAACAGAACTAGTATAGTGTGGAGATTATGTGCTGTGGTGTTCTTGGGTGCGCAGTGATTCACCCAGATGTCAGGAGAACATCTATTTCCTGTTTTGAAATTATGATTTCAGCTATTATTCACTTCCAAAGATCATGAAATAGCAATAGTTTCTCTATGGCCATCTCTGTGTATTTTAGTTATTGCCCGTTTTGGGGAGAGACAGCTGAATGGAGTGGGAGAACCAGAGGATAGCTGTTCAGCAACATATTACTCTAAACTGGCCCTGTTTTACTAAATAGGGATATTTTTTGTTTTGTTCTTGCTATTGAGAAGTGAAACCCTGAAGTAATCCTTTCACTATTTATTTAAAGTAAATTTTCTTCATTGTTACCACCTACAATGCTGAAATGTGAATTAAAGATTAACAAAAAGAGAAAGCAAGCAGATAAAAGTAGATGCACTTAGTTTCTCATTTGGTTCCTTCTTTCTTCTTCTTCTCCTTTTAGGTATCTACCAAAGGAGCAGTCCCCCCTGATGTTTGGAATGTAAATGCAGCCATGTCTTGAGATCAGGACAAGAGGTGCTATCAAGATGCTCCTTCTTCAGTGGCAGAGAGGGGAGTTCTGAATTGCTGGTAAGTTCTCTGCGTCCATACAGCAGTCTGATCCTGTTGGCTAAGCACGTTCTTTCCCCATAGTCCCTGTAAAGACGCTGGGTTAAGTGGATTATCTACATGGCTACAAGAGTTTAGAGGTAAACCTCTAAGCTTGCGGTTCCGTGAGGCAAGGTGAGCTGATCCAGTAGCTTACCACTGCTGAAAGGATAATCTTGTTCCTTTGCTTCCAGCTAACCATACCCAGTTCTTACTCTGTGTCTGGTCTAGCCCTTGACAGACTCGTCTGTGAGCCACTTCAGCCTGTTCACCCAGCATGAAAAGGGCAGGATTTTCTTCTGTTAATAAGCTGAATTGTTTCATGCAAATATTTGATTAGTGCTATGGCTGGTGCAATGGGCAAGGGTGGGACCACAGCAGAGAAGTGAGGAATGGCATAAGAGAGAATGGAAACAGAATCTTTCCCCTTTTTTTTGTTTTGCTCAGATTCTTGTGAAACTGCACCGTGAGATACAGCTCTTATTTATTTGGTTTTTTATTGAGGAGGAAAATAGAAGGGTTAATTCAGATAACTAGAAAATACTCTGTTGTTAAAGGCAAAGCAAAAGTAGTGGAAGAGCATCGGGGGATGCTTTGGGTTGGTATGTGTGCTTCTTGTTTGCCCTGTTTATAGTAAACTTTCTTTTTAAATAGGTGCCAAGCTAATTAGGCAAGGTCTTTTCTTCAACTCAATGGCATTTCTGTGTGTGTCACATGATACCTTTGAAACACTGACTTCTGTATCGAAGGATCAGAAGGCTGGCATAGAAAAAGGGGAGAATGTGTGCACACATCCTTCTTGACAAGGGAGAGCACTGAGATTGCAAGTAATCTCTGAATTAGGGTCTGATTGGTCTGATTTCCCTGTGTATGTATTCTTTTTCCATCTGGAAATTTGTTTGCTGGAGGAATTTAAGCCTTTTCTACATTTGTCCAGGATTTATGGATGGTCAGTAGATTAGGCAGAGACACTGTGCAGCTTGGAGATTCCAGATACATTCGTGTTATATGTTCAGAACAAACACAGAGCACATTTGCAGTGAGTCAAATGTTTTTTGGGCAGCATCACAGAAGCCTGCTGTGGAGCTAATATGAGTATTCTCAATAATTCCAACATGATCCAGAAGCACTGGACTTAAGTATTTTATAATAAGCATGTAGTTTTCACTTCATGAAATCTTGCGAAATATGACAGCCAAACCCTGCTGTAAAGAATTGTGGGAGTATGGCACACAGGAGTGAGAAAGAGTGGAAACAAAACTCGTAATATCAGTATGTGCAGTGAGCCTGGCCAAAACACAAAACATGCCACTTTTTGTAAATAGAACTTGCCAGGGGTATGTTGAAGGCTGTGAACATCAATTCAACAGAAAGCAACTTTTCCTGGAAGGTGGGATTTTTTTCTGCTTTTCCACAAATTTTGCCCAACTGGCTGTACCTTCTTTTCAGCAGGTGCACCACATTCTCAAGCACTGATACGCAGTTCAGTGTGTCCAAACCCCAGGCAACAATATTGCTTAAAGTTTTTGCTGCACAGTTTCTGTTCCATGGCACTTCACGCGTCCTTCCCCCCAGGACCCACCCTGTCTTAGTGTTGAAGGTGCTACATAATCAGTAGCAGTCTCCTTCAGTCAGATGGGTGTGCTAATAAGCTAAAGACAACAGGCAAAGGAAATAACTATACAGAGGCCTTGAGGTCCCTAGGGCTATGACTCAGATTTGGGACAGGGTGCAAGGAATTGCTTTATTTGGTATCTGTTGCCTTCTCAAGTGCAGTGTCATTGTTAAAAGTGAAAGACTGATGTACTCAATCCTTTTTGCCTTGTTTTTAAGGGTGAGGTATGTGGATCATACTCCTGTTAAAACAAACAGAGTCATACAAGGTTTTCCATGTTCTAGATGTAACTTGGCAAAGGCTGAGGAATCCAGAGTTAAGACTGCTGTTGCAGACATAATTAACTCCAGTGACATTACGTGTAATACAGCTACACAGTTCCATACGGGCATTCCAGTGCCTACCCAGTTCTGTGTAATGGGTTCAGAATACTAGTTCAAGTGTTCTGATTTAGCATGCAACTATATAAATACCTCACAACATCTGCAAAATTTCTAAGAATGTGGCGTTTACAAGATAGCAAAGTAGAAGTGGGTGCCCTAACTGCGGCTGCAGCAGAAATTGCCAGTGTAATGTAGCATGAGAAGAACAATCATAGTAAAATGATAATTATAATCCTCTGACCTGGCACTGATTTGCAGAAGTATTGTGGCTGTTTTTTCTGAATTCTTGGCAGAGAATTCTGTGTATCCTAAAACCATTCCTTCAATCAGATACCACATGTTTTAAGTTTTAGGTTATTTAGAAGACTTCTTTATTTGATTCAGTCTTGGGTTAATTTTATAATGAAGGAGAAAACAGCTCATTAACAAACAAAGCAATGTTTTTATACTCTGTGGTTTTCCAGCTAGTGGCTCTTATGAAAGGTAAATCACTTACATGAATGCGCTAATATCCAGTGTAGAGCTTGTAACCCACAGCGAGTTTTTGCAATAAATAAATTTTAGCTTTCTTCTAACTGCAGTCAGGACTGAGGTTTGCTAGTATCAGCACACCGCGTGTGTTGCTGTACTGTTATTAATTGTGAGCAGGAGTTGCTGAACAAATTCAAGGCAGGGACTGTGCATTCAGTTTCTCACACTGCTCGCATGCACTAATGATCCAAATGGAATACTGGGAATGCTGCATTTAAACTGAGTCTGACAGGAAGGATTAACTGGGGCAAGCACTGAATTGCACTTGACCTTTAATGTTTCTGAAATATACAAGTAAGAGGAGGTAAATATTGAACGTGAGGGACATCCTGATCCTTTTATCTGAGACCACTATATAGCAGGAAGGAGGGGAAGTTACTTTTACTTTTTGTGAATGCCTAAGGATCTGAGCATGCTCTGTCGAGCAGGATACAGAGCAGACTGCAGCTCTGTTCTGTGTCTGTTAAGGAAATGAGCCCCACCTCAGCTAAAATGGGCAAAACATCCTTGGTAAACAGAGCATTGGGCAGAGCTTACACAATTAGCAATTACTCCATGAAACCCAGGCTGGCCACTGCCCAACTTTAACTGAACTTTTATCCTCCCACAACATTTTGTTTAGAAACTATTTTTATTTTTAAACAATAATACTCACTAGCAACACCCATCCCGGAGGACATCAACTGCTCTGACAGCCATCCCAACTCCTGCTTAAATTGGGAACAGCAGATGCCATCTCTTCTAACAGAAACGATGAAAAGTCAGTGACTAGTACTTAATGTCCTATACATCTTCATTAATGAAAGGGAAACAAATTGCTCCTACAATGCTGTATTGTTAAACTCAGTCCTGCACAAAGGGTGCCTTACAGTCTTTGTGACAATGTGTTCTTCATGATGGAAAGTGAATATGTTGGAAAGCTGTCAATCAGGGAACAGGCTGAAGCCCCTAAAATCGCCTCTGTCCTCAGATTGGATTCAAACGGTGTGCCAGAGAGAAAAAGTATTTTGCTGATTCCAGTTTATGTGAGCAAGATTATGCCTTAGTTTCCTTTCAACAATCAATCTCATTTTGTAATTTGACAAAAAATTTGAACCTTTATTCCTCTGATACTTCCAATAATGGCTTAGAGCATCTCCTGGGGGTGGGCAGTGAGTATTAGCAAAATAACTGCTTGCTCTGTGACAGTTCTGGAGTTCAGAGTAGCTAGGTACTTGCCCAGAGTTACTTGAAACAATATTAACCACTGATGGTTCCCCAAATCAAGTACCTCCTACCTTTCCTACCAGCATATTCAGCTGTTCACAATCCACAGGCTTCCCAGCACTATCAACTGGCCGGTTACACTGTAAGTCTAGTTATATTGCAGCCATGGCCTCCTCTTTTTGAAAATAGAGTCGAAAGCACCACATCATCAATAGGAAGTGATGTAGAGGAAACATGAGGCTAGAATTTACTTTTGTTTCATAATCCAATTACTTGGGATACACTGAATCAATGGGGCTATTCCAGCTCTGAGAATAAGCCCTGCTCATGTGAATACGTGCTTGGAATCCCAAGCTCTGCCAATTCATGCTGGCATGACTAAAGAGATTCCTGCTTCCAGCTCTCTGCCTATTCTCCTGCTTGATGCTATCAGGCCAGTGGGAGGGGTGGCTAGCTAGACAATGTTCCTGTCCTGAGAAGCTACAGTCTGGTGTAGCAGAGCAAGCTGCCATAAAGTTCAGCTTTTACTTTCCTCTAAGCGGCAATTGCTGAGGGCTCTGATTCACAGTCCTTGATGGATTTTGACTACAGCAGCTGAAAAGGTTCCTATCCCACTATCACTCATAACTCCATCAAAAATTGTAATCAGAGCCTCCAATCTAATCACAGGGCATTAAACTCTGTTCTTCAAAGCTGTGAGCAGTATGGCTCTGTCAAATCATTGCTTACATCCAAGGTCAGTAAAGTCAACTAGCTCAATGTGTATTTATACGCATATACACACATGCTTTTAAATACACTGCTGCCAGATAACTATGATTTCCCAGTGAGTGCTTGATTCCTATATGGTTCTCAAATCAAGTTGGTTTTGTCAGCAGTTTGTCAAAATCATATACTGACAGTTTTTCACACCACGAGGAGTAGTAGCAGAGCAGCATCGTGGGAAAAGTGATTTATTGCACACATGTTATAAAGGATGTTGCTCTGAAGAATATTTATATTTATGATTTAAATGAGATCATCTGGGTTTTTTTCTCAAGAATGGTATAATAAGAAAATTTTGAATGGATGCAGTTCTGTGTTGGTGTGAGGAGTGATCTTGATTTTTTTGTGGGGGTGTATAAAAAAACCCAAACTATTAGTCTGATTTAGAAAAATAATTTAAGAGCTATTTTTGGGAGTATAGTCTCCAAATTCCGACCCTTTGGGTGTAAAGCAAATGTCTGGATTTGCTGAATAAAAAATGATGCCAGTAGATAACTGTTTGGAATTATTTTGACTGCAGCCAGCAAATATATCTCATCACTATGGTTGCAAAAACAAACACCCACCAAAGAACTGTATCTGACACAGAGAAAATAATTAAGGGAAATGGAACAATTTGCAGCCTGTATTGAATTCTTCACGTTCCCTCACACAAATCAGTAGTTAGAGGGGTGAACTCTGACCTCGATGTGGATACTCTGTTTGAGTTCTTGCCACTCTGATAGTAGCAAATAGGCGAACATTACTTAAAAATAGAAAGGAACTTGAGATGTATCTTCCTACTCAGAACCATTCCATCCCACATTTTTGATGATGGATTAGAGGAGGTTAGAATCACATGTCTGGATTTGAATTCAAGGGTATAGTTTTGCTTTTGAGTCCAAATTGAAAATAATTTGGTTTTTACCTCTGGTTTGGATGTAGTTAAAGATAACAGAACTTCCCAAAAGTGCCTTACTCTTAAAAGTTCTGCCAGTTCAAGTTTAATGGGATCAATCCATAGTTAAGCAAGTAATGCAGTTCCATACCACTAACATAAATAATTTCCTATAGAATGTATTCATATGTTTTTAACCCCAAATATGTTTAATTAAAAATAACAACAATGAAAGGAAGAAAAGAAAGGATTATATATCCAGGGTTAGATATCCATAAAAGGAATATAAAAGTCAGCACAGATTTTAGTACGAGGGGCACAGCTCACATTGGAATGGCTGCTGTCCTTCCTTGTTGATGTGTGGTGCAGCTGCTGAACCATCAGCATTTAGAGCCAGACTGAACATGAAATTGATGCTACTTTTTCTGAGCATGATTGGTTGTAAATAACCATTCAGCATCATCTCTTCCAGGACCTGAGGTGACCCTTCTTAGCAGGACAATCTTGAGAGAGGAGAAGCCAGAGTAACAAATAGTGCAGCTGTCCCAAAATAAGGCACCAGCTTTCATAGAATCCAAGCTCTAAGATGAAGATTACATCCCTCCCCCCCAAAAAATCAAACAAACAAACAAAACCCCAAAATACCCCAAAAAACCAGCTCTGCAGATAAGAACCTCAGTCCCCCAACCTTGTATCTATAGTTTTCTGCTCAAGACTGAGCTTAGTGAATCGTTGTTCACTTTGGCATGAGTGATTCTATGAAGACAAGCTATACCAGCAATTGTAATGTCCTTCCTTCTCCTCCTCTCCCTCTGGAAAGATCCAATTTTTCTTAATAGTTCTGAAATATGGTGCACATCCATGGGACATGCATCCCATTCTCCGCTAAGAAGATGCAATGATGAAACAATATATATAAAACTTCAAAAAACTGTACAAATTCCTCCTTTAGAAAAATGTGAGTATTCCTTCCCCACACCCCGTCATTTATTGGGAGAAACTGAATCAGGAAGGCTGAAAGACATGTGAATCCATATCAGTAGAAGAGTTGACTGTAATAAATTCCTGATAATATGCCTATTATTCCAGACTATCCCATCCAAAGAAAAACACTATGTTACTTAACAGAGCTTACACTGAAACCAAATGATATGTGCATACTTACAAAGGTACGGTAGAATTAAGTAATACAATGATGCACTTCCAAAATCTTTTTGGCATCAGCTTACTTAAAATTAAAGGTAGAGTTCCATATTTAAATTGCAGTTCATGGATAGCCACAAACTTTACAGCAAACATGTCCTAGCTGGGAAAGGACTGAGGATGTAATTCAACCTTACATCTTCTAATGTATTTTGCACCAGAAAATATGTTTAAATGTACTGAAATTAACAGTTTTCAAATAGTTTCTGTACTTTGCCTATATATTTTAGAAAAGTAAATCATAGAAATGTATTTCTCCCCCAGTCAGCAATAAGAGTGACATCATATAAAGGGAATGTACACAATGCCGAAAGTGTCCTGCTGGTTTGTATTAGCTTCCCTGGTCAGGCACATCCTGTGTAGCACTAGTTAAGCTTTACCAGTTTGAAAATAGACAGATCGTCTATTTGAACAAAGAGTGAACAAAGAGTTCACTGTGGAGAGAAGCTTCCCTGCACCCAGCAAAGAGAGAGCAAAGCTGTTCGGAACATTTCAAAGGCGGATGCATAGTCATTCCTCTTCAGACACAAATTGGTCAGTGCTCTTTTGGTACAAATTTAACCCCTCCTCCTCCTCCAAAATAGTAACACAGTAAAGAAGCAGAATGAGAGATAAAAGAGATGAAAGTTATTATAAACAGTTTTTCTAAATGAACCCACTTCATCCAGACAAATGTTGACGTACTCCCCAAAACAGATGGAGACATTGACCTGGGAACTAAGGAGAAAGTGGGTCCTTAGGCAACGAGGGGAAAATAAATGCTATTGTGTGTTTAGAACAAATGGTGGGCCATGTTCAGGCCTGATAACGGAGACTTCTCACAAGGTTTGTTTCTGTGGGACTTTGCTGTCAGTTTTCTGAAGCTGCTGGTATACTAATGTGAGAAATAAAACTACCTATTTCTTGTTATTAGTTGGAAAAAGTTCATTTGCGAGGATGGATTTGAAAACCTCTGTGCTGAGAAGGGAGCGTGGGGTGGCATTTCTTCCCTGGATACAAATTCAGCTTCTGATATTGTTAGTAACAGCTGCGTGTGTAACTGTGGAGCTGCTATAGATTAAATGAAAGGCAACTTCAATATGTTTTCCTTTTCCTTCCTGAAGTCCAGCAGCTATACAATCCCTCCTGAAATATATGTATGCTACAATAGTAGCTAACCTACTTTTATTTTCATTCCACAAGGTGCTGTTTGACTTAATGCTGGGCACAGCCAAAAGAGCTTTCTATTAAATCCCTTATAGAATCCCTTCTTGAATCCTTTGAAAGATTAACTTTTTGAAAAATAATCTTAACCTAAATTTCTAATTCTTTTGGCAAAAGTTTGAGCAACACAGTGTTTGTGTGTCTATGGGTGATGAAGGCGACAGCAGTTTAATGGTAACTCATTTAGTGTGTGTGTGTTACTTCTATGTCTACAGTAGCCAATTAAAATTCAGCTGATGTCCAGCTGCTGGTGATAATAAAGGTATTAGTACCATTGTAGTTAATCAATGGGTGCTTTGAAAATTGATGTCCTAAGGAAGATTAGAGAACAGGAAAAAAAACCAAACTTGTATTTGAACTGTGTATTTACCAAAAGATCTCAACCCACTAGTAGGAGGTATATTGAGCAGATGGGTTGGCAGAGACACATAGACAGCTGGTTTTGTCTGGCATACAGGTGTTTAACTTGGCTGCTTGCAGATTAGCTACTAGATGCCAGGTTTTTTGAGGGGATCACCTTGTTTAAGAAAAAGTAGCTCTTGTCCATTCCTATAGCAAGTTCAGTGAATGAGCCAGAGCAGCTATTTTCACTTCCTCCCTACTCACCTCTTTGACACAGTCCAAAAACCCCATTCACCTTCTGCCAGAGTTGGATTTAGATGGGAGAGAAAACAGTCTTTGCAGTTATGGTAGTGTGGTTTTGCCTTTTCTTGTGGTAGAAACAGAAGATGGAGCAAAACGAGACATTGCTGGCGTTCAATATTCAAACTATTGTTAATGTTCTGTTATTCTTCAGAGAATTCTTTTTGGTTTGTTTTTGATAGACTGACAAACATTAGCTGAGCTCTGCGTGCCTTTATTTGAAAGAATGTTTTTCAGTAGTTCCAAGATGAGCTAGTACTTGATTGTAAGTATATTGGGATTCAGTGCTGTGAAACTTTTGGGGTTTGTCCAAAAGTTAGACTGCAGAAATAGCTGTATAACATCAGCAAAGCCAGTTTGCTGTTTTCCAAGTTGTAGTGAGCCATAAAGTAAATGTACTTTATGCACTGGTGATAGATGTCATCTGAGAATCTTCAACAATGGTGCCAGATACACATGATTAATGAAATGCTGTCTACTAGAACACTGAGTGTCAAATGCAGACTTGGTATAAGTAGGTTAAATAAATTTGCCCCAAGCATAATATTGTCATTGGTGTACTTTTCTTCTGATGCTAAGTGTGATCACAGCTAGAATGATCTGAGACTGCTGTTGAAGCCAAAGTTTTCCTGTTGCATTTTTGTCTGGTATTCCAACCTGACTGCCCTGTCAAGAGGAATCACTTGATTGCTTTTGCAACATCTGCCTTTCCTGTATGGAATCAGATCTGTAAGACGCTGGGCAACCTCACTTAAATTCAGACATAAATTTCTGACCATTGTAAAAGGACAATAGTCAAATGTTAATCTGACTTTGTTACCTTTAATCAAGAAATGTGAATATGTGTAGAATGTAATATTTTGTTCTTGCTCCACAGCAAAGGCTGGTTTTTGTTACTTTGTTATAAACACTCAAAATGCTATTAAAATGCTCTTTCTAATACTGTGCTTTGTGAATGCAAGTTGTGCAGTCAACTTCCTGAACAGTGCATTGAAAATGTAATTCCTACCGTCAGGATGCACTTGGTCTGAAGAACTTGCAGCAAGCATCTGTATTTTCTGTTAAAGAAGCCCATGTGAAGACTCTGAGCTTGTCAACTTAATTTTTTAGCAATAATTTTTGTTGGCATGAGATTGTAGTAGCAGCTATGTTCAGTTAACAGGTAGCTCCTAATACATAGGTGTGTGTTTGTGTGTGTATGATTAAATAAACAAACACAAAAATGGACATTCTATATATACATATAAAGTTAATTCTGCAGTAAAGTTGTCAGACATTATAATTTAAAATAAACTACTGGACCACAGTGACAGCCACTCTTAAGTACTCTATTTCTATGTGTATGCTTGTTTTTTCAAACGAATTATTTTTTTTTAGAAAGGAGGAGGTGTCAGATAACTGTAGAAAAAGGAATGGTTTTATATTTGGGATGAGCAATCCTGTTATGCTATTTCCAAGTCTGCTTTAATGCAGCATGTTTTCATTATGTTTCAGAGAGATGGCAAAAAAGGAAAAAAAAATCAATGAAAACGCAGACAGAGCCAACTAAGAGTGAAATAAAAAATGAATCAAGAGAAGCCTGTGTGTAAAGAAGCGAAGTGGGAAAATGAAAATTTTAATGCAAATAAGTATCTGTGCCAGTCTACTTTTTAGAGACTGCTCTGTTTCAATGGAAGTTCAGTTAGTAGAAAACCAGGGTTATTAAAACTAAGAAAAGGGAGTCATTCTTTGAAAGTAATATGAATTTAACTGATGGAAGAAACAGGTCCATGAACTGTAGCAAGTTTTATGAACACTAAATATAGTTTGAGAAGTTTGAACTGCTCTTTTAACTCTTAAATAGCTTGGTTTCTACTGTACACTTGTAAATCATGACAGTTCTCCAGTTATGAAATGTGTAACTTAGTGGATTTCTCCTAAAACTGCAATGCTATTTTTTTTAAGTGTTCTGCATATTCATATTCCTTCCCATGTGATATGATTGACTAAAACCTTACCATTTAATGATGTGTCTCAAGAAATGTTGTGGCATCTCTTGACCTATTATGCAACAGTCCAGTAGTGTTAGCTTATTTAGCTATGACATATCTGAGGTATTTCAGCATCCGCCTTTAGAACAGGCACATAGCTGTAAATGAAATATGGTGTTTGGGTTGCATTTTAGACATCCACAGTGCTTTGTCTGAATTAATCAACCTGCTCATATGACATGCTTAGTTACAGCCATGTTACTGTTTTTTATAGGTGTGGTAGGTGTGAAGCTGTTGGGTAGTAGCCTACGAATCCAGCCCAGTCACTGGAATGCCGTATGGAACCTGGATGGAGTGGTAAAGGTATTATACAAATGTATCGGGTATTTTTGTGTGGATGTATTGATTTTTGTTTAGTGGGTGGCTATTAGAAAGGAAATTTGGAAAATAATACTGTGGGTCTGGACAAATGATCTCCCAAGTGAGCAGTGCTGTTATTAGGACAGTGGCCTGCCTCCAGCCTGAATCTGTATGGGTGCCAGGAGTCAGCAATCCAGGGGCTCAAAAGGACCAAAAGCTAATTGTCATTTGAAAGGCAAATTGTAAAACAATTGGCACCTTCTTTTCCTAGCTGGCACTGGAGTCTTATCCCAGTGAAGCCCCTTAGAAGACCGGCATGCTGGAAACTATACAGCTCTGGGAGAGGGTAAAGAGAACCAGCTTCTCACCACAGTCCAGCACCTTGGAGGAGTTTGTAAGAGTCTGTCACAGCCAGAGCTTGTACTCTCAGCCTGAGTTAAATCATGGAAGTTTGCCCCTGAGCAGTCATTTTGCTGAGTGCCTCTAAATCAGCTTTTGCAGTCATGCCAGTTAACAAGTTGACAGTCAGTCAGCTTAACTTAAAACAGAGAGTGCAGGCTTCACTGTCCTCAATCCTGTGAGGCTGTTCTGGAAGAGATGGTGTCTGCTCCACCCTCCCTCCCTGGGGTACTGCAGCTCCCCATAGACCCCTAACTGATGGCTGAATGCCACAAGTTACACTTCTGAATGTGTCATTACTGCTGTTTTACTGTAGTGACTGATTTATTATGCAAGTCTGTGGTTGCACTGTAATCAAAAATCCATATGGCTTGAGGGAGACAGGATAGGGTAACCAACATTAGTGTAGGGTGGATTTGAACCCTTAGGTGTTGAGTTGTCACCAAAAATATTTGGCTTCCCTTTAATATACTACACAGTAGATTGCCTTCTTATTCTAAGCAAAAAACTGATATTGAATTAAAAGACCTTGTTGTATATTAAAGAAACTCAAAAGACTTAAAAGAGTAGGGCAAAAGGGCAGTCATATAGAATGTAATATCTGAAACAAGAGCTAAGTTAAAAAATGATTAGCTGTTTACTGGCCAAAGAAAACAAGTCTCTGTTAGACCTAACCTGCCTACTCCTCTCCTAAGGCTCATATACCAACACATGGGAGCTCTGTGGTGGAAATTTACATTTAATTCTGTTTTGTTTTACTTGGCGATTGTATTCCTCCAACCTTATTGATTTCAGCATTCAATATTTTAATGCTGCATCCCAATAAAAGATACCTAAGAGCACAGTCAATCAGTTCTGCAAAATAATACAAGTATCACTTCCAGTTAATGACATGTGGCATTATTCCCAGTGATTGGCCCAGAAGAAAAGGTTCCTTTGCAATATACTTGACCGATGAAGATCTAATTTCATGTCTCCACAATAGTTACATGAAAAATGTACCAAATACCAGTCGTTAACTGACTGTTACAACTATAATCTTAATTCTTGATTTGGAATCTATTCATTAATGAACTGGTGCTAATACAGCATTTTTGTGTTTGCACTTTTTTTGGGTGAAGTGACACATGATTTAGTTTTCTTAGAAAATAAGAATGCCCTTACAGCCCATGCGTCCATCCAGTCCCACATCCTCTCTCCAAAAGTGGAGCATTACAGACAAATCTGTCATGATTCCTGGATGTGCAAAACAGCAATATCAAAAGCTGGCATAAAATCATTTTGCCATCTGAGGTTGTGGGCCAATGTTAGACACATATGGTACTGAGGAAAAAAAGATTGACCTTACCAAGAGAGCAGGGGAGCTGACAGAAGATAAGGAAGAGCATATTTTCACCAGTAGGCAGAACTCCCAGCAGCACAGGATCCCTAGTTTGTGCCTCATCAGGCAGAAGGATGGCAAGGATGGCAGAAACAACAAGATCATGGCCAATAGGGTAGACAAGAAATTTCATGAAGAGATGAAGCAGCTGGAGAAAATCCAGGAGTGTTGAGACCATTACTACTTCAGGAGCCATATCACTGAACATCAGTGTGTCCAGTGTGGGCAACAGAGACCTGTTGAAAAAAAAGTATCAGGGAAGAATAATAACAGAGCAAGAATATATGATACTTCTGCCATGTACTCTCCTGTGTTTCAGCTATTTTTAGTTCAGGGCATTTCCTGAACCTGTGGTGGTTTGTCTGTAGAGGAACCCTAAAGAATTTATTTTCTAGGTACTTTTTCATACTTGCCACAAACTCACATAAATTTCTTGTATCCATGATATCCTTTAAAAATGAGTTTCACTATTGCCTGTTGCATGAAGAAAATCTACATTTTCGAACCTGGCTCTTTGGATCTTCATTTGTTTATGCCTGGTTCTTGTGCTGAAAGAGACAGCAAACAGTCATTCTTCATCTAACTCCTTTATGTCATTAATGATTTCGCAGCCTTCTCCTCTTTATCCATTCTGAAGATTCCCAGCCTGCCTAGTAATTTTTTATATGAAAGCTCTTACAAATCTTTAATCATCCTTGTTACCTTTCTCAGAATATTTGTCAGTTCTAACATATCTTTCTTAAGATGAGGGGACCAGAACTGCACATAGTATTTAGGGTGTGGGTGAGTCATGTATTTATATGGTGGCAAAAAGATATTTCTTATTTTGTTATCTATTCATTCCCAATTCGTCTTTCTTAGGCTTTTCTATGCGAATTTATTCTAAGAGATATGTTATTAGAGTGTTTTGCAAAGAAAAAAGTGAGAAAACTGGTGGTGAGTATTTTGGGCCTACTTTGAAAAGCTTGGAGCATAATAAGACTTAGATACCCTTGTTATCCACGTATTCTTCAGAAACCACATAGCTTTCTTTCTGGAATATATAATTTACTTGGAATTGTGGGTCCAATTTTCAAAAGGCATCTGTACTTGAATATGTGTATTTCCAAGGTCTGTTCATTGATACATACAAATCTTTTAACAAAATGCTTTTCACTTTCAGCTTAATGGGTTTCTCCCTTAAAGAAATGTCATATACATTTTAAATCTCTAGTATTAAATAGAAACGTAATGTAGGCTGTAGACGTTATGCTTAGGAAATCTGTGTGCTTAATATTAGCTCACATGTGGCTTATGCAGCTCTTTTAACTCCCTCATGTAATGGGAAAAAAAAAAAAGGTAAAATTTTCTTTTAACATGTTCATTACATTCCACAGGATGTTTGGGAATAGGAAAACAATGTATTATTCTAATCAATTCTATAGGTTTTCTTCCATAATCTCTTTGCTGCTACTGGGCCCTCTTGGTGAAATCATGTCTATTACTACTTCCTATGTCTTTTTATGTTCTTTTTTTCTTGTCCCTGTTTCTCTCAGACAAACCTAATTTTTATCATTTTGTTTGCTTAAATGAGATTGTCTTCACTGAAGTCATTTCTTCAGAGCATAAACATTCAAGCTAGGTTTACCTAGTTAGCTTATTTAAGAATAATAGTTTAGAGATGGAGTAAGGAGTTTGTCAGGCTAATTTACTGAATTTCCACAGCAAATCACAGCTTTGACTAGACCTTGACCAACCCTTAGCAAGCCAATTCAGGGCTGGTTTGGGGTATGTCTACATTATGCTATGAATGTATACTTGGATAGATTTTCTGTAGCTCTTTGAAAGTCTGGCCTCTGTTTTATAGGGTTCACATTTTTTTCAGTTGTGAAAACAGAAGAAAATGATCTAGTATTTACCTTGCTCCTTCACATGCCAAACATCTCAAATTGAAATAATTTCTGTATTGTAGTGACTCATTCAGTCAGAGAAACTTAACGTACTTCACTCACATGAATGTTTTAACCATCATAATACTTTTGTGAACTAGTTAAGTGTTATTAACCACATTTTACAGCTGAAAAACACAGAAATAAAAGAGACTAGAGACTACATTGTCAAAAATGACCTTTAAAAAATGTAAGTGCAAAAATTCAGGAGCCACTTTTTTAATTTGGATGTTAGTCAGTTTGCCAGTATCACCTAGGAAATTTAGCAATTTTGGCAACACATCTTCTGAATCTTGCTTTTCAATTTTATTTGCACCTTAAACATATTGTTTCAAAATGAAAATAAATGTATACTTTACTTCATTAACAGTCAGATCTACCAAAAATAAATAATACAATACTGACTTCATTGTGCTAGTAAGCGCTATGCTCCAGCCATTTATTTAATAGTGATGTTATTTATAGAAAGCTCCTTCATGTGATGTTGTTGCCAGTAACACAGATGTCCCTTGAATGCACTCTATTTTAAATAAAGGTGAAAGGCTAAGGAAAATACAAGAGAACCCACCTTTAATATTTGAATTCAACAATAACAAGCAGGGTGTGGCCACTCTGAAACTGTGGCCTGTTGGATGCTTGGGAGAAGGGAAGGGTGGGAAAGCTCTCTGCTTACCAGTTCCACAGTTTCGTTAGTAAAAACACATCTGACACCAGCGATTGTGGCCTGAAAGATACAGTGAGAACGGGTGGTGCTTTCAGTTACTGCAATGAATAAAGTGTCTTGCTAGTACTTGGAATGTAGCCATGGAATAAGCAGTTTCACTGGTGTTAATGTACTTAATGTTTGAGAAGTTGTGAATGAAAACTCAAGAATTGTCTCCTGCATGTTAAAAAAAAATAAAATAAAATAAAAAGGTCACCTTCTTTAGACTGCTTTTTTTCCCCCCAAAGGAGACTGTGAGGCTCTTCACAAAAAGCTTATCCTGAAAGCTTCTTCTTCATGCTCAATTTGCTGTACTTAAACCAGACACTGTGATATTTTCAATGTTTAAAATGAGACTTGCAGGCTGCTATTTACAGAAAATGCTGTCTCTCCCATTTGACAGTGGTTTGATAGTAAATGAAATTCACAGGAATGTGGGTAGGTCAGAGACAGAAAAATGCACATTTTACACATGGATAATCCTCCCTGGAACAACATGAAGTTTTTGTTGTTTGTTTTTTCTTGTTGTTTTTGGTTGGGGGGGGGGTTGTTTGGTTTGTTTTGTTGGGGTTTTTTATTAGAAAGTAACAATCTGATGTTTCTGTGAACTGAAACTTTAAGGCTTAAATAATATGTATTTACCTGAAATCAACTTAGTAGAAGCTAGAGGCATCCTACACCTGGCAAAAAAATTACATATACTTCCACCCAGAATAGACTTCCAGTAACCCACAATCACCCAGACCTTGCTCTCCAACATATGAGGTCACCTGGAACAGGCACTTGATTTTTTGAATTCTTATTTTATTGGAGTTTATTCATTTAGTTCTGATTCAAGATGAGTTAGAACCTAAGAAAAAAATATTAGTGCTGTATAAAGTCACAGCCAATGTGCTTTGCTATTCTAGAAGACTCTACTAAATAACTTCCACTCTGTCTTATCTAGTTATGAAGAATTTTATTCTGAGAAAAGGGAGTATTTTTCAGAGTGTGTAGCATGGTTGAGTGTCTGCCATAAACCAGACTGTTCACTCCTCCAAAAATGATACAAGCAGGTTGCAGTGAGGCTAGTATCTAGACAGATTTTGTCTGGACTCATTCAGCACATGGAAAAAATATTTAATCTCATTTCTTCACAAGCTGACACCACAAAGCCATTTCATTTATTTTTCCTGACGTGTTGTTGTGTTGTTCAATACTGCATGTAGTCTCCCCTGACTTTGGAACAAGCTGGTAGGATTGAGCAAAACTCTTTCATTTTCACAGTTACAAGGAAAAATGAGATCATAAAAGAGAAAGTTAACTACCAAATAATGATTTGGCTCCCTGCACAGCAACACCAAGCACACCTGAAGTAAATGACTTTGTTAAGGCTTGCTAGCCAGATACTGTGGAGCTATTTCTGTTGCTTTCTATACCTTGCACAGGTACTACAAAAAAAAAAAAAGGCCTCCTACAATAAATTCTCCCCTAGTCTTGGGCCGTCAACTTGAGAAAATTAGCAATGCTGCTAATGGCACAAAGAACACTACTTCCCCATCTGTGTCGTCTTCTAATCAAAGCAGGAAAAGATCAAACCCCTTTCCAGAGATAAGCAGCACTAAGAAACTTGCAGGGAAACTAAATATTGCAACTTCTTGTTCCTGCAGCTCCCAATAGAGAAAAGAAAAAGATCTGCAGCCAACTTAGAGAAGTTTATAGCGGTTCTGGACTGAATGGTAAGTGCAGGGGTATAAAACCTATGGAGCATATTGCTATCTTAGACAGGAGCCAGGCTTTACTTGAACAAGAGACCTGTTTCAGATTTCGATATTAGTTGAACTATGAAGGTAAAAGGAGAACAAGTTGCATTTCAAAGATGTTCAAAAGGTGCAAAAAGCTTGCCTTACCACTATTTTTTTGTCTCTGTGGTTGTCCTCAATCTGGGACCCATGTCCCAGATTGCTAGCAGCTAGATTGTCCAGCAGCTAGGAATCAAGCAAACCTTTTTTTACACTGATCCAGCAAATGTTTGCTTATCGGTTTGTTCAAATTGCTGCATAAGCAGCACCTGAGAAAAGAAGTAGAGACACATCTGAACAAAAAAGTAAATCAATGATAGGAAAGTTTAGGAAATGCAATGATGACAGAGGATCTTGATAAAATGAGAGCAGAAAACCTGCAAGCAGAAGCAAGTCCATCATAAATGTGGGACTACTGGGGTTTCCCCTTCCAATGGAGTCTACTTTGACGGTGTTAGCAAATAATTTATTTTAAGACTATAGCTCTTATTCTTGTCAAGGACAACTGCAAAGCAATCACAGTTCCCCTGAATTTACAGCTAGAAAATCAAAGGTCTTTTCAAATGTATCTTATCAGAACTGGGACTTCTGCTTGCCTGTGATGGACTCAGATGAGTGGCATGGAATTACAGATCTTCTCTTATGTCTTTTATCATCTTTTGTGAACCAAGATGTCTGCAGATGCTTAGATATCTGGGCCTCAAAATTAATTTCTATGAACAAGAGCGCCAGCAAAATGGGACCACTTAAATGATCCTAGAAACTTAATGCAAAGGGGAGAGGAGATGGGTAATCTCTGATAACTAAAATCTAAACTATGGTTAATCAACCATGAGTTAGCTGTGAGTCACAGCACATCAGGGGTGCAACCATGGGCCTCAGGAGATCTGAGCTGTTTCCTGCTTTACCACAGGTTTCACTCTCTGAAGCTGGGCAAGTAATTTAATCACTTTGGGCCATCTCCAACATGGGGCTGATAATCTCTGACCTTTTGCCCCTGTTGTCTCTCCAGACTAAAGGCTCCTAAAATGTGGCAGTCTGTCACTACAGTGCCTAAGCTCCGTACGGCCTGATGAGACATGGGGCCCCTTGCACACTGTCATCTGGCAAAGACCATAACACAGTTCATAAATAATTATGTTTTATAATAGCCCTTTACTTCAGTTCCCAAGGAGAGGACGTAACATATTGTGTTAAAGGAACAACTCTCCTCTGGTAATATTAAAAATGTTCTGAACTGCTCTCTAGTCACCCCAGAAGTCATGTGAAGTTGTAAAATCCCTTTCAGCAAGTTGGTGCGATTTTAACGTGAGTTCAGGTCTGAGCCTGGAAACGCTTCCTCTGAAGAGAGTTCCTTTGAACAGCCACGGTGTGAAATGAGCTTCTCAAAATGATTGTGGGTCTTTCAGGGTTCCAGGTTTTGTTCCAGTATTTATCAATGCCTTTTGGCTTGCTAGAGCCTTTCTAGCTGGAATTCATAATTTAAGAGGGGAGAAAAAATTCAGCTATTGCAAGTACATTAATGCAAGGTGATTTATTGCATGTACACTGCAAAATGACAGCAGTGACTCTCTGAACTGTCCAAGCACAGGGAGCTGTTTCTGTCAAATACTTATGGTATGGCTGGACACATGCTCAAACTAAGATCTTTGTTTAGTAAATATTGAATATTCCCTAGTCCTTTATATCCTGTCGTCATTTCCTTTGTACAGCTTGCAGCTGTAGTTTCAAGCCAATGTACAAAGGTTGTTGGTTAGGCAGAATTTCATAAGTGTGTTTAACCATGTAACAGAGATATTTTCTGATGGTTTTTCCTCTCAATAAAGTTCTTGGAGTTCTGTAGCCTGCATCCAAACTAGCCTACACTAACATCTTCTGTGTGTAAGTTGTAATCAGTAGATTCATTTATTATTCATTTAAGAAGTATGAATATACTGTAATACACATATAAATTTATAAATATAAATATATACATATATGTATAAGTATATATAAAAAAGTAGGGAACTTGGCTGCCATGTAGTCCATTTGTGGTTTTGGAAAACCACAGGCTCTAGGGTGGAGATAGCCATTGTATTACATTAGCTATTTTCTCACAGTTTAAGAAGCAGCAGCTCAAAACACTGTGGTCCAGACAGCAAAATACCCAACAGTAAAGCAGTTCCTCCATGTAGGCCCGTGTGTCTCACCAGGCCTCTAAAAAGAGGTGGGTGGAAGGGGATGTTGGCTAGTTCATGAGTGGTCACAGGGCCCTACGTGTTGGGCAGAAATGGGAATGGAAAAAGGGGGAAATTGTGTAGTGGTGAAGCCTTGTGATAAGAGATTTACACTGAGCTGTGTGAAACAAGTGGAGGGTAGGAGGATTGTTTACCCTCAGTCTTCACAGGACTTGCTCCATGGTAATGACTATGTTTGTGTTGGTTTTCAGTGGAAAGAGGGAAACCAGCAATATTGCAGAGCGTTTTTGTCAGTTTTGAGCTGTGGGCAGAGCACAGAGGTTTTGGATTGAAATTTTCCTTTTTTCTTTCATCCCAATTAATATTGAAATGGATTTTTTTTGATGGATTTTTTTCTGTTATATTGTCCTCGTCCTGTATGTTTCTGCTCTCTGAGTTGAGTGTGCAAGTGATTAATACCAAGCCAGAGTTAATTAATTGAATAGTAAGCATCTGTGTTAGGGCTGCTGCCCCTCTCAATTCTCGCTCTCTTTTTAAGCTCTGCCAGAGGGCTTTGGCTGTGTAGGGCTAGATGGGAGAGGAGTTTGGATGTTAACATCTCTTAAGTTAGGAAATGTATTGAAACTGTGAGCACCACTCAAGTATGCCACTGAACAACTCTTACAAGGTAGCATGATTCAGCTCAGTGGCCTAGAGGTGGAAGCCATTATTTTCACTTTTACTGCCTTGTAGAATTTATATGTGCTTTGAAGTCACAGGGTAAAACCTGCAAATTTTGGAAATATTCAAACTCAGCACTTCCTGGGAGTTGTTCTATAAATGATGCCAGAAAGGCCACAGCAAACAAACAAACAAACAAACAAAAAACCCCCTCCAAAATGAAACACCAACAAAACCCCAAAAACTTAGATGAGGTAGAATTCATGCTCAATTCTCTGGAAAGACTCCCAGCCTAAGTGTAGCAATCTTGAACAGGTAATATTCAGCAGGCAGAATCCTATTTTCTACCCCTACCAACTCAGACTGTTGTGATCCTTCTAGAGGTGTTTTTTCCAGTGCTAAGACAATGGAGCATCACAAGCTTTCACAAATATGGAAGTGGTTCTTTTGACAGGGTAGTAGAAGGAAGATGATAAATAACTTTATCACACTAAGGGAAGCAATACATTTGCAGCGTCCAGGGTATCAAACCAATGATTGGCTCATTCAGTTTCAAATTAACCTCATTAGATTTTGTAAATGTAAAACCTCTTTTGAAAAATGGCTTCAAAACTGAACCTTGCTCTAGAGAAATGGCTGGAATTTGACCTCTTCCTAATAGCTTCAATTTTTTCCCTTTTACTTTTAATTCATTATGATGTCACCAATGAATACAATAATCTGTGTCTTCTGCCAAAATACTTCATAAAATGTTATCTATCTACCAGGGGGAGTGGGGAGGGGAGTTCTGTTTGTTTAAAAATGAAGTGAATTAAAAAATAAAATAAAGATTACATAGAACATGTATTTTACTATTAGACGATCTTAGAGGCCATGTTAAGAATTAAGAATTGTTTTATTGGTCTTTCATGCAAAACGGTTCTTGCCAATCAATTTACACTGCTAATTATCTTGCAGAACTAAAACTGTTTCATGAAGGCTTAGATCCTGGATCACAGCCCCCAGCTTCATAGTCATATCTGCTCATGGGAATTTTAGCACAATATTCCCCCAGGTGCTACAATTGGGTCAGCAGCTCTCCTGGGAGCTCGAGCGTAGACGTGGCTCTGTGGGAGTTGGACAGCTTTAGTGCTGCTCACAGCAGATGCCATCCAGGGTACAGGAGGGAATATCTATTTATTTTCTCCAGGCAGATTATGGAGTAGGAGCAGATCTGTATAATGGCTTTTCTGCTCCATAGTTCCCCAAGGCTGTTGCTCAGCTGGAAGCAAGGGTGCCTGAGTCAGCAGTCTGTCTCTGTCCTTAAGGTGTCAGTATCCTGTACACTATTTGGGCAATAAAACTGTAAGATTTTTGTATTCAGCTTCATGACATGTGGTGGTGAACATGCTTCACTGACATTTCCAGAATAAAATGTCAGTGTAGCAAGAAGGGTAGCTCTAACAGCACAGATTGTGGGGGGTATTTTTTCTTTCATTTCTTGAGACACTGTAGATTGAGCTTTTTCTGTGTTATCTGGCTCTCCCACCTGTTCCAGCTGCACTAGCAGGGCTGTATTTAGTTTGCAAGGTTCAAGGTTAGCCTGAGGTTGGGCTCAGACCATGGTCAAGAAATGTAAACATGGAAAAGGCATGTGATATGAACACACTTGGGAAATGCCATATGGTGTTCTTCCTCCTCCCCATCCTTGCTAGTGAAAGCTCACTGATATTTTTGCAGTGAATCCTCTAGGAGGGAACAGATAAGCACCTAGACAAAACTGGAGCATAGCAAGGCTCAAGCTCAGATGAGAGTTTATGCCTTGTCTGAAAGCCTTTAATTGGGCAAAGCTTACATGGGACTGGTGTTTGCAGACTTACTGTTTCTGCTTGTCTTATGTGAGTCATGAAAAAAAACCATCATCTCAGTTCTCTCAGAGATGCATCCAGGCTGCTTTAACCTGTTTATAGTGGCTCTTGGGGTATGTCTGCATTGCATAGTAGGGATACCTGTTCTGGCTCCAAGCAAGCTTTCTCCAGAGCCAGAAGCAATACAGCTGTGTCAGTGGTGCTTTGCATAAGACTAATTATCATGTGCTGATATACCTGTGTGGCCATGCTCTGGGCTACACAGCCCTACTGCCTTGTTCAGGCACATGGGGGTAACTCTCAAACAGTTCTGCCTGGTGGAGCACAAAGCTTTGCTGTCCTCATGCATTCTTAGGATTTCTCCTAACTTGAGTTTCTGCGAATGGTTCAGCTAATTGTTGCCTTTCATTTCAACAGGAGACAAACTCACATCCTTCCCACCAGAGAAATCAGCCCTTACTGTTGCTAGCAGTGCTGAACTATGGTCATGCAGTGGAAGAGTTGGGGATCTCCCAATAACTCAGTTTCTGAAAAAAAGAGACTAAAATCCTAGTCAGGTACGGTGCAGTGCTCATGTTCTTGCTCTAGAGGTCCTATTCTGCAAGCCCAAAAAGCCCAGCATCACGCAGGATTGCCCCGGAAGCCCCAGCATTTACTGGGAATGGCT